>NC_052628.1:49790637-51040637 GCF_016161935.1 Mauremys reevesii | reverse complement strand
AGGAACAAAGTCCGTGAAGACTTATGATAAAATTGCCATGGGAAGAACGAGAGGTTGAAGAAGCATGCAGAGGAAGTGGTGTGAAAGGCACTAAAGGATGACAGCATGCAAAGACATTGAAGCTGCTGTGCCTTTCAAACCAGTATGAGCAAATCAAGTTTTACAATATTGAAGAAGAGTCTGTGATGCAATTAATAAGCATTTGTGTGAAGATTTAATCAAAGTTTAGCTACTGCATAATCTGAAGTCCAAGTCATGTTTAATTACAACCATTCTTCAGCAGCAGCAGTCATCATATGCACTTAATCTATATTTTTCATATCCAGTTGTTAGTAAAATTAGAACGTGGGACACTGATCTCAGATAATCTTGGCAGATGCAATGGGTAAAGATGACCTATTGGGATAGCTACTAACCAATGAGTAAGGCCTATCACAAATAGCTTGTTAGAAAGAGAGGAACCCTTCAACATGAACAGTGGAACTATTGCCATGTATTTAAAGGGAAATTTTTAGTGGCTTCTTATTTTAGTGTAGCAAAAAGAGTTAGGATGGTGAGACATTTTCATATGTGCCTGTGTGAAAAATACAAGTGATTTTAGCAAAGTTCATTGAGGTTATAGTTGTTGCCCAAAATTTTAATTCTACTCTTACCTAGGAAAATCAAAGGCTAAAAGGATGCCTCAAGAAACTAATCCATAGAGGACCCGGATGAGCAAACATACATCCCCATAGAAGCATTTTATTTTCCTTTTCATTGACTTAGGATCCAAGCCTACAAGGACTGTCCTTTGTTTGATTTTCAGGCAAATGGATATATTTTAATGATAGACGTGCAATACAGAACATTTCTCAAACTCTCTTTGCTGCTTCTTCCATCCTCATTTTTATCTTTCCCTGACTTCCCTCATTGCTAAATCCAGCAAACAACAAGAGGATCCTGGAATGCAGGAATTTTTTTAGCTAGTTCTCCCTTCAGTTACGCTTTCATTGTATTATGTCTCATTGTTGGTAGTCATAGCAATCAATATTGGGTAACAGAAAGACAATGTTGATCGATGTTTTATTTCATTAGTGTTTTTGTTCTGCCTGCCCAAAGCTCCCTCTTTTGATTTTCTCTTTTCTGGAGAAAACTAAAAAGTGTCTCTCTCACATGCGGTTTTAATCCACCTAAATCTGTATAGTTAATACTAAAGTTAAATTTGTGATGCAAAGTTCAGTGATAAATTCTAGACATTGCAGTGGCTTGTGTACTGTCAGCCTTAGTCCTTTTCTGCACAACAGCTATCAAAAGGGTGAAATGATCAGAACAAAAGACATTCAGCAGAACATCACAAATGAAACACATGCTCTGGAGAAACTGGTAGAATAGGTGAAACATCAGCTAATAATCATGTGAGAGTCTTGCTCTCATTCTTACCATGTCTCTAATATTCCTGCTCACACACTGTTTGGAAGTCCAAACATCCATACATCTAGGTTCATTATAATCACTAGCATGTAGTTTAATAAGATGTAGGCAGTGCAGTCTGAGGCATCCTTTTCATAGATAACAATTACACACTACTTGTTGATATCTGATCCACTAATTACCTACAGAAATCACAGATCAAATATATGCTTCCTGAATCATTTTAATATATGCTTTTAGCATGTTTCTGTCAACCAGCAAACAGCAACAAAACTTGAAGGTAACAGCTTCCCAGGTGTTTGAGCTACCATTCAATAGTTATCTATTATATCAGGATAAGGAACCAACAAAACATAGCCCAAAGGGACCAAAACAGAGAGACAGAGGTCTGTGTATATTATTAATGTCTTAAAAAGACAGTCTTAGCACATGACTTTATGTCACTCTGTAAAGAAGTATATTGCAGTGGACTCTTCTTATACATTCATTGACACTTATCCTCTTCTTTGGTCATACCCCTCCAAACAGCTGGCTTCTTTCAAACCTAGTGCTGCTCTTGGCAGCAGCCAGCATCAATTGTCAACTTTATTAGTCACAAATTAACACAGATGCAGAGATCAAAGGTCTTTCCTAAAATCACTCTAAATCTAGGATGCCAGCTTGAACTAGTAATAAACTTTTAGTTTGATGAAGTATCTTATTTGGGCAGCACAGTTTTGGTAAGATAACATGCCCATGGTTTCACAAAACACTGTACACCTGCTAGACCAAGGGATAGAAAATGAGGGAAATTTACATATAGAGAAAAAAGAAGGTTTCAAACATGCATAATTCAAGTACATATCATTTCACTTGGGTCCCATGTTTCTCTGAGATACACCAGTTATGTTGATCTGTGCACAAATGATCACTAATGTGAACTACTTTCTAAATATGAAGAAGTTGATCCTGAAAGATGATGAGCACTCTGCCCTGACCCCATAAAGAATTCAGGTAAATGAGATTACTCACTTGCTTAAACTTAAGCACAGGCTGTCTGCAGACATCAAAACCAACTGCAACGCAGCTCAGCTGTGAGAAATTTAATTGATGGAGAGACACACCCCCAGCTGTTGCAGTTATTAAAGGCAAGCCCAAGTATAAAGAGGGAGAAACAGAAAGAAAGGGGGTAGAAGAGTTTGGGACTTCAAAAAAGCAACAATTCTCTGCCAGAGGAACTAACAGCAGGGTTCCTTTAAGGGTAAATCTACACTGTAGCTGGGAGCATGCTTCTCAATGGGGAAGACAGACACAGACTAACTCTACTCCTTCTAGCATGTTAAAACTAGCAATGTAGCTCAGGGGTAGCACAGGCAGTGGTTCAGGCTGCCTGAATACGTAGCCAAGGGGTCTGAGCAGGTTTGTACTCAGATAGCTAGCCTGAGTTGCTGCCTTGGCTCCTCTGCTAGTTTTAGCATGCGAGCTCAAGCACAGCTCACGCCTGTCTGTTTACGTGAGCTAGGAAGCATGCTCCCAGCTGCAGTTGTAGATGTACCTCAGGACATTTCTACACTGCCATGTAGGCCTGGGCTCAGACTCAAGCCCTAACATTTTACAATGTGGACACAGCCATGCCAGACTCAGGCCCTGGGAGCAGGACTGGATTTAGGGGCAGGCAACCCAGATGACAAAGATGTAATTTACAGTAAGATTTGTTGACAATGAGGATGGCTGTATCCAAGTAAAGGAACACTATCTGTTTCTGGTCTGTGGACGACTACTGGAAAAGATGTATCAGAACTATTTCTGAACATTTTTAATGATAATAAAATAAAGCTTTGGGACTGCTGTGGCCAACGCTATGACAGTGGCATGAACATGAAGGGACAAAATAGTGGCATCCAGGGAAGGATCCTTGCGCTGAATCCATGAACTTTCTTCATGTCTTGTGGCTGCCATTCCTTCAACCTGAGTGTCAGATGCAGCATCATCTTCTTTACATTCAGTATCTCTCTTTGTAGTACTGCAAAGGATATAGGCCCTCTTTTCAACATCAACTATCAGGTAGAAGAGCCTCATGGAGAATGTTACCAATCTGACCATGAAGCCACTAAGTAACATTAGTTGGGAGAGCTGCATTGAAAACATAAGGCCAGTGAGGTACCAAGTGACTGAGGTTTATGACACCCTGGTAGAACTGGTGCAGTAGAGTAAAGCTAAAGCTGGTATCAGTCATGAGGCAGAAAGCCTGGCAAACCAGATCACTGACTTCAAATGTCTGGTCTCAACTGTAGTTTGGCACAATATCCTCTTCCAAGTAAATGTTGTAAGCAAGACATTACAAACTCAGGTCAACGGACATTGCACCCACTACTACTTTGTAGGCCACAATGAAATCAAGGCAGCTTCTCATCAGAGACAACAGATTTGAAGATGACATCACTGCTGCCAAAGAAATGGTGGAAGACTTAGGAATTGAGCCTGTCATCAAGGAAACACGTATTCATCAGAAGAAGAGACAGTTTGGATACCAGGGCAGAGTTGAGGTGATGGGAAGCTTGGAAGAAATATTCAAGAAGGAGATTTTTTGGCTCACTCGTTCACACTGCTTGAGTGTCCTCAAAGAAAAGTTTGAACAAATGAAGCACCACAAAAAGACCTGGTTTTATTGTATGACCTTAGTAAGCAGTAGGCAGACAGGGAAACATTCTTCAAAAATTGTAAAGACCTTCACCGGATGCCGAAACATGGAGAATATTCAGTAGTCAAAGATAAAGACCTCTATGCCAAATTGACCAATATCCATCCGTTTCGCAACAAGAGAAGCACTCTCCACTCTGTCATTGTCTCGTTAGACTGACGCCCCACTTTTCATGTCCTATGTAAATATATACAGCTGCTACTGTATTTTTCACTCCATGCATCTGACAAAGTGGTTTCTAGCCCACGAAAGCTTATGCTTAAATAAATGTGTTAGTCTCTAAGGTACCACAAGGACTCCTTGTTGTCTTCACTCCACGTTTTCCAATTCATTCATGATGCAGAGCTGAAGAGCACTTTTCCTAATGTGTGGGTAGCTTTGAGCATTCTGCTCACGCTGCTGGTCACAGTCACAAGCGGTGAGCGCAGCTTTTCAGAACTCAAGCTCATTAAAACATATCTTTAATTGATGATGGCTGATGAGAGACTGACATTGCTTGGTATTTTCTCTCTTGAAAATGCCATTGGCTAGTCTTTCGATCTCTCTGACGCTGTGCTTCAGTTCACGAGGGCAAAGGCAAGAAAAGAGATATTTTGAACTAAAGGACTAGGGTTAACATTCTCAAGCTGTTGGTGCACAGTTCAATTTCTTGATGTTAGTACATTTCAGTTATTCTTAAAACTAAAAAGTTTCTATAAGGGTAGAGGAAATTATTTTTTCTCATTTGCTTATATATGGCACAACTAAATACAGAGTTACAGATCCTAGCGTTAAAATGTATCGTCTGATATAACAGGGATAAATCTGATGCACAATTTGCATGCATAAGTTGTGAAATGGGCTACAAATGCAATAAAAATAAGGTATTCAAAAGTTTAACAAATGGAGAGGGGTGCCATGTGGTCTAGGGATGGCCCTGAATGGGAGTCTGCCAATGTTATCCCACAATCCCATTGGCCGGTGTTCTCTGTCTTATCTTTCCCACAAGTCACCAATCAACTCCCAGAAAATGGAGGCAACTTGCTTTATTCAAGTACAGCTTGGTGTTTAACCCTTCCATTTAATTCAGAATATGAGCTTCAACAAAGTGAACCTTCTCCTGCGTGCAATGGCCACTGACTGGAAGAAATGTGTGGTCTCAAGATCACAGCCAGATTTAGGTGAATCTATTGTGTAAGGCAAGTGATTTTAGTAAGAATACCAGGAATGACTATGCCCTACCAGCAAATAGCAAAGAAGCAGGCAGTATTGTAAATTTACTGGACCAGTGACCAGTGCAGGGAGTGGATTAAGTGGCTCAACACATACTACAGCAAAGCTAAGGACCAGAACCGCACCTCTGAGAACTCATCATCATCATGCCCATTTTATGAGGACTTTGACAGTATATGGGATAATGCACCTAGCAAAGAGTCAACAATGGTGTGTGATGACCTGGTCAGTCTGGATGTCACCCTGCTGACCCCAGTTCTAGCATAGGAATGATGGAAGTCAGCAGCAGGTGCCAGATGAGGCCAAAGTGACTGGTGATGAAACTGGATCCCTCCTGCCCCCAAGGAGCTACCTGCCAGCCAACTGGCAGCAGAAGTTGCCTAGAGCTGGGCAAATTTCTGGTTCCATGTTTGTGCTTATAAATATAGTTATGAGAGGGATTTCAAATTATGGAAGGGAGCAATTCAAAAAGTTATTACAAGGTCCAGGGAGCAGGATTTATCTGTAAACGGTTGTTTGAACACCAGCACCTTGGCATCCTCCTTTCTGCTTTCTCCCCTCCTCCCCCTAACACTACCATGTGGAAATCAAAATGGAGAAGGGGAAGTACTAACAGTGAGACAAGCCTCTGAAAGTGAAACTTTACTAAAAAAGTTTTTTTTTTTGCTAGGACATGCCAGTTTGTTTAAAAAACAACAACTTTTATTGCCTTTCCTGTAAGCATGGTGCATCGTACCAATCCAACGATGTAATGATTCACCTACAAACAGTCAGCTATGGAGGGGGGAGGTTCAAATTCAGTCCATTTCAGTTAAATGTAGTCCACAATGACAAAATCATGCGTCTGAAATATGTCTGGGGGATTGAATGCAGTCGACAAGTGTGCCAGGGAGAAGGAAAGGGGATGCTGGTGGAGTTCTGTGTGTTTGTACGCACTCATAACAGGCTGCATTAGAAGCTGTAGGAAGGCACCAATCCTTGTGGATACTAACACAGCATCCAGTTGATTCTCTCATGAATTTTGACCCAAACCCAGGTGCTGATAGCTGCTAACTCTTCCTGTAGCAGGAACTCCAGATACATAGTCATATTTCAAGTAAGGACATATTTTAAGACCTACCTCTGTAGCTAAACAGATACTCCACTAGTAAATCTGTTGTTCACTCACCATACAGACGAATACTTTGATGGCATACACAGCAGGTTGGAATAAAACCTCTCTTTGCCATTCGGGAACCACGAGAAGTGTTATGTCCTCCAAAATGAGGAGTGACTGAAATGACAGAGAAGTCTTCCAATTTCCATCACCAAAGTTGTTGGCAATGGACGTGTAGCAGTCTGGAGTAGCCAGCTTACAGATGGTTATAACAACTGCTTCTGGACTGGCATGGCTGCTCTCATGCATGCGCCTTGATGCTGGAGGGCCAGGGCAAGCTGCTCACAGAGCTCCAGAAATATAGTTTTCTTCCTGTAAAGTTCTAGAGCCTCTGCTAACCTGCATAATAGTGGCCTCATTCCATTCCATAGAGGTCTGCATAACAATGTGGTCCCATTGTGCTCGGTGTTTCTGGAGGAGGGCCACAGTTTATATAGAGGGCAACAGCAACTATACTGAGTGTCATGAGCAGCATCAGCCCGTTTGACTCTGCCACATCTGTGTCCTCATTCGTCATCCTCCTCCATCATTGGCTTTCTCATGTGGCTCAGAAAACTCCACTGGAATGTCCACCAATATCTCACAGAAACTCACCTATTTCCTTAAACAAGAGTAAAAACACTAGAGAGAGAAGTTCTTCATATGGTCACTCCTCCAAGTTGATGGGAGCATTTGCACCAAAATGACTGATCAGCAGGAAGTGTTTGCAGGCTGCTCAAACTTCTTGCCAGGCAAGAGGATGGACAATCATGTTTTCCCATTCCGCACCACTAGCAAAGGGCTAGAGTGGCCACATTTCTGGAGGGCAGCAAGTCTGGGATATGTTTGGTTGGATTTTGGCCTGCATACTGCAGTGTCAATGTTGGAATGCCAGACTCGTGCCCATCTTCAAAAATTCACGGCCTTGGATCAGCAATCAGTGTAGATGTTCAAGTCCTCAGTTCTCAAACCCAAGGTTCTCTGAACTGAGTTCCAGTAACTCTGGGCTTCCATTGCTGTGTAGACACACTCTATAAGACTTAGAACCTCCCAGAACACAGGGGAGTGAGATGTTGATGAAAGACCTAAGAGCCAAGGAGTTTTGTTATGCATCTGAACTTTGCCTTTTATTGATTTGATTTAAGTGATCATTGCCCAGGTCAAGTCTGACCTAAGCCACATGAACTAGGACTTTGCACAATGTGGTGTCCATCACCTCTGATAAGCACCCATCACACGATTTCCTCCTTATCCTAATTTTGAATATCAATTTTGCAACGCTAAATACGGTTATATATTTTAATTTAAGGTTAAATCTTAAACCATTCTCTACAGTCATGAAGGATCTGTACCAGTAGAAGGGTAGGGAAAGGATTGGGGGATCCCAGTAAGAGAGCTCCCTCTACCCCAGATCTAGTATATCTGCAATTAGAGCTTGATCCTGCACTGGTAAAACTCCCATTGATGTCAGTGGGGTCAGACCATGCACTTTTGCAGGTCCAGCAGTTATTCTCCTGTGTGCAGTAGCAAGGGGGCTATAGCAGTTTTAGGACTTTGTCTAAGGTAAGGATTCACCTGGTCTGCAGTGGAACTTTGTGCTGATTCAGAGAGGTGGCACTTGAGAAATTCATATGGAAGGAAAACAGAAAAAAAATCCTTTTTTACTATATAGTCTGTTACTTTGCAATTAATGATTGTGTTTAGCACTATTTTATGTTGCATTCTGTTGTGAATTGGATTATCTATACAAAGAAAATTGCCTCCCATCTTTTGATGTTAGACATTTTGGAGCCAAAGAAATTTAGATCATTTGTAAAAGCTAATTTATTCCCATAAATGTTTGTAGAGGGAGATGTAATCTCATTACTATTTCATATTGGAGCTGACATAGGAATAAGAACTAAGACAAATTTTAGAGCCATGTATTACACCTGTCATGGATTTTGATAAGCAGATTAAAAGTAGGGGTGAGCATTTATGATTTTATGGATTTTACATATTTTCTTCATGGGTTTTTCTTCCTGTCCAATTCTACTTATCCATGTCATTTTTTACAAAACTAGAATGTATTATGCAACAGCAGAACTAAAATCTCTAGGTTTCCTAGGGGTGTAAGGACAAGAACAGAGAAAGTGGTTCTTTAAAATTTTTACTAGAAATTAAAAACAAAAATGTGAATGGCTGGAGGAGCATGAAAGGGTGGAAACTAAGATGGCATGTGTGAATTTGTCATTTTCAAGGATGTAAACCAAATGGGGATCAACTGGACAGAACAGACTTTAAAAGGACCTGATCCTGAGAGATGCTGATGTTCTATTGATTTAACAGAAAAAATATGCTGAAAATACATGAGGGCCTGATCTTCAAAGATGCTCAGAACCTACCACTCCAGTTAAAGGCAATAAGTTCTGTAGATGCTCAATGTCTCTGGAAAAAAAAAATCAGGCCTTCATCCTTTTATTTATAACCAGAACCCAACATTTTATAAATGAGTGCCTAAAGATAGAAAACAGTTTAAGAGCCTGACTTCAGTAGGAGCTGCTGAGTGCTCAGCACTTTTGAAAATCAGGCCACTTATTCAAGTTTTTAATAAAGATTTAGAATCTTAAACTTAGGTACCCTTTTATAAAATCATGACTGTAGTCTGAATAATAGATCTCAAATATTCCATCAGAAGCCTGATTTAAAATTTGTATATAATGATATAGGTATAATATTAATGTTTTGTTTACTGAAGAATCATTTACAAAATAATAATATTACATCAGGCATTTGGATGAACAACATAGTATCAATGAATGTTATGCAAAAAATACAGAATTATGAGTATGATTCCTACATTTACAATACATGCCACATATTTAAGGTTATCTGTTTCATAATATTTCAAGCCTATTTCTGACAGCAGACTTTCCCATAATACTGTGGGTTTTGTGTGGGACTTTGCCTGTGCTGCCAAGAATATTAAGGAAGTCTGTGGTGAAGTGGATATAAATTCAAGTGAATGTGTGGGAAGAGGTGGGGGGCTTAATTCAATCTCTTCCTCCTAGTCACTTGACTGTTTTGCTTGCATCACTGTTGAATTACTTCCATGGGATTTCTCCCTTGATTCAACCCTAGAATGCCATTATTTGGACTGATTACACATCCTTTTTCAGCTGCTGTTCTTAATCCTTACAAACCCAAGGGGCATATCCTCAGCTAGTGTAACTTTTCATTTGACTTCAATGGTGCTACAATAATTTACACTATCTGAGGATCTATCCCACCGTGACTAAGTGAAATTAGGGTAATTTTAGTACAACCAATTATCTAAAGATTGGCGCAATTTAGATTACTTTGGTGTTATACCTATTTCCTGATTAACTTAACCCCATCATGCAACTCCTATCACCCTTTACATCAACTATGATTTTAGCCCCATGTTGGGATTATAAACTTTTTTCTCCTTTTATAGAATGTGACACCACTTTCTTTCTGGGATTCTGTACAATATCATATCTGGAGGGTTTTCCTCCTGAAATCTGTGTGATTGTTATAGACATCCACATATGTCTTCTTCATGGGCTTTAATCCCACTGATTTCATGGGCTTCAGATCAAGTCCAGTTAGAAAAAGGAGAAGAATCAAGCAGAATGCACAAAGTAGAAGCACATTTTTGTCTTGTTGCCTGAAACAACTACCTGAGAACTCTCTCTATATATACACATATATTTTGAACAAGTAGATATGAAACTCAAAGAACAGAGAAGTTGCATGCTCAGGAAAGCCTTTCAGTCTAAGAAAATTAGACAAAGCTTGGGAGAAAAGGAAAAAAATACATATGGACCAATTTTTATCCCATTGGCATCAAAGGGAGTTTAGCCATAAACACGGAAGAAGGATAAGAGCCATAAATTCTTAAGAGTATAAAGGTTTTATATTCTAAGTGTCACAAAAAAAACCCTCAATTTTTGCTTTCACCTTAGTGAAAGATGAACAGAAACATTAAAAAAGAATTCTGACCTTCAAGGCAGGCATCTGAAGTATTTCTGCAGTAGAGATAGAAGAACAAAAGAATTATCATTATCTACACATTTCTCTCTATTTTAATCATTCAATATACTTTATTGCACTGCTTTGGACACAGTTCACAATACCATGCTAAAAGAGCAGGTTAAAGAGGTTATTAATTTCATTAACATAATGTCTGACATTCAAAACTCTCTTAGTTGATAGCTTTAGACTTCTTCACTGTGAGATGGCTTCCTATAAAATTAGGAATTTCAGTTTTCAAGTGTTAGCTGAAGTATTAATTCAATTAAAACCTAATGAAACCAAATTACCAAAATAAATTGAAATGTGGCATGAATTTATGTCTGTGTATGATCACTGGGTTGTCCGTGTAATGTACATGTGTGAGACTTTCAAGGGATTCAAAACTTTCATTTTTTGTAAATCTTGTAATAAAAAATGCAGAGCCAGACTCTGAGCCCCACTACATCAGCACAAAGCAGCTAGAAATCTGGCTTAGCTGGCAACCTAGGGATTCCATTTACATAAGGGGAATGTGATGCAGGGCCAATACAACAGCTCTCTACTAGTTCCTGACTCAGGTCCAAGCAAAGGGAGGGTTCCCAGGGCAAGAGAGTATGTCCTGCTCTCCTCCTATGCGGAGCTGTTGTAATAGCCCTTGGTGGCCTCTGATAACCAGGTGCTAGAACAAACAGTTTGAGGACTGCTCTGACTTATGCTGGGAACTGGGATAGTTCTTGTCTGGCTTCAAAATCAACCTTTGCCTGATCCTTCAATGAGCACAGCTCAGCAGGGCCAGATAATGACTGTGGTATCTAAATATTTACCAGCTGCAAATCCATTGACTTCTTGACACTTGTGATGGCAGAGGAGTGTGATATTTTGGGGAATCATCTATGTACAACTTAGAGATAAGGTGGGTGACGTAATAGCTTTTATTGGACCAAATTCTGTTTGTAGAAGACGCACGCTTTAAAGCTTTAAATTCTCAAAAAAATGACTAAATATCACTCTGGACATTTTATTATTAGAAATTCAAATCACCTGCCTGCTGTATAGGATTCTTTTCTGCCATAAAATACTATTGTTGGTAATAATTTACATTTTAAATATGGAATACTTAGTGTCCATTTGAAATAAGCAAATAATGATCAATAACAGAACATCCTGAATCCCATAGGCACTGATTTCATATGTTTTTGGCTCAGACGGTAGTATGAGGACCAAATTTAGCAGATTTAAATAATTTCTTTTTCTGCTTGTTGCACACAACCTTTTAAGGTACATGGAGTACAGATATAGGTTTCTATATGAATTGCAAATGACCTTTAAAGACTTTAAGCTACTACTTATCTGTAGTATACCTGCTGCAAAGTCTTTGCAAGATTTATTACTTTTGAGCCTGTTTCATCAACTTGAGTAGTTTATTCTCTTTTAACTGTTTGCTGTTCCTTTTAAAATAGCAAATCTACCAAGCCTGTATATTTTAAAATGTTCAGATTTACTTTCAGAAAAAAAGGCAAGTTCACAAGAAATACCAAGTCTAACCTGCAGTATCATTCCATCATTTTGAGGTCACTCCAAAGCATCTCATGCAGAAATGAATATCCCTAAAAATATGACCAAAGATGGTGGCACTCTGCTTTAAAGAAGGATGCCATATTTTAGTCCCCCCCACAGACACGCAATAATTTCATCACTGGATAGCAGTAGGCCAGAAAACAGTATTACAGCAGTGTCAATAAATGTGCATGTTCTACGCTGAACCCATTAATGATTCTACTACTGTCAGAGGTGATATTTTACATTGGAGAATGACCTAAGCAACATGACTTCTACCTTTAGTATCTATTAGGGAGAGTCTTGAATTCATATCATAAAAGCATAGAATCATAGAATATCAGGGTTGGAAGGGACCTCAGGAGGTCATCTAGTCCAACCCCCTGCTCAAAGCAGGACCAATCCTCAACTAAATCAACCAATCCCCAATTAAATCACTTTTTTTTTTGAAGAATATTACATCCCTTCTTCTAGACTCCCTGGAGACAAATAAATCTAAATAACTTTGAGGCAAATTCAATTGCAAAAATAGTAAACAAATAAAAAACAAACAAACAAACATTGCTTTTACAAAGTTAGGGATAAAAATGTATTTCCCCAGTTGCTCTTTGTTGTTACTTCAGTATTATAGTTGAGAGTTTAAACACAAAATCCAGTGTTTCAAAATTCACCTGCAATGATCTGTCTATAAAATCTGAATGTGCACCCAGCTGAACAGAAGCACAGGGGAGAGAGACTCTCCCTAGGCCAGAGAGTGTCTAAGGAACCACTGTGTGGGGGCTTCTTCAGTCAATTGGCTGGCATGGTCATTACTGACCTTTACATGGTCTTGCAAGGAGAAGAGGACCATAGGACCCATGATAACTGTATTTTCTGGCCCCATCTCTCCTCCTGCCAATGACTGAACCATCCCCACATGTCTGTTAGTATGTAGGTACCCAGTACTGATTGTTGCTCCATGGCATAAAAGTTATGCCTTTCCTTTTGCAGCAGAACCACACTAGTTCTGCTGCTAAGGATTTTCCCCTAAGTGCATGACAAGTACTAATTCATGATACATGATACATCATGATACATCTGAGGGAACAGAGCAGAAGGAGACTCCACTGATTGGAAGGCATGAGATGCACCGTCCTAGGGATGGGGGTTCCACGACCACCACTCCCAAGAGGAGGAGGAGGAGGGTGGTGGTGGTCGGGGACTCTCTCCTCAGGGGGACTGAGTCATCTATCTGCCACCCTGACCAGGAGAACCGAGAGGTGTGCTGCTTGCCAGGGGCTAGGATTCATGATGTGACGGAGAGACTGCCGAGACTCATCAAGCCCTCGGATCGCTACCCCTTCCTGCTTCTCCACGTGGGCACCAATGATACTGCCAAGAATGACCTTGACCGTATCACTGCAGACTACGTGGCTCTGGGAAGAAGGATAAAGGAGTTTGAGGCGCAAGTGGTGTTCTCGTCTATCCTCCCTGTGGCAGGAAAAGGCCAGGGTAGAGACCGTCGAATCGTGGAAATCATCGAATGGCTACGCAGATGGTGTCGGAGAGAAGGGTTTGGATTCTTTGACCATGGGATGGTCTTCCAAGAAGAAGGATTGCTAGGCAGAGACAGGCTCCACCTCATGAAGAGAGGGAAGAGCATCTTTGCAAGCAGGCTGGCTAACCTAGTGAGGAGGGCTTTAAACTAGGTTCACCGGGGGAAGGAGACCAAAGCCCCGAGGGAAGTGGGGAAGTGGGATATCGGGAGAAAGCACAAGTAGGTGAGTGCAAGAGGGGAGGGCTCCTGCCCCATACTGGGACAGCAGGACGATCAGGGAGTTATCTTACATGCCTATACACAAATGCAAGAAGCCTGGGGAACAAGCAGGGAGAACTAGAAGTCCTGGCACAGTCAAGGAATTATGATGTAATTGGAATAACAAAGACTTGGTGGGATAACTCACATGATTGGAGTACTGTCATGGATGGATATAAACTGTTCAGGAAGGATAGGCAGGGCAGAAAAGGTGGGGGAGTTGCGTTGTATGTAAGAGAGCAGTATGACTGCTCAGAGCTCCAGTATGAAACTGCAGAAAAACCTGAGAGTCTCTGGATTAAATTTAGAAGTATGAACAACAAGGGTAATGTCGTGGTGGGAGTCTGCTACAGACCACCAGACCAGGGGGATGAGGTGGACAAGGCTTTCTTCCAGCAACTAACAGAAGTTGCTAGATCACAGGCCCTGGTTCTCATGGGTGACTTTAATCACCCGATATCTGCTGGGAGAGCAATACAGCAGTGCACAGACAATCTAGGAAGTTTCTGGAAAGTGTAGGGGACAATTTCCTGGTGCAAGTGCTGGAGGAACCAACTAGGGGAAAAGCTCTTCTTCACCTGCTGCTCACAAACAGGGAAGAAATAGTAGAGGAAGCAATAGTGGATGGGAACCTGGGAGGCAGTGACCATGAGATGGTCGAGTTCAGGATCCTGACACAAGGAAAAAGGGAAAGCAGTAGAACAGAGACCCTGGACTTCAGAAAAGCAGACTTCGACTCCTCGGGAACTGATGGGCAAGGTCCCTGGGAGAATAACATGACGGGGAAAGGAGTCGAGGAAAGCTGGCTGTATTTTAAAGAATCCTTATTGAGGTTGCAGGAACAAACCATCCCGATGTGTAGGAAGAAAAGTAAATATGGCAGGCGACCAGCTTGGCTTAACAGTGAAATCCTTGCTTGTCTTAAACACAAAAAAACAGCTTACAAGAAGTGGAAGATTGGACAAATAACCAGGGAGGAGTATAAAAGTATTGTTCAGGCATGCAGGAGTGAAATTAGGAAGGCCAAATCACACTTGGAGTTTCAGCTAGCCGGAGATGTTAGGAGTAACAAGAAGGGTTTTTTCAGGTATGTTAGCAACAAGAAGAAAGTCAAGGAAAGTGTGGGCCCCTTGCTGAATGAGGGAGGGACCCTAGTGACAGAGGATGTGGAGAAAGCTAGTGTACTCAATGCTTTTTTTGCCTCTGTCTTCACAGACAAGGTCAGCTCCCAGACAGCTGCACTCTGCAGCATGGTATGGGGAGGAGGTGACCAGCTCTCTGTGGAGAAAGAAGTAGTTTGGGACTATTTAGAAAAGCTGGATGAGCACAAGTCCATGGGGCCGGATGCACTGCATCCGAGGGTGCTAAAGGAGTTGGCCGATGAGATTGCAGAGCCATTGGCCATTATCTTTGAAAAATCATGGCGATCGGGGGAGGTCCCGGATGACTGGAAAAAAGCTAATGTAGTGCCCATCTTTAAAAAGGGAAGAAAGAAGATCCAGGGAACTACAGGCCAGTCAGTCTCACCTCAGTCCCTGGAAAAATCATGGAACAGGTCCTCAAGGAATCAATTCTGAACCACTTAAAGGAGGGGAAAGTGATCAGGAACAGTCAGCATGGATTCACCAAGGGCAAATCATGCCTGACTAACCTAATTGCCTTCTATGATGAGATAACTGGCTCTGTGGATGAGGGGAAGGCAGTGGATGTGCTATTTCTGGACTTTAGCAAAGCTTTTGATACAGTCTCCCACAGTATTCTTGCCAGCAAGTTAAAGAAGTATGGGCTGGATGAATGGACGGTAAGGTGGATAGAAAACTGGCTAGATGGTCGGGCTCAACAGGTAGTGATCAATGGTTCCATGTCTAGTTGGCAGCCGATATCAAGTGGAGTGCCCTAAGGGTCAGTGCTGGGACCGGTTTTGTTCAATATCTTCATTAACGATCTGGAGGATGGTGTGGACTGCACCCTTAGCAAGTTTGCAGATGACACTAAACTGGGAGGAGTGGTTGATACGCTGGAGGGTAGGGATAGGATACAGAGGGACCCAGACAAATTAGAGGATTGGGCCAAAAGAAATATGATGAGGGTCAACAAGGACAAGTGCAGAGTCCTGCACTTGGGACGGAAGAATCCCATGCACTGCTACAGACTAGGGACCGAATGGCTGGGCAGCAGTTCTGCAGAAAAGGACCTTGGGGTTACGGTGGACGAAAAGCTGAATATGAGTCAACGGTGTGCCCTTGTTGCCAAGAAGGCTAATGGCATTTTGGGTTGTATAAGTAGGGGCATTTCCAGCAGATCGAGGGATGTGATCATTCCCCTCTATTCAGCACTGGTGAGGCCTCATTTGGAGTACTGTGTCCAGTTTTGGGCCCCACACTACAAGACGGATGTGGATAAATTGGAGAGAGTCCAGCGGAGGGCAACAAAAATGATTAGGGGGCTGGAGCACATGACTTATGAGGAGAGGCTGAGGGAACTGGGATTGTTTAGTCTGCAGAAGAGAAGAATGAGGGGGGATTTGATAGCTGCTTTCAACTACCTGAAAGGGGGTTCCAAAGAGGATGGATCTAGACTGTTCTCAGTGGTAGAAGATGACAGAACAAGGAGTAATGGTCTCAAGTTGCAGAGGGGGAGGTTTAGGTTGGACATTAGGAAAAACTTTTTCACTAGTAGGGTGGTGAAGAACTGGAATGGGTTATCTAGGGAGGTGGTGGAATCTCCTTCCTT
This sequence comes from Mauremys reevesii, assembly GCF_016161935.1. Lineage (NCBI taxonomy): Eukaryota > Metazoa > Chordata > Testudines > Geoemydidae > Mauremys > Mauremys reevesii. The sequence goes on along the minus strand of NC_052628.1, from coordinate 51,024,098 downwards.
AGAGGTTTTTAAGGTCAGGCTTGACAAAGCCCTGGATGGGATGATTTAGTTGGGTTTGGTCCTGCTTTGAGCAGGGGGTTGGACTAGATGACCTCCTGAGGTCCCTTCCAACCCTGAGATTCTATGATTCTATGATAAATCTGAAGTTGCTTTTGAGCTGACTAATAAAAACAGAGGGAGAATAGTTGAAAAATAGAAATGTATAAATTTTTAATAGTGACATGCCTCAAAATAGAGTCACTCCATTTTCATGAAAGTTTCCCGAAAATAGCACTCTTGGGCTGGATTTAAGCATGAGAACTACCAGCCTCAAAGGATTTCCTGAAAAAAAAAATGAGAGTTAGAACTGAATGCTTCTGGCAAAGTTAATTGTGAAGCTATTACCTACACTTCACCATATTCTGAAAGGACTTTACTCACAATATAACAGTAAGATCCTGTGATGGGTGTACAACCATGCACTAGGCAGGGAAGAGTTAAAGAGCACTTGGGCCCCAGGCAGCTCTGTCGTGTGGCTCCTGTGACTGAGATGGCAATCTTGGAGAAGGAAGAGCCTTGAAAAGGGAGCTCAGTCCAAAAGGGGGACAGACTTCTCATTCACAGCACCCAGAGAGGAGCACGGCAAAAAAGCTAAACTACCGTAGATTTACTGTGAATGCAGAGTAGTAAGGAGGCAGGAGGAGCTGGTTAAGACAAAGAAACTGGAGCCTCTCTCGCTCTCTCTTTTTAAATTTAATTTCTCTTTCTTTGTTACCTCGAGGATTGAGTCTAGGGTCTAGGCCCCAGGACAGACCCCTGCTGAGAATATGAGCACCCTGAAGTGATGATAGACACATTGTGGGTAGTCGTCCAGGGAAGAAACAAGAGGTCACACCAGACAAACCTTAACCGCTTGCGGCAAGGGTGTCTGGATTGGTAGACAGGGTAGAAAGAGGGACTGGGTTCCCCTACAGCCTCACAAGGAGAAGTAGCCAGAAGACTATAGGCACAAGGGGCCAGAAGGACTATTAAGCCTGGCCCAGGACTGTCAACACAGTATGAGGGCCTGGGACTACTGGGTGAAAACCCTGGTTTACCCTGAAAGGGGTGAGACCAAAGGTTACCTGGCTGGAAGGCTGAGTTGCAAGGTGAAAAGGGGATCATTAGTGCAATGTTTCCCAAACAATGGGTGCTGAAATCACCAGTGAGTTGTGGGAAGGTTTCAGGTGGTCGCAGGCCTGGTGTGGAAGGGAGGCCCTGGAGAGGAAAAACGAAGTGTGAGCTCATCCTGCATTCACTCTGCAGCAGCGGCTCCTGTCCAGTGGGACTGGGCCTGCGTCCCTGCTCTCTGGCCTGTGCAACCTGGCACATGGGGTCACCGCTGGCCATTGAGATCTGGAACATGGGGTAGCAGCATCACCCAGATTGGCAGTCCAAACCTCATCAGCTATGTGACCTTTGTGCCAGGTCACAATGCCACTCATTGAAATTTGGTCCAGCTGCCTCTCCATCAAGGGGGAGAGAGAAGAAAGATACTGGACTATCATTTTGGCACCCCCACCCCCAAACAAATCTGGACCCGGGGGAGGGGTGTCACAAAAAAAGACAAATACTGTTGGTGGGTTGCCTTACTAAAATGTTTGGGACCCCCACTGCATTAGCAGACCTGAGTGACAGGACTACAGAGGATGAAACCCTATAATGCCGTTCCTAGCCACAAGGCAACGTGCTGGCTGGGGAGTCACTTTGCCATAGAAGCTGTTAATCCTATTCATAGATGTTATGGGTATACATTATCTCCAGTTAACTACTCATATAACTGGAGAATTTCAATACATAACAGTAAATGTGAAAAGAAAAGATAAAAACAGCCATTCTCGGCTCAGGTTCTGGAAATCATTACATTATTACATATAGCAAGAAGCAATCAGGATCTTGGACAGCACTGAGCACAATATGGACAATAACAAGATACTTTCAGCAAAAAGAGATCCTACGAAATAGGAAGAAAACTGAACTTCAACATACCTTCAACCATCTAGCACTAACAACTCTTGATCAAATCAATTTATCTCCCATCTCTCGTTGATAAATGATATGACAGACACATGACAGCTCTTCATTTTATATCATATGAAATACAGTACGTTTTATCAAGAAGATATAAAAATAAGATGTGTGTGGAGTAAAAAAGTACAACAGTTCAATAAATATCTATAGTGTTTGCTAGGGAGGGGAGGAGAGAAGTTGAGCTAAAAATTTTGTGTGTTTGTAGTGCAGTCCATGAAGACCTTTCTCCATCAATTATAGACGCATTTGGGACAGTGAAAGCTGCCACTCACCCACTCTCCCCTAGGAACCATAGAATTCAAGCCAGGTCTTATAGAAATAAAACTATGATGAGTAACCACATTATAAAAAGGGATAATGCTGACGTTTTCAGATCTTTTATACCATCCTACTAGCATATTGTAGTTCAACTGACCACATGAATAATCTGACTATCAAATAGTCCACTAAAACCTGCCCTTTAGTTCAGCCTTTTATGTTTCCACAAGATTAAAATTAGCACCCTTAAATCACTGCCTCCTGTTTAGTTTATTTAAGCACGGGAATGAGGAAATGCTTGAAGACTATATTCATTATCCATTTTAGTAGTTGTAGGAAATTACATAATCCTGTTTATAAAGACTGAAAACCAAACTGTTATTTCTAATGTTCAGCTTCCAAAAATAGCATCTATGCATAAGACACTATTCACAGACTGTTAGCACAAGAGCTAATGATTGCAGAAAATCTGATCTGCTGATGAATTTACCATGGTCAAGTTTGAGGTTTTTATCCCCTTTTTCTTCCTGATATTTAGTCAAAATCATCATCTGGTTTTCCTAAAACTGCACAGCAAAGTATATTTAGACAAAATAAAGGAAAGATCATTTTATTACCACCATATTTTGGTTAAAATTAAAAAAAGAAGGAATTGTTCATCAGTGGTTTTCTCTTCATTTTGGATCTTTATTTCTTTTTCTCCATCCACAGCTTTTTAAAGAATGGTTGTTGGTTTTTTTTGGGAGGGAGGGGGGTGGGGGAGACAGGGGGTGGGGAGTGGCATGTGATATAAATACTATGATTTCTGCTATAGACTTTACAGGGGGGTTGTTTTCATTTGTCTTTACATGACATTCTCCACTTTCAGCATTTTTCTCTTCCCTAAATTATTTAAGTCAGAATTATAGGTCTGGTTTCTTTTTTGTGAAGACCTTGTTCTACTCATCAGTAAAAGTCATATTGGTTTAGTTAATAAAGCCCTAAGTGGACTGCATTATGTTCAGTTTCAACTCCAATGTAAAATATACAGTACTTAACAGTACAGATTTCCATTATTAAAAACAAAACTAAAATAACCCCCCCACACAACCCTGAAGGAAGAGCCAAATTGTTTCCTAGATTCATCAAAATTAGAGATTGCAAAGTTTGGCTAGATCATCTGGCCAATTTCCCTGCCACTGCAGGATTGTGCAGTGTATTTTCTAGTGTATTTGCTAGTATCTTGTAAAGTATAGTGCCTTACTGCACAATCCCTCAGATGCCTTACAGGGACTCATTGTTCATTCAAAAGGCTTATAGACCAGGTGGGTGGCACAACCTCTGAGGCTGAAATTTATGGGGAAGGAAGAAATAACTTGCAGTGTGATAATTTCTCTACAGTGTTGTCTGCCCCTTCCCTCCACTACAGTGGTTCCTATGTTTGTAGTTTCCCATGCTACATAATCCCCTTTGTGTGACTAGCCATTCTGATAGGAAAGAAGAATGCCACAGACAATTCAGGTTTCTTTGTATCCCTGCATGCTCCTTCTGGAAAAACTTCCCTTCCCCTCCATGGAAGAAAGCATGCTGTGCAATTGCTATTCCCCACCCCTTTCCATGCTCCGTCCCCAGTTTTCACTGAGCTTTGCTCCAATCCTCTTGCATTTCTGGAGGGGAAGTTCATAAACTATGGTTTGATTCAATAGCTGCTACAAAAGGATTGCAGTTTTTCATGCCATTTTAATATCAAGCAAAACAAGAATTTTTCAAACTATGTAATATTACCCATGCTCAAGTGATAAATTTTCCCTTGCAGGCAGAATGGCATATTGAAAGAATTAGCATGAACAAACAACATGGGGTTTGGACTGTTTTAGCATGACTGGAATTGCTTTTGTAATTCATTTATCACCTCACTGGATATTGATAGCTCATGGGGGAGCACAGTTGTTTCATTTCTTGAATTTTAACCTTTTAAAAACAAAATCTAGGGGGTAAGGGACCATGACACTGTCCAGAGGCCTGACTGGAAAGTTCCATATTTCACATCAACCATAACTACCAGGTGTCTAACAAATATGAAGCTTCCACCAATATCCCAACAGTTTTTGGGAGGAAAAAATGAAACAGCCCTTTCTCTTTATTCCCCTCCCTGCTTCTGGATGATATAAAAAAGGACTTCTCCTCCCACCCACAACCCTCTTCCCATGATTGGAAGTGTCCGCCACCCTGTTTCTGACTATTTTCTGACAGCTGGGAGAGATGGGCTCCACAATTTCTCTTCCTCACTCCAGTTAGCCTGATTTTTTTAAAGCCATAAAATAAGATCTCAACCTGGGGGTCATTGACATTAGTCAATGGGTTGCAATTAACTCTGCCTTTCCTATAATGCTAAATTAGAAGGGAGGAGGAATCCTAGCAAAATCTCACCTGGATGGGAAGTGGGTCCTGGTGTAGAAAAAGGGATCCTGATTTGGAAAAGGATGAGAAGCACTGAGATAAGGGAAATAATAAAAGTAATTGCAAAGAAGGAACTATGATACATTAAACTACATCTTTAAAAGGTAAGCACTGGAATTCTGTGAAGCTAAGAGTCCAGCAGTTATCCTTTATAAGTGCCTAAAGGAAATCATTTAATTCTCTTTATGCTAGCCTGGCTTACCTAAGGAGAGGTTGAATTTATGCAAGACCCTTTATACAGAGTACTTTAAAAATATATTTTCATTGAGGTCTGGTAACATTACTGATATGAAAATAAGTCTCACCCATGTGTGCACGCACTCACACACACAAAAAATAAATCTCACTGTTTAAAACACATTAAAAACAAATTATGCCCTCAAAATAGGTAATATGCATGCCTTTGTTTTTGAGGACATAACTTGTTTTTAATGTTTGGTGCTGGTTTTTAACACAGCCATTTGTTGTTATATTTGTAATAACTTGTAGGCTGAAAATGTCTCTCCAAAATGGAAAGTAGAGACAAAAAGAGGTCAAGTCTAGCTTTGATTAGAGCAAAATTCCCATTAATGCTAATGGGAGTTGTATGAGCACATTAAGGGGGAGATAAGATCCCGATAATTACCCCCCCACACACACACACACACACCCAGATTAAAGACTTCTGAAACTGAGTATTTCTGACAGGAGTATTTGAAAGGACATGATAAATCTGTTCAAAAAAGTTCAAACCGTACAATGTCCAAATCCTATAAATAGGAAGGAACCATGTACCTTTCTGTATCTGCCCACCTTAGTAATAGAATGTTTCAATCTCTTATGACACCCTCATCCAGAATCTCAAAATGTGTGACGAACGGATTAAGCCTCACAAAACTCCTGTCAGATAAATCTTATTGTCCTCATTTTACAGAGGAAGAAATTGCAGCGCAGGAAGGTTCGGACCACATTTTAAAAAAAAAAGGCCATTAGTTTGGGGTACCTCAAGCTGGGCACCACAAATTGAGGCATTCAAAATTAGAGCCACTTTTGAAAATTTAGCCCTAGGCAACTTTCCCAGAAACACAAAGTAGTTGTGAATAAGGATCCATGGCAGAGCCATGAATAAAGATCACTCGTTTCATAGTCCTCTGATATACATACAATACCATCCTTCCACTCCACTGAAAGAGGGTATTGATCAGACTTAACTGAGCTTTCTTTAGGCACTGTATTCAGGTATCAATGGATAATCCACAAATGTATAACAAAATTATTTGTACCTAATACATACACTATTTTCATTTTTAACTACAGTGGATGCTTTGTATATCAGGTGTATATATATATATATATATTCTTTTTTTCCCTGAGATAGAAAATTAGAAAACAAGATTACAACTGATACATTTCTAATGGATCTTCTACACTGTAGTTCATGCAGTAATTAGCAGAGCGTAGTTTTATCATATGTTATCTAATTTAGCTCCTCTTTCAAGTCAACAATCCATATCTTTTCAATCTCTCTTCCATATGAGAGTTTTTCTATACACCTAATCCTTCTTGTCATCCATACCTGAACCACTTCGAATTCTGCAATATCCTTTTTTGAGTTAGGGTGTGCAGAACTATACACAGTAGTTCAGGTGAGGGTGAATCCGATTGATATAATGGCATAATAATATTTTCTGAATTATTCTCCACCCCATTCCATATTCATTTTGTTTGCTTTTTTCACTGCTGCTGCACATTGAACAGAGGTTTTCAATGACCTGACCTAACATTGATCCCTGTGTTACCTGACTAAATACCTTCTCCCAAATCAACATGCTGCAGTTTATGATTACTCTTTGTTGATGTTCCTTCAGCCAGTGTTCAGTCCACATGTCAGTGTTCCTCTCCAAGGCAATCTGAATTATTTTGAGAGTAAGATTTCATGAAGTGCTTTGCTAAATTCCACTACCATTTGCTATTCTAATTGTGTAATCCTCTTTCAAAAAAAGCAATCAAGCTTGTCTGGCAAAATTTCTCTCTTATGTACCCACGCTGTTTTTTTTCTCAGAGTTCCACTTTACTTTGGATGTTTAGTGATTGATAGGAAAAGTGCTTTGTCTAGAAGGTTGTATTTGTAAAAGGATGAGTCCCAGAAGTTCCTTTTTCTTTTGTATGCATTTGAATAGGACTGATGTGGCTCAGGGAAAAATACAGGCTCTTGCAGTATAAAGCTATTCTATGCAGGCTAACTTTCAGTGGGACGTAAATTGGTTAAGTTCACCGGTCTAGCATTTTGGGTTTTATTTTGTGTACTTTTGAAGACCTTTGGCTCCAATCCTGCAACTGATGGTGTCAAGGTGCACCAATCCACCCACCCATGCCTTAAAAGGAACGTGCTAGTCTCAACCTAGTCCCTGCACATGAAAAATGACAGTCACCAAACAGTTGGACATGACTCTCAACTTCATTTTCACATAAGTACTGGCATAAGTGTTACCAATCAGTGTACAGCTGCATTGTCCAACCTGCACAAAGGATCTTGCCTGCATTTTGTTTACTTATTTCTCAGGGTTAAATTCTGCCCTTGGAAGTCAATGGCAAATCTCCCATTGTCTTCAATACTGCCAGGAGTTCACCCTTAATCTCATTTTATTAAAATTACACTCACACTCTAAATTAAAAAAAAGAAACTTCTATACAGTGGTGTCTTACTTTAAAAATTCCTGCACGGAAACAAACCCCGCATTTTGTTCCCTTTGCACCTCTATCCAAATGACACTTCTTCTCAGATCCTTCTTGTATCTCTTCCGCATGGCCCTGTGGAGATAACTGAAGATGAAGCAGCGAATCATCAGTTGACTGCAAAATAAATTAATTTAAAAAAAAAACCATATCTGAAGCCAGTGAAGCATATTGATGCTACAGTCTTGCCTCTGCCATCCCACTGGCAATGCCTCAGTAAACACATGCACTGAAATGAAAGACTCAGCATCTTCCTACACACTGAAAAGAGACATGACACCGCTACTGCTGTTGCCATCCACAGAACATCCAGTATTATAACTATAAGCTGCCAAAATCACTGAAGGCTTTGGCAACTCAAAGCAACATTTTGCATATTTGCACTATGCACATAGCAGTGACAGCTGCTCAGACAGATTTCTGAGTCTTTTGCACCACCAGTTTCCCACGTAGCTCTATCCTTGGCATTCCTTTCAAGGATAGAAAATACCAGCTGTTACTCCTGGCCAGCAAGGCAGCAAACAACATTTTTGCCCCACCCCCTCAAAATAAATAACTGAGACAATCAACAAAATCTGGGCTGAGGAATGGCTTCCATTTCCAAATCAAACCAATAAAACAGTATCGGCTCATTCTGTCTCTCCAGTGAAGACTGTGAATCTTCTGTGAAAACAAAAACAAAAATAAAAAGGCTGAAAATAGTGGCCTTTGGTTTTCTTGGCTTTTCAAAGTACCATTAAAAGGCAGGCTAAGAGCTTTTTTGCTGTCAAGCCATTTACTCACACAAGTTTATGGCACAATGGTACCCAGTTCCAGTAAAATAGATATAGAATGGGTGAGTCAGTCCAGATCAGATAGGAATCATCTAAAATCTTTACCTCAAATGCCAAACCAAATAGTTTCAGAGATCTGAAAAAGATCTGTATTCTATCTTCATCTTATTTATAGGCAGAACATAGACCCAATAGTTTCTTAACACCTTATTTTTCTTTTTCATCAATCTCCATATATCCTATCTATATCTGTGCCCATTGACATATCCTTTGTGAACATTTAGTATATTATAAAACAAACATATCAGTGAATGTATTAGACCATAATAATAGCGAGTCATATTGTTCATCAGCGATAATATATTCAGTTCTGTAACAGCATGGGTATATAAAAGCAAAATCTTGCCAAACTTGATTGTTTTTTGTTACAGGAAGCAAAAACTTAGATTCCAAATTTTCATTTAGAGACAGTATATATCTGAGAGAGAGAAGGAAAGGAGAGCAAATTAAAATCCACAATAACTCCCATAATAACTACAGGTCATTGAATAATGGCTAGGGATGTGGTGAACTGTGATTACTTACTGAATAGCTGATTGCACCTATGAATTGTGCACACAGCTAGTCTACAGTAAGTCATCTTATTATTCTATCCTCTCTCCCACCCCTTCTGCCTGGCTTGTTCCACACTGGTTCTGCTTTCTCTTTTGGACTGTAAGGTCTCTGGGGCGGTGCTTGTCATTTCCTGCATAATTGTGCAGCGTCTAGCTCAATAGGACCTGACTTGGCTGAGGCCTCTAGGTGCTACCACAATATAATAATCATTTATAATCTGAGTGTTCTTTTTCCCCAATGCAATTCAGGCTTTTCTAATGCTGTCGTCTTCCATGTAAAAGTGTGTGGATCACAATAAGATCTCTAGTGAGCAGTAGAAGAACAAATGAAAGTAACACCACTGGGATTTTATAAACAGGTTCTGATGGATAATGGGAAAGGATGAAATTAGAGAGCGTGGACCAGTCCCCAGCCTGTGGAGTCAGTGGGAATCTGTGAACCAGTCCCAGTATTTACAATTAGTAGTAATGTAAAACAAATAGTTCCTGTGGGGCATAAACCACAAGGATTAACTGGTCTCCTTCATATGCAACAACTGGCAATGAGCAGATCCTCTCTGAAAGAGTCTAAAGGCCAGTTTCTAATCTTAGATGTGCAGACATCCTGTGTCTCAAAAAAACAGAAAAAAAGAAAAAAAGAAAAATCTGCTTATGCACGCAAGTGGAATAGCAGGTTCTCTAGCTTGCTGTACTTCTGGGATTAGAAACTGGCTCTTAAACAGAGCATGTCAAAAGTTTGAGTTTCACTTCAACCACTTCACACATGAATAAACAATTCTTGTCTTCTTCCTTCATATTCTTTTTTCACAGTGCTTTAGAGTTCAAATGTTAAAGCTAGCTCCTCACCCTGGATGCTTTTCAGATTTCAATTTTAAACCATTTACTGCTAAAAAATCCAGTACTTGCTACATCTAAAATGTTATTTGAATCCCATATTCTGCTCCATGAATAGTTTGGTTAGCAAAATATCCACCTGCTTTTCTTATGGTATTGGTGATAAAAACGGGTGGCATCCTACAATGAAACAAACACTTTTTATTCATCGGAGCTCAGCATTTATATTATGTTTCCATTCAATTCTGACTTTTATATAAACATAGTATTGACAAATCTTGCACAATATCTATCACATTACACACTTTGCAAAACTAAATAGTTATGGCCCATTGCTGAAGATTAAGAATGGCTTTATATCATTTTCAAGACTGACGCTGAAGGATATCAAACCACAAACTATGTGAGTTCAAGTTAATGCTGAGATAAGAGGAAAGATACTATCATGGATCACTAACTGGTTAAAAAACAGGACACAAAGGGTAGGAATAAATGATAACTTTTCAGAATGGAGAGAGGTAAATAGCAGGTTGCCCAAATGATCTGTATTTTGACCAGTACTTTTCATATATTCATAAATGATGTGGAAAAAGGACTAAATGGTGAGGTGGCAAAATTTCTCAAGATAGTTAAGTCCAAAGCAGACCATGAAAAGTTACAAAGGGATCTCACAAAACTCAGTGATTGGGCAAAAAAACAGCAGATGAAATTCAATGTTGATAAACAGAAAGTAATGCACATTGGTAAACATAACCCCAATTATACATACAAAATGATGGGGTCCAAGTTAGCTGTTACCACTCAAGTCACTGTGGACAGTCCTCTGAAACCATCTGCTCAATGTGCGGCAGCAGTCAAAAAAACAAACAATATTGGGATCCATTAGGAAAGGGATAGATAATAAGACAGAAAATATCATAATGCCACTATGTAAATCCATGATATGCCCCACACCTTGAATACTGTGTGCAGTTTTAGTCACCCCATCTGAAAAAAGAAGATATGTTAGAGCTGGAAAAAGTACAGAGAAGGACATAAAAAATGATTGAAGATATGGAATAGCTTCTATATGAGAATAGATTAGAAAGAATGAGACTCTTCAGCTTGGAAAAGGGATGACTAAAGGACAATATGATAGAGATCTATAAAATCATGAATACTATGGAGAAAGTGTTATTTAACCCTTCACATAACACAAGACTCAGGGGTCACCCAATGAAATTAATAGACAGCAGGTTTAACATTAAAAAAAAAAAAAAAGGAAGCACTTTTCAGAAAACACAATCAATCCATGGAATTCATTGTCAGGGGATGTTGTGAAAGCCAAAACTGTAACTGGGTTAAAAAAAATTGATAAGTTCATAGAGGATAGGTCCGTCAATGGCTATTAACCAAAATGGTCAGGGATGCAACCTCGTGTTCTGGGTGACTACTAGATGCTGGGACTGGATGATAAAGGATGGATCATTCAATATTGCCCCCTTCTGTTCATTCCATCTGAAGCCTCTGGCATTGGCCACTGTAAGAAGACAGGATATTGAGCTAGATGGACCATAGGTCTGACCCTGTATGGACATTCTTATATTGACCAACAGTGGCTTCAGAATTTCCAAATAAAGAAAGAGCTTTATGGAGCTGTTCGAAGAGCTTGCACCAAACCTCTAGCAACAGAATACTTGATTCAGGGAAGCTATACTGCTTCAGAAGCTGGCTGCTGTTGCCCTGTGGATGCTGGAAACATCAGACAACTATAGATCCATTGCAAACCTCTTTGGGGTTGGAAAGTCTACTGTTGGGGTCATAGTTGTGCACATTATTGAGGCTACTAACACTGTGATCTACCCACAGGAGATTACCATAAGAAGAGTTCCAGAAGTAATAACTGGATTTCAGAGGATGTAGTTCCTGAACTGTGCAGGGGCCATCAGTAGCCCCATCACAAGGGGCAAGTGAGTATGTGAACTATTCAATCATTCTGAAAGGCTTAGTGGTCCACAGAGGCAGATTCATGAATACAAACATGGGAAACACTGGAAACATTCAGGATGCCAGGGTCAGAGCCATATTTGAAGGGAGAAGAAGGTACTTTACAGAACAATACTTTTTTCTGGGGAATACAGTATATGTGCCAACTGTTATTTTGGAAGATCCCACATATCCACATCTAAATTGTCTCATGAAATTGTACCCTTACATCAATGACGCTGGAAAAAGGAAAATCAATTACAAGCTCAGTAGCTGCCGAATGGTTGTTGAGTGCACATTCAGTAGGCTGAAAGCTGATTAGTACTGTGTATTCACCCATCTAGATGCTAATGTGGCTAACGCCAATTGTATAACCTGCTGCATAGCCCATAATGTTTGTGAGGATAAAGGGGAGTGATTCATCCTAAGCAGGCTCAGGACAAGTCTGGTTTACAAATTCTGTACATGCAGCCTGATATCATCCAAGTGCATACTGGCCCTGGTGGCCAGCAAGCAAGGTACATGGGACTACATAGCTTTGTGAGGGTTTTCTTCCCCTCTAGCCAAAGGTCATTGGCTGGTTGCTCATGTGACATTACACACATTAAAGATAATTATAACATGGCATGTCCACTGGATAATCACCTTACGGTTGGGTTTGTGCTGTGGAGTGGAGTGGTCAACTCCTAATACACTCATTGTGCAATGTTTTTATCTTCACTATTCACGCTTGCTTATGAACCTCTCTAATCGGGAGCACTCAATCTCTCAACAACTGTAGAAAGACTTGCTTGAGGGAAGGGCTATTCAGTCATTTGTTTTTTTGACTGTCGGCCATGCTAATTGTACTTAGATGCTGTTATAAAGCACTAATCCTGTTGGAAGTGTTTAAGATTTAAAAGGGGAAGGAGAGATTGTTTATATACACAGTAGTGGCAGATGGTGTCATTGTCTCTATTGTTATTGTGTTTTTTTTCTGCATGTGAACTAAACCATAAAGATGTTTGTGCTTTACCATAGTTACCACAGGCAAAGAGGAAGAGATGCAGATCAGGATAAGTAAAGATCACAGATCTTCTGACCAATTTGAATTACCCTATATACTCGTTCATAAGCTGAATATTTTTGGTAAAAAAGTGACGCATCAAAGAGTGGGGGTCGGCTTACAAACAGGTCTACACTGAAATCTGATGATTTTAAACTTTATGAAATCATTGAATATCTAATACATTGCCGTTTTGTTTACTTGGAGCCACTTCCTGCAGCTCCCATTGGCTGGGAACAGCAAACTGCAGCCACAGGGAGCTGAGGGGCTCCATGCCTGCAGATGGTCCAGGTAAATAAAATGCCCCAACTTGCCAGCAGCTTACTGTGATGGCTGGGAGCCAAACTTTGCCAACCCCTTAGAAATAGGGTCGGCTTATAAAAGGGTGATACAGTTTTTGCTATTTTTACCTAACCATCTTGGGGAGGGGTCAGCTTATAAACAAACAAGCTAATGAACGAGTATATAAGGTAATTCAAATCCAGGGGCCCAGATGCTATTCACCTGATGGTACCGAAGGAAGTAGCTGAAAAAAATCTCAGAGCAACTGGCAATAATATTTACAAACTCCTGGATGACAGGAGAGGTCCCAGCAGACTGGCCAAGGGCTATCATAGTACCCATCTTTAAAAGAAAAGGAGGTGCTGGGAACTATAGGCCAGTCAGCCTGACTTCAATACCTGGGAAACTACTAGAGTAATGTACAAAAATATTCAATTTGTGAATACCTGGAGGATGAAGGGGTAATCACTAGTAGCCAGCATAGATATACCAAGAACAAATAATGTAAAACCTTCAAAAATACAGATAGATTAAACACAATAAGATAAACAAGGAGCCCTAAATGGAAAAACAACCTTTATTGCCTCATAAGGATGAAGAGGAAACCTAAGAGGAATAACAAAATGACTTATTCAGAGATTTGGCAATGTATATGAAAACTAGCAGCTCTGTCTTACTTACCCAGCATTGTGTTCTATTCTGTGAAAGTGTTTTCACAGTTTTTAAATTGCTTAATATTTATGTGACATTACTAGATGCTATGGCGTTTTGTTTGAAGCAGTATGCTGTGCACTCTTGACCTATTTGTGCAGTTCAGTTTCCTTATTTCTCAAATATGAATATAAGAAAACATTGTAAGACTATAAAAAGCTCAGACTAGTTCCTGAAATCATGTATCTACAGAAATTTAAATGGAAAGATCTCATTTACAAGAAAGACAATTGCAATTTAAGAGACTTCAAAGGAATGACAAATTTTATCAAATCATAATCTCAATGGATTTAAGAAAGGAAAGTATTTCAGTAAAAAAAAGTATTTCTAGAAGATATAAACAATTGGAATCTGCCTCTAGAATGTTAAAAAATAGAACATATATTCCACATGTGAAAGACTTTGTATCATTTCTGCTTTCTCTTTGCTAAATTTATCAGTTAAATGATTTGTTGCTTTCATTTTAAAGTGTACTTCTCCCATTTGAAAAAAAAAAATCATGGTTTTGTTTCATCTGTCATCACCACCACTTAGATCACTAAAAACCACTTCAGTTTCCACGATTAATGTCGTTCAGGATGTAGGAAGAAGACAGCTTGATTTTCTAAAGCTGTAGTGTTGAGTAGCAAAAACAGGCTTTGAGTGGCAATCTGAGCAGAGTCAGTACAAATGGAAAAGTCAGACAGGAATTATTTGTACAGACTTCTCTCCACAACCAGCACCTTTGAGTACCCCTAGAGTGGCAATTTCTGTGATGTTCATGTCATCATGAAACCTTGAAAGGAGCAATTATATGGCCTCATTAGTTAGATTGATACCCTGGGCTGTTGCAAAGACAATCACCTCAGCTTCAACAAGTTCCTGAAATGTAGACATAAAAGGTTCATGTTCGGAAAGTAGGGTGACTCTAGAAACATAAGAATATGTAACTAAAAACTGGAGCTTGCCTCAGAAAAGGAAAAAAAAAAACCAAGTAATTTTGTTACTTATAATTGTGTCAGAAATGACCACTGCTAGGTTCTTATGCTAATAGAAGACCAGCACATTGTAATAAACTGGCTTTCCAAGGTGTGATGAAGAATTTAGTAATGACCATCTGGCCACTTATTTATATTTCATAACAAAAAACATATGGCCCTGCATTTCAACTCACAAAACAGGATGTTAATGGGAGTCTTTCCATTGACTTCAATGAGTTTTGGATCAGGCATTAGATATCATGATCAAAGCTAGTTCAAACTGAATTTGTTTCATGGGACATTGACATTTTGAAGTTTGTTTTCATTCTACTTCACAAATGTTTTCAAAATTTACTATGAAATGGAAACTCTGAAAATTTCTGAAATTAAAATGACTGACATGAACTAAAGTAAAAATAATAAAATTATTAATAAAATTTCAAAATGAAATGTTCAAAAATGAAAGATTTTCCAGTTAAAATATTCTGCATGGAGTGTGGGAATTTTTGGTCAAAACCCCCCACAAACAATAAAATGTGAGAAATTGCATTTTCATCAGAACACTATTTTCCTACAGAAATTTTTTGATGAAAATTCTGCAATGATTTACCTTAGATTAGATCAGGGGTCGGCAACCTTTCAGAAGTGCTGTGCCGAGTCTTCATTTATTCACTCTAATTTAAGGTTTCACATGCCAGTAATAATTTTAATGTGTTTAGAAGGTCTCTTTCTATAAGTCTATAATATATAACTAAACTATTGTTGTATGTAAAGTAAATAAGGTTTTTAAAATGTTTAAGAAGCTTCATTTTAAATTAAATTAAAATGCAGAGCCCCTGGACAGGTGGCCAGGACCCAGGCAGCGTGAGTGCCGCCTTTGGCACCCGTGCCATAGGTTGCCTACCCCTGGATTAGATAGACAGCAATTTAAAATGCATGCAGAAAAGCAGCTAGCATTGTTTCATTTAAAGGCTCCATTGACCATATATGAAAAATTCATGTTTGTTTTTTAGTTTGCTTTAGAGAAACTGACTTTGCTAAGAACAGCCAAACTAGAGCTGTGAGGGTTTAAAGAAATCCCACTTCATGAGCAATCATTTCTTTAGAAAGGGGAAAAACAGTTTGTCAAATGTGGCTGTCTAGGGAAAGCTTAATTAGTCATCAATGCATTCTCTATGATGCTCAAAACCAAAAGTAAAAAAGAAAAAACAAAACTGAAGAAATGAAAGTAGTCTTTTAACACTTAATTCAGTATTTCACCTTCTTCCCTCTGGATTTCTCCTGTTTTTTTAGTTAAGCAAGTAGTTAGCAAAGGAATCATCTATGATTTACAAATTTAGATTCCTCACTCCCATCCCATCCCATGGCAGCTGCTGCTACTTGGAGAAGTGTACTACCTGACCAGCTGAGGCAGTTTCATAGTCACAAACACACACAAAACTGTTTATCTTTCACCAAGGTGTGTATTTAGCCCCCTCTTACATAGAAGATCAGGCTTACAGCAAGGGCACACTTCCCTATAGCCCTCACTCACAGAGCTTTCTGCCAAGCATCCATCTGAGCCTCTCCTGAACTACCCCTTACTTCCTGTTTCCTACATTTATGTTCTCCCCAATTACTTTGCTAGCCCAGTGATTGTCATAGAGTGTACATCAGCAGATTGTGAAAAAAACAACATTTTTGTTTGGTAGAGCACTTCCACCCAGCAGTAATTCCAGCCTCTGGCAGGTATTGCAGCTCCCCAATACCACTTCCTGTTCCTCCTCTTATTAGGATTATCCAGTTAAACTGCAGTTTTTTTCCCAGGTGCAGTGGGCAGAGCTAATCAGCCAGACAGACAGCTGCTGGCCTCTGATCTAAGTCAAATGTTATCCTTATACCTTCACAGGCCTTATTTCAGTTCCCTGTATAGGTCAGAGTTCAAGCACATCTAGCAGGAATACTTTGTACTGATTTCAAATTTGGTTTCTGCAAGAAAGAATACATGGGATTTTGCAATATGTTTTGCATGGAATATTAGTGCCAGTACAACCTGATTACTCCAGCCATGCTCACCACTACTTTTGTGCTTGCTTCCCACAAACAATTAAAAAAATTAATTTAAACATTCAAATGGATAGTCCTGAAAATATTTTATATCATTCACTTATTTCTACATAATGGAATCTTCAAATCCACCCAAGGACCAGACTGTTATGAGAAGAAGAAGGAGTATTTTTTTTTCATATTCTTATTTCTAACATAACTGCACCTAAGTCACAGTCACACAATGGACTAATGAAAAATATACACACTAGATTGTAAGTGCTTTGAGATAAGGATCATGTCTTACTAAGTGTTTTTATAGCACCCAATCCTGGCTGGGGACTTCAGGGTAATATAAAGTAAATATAAATGATAAATAATAATAAAAGAGTTCACTATGATTTATGGGGTCATATTATTCATTATTTGCACACATATTCCTGACAAAATTTATAATTTAAAAATGTCATATTGGCTGCTTCAGTTTTGGACAGAAAATAAACTTATTTGGAAGGGGAAAGAAAGAAAGAAAGAAAGAAAGAAAGAAAGAAAGGAAAGCATTTTACTCATTCAGCCCTTGTTGAGTAAACACAATGGTTATGATGTACTGGTTGACAGGCACACAATGATGTCACTCTATAAATGAGTTTTTACTTGGGTTTTGCCAGATTATCTACAGCCAACTAATGTTGAAAATTTTGTAGTGACCTTGTGCATGAAAGGGGTATAAGAGTATCTTTACAGCCACTCCGGGAGTAGATGGCAGGAATCTAATGACAATTCATAAAATAATAATAATTAATTAAAATATTGTTACTAGTAAGGAGAAATATTTATATCAAGCTACTATATAAACAGAACAAAGAAGAAGAATAGATGGCACTACATATCCTATCTGTGTTGTGGACAAGCCAATATTACTGTAGGAACTTTTAGCTTTTTCATTTCCTGATTTATTTTCTTTCAGCTGGTGAAACCATAACATTAAATGAACACTGAGCATTTCATGTACTAGATTTTCTGGGTTTCTGAAGCACAGGACTATTTCTTTGAGCATGACACTTGCACCTGTATGGAAAGCACACTCCTTCAGCTGTATGCTCACTTTAAAGAGTGCACATTCAGCTGAAGTACTGGTGTGCATTCTTTGCAAGAGCTGCACCAGTGCCTCCATTAAAATCAGCAGAGTGCACTGGGCATCCCAAGACTGGGCACTTGCTTTCCAGCAGCAATCCCAGAGAAGCCAGGAAGGACACTGTTTAACATAAAGAAAAAAAAACAAACAAAAATGGTGCTGGCTTCAAGTTTTATATCCCAACTAGAGAGAAGAGCACCAAAATGTTGCCAGGCCAAAAGAAGTCCCAAGTAGTCTGGGGATCCACTTCTCAGCCATCTATTTAAAATTTCCTAGGTTGTGGAGTATATTTTGCATCTCAGGACCAGAGTGTTCAGGATTATAAAACATTCAAATAAACATTATTTGGGGGAGAATAAAGGAGTCAGAAGGGACCCATATGAAGAAGCAACAATCAAAGCCTGACAGCTTTCTCTAAATCTCTATATAAAAAATGAACACCTCCATAACAATCCTGGCATGTGCAATGCATGTATCTTTCTGAAATCACTTGCTTCGTTGACTCAAATGTGCCTGTTGCAAATGGTCGGAAAATCAAAATCAATACTATTTTCAAATGTAGCAAATAAGTAAGTGAATAAATTTCAATAGGATTTGGGTTCTGACTTCCTTAATTGCCTTTGAAAAGCCCAATCAGAATTTTTGGAAATGGGAAAAGTATATTTTTTTCATTGCCATCCTATTAACCTATGCATGAAGGAATTTTGCTCAAACACAAAAATTCTTTTTGGACAGTGACTATGCCTGAAAAATTTCCTCTGATAAGAAATTTGTTAAAAACTAGTATAAAAACTTGTTCACACAAGATTCTCCTTTATGATCTTAGCCATAGTATGAATCCACAATCAGAAGAAATAATTCTGAGTATCTCCTGAAAAATCCACCTGTCTCTATCTATACATTAGTGTCATCAAGGATTCATAGATTGTATAAGTTTAGGAGGCCCTGATACAGTGGGCCTGGCAACTTATGTATCACCTTATTCAAAGTTCACTGGAATTCAGTAGAAAGATTCAAAGGACTTTGGATCAAGTCCTTATGCCCTATTTACACCAGTATAACTCAATTCACTTTGGTGAGCCTGCTTCCTATTTACACTATTTTAAGTGATCCTAGAATCAGGTCCAGTGATTTCCAAACTATTGGTTTTAGATCTACTGGTTAGTTATAGATGATCATCTAGTACGACATTGTCCCCACAAAACTCATGTATCAGATTGCACATAATCAGTGGGATTTTCAAAAGCCTTTAGGAATGGCCTATCTGTGCTTTCACTGAAGTCATTTAATAAAAGTCACTTTAAACTCAGTGGGAGCAGAGTTAGGCCTATGCTTTATAAAATGCTACCTAAAGTATAGTATAATTGACTACTTACAAAATCCCCACTATTGTGTCCATGTCCTCTGGCTATGTGGACAGCTGATGGCATTACTCATTAATCAGGAAAAAGTTACAAAGGAAACCTTCATAACTGTTCCCCTCTATTCCAGCCAGGCCTTCAAATGTTGTCCCTAAGAATTCCTGTGTCCTGCTAGCTACAGGGAGGAAGGAACAGGAAAGGGGAATAACCCCCTACCATACACCTAGTAGATGAAAGCACTGATGGGAAAGTCCAGTATGTTTGTACTCAGCATTTTTCTGCAGCAGATCTGCTGACTCCTGTGCTTGGGAAATTCCCTGGTGTCTTGGTACCTGATAGGCTCATAACTTACCTCTGTTTTTATTGTGAACTTAGATGACAAACTGCACTGTGTTTACAATCATCTGAAGCTTGTGGGCTTGGAGGTGCTAGTTTAGCAGAGATCAGAGGGCTGGTAAAAACCTTGGTGTAGCTCTAGGGAAAAACAGAAAAACAAATATCTGTTTGACAATGCAATAATACCAACTAAACCTTGAATACCCAGGATAATGAATGATGACGGTGCTGAAGCTTTAGCCGGAAGTTCAAGATTCTGTTGTGAAGTATACAATTTGTCCTCATAACTTGTTTATATCACCTGAAGTGCTGTCTGGTAAAACAGAATATAATAGTCTTGTACACTCATTGTATTGATATATAGCCCCTGACTTTAAGTTACTACAGCTCCCTCTCAGTCAACAAAGAGCTCAGTAACAATGGCTGTCTAAGTTCCTTATTGTAAAGAAATCAAAGAAAGTTATTTATTTAAAACAACAAAAAATTCTGGTAGGAATTGCTTGTGTTATATTATCATATTCTCTAGCACCTGGGGTGAGCATTCTTATTCTAAATGTTTATTCATTGGTCTATTTTAAAAAATGTTTTTCTTATTTATATTGTTTTTTACCAAACATAGAAGCACTCAGAGATTTTTTTCACTCTATTCCTCAAGGTGTCTTTTGTAAGAGAAAGTATTGATTCCAACTGTTTGTAACATTTGCTTAACTTAATTTTCATAAAGAACTTTCTAATTTCTGTAAAGAACCTATGGGGACAAATTGTAAAACCTGTGTTAGATGAAAAAAACAAACCCTAAATTAGTAAGTAGAGAAGATTGTAATATTTCAGGCTCATGTTCACATAATTACACAGACTGCCATAATACTTTTCACCAGATAAAAAAATCTTTAGTCATGATCTTTATTTCTTTCTCACCTTTTTCACAAAGAGATTTTGACAGGCTGCAAATAACAGTTTATGACTACAATATGAAGCCCAGATTCTACAAACACCTGAATACATTTTCACATTTTAGTAGTCCCATTAAACTCTTTGGGTGAAATCCTAGCCCCACAGAAGTCATTGGGAGTTTTGCCTTTGATTTCAATAGCACTATCAGTGTGAATATGTGTAAAGCTAAGCAGGTGCATAAGTGTTTGCAGAATGGAAGCCATGGTTTGGTCTGAGTTTGAACCAGGTCTTGTTATGCAGATGGGCCCTTACACCTGCACTGAGTCCAAATGAAGCGAGATGGATTCTATTCAGGCATAACAGGATCACTTTTCAGGTCTGGAGGACTATTAGTATAAGCATTGTTGACAAAGTCATACAATATTAATAGTAAATTACAAGTCAGCAAATGGTGAAAAAGAAATGGCCTATGTGGTTGAAAAATCCTGTGGTTTCCATGTCATTTCTGCCTTCAGCTCTCACCTCTGCTTTGGTGACAAATGTTTACCCTTTGCTTGCTTGCAAACCAAAGAAGAAAAAGGGACATACTGAATAAACAAAACTAATAACGTTTAAAATAAAAAAAGTTTAAAACAATCTCCAGTCAGGAAGAGTGAGGGAGGGCAGCATGATGACTCATCTGATTAGAGTCAGTGTTAAGCTTTTGACCTTCCTCAGCAGGTTCACTTCTCAGAGTTGATCATGAAGTTTGGAAGGAATGAAATGATCAGATGTGACTTTATGATGTCAGGAAGGGGAGGTGGTTTTCCTTGGTAATCAGGAACAAGGACACTAGTCAGCCCCAACGGGATGCCAAAAACAGATCACCTGCCTGGAGTTCATACCAGGAACCTTGCAATGTCAGGCTTCTGACTCAGGGATGACAGCACTTGATATTGCTTAGCTCTCACAGGAGATTTAATTGCATGCAAGGTTAGAGGCAAGAGAGATATTGAGAGAGACATATACCCAAATATTTGTTTAAAATATAAACAACAGTGACACTGTTCACAAGAAAATTACTTATTTTTCTAGACACGAGGTGGGTGAGATAATATCTTTTATTGGGCCAAATTCTGTTGGTGACATAGGCAGACTTTTGAGCTTTACAGACCTGAAGGAAGTCTCTGTGTAGCTTGAAGGCTTGTCTCTTTCACCAATTAAAGTTGTTTCAATAAAAGATATTACTTCACCCACCCGGTCCCCTAATATCTGGGAGCCAACATGGCTACAACAATGCTGAAAACAACTTCTTTTCTGACAAATTTCTACAGTGGAATTAATCAAGATAGCTTCCTCGTATGCTAAAGTTTCAAGGCAAGCCTGGTCTGAACTAAAAAGACTAAAAATGAATCATCCACACTGACCACATTTTTTTTATTTTATATTGTTTAATTCTGTTTCCCTCAACATAAGTTGGAGTGAATTTTAGTGTCCAAAAGAGTGAATAGCTGATAGCACTGGGTACAGCTGAATGCAGTTCAGGCAAATGAGATGTGTGATAAATGATGTGTACATTTATGCCAATGAAAGTGAAACTCAGGTGTGAAAACATGCAATACCCCATCTGTTCCAGTCTGAATCCTTTCCTGAGAAGAAATTACCAGTCCAGCTGTATTGTGCTATATTGTGTTGTAGTTTTATGAGGAGTGTGGTAGACAGGTATTTTATTTAGAAACATTTGAAATTACATATGATAAGCCTGCACTTCAAAGTTCTGATTGGGATTCAGATTCCCCCTTATCTGGGCTTGTTCAGATCTGGGGTTCTGGTTCAGTGCATTATGGGCTATATTTCCAGAATAGCTCTCACCCAGCAGCTCCCATTGTTCTCAGTGAGGAAGGCAAGGTGCTGACTAAGCACTTTGGAAAACCTTGCTATAGGGAGGTAGAGGCTGCATTAAGTGCAGAGTGGAACAGTGATTAGTCTATATTGCACTGAGCTATACAATGCCTGCTCACTCCTTACTTTTCGGCTACTGCTAGCCAAAAATTATATGTGTCACTCCATTCATTCCATACCCTGAACACACAGAATGGCTGTATAGCAGCCACCCCCCGGCCCAGGAACTGACATCATTCTCACAGGAGGGAGCAGAAAGAACCCAGCTGCTCAGGGTGGCTGTTTTCCCTCCTCTGTTTTCTCCTCTGCTATGTGCCTCCCTCCTTCCCCAAAGCAACAACCAGCCTGGAAAAGGAGAGAGGGGACCCCACTGCAGTCCCACCCCAGCCTAGGAAAGAGGGGTGAAGAACCTCAGAAGCTGCTGGAGGAGCAGAGGTGAGGTTGGAGGAAAATAATAAATTTGGTATCAGAATTACTTGGAGGGAGAAAAGAGGGGACAGTATTGATTTGGGGGTTGGAGAGGAAAATTAAGCAGGGCAGGGAGACAGGCCGATGAAGAGGTGATGAGAGATCCCCCACTTTTTTCAGATGACTTTAAGCACTATTGAGAGAACAGGGATTGCACTCCTGGACCTAAGCTCTAGGCAGATTGTACTCAGCTAAGTAAAGTAATGGTACAGAGCTCATTTACACCTGAGCAAAAGAAAAGCACAAGCCAGGCCTAAATTACCATAAGTAATTTTCAGATGAAACATCATCGTGTTCTCAATTCGAGGATTTGCTCCTCTCAGGTCACTGAAAGATATTGAGAAGTTTTTAATAATAGCATTTGTGGGAAAGGTATCATTTCTAAAGTACACTGGCTGCTAATTAATATTTTTATCCCAAAGCCAAATACCAAATTAGAGTAGGAAAGAAATTCATTCTGAAAACTGTGAAGATAAGTTTAAATTTGCTCCTCTTAAGCACATCAGCACAATTTCTGCTTACATCTCCCCTCTCAGGCACTATATAGGTCTTATTGTATCCTCTGTTAAGATTGATATAAGAATTGTATAATCAGTTTGTGATTTTCTCAGTTTTTAATATTGGGAGGATTAGTATGGTATGTCTTGTTTTGAATTAAACTTGTTTCGGCAAAAGGTGCTAATGCCACATGTATGTGTGAGTTATCAGCATATATAAACCCTCAGGATGAGACAGAGGGCTTACCCACTATCTATGGTGAGAACCATAGGGTAATTTAGAGGACAGCCAAGAAGCTCCTAATTAAACAAGCTGAAATTTACCAAAATTCTCAAGATTCCAGCCTGTATTGCTTATTGAAAGAACTATAACTCAGTATTGGAGCTGGGTGAAATTTTTCAGACAAATAGTTTATTCACCTGAAAGTGGCGTTTCCATCAACCTGAAACTATTTGCAAATTTGACATGAATTCAGTGAATAGTTCCAGCCAAGAACAAAACCTCCCCCTATAATCCTTGGCATTATGGGGGAGGGCAGTGTAAAGCTGGTCATGCCAGCACTGTGCACGCTGGGGATTATCCCACTCTGAGACATTTTCAAGCAGGTGAGATAGGGCCAGATTGTGTCCCCTTAGCACTGCTGTATTTCTATATAAACTAGCTAAATTTATAATCCAGGGGTAGGCAACCTATGGCACGCTTGCCAAAGGTGGCACACGAGCTGATTTTCACTGGCACTCACACTGCCTGGGTCCTGGCCACCGATCCAGGGAGCTCTGCATTTTAATTTAATTTTAAATGAAGCTTCTTAAACATTTTAAAACCTTATTTACTTTACATACCACAATAGTTGAGTTATATATTATAGACTTATAGAAAGAGACCCTCTAAAAACTTTAATGTATCACTGGCACGCAAAACCTTAAATTAGAGTGAATAAATGAAGACTCAGCACACCACTTCTGAAAGGTTATAATCCATTGGATCCTCAATACCACTCCCAGAGAGTCATCAAAGAAGGACATATTTGCATGAAGGCCTGTTACCTGAGCATTTTCAGAATTTGCTTACCATGTTACCTATTCATAAATGTGTCCCACATATTCTGTATTTCCATTTAAGGTAATGATGGGTACAACTGTTCAAGGCATATTGTACTTATAGAGGTAGGGAGCAGAAGTTGCAACGAATACATGGCTGGCCTTTGATTTGTGTATTACGTATTCCTTTTATTAACAATAGGTAATTACTAAGTTTCCATCTTACTAATAAAGTGGTCACTTATAACATTGCCTCCTGTTATTGTGAATCCCACCCCCCAAAAAGTAAACATCTCCCAAATTACCAGTTCCTTCTGGTGTACGTAAATGGAGCAATTATAACGTTATAGCGAATGGACATCCCTGTGATAGGGAACAATTACTTGGCAGCATAATTTTAATAGACACATAACTTTAAACGAAGACTTCACCATCTGTTCTGTCTTCTAATTACAAATGCAAAAATAATGCAATTCAGAATTACACCATAAAAATAAAATATAAAAGATTTAAATCCATGTGTGTTGTTTATACAGTACAAGACGCATCTGTTACATTTTTTGCTCATGTTTCAAAATCAAGGGAGAGTTGCTTTCCCTTAATATGGTACTATATTTTATGGGTACAAGAATTCATATTAAGAGGGTTTCCTTTCCTGTTGGATTTGCAGACAGCTATGCTGGCAGTAGAAATCTCTATTTAAGTGGGGTTTTTTTCTAATGCAAAAAGCCTGTCCAGTGCCTCCAGCCCTTAATCTTCATAAGAGCGCAGTGAGAAACAATTTGTTGTAATTGAACATCTTCAGAAGTGTTAAAAGAGAAATGATAGCAGAAGCTACAGTAAATCCTGACTTTGACAGCCAGAGCTTTGAGTGGGGTGGCCGCAGAGTAATTGTAATCAGAGGCATTCAGCTTGCAGAAGGCAGGGTCAGTAAGAATGCCACCACAGACATGAAGTGAGTATGGTTAATTGTGGTAACCACCAAGGCTTTAAATAAGGACAGTATGCAGGGCCAGTGCAACCATTTAGGTGACCTAGGCGGTTGCCTAGGGCACTAGGATTTGGAGGGCTCCATTTTCTTCGGCAGTGATGCGGCAGCCAGATCTTCGGCTGCCCCGGTTGTCGCTGACATTTAGGTGGAGGGAGCTGGGGCAGGGGAGCACGGGGAGGGCCGCCTGCAGCAAGTAAGGGGCGGGGGGCGGCACGCAGGGGAACTCCCCGTCCCAGCTCACCCCTGCCCCGCCTCCTCCCCGAGCACGCCATGGCCGCTTCACTTCTCCTGCCTCCCAGGCTTGCGGCGCCAATCAGCTTAGGCTGCCACAAGGGGGGCACCTCAGGGCAGAGTGGGGGAGCTGCCGTGGGGGAAGGGGTGCCTCAGGGCGGAGGGGGGGACTGCCACGGGGGGGCGCCTCAGGGCAAGGGTGCGGGGGGGGAGAGGGCGCAAGGTGGAAGTTTTGCCTAGGGCGCGAAACATCCTTGCACCGACCCTGACAGTATGCACTCCCCCTCAGAACCAGCCTATGTTTAATAGTGAATATCCAGGTAATAGAGAGTCCTGACCATACCCTAACCTTTACTCCAGCTATTCCCAGCAGTGCAATAGTTCCTAATGGGTCATTACAAGTTGGTACAACTTAAAATGGTGCTTTAGATAAATTCTATTCCTACTGGAAGATTCAAAAATATATCACTGTGGCAACAATTATCACTTAGTAAGCCATAACTTCATCAGCTCTCCTAAGACTTACATACCAGTTTGTATCTGCTGCTATCCTATATCTTTCTGTTTTCTCCTCTCTATTTTTTCTCTCTCCTTTCTACCTACTTCTATTGTTCTTACTTAAACTTCAAAAATCTTTTTTAGTAACTCAACAAACATGAGTAATGAACAGAGGGCAGGCATTCCAAAAGCACTAAACTGACCTTCAGTGGGACTTGTGCTCCTAAGTGACATAGCTTCTTTTTGAAAATCCCACTCAGATGTAATAATACGGATACATAATCACCTTATCTTTTATGTTAATGTCAATTATCCTTTGCTTATGTACATGACAGACTTTATCCTGCTAGTATGTTAGTTTGTTTGCAATTGACTTTTGTAAGTTCCTGGAAGATGATTTATTAAATTAATACTTCTTTACTTAAAAATAAGCTTTTCACTGCATTACCAGTCAGCTCACATCAATTGCAGAGCTGGCATTAGCTGTAACATGAAAATAAAAAGAGCATGGAATACAGGAAAGATTTGTTCATATATGTTCTTCACCAAAGTAGCTAGTCATAAGATATATTTATAGATATGTATTAAAATAATTTCATAGTGCACCTTATTTTTTAGATCAGGGGTTGGCAACCTGCGGCATGCGTGCCAAAGGTGGCACACGAGCTGATTTTTAGTGGCATACTGCTGCCAGCCAGGGTCCCGGCCGCCGGCCCTGCTCAGCCCACAGCCGGCCTGGATTATGGAACCCCAAACCAGCAGAGGGATGAGCCACTCAGTCTGCTGGTGGTCTGGGGTTCCAGCCACCAGCCCCTTGCCAGCTGCGGTCCCGCTTCGCCCACTGCCGGCCTGTATGGACAGAACGTGGGCTGGCAGCGGGCTGAGCAGGGCCGACGGCCAGGACCCCAGACAGGCAGAGGGATGTGCCGCTCAGCCCGCTGCCAGTCTGGGGTCCTGGCTCCCGACACCTTGCCAACCGGGGTCCCGGCTGCTGGTCCCGCTCAGCCCGCTGCTGGCCTGGATGGACAGAACCCGGCCGGCAGTGGGCTGAGCGGCTCAGCCCACTGCTGGTCTGGGGTTCCGTCTGCTGCCTGTGCTGCAATGTCTGGCACGCTAAACCTTTTACTGGCACGCAAAACCTTAAATTAATGACAGCGTGGCACACCACTTCTCAAAGGTTGCCGACCCCTGTTTTAGGCAGTCATTAGGTCAGGTCATTAGAAGTGTTGCCCTATTAAAATTAGATACATTATGGTCAAACATTTTCAAAGTTAACAAGGAGTCCGGTGGCACCTGAAAGACTAACAGATTTATTTGAATGCCTGCATCTGTAACTTTCACTCCATGCATCTGAAGAAGTGAAGATTTTTACCCGTGAAACCTTATGCCCAAATAAATCTGTTAGTCTTTAAGGTGCCACCGGACTCCTTGTTTTTGTGGATACAGACTAACATGGCTACTCCCTGATACTTGATTTTCAAAGTTGGGTGTCTCTACGCTTAGTCTCTTAAATCCATATTCAGGTACCTGAATAAAAGTGGTCTGATTTTCAAAAGTGCCTAGCATCTGCATTTCCCATTGACTTCTTTAAAAGTGATGGATGCTGAGGCCACTTTTATTTAGATGTCTAAATATCTTACTTTGGGTACTCAGATTTGAAATTATGGCCTGTGTGTGGGGAGGGTGTTGTGGATTATGCTTTCCCCAAAGCACTGTGAATTGACCAGAGACCATAGGCTACCAGACAGAAATTGATCATTAAAACAATAATAATTGGAGGTATACCTATCTCCTAGAACTGGAAAGGACCTCAAAAGGTCATTGATTCCAGCCCCTTGCCTTCACTAGCAGGACCAAGTACTGATTTTTGCTCAAGATCCCTAAGTGGCCCCCTTAAGGATTGAATTTACAACCCTGGGTTTAGGAGGCCAATGCTCAAACCACTGAGCTCTCCCTTCCCCTTCATTGGTAGACCTGGTAGGGCAGTTCTTATGTTCCTGTTTTATTAATCTGTTGTACACATCCAGTGCTTAAACTGTGTGTGTGTTTCTGTTGGGGGAGAGGATTTTCAAGAGGTCATAGATGCAGAACAAATAAAATAAAAATCAAGCTCTGTGGCTGAGGGGCACACACTAAGGACTCTTTTAGCTCTAAGATTATGAGAGAACCCACCCACCCACACCTTTTTTTTCAGATCATTGTAAACAGTGTACACCTCCTATAGATCTGAAGGCTTCCACTATCAGTAGATTTTTCTGCTAAAATAGGATTTTTGAAATTGCCATATAATAGAGGATTCATTCACTATGTTTTTATTGCAATGTTTAAATCTATTTAGCAAGAATGAACAATTTTTATCTAGCTAATCTATCTATCTAACCATCCTGATTTTAACACCACAGCAGTAGGAGACAATAGAGATTGTGACTGGTGATTGAGTGACTAAGATGTCGATATAACCAGAATGTAAACATTTAAAGGACAGAAATCATTTAAATCAATGTACTTTCATGAGATCCAGATCCAGATTTGGTTACAATTATGTCCTTTCCATAAAAATTCATTTTAACTTGAGAAGCAACTTCTGTTAATCTTTCTTGGTTAAACTCCAAGCACACATTGCCCCTGGAAATAACAATGAAAATGTGGCCATGTCTGGAAGGTCTATTGATCGATGCTACAAAGTTAAAACAGAAACACTTGATAATAAATGGCAAATCATTATTAGTTCCTAGTATTCATTAGAACAACATTAATCATAATGAATACTGCTTGGAATATTTTGTGCATGGATTCTATTGTAATCAAGGATGTTGCTGTGGTAATGTAAGAGGCCATTGCTGATACTTCTCTATGGTAACATCCAAACAGAATATCAGAGATCTCAGTGCCTTGACGATCCCACTTCACTGTTGTCTGAAATGTGCTGCACTAGCATAAAGTAGAATCTTCAGTTCTTCATGGGGAACATGATACTACCTCTTTTTAGTTTTGGAAGTCCCTCTTGCTATGGAACCAGTGTGTTTGTGCTGCACAAGGGGTGGGCCAGGATTTCAGGAGCCAGCACCAAGATTCTTGGTCAGATCCTCAGCTGGTATAAATCAGTTTCGATTCATTGCAGTCACCAGCTGAGGATCTAGCCCTTCATGGGTGAGGGAGACTAGTTATACAAGGACTCCCTCAACACTGCTACTCAATGCGGTATTTGGGACTCTCATTACCAGGATGCAGGTTTTGGCTAATGGCATCAAAGACAGACATGAATGATAAATTCCACGCTGATACTGAATATCCTTTGCTATAGTTGCACCAGAAAAGTCTCAGGCTGCTGGAAAGGACATCATCATACCCACCAGGCATTTAGTAATTCCAGATTTATAGGGGTGAAAATAATTTATCAGAGTACACCTCGTCCCAGAGAAGCAAGAAAATATATTCATTGTGCAGACAGAGGCATGTGGCATCATTCTCACAATTGGAGCTTCATATCCCTCTGCTACTTCCTTTATTTCTAAAGCAGCACACTACCTGGACACTTAAACATGGGCTCTTCTAGTCCACAATATGATAGAGAGATGATCAAATTCTCTCCACCTTTCCCAGGAAGAGTACCACCCTATCAAAGTAGATGCAGAGGGAATGAGCTAACTGACACTTTGGCTAAGGTTGCAAGTTCAAGCAATGACCCATATCCTCAAAGGTATTTAGGTGCCTAACTCCCATTGTTGGGAGTTGTTTATGGTCAACTTTTCTAGGGCTTCCTGACTGGGTTTGTGGTCCAAGAAGATTTGGCTGTGTTTACTGGGTTAGGCTATAAGAAAAACCACAGGAACTGTTTGCTAAACTGTTTTGTTTCTGTTTTTCTTTTTGGTGGGAGGGGAGGAGGTTGTTTTGTTTTATTTTATTTTCTCCTTTATAAGAAAGTTGCAATTTTCTACCATTTAAAATGCTCAACCCATAGCATCCTTAACTCAGATGTCTCATTCATTAGCAAAGAGGCTGAAAGGGACAATCAGAAATGGGGCAAAGGAGAAACGACATTAAAGAACATAAAGGAACACAGTGGGGATTATGTTGAAATTCAGGGTGAGAACAGAGTGGAGAAGGATGTGAGACAGAGCAGACCAGTGGAATAAGAAAAAAACAGAGAGAAATGCAAAGAGAAGGAAGAAAGAAAATGCAAGATACTTCCAGAGCTACAAATTATGGTAAAAGACTTGTAAGATTTTGCAGACTTCATACACTGACTGCAAATATGAAAGATGAAATAATGGGTTTCTTATATATGTGATGAGATTTCATTGTATTCAAACATTGCAATAACAAAATTGTTGTAGGTAATAAAAAAAATCGCTTCAAAAAAGCAAAAGCAACAAGCTGGGTAGAAACTAATCCCTACAGACTTCATCCTACAACTATGTATAGTATAATATGAAAGAGGGATGCTGACATCTCTATTGAGGAGATCAAAACAGTCATTTTTTCATAAAGGGTAGAGGAAAGATGGAAAATTTACTGCAAGTTCTCAACTGTTGAAAGCATCTATCAAATCCCCCCTCATTCTTCTCTTCTGCAGATTAAACAAGCCCAGTTCCCACAGCCTCTCCTCATAAGTCGTGTGCTCCAGCCCCCTAATCATTTTTGTTGCCCTCCACTGGACTCTTTCCAATTTTTCCATATCCTTCTTGTAGCGTGGGGCCCAAAACTGGACACAGTACTCCAGATGAGGCCTCACCAATGCCGAATAGAGGGGAATGATCACATCCCTCGATCTGCTGGTAACGCTGCTACTTATACAGCCCAAAATGCCATTAGCCTTCTTGGCAACAAGGGCACACTGTTCACTCATATACAGCTTCTTGTCCACTGTAACCCCTAGGTCCTTTTCCGCAGAACTGCTGCCAAGCCACTCGGTCCCTAGTCTGTAGCAGTGTATGGGATTCTTCTGTCCTAAGTGCAGGACTCTGCACTTATCTTTGTAGAACCTCATCAGATTTATTTTGGCCCAATCTTCTAATTTGTCTAGGTCCCTCTGTATCCTATCCCCACCCTCCAGCATATCTACAATTTCTCCCAGTTTAGTGTCATCTGCAAACTTGCTGAGGGTGCAATCCATGCCATCTTCCAGATCATTAATGAAGATATGGAAAAAAACTGGCCCCAGGACCGACCCTTGGGGCACTCTGCTTGATATATACATGGTTTCCTTAATGTACAGGCTGGCATTAGTATAGCAAGATTGTTATTATTTTGAAGAAAGCTGTTTAATTCATTAGTATCCTTTTCTGCTTTGCTCAAAAATATATCTTGCATATTTTCATACTGACAAAAGCAATTTTATGTGATCTATTTTAACCTAAGCATTTTCACTAAAAACATCCTGGATGAAAAAAAAATGACAAGAAGCATTTGAGAGTTCAGGCTACTGCAGATAACCTTAAATGACACCCCCACCATTTTTGTGTGTTTCTTCAGACAATTTACTTGTCAACTCAATGACAACATTATAGTTACTATGTCATCTTAAGCAACATGATGCATATATGCTGTCTCTGAGATAAGGAGCCCATTCTAACAGAAAGACACTAATATTAAATTAAATGCATATTCAGTTTAACTTTGTCTCAAGGAAGAAAATATCAGGAACTCTCTCTCTCTCTCTCCTCCCCTTTCCCTCTCCCCTCCTACCCCTATTTTCCAGTATTCTATTCCATTTAAGAGTTTTGTTTGATGTAATAGGAAAGGTTTATTTCCTCTCTTTTTCTTAAGTTGGCCATTCTCGTAAGGAAAAAACGTATGGTGAAATGTAAAAGGCAGTTCGGAGGAGAAGTGAATGGAAGTTGAAAGAGACAGATAGAGTATGCCTGT
Organism: Mauremys reevesii; assembly: GCF_016161935.1. Lineage (NCBI taxonomy): Eukaryota > Metazoa > Chordata > Testudines > Geoemydidae > Mauremys > Mauremys reevesii. The sequence goes on along the minus strand of NC_052628.1, from coordinate 50,992,228 downwards.
TTTTTTTCATTACCATTATTTTAGACTACAGTTGTAACATAGGAAAATGTACCTGCTGTTGTTTTTTTTTTAACTGAACATCATGACACTGATCTTTGTTCCCCAGAACCGAAGAAGAGGTCTGTGTAGCTCAGAAGCTTATAGCGTCTACCAACAAAAGTTGGTCCAATAAAAGATATTACCACCCCATCCTGTCTCTCTCATGTCTATGACCATGTGACCAGTCTGACTGTGAGTTTACTTCTCCAAATCTAATTTTTATACATGAAACTCAGTACATTAGTCTGAGCACCTGCTTGTTTGCTGACTCTTTGTGAAGGAGGACCTCAATGTAGTGATGGAAAGACCCATTGCTTGTACACAGTTGTGGAAAAACATCTAGTTTGTGACAAGGAGAAGAAGTCATCTGAGGTTTCCTGCAACACAATGATAGGTGACTAAATGAACAACAGGCTCCAAGTAACACCTCGAGGCATCCATGAATATGGAGATTACAGTACAAGAAGAAGAATGGAACAACATCATGCTAGGTATATATCCTTCAGAGTGATGAAAGACCAATACCACATAGATGAGTGAGAGGGTGTAAGGAACCCCATTATAATACCTATCAGGTTACCCAGACCTTGGATCCATGTGCATTTGGGGTGCTTGCATACTTGCTCCCCAAAGCAGGTAGGTGGGAAGTGGACAGATGCTGGGGTAAATGGTAAAGTACTAGCTCAATTCCTGCTTACTCACTGCCTAGAGTAGCACAAGGGGTTGGAGGCAAGAATATTCTGTTGTTCTAGGAGGTGATACGCAACATTTCAACTTCCATTTACTTCTGAAAACTTCATTGAACTTGATACACCTATAGTCCTATACCATAGGCTATCACTTATGGGAAAGATGAAGAAAGAAGGAAAATTCAGAGTTTAAGGCCTGAAGAGGTCATTAGATCATTTACTTTAACCTGTATATCACAGTCCATAACCTTTCACCCATTCACCTGTATATTAAGCTCCATAATTTGTCTGGCTAAAGCATAATTTGTGTTTGACTAAAGCATACCTTCCAGGAAGCTTAATGCAGTACATCATAAACATAATTATTGACCAATGACTTTCCAAGGACAGAATAGATGGTCTATACATAAGTTTCTAAAAACAAACATATTTGTATGAATGTGGATTTTCAGTTGAGTGAGGTTTATACTCAGGAAACACTGAAAAAAAGTAGAAGTTCAACAGTTTGTTGATATTCAATGTCTTTTTCTTAAGGTTGGTATAGTACCGTGGGATTTCCTAGGGTAAACATGCATTGCTATTGAATAAAATAGTAAATATGCACATAAAATCTACATAACCCTGTCACAAAATAATCGTTGCTAATGACAAAGATACCTTACATATCTATCTTGAACTATTCCATTTCCTTCTAACTGAATAGATTAATTTTAAATGTCAACACTGGGAGCACATCTCTTTCAGTTACCTCCATTTCCTACGGAACATGTGCAAATCTTATTAGCCTGAGAGAAGTGTGTTAAACAATGGAAGAGAAGGAAGGATGATCTTGTGGCTTAGGCACTACCCTGGGACTCAGGAGAACAGGGTTCAGTTTTTGACTCTGCTACAGACTTCCTCTGTGGACCTTGCGCAAGTCACTTAGGGCCAGAGTCACAAGAGACTTAGATGCCTTACTGTAATTTTAGATGCCTAAGTCCAGCAATTAGGGACAGACTCACAAAGGGACTTGGGCACTGAAATGCTCAGCATTTTTAGTGCCTATAAAATCATTGGGATTCACAAAGCCAGGTTAGGCTCCCAGGCTCCTGATACAATGAATGGAGAGAGAGAGATGCCTAAGAATAGGATTCACAAAAGCCAGCATGCTAGGTGGGAAGCCACTTAAACTACCCAACTGAAGATGGTGATGAGAGGGACATGTTTTAAGCCCCACATCTCTCATGAAGTTAGGCACCTGTGTCTAGGCTTGCAATGTGGCACCTATCTTTGCTTGTGATGCACAACTATGAACCCTCTCCTGGAATCAGGCACCTGAGCTGGGGATTTTTTTTAAAGAAGCAGTGGAGGAGGAAAAGATGCTGCTGCTCCCCATCTTGTGGCCATATAGTTAATGCACTTGCCTGGAATGTGGGAGAGGCTGGTTCAATTTCCCCACCCCACTGTTCCTACTTGATAGGGAGAAGGGATTTGGACATGGGTATCCTACCTCTCAAGACAAGTGCTCTGTTGGATAGTCTAATGTGTGGCTTTCTCAATCTCTCCTGGTGAAGCTTTTCCACTTTGCATAAATGTTTAACTAGTCCTTGGGAGATGGTAGCATAAAAATGAATCTATAGTCTAGTGGATAACATACTTCCCCTAGAAGGTGAGAGATCCAGTCCCTCTGCTCCTATGACTTCAATTATTTACCCATAGTGGAACAGCTTCAATAGGAGAGATTGAGAAAAACCAACATCAGAACATCCTATAATAGAGGGGAATCATCCCAGGGTCTCTCACAGCATTCCCCATACTTCATATAGGGAACCTAGCCTATATGAATTGCAGCAATTTTCTAACCACCTACGCACTGCAGTGTTGACCCTTGCAGTACCTAAGTCCTTTTATGAATTTGGCCCTTACTGCTTTGTGCCTCAGTTCCTTGTTTGTTAAATGGTAATAAAAATACTACCTTTATTCTGATTGTAAGCTATTCAGGGCTAGGATTGTTATTTACTGTGTTTGTACAGTGCCTAGCATAATGGAAGTTTGATTTTGGGTTGGGGATTCTAGATAATTAGGGTGACCAGACATCCTGTTTTTAAAGGGACAGTCCTGTATTTAAGTCCTCCTGCAGGTGTCCCGACTTTTTCTTAAAAACGGGAAAATGGTCCCGTATTTTCTGCCCCCCTCCATCAGTACTGGTAGGTCCTGCTGCTGGCCGGATCCCTGCTCACCAGCTACCTGCCCACCACTGGTGAGTTCTGGGGTCCAGTGGCCGACAATGGGGGTGAGCGTGCACAGCTGGTGTCAGGGCAAAGCTGCAGTGCATGGAGCCGGCCTGTTGGTCCATCAGTGCAGCCCCCACTGTGTGCCAGCTCTCAGCCAGTAGGGCTGTGCCCCCACATCCCATTTCCAGACAGCACTGGCTTAACGCTGCTGTGACTGGTGATTGTAGTTAGGCACCAGTCTGCGGCTGGTTATATGTCTTCTCTGCTGCCCACCCATCGGCCCTTTATGTGCTCCCCCTTTCACTGTCCTCTCCCTGCTTTGCCCCTTCACCCCCACATCCAGCTCCACTTCTCCTCCATATCCCCCGCGGTGGAGTGCATCCCGCTCCCAGTGCTGTGCAAAGAACCATCCCCTGGTGTGAATGCTCAGCTCACCAACAGCCTGGCCGGGAGGCTCCTTCCTTTCCCCCACTGCCTTTGGTTGGGCTGGCACCCCAGGAAAGCTCAAGATCCTCCAGCCCAGGACGCTGGCCAGAAGGAGTGAAGCCCTTTGTGTGCCAAAGTCCCGCAAAGCACTGGTATGGGGAAGCCTCTCCACCCTTCAGCTAAGCTCTGGAGTGGTGGGAGGGAAGCCATTTCCAACCTGTTCGCTCCCCGACCCTGCATGCTCCACAGCAGGCTCCTGGGCAGGGGCTTAGCACCCTCTTCACCACCCCCACCCACACCCCACCCTCTGTCCTGCCCGAGGGAGTGTGGGGCTGCTCCATCCCCTAGGCACCGTCCCCTGCTGAGCCACCTCTCTGGCCAGGTACCAACAGAGGCAGGTCCATCCCAAGGCCTCAGCCAGGCATGGAGGGTGGAGAGCGCCAAGCAGCGAGGGGAGGGTCTGTCAGTCACCCCCTGTGTGAGAGAGGTGTGTGTCACCTCTCCGTGTGTGTCACTTCTACCTATGTGAAGCCTAAAGCCTTGAAAAGATAAGAAGTTAAATAAAAAGACTTCAACTATGCCATATTTCTTTTTAACAGGAGCTCATTCAACTTGATGTTAATTTGAATGTTTCTACTGCATAATTCTGACTGAGTGCCGTTGAACTTGCTTGAATATGAGTAATTTTATCAGCGTAGGGAAATATGGTCACCATATAGATAATACTGTAGTAATAATAATAATAATGGGAAGAAGGTGGTTTTAGGAGAATTAGCAAAGAGAATGCACAAGTTTGGTTAGGTTCTTCTATCGATCCACTCTAACAGGTTTTCGGACTGCACTGGGAGATGTTGATTGGTTTCTGCCAACTCATTGTATAGTCTAGTGGATAACATACTTCCCCTAGAAGGTGAGACTAGACTTCAGCATGGTATTAGTAAGGTGAGTTCCTGTTTATAGAGTATAAAAGTTGCAGGGAAAGAGGTCAGTATATACCATACTATGCATGAATATAGCTATATGAATGTATGTAATTATTCTGGGGGGCGGGGGGACAGACTTTTTTCACACAAGTTCAATGAGAGCAGTAGCCATCCCTAATTTATTAGGAAGCTCTTAAATTGGTCCTAAACGATGATAATAGTAGTTTTGTTTCTTTATACAAATATCCTAAGTTTTTATTAAACTGTATTTGATAGTTAGAAATAATATATGTGCTCATATACTAAAAGGATTAGAATGATCATTATGTTTATGCTGGCCAAGAATATATATATCTAGTCTTTGAATAAGTAGTGGGAAAACCTAAAATTTACTTAAACATGAGTATTTGAACAGGGGAATAAAACAGGAAGCCTGGTAATTTAAGAATGCAAAATATATTTTGGATCTGATCCAAAGACTACCCAAGTGCTTGGGAACATTTCCACTGACTTCACTTGGCTTTGGATCAGGCCCTTAATGAGCTACTAGGATGAAGCAGAGAAATCAGTAACACAGCCACCAAAACTTACGAAAGTTTTGAAAGGCTTTATGGTAAATACCACACACATCTATAGAGCAAGCATCTATAACAGAAACACAGACCATTTAGGGTACATCTACACTGCAATAAAAGACCCATAGGTGGCCCAGGTTACCTGACTTGGGCTCACAGGTCTTGGGCTGAAGGGCTAAAAATAGCAGCGTAGATGTTCAGACTTGGGCTGGAGCCTGGGATCCGAAACCCTGTAATGGGGATGGGTCTCAGAGTTCAGGCTTCAGTCTGAGCCAGAATGTCTATACTTCTATTTTTAGTCTTGTAGCCCAAGCCAATTGACCTGGACTCTGAAACTCAGTGCCAGGGTTTTTTTATTGCAGTGCAGATGTACCCTAAGATGTTCACCCTTACAGAAAAAGAGAAACTGGAGCGAGTTTAGGGTGCCTGCTATGGATCTTCGGAGTTTCAAGTAACTTTTAAAACCTAGGTACCAGTAATGTAGCTATAAACGTTGTGACCTTTAAGGCAAATAAAAAGGCTAAGTAACCTGAATCATATGACTGTCACTTTTAAAGTACCACAAAAAAAATTCCTTATTACTTGAAGGGTCATACAATGCAAAGGAAACTAACACAATGACTATAAATAGAGCAAAGTGGTCAGCTTCATAGTTGGCCCCAGAGTAAAGCTACAGTCTACTCTGAAAAGAGACAGACTTAAAATGTGCAGCGATAAAAAATGGGATGAGCACATAATGCTGTAGAAAGAATTGATTTGCAGCTCACCACTCCAAACATACATGTGCTGCTTCTCCATTAAACTGCGCTGGTTAAATAATCTTATCCACTCATGAAAACATTGCAGCTGCCAATCCTTCAAGTTTCTTAAGTGATTTCACAATTTTTAACCCCAGCTTTCCCCCAGCCTCTCCAAAAAACAAAAACAAACAAACAAAAAACACACACTAGTGGTTACCATTTAAAATAATACTATTAGCCCACCTTTACTTATTTCCTATTCTAAATGTGAGGGGGGGGGGAAGACTTTTGCCTCTCAGTTACCATTTTATACATAATATTGACTTTGTAATGGCTACTGTTGTAGCTGTTGTTTTCAATTCTGTCTCTAACCTTTCGGTTTCCTATATGTCTGTGTCTCCTTACCACCAAACTCTAGCTGCCAAATACTTAAGAAGTCTTAACCAGTTTCTGGAGATCCCTCATCCAGTGTCACTCCTTGATATGAACATGCATCCTCTGCTTTCCTGCAAATGAAACAAGCTTGGTAAAGCAAAGGTAATGGTTCTGCCAGATGAACTGACAGTAAAACTGACCTGATTGGAGCTGTGCTAACTTTCTCTCAGCCAGAAATTGTTCTTTATGTCTACAAAATGTGGTTTTGAACTCTATGTCATATTGCACTATAGCGACAAGGTGGGTATGGTAATATCTTTTATTGGACCAACTTTTGTTGGTGAAAGAGACAAGCTTTTGAGCTACACAGAGCTCTTCTTCAGGTCTGGGAAACATACTCAGGGCTTGTCTACTTGAAAAGCAACAGCAGCACCACTGTAGTGCTTCAGTATAGATATTGCATACACCAATGGAAGAACCCCTCCCATTGCCATAGGTAATCCACCTCCCAGGAGGTAATAGCTAGGTTGATGGAAGAATTCTTCCATCAGCTAGACTGGTGGAAGAATTGTTCCATTAACCAGAGCTGTCTGCACTGGGGGTTAGGTTGGCTTAATTATGTCACTCAAGGGTGTGGATATTTCACACCCCTGAGCAATATAGCTGGGTTGACCTAACTTTTGAGTGTAGACCAGGCCTCAGAGTGTCACAGCTAAATAAAAGATGGAACAGATTGTTCAGCATAAGTAGTTAACACACATTCTAAGACACCATTCAAGGTGAAGTGGCACATTAACACCTCTTCAGTCAGTTAATGCTGTGCAACATCTCTGTTACTCTTTCTCAACTTTCCAAATCTACAAGGGGAACCAACTCATGCACTTAGGCCTGGTTTATATTATAGAGTTAGGTTGACTTAAAGCAGCTTATGTTAACCTAAAACTATGTACGTGTCTACACTACAATGGTTACCTGCTGATGTAAGTCACCCACTACATCGACCTAAGACCGTGAGAGGTGTAGCACTTAGGTTGATGTAATTAGGGTGACATAGTGTCCATGTAGACACTGCGTTGTTTGCATCACCCATTGACTGTCAGCTGTGATCCCCACATCCAGCTGACAGCTCAGGCTGTCAGTGCAAAGACTGGGGAGGCCACATCTGTGAGCCTCATGCCTGGCTGACAGCTCGGGCTGTCAGCCCCAGGGCAGGGGGGCTCCAGCTCTCAGTGTCCCACAGTGCCTCACTTGAGGTCGCACGCCACCAACAGAAGGAGGATAGTGTGGATGTGAACCCCCGCTTTAATTACTGTGGTGCCTGTATGTCCACTTAAGTCGGCATAATTATGTAGTGTAGATAAGCCCCCAGATAAAATGGTGATCTTATATGCACTACTCGCATTGCTGTTGCAATAACTTGTTTAATTTAATTCCTCTTTCCTGTTTGTGAATTGTCTGCCTCAATGGTTTTCCTCAACTGTATTAATTGTTACAAAATTCCTGCAGAGTAATCTCTGTGAGTAACTCTGAGCCTATAGATTATTTGCAAATAAAATTTTGTTTAAAAAAATTGGAATTTGAACTGTGTTAGATAGTTCTGATTGGATACATATACCATATGGTATGTTTCTGTGCCATGATTGGAAGACTGGAACTCATGAACAGCTTTCTGGTTCTAATAATTGAATTCACAAATTCAGAATTCCCCTTCTGTGAATTTTCTCCAATATTCATTTTAAAATGTGCTCTTTCAATTGCCATTTCTACCAGTAAACCTTTTTGCTAGAAAATTAACAGACAGCAAACACAAAAGAGAGAGGATCAAATTAGTTTAAGAATCTGAGAAAATATTCAAGGATAGCTTTGTTCTAGTATTTGCCCAGCTGTTATCACTGATAATGGTGACACCATTATCCACCCCAATTTTATATGCAATGCTTAACAGTGAAATTAAGCTAAATGCAGTCAATTTAAAGTTGTTGAATCGCATTATCACATTTATCTCCACTTCACATGTTTAACTTTCTTTAATTGCAAAAAGCAACCCATAAGCATGCTTTAGTCTTTTTATGATTAATGTCTTTATTAAATATGTAAATGAAAATAGAAGTCAGAACCACAGCATATAAATTACTATTTAAAAATCAGACTGACAGATTTCAGACATTATGTTTTATTTCCATTACCACTGTCAGCCTAGCTGAGAGTTTGAAGAGTGGAGTATTGTTATGGTTGAGATTTGTGGTATTCTTATTGTTAAATGGCTACAGTGGAAAGTTTTCATTTCTTCGTAAATCACTACTTGAAATAAAAAGGACGCTGCTGCTTTAGAGTTTAACTGAGGGAGGAGAAAAATAATTGGGCCAACATTCCTAAAATGGGCAACGAGACAAAGAATAATAATGCATTTCATGCTAATATGTCATAGTTCATTTCTGTAAGACATCAAAACATTTTGTGGTGTTGCTTGTATAAAATGTATTGTAAAATATCACTTAAGATGGTTTTTATTTTTAATTGTCTATAGAATATATTTTCAGCATAGCCATTTTTAATTTTAAAGCAACTTGGTTTTAGATGTGGGTTTAGCATGGGGCTGAATACCAATGCAATCCCCCCCTGACAATTCATAAATGTATCCCTTCTGCCAAGAGTTAACAGCAGTAAAAGGGCCAGGTTCAATAAACTATGATGCCTAGGTTACATCTATCTAAAGGTTCCTTTCAAAACCAATAAAAAATTTGGCTTAACCTGCCATCGAGAACTGTATTCAAACCTTCAGGTACTAGGACCTTAAAACTGACCCCCTGGGATTCTGAATGTGTTGCTTCCTCATTCAACATGCACATGGGAGTCTTTGGGAACCTGTAACACAACTATTTCTTTTAGTAGAGAAAATTAAAAACATCCCATTAGATAAGGTGAATTAAGTTAAAAAACACACATGTATTTGAGGGATGACAAACTCCACAGTTTTCTTCTCACTGTGAGCAGGATAACATTCTGTTCTGCAGGCATAACCTTGGGTTTCAGATGCCCAGTGGCAGAAAATCCACAGCGGTGTGACTGCAATAATAGAAGGCAATTTTAACCTCTCCTAAGCTGGTGCCAGCACAGGCCCATAAATGGTTATGTTGGTTGGGGAGGAGAGTGGGCAGGATAACCAGCAGATGTGTTGATTCAAGACTTCTGAGAAAATTGCCAATGTAACTTCTCCCATAAATGTGTCTATGCTTTTTCCATTCATGAAGTGCATTTAGGGTTGCCAACTGTCTAATTGCACTAAACCAAACACCCTTGCCCTGTCCTTTCTCTGAGGCTCTGCCTCCTGCTCACTCCATCCCCCCTCCTTCCATCACTAGCTCTCTCCCACCCTCACTCATTTTCACCAGGCTGGGGCAGGAGGCTGGGGTGCAGGATGGAGTGAGTGCTGTGGCTGGAGGTGCAGGCTATGGTGTGGGGCTGGGCATAGGAGGTTTGAGATAGAAGAGGGGGCTCTGAGCTGGGGATGAGAGGTTCGGACTGCAGGAGGGGACTCAGGGATGGGGCAGGGGGTTGGAGTGCAAGAGGGGGGTCAGGGCTCCAGCTGGGGATGCGTGCTCTGGGGTGGGGCCAGGAATGAGGGGTTTGGGATGCAGGAGAGAGCTTAGGGATGGGGCAGGGTGTTGGGGTGTAGGAAGGGATGGGGGGTGTGGGATCTGGAAGAAGTTTTGGTGCGGGTGGGGGCTCAGGGCTAGAGCAGGTGGTTGGGGTTCAGAAGGAGGTGTGGGGTGCGGGCTCTGGAAGTAGCTGGTATGTCTGTCTCCTAAGTGGAGGGGCCAGGGGCTCTGTGTGCTGCCTATGCCTGCATGCACCGCCCCTGCAGCTCCCACTGGCTACTGTTCCCAGCCAATCGGAGCTGTGGAGCCCAAACTTGGGGCAGGGGCAGTGTGCAGAGCCGCTGTGCACACCCTGCCCCTGTACCGAGGGGCTGGACATGCCAGCCACTTCCGGGAGCCATGTGGAGCCAGGGCAGGCATGGAGCCTGCCTTAGCCCAGCTGCACTGCTGACCAGGCTTTTAGCAGCCCATTCAGCTGTGCTGGCTGGAGCTGCCAGGGTTCCTTTTCGACTGGGTGTTCCAGATGAGATATAAATATTGCTGATAGCCAGAGCAGAGCATCTACAGGACTGGATTAAGCCTCTGAATTTTTTCAGTCAAATAGTACATTCACTGCAAAATCAGTGGTAGAGTGTCTGAAATGTTTAGTAGGATCCAAACTATTTTTGTTTTGTTTTTGTTGAGGAAAAACTGGAATAAAATCAATTTCAGTTAGAAACAAAACAGATTTTTTTTTCATTCAGTTTGGCGACCGAAACAAAAATTCAAGTATTTGCTCACCTCTACTCTGAAAGTGTCTTGTTTGAACTCTGCTAATGTGCAGTGACCATATCTAGAATCACTGGCAATCTGTTGATATCTAACAGCTGAGAATTTCTTCCATGGTTTGCAGTCTTGTGTTCAGATTGGATCCCATGTTTTCCTGTTGCCAGATAGCTTTGGCATAATCTGACTGTTTTTGGAGGGGGATCTTTTCCCCATTTGCAGCAGATCTGTCAGCTGCAACAGTTCTTCTTAGCTGTGGTCTCCACTGCAGCGTTTCATGCTTTTGTCATTTCAAGGCTAGTTTGCTACAAGGCACTCAGATTTGGAGTATAAAACTGTGCTTTAACATACTAGGAAAAGCAGCAGAGAGTTCACATGATTTTTTAGAAAGAGTGAGCCATTATTTAACACTTCAGTAGAATAAGGATGTCTTTTGTTTACTGATTGGTGTTTTCAAGTCACAGAATGACGCACCATTTGATTCTCTTCTTACAAATCAGGAGTAACTCATTGAAGTTAGTGAAATTACAGTGATGTAAAAGGGCTCTAAGAGAGCAGCCAGGCCTATAATACTTACTAACAGTTCATTTAAGCAGACAATTGAAACACACACAATACTAATATTTTAATGGTTACTTGAGAGCACTACAGATCATATCTCTTGATGGATAAAGCTCAGGACATAAGTATTCTATGCTCTTCGCTGGCTGTATGGTTCAAAGTGCTGGCTACCATCTACAAATCCCTGAGTGGTAGGATCCAGTTACCTGAGAGATTGCTTCCACTGGATCACTGTTGTTGACTCTTCTTGGGATGAAGTTCTCTGAGACTGGCACCAGATATTCCTCATAGGGGCCTCGGGAACCTGTTTCTTTAGGTGATCTGACAGAACTAGTGCTTAGCAAACTGTGAGGTGCAACAAAAGACCTCACAAAATCATAATCTTGGTATGATTTCTATGTCATCTAATAGCAAGGAGTGATGTTATGTTCCTGAGACTTTTTATTTAGTTAATGTTTTCTCAGTTTCTGTAAGATGTCTAGGTATCATGTCTATAGCTTACTATACACATGTATACACACACATTTTTTGGGAATTGACTAATATATACTGGCTAGCATATAAACATATATTGTATTAATATGCATTATCCACACTATAAAATCTATGCATTAAGCACAAATATTACAACAGTGAAACAGTATAGCCTAAACTGGCCTATATCATTATCTTGTTCACTTTATGCATAACACCTTGCATTTACTGAAGTAAGCATTTGGCACAAGCAGCTAGAATGAATGTTTCTTGATTTTGACAAGTTTCCTATGTCTTAGTACAAGCTACGGAAGTACTTTCACAGACCAATACCTGGAATGCTAGTATCCAAACCAAAGATAAGAAAGGAACAGAATAACAAGTTAGAGAACTGGAACAAACTGATGGGTTGGATTTTAGTAACATATAAAAAGAGGTTAAGCTTGTAAAATCATGATAATAAATAATACCAGCTAAAATGTGTAACACCCCTTCTGCATAAAGTGAATGTAGCATGGCTGCACTGGACTGCTTTTCAGACTCTTGTATAGTATAGAACTTTTTTCCTGTACCATATTATAAACCAGACTGACATTGGTTATTTGGTTTCTTGAGTATATTTCAGAATGAACTAAAGGATGGTCAAGCAATTGACTATGCAAATTATCAGTGGGAGAAGAAGGAAGTTGCAGCAAAAAAAGGTTAAACCATTTCTGAAAATAAGGTAATGGAGAAATAAGTTGTCTCGCCTATGTTAAAAATAATCTTTTTAACCGTCTTATTGAGATACTCTAGTTCCTCCATGTTTTGGAGCATGAATTTGAAATTTGGGTTACCTTAATGTTGGGTTACCTTAATGTTGGGACAGCGAAGGCACATTCCTCAGGAAAATCCATCCAATAATTATAGTTTGAAAATACTCATCACAGGCTTGTTTGGCAGGTAAATTCTTTCTCTATACTGAGCATGCTCCAGCTCCTGGCTGAATGGGACTTTTTCTGAAATTGCTCCTCCCACCACCAAGCACAGGAAATGAGAACAAGGAGACTCTCTCTCCTGTGCTGTCAATGCTTGCCGCTAGGAGCCAGGAGACGAAGGAAGCTTTTTGACTGGTATATGGAAAGGTAAGGAATAGATAGAGGGCAGAGACAAGATGGGGCAGGGAGCACAAGTGTAGCTGCAAAAATGGAAAATGTGGGCTGGGGTGAGACCATCCATCTTGTGCACTGAATAAGCCTAAGGTCCAGTGGAAAAATAGTATGTTGGCATGTAATTAAAGACTAGCCTAATGCATACAGGCAAAGAGGCCTAATTAAGGTTACACAGGCAATCTTAGTTTTGGGATTGCCTAGCTTTTGAGTGATTGACTTTGAAACCATAATCATGTTCTTTTAACATATTTGTTGTATGTAATTGTTATTTGGATTGCAGAAGCACCTAGAAGCCCTAGCCAGAGATTAGGGCCTATTGTACTAGGCACTGTATACACATAATAAAGATACTCTATGCACCAAATAATGTACACTCTAGGAATAAGACAAGAACAAGAGGTGGAAGAGCTAAGAGACTGAGTGGGGAGAAAGGCAAAATGACAAATGAAGTGACTATGCTTAGATGACTACTATTTTCAGTTGCTGAAGGTACTGGTCTTTGCTTCATAACAAACTTGAAGTGTGTGTTTCATTGTAACCACACATGCCATTTTATGCTCACTAATATTATAGTATCTTTTAGTTGTTCACAGAGAAGACTACATAGCCAAAACATTGCGCAATAATATTCCTAACAGCAGATAGGAGCCAATTAATTTTATTATATACCGGTAATAAAATTTGACCTACTAAATAAAATGTATGGAATAATAGATGAGCTGGAGTGAAATACAAAGAAATAATTCCAGCCACACTTCTGCACTGAAGTGAAATAATTTTATTGCTTCATTATTTCTTCTTTTTATGTTCTATGAACCATTGACTGTTTCTTAATGTTGTAAATGGGTTGGTTGCTTCTAAGTCTCTCTTCACATTCTCCAGCTGTCCCCTTGACATAAATGGAGAAAAAAAAACTAAAGGTGGTGTAAAATCAGGGGGGGGCAGGGGAGTGGGAAATAGCATTCAGGCAGAGAGACAACATGAGGTTCTATTCTGAACTCAGACATTGCATCAAAAAACTACTAGTGATAGGTGTTGAATCCAGATTGAATTCAGTTGGAGGTGGTCCTGCTTTGAGCAGGGGGTTAGAATAGATGGCCTCCTGAGGTCTCTTCCAACCCTGATATTCTTGATTTCAGGTTTGAGATTAAAAGAGGGCTGGAATTGGATTCTGACAGCAATGAACTCTTGCAACCTCTTCATGAGATTTTATGTACCACATGAGATTGAGATAATTGGTCCCTTCTGATTTTAAATACGGATTCTAGGGAGAGAGAGGGATAGATCATATTTTAAATTACAGTTAGGAATCATTTCTTTATCAAATATCATGTGTGACTTTGGTCAGTGAGATGGGATGTACCAATCCCACAGTGAGCCTGAAGAGTTTAATGCGAACCTTTAGCAGGCTCAGGCTGATTGCACCCACACCTGCAGTGGGTGTCAAGCCTGGAGGGTGGACATAAAATCGTTGAATCTGGGTCAGTTAGGGCCTGATCAGGAAGAAGAGTAGATTTTGGTTCTCATGCAATGGCAGACACCTGATGGGTGTCAGGGAGCTGAGCTATGGTGCTGGCAAGCAGAACCTCCCTAAAGAAGGGTATATCTGCAATTGGGAGCTGAACACAGTGTCAGGAAGTGTCTGCTGAGGACTTTTCACAGTGGTAGAGGGCCTGTAGAGAGCAGAAAGATTTCTGCTGGGTTAGTGACTGTTCTGTGAGGACAATGGCAAAAACTTCCCTCCAGCAGAACCAGCTGCCTAGCAAAAAGTGCAAAGAAGCTCTGCAGTGAGCCAGTGGAATAGGCTTAGATAGAGAGCAGAACTGATTTCTAGGAGTATGGGAAGAGGCTGAGGCAAAAACTCAAGACAGGGTGAGGTAGGAAGTGGTCCAGGGAATCAGCCAGGTGATTGTGTAGTCAAGCCTTGACTGCCTAATTCAAGGATCCCTGAACTGGGACCCCGTGGAGCAGGGCCACCCAGAGGGGGGAGGGGGGCAAGTGGGGCAATTTGCCCCAGGCCCCGCAGGGGGCCCCACAAGAATATAGAATTCTATAATATTGCAACTTTTTTTTTATGGAAGGGTCCCCCGAGATTGCTTTGCCCCAGGCCCCCTGAATCCTCTGGGGCAGCCCTGCAGTGGAGAGGGTTACCTTGAGTTTACCTACCAGCCCACAGAAAAAGATGGAGCAGACCCCACACCATTCCCCACAAAACAGAGTAAGGACTACTGAAACTTCACCTTGATACAGGACTCAGACCAAAGGTCCAGTGTGAAGTTGACAAACTATTATTAGTTGAGCTTTTGGTATCCCAGAACAGGTGAGACTTTGTGATCTGGCCTGAAGGCTGAGTTGCAAGAAGCAGCAGACCACAGCAGTGCTGCAATGGCTGTCAGTAGGGAGTGCTGAAGGAGGAGAACCTGCCATGTGCTGACTGGTGAGTTCCATGCTCATAGTCAGCACCCCCTATTAAAAACTATTGCTTCACTATAGTACTCTATCTTTCGAAAGGTGCATGAAGTAGGGTTAGGAGACACATGATCACTACATGGCACAAGCGTTCATTTTCATAAAGTAATGTTTGCTTTAGCCACCAGTCACATCAGACCAGCTCACAACAGCAGGCACTCTTATCTGGAAACAAAAATGAGAACGTTTTCACTTAAAAAAAAAAAGTCTCTAGTGCTTATGGTTGCAAAGAGACCTTTACAATTGTTAACCAAGTGTATGCTGGTACAGTTATGCCTGCCTGAGTCTATAGATATCTCAGAGCTATTGTTCCAGGCTGTTTGAACTGCCCCTGCTCTTTTCACTGTGGTGTTGACTCCAGAGCCTCATTGTGATGATTAAAATATCAGTGATAACCATTTATCTGCAAATTAAAGCACACAGGAAGGCAGAGGGAGTGTAGTTAATGAGCGATAATGAGTAGTTTGAATAGTATCCTATTTTATTGTCTTGTGATAGCTCAGGTGCAAAGAGATGGGTTGTTAGGCAGAGCTTGGGAAGGTGACATTGCTTCTTTCCCCTATTCCCCAGGCTAGTATTCTACTATTGTAACCATCATGACCAAGTTCTGGATATATCAGATTTTACATTGTATAATATTTAAAATGTGATCACAAAGGAGTGTTGTGGTTAAATTTAAAATGAGTTTGGAGCTAGGAGGCTAAATTATGTAGAAGAAATTTTATAAATTGCCATTTTGGAAGGACAGGATATATGGTACACTTGGAGTCTTAGGTTCAAACCCTGATTTGGACGGATAAATCTGGTCTCA
Source organism: Mauremys reevesii (assembly GCF_016161935.1). Classification (NCBI taxonomy): domain Eukaryota; kingdom Metazoa; phylum Chordata; order Testudines; family Geoemydidae; genus Mauremys; species Mauremys reevesii. The sequence continues at coordinate 50,976,418 of NC_052628.1, read as the reverse complement.
TACTGTTCTCCTGCAGACATTTTTCTACATCAAAAAAACATCATACAATTTGGCACAACAGGCAGTTTCTGCTCAAGAGAAACTCAGAATTAACAGACTGTTGCAGTTCAGGATTAAAGTTCATTGGCAGAGCTGTATGGGGAAAGAGTTTCACTACAGCAGATCTGACTCAAGGGTTTAATAGCAGTGGCTTGACTTTCTCAAAGAAAGAAGTCCTTTTATATTCAAGCATTTAAGGAGGATTGCTAACAATGGAAATGTTTAAAAACAACCCCCCCAATATTATAAAAGCAATGGACAGTGTCTTGAACAACTAAATACACAGCATGAGGAGTCAGTTTATGTCTGCAGACTGATGAAGTTGAATTCCAAGCATTTGTAAATAAATGCAGCCTTTTGGAAAAATCTGTGCCAAGAAAACTGGTGATCTTAGCGGTGTTACACTTCCATATGCACTAAAGGCTTGTCTACACTTAAAATGCTATGTGGTACAGCTGCACCACTATAGCACTTCAGTATAGACACTACCTATGCTGCTGGGAGGCATTATCTTGTCAATATAGGTAATACACCTCCCTGAGTGAAGAATACTTCCATCAGCTTAGCTACCACCAATCAACCTAGTGCTGTCCACATGAGGACTTGGGCCAATTTAACAACACTGCTCTGGAGTGTGGATTTTTCACATCCCTGAGCAATGTAGTTAAATCAACCTAATTTTCTAGTGTAGACCAGGCTTAAGGCTCAGATCCTCAAAGGCATTTAGGTGAGTAACTTCTATTGACTTCAATAGGAGTAAGGCCTAGATCCTCAAAACGGTATTTAGGCAACTAAGAGCTGTAATCCCACTACTTCCTCTGCAATCATAAATTCCCAATGTCAGTGGCTTTGAGACTGGGTAATGGCACACACAGGAAGTTAATTGAGTGGATATGGTTCTGCTGAAGATGGAGGGTAGCCTCTCAGAGATTAATATTAGATATTTGTTTGACTCTCTTGGGTGATGTCTGTGTGTTAGTTTCTTCCGTATCTGATGACAAATTAGAGACATTACACTGACCCAACTGAGCCACTGTAATTGCACTTTGGCTAAGGATGCAGACTCTTGGGACCCCACAGTGGAAGTCTCCAATTACAGGGGGTCTTAAGTTTCTGTTGGAAGTTTGATGAAGGACATTTTGAGTACTACTGGACAAATTTCAACTGGCCTATGATGTGTGTCCCCCCAAGTTTATGTGTGAATGCATGCTCCAAAACCCTTTAGGTGCTCACCAGAATAGGAACTGCATACATAATTACCAAATTGCCAGCACAAATTGCCTTTTCTGTGTGTAACTACTTGAGGCCTTGAATAAGGAGCTGCCCCAGGAACAAGTCTGGAAAGGAACTACTGTATGTTTCAGTGAGACCTCATTTGAGGCATATTTCCTAGATTCCAAGGTCAGAAGGGACATCTGTGGTCATCAAGTCTGAGTTCCTATATAACCTAGAACTTATACAAAATAATTCCTAAAGCATATATTTAAAAAAAAAATCTAATCTTTAATTAAAAATTGTCATTGGTGGAGAATCCACCACAGCCATTGTTAAATTGTTCCAATGGTTAATTACTCTCACCATTAAAAAACGTATCACTTATTTACAGTCTGCATTGATTTACCTTCAACTTCCAGCCATTGGCTCATGTTCACCTTTCTCTGCTGGATTGAAGTGCCCATTATTAAATATTTGTTCCCCATGTAGATACTTATAGACTATACTCAAGTCAATTCTTTAACCTTCTCTTTGTTAGTATCAATAGACTGAGCAGTTTGAGTCCATTATTATACAGAGAGCTTTTTTTTTTTTCTGCATGGGGCAGTAAGCTGCATCAACCCATGGCCAGATCAAGCATACTCCCCTGCTCTGCTGCTGAGTCCATAGCAGAAAGACTCCTAGCTCTATTCATTCTCTGGGTGGGAGTATTGCACATACTGCTCTTGCTGTCTCCCTCCTGATGCTCAACCCAGGATCTGGTAGGTCCTCTTTCACCATGCAGGGGGATTGGGTTGGGGGCCTTACTCCCTTACATGTCCTCATGTGGGACATAACTGAGACCATTTTATGTGCAAAAAATTGGCTTTTATGCTCAAATTTTGCAAGGATCTGTATGACAGCGGCAGATGAACCTCCTGAGTTGTGTGTCCAATTCAGTTCTGGTAAGTATCCAGATCAGTGCATATTTATGCAAACCACTGGTTTAAAAAATACTCTTGAAATGTTTTGAGAACAGACTTTCTCATGAGATTTCAATGGCTTTCTAGTTTTTGATGAGTCAGAAATACTACACAAATATAATAGCTTTACTCATAGAAGTTGTACTTCTGACCTCATCTAAAAGTAGACATGCTGAAGAATGAAGACTATTGCAAAAAGTTAACTGAAGTTTTTGTTTTTTTTAAACCTCAGACCATCATTGGTATTTGCTTACCTCCTTTATAGAGTGCTTTGCAATCTACTGATGAAAAGTACTACGTAAGAGCTAAGTTTCATTGTTTTTGCTTCAGGCAAAGATTTGAGGAGATTGTTATTTACTTTAATTTGTTTGTCCATCCCTCATATTAACACTTGACTGAAAAAGGGTTACATTTACAAAAATGACCTCCTAATTTTGCACCCACATTCACCTGCACTAAAAAAAGCCTCATAGACTTTTAAATATCTAACTGCAGACTTGTAGGTTTGGTCAGATAGCTAAAGGTCTAAATAATATCCCAACAACTTCCTGTATTTACAGTGGATTGTGGAGGTAAAATTAGAGGCTGGTTGTAAAATAATTGGGAGAATTTGATCTTTTGGGGTGCAGAATTCCACCATTGTTTAAGGCCCCAATCCAACAAAGCACTTCAAGCATGTGAATGGTCCTATTGAAGTAAATGGGACTACTCATGTGCTTAAATATAAGCAAGTGCATCAGGCTTTGATGGATTGGGGCCTAAGTGAAAGTTGAATGAAAAGCAACAGGGCACAGAGCCACAAAGGGATTTAGGTGTTTAAATCTCAGATTTAGAAACCTAAAACTAAAATCTAGGTACTACTGTGATCCACACACCCTCTAATCAGCTTCTACCCAACCCTGTAGATGCCTAAACTTGCTTGGCACCTAAATTTTAATTGTAAGAGTCCCTAGGTGCCTACATTTCTGCCTGTCTCCTGCCTAAGCCTTAGCATGAGCCTCAACCAGGTGGGGGAATGCCTATTTCATCTATGGGGCCTGATCTGGTAAGCATGTGTTGTGCTTGTCTAACTCCATGGGACACAGCAAGAAGGAGGACTCTCTCTTTATAATCTTTAGTCTGGTTAATAGGGCGCTCACTCAGGATGGGAGAGACTATATGCAAATCCCTCATCTGCTTGATAAGGAGAAGGGATTTGAATAGGGGCCTCCCATCCCTCAGAAGAGTGCTTTTGCTGTCAAGCTATGGGATATTCTGATGTAGGGAGCTGTCTCCATTTCTCTTGTGGAAGCTGTTCCACTTTGTATTAAATATTAAGTGAACCAGAGAAATGACTCTCTAGTCCAGTGGTGACGGCACTTATTCCTATTCAAACCTCTTGTCCTTATTGGGGGAGGGAGGGAGAGTTGAACTGGTGTCTCCTACATCCCTAGCCACTGGGCCAAAGGTCATATGAGAGGCCTCTTGATGCCACTGTCAGAGAGCATGGGAGTGCATAAGAGATACAGGGATCCCATGGCTCTGATATTTACATTCTAGTTCACCAAAGAATATCCTGTAAGGTTTTTACTGAAAACTTGTGTCATGCTGATCATCATAATCTTTGTCAAATATATGTGCCACTCATATGTAAAGAGATATGAATATGTTGGAAATGATGTTGTTAAAGCTTTGACATTAAAGGCAGATCACCCAAAGGTGACATCTCAGGACAGGTTCCACCTGGCAGGAGACACTAATCTCCCTAGCCAACCACTGTATTCTGTGCCTTACAAAGAAAGTATATTTGCATCCTGAGTCAAATGCTAATGAAGAAATTGTGGGGACTTCAGAGGGAGAGACAAACAGAGGAAGGTGGCAGTGGGGAGGGGAAGGAAAGTGGACGGTGATCCCCTGATTACAGGTGAAGAACAAAGGATTGGCCTAATGTATATGACCCTACCGAATTCACAGTCATGAAAAAGCGTCATGGATTATGAAATCAGACCTTCCCTATGAAATCTAGGGGGGGAGGGTCAGGGCTGGGGGTGCCCCAGCTGGAGTCTTCTACTATGAACTGGGCTTCAGCTGCTAGTCCCAGAAGGGCTGGGACTTCCTCTTCCCCTGCGTGGCTGCTCTTGGTGGTAGTGAGGAAAGATCAAACTCACCTCTGACTACCTCCACCAGCTGCAGGAAGTTCCGCAGCGGTGCTGACTTCAGAGCCGGGGTCTGAAAGCAGCAGCCATGGAGCTTCCTGCAGCTTGTGGACATGAGTCTGATCTCCCCCATGCTCCTGGGTGTGCCCTGCCTGGGGGCTCCTAGTTGCTAGTCCTGGCCAGGCTGAGGCAGGACAGGACTTCCTCTTCCCCTAATAGCTGCTCTTGGAGGAGATCAGACCCACCTCTGGGTACTTCGCCTGCTTCAGGAAGCTCCCTGCATCACAGCTGCCTCCTCCCTGGTTGTTTTGTGTGGAGCTGGCCAGAGAAAGGCACCTCACAGTAGCCCAGACTCAGGTGCCTAACTCCCTGAGAGGGTGGGGGCTTAAGACACATCCTTTTTGTAAGCAACTTCCATTGCTCACTTAAGTGGCTCCACACCTAGGGTGCTGGCTTTTACGGAGCATTCTTAGGTGCCTATCTCTCACCATTCATTGTTCAGGGAAACTAGGCACCTAACTCAGCCTTTTTAGAGTCCAGTGACTTTTCTAGGTGCTTAAAAGTTATGTGTTGTGATGCTGAGCCTCGCAACCCCTCAGTCCCTTTGTGGATCTGGGCCCAGTCTACATAATGCCATTTCATAAAACAATTACATTTTCTATATGCCTGAGCTTTAGTACAGAAAGCCAAGAGATCTGTACAGAGTAGCAGTCAGAGAAATTAATTTCCCAACAGCAAACAACCAACTTCTCCCCCAGTCCAGGCCTCTTTAGCTTCATGACATTGATTTTTGTGGATTGAAGGAGAAACAAGTTATAATACATTCATGCTGCAGGCACAAAGCTCTGAGAGGGTGGCTGGTTGAATAAGAAGTGTGTGATTTTGTTTTTCTCAGTCTCCGTGTTAATAATAGTGAAAGAAATCAAATATCCCAGTTTATGTCTTATTTACAAAAGCCAGTTCCAATCATTATTACTATGTCTATAACAGGAATCACATCACTGTGAGGTGCTACTCCTTCTGTTTAGTCAAGCATGGTTCAAAGAAACATCAATCCAGTATGCAATCAAGACTTCCCAGGGATGAAATCTGCCTAGCAAATTAAATGATTGATAGCTCAAAGAACCTAGCAATGTTTCCACGTGTTGCCAGACAGCTTCATCCAGTGGAAAAATAAATAAATAAACCTTCTTGCCTGGATCATTAATTATATTAAAATTCCCAATGCTCATGACTGAAAAATGAGTGTGATCTGCACAATCCGTTCAGTTTCATCTGTATTAAATAAGAGAAATAGAAAGCAATTAATATTGCTCAGTTGGAAAATGCAAAATATGCCAGTCAATAATGATTGATCAGTTTGCATAGGTGCAAAATCTCCATTTACTACCTGGCTCCAGCTTGAGAACTTCTTTCTGATTTCCCTAAACTGGAAAGTTTCAGCAGTCATAATAGCATAAACACAACACCTGGAACTTACTGGACAGATATTTAATCTCCACATCTCTTTATTGGTAGTATTATTGTCCAAATATACCATCTCTCTCTATCTCTGCTTGCAAAACAAGCTCACTCTACAAACAATGTGTCACTCAACTTGAGGACAAAATGACAAAGTACTAATACAATTAATTGTGCAGATCTTCATAATACGTTGTCCCTCTCCTGTGTTGTCTGCATGCCAGGATATCAGCTATAGCTGTCTCTCTCTTTTGCATATTTAGTTAGAAATGAAATATTTAAAGTTAACAGCTATATTTAAATTGACCTAATTAATATTCAGAGTTAATACTCTATTGAGATAAATGGGGCAGTTAACATCTCTGTTATTATTTCAGGCTCTCTGCATAGTCAGACAGATATAAATTAATCTGTTTCTTAATTCATAATTTGAAGGTTATCTTCACAAACACAAAGGATAGAGGTATAGGTGCAAACATTGTTCCCCTTTTTAAAGATAGGTACTAAGAAAAGGCAGGGAATTACAGACCAGTCAGCCTAACTTCAATACCTGGAAAGATACTGGAACAGATTTTTAAACAATCTGTTTGTAATCACCTAGAGGATAATAGCGTTAAGGAATAGCCAGCATGGATTTATCAAGAACAAAACATGTCAAGCCAACCTAATTAACTTCTCTGACAGGGTTATTGGCCTAGTGAATGAGATAAAGTAGTAGACTTGATATATCTTGATTTTTAGTAAGGCTTTTGATATAGTTCCCCATTTTACTCTCATAAGCAAACTAGGGAAATGTGGTTTAGAGGAAATTACGGACAGGTGGATGCACAACTGATTGAAAGATTGGATTCAAAGAGTGGTTACTAATGGTTCACTGGGACGGTGTAGTTAGTGGAGTCCTGTAAGGGTCAGACCTGGATCTGGTACTAGTCAATATTTTCATTAATAATTTTGATAATGGAGTGGAGAGTGTGCTTATAAAATTTGCAGATAACACCAAGCTGGGACGGGTTGCAAACACTGTAGAGGGCAGAATAAGAATTCAAAAAGACCATGACAAATTGGAGATTTGGTCTGAAATCAACAAAATGAAATTCAGTAAAGACAAGTGCAAAGCATGACACAAAGCAAGGGAAAAAAATCAAATGTCCAACTATAAAATGGGAAATAACTGGCTAGGTTCTAGTTCTGCTGAAAAGGCTCTGAGGGTTATAATGGATCACAAATTGAATATGGGTCAACTATGTGGTGCAGTTGCAAAAAAGGCTAATGTTCTGGGACGTATTAACAGGAATGTCTTATGAAACACATGGGAGATAATAGTCCTGCCCTACTTGACACTGGTGGGCCCTTAGCTGTAGTACTGTGTCCAGTTCTGGGCACCACACTTTAGGAAAGATGTGGACAAACTGGAGAAAGTCTAGAGGAGAGCAACAAAAATGATCAAAAAGGGTTAGAAAATCTGACCCATGATGCCCCCCTACCTTTTTAAGCCTTACATGTTTAGTCTTGAGAAAAAAAGATTGAGTGCGGAACCAGATACATTTTCCAATATTTTAAGGGCTATTATAAAGAGGACAGTGATCAGTTGTTCTCCATGTCCAGTGAAGGTATTGCAAGAAATAATGGGCTTAATCTGCAACAAGGTTGATTTAGGTTCAATATGAGGAAAAACTATAAGGATAATTAAATTCTGGAACTGGCTTTCAAGGGAGATTGTGAAGTCACCATCATTGCAGACTAGACAAACATCTGCCAGGGATGCTCTAGATTCACTTAGTTCTGCCTAAACACAGGGGGCTGGACTTGATGACTTCTTACAATCCTTTCTACACCTATATTTCTATTATTCAGCTAGTGTAAATTGGAATAGCTAGATTGAGGTCGAGGGAGCTATGTTGATTTGCAACAGTTTAAGAGCCAGATCATCATAGTTTATATGAAAGCTTAGGTTCTAGAGTAGCCTCCAAAAAGGGTACTGAGCCACAAGATGGCCCAACGGAACCTGGATCTACTATTCCCCAAATATCCATTCATGTTATTTTGCCAACCTCTAGAATGACTGTCTTCTGGATGTTGTAGCAGATGACTAAATAATCCTCCTAGCTTCATCTTCTGCTAGCACATAACTGACCCTTTACAGATTATATCACAATAGCTGGAAGGATCATGCCACACTAGGTGGAGACTAGTAAATCTGGATGAAAGTAGAGATTAATTCCCAGCTGTCCCCAAGAAGAAATGTCTTGCCCCTAATTATTAAACCAGATCTTCAGCTGGTACAAATTGGTGTCACTTTACTGAATCCAATGAAGATCGATCCCTCTTTACTGTGATACAACTTATTTGTCTCCTTATTGGACCAAAGTGTTCTTAAAGCCAATGTAGTCTGCTGCTGGAGAAGGATGTTCAGTGTAGAGGGACATTCTGTCATAGAGCTGATATAGCGGCTTATACTTCACCTCCCTCTCTTGTTCATGACTTGTGTTACTGCTATCTCTCCGTGAGTCAGCTTGAAATGTGTGAGCCCAAAATATGCCCCAAACACCCATGAGAATGGTACACTATCTACTGAGTCCTTGTGTTGACTAACTACCATCATATTAGTGGTGATTTTCACCTCACATTAGCTAAAATTACATTTGTTGCTATGAAAATCTTCCTCATAACTTTCAGCAAGTAGCAATTTCCTGTCATATACAATTAGCGACTTTCTATGGCATAATATTAACAACATTCTCATTATGTGAAAATTTCATGTCACCCACTAGTTTATCAGCAAATTTTGTTTCTAGGAACTCAATATTTTAGAGAGTTGCTAATAAGATGAACTTTTATGTGGTAGTGAGAATGAAATATGCTAACATTATGTACACTCACAAATAGAAAATGAAAATCAGAGTATTAGTAACCTTCAAATCATATTAGTGTTTCCAAGCTAATAGATAGGATGATAATGAGTGTGTGTAATAGCAAAACACTGCTAAGGAAAACTGTCATCTTTTTAGGTTATTTCTGCTTTCAATGCTGCATTAAAATGATCCAAAATTGTTTTAGTGATATATGGATTAAAGCAACATCAGCTATCAATGTGCATATGTGGATACTTCTTAATATGATATGTATAGGCTCAGATCCTCACTCCCTATAAAATCAATGGGATTAGGTGCCTAAATACCTTTTGGAGCTTCTGGGCCATTGTCTCTTGCTTTTTTTGTGGATATATGGGAAGGACATAAATAGCTTTCTCCCCCTACTTGCACACATTATGCAAAGGCCAAAGACAAAACCAAGGGCTGCTAACTCAATCCATCGAGGGATACATCACGCCCAAAGGGATAAAGAACATGTGGAGGTATAACACGGCACAACCTCTGCACTAACTCACTGTGCAGGTCAGTCGTATTTGGACCCCTTCACCCACACTGTGGCTCAATGAAGATAACGGGGCCCTATGCAGGTGTCATTGCAGGACAGACACCTTGAGAAGTAGGAAGCTCCGTCTTAAAAGATTCCCCCACCTAGAATTGTTATGTGGAGTTTCACCATCCCAGGATCCCCCAACGCAGGTACCCCTAAATGGTACAGTTTAGCGCTGTGTGTGCTTCGCAAACTGCTATGCTCCAACATCATTCACAGAAGATCTAGTCCTGGAACAATATACATATTCCACACTCTGTATGGAATATGGGAGAAAATGTATGATATTGTTGATACCACTGTTATAAAATTGCAAGGAATCCAACCAGCTATGCCATATAAGATATCTGTGAAAACGTTATGATTTGCCAATTATGATGATCTTATTTATATGTTTGTATCACCTTTGTATTGTGAGTTATAGGTGTGTATCGTATATCTCTATTTCCAAACTCGTGCTGTGTTTCTGGCTGACACCCCCAGACAGATTGGCATCATCATGAGCCTGTTCAATGGCCCAGGTGGTCATCATCTGTACAATGGACCCATTGAAATGAGACAGGAGCTACACTGTATGAATCAGCAGGACTTGTAAGGACATGCTTATGGACAGGGGACTCCAAGTTTTCCCATGCCGTGTGCTGTGAAGCTTCTGTTTGGGAAACAGGAAGTACAAGCCACATGGCAAAAGGAATATAAAGAGTAGCTGCATCATCTCCATTTGGTCTTAATTTCTGCTGCCTACCTCTGGAATAACTTCTACAAATGAAGCTCTGAGCAAAGGACTGAATGACCCATCCAAGCTGTGGATGTGCTCCAGAGAGACTTTCAAGCCAGCAAACTCACCAATACTGCAAAGACCTCGCTATATGGACTTGGAAGTCCCTGTATGTATCTATCTGATTGCTTTACCATTTAACAACTCTCTTCTTGTTCTTTCCTTTTTCTTTATAATAAGCATTTAGTTTTAGACACTAAAGGATTGGCTGGCAGCGTGGTATTTTGGGTAAGATCCAAACTAATATTGACCTGGCAATGCAGCTGGTCCTTTGGGGTCAGAAGAAAATTCTGTATAGTGAGCAGAATTTTTAAATAACTTCTCACTCTATTGGACCTATGAGCTGATTGGGAGCCAGAGAACTGGAATGCAATAAACGGGGTTTGTGTGTGTGTAGGGGGCGTGATTTCTTTTTTCAGCTTCTTGATAACCAGTGTGAGGGATCAGAAACACAGTTTGTGCCTGGTTGATACGTTTAACTTCAGTGTTAACCACCAGTTCTGGGAGTATCTGCTGTCCCTTTTGCAGCCTGCCCTGACCTTGGCGTTTTCGGTGAGGGCTGCCCCAGGCACTCTGGGTCACACATAGCACTAATGGACTTTACAGCACTGACAGAGCTGGATGAATGGCTTTAAAAAATTTGATTCACTTTGTCATATTATTTGTTTACAAATATTCAGATTGTTCCAGGTTATTCATTAAAATGTTCACAAATCCTGCAAGCTTTATGAATTATAGCACAAACTACTCATCCAAAAATTTACATCAGAAGTATACTATTTATTATTTACCGTTTGTTTTTCTGTTTAAAAAGTTTCAATCATCCCATCCTAGAAGAGAAACAATATGTGACTGATGCAGCTAATCACACTAAATGACAAACAGCAAATTGTTGAAACAATCAGTTCAGGAACCCCCATAAGCTGAAAACGACTTGTTCAAGTTTGTGATGAGTTCCTCCTGGGGTGCCACCTGGAACTGGGGTACCATGGAGCCTCTTGACCCACCAGCTTGGGCTCCCTTTCACACTGTACTGCTGTGACAAGCTGCAAAGCCCTCCAGTCTGCACTTTCACCAGCAATCATACAGGTAGGGACAATCCCAGCTTCAGTTACATGCAGGCTCTCTGTCCAGCCCCTGCATAGGAAAGCTACAGCTAAAGCAACTCTCAGCTCCCCAGGCACGCACCCCCTCTGGAGTATAAACCTAAAATTATACCATCTTGCACTGCACAGGGAATTGTACAGCGTAAGCTCATAAAGTTTGTCCCCTCCCTCAATGTGGAGAGGAATATACAACAGCCTTTGCCCCTGAGCTATGTTCCCATACACTTCATTCCAACTCACTGGTTTAGATAAAGCAAAAACAAGTTTATTAATTAAAAATGATAGATTTTAAATTAGTATAAATGATAGCAAACAGATCAAAGCAGATTACCTAGCAAATAAACAAAGAATGCAAATTAAGCTTAATATACTAAATAGATTGGATATGAGTTAGCAGATTCTCCCTTTAAGAGATTATACCAGAAGGCTGCAGATTCTTAAGTGGCAAGCTGTACTTGCTTTACAGCTTGGAATCCCCAGGTATTTCATTCATAGGCTAGAAATCCCTTTAGCCTGGGTCCAGCACTTCCCCCAGGTTAGTCTTTGTTCTTCAGGTATTTCTGGGAGTCTTCTTGTGTGGGGAGTGAAGAACACCAGATGCTGTCACTCCCTGCCTTAGATAGCTTTTACTTATGGCAAGAACACTTTGTTTCAAAGCTTGGTTCCCAGACCAGTCTGTGAAAAAATACTGACATCCCAAGAATGAGTCCAGCATCGTGTGGTCTGATCACATGTCCTTGTAAAGTCATAGCAGCCATTACTCACAGACTGTTTGCAGTGTTCTCAGGAAGGCTCATCACCAGGTGGGAGATAAGCTTCTCCTACGGGCTATTCTTTTTTTCATAATGGCTCATTGCCCTGAATAGATCCTTCCTCACCCACTATCTAGACCGAAAGTTTATCTAGTGGGCATTACCCAGATATAACTATATTTGTAATACAGATTCACAATCAATATTTGTAACTCCAGATACAAAAATGATGCATAGACACAAATAGGATAATAATATTCAGCAAATCATGACTTTTCTTGTATAAAATACATCATAATTATGCTATAATCATATCATAATAATATCACTATGAAGAATATGGGGTGCAGTGTCACAAAGTTATTTGGTGAATTCTTCAGAATAGCAATAAAGATCCAAAGAGTTTGCAAATTATTTTTAATGTATGGTAACATTAGAGGAATTACTATTCTCAGGCCACTTAATGACATAATGTACAGGTCATATTTTTGTCTTCCTTAACAAGGACCAAATGCTGCCCTCTGTACGGATGAGCTTGGGGGAAAGGGTGAAAATAGACCCTACCCCTTAGGGACTAAGTAGCATCAGGTCAGAATTCACTCTGTCATAGATGACATCCTTGGTGGTGCACCATAGTCTCAAAGGCATATTGTCCATCAGAATGGTGGCATGGGTGGGCTCCGGGAGCCCAATGCTTATTCACGTTGTTGGCAGGAGTGTTCACTGCTTTAGTAGTAAGGCATCCCTCCTGAGCCTCTTCCTATCACTAACCTCAGACCTCAATGACATAGCATGTCCTGTGCCACCACTACAGCTCTGTAAGACTGGCACCCTATGTTCCTATCAGTCATTTAAGCAGATTAGAAAAGTACAGTAATTCCTCACTTAAAGTTTTCCCAGTTAACGTTGTTTCATTGTTACGTTGCTGATCAATTAGGGAACATGTTTGTTTAAAGTTGTGTAATGCTCCCTTCTAATATCATTTGGAAGCCACCTGCTTTGTCTACTGCTCGCAGGAAGAGCGGCCCATTGCAGCTAGCTGGTGGGGGCTTGGAACCAAGGTGGACCGGCAGCCCCCCATCAGCTCCCCGCTCCCCTAAGTTCCCTGTGCAGCAGTTCAGCTATCCCTCCCCCCACTTCCATGTGCTGCTCCTGCCCTCTGCCTTGAAGCTGCTCCCGAGACTCCTGCTTGCTGTGCGGAGGGGTGGGGGGAGGGAACGAAGAGGGGGGCTAATGTCAGGGTTTCCCCCTCCCCCCTGCTCCTGCACCCTGCTTAGCCCATCTTCCATAGAGCAGGGGGACACACCAGGGCTCAGGACGGAGGGAGCTTGCAGCAGCTGTGGTCTCAGCAAGCTGATCTAATTAACATGGCAGTGTACTTAAAGGGGAAATGCGCATATCTCCCTCCATTCCTGCTGCCCTGTAGAGTGATAGAGTTAACCCTTGAGAGCTCAGCCAATTGCTAGTTCATCATTTAGCAATAAAGGAAATATCCCACCCTCTGACTCCTCCACCTCAACCAGGCTTCACAATCATCATCACTGTGTACCAGCATTAAATTGTTTGTTTAAAACGTATACTGTGTGTGGGTCTGGGTGTATATATATATATGTATATAGTCTTTTGTCTGGTGAAAAAGATTTTCCTGGAACCTAACCCCCTCATTTACATTAATTCTTATGGGAAAATTTGATCCGCTTAACATCATTAAAGTCGCATTTTTCAAGAACGTAACTACAACGTTAAGTGAGGAGTTACTGTAAAGGCATGATTTTGCCCCTAGTATTTAAAAGATAACTTGACATAATTTAGAGTAAAGTTTTATTTATAGTGCGGTCCATTATGATCCATTATACTCTGAGCCACATACAGCAAGGAGGAATGTGATAGGACTTGCAAACTGCACTCAGCAACCCAGCAATTTGTAATTTAGTTTCATTGTATTGACTAGTTCCCAATAGCCCATTGTATTTTAACTAGTACAATCAGTGACTCGTTTTTAAAAGGGTCCTTGCACAGAGGGACAGTGATGGAAAAAGAGAAGATCTATAGAAAAAGTGATTTTCGTTAATTGGTTGGTAATTTTTGAGTTTCCTTTGCTGTTATACCTAATTGAAAATCTTTGTGTTTGAATAAAAGCTTTCTCCATCACAAGGATTTTTGTTTTTCTACTTTATCTTGCAGTGAAGTCATAATCAGGTATTCATGACATTGCAGTATGTTACCATGGAAATAATGTGTTACAAACACATCATTTTGGATTTCTATGGAAGCTTTAAAAAGATTGGGAACCTTATTTTTAAGCATAAGCTTGTCAGGGACTGCAGCTTTTGAACCCTGGTCCACTAGGAGCTAGTAAGTTCCAACCTGTCACCCACTAACAGTTGCCAGAGTAGAAGCTGAATGCCAGTAGAGGATACCACTCCTGGAATCTGATTGGCAGAATGCTGGGGGTCATGATTGCTTCATAGTGCCTATATAAAGCTAGCACAAGAACAGGAAGCTGGCTATTTGCTACTGATCTCCTGATAACTTGACCCTGACTCTTGGTTTGCTGTCTGGCCTGTCTTGAACTCTGACCTCCTGGTCACCTGACCCTGCCTGATAGCTGACTCCTGTTTTTTCTTCAGGCCTGTCTGGGACTCTCTCTGACACCTGACTCTCAGTTTTGCTCTCTGGCTTGCCTTGCACTCTGACCGCCTGGTATTTGACCTGGCCTGGCACCTGCTCTGACTACTAGGTCAGACTACCCAGGCCCCAGTCATAACAAAAGTTTCAATATGAATTAAGAGAAGTGACGGACAATAATGAAGAAAGCTTAAGAAAGATACATGTTTTCAGACAACACAATATTTCATATAATATTTTGTCAAGTGTTAAAGCTCTTTGAACTCTTGCTATTCAGAAGGTTGAGCAGCTCTGTAACCATCACTGTCTTTCTGGAATAATACAGTTGTAACCATGACACATCATATCTGTCATAATGAGTTCCCATAGCAGAGAGAATATTGTCTAATGCTTAGAACATGGGGGCTGGATGTGAGGAGTTCAGAACCTAGCTCTGCTGCTTACCTGCTGTGTGACTCTTAGTTAAGTCATTTAAGACCAATTTTTTCAAAAGAAGCCTCTAATTCTGAGCTCAATGGGAGCTGAATGCTTAAGTAGATTTGAGGATCTGGGCCCATGAGCCTAAAACACTCATGCATTGAACAGGATAGTGACTGTAGCAGCAGATTGTGACAATAAGAGAAAAGGATGTGGATTAAATTGTTTTAAATTACCATTTACCTATGTCATGTTTCTCACAATTCTCTTTATCTTTGTTCCTTAGCTAAAGTACAGACCTCAGTGTATATATATTTTTTGTTTTATTAAAAAAAATAGAATCTAGAAGCCTAGAAATTGTTTTGTTTTCTGTAAAGTTAGTTATAGGACAGTATAATTTGCAAAGGTCAAAAATGAGAATTAAATGTGGAATGTTAAATCCTATCAGGTGTGTTCTATTCAAATACATCTCAGTGTACAGTTCACAGATGCAATGGGTTTTGCTGCAGATTCACTAACAGCCTTAGCATTCATGCTAGTTTGTTCACAGGATATGTCTGATTGACCATGCACAAACCACAAAGCATCTGAATCATTTGGAACAATTGCAGAAGAGTATGGGGAAACTGAGATTTTATTTCTTTTGTTGTTTATACCATAGGAAGTCTTGTGAATAAATCTCAGGAGTCAGCATGACTGTGAGGTTATATACTTGATCTTCAAATATACACTATTTGGCAACTATTTCTTTGATTCAGAATCTCTAATAAGCATTTAATATGGAAATAATTAAAGGTAAAGTAGATATCTGTTGATTACTGGCAACATTATTGAAGATAGACTGCTATATAAGAGAGAGATTGGGTTTAGCCTTGTAAAGTAGACTTACAAAATTGTTAATCCTCAATAAAAATGTCTTCAATAAGCAATTGGTTTTTAATTAATATACAATAATTATTTTATTAAATCTACACTAATTGCATACTAGAGAGACAGCATCTTTAGTTGTTACCAAAAATAATTGTGCTTTTCACAAACCTCTAATATTCTGCATTTATAAAGACATCAGAACATGCATACTAATGAATTATTAAAAACATATACAAAAAGTAAACCACAAAGCAAAACCAAAAACCTTGGTACTCTTCACTGCTTCTTTGTAACATGTGAAGAATAGGTCAAAGCTGACTTTCATCCATCTACCCACACACACACGTTCCTTTTTGTTGCTGCTTCTTTAAATTAAAATACTAATTTTTGTTTCAGTAGGATCTTGGCATGATCTCTGTAGAACTTCAATACAGATATTGCATGAGGCTATAACCAGCTGAATGAGTAGGGGATACAGAATTCTAGATTGCTTAACTCTTTAGATGGCATCCCGCCCCCTCTTTCATTTAGGGATCGGGTGAGCTCTCAGGTTCACTGTTTTTCTGTTGTAGGTATCAGAAAGCTAAGTAGAAGAATTCAGTCTTACTCTTTGCTCTGAAAGAAATGAGATCTCTGGATATTCTGCCTCTGTTGGAAGAGGAATTCCATAGTGTTGGCCTAACTGCTGACAAAGTTCTTTCTGGTTTTGCACAAGCTTCACCCTTGAGGTTGACAATTACATAGCTCCTGAGGAATGTAGCTGTCTATGGAGATTATCTTTTTGAAGAGAGATGCTTTCTTTTTGGTATCTGGGTCCAATTTATTAGCATGCCACTTTTAACCATACTATTGCCTAGGTATAGCCTCTTCTTGCATTTTTTCTGGAGCATAGTTTAAAGAGATTTGCTGACTCAAGGAAACATCTTTTTAAAATAACCCATGAAGATTTTCTAAGCAATCCCACAGTAGTACTGTAAGGTATGACCTGGCTAGTATTTATGTGCATCACAGCCCCTTTACTGGGCAGAGTAAGAATCATTCAGAAGCAGGCCAGGTCCTGAACAAATGGAAATTCTCCTCTCATTCAAATGTCCAAGCAGTAGGATGTGATTTTTTGGAGCTGAATGACCTGAATTTTATTCCCTTGATTACAGTGAAAAATCTATGAAGCAAATCAGCAACTGTGAAGGCTTGTGTGATCACTGATTTGTTAGAATATGTATGAGGCAATGGAAAATATTCCCAGGATAATAATAGTGAGCTGGAATTAATTCAGCATCATTGTCCTAGCAGTGTGGGGCGGGGGAGGGAGGAGGGACAGAAGAGAGTGGTATAGGTGCATGCACATGCGGTAAATGTCTGTTGTACAACTTGTAGATTTTTGCCTCAAGTCTGCAAGGCTATAGTCTAGAACTGTGGAGGGGGGTGACTGGAGTCATTTGTACAGTTAAGTGTGCAGCAAAGAAGATTCTATTATTTAAGTGCCTCGTCAGTTTGACATGGATGACATTCGATTTAGAAAAAAATATCAAAATGTAAAGGAAGCAATATAGTAATTAAGGGAATACTGCAAATCCTGCTCCTGGCATACTAACACTTTTGGAAAAATTTCAAAGGCCTCTCCTGGCAAGTAGGGAAAACATATTTTCAGAAGTCATTAGTAGCCTTTGATCAGCTGACAGTTTTTTCTCTTTGCTCTATACAGTTATCTAGGTAATATACAAGCTCTCTGAGAATAACAAGAAAAAGGTAAAATATACTGGGCCGCTCTCTAACGTGTTAAGGTATTAAATTAAGTTTACTTGGTCACTATGAAAAACAAGAAATTGTGCATAAGCACAACGGTACGTGTAAAATGGTTAACTATACCCAGAATATCATAAGAGGATTGATCGAAAGCCTATTCAAGTCAATTGGTTACTTCCACCACTTGTTTAGTCTGCATTAGCAAATAGGACATCAGACCATCCCTCAGGAATATAAGGACAGAGAGGTTCTATGACAATGAATGCTTAAAATACGATAGGAAAACCTCAACGCACACTGAATGCGAAAGCAGCTATCAGTGTATTACCCAGAACATCTATATTGTCGCCAAGAGTTCTTCAGCAGTCATTCTGCCTCTCTTCAAAGTAAGCTACAGTAGGCATGTGGGATTTTGGCTAACTCTGTGAAATTGAATAGACATTATAGTTTGTGGTGCACGTTCTCAGAACTTGCATGCATTCACCACAAGTTTCCGTTGACTGCAATTACAGTGAGCAGAAGGGTGCCAGCAGTCAACAGAATTTCTTTTCTTAAGTCTGCTAAGTAGGTATAAAAACTGGAACTCTTTCGTAGCTCTGATTGAATAATTTACTTGCCTTTCGTTATTATTTGTGCTGTGGTCACTCCCACTGTCAGGATTAGGGCCTCGTTGCTCTAGGCATTGTACACACATATAACCAAAAGAGGGCCTCTGCCCAGAACAGCTTAAGTTACATGATTCGTGCCAAAAATATATGAAATTGGCTTGTTATAGCTAAAATGTCTTAGAATTTAGTATCAAAATAATACCCTTATTTAATTAACTCTATGTTCCATATTCATTCCTAGCAGAACTCCATTGACTTTGTTGCAAGGATGAAATTGGTCCATTAAAAGAGCAAATCTGAGGAACTCTTAGATATAGTCATGCAGCATTTTGTCTATACAAACAACTATTCCAAAAAGAGTGTGCTTTAAAGTGAATGTAGTGATCTTTATAGTTCCTGGATTGACAGTCCTGGAGTTTGAAATCCTCTCTTTATCCCCAGACAAGGTTATAGCATGGACATCAGAACCTTACTTTCTAACTGGAGAAGCATGGGGGGATTTAGGTTTCAACAGCCATTGAGTCCTTGATCTTCCTGCTGAGATTGCCATCTGGCAGCTCCTCAGTGGCTTACATGAAATGAGTTGTTGGTCTCAGTCGAGATCCTAAGGTTAACCACCATCACAACTGACACCTTTGCTGGCAGTCACTTCCTTACTCTTCTAAACTGGGCACATTTATGTGTGTGACCTAGAAGTGAAAGACATATTCTGATTGTCTATCCCAGTCCTCTGAGCCAGTTCAAAAAAATCTGTCCAGCTATAAGAATCAGTGTGTGTTTCTCAAAAATGTACAGAAACTTCTCAAATGGAAGTGCTAAGGATCCATAGAGCAAGCTAAATTCTTATCAAAATGTATAAGAATTTGCTACAGTAAATGTTCCTAATGAGAGTTGTGCACATACATTTTCACACATCTAGATGAATGTGTCCCAATATTTGCAATTTTCACATAGGCTTTTGTAGGTAAAAATAAAAGACATTACCTAGACATGTATCTATACCCTCTCACTTCCCCCTATTACCTTCCACATTGTGTAATTTAATTCCTGGAAGTACTGCATATTGGATTTCAGGAACTGACATTATGGTGCTAATAAATTAAAATTTCTATGGAAGGAAATGCAATTGTTTGTATCCAGTGAGCATTATTCCTGGAACTGATGCTGGGTGAGAGAGGCAGAGGAGTCATCATCACTGTGGATAAGTAGTAAGGCAGGAAAAACAATACTCACTTTATTCCTGTGGATCAGCATGTACAATATCTTTTCTGTAGTATCTGCCACATCTTTGTTCTCTCTATTCCTCATTTGTCAGAAAATGCACTTTTCATTCTATTCATACTAACAGCAATGCAAACAGCATTCTATCAGGAATTCAGGCCACACAGAATTTGTCTAGCATGGGAAAGTCTGTCTGATAGAGAATTTTTCATGGTCAATATAAGGTGTGTTATAAATTAATTTACAGTCATGTCAGGTTACAGAGGAAAAATCAGAAAGGAATATTTCAAGCATCTTACTCTACTGGAAATCTCAGTGATTAGTAGTTGCAACAATATGTTACATTTTATTCTGTTTTGGCAGTTTGAAAGAACTTCCTTACAAAATGCTTAAATGTTCTAATTACTTGCACTGATTGCCAGATTTGGATACTCTTGTTCACACTGAACAGTACATCCTCACTCCATTAGTCATCCCATTGATGGCAATGGCTCCACTTGTGGGGTAAGGTCCTATTCCATGTGAGGAAGAGTATCAGAATCTAGCACAGAAAGTGCAAACCTCAAACATTGGACAAAGCATGCAGGAGCATACTCGGTGAAATCAAATCACGCTATTGCAATGAGAGGTAAAGACTGTTTTTCTATCAGAATTAGGAGCTTATTATTTTGTTCTCTTTTAAATAATCTTGGACAGCAGCTTAAATTTGTGTACATATTGTGATACAGCATGGTCAGAGGGCAGCAGGAGAGGGTTAGAAGGGAGCCTTATTCCCTGTAGAGGGAAGAAAGTTTGCTATAGATTAATTAGAGCACCTGAAGCCAATTAGAGCACCTGCAGTCAGTCACCTGATAAAAACCCCTGCTTCAATCAGACAGTGGAGGAGTTGGAGCAGAAAGGATTGGTGTTGGAGCAGAGAACAGTTTGGAGGAGTTGGAGCAGAGAACAGTTTGGAGGAGTTGGAGCAGAAAGGATTGGTGTTGGAACAGAGAACAGTTTGAAGGGAAGCATAGGAAAGTTTGGAGAAGTGCTGTGGTGGGCCAAGAAGTCCAAGACCCTAGGTAAGGGGCACCTGGCTTGTGCAGAGGGAGGGCAGGAAGCCCCCCACAAGCTGAAGGGCAGGAGAGAGAAGTAGCCCAGGGGAAGGAACCGTCGGTTCAAGTGGTTTACCACTATCCTCAGGGCCCCTGGGCTGGGACCTGGAGTAGAGGGCGGGCCCAGGTCCCTCCCTCTCCACTCCCCTCCTCTAGAACACTAGTGGGGTAGTTAATATTCCAATTCAGCGGCAAGAAATGGTGCCTTGAATCCTCCCCCCCAAAGAAGAGAGAGCACGAGACCCATCATAATAGTGCCGGCAATTTGCTACAATATTCGTTTATATATATATTCACCAGTACTACTCCTGCATTAACCCAGGTGCCAGCAGGCTTTCACATTTGATCAGCAGAAGATCCTTTCAACCCCCTTATTCCTTTATCCTGATATGTGAAAGTGCCTGTCTCATGAGTCACTCACTCCTTTTGCTACATTAAAAAAAATGCTAACTGCATAAATAAAATTGGAGAATGTTTATGAAAATAATACACACAATGGTATTTTTCAATGCTGCCTAGGGGGGTTGGAAGCCCAGAATCCTAGCTGAGGAAAATCCCACCTTTGGCACTTATATAGATAGCTTTTCTAAAACCAAAATCTGAAAGTGTTACAAAAGAGGGTAAATACATCCATTATACAGCTGGGAAAACTAGAGACACGGAGGTTAAACTGTTATCAGAGGTGCCCACTACTACTAGGGTGTCCAGCTTAACCTGGGCACCTGAAAATTGAGGCACCCGAAATTAATGCTTATGAAAATATAGGCTTTAGCAAGTTGCCTGAGGTCAGTGGCAGAGCTAAAATAGAACCCAGGTCTCTTGATTCCCAGTTCTGTGTTCTGACCACACTGCTCAAATTTTAAAGTGGGCTCACCATTGAAGCCTTCCAGTTGCAGATTTTACTAAATGAAGCAACACCAGCTGCAAAATAGCAATACTTTGCCTTCTCCATTTCACCAGCTCTGTACAGATGCCTGGTACTGAACGGAGAGACCTCCTTAAAGACATAGGCAACCCTACCAGCCTGAGAAGTCAAACCTACAGATGAAAATGAGAAAAGGAAAAATTTACTTTTCAAAAAAAAAGTGGGGGTGCTGTCTTTCTGGAGCCCTGGGGGGTTAAATAATACAAAGGTGTTTGAAGGCAAGATCCAGCTAAGTGGTTCTCCACAGTCACTACATGGCATTATGTAGCACATTAGATGGCAACTGGAAATTGAAGTATTCTCATAGGCTGCCAAGTAGCATTGAAAAGGAAAGAGTTCTTGCAAGTGGATCTGTGAACACAAAAATAGAAGCCCTGAATGATATGGTGAGTCTGGGGTAGCGGGTAGTGGGTGGTAGAAGCTGCCCACTTCATATGGAAGGGAAGTTGACAGACTGACAAGGAATACATATATCCATGTGATCTCTAAGAATGTCACAGTTAGAACTGGCTGAAAACTACCACTTATTTTTCTGTGGGAATTTTTGAAGATTTTGTATAATTTTTTCTAAATTTCTTGCAAAATATTTTTAGTTTCTAGGTTTTGATTGAAAAAAAAAACAAGAGGAAAAAAGAGTAAAATGAAAATTTTCCACAATTTTTTCATTGTGCTTGAAAAGCCAGTTTTCATCAAAGGCATTGATCAGTTTTGATCAGTTCTAGTCATAATTTAGAAATAAGAAATAAAAGAGCATGCTTAGAGTGCAAAATAGTATGTAGCACATTTAGAGGAATCAGTGTTCTATCTGGTGACACTTTTAGTGCCATCAATAGCTGAATTATTGTTACCACCAGTCACCCATTTGTTACCCTGATGGCATCCCACCTGGACTAGTGTATCTGCTGCAAAAGAAACAATATCTTTGTGTCAATATTTAGCAGTTAAAAATAAAATCTGAAAGGTTCATAAAAATTAGACTGTGTAAGAAAATGTAGCAAGAAAAGCTAATGGACAAATTCTTAGCAGGGACGGCTCCAGGCACCAGGGCACCAAGCGCATGCCTGGGGTGGCAAGATGCGGGGGGCGGCCTGCCAGTTGCCGGGAGGGTGGCAGTCAAGCTGCCTTCGGCAGCATGCCTGTGGGAGGTCCACTGGTCCCATGGCTTAAGCGGCAATTCAGCGGTGGGTACGCCGAAGGCGCGAGACCGGTGGACGTCCCGCAGGCGCGCCGCCAAAAGCTGCCTGTCTGCCATGCTTGGAGCAGCAAAATACATAGAGCCGCCCCTGATTCTTAGATATAAATCACTAAGTAATTGTCTTAAAACTTCATAATGTCTGCCTACGCTGTCAAAAATTACCCTTGCCATCTCTTCAGAATCCTACTGCTTTATAATCTTCAGTTACTGCACCTCTTTCCTTTAGGTATTTGTTTTTAAATTAATCTCTTTGTATTTCCCTTGTCATCCCCTTTATTTTTCAAGCAAAACATATTGTTTTTACACTTCAGGCTGCAACTTATTTCAGACTTCCTTTGTATATGATGATAGTTTCCTACATACTAGTGGTATTCTAAGGGTACATTTATTAATATGGATGAGGTGCTTAGAAACTATGGTGATGATGGCCACAGAGAAGCTTATTTTATATATATATTCTGACTGGGTAAGGCCAGATGGCTGTAGGAAAGTAGTGAGGAATGGGTATGTTAACCCCAGGCTAAACAAATCCCTGGTACCATGGTAACCAAATGGCAGTTGTTCCAGGTTAATCAAGATACCTGGAGCCAATTAAGATCCTTCTAAAAAGCAGTGGAGACAGCTAGGTTGATTGGGACACCTGAGGCCAATCAAAGGCTGGCTGG
The DNA here is from genome assembly GCF_016161935.1 of Mauremys reevesii. Classification (NCBI taxonomy): domain Eukaryota; kingdom Metazoa; phylum Chordata; order Testudines; family Geoemydidae; genus Mauremys; species Mauremys reevesii. The sequence goes on along the minus strand of NC_052628.1, from coordinate 50,953,181 downwards.
AACTAGTTAAAAGCCTCCCAATTAGTCAGAGAGGTGTGCATGTGTGCCAGGAGTTGTAGGAGGAAGCTGTACTGCTGGAGAAACTGGGTAGTACAAACCCTATCAGGTACAAGGAAGGAGGCCCTGAGGTAAGGGTGAAGTAGATATTGAGGAAGTGGGGGCTGCTGTAGGGAAGTGGTGCAGGGAATTGTACTTGTCCTGTCTCAAAAGATCAGCTACCAACAGCTGCTACTACTAGGGTCCCTGGGCTGGAGCCTAGAGTCGAGGGTGGGTCTGGGCTCCCCCTGCCTTCCCCACTCTCCATGATAAATCAGAGACTGTGAGACAACAGAGACTGTGTGAGGGAGGGTTGCTTCTTCCCACCCCACTTGCTGGCTTATGATGATAATGGCTCAGTAGGCTGTGACCCTTGCCTTTAGAAAGAGAAGGGCTATGTAGAGGGTCTCAGTGAGCCTCTGAGGCTAGCATAAATCTGTCTGGAAGTGCAGGATCCACTGAGACAAGGTCTGAGCATTGTCACTTACACTATATATATATATATATATATATATATGCTCTATGGTACATTTAACTTGGATGTGCATATATAAATTTTCCATTGCTTCCCCCTATTGCTTAATTAAGTAGTTATGTTTGGAATTTAGCTGGCAGTATTGTATTCATTATTATTAATTATTGCTGTAGTGCCTGGAGGTCCAAGTGGAGATTTTTAGAATGCACAGTAAGGCTTTGAACACTTAATGAGAGGTAGTCCTGTCCCAGGAGCTCACAGCCTAAATCAATAAAAGCTGTGGAGGAGAAACAGATGAGAAGTGACTTGCCCAAAGACACTCAGCTAATCAGTGGCATAGCCAGGAACTGAACTCAGGTCTCCTGATTCCCAGGCTAGTATGTGTGTGTGTGTGTGTGTGTGTGTGTGTGTTTATATATGTGTGTTTATATATATATATATGTGTGTGTGTGTGTATATATATATATATATATATATATATATATATATATATATATATATATATATATATATATATATATATATATATAGTTAGATCACACTGCTGTAAGATAAAAGTAAACAGTGATGCAATGTTGTAAAAACATGAAGTCTCAGGCTAAGTCCGCACCACAGCTGGGAGCATACCTCCCAGAACAGGTAGACAGACTCACACTACCTCCGCTTGAGGTAGTACCCTTTTTAAAAAAAAAAAAGGCAGTGTGGATGCTGCCACTCAGGCTAGTCACCAGCTCTAACCTAAGGAGTCAGGTGGGCTTGGACTTGAGCAGCTAGCCCATACCACCACCTATGCAACAATATCCCACACTATTTTTAGTAACTAGCTCAAGTGGAGCTAGTGAGGGTCTACCTACCGGGCTGGGAGGTGTGCTTCTAGCTGTGGTGCAGACATATAGAAAGGTGTGGAACCCTGGAGAGCTTATATTCTATCTCAGGGGTTGGCAACCTCTGGCATACGGCTCGCCAGGGTAAGCACACTGGCGGGATGGGACAGTTTGTTTACCTGTCGCATCCGCAGGTTCGGCCAATCGCAGCTCACGCTGGCCATGGTTCACCACTCCAGGCCAATGGGGGCTGCGGGAAGCTGCGGCCAGCACATCCCTCAGCCCACGCCACTTCCTGCAGCCCCCATTGGCCTGGAGTGGCGAACCATGGCCTGTGGGAGCCGCGATTGGCTGAACCTGCGGACGCGGCAGGTAAACAAACCGGCCCAGCCCGCCAGGGTACTTACCCTGGCAAGCTGTGTGCCAGAGGTTGTGGACCTCTGTTCTAGCTTAAGAACAGGCAACAAGTGAGTGTAACACAAAGGGCATTCCTGAAATCTGATCCAAAAGTGTGCATCCTTATACCTACATGCAATCTCATCCAAGTCAGTGGATCCATCTGTAGGGATCACTGGATCCAAGACCAGGGTAAAAGGAGGGAATGGAGAAGGAAAAACATGGTGATAAGGTATAACTTGATTCTGAGGAATTTAAAGCTAATATATGAAATAAGTATCAGTAATCCTCAATGACCAAATATGCATCTGAATGAAGGCTAAGGATCCAGCCATGCATTTGGGCCAGACTGCATAGATCTCCTATCAGAGTTCAAGTCCAGCTTGTCTTTAAAACCTCAGTTCTGCAAACAAAACTGCATTAGCAGACCCCTGCACCCATGCAGATCCCATCAATTTAAATGTTTTTTTGTGGTTCCTTTTGTGGGACTGGGGCCTAAAGAATTTAAACCAACATAGTTAACTCAAAATTCATCTATTTTTTCATGTCAATATAAATTTCAGCTTTGTTTTTCCCCACAGGGCAATGTATATGGAAATTTATAGTTATGACAGTTATTTAGAACCCTGAGATTAATTGTAATGTTGCATTTTAAGTAGAGATTTTGTACATTTTAATCCCTGTTTTATAGCAGCATAATTTATGATAATGGTAGAAAGAAACAGTATGTATGACAACAGTACCAGGAATATTATAATTACATGTCAGAAATGTACCATGCACTCTTAATCATTCAGCAATGTAAATGTTACTGAAAAATGCTTTCCACAGTAAGAAATTCAGTCAAAGAAAATCTTTTAATTCAGTCCTGAAAGACTGAAGGTAATTGATGTAGCAACTTTCTGAAAACACTATATCAGTCTTTGAATTTCAGCATGTGAGTTAACTGTGTTTGATGCAAGGAAAATTACAAATGAGTGCTCATCAGGAGAGGTTTACATCTATATAAAAATTGTGAATTGGTATGAGAACTAGCCTCTTTCTTAACTCAAAGAACCTAATGGATCCTACTGTTTTGTTTTTTTTTGTTTGTCTTATTTTGCAGTTTCCTGGGTAACAGCAGACTTCCTATTCCAGTCATCTGATGAATTAGTTCTCAAAAATGGGAGAGGCTCACGGAGCTTTTTTTTTTTTCTCAATGGCTGAATAGTAAATTACAGGAGATGAGCCAGTTGGGCATAGATTAGAGAAGTAGCTGGGAAGTCTCCAGGGTTTGCTTTCCTTCTGAAGAAAGATTTCATCCATATAATTTAAAAAATGTTATGACAACCATGGCCAAGAGTTCACTTGACCCTCTGCCACACATACCCTGTAGTCCATTTTGATCTGTTTCAAGCTTTGCAAAAATCTGTCATCTCAGACCTATTGGCCTCATTAGTAGTTCCTTCAAATTATCTTCACTATATGTGAAGTGGATTGGCTCTTGTAACAGAATGGCCTGCCCCTTTTAGGGTCAGGGTTCTTAGGCCAGCAGACCTGATCAATTTTCAGACCCAGCTGGAAAGGGAGCAAAGAATTATAAAAGACAGCAAGACTGTCTTGTGATCAGAATTACTGGGGGAGGGTCTGGCATGGCCAGGCTGCGCTGCCTCCTCCCCTCTCCTGTAGTAGGAGGATTGAAAGCTCTGTCCAGTCAGTACTGGGAGAAAATTTCAGAGCTGTAGCCCATGGTGAGCAGAGAAACTACTTTTTGTTTGGTTGCTTTGCCTAAGCTAAGAATAATTCTCTTCTGTGAAAGAGTGGCAGAGAGTCTTTTCTGGGTTGTGAAAACAGGCCAGCAGGTCACATGCGATGGAGAATGCAGATAGGCAATCAGCTCTTGTACTGAGGCAGAGGCTAGCCTGAAGCCAAACCAGGTAGGTGGTGATGCTACTATTTGATGCTAATATTTCTCAGGCCTTTTGACTGCAAGGATCATAGACTTGTGGTAGCCCGCTCTTAACTGGGCTTCATTAGGCTTCTGATGAGGCCAGCTTTGGGTTTCTGGATTTCCTGAGACCACAACTTGTGGTTCTGGTTAAGATGTGCTGCCAGAACTGAAGCCAAGATCTGAGGCCCTCTCCTCCCTTTTTTGGTGCATTATCCCACTGAAAGGTTCATCTAGTCTTACAACCAGAATACTAACTTTGTAACTGGATTCTCTTTATTATAATACTCTTTTGTTACATTGCATTTTGGGACAGATACATACATCAGAAAAGATGAAGTATAACTTCAGTGTAATTATGTTCATACCATGTAGTTCATGACCTGGATTCTTGAAATGACTGTATTAAAATAACAGGATAAAGTCATGTAGTTCATCTTTAATACTTGTAATTGTCATTTTTATATAATTAAAGCATAACTAAAATTTAATTGAACATTCCTCTGTATGTCAAATTCCCCTCTATTTAGCTATTGTCAACCTTCTTCTTCGTCTTCTTCCTCTTCAATCATCTGTTTGTTCCATAAAAGCAGATTACAGATCCAGACTAACACGGCTACCCCTCTGATACTGTTTGTTCCAGGTGCTTGTTGTAATACCTTCACTTTGACTGTAAGTCTTTTAGCAGACACTGGCTCTCTATATATATTTTTATATGGCCTAGCACAAAGAGGATGAAATCCTTAGTAGGGTGTTACCTTAATTATAATAAGGGAGGAAAATCAAGCTCAGTTTTCATGCACACTTCCACAAAACCATGAATGTCATGTAGCTCTACTAAATGGAAAACACCTGACCCACCCACCAGTGTTCAGATGTAGCAAAAATACAAGTGACTAACAGAACAGCTAAAAATGAGAATATAATAAGGGGAATGTAGGTAAGGAATATCTTCTCATATTCTGGGACCAACATTGCTACACCACCACTTTAATAACCAAAAGGAAAAAGGGGAGGGGCAGAACAGAGAAGACACTGGACTGATACCAGGAGATCTGGGTCCTGTTATTGCCTCTGGCCACTGACCTCCACGAAGACTTTGGACAATCCTTTCACCTCTTAATACGTGTTTTCCTCCATCTGTAAATTGGATATAAGGGTACTTGCTTCCATTGTAAAGCTCATGGAGACATAAGGAGAAAAGTATAATCAATTACTATTTAAAGACCACTTTTCAGAGGCTCTCTAGTAATAGAGTTGAGCACCTGTACATATTTCTCACAAATTGACTAGTTAGAGGTATGATGACCTGAGTTTGTATGTGTAAATGCAGGGGGTTGTGTATTAACTCACACACTTTAATGTAAGTTGTTTGGAATCAGAGCTGCATACTTATGTAGCCACAAAACAGGCCAAGTTCAGGAAGCCACTACAATTTGACAAAACTACTGGTTAAGTAGCTATTTGAAATTGGAGTTCAAAGTCAAAAAGACAAATGTTTTGTCAGACAAGTAAACACCAGGCCTAAATTCCCAAGTCAGATGTTAATGTCTTCTGTCCTGCCAAGTGACTATATTATTTGGAAAGAAACTTTAGTAAACTAGGGAATAGAATTGCTAACACTCAAGGTTATGCTAACCAAACTGTGGAGAGTGAGGGGTGGTTAAAACAGATGGGTCAACTTGGAATTCTATGATGTACAAGCTGACATTGAAAATGAAAGAAGGGGAAAAATGCACTTATTTACAGTGTGGAACTCTGCAGAATAATAGGATGTGAAGGTAAAATAAAATTTCACCTTTTGGTGAACTAGAGTTCATGCCATTGCCTAATCCGGTGCCTAAAACTACCCCAATTCCCATAGAAAAGCAGCTGGAGACCTAGAATTCACTCTCTAAGGATTTTCAGCAAGGATGGCACAGGGTCAACCTCCCCACATTCAAGTCCCAAAAGGAATGAACTTAATTACCAACTTCACAAATCTTGTAAATTGTTTCTTTATAATATAGCTTGGCTATTTTATAATCCCCATACATTACCTTCATTACCTGGAGTTTCAGTGAGAGTATTTGATTGCCAAATCTATACAGTCTGCTGAGTCAAAAGTCTTACTTGCTTGTAAGAATCTTCAAGTGAAATACATGCAGACTCTTCCTCTGCTGAAATCACTGTTAGCCAGGTAGCTAATTCATTAATCATCCAGTCAGTTAAGTGTATAGATTTTTAAAAAAAATGAGAATAGCAAAATAAATGACTCTTCTTTAAATGTAATAATGGGGAAAAGTTGGTGAATCCTACTAGTTTAGACAATGTAACTGAATGTTTGATTTTTTTAGCCAAATGTTTTAAAATATACAATTAAAATAAATTTTCCCCTTTCTATGATTAACACTGCCAAAGCTTCCCTGTTGAAGGTTTAACAATATCCCTGATCTGCTGCTAAATGCTTCAGAGTTAAGGAAAACAGCCTACTTTCTGAATGTTCCTGGGCTCAGCTTCTCCCAGCCTGCACAGGCCCATTTAAAAGCAGCTCCCCTGACTGCTTGCCTGCATGGAGTCTGAGTCCAGCTACAGTAAACCTATTGCACATACCCAAGACTACTGTACCCAATTCCAGAAATTTCTGGCTGTGGAGTGCTAATTGTGCATCTGCCTAGCAACAATGACCGAGACACAGCTCATTCCTATCCATTGCCCTAATATCTCTCTTTAAGAGAGATCTTCCTATTAGGCAAATGGATTACAAAATCACTTCTGACTTTAAGAAGGATACTTTGTGTGGCTAACATTTGCTAGAACGCTGCTCTATCCTGCAAGCTGCTGAGCACTCTGGCGTCATTCAGCAAGCTACTGAATCACCAGCTTAACCTTAAGCATGCACAAGAGTAGTCCAGTTCAAACTAATGATGCCCATGAGACTATTAAGAACTTGCCTGACTCTAAGTATGTTAAGCATCTTGTTGGATTGAGGCTGCAGGGTGGAGCCCTTATGGTGCAATTGACTGGAGTGTAGGGTATTTTTATCTTAATAAACCAAAACAAGCTAAATAAAACCTAGCCTTAATTTTGTTGTCGGGGTGGGAAGGGCCTACCAATTCTACACTGTTCTTATGTATACATTTTAAAGAATGTAAAAGTGATGTATGTGTTCTATAGAAATATAATAATTCTATAAATTAGACATAATCCTCTAAAATGATATAGTAGTTCCAAAATGTATAGAAAATTGTACTTTTGCTTTTTGCTAAATTCTATAGGACTCTTCCAAAAGGATATTAAGAGCTAAAATGAAACCCCAGCCTCTTCCTATAGCCTATTTTAATGTGCAGAGAGACTTCAGTTTGTGGTTCAGGGCTCAAAAGGAAATATTACATAATGGAAATCAAAGCTAAATAAACTTCTTCTTTTAGAGGCTTTAACAACACCCCCTGACATGCAAGCAACAGAACCCAACTGCCTGAAATTTTCCTGCTATAGTGGAAACTGCATGTCAGCAGACTGCAGAGTTATATGGAAGGGGACAAAGGAGCAGTGATTCATAGTGGAGGCAAATGAGTTCACAGTATCCCACATTCACTTACTTTGATTGCCACAAGGACAATCATGGGCACTGGCTAAAATCTAGGACAGATTAACATGCTAAAACCTGGATTTCTGAGATCCAATGGACTCAACGCAGGTTGATCCTGACAAACTGAGCTATTTTGCTATTCCTAACTAGAACAGGCCCCAGTTCTCATGGAAAAAATATGTGGAGAGAGAATGTATGAGCCTTCGGCCATTACAAGAAAGCCACAGATGACATCAGACTTAGGTTCTTCAAAACTAGCAAACAGTGATACATTTCAGAGGGACTGAAATATGTCTGGGGATTGGACAGCATGATGGCAGATGAATTTCTGTGCAGAAAAGTGCAAAGTAATCATACTGGAAGGAGTGATTTGAACTATATGTGCACATTCATAGGTTAAGTTAACTCTAACCAGCCAGGAAAAACATTAAGCATCACTGTGGACAGTTCACTGAAAACAGCTGTTCAGCTGCAGTAGTGGGCAAATAACCAAACAGGAATGCTACAATGTAAAGAAAATGCAATGGAAAATAATACATTATGTTGTCACACATTGATAGTACATCTTCCTCATCTTGAATACTGGTCACTTCATCTAGGAAAAAATAGCAGAAAGAGAAGGGGTCCAAAGATATGAAGTGGAAATCATGGTGAGTCTAATATATGAGAGAGAATGAAAAGACATTAACTTGTTTAGCTTGAGAAGAGATGAAATGAGAAGAAATGACAATCATAAAATAATGCAGGATATGGAGGTCAGTTGGGTACCCATTCTCAAAATAGAGAAACAAGCAGACATGCAATGAAATTGAAAGGTAAAACATTTTAAATAGATAAGATCATAACTAACCTGTGTGACTGACTGCTACAAAACATAATTGAAAACAAGAAGATAGTAGGATTCTACATTACATGGATAATAAGAATATCCACAGCCATCATATAATTAGTAATAGTGTAAGCACTATCACTGATCTCTTTATCTCAAATAATGCACCAAGATTCTGCCACACTTACTTAAATTGATCGTACCTTGCTTTACGAGTAATCCTATTACATTCAGTGGGACTACTCAGTGTAAAGGTAGTGTACTAATTTGGCCCAATATTTGTTGTAATTTTTTTATTTTTTTCATGTAATTATCAAATGTTCATTATTTTACTTTACCAGTTTTATAAATGAATATTATTCATTATATTCCACTGCTTCTCTTTCTGCCAACTTGTCACTAATATTTTTTCCCACTGTTTGACCAGGTCTAGTAAGTGTGGTGTGTGTATATATATATTGATTTTATTCTTGACATTATTAATAGCTCTGTCTGCTTTCTTCTTCTAGTTTTCAGACCAAGACTTCACAAACAGAATAGCAGGGTTGGAAGGGACCTCAGGAGGTCATCTAGTTCAAACTCCTGCTTAGAGCAGGACCAATCCCCAGACAAATTTTTACCCCATTTCCCTAAATGGCCCTCTCAGGAATTGAACTCACAACCCTGGGTTTAGCAGGCCAATGCTCAAACCACAGAGCAATACTTTCCTCCCCAATATGAAAGATTAAAATTTAATACAAATAAAGTTCACATAAGTGTGAATCCTCACTGTTTACTTAGGATTTTTGCTTAAAATGACCAAGAGGGGGGAAGGGATAGCTCAGTGGTTTGAGCACTGGCCTGCTAAACCCAGGGTTGTGAGTTTAATCCTTGCAGAGGCCATTTAGGGATCTGGGGTAAAAATCAGTCAGGGGATTAGTCCTGCTTTGAGCAGGGGGTTGGACTAGATGACCTCCTGAGGTCCCTTCCAACCCTGATCTTCCATGTTTTTAGTGCAAAATGATTAATTCATATGACTGTCAGCCAAGATTTTTCCATTGTCCTGTGTGCTCCAAATAAGGACTTAAAAGGCCTCCCTTTACTTCTGTGTGCACTACTCACATCACCCACACTGTGAATGGTGGAGAAAGCAGATGGATGGGCAGGGAGTGGCCTTGGCTCTGCTCCTACTCCCCATGCACTGTAGGAGTAACCCTCCTTCCACCTGGAATAAGACAGCAGGGGGTGGGGGGAACAGAATAGGAACTGTTACTTAGTCTAGGGAAGGAATTGTTTATTGCTTTGGAGGAAATACAACAAAGTCTCATTCCTTGCATAAAGTTTGTGGTAAAACACTAATCTGGTCCATAATAAGAGAGTGAAACTTTTTCAATCGTGTCTGTTAATGATGAGCCACCTGCAATGGAACAAGGACCCCAAGATTCCAATGTTTGTTTGAACGTCCTTAATCTGCAGCTTTGGGCTGATAGTGTCAATAGGAAAGTGGGTGTAGTATTTCCTGCTTCCATTTGGGCCCAAAATGCCATAAGGACAGACTCTTTTGCAGTAAGTAGTTGGGCATTTTAACTGTTCAACTCCCAAACAGAGGTCAGAGAAGGGCAACAATAAAATATTCTCAAAATAGCTTCATCTGAGATTTAAACTTTAGGGCCGTATGTTTATTCTCTAAACAAATATTTTCAATATTAAAACTATTGTATTAAGGTGGTGATAAATCCTCAATAAAAGGCAAAAGAGCAGAGTTCAGTAGCGGTACAGTTTCATGTTTCCAACAGAAACTTCACAGCTACTTATTCAAAAAGCCAGCAGTACACAACCTGTGCATGGCACAGCCACAGGAAAAGCCCAAAACAATTTACATAAAGACAGCCAACATCATTTGTGGGAAGGTAGTCTGAGAGGTTCCCCCGTGCTTTTTGTAACCCAGGCTGTTCTGCTCAAATTTCAGAGTTCCAAAACTTAGGGTATGGCTACACTTGCGAGTTGCAGCACTGGTGGAGGCTTTCCAGCACTGCAATTAGTAAGTGGCCACACCTGCAGGGCACTTCCAGCACTGCAACTCCCTGGCTGCAGCGCTGGCTGTACACCTTGCTCAGCATGGGGAATAAGGATTGCAGCGCTGGTGCTGCAGCGCTGGTCATCAAGTGTGGCCACACACCAGTGCTGTTATTGGCCTCCAGGGTATAAGGGTGTATCCCAGAATGCTTTTAACTAAATTACTCCCTTTGTTTTGTTATGCAGCCTCTCTTTGTTTTGTTGTGAACCTCCGGAGCTCTGTTGCTACCGGAGCTGCTCTACCGGAGCTGCTTATCAGCTCCTGCTTGCTGTGATCAATCTGTGAACAATCAAATGAGATCCTCCTCCCTGCGCGATTCACAGGGGTTGAGTGTTTGCATTTTCTTGACCAGCAGTGAGAAAAGGAATCATTCACAGGGGTTGAGTGTTTGCTTTGCTTGAGAGAAACGGGGGGAGGGGGCAAAGGGGGGAAAGAGAGTATGTTGGATGCAGGTTGTTTGCAGTTAACAGTAAGGGGGTGGGAAAATTTTTCTGATTTTGCACAGTGTCAGTTCCAAAAATCCACTCTCTCTTCCCCCTCCCCCCCCGGTCCCTGTCACACTGCCCCACGCCCCCCCTCTTTTGAAAAGCACGTTGCTGCCACTTGAATGCTGGGATAGCTGCCCATAATTCATCACTCCCAACAGCGCTGCAAATGTGGCCGCACTGCAGCGCTGGTAGCTGTGAGTGTGGACACACACCAGCGCTGGCCCTGCACAGCTGGACGACCAGTGCTGCAACTACCAGCGCTGCAGATTTGTAAGTGTAGCCATACCCTGAGCTCAGTGTTGTCTTTAACAAGCTGAAAATGCAAGCTTTGCGACAGGGACATTGACATGTTTAACCTTCTGACAGGGTGAAGCACTGTAAGAGGGAGCATCTTACGATTACAACTGGAGTTCTTATGATTACTATTCTGAAAAATTTGCATATTCTGGCAAAGTTCAGCCTCAGTCTTCAGTGTGGATAGAATGAATCTTAACATGCAGTGTAATGAGAGGCAGAGTTTTGCAAATCAGGATTAATCAGAGCAAGCGTCAGTTTTCAGGCCATCCTCAGCTTGTCCCTTAAGATTTTGTCTGTGACCATTTTCTTCAGTATTCCATTGTTTGGGAAAAGCCATTAAATAATCAATCTCTCAGCATATGCTGTAAAAATCGGTTGTTCCAGGTTCATCATTTTAAGAAGCTTTATGACTGAGCTACTGATGCAGCAAAGTACTTAAGCATGTGAGAATATCCACTGACTTCAGTGGGCCTTGGAGCAGTTCTCCGAATGTGTCTAGCTTTGAGTAGTCCCATTAAAGTGTCTAGGAATAATCCCATTGATTTAAACTAGCATTATATTTGGCCCTCTATACTTGCCACGTTCACATAAGTCCTAGAAAAGACTAAAATAATGAGCGTATAGTATACGTAGTATAAATCCAAACAATATTTGGACTGATATGTTTTATAGAGTAGACCATATAACATCTCTAATTACTGCCAGTATCTACTAGAGGTGGGTGAAATACTCATCACAAAATGCAAAACTAATTACTGAAGTCACAACTTTCACATTTTGTTACAAACTTGAAAACAAACCAATTCTTAATGTTTCACTTAGGTACATTATTTTTTATCAAACAAAACTAGGCTTACTGCCAGGTAAAACTGCCCCTGTTTTTGGTGAAGTCATCTTTATTCAATACCATGGAAATCTGAACTCTTCCACATTTCATGGTGGGGCTATTTAAATATTATTGTACGCTATAATAATCATGAAAAGTAATCAAAAATTATGTATTGCCCTTATTTCACAATCATTAAATAAACTTTGTTTGCTTTTCTCTTATCAAGACCAGCAAGAGGAGAGATGGTAAATGATCTTTATCTTCTTTGCTTATGTCCTATCAGGGTATTTAGTTGAGAGTTAATGGAGGTCTACAGCCCCTATGTGAGTGTTCACCTTAAGCAGCCATGAGAATTAGGGAATTTTCATTTCCCTGAAGAAGCTCCTAAATTACATGGAAAGATTGTGTATTCTTCCAATGGATTTCAAATACTAGGAATTATCCAGTTGGAAAAGTACTTTTTCAGTAATTATAAGCTTTCATTAATATGTTTTTTCTTTTTTAATTATTGCTTTATTTTAGTTGTGGAACTGGCTGAGCTGAGAACTATTATCCAATCCGTTTTACTTTCTTTTCTGTGTGATGTGTTTGTTTTTTCCTTCTTCTTCTCCCACCGTGTATCACAGGGGCAGGCAAACTTTAGCCTGAGGGCTGCACTGGGTTTCCGAAATTGTGTGGAGGGCCGGTTTGGGGAGGCTATCTGACCCGTGTCCCTCCCCTCCCCCCGCTTCTTGCCCCCTGATGGCCCCCCTGGGACTTCTGCCCCATCCACCCCCTGCTCTGCCCCCTTACTGCCCCCAGACCCCCTGCTCCTAACTGCCCCCCACTGCCCCATCCAACCCCTCATCCTTCCTGACTGCTCCCCCACCCAATCCAACCTCCCCTCTCCTTCCTGACTGCCCTCCCAGGACCTCTGTCCCCATTCAACCCCGCCCCGCTCCCCACCCTCTGACTGCCTCAACTCCTATCCACCCCCCTGACCACCACTGCAAACTCCCCAGCCCTCTCTCCAACCCCCTAACCTGGCTCCCTGCCCCCTTACCATGCTCCCTGGAGCACAGGTGACAGGCAGCCGCACCACCCAGCTGCAACCAGCCATGCCCCACGCAGCACAGAGCACTGGGTCAGGCCCTGGCTCTGCAGCTGTGCTTCCCCAGGAGATTGCAGCCCTGCTGCCCAGAGCATTGTGCCAGTGGTGCAGTGAGCTGAGGCTGCAGGGGAGGGGGTGGGGCGAGCCTCCCAGGCCAGGCCAGGAGCTCGGGCTGGGAAGGAGGGTCCCACGGGCTGGATGTGGCCCGCAGCCCATAGTTTGCCTACCTCTGGTGTATTGTAAGAGTACAGAATTTCTCCCACTGTTTCATATGTTGGTACCTCATCGGCCTCCATCACTGTAGTATCTGAATATCACATAAACTTTAATGTGTTTATCCTTGTAATCCCTTTAGGACAGGAAATTATTATCCTCATTTGGCAGATGGGGAACTTAGAGATATTAAATGGTTTGTCCGAGTTATCACAGGAAGACTGTGACAGAGCAGGGAACTGAACCTGGACTTCCAAAGTGCCATTCTAGCACCATTGGACCATCCTTTATCTATCTAAATTATGTCTGTCTAGTGTGCATGCACAAACACACACATCTGTACATGTAGATAGATTTCTGACTCAGTCCTGACTATAAGTGAGAGATAGAAAATGATCAAGAAAGGTCCAAAATAGCTAATGTATATCTGATAATGACCCTGGGAAGGTCATTCTGTACAGACTCGCTTAAATTATTCCACCTCCTATTAAGAATGGATTATACAGGGGAGAATGTACAAGTATGAGATATGCTGATGGATGCGTGTACTGCCCTTGTCAAAGAATTGACTATGTAGAATTCATGAGTTATGTGACCTGGTAATACTTAATCCTGCTATAGCATGGGTGGGGGTGAGGGTGGACTAGATGACCTCTTGAGGTCCCTTAATCCTACATTTCTATGATTCTATGATTAGTAAATTCTCTTGCCTTCCTGCATGTCCAATGTATGTATGAAACTGAGGCCATGTCTACAAGACGACAAGAGTAAGGTAAGTCGATGTGAGTGTGTCTCTCGTCCATGCAGTGTGGTGTAGACACCGCAATAAGTCATCCTAAGATATGTTGACTCCAGTTACATTAGTCACACAGCTGGAGGAGAGTAAGTTAAGTTGAATTACTGCGGTAGTGTAGACAAAGCCTCAGGCAAGAACATGGCCTTTGGGGGGGTATAGATATTCAAGTCATGTGTTTCACCTTATGCACATAGAAACATTCATCCTTTTGTGTGGTAAGTGAGATTCCACATGCTCAATTATACTGCTTTAGTGGCATATGGTTTCATTCACAATGGAAGACAGAAAAGTAACTTCAGAGAAAGTTTATTTTTTTCAGGACACTAATAACACCAAGTTGTTCAGGGTTCACTTGATTAATTCATTTGAATGATCACAAAATTCTGTTAATGTGCTTCTGTGGGTCAGGTGCATAGATGACTGATGTCACTGGAGCTGTGTTGACCTCATTCTCAGATAGTGTAATTCATCTGTCTTTTTAAAAAGATTGTGCATTATATCTCAAACGCATACCACAAAAATTGAGATAGGGTGTTTGCGATCCACATTAATTACACTTGGGAAGATTCTGCCACCCCCAAGTATTTGTATTAATTTCAGTGAAATAAGTGGGCCAAACATGACCCTGTCATTGTACAATACTAAACAGTCAAACATGGTTTGGGGTTTTGATTAGAAGCCTCAGACTGCTTAGTCACCATTATATTTTTAAACTTTTATTTAAAAAAAACACTCAGATTGTTGACATGGGCTAGAGCTGCTACTATTAAAGTCCAATCCCATTTCCTAGTGTTTTGAAACCCCCGTCCTTCAAAGTCTCTTTAAGTACCCCCAAAACAGGGGTGTCACCTTGATTTTAAGTAAAAATGCCCCACCAGTGTGACCCTGCCTGTACAGTGCATGCTGTGCAGAGGATGCCATTTTGCTCTACAAAAGTGGAGAGTGAATGAAAACTAACTACCAGTATATGAGACTGAAGGTGCTGGTATCTGGTTTGGGAGAAGCAACCAGAGGAATTAGCTGAGTACATCTCCATTGATCGAGAGAAGGTGCCTACTATTTGCTTCTCATATTTGTAAGCAGAGGTAGCCAGAAAGTGGAAAATCTTTCCTACAAAAAATTCTGCAGTTCTAAAATTTGAAATTTATTCACAAGAAGAGATTTCAAGAAAAATTTCATTAAGAGAACTTGAAAGGGAATTTTTCAATGTATCAGCCACCCATCTGGAAGGCTCTTGTTAGTTTTGTTTCTGCCAGAAAATGAAAATGACACAGATCAAAATGTTGGCTCCCTTCCTGAAAAACTTTTGTGACAATCACTCCAAAATTGATCTTTTCCTACAGGCTATTTCAACTTTGTTAAAAGGGCATTTTTCTGATGGAAAATTCACAACCCTCTCTCTTAATAACTAGATTCACACCTGCTCTTAGTTTTTCATTCAGCAGATGCTGAGACAGCATTACTAAGAGACCTGGCCAGAAGTTTGCTGGTGTTTGAGATGCAAACTATTATCTCTGAGTCTGGATTGATTGATAAGTAGATTCCATTCAACAAAATGCATTTTTAATACAGCCAAATTCGAGCTGATATTGAAGAACAAGGAATGCTGGCCTGTGTGGATCAGATGCCTAGCTGACTGAAGTCATGAGGGCTTTGGGGGAACTGTATCCTGGGAAGCAGTGATTTCTAAAAAGGATTTAGAGGTCATCAAGGACAGAATGGAACATGAGCTGCTAATGCAATGCTGTGGCAAAAAGTGCTAATGTGATTCTGGGATATATAAACAGAGGAATGAGTAAGAGTTAGGAGGTGTTTTTACCTTTCTGTAGGGCATTGGTGAGACCAGTAGCAGAATACTGCATACAGTTCTGTTGTCTAAATTTTTAAAAGGATATTGAAAAAACTGAGTGTACAGCAGAGTCACACAAATGATTTAAGAGTTGGTGAAAATGCCTTATGCTGAGACTTAAAGAGCTCAATTCGTTTAGTTTATCATACAGAAAACTGAGAGGTGACTTGGTAAGTATCTAGTGTCTAAGCATTTTCATGTGGAGAAAGTACACCAGGTACAAAAGCGGTGTTAATCTACCAGCAAAGGCATAACAAGAACCAGTGCCTGGAAGCTGAGGCCAAACAAATTCAAATTAGAAATTAAAGTGCATTTTTAATAGTGATGGTGATTAACCATTACAACAAACTATCGAAGGAAGTTGTGGATTTTCAGTCTCTTTCAAGGAAGTGATGATAAAGTCAAACAAGTTTCTGGGCTTATTATAAGGGTAACTGGATCAAATGTATTGGCCTCTGAAATACAATAGGTCAGACTAGGTGATCTAATAGTCCCTTCTAACCTTACACTGTATGAATCTATCCCTTTTCACTTCTAGATTATTACAGTGCATGATACGTGGTGCCACTCACTGTCCCATGATGCAGTTTTCTCCATCCCATCATTCTATGAGCTTCCAACCACATTTTGTGCCACTTTTCAACAGCCCCTGTAAACTGTGTGCCTGGTGTCTCTGCCTGAAAGTATGGATCCTGCACTGCTCTTCAGTCTTACGATGAGCATTATGAACACAGTGCAGCTGATCCTATGGTATTTCATGAGCTGCAAATCTGATAATGACACCATGATGTCTGCCTGGTGTATGAAAGAAACAATTCAAGGTTGTTTTTGGCATTCATGCAACAGCTGCTCGTGGTGGACTGACAGTACTGGCCTTGGGGAAGCAAGCATTGAGTGATGGGATCACATCGTGATGCAGGTATGGGATGACAAGCAGTGGCCTCAAAACTTTTGGATGCACAAAGCCACCTTGAACTGTGTGTGGAGCTTATCCCTGTGCTGAATGGCAGGGACATCAAACTGAGAACTTCCCTCACGGTGGAGAAGTGAATGGCAATCACTGTGTGGAAGCTGGCAACTCCAGATGACTACTGATCAGTCGGAAATCAATTTAGAGTTGGAAGTCCACCATGGAGTTTGCAGTCATGCAAGTGTGCAGGGCCATTAATCACCTCCTGCTATGAAGGACTGTGACTTTGGGGAAATACACAGTAAATAGTGGATGGCTCTGCAGCAATGGGATTCTCTGACTGCAGCCAGGTGATAGATGGCATGCATATCCCAATTTTCCCCCCAGCCCACCTTGCAACAGTGTATATCAACAGAAAGGGCTACTTTTCTATGGTATCACAAGCCTTGGAGGCTCACTGGGGTCATTTCACTGACATTAACATGGGGTGGTCAGGGAAGGTGCATGACACACATCTTCAAGAACACAGGCCTGTATAGAAAGCTGCATACAGGGACTTTCCTGCCAGACCAGATGATTCCAATGGGGATGTGCATATGCCCTTAGTGATTCTGGGAGACCCAACCTACTCCTTGTTCCTGTGTCTCATGAAGCCTTACACTGGAAACCGTAACAGCAGCCGGTGCAGAGGAAGCTTGAATGTTTCTTTGACAGTTTAAAGAGTCATTGGAGCTGCCTTTTTGGCAGATTTGACCTCACTGAGGAATTTATTCCCATAGTCATCACAAAGTTTCCGCAGGGGTGTTTTAGCTGGTGGCTGCTTTTGAGCAGTGAGATACCAGGGCTGATAGAGGGGCTCAACAGGGGCTATTTGAAGCAGGGAGGCTTTTGAAGGAGCATTTTGACAAAGGCACATTACTGGGGCTCATTCTGCAGTGTTCTGAGGTGTTTTGAGGTCCTGGCTCACCATGCCAGTGGATGTCCCTGTTGCTTCTTTTCCTCCATCCTTCAACTCCACTTCCTCATGCACCACTATGTCCTTGGGGTTCACTGTGTTGGCTGCTTCCTCCAGCCCCTCCAAAGTAACCATGGGGTTGTGACGTTGTATTCTATGTGTTTATGGAAATATGCTTATAAGTGTAAATATAACAACAGGAATGTGCTTTAGGCTAGATATGCAATGTGACACATCTTTGCAAAGGTTATGATCTACTGAATATATTCCTCCTAGCTGTATGCCCGTATCATTTTTATATCTGAAGTTATGAGCATTGTCTCTATGCTTGTATTTGCTGTAGAAAACACATAAGGAAGCTTTGGCCAACATATTGTGAAGGGGCTATTCGAGTAATTGGGAGTACTTAACTAACAATGGACTTTGGGAGATGCCAATCCACATCTGAGCTTTCCTGGGAACAGTCAAACTAACATACAAACAATGGTGTCAGCCTCTAAAAAGCTGAATCATTCGTGGACATGTGACTTGCCCAGGTGGCTACAAACTCTATCTTGTTGCTGTGATTTTTCAAAGAAGAACAAAGGGGTTTCCACCCACAAGAGAGAATATAAAAGGCCTTGGAAGCCTCTCCATTTTGTCTTCAGCTGGCTCAAGAGATGGCCTCTCCACCCCAAAGAGATGCCTGAAAGAAACTGGAACAAAGGACTGTAACTACGGGGGTGTGAGTGTTGCTGGACCCAGGCCATAAACTATAAAGTTGGTCTGAAAAGGATTGTACCTGGAATAACATCTGTGTTGCAGCAGGCTTGTGTGTCTGGCTCAACAAAGCAGGGTTGTTTGGAGGCCCAAACTGGCAGAGAAAACAGGCTCAGAGGTAGTCTCAGAACATCAGGTGACAGTCCCAAGGGGGTCTCTGTGGTTGAACCCATCACAGGGGTCTTGGTGGTGAAGGTGGGCTAGCCATCAAAGAGGGCATGCAGCTCTTTGTAGAAATGGCATGTCTCTGGCGATGCACCAGACAGACAATTGTCTTCCCTTGCCTTCTGGTATACCTGCCTCAGCTTCTTGATCTTAGCCCAGCACTGCTGTCTCTCTCTTTTGTGCCCCTTCTCCTTCATGCCATAAACAATCTGCCCATAGGTATCAAAGTTCCTACGGCTGGAGCGGAGTTGTGACTGCACAGTCTCCTCTTCCCACAATTCCAGTGTACTCCTGATGGGAGCACGTTTGCTGTGGGGAGCCAGCGTGGTCAGCTGGGAAGATGCAATGTGAGCTCTCCAGGCTTAGCAAACAGGAACTGGACTTTCAAAACATTCTCAGGCCTTTCAAAGGAGTGGGGGCACATGCCTGTGTAACTGGGTGAAGGGCAGTGGAGTTCAAACTAGTGACCAGAGTAGTTATGATGGACATTGTGGGATCTCTCCTAGAGGCCTCTTAGAATGACATAAGCAACTCAGTGTCTATGCTGACACTGTGTCACTCTAACTACATTGCAAAGAGCTCTATGACTCTCATCCAGGTGGTTTTATTATATTGGCGTAGCAGAAGAGTTAAATTGGCAGGAGGAGTATTGCAGTGTGTACATCTCTACTGTTTTGTCAACAAAGGCTGACTTTTGTTGACAAAACTGTGTAGTGTGGACATGGCCTCAGTTGCTGTTCTGTCTCAGTTTTTTTTACAGGCAGACTCTACTAGGGCTTGTTTTAGATGTGGCTCCTTAGTTGTAAAACAATTGCCTTAAGTGAAAGGTTCATGGATGCACCAGTTTTAATTCAGCTCATAATAAGCCTTCACATAGTGCAAAATTATGTCAAAAGAGGGTCCTGCTACTAGTGCTCTCTGAGGGGGGCCTTGGCACTTGAATTTACCTCCTTTCTTGGATCAGTGTTCTCACACTTTATAGGTTTAGTGGGAATCTTGATTATGAGGGAAGGAAAGAGTGATTGCAAGTACCAGCTTGTATTTTTTGTAAAGTTCTTTAGAATTCTTTGGCATCTCCCATTTTCAGTGGCATAAAGCTCTTATTTCAACCTGACATTTTGCCCAAGGTCAGTTTATCAGCAATCTCCATTGGCCCTTTATCTAGCCTTTATCATTTCTTGTAGGCATTACAGTAGAAGTGGATCTCAAGCAAGGATTTAAAAGAACACATGGTGGTGCTGGTGGTGGTGGTCTTTCAGAGCAGTGCAGAGAGGATGTTTCATGCATAAGAGGTGGGGGCAAGGGCAGTATGCAAGATAGCATGAAGGTGCTTGTGACTGAACCAGACAAATAGGTATTTAAGATTGGCACCTTTTTGCAGCACAGGCAGTTCAGTAAGTTAGAAAAGTAGCTAATAGGGAAGAGTATTAGAGAGCCTTAAAGGAAAGACTAAAAGCTTATATTACTCCTGCGGGAATTCTGTCCCCCCCCCCCAAAAAAATATATTCTGAATGTTTTATTTGTCAAAATAATACAACATAATCACACCAGTTTCAATTATTTTGGTCATTTATTTCAAAATACCTGTCCGCAAGTATGTCTGTAACAACAAAAAGGGCAGGGTATTTTTTTTTTAAATTTTATTTATTTATTTTTTTTGGACAAATAGATCCCTTACTAAGCATATTAATACAGAATGTTGAGTAATAATCCATTTAAACTACAACACGGAACTGTATTTCCTGCACCCCTCAGAAGCAGTGCTAAGGCTTGGGGGAGTCAGGGGTAATAGAAGAGCTGAGGGAGAGGGAAGTAATTGCTGGGAAGGAGTCAGGAGTGAACCTGGAGGGTTGTCGATTGTGGAATAAGTATGGAACCATTGCTTTTTGGGGGGAGGAGGGATTGCTAGTGAGTTGGGGAGCCTCTCCCATGCAGACCCTGGATGACCTCTAGCCTCTCCCAATCAGTCAGGCACATCTGCCCCTGTCCCCATGTATTCCTGCTCCCCGATTCAGCCACCCTTCTTCCCCCATCCCCATGTGGCCCTGCCTCTAATCCCCATGTGGCTCTGAACCCCCACTCATCCATCTCTCCTCCTCCCATCCCCAGTGTCCCTGCACCTTCATCCCCCTCCACCCCCTCTTCCAGTCCCTATGAGTCCATGAACCCCCACTCAGCCACCCCTACTCCCATCCATTTCTGGCCCCCCCATGTGTTCCTGCACCTCGACTTGGCCCTACTCTCACACAGTCCATCCCTGCTGCCTTATTCCCCTGTCCTCATGTGCTCTGCACTTCCTAGCCTTCTATCCCCATGTGTCCCCACATCACCACTTCCATTCAGCCCCTGCTCCAGTCTTCCCCCCGCCCCCCACTAGCCCTTCTGAACCTTCCCAGCAGCCTCATGTGCCTCACTCTGTCTGTCCCTCCACACATACCCTGTGCCACCTCACCTGGCCCCACAGGCAGGGTGCTGTGAGGAATGCAGCCTCTGCAATCTCCCTATCAGATGCTGACAGCTATGGCCAGTCAGTGAGTGGTGAGCTGGCTACCTCTGTTCTGGCACCACAGCAGACCCTGGTGGGCAAAAGGCATAATGATATTAATGACAATAGGCAACACAGAAAACAAAATAGGTTTTGATCTATTTTCATTACAATGCAGAACCTCGCCCGCAGACTGCTGACAAAATATATATATATGGGCCATGTGAATTCTGTGAATGCACAGTGGTACAGAATTCCCCCAGGAGTTGTACATGGGAGAGCCAATGGAGTGATGGGGGTGGGAGGGCATTATGTGTTGAGAAGCAGATTTTAGCAGCTATAGTTTGAAAGGGCTTGAAGAATGCATTATAGATGTTAATGAGGACATAAGCTTATAAAATTTGCAGATGACACCAAGCTGGGAGGTGTTGCAAGCAGTTTGTAGGAAAGGATTAGAATTCAAAATGACCTTGACACATTGGAGAATTGGACTGAAATCAGTCAGATGAAACTCAAAGACATGCAAAGCACTGAATTTAGGAAGGAAAAATCAAACATGTAACTACAAAATGGGGAATACTGGTTAGGTGGGGTAGTACTGCTGAAAAAGAGCTGGGGGTTATTATAGTGGATCACAAATTGAATGAGTCAATGGGAAGCAGTTGCAAAAAAGGTTAGTATTATTATTTATTATTATGGGTGTATTAATGGGAGTGTCTTATGTAAGACAGAAGATAATTGTCCCTCTTTACTAGGCACTGGTAAGGCCTTAGCTGGAGTACTGTGCTCAGTTTTGGGCATAGCAATATAGGAAAGAGGTGGACAAACTGGAGAGTCCAGAGGAGAGTTAAAAAAATGATTAAAGGATTAGAAAACCTAACTTATGAGGGAAAGTTAAAAAACTGTGTATGTTTAAAAGAAACTTGATTGAAAAGAAAAGATGATTGAGATGGGGAACCTAATAACATTCTTCAAATATGTTAAGGGCTGTGGTAAAGAGCAGGGCCGGCTTTAGGAAGTGCGGGGCCCGATTCGAACAGTTTTGACGGGGCCCCGGCAGGGATGACTTAAAAAAAGTAAAAAAAACGTGTGGGGCTTGTACTCAACGGGCAGCAGTCCAAGTCTTCAGCGGCGATTCCTTCACTCGCTCCGGGTCTTTGGTGGCATTAAAGGACCTGCCGCCAAAGAGCTAGAGCACTGCCGGGTGAGTAAAAATGAAAAAGGAGCCTCTAGCCAGGGAAGGGATTCTCGGCCACTTGCCCCATCCCCCAGCAGCTCCGCCACTGGGCACGTGGCCCGATTCGGGGGAATTGGTGGAATTGGCCTAACGCCGGCCCTGGTAAAGAGAACTGTGATCAATTGTTCTCCAAGCCCACTGAAGGTTGGCCAAGAAGTAATGGGCTTAATCAGCAGCAAGAGAGATTTAAGTTTGATATTAGGAAAAACTTTCTAACTATAAGTACTAGAATGGGCTTCCTAGGCCTGGGCTATACTAGTGGGAGGGAATTCAAACCAAGATACGCAACTTCATCTACGCTATTTGAGTAGCTGAGGTCAAAGTATCTTAGTTCGACTTACTTGGCCATCCTCACAGCAGCGAGTCGACCGCTGCAGCTTCCCCATCGACTCCGCTTACTCCTCCTGCCGAGGTGGAGTACAGGTATCTATTCAGGGACCGATTTATCGTGTCTAGACGAGACATGATAAATCGATCCCCGATACATCGAACACTACCCGCCGATCCGGCGGGAAGTATAGACGTACCCCAAGTGAGATTGTGGAGTCCCTGTCTTTGGAGGTTTTTAAGAACAGGTTAGACAAACACCTCTCAGGATGGTTTAGGTTTACTTGGTCCTGCCTTAGTGCAGAGGACTGGACTAGATGACCTTGTGAGGTCTATTCTAACCCTACATTTCTAGGATTCTGTGTCTATACCATTAACTGGGATTTATGGATCCATAATACCAAATTCATGGTGGTTTTTTTTTTCTCTTTACTACAGCAGATCAACTGTCTATTTTCTTTTTTAAATGACAACAGTGATTAGTCCACATCACTGGCTAAGTGCTAACGTTAATTTTTAAAGAGAACAATTTGGTTCTAACTAAATAAATTTAAAAGCATATTAACTCAATTAACTTCTTCTGTGGCCCTGCAAATTGAAAACTGCTTTCAAAATCAGTTTAAAATCCAGAAACCAGGCAGATCTTGTATGGGATGTGAAAATCTGTTTCTAGTAGAAATGCTGACAGACTAACTGTAGCGAGTCTAGTAGGCGTTGCTCTTACATAACTGATGTATAAATGCTGATTTTTCTAATGTTATCAAATTCATTTCATTTCACATTTGTTGACATTTAAAGTATGTACAGTACATCCAACAATTGATTTCTTTTGGACTTCTTAACAATTTTAAATAAGATGAATGTAAACTGATTTTTCCTTGCTTTCCTGCAATATCAATTTATATTGTTTCCATATATGTATATGGCCAATTTTATTTTTTATTCTTTACTCTACATATGTGCTTGGTTTATAATTAAAATGCATGATGTAGGGGGAAAAAGCTTCCCACAATGTTTGCTTGAATGTTGACTTTTTTTTTCTTTTAACTTTCCTACATTAGTGTAAATATTCAGATTGTTGCATGTGGTATCAAAAATATGATCTCAATGCTCTGTGTAGTAGGAAAAATAGCAAGATAGCCATCCATTACTTGAGAGAAGTAAGGATTGTACATATGATGATTAGTTGTCTTCGTGATATTAATGACAATAGGCAACACAGAAAACAAAATAGGTTTTGATCTATTTTCATTAGAGTCTGACCTACTAGAACAACATTAAGTGATTTTTAAAGGCCTGCACTGAGCACTTCAGAAAAATCTTACTTTTCCATGGTGATACTATAACAAAGACCAGAGTCTATTACTGTTGCCAGCCTGTTGGCAAATGATAGAAGTAGTTGTTTCAGTTTAATTAGGGCTTGATTCTGACTTGATCCAAGTCAATGGAAAACGCCTATTGATTTTAATGGAGCAGGGTTAATCCATTACTGCTGATTCACTGGTGTAATCAAAGCTCAGCGGGGCAGGAACCATCTGGCACAATGGGGACCTCAGGCACCGCTGCAGTACAAATAGTAAGTGATGATAACATTAACAGACTCTACCTTGATTATAAAGAAGGCAGAAGTACCCTTTAGACAATAAATACAAATGTATATTTAAACTTGTTTCAGCTGCATCTATCCAAACTCTAGGCACATTCCATGCATGTAAAGTTTGTTTGCCAGAATATATTACACACATTTAAAAGTCGAGTTGAGTAGAACAGTAATTCAGTTTCATGCAGTGTTTCAAAATTAGATTTTATTCAGATTCAGAACAAAACCTCAGAATTCTTGACAAAGCAGCTGCCCTGACAGACTGTCACATGGTGTACCCTAGCCCCATGACAGTCTGTGTGGTGCTTGCTGGGAGTCAGAGAGCCCAGGATGCACTAGAGCTACAAGCATGAGTACTGCAGAGCCAGGGCTTTCAGTCTCCCTGTTCCCCAGCAACTCATCAGGCAAGCTGCCAAAGACAGGTGACCTGGGAGGAAACCAAGCAGATTTCTGATAGAAACCTGCCAACCCTGCCTAGTTTCTAGTGAAATTTTGTCAAATTGACATGATCCTAGAGAACATTTCAATTTTGATGAATTGGCAAATTTGGACAAATGTTTTGTCACAATTTTTCTGATCCACTCTACTTAAGAGACATCTTAAATAATTGTGGCAGGTGAATGAAGCTGTACCATGAAAAAGGGAACTGTAGTGTGCTGACAGCAGTTACATTAGAAAAAAAATATTTTTTTATATAGTAATGAAAGTCAGATGGGAAACAAATATTACTCGTAAGTGTTTTTGGTCTAATTTACTGTTTGACTATCTTATTAAATTAATTTACACAGATTCTAAAGCCAGAAGGCACCATTATGATAATCTAGTCTGATATCCTGAAAAACACAGGCCAAAAACCCTCACCAAGTAATCTCTGCATCAAGCCCATTATTTTGGTTGAGCTATAGAATACCTATTCAGAAGGCCATCAGGACTTAATTTAAAGATTTAAAGTGATAGAGACTCCATTGCATCCCTACATGAGCTGTTTAAGATTAATTACCCACACTTAAAAATATGCACTCTATTTCCCATCTGAATATGTATAGCGACAACTTCCAACTGTTAGGTGGTGTTATGCCTTCTCCTAGTAGACTAAAGAACGACATATTATTGAGTATTTCCCCCATTTACCTCAAGATTTCACTCTATGTATATTACAGAGCAGCAAACTTTGAAGTCTGAGCCCTGATCCTGCAATAGATTCTAGAAGTGTTTTTGTTTGACCCAAAAATTATTTATTTTTTATTTCACTGGGAAAACTGAAACATTTTCTTTACAGGTTGATCTGAAAATATTTATTTATTTATTTTATAATTTATCAGTTTGGTCAGTGAACACAAAAATATATTGTTTGAACAGCTCTAATTCAGTATCTGACATGCCGTGACATGTGTACACTGCAGCTAGGAGCGAGCCTCCTGCCCCACATAGGCAGACTGTGCTTAAAAATAGAGGTGTGAGTGTTAAAAACCAGGCTGGAGCTCAGGCTCTGAAGCCCACCTTACCCCCTTGACTTGAGAGCCTAAGCTCCAGTCTGAGTCGCAACATCCATGTTGCTATTTTAAGATTGTCTACTTAGATTGGGAGACTCACTTCCAGCTGCAGTGTAGACATACTCCCAGTGTCAGTCTCAGCAAAGAGATCAAACATATCAGTTGTTTATAGTAGTTTTGTGATGGAGACACCTGGATAGTTGGACAGTTACCTCCACTAATTTCATATACTATAAACTATTAAAGGCCAGCTATTTAGAAATAAAGTACTTTGCATCCTATTACCAGTCCCCTGAGACATTCACTTCATCAAAATATTATAACTTTTAGAATTGTAGGAAATAACCCAAGGTCACTAAGACAATAGGATAATCTGCCAACAAAGGTCATGGATTATGCAAATTTAAGGTATTACTATGGTTTTGCTTAGAAGAAATAATGAAGATTCTGTGCACATCTCTGTATTTTATTTGGGCTGCAGTAGGCAGATGGACTAAATAAACCTAAACGGGTTTTCCAAATCTCCTATGTACTAATTTATAAAGTTGTGTTGTTTTCTTTTCTTTTCTCACACAAACATTTCAATAGTTTTAAAAGTTATAACTCATTTTTTCAGTTTGATTTATTTAAAAGAGTATTATGACTTCAGAAATATCATTATCCAGCCCCTCTTACTCTTTACAAATATCACCCCAAAAGAAAGCTTTTTGTTGTTGATCAATATTTAGTTTTAACACACTGGGGAAAAGATCTTTCCTAATAATGATACTTTGCATGTATATAGTGCTTTACATCTTCAAATCACTGTACACATATTAATCAATGGGGAAACAGGTCAGAAAGCATCTGATGGTGGTTACATGTATTTATTTTAAAGTCTAATGCACAAACTCCATAGAGAATTTTTCAGACTGTACCAAAATAAAGTTTTTGTGATAGCATGAAAAGTCATAATATCTACAAAGCCATCTCCTCTACTGTAAATTTAGATGGCTACGTTGACTTCAAAAGACTCATGTGTGTGTATTTGGATAATGACAGAGTATACTTATAATGTTTATGGACCATATCAATCTGGGATGAGTTGGTAGCATTTTGGAGGACAGGATTAGAATTTAAAATGAGCTTGACAAACTGGAGAAACGGTCTGAACTTAATAAGGATAAATGCAAAGTAATATGTTTAGAAAGGAACAATCAATCAAACAAATACATAATGGGAAAGGACTTCCTAGGAAGGAGTACTGCAGAAAAGGAGCTGGAGGCTCTAGAGTATCACCAACTTAAAATGAGTAAACAATGTAATATTGTTGCAAAAAAAACCGTAAATATCATTCTGGGATATTAGCAGGAGTGTTGTAAGCAAGACATGAGAAGTAATTATTCCCTCTACTCAGCACTGATAAGGCCTCTAATGGAGTACTGTGTCCAATTCTGGGCACCACACTGAGGGAAAGATGTAGACAAATTAATGAAAGTCCAAAAGACATCAACAAGAATGATTAATGGTCTAGAAAACATGACCTACTGGAATGACTGAAAAAAACCTGGTTTCTTTAATCTGGAAAAGAGAAGACTGAGGGGGGACATGAGTCTTCAAGAACATAAAAGGTTATTATAATAAGGAGGGTGTGCTCCTTAAACACTGAGGACAGAACAAAGAAGTAAAGGGCTAAAATTGAGTCCAGGGACTATAAGTGTTTACAATTCAGTGGCCTCTGACAGGCTGTTCTATCTGCCAGAGATCCTCCCACAAGACATTCCTCATGCTGACGGCTCTAATCAATGTGGATATTCCTCTACCTAAGGATTAAGCTGGTTTTCTGTCCTTTTGTGCATCTCCAGCAGCAAAGAGCAGGGGCTGCTGAGGCCTAGAATCTGGACGGCCAGACATGTCCTCATCCTGGCATTGTTTAAACTTATTTTAGTTCCCAGTTCAGCAGGGCACGTAAGCATGTGAGTTGTCCCATTTAAGTAAAAAAAAAATTAAACAAAAAATAAGAGTATTTGTGTGAATAGCTATTTGAGCTATCAAGTGCGCTGTGCTTTTTTATTATTATTTAAGGAAACCATAGCACAATATTTAAAACTATATTCAGACTTACCCTATGTTTTAGGTCAAGTTGCTTTACCAGTTAATACGTTTATTTAAAAACAAACACTTGTACAAGCTTTTCATATATCCTCTGCTGAACACAATGAGGCTTGATCCCTTTAGTGAAACTGGCAGTTCAAAGGTACACATACCAGAAGAAAACATAAATGTGATATTGACAGCTGTAAAAATGACTGGGTTCCTATGTTTTCTAGGAAGAAAGAACAGGACAGAATTGACATTTGAATTTAACCTCTATTGCTGCTAGAGGAAAATGAATAGGTAAGTACTGCTTTTGTGACAAAGGCATAAAATATGTTATATCAATTAATACAACTACTATATCTGGAAAACCTTCCATTCAAGTTGTAAGTGATGGCAGTACAAGCTGAAATTCATTTTTACAACCGAGTTGTTTATCAATATGCTACAGTTTCAAAGGGTAATCAAATTATTGATTTAATTCACTAGAGTCATTTTGAAAGGAAACCTATGATGGGGCTGAAGTGACTAATAAGTCAGCACCACTAAGTGCAGCCAGAACCTGACTCTGAGGCAGAAACTCAAACTTGACAGGTCTACCATTAATGGAGAAAGAGTTCTAAAATGAAGCAGCAAAGAATCCTGTGGCACCTTATAGACTAACAGAAGTTTTGCAGCATGAGCTTTCGTGGGTGAATACCCACTTCTTCGGATGCAAGCAGTGGAAATTTCCAGGGACAGGTGTGTATATATAAACAAGCAAGAAGCAAGCTAGAGATAACGAGGTTAGATCAATCAGGGAGGATGGGGCCCTGTTCCAGCAGCTGAGGTGTGAAAGCCAAGGGAGGAGAAACTGGTTCTGTAATTGGCAAGCCATTCACAGTCTTTGTTTAGTCCTAAACTGATGGTGTTAAATTTGCAGATGAACTGGAGCTCAGCAGTTTCTCTTTGAAGTCTGGTCCTAAAGTTTTTTTGTTGTAGGATGGCCACCTTAACATCTGCTATTGTGTGGCCAGGGAGGTTGAAGTGTTCTCCTACAGGTTTTTGTATATTGCCATTCCTAATGTCTGATTTGTGTCCATTTATCCTTTTCCTTAGAGACTGTCCAGTTTGGCCGATGTACATAGCAGAGGGGCATTGCTGGCATATGATGGCATATATTACATTGGTGGACGTGCAGGTGAATGAACCGGTGATGGTGTGGCTGATCTGGTTAGGTCCTGTGATGGTGTTGCTGGTGTAGATATGCGGGCAGAGTTGGCATCGAGGTTTGTTGCATGGGTTGGTTCCTGAGCTAGAGTTACTATGGTGCGGTGTGCAGTTGTTGGTGAGAATATGCTTCAGGTTGTCTGTGGGCGAGGACTGGCCTGCCACCCAAGGCCTGTGAAAGTGTGGGATCATTGTCCAGGATGGGTTGTAGATCCCTGATGATGCGTTGGAGGGGTTTGAGCTGGGGACTGTATGTGATGGCCAGTGGAGTCCTGTTGGTTTCTTTCTTGGGTTTGTCTTGCAGAAGGAGGTTTCTGGGTACACATCTGGCTCTGTTGATCTGTTTCCTTATTTCCTCGTGTGGGAACTGTAGTCTTGAGAATGCTTGGTGGAGATTTTCTAGGTGTTGGTCTCTGTCTGCGGGATTAGAGCAGATACGGTTGTACCTCAGTGCTTGGCTGTAGACAATGGATCTTGTGGTGTGCCCGGGATGGAAGCTGGAGGCATGAAGGTAGGCATAGCGGTCGGTAGGTTTCACAGGATTCTTTGCTGCTTCTACAGAACCAGACTAACACGGCTACCCCTCTGATGCTTCTAAAATGAAGTGATAGAACTCTTCCATAAACCTAATATGTAGAGATGGAAGAAAAAACTGACAGTTTCACATAATCAAGTTTTTCCACTGGCCCCTCTCATTCACAGAAGTAAACATACTGAGGGAGGTTTCCCAACCAAGCTCTGGTAACAAGCAACTGAACTTTATTTACAAGCTGGAAGGTGGTGGCAGCTGGTGCCCAAAACAAGAAGTGGGGCTGCATGGACACTGTATCTGGAGTATTGGGAAGAGTTTTGGTGAGGGATAAAAGAAATTGTGGGGGGTCAGTGGAAAGGGACATTTTCTTCCCCCATCTCTTCTCTCTTTCTGAATGAATTACAGGATATTTAAAGGTTTCAGCAGTCAGAGAAAAAAAAAAAATTGTTAGTCTGTAAAAAAAAAAACAGGAACTAAAGACTTAAAAACTTATTGTTTGAGCTAGCATGAGCTAGCGTGAGCTAATTTCGGATGAACAGAATGGAGAACACACACACACACATTAGATATATTTATACAGATGAAAGGTGGAAAAAAAATGCATAGCACACCAACAGGCAGAGTCTAATCAATTGAGATGAGCAGGAGGAAAAAAAAAAAAAAGTTTTGAATGATTATAATAAGATATAGGTAGAAGAGAGAGAGAGAACTTAACATAGGGAAATAGAATCAATTGTGTAATGACCCACCCCAGTCTTTATTTTTTATTTAGTTAATGGTATCTATCTAGTTTGCATATTAATTCAAGTTCAGCAGTCTCTCTTTGGAGTCTGTTTTTGAAGTTTTTTTGTTGCAAAATTGCCACCTTCAAGTCTGTCACTGAGTTATGACATCAGGAATCATAACATTCAAAAACCAGTGGGAGAACACTTCAACCTTCCTAACCACTCAGTGCCACAAGTCTTTAAGGTGCCACAAGTACTCCTGTTTTTTTTGAGGATATTTAAAGTAAAGGGCGGGATGGGAGGAAACAGTAGTTATCAGTCTGTCATCCCTTCACTGTTTTTTCTTAGTGCCAAACTTTCCCCCTTCAATTCATGCATTGACTACATTTGCCTTATGCTCAAGCTTGTTGACATAACATGTTCCCCTTCTGGCTCAGAACCAGGGCTCAAGTCAGGATGGAACACTCTCGAATGACATTCTGGAACTGTTTTGGGAGACATAATGTTGTTCTAGTACTTCTGGAAGGGCATTCTCAGCTCCCATCAACCCAACCCACACCAGTTCAAGTTACCTCCTCCATAATATTGTTCCCCTCTGTGATGGGGTGCACTAGATCCAGAGGCCCTGTGCGGAAGGCCTCACAGACCTGCCTCACCCCACCCCAGAGAAGAGCAGAGAAAAAGTCCTCTACGTGGCTTAGAGTAGTTGCAGGGAAGCAGCCAATCAAAGGGGCTGTTGGAACAACCACTCGGGGGCAGAAGGACTATATAAAAGGAAGCAGCAGCAGAAGATCAATCAGTTGCTTTCTGTACCTAGAAGAGGGAAAACTGGGTACCTGGCTAGAAGAACAGTAGGACCATGAACACCTCTGTGCAGGCAGGACTGAGTCCAGGGAAGTGAAAAAAGAACTCCTGGCGGGCTGAGCAAGGACTAACCCGAGAGCCTGGCCAGACCAAGTGAAGGTACTGGGATGGGCCCTGTTGATCTGCTTAGAGTTTGAGCCCAGGGAGAGTTACCAAAAAGGATATGGGAGCTACGGGAAGCAGCACGGGCCACAGGGATGTGCTGTCCATCACTTCCCATAGCTCCCATTGGCCGGGAACGACGCACTGCAAGTCACTGGGAGCTGCAGGAGGCCCACCAGCGGATTATCCTGATAGGCTGTATACCCTGGAACAGGTTTTGTTTTGTTTGTTCTACCTACAGACAGCATGTGTGTCTCGGCTAGAGAGCTGAGTCACTAAAGACCTGCTGAAGACACCCCTGATGAGGAGATGCTTTCAAGAGGTGGGTGCTGACCTGTTACACCCCACAAAGAGCCTCTCTTCTTCCTACTGCTCAGAACCACCCCTTCAGCTTTCAATTCTCCTTTCAATTCAATTTGCCAAGCTCAGAATACATTCCCCTATGTGAGTGTGTGTGCACACACCACTTCCTGCCAGGTTTGGAAAACCTGACCACAGGCAAAGAACTCTTCTGCATGCCTGACACCGAACTTTACCAGAGTCAGAAGTGTTGCTGCTATCCAGCCACCTCAGAAATCTCCCTTTCCTTGGCTCCGTGTGTTACTGGACCTAAAGAAGCAGAAGCAAATTAGCAGGGGAGTGCTCTGGAATCCCACATTCTACCTTTGTGGGGTTGTTCCAAACTTGCATTTCCTGCTCTGTCCCCCTTCTCTGCCACCTGTAGCTATGTTCGTCAGTATGTAGCCTTATTAATTTATTGATTAGTTTTATTAGATAACAGTGACCTGGGTTAAGAATTTGGCCTCCTAAACTACTATAGTATGAGGATTAGCAGCATGAGAATCACCATTAGGAATGTCTTTTTGATTTGGAGATTTTAGTAGCACATGCAGAACAATGACCACAACATACCGATGTACTTACAAGTTTTCAAAGGTCCTTTTATTAACATATTCAACTAAGCAGTGAAACAATCCCACAAACACTAAATAAAGATATAGATATAGTGCAAAGTGTTGATCCCTGTGACTAGCATCTCTCACATCTCCTTCTGGGGGACAGTAGAGTGTCAGTCATTATCTTCCTCATCATCTTTATCACAATGGTTGTCATCCTACTGTCTCCTATGCATTCCCCACCAGCACACAAGGAGGCAACACTTTTATCCTGTGTTATGCTACACTTAAGGCTCTTTTTTTATATATATATATATATATCTGGGTTCCAACCCCTTTTTCCTTTTCATACTGCCACACCCACTAATTTAGGGATAGCCAATGAGAAATGGGGTATCTCCTTAGTTCCCCTTATTCTCACTAACATCTATGTCAGTGAGTTACCACAGCAAGCTGGTTATTACAAAATCCCCTGAAATGTTACCAGCAGGCCTCTTGCAATATTAACTGGGATGTTATTGCATATTTTCCAGTCTACCGATGCATAGTTTCCAGAACATCTGCACTTCATAATCTTACACTTTACTGGTACAGGTTTCAGTCAACTAGTCATGCTATCCTGTTTCAGGCCTAAGGTCTTGTGTGGCTAAGCTGAATATCTCATAGGCCTGAAGCCTGTAGGCCCTGTGTTACAACATGAATTAATACTTATAGTTTACCTCTATCCTAAAGGAACTTAATGTGTGTTATTCTTAGCTACAAGGGCCAGGAGTCCCCTGAGGTAAACTTAATTATCCTTCTGCCCTCCTGCTCCTCTATTCCTGCAGGACATGCAGGAATGGAGTAACTGGAAATCAGGCCTAGTGCCTACAGTGTGGCTGATAGCTGTGATATTCTTTAGGGGTGGACGGGGGTAGCTTCATTAACTGACCAGCTGCTCTGCAACAGTTGCGTACAGATGTGAACAAAATTATTGTGAAAAGCACACTCATCTGGAACTGAAAGATACTGTCTTATGCTATGATAGTGCTGGGCAAAAATTTTCCTCCGAAACATTTTTCTGCAAAAAGTGCACATTCAATGACTTTGAAATATTCTGTGAATGTGTTGAATTCACCAAATTTTTTCAGTTTAAAAAAAAAAATCAAAATACTGTTTTGATATTTTAGAAATAAAACATCATTTTTTTAGTGTGAAATGACTTTTTGTTTCAAAATTTCCTGTGTGTGTATATAGCATAAAAGCATATTGCGTTTTTCACAATAATTTTGTTCACATCTGTACGCAACTGTCCAGGAGCAGCTGGTCAGTAGGAGTTAATGAAGCTACCCCCTTCTACCCCCAAAGAATACCACAGCTATCAGCCACACTGTATATATCTATTTATTTCTTGAGTTTTTCAAGATTATAATCACAATCTAAATGAGATGTTTTGGAGTGGGTTGAACAAAATACTTAATTGCCAGAAAACCAAAAAAATCCCCTATTAAGCCAGCTCTGACTGTAACACTTTGCAGTCATGGAACTGAAGTGCTGCAATTTTGGAGCGAGATTCTACAAATTTACGGGATTGCTTATTTCACAGCTGCAGTGTATTAATTCATATAAGGAATTTATTTACTTTCTTTGAAAGAAAGTGACAACCACAAAACCTTTGGTTTCTTTTGCAAAACATTATTGATTTGCATGCTGCAATGGAAAAAAAATTAAGCTCTTTTTGAGAGAATAATCTCCTTTGATATGTCAAACTGTTTTGACAGTAGATTGGATGGCAACGTCACTCCACTGTAACAATTAAATTGTGTAAAGACTCAGTGATTAAACCTGATTCCTCATAATTTTGGTTTGGGACCACCAGACATCTCTTATTCATTCTTGGCAATGGAGCTGTTGAAAGCCTACATGAATATCCTTGTAAGTGTAAGAAGAACACACTTGTAAATTTCCTTTGGGTCAAAAAGATTAATTTGTTCTATTAATTAGCATTCAGGCCACTGAGATTTAAAATATAGCTTGTAGAATGCTAAGCAAAATAGGATACTAGGATCTAATATCTACTTTGTTCTACTTGATTAAACACAACACAAGTACCACTAGACCTTTTGGAACTATATACCGTAATATACTTTTATACACAAGTCCCAGTTTCTCCATTTTTTGCATTTACTCAGACTTTTAAACTACATCACTTTCTAGAAAATCTCCCATGCAGAGAGAAAGCCTGATAGAAATTATCACTGGCTTTGCTATGAGGTCCAGATTTTTACTTTATTGCTCCAACCACACACTAACTTCAGGGGGAACAGGACTCAATCCATAATGTTATGATATTAGATGAAAGGAGATTGAACATATTCCCCAAACAAGAATTTTTCTTAAAATGCAGTGAAGTTTAATATGTATCAAGAACTAAGTACAGTTCAACTCTGAAACAGGATGACAGGTATATAAAGAGATCCTTCTTACTCAGGAAGCACGGAATCCCCACAATGCTATTTTTAGAATAATTTTTGCAGAGTACAACTGTAATTTAAGGGGGCAAAATCTTAAAGTTGAAAAAGAAAATAAACCTCAAACATTTGAAATCAAAGGCAAGTATAGCACAAGTAAATTTCTAAGGAAAAAGAAACATGAACATTGGAAGGGTATGAAATCCCCAATTATGGGCAACTGGGTAATTAACTTGGCCAACATCACATTTCCTCAAGAACAGCTGCAGATGTAGAGACAAACATACTCACAGAGAACACAGAAGTTCATACTTAGCCTCAGTGGCCCAGACATGAAATTTAATTGTATAGGCCCAGATTTGCCAAAGAAAGTGACTACTATCATCCTCACTTTATGGATGGAGAAATTGAGGCACAAAGAGATTAAAGTTACTAGCCCAAAGTTATACCACTGGTCATAGGCAGATCTAGTAATATTTAGGTCTCCTGATGACCAATCCACTGGACCATGTTGTTTCCTTATAGAATGCAGTCCCAATTCAGATTCCTGCCTTTATTTTCTGTGCATGATATAATCAGCAATCACAGAGGAAAAAATGGGGTCACAAACCACCAATTTATTCATATCCATTTAAAGCAACTTGCAAGTCATTAAAGGCAAAATAATATTTAGCCAGGTTTATTTTTGTTTCATTGTTTAGAATGATAAAATACAGAAAGCAAGACCTTCTATTCATGCACAATTAAAGACATATGAAAACTAATTGGTGCATATGTACTCCATGGAATGGAGAGATGGGGAGACTCACTAGTAGAGCAGGAAAGCTGGGCAGCATTGTTCCTTAAGTTGTCATGGTATCTCCAGTAGTCCAAGGAGGATCATGTTTGTTGCACCACCCTTGGGTTAGGTCAAGTACCTGCTTCCTCCCATTCCACAGCACCAGCTATGCTGGGCAGCCTGGCTGGGGAGAAGAAAAAAACACCTCCATTTACCTGTAGGTTTTAGCTTGGAGCTCTCCTTGTGCTCAAGTGAGGGGACAGCAAGTACTGTTATTGTGGCCAGCCCTTAAGTGTATGTGTGCATGTAGGTATGTGGTGCAACATCAAGGAGGGAGGGTATTAGAAAGATCCTCATGTGATTATATTCTGCCCATATTCTTCCTCATATATATATATTGTAAAGCCTTTCATTCTTCCTCATATATATATAAAGCCTTTCCCTCTATTTTTTAGCTTAGCTTCTGAAACAACGGCTAACTTTTCACCTTCAGATTCCTCATTATCTCATTAACACATAATATTTTCAATCACAGGTATTCTTTTCCTAGATATTTTTTTAAGTTGCTTGCAGCTTCTCCTTGTAAAATCAGGTAAAGCCTTTTGTGCTAAGGTTTCCGGCTGTATGGATATAGGCAGAGATTTCTCCTTACTTTTATTCACTGTCCTAAATCCAACATCATCCCTTTTAAAGGCTGGTGAATGGATTTGTTGGGACATACAAAATATGACAATGATGCTAAGTGAGCATCCTGGGTGACTGGAAGGACCAATCATTATAAAGAATTGAGCTGCTGAAAATACCCTTATTACTGACATTGGATATGATGCCACAGAACATGTTTGTAGGTATATTTAGTAGTGCTTTTGTGGTTATAAAGGTATTTCTGGTATGTGTAGAGTGAAAAAACTGTAGTCCTAGAATTTCAAGGACATGTGAGATAGTAATGTTAAGGCTACACTGGCATATATGTATGTTGATTGGTGTGTAAGTGGGTGGGTATGTGTGATGTAGAAAGAAACTTACTTCATTAATCATTGTAATTCATAAAAAAAATCTTACATTTTTGGTTTGCTATTAACAAGGATAATATTTGTGACTAACTTTAGTATTTAGAAAATGTTAGAACTCACAATGGCTAACACCTTGTCTTCCGGAAATTAAGAATAGCATTTGAGTGATGGCTGTGATCACTACTAAATAATCTAGGTCTTCCATATATTAGATCATCCCACAAATTTCCCTTTTTAAAGAAAGAAGGTATTTTGTGTTCTATAATAAGTATGAAAAAACTTATAGAAAACCATGGTGACCATGTTGCTCACTTGGATTTTGAAACCTAAGACATAAAAATGTGATGATACATGTCATTGCAGTTAAATGTAAAACATCTTTTTGTTCTGTGTTTGTACAGCACCTAACATAATGAGGTCATGGTCCATTACTGGGGCTCTGTAACAGGGTGACTTGACCTTTGGGATGGAGAGCATGGGGCTAAGCCAACCTGATTACAGAATGAGCCCCACCTGAGGAAAATCAGGCAAATTCCCCATGAAGAGCAGAGGTGGCTACATGGGATTTATGACCATGTAAATTTACATGGTCATCCCACCTGGGAAAAGGGCTGGACAGAGAGCCAGGCATATGTGTCACAGTGGAGAAAAGTTCTCCAGGCACGGAGGTCTGGGAGAGACCCTGATTCAGTAGGGAAGAGACAGAAAGACTCATAAATGAATTTAAGGTAGGATGTGTCCCAGGGAAAACTGCAGTACAGGTAAAGGAGCAGTTTGGAACCCCAGAGCAGAGGGTGGGATGGGGTGCCCCGACTGGCCCCAACGAAGAGAATGCACAAGCCCACCATTAGGTTTTTCAGGGGGATACAAGCCGAGATGAAGACAAGCTGAGGAAGAGCCCTGGAAAGACGGGCAGGACTTTTATTTGTGTTTATAACATTTTGGAGCTTTTCAGTTTAGACAATTGTGACCCCGGAAGAGGTGGATTTAAGACAATGACCCAGCTGCAGGGCTGAGTTACTGAAAGAGATACCTCCATAGGGCTAGACTAGCGACCATTGGCAGGGAGCTCTAGAGAAGCATTTACAGGCTCGTGGGCACCTACTGTAATACAAATAAGAGTAAAAAAAGAAATATTAATATAGTCCTAGTTCCTTCCATTGAAAGACATGTTGGGCCAAATCCTCAGCTGGTGCAAATAGGTATAGCTCCATTGTTGTTAATAAAGCTAGTCCGAGTCACACCAACTGAGGATCTGGCTGAATATCTCCCAGTTTTCGAAATTTCTTCTTCCCTTTGCCAGTTAAAAGGTGGTTTTTACAATCAGGTGTAAAACTCACTGGTTCACACAAATCAAATAGCAATTTTGGTCTGCAGCTGACACAAGGCTTATACTGTTTACATAGTTTACCTTAGTCATGTGTAAACAACAAATTAACATATTTTTAGCTTATAGAAGTCTTGTGAATTTTCATTACACCTATATCAGTTGTGTAGTCCACTGATCTTGTCATTGCTCAGAGGTAAAGCTAGCTGAAAACTAGGAAGAAAATTGTTTATTGATGTATTACTACAGTTGTTGCAGTGACAGCTTTAGTCATTCACTATGCTGAGAAAGTCATTAGCCAAATGGAAACTTGGGGCCAGGTAACATTTCTGATGCTCAATGAGACAGTTGAGTTATTTGAAAAACAGTACATATTTCATCATGGGGAAGTGTCAAACATTTTCCCAAGTTCATTTATTTTCAATTGTGTCTTTAGAGTTAGCTGCAGATGCAGCAAATAAAGAATAGTCTTTGGATTAAAATAGTACTGCCCAAGCCCTTCTAGCCGGTTTTCTTGGAACAATCTAGAAAATCTGCTTTTCAAAACTGAAATGGATTTTGAAACTCCATTCTTTTCTTTCACTCTTACAATACACATACAGGCACAGCAGGAGTCAAATCCAATTCCTTGGACACCTAAATCATCCATTGGATCTGATTATGTACACTATTACATTGGTTTTACACCAGTGTAATAGAGTGGAGAATCAGACTCATCAGCTTTAAAGCTCTGGGTCCTGATCCAATTGAAGTTAATGGAAAGACTTCCATTGATTTCAGTGGGTTTTGGGTTGGGCACCTGATGCCCAAGGCACTGTAGACTGGGACCTATATTAGCAAATAATATTATCTCAGCAAAATGTTTGAGTAATATTATTGATAATTTGCTACAGATTCTATGATTCAGTCAAACATCTTCTGAAAGTAAAATCAACAAGAAAAATAATTGGCCATTTCAATCATTTCAAAGACACTTTACAATGTATGTATCTTTTTCTTTTTTCCTTAAAAGAGAAAAATACCTTCCCCTCCACCCCCCAAAAACAATAGGTAATTTAGGCTACTCAAGAGTTCTTCTGCGAAACTGATTGTTTAAATATTATCACTTTCTATACCAAACCTCTCTTATCACAACCTCCTGTGTCTTGAGGAAATTCCACAGCTGACCATCACTGTTACTTATTTTAAAATGTATTAAACTTTAAGAGTAACAGGAATCTTTATCAAAACCAAGCATAAAGTAAGTATGGCTTACAGAGACTCATCAGACAGAGGATGACACAGCAAAAATACCACATGCTAATTCTGTTAAAGAAATTATTAAAATAAGAAGGGGGGGAGAAAACAAAGAGAAGGATAGTGAAATGAAGGAAGTCAAAAAGGAGAGAGAGGGTAAATGTTCTTTGTTATATGTGGCTGTAAATATTTCATGTAGGATTCCCATTTATTGTGTCAAAAAATTGACTAGGATTCTAAAAAATTGTTGCCTAAAATTTGCTCCCTTCATCTATATTTGAGTAATTTAAAAAGTGATCTGATGAAAACCATGTTGTATCTCTGTCTGAAATTAATAGGCAGTACTGTGTGCCTAGTACTTCTGAAAATAAGGCCACTATTTAAGGGCTAATTTTAAGAACTGCTTGGGATTTTTTGTTTTGTGTTTAGTCTTAAAATCAATATGGCTATTTACTACTCCAAAAGTATGTCTCTTGTGGGAAGTCATCTTTTAGAAAGCTAGTGCCCTGTTAGATAGTGAAGATGATGCAATCTTTCCATTATTTCAGCAATACAGCCTCAGCAATCAAACTTAATTACATTTATGATAATGAATTACTTAATACTTGTAAACACTAACTATGAGCTATTATGCTCTTGAGTCATTCCAGATCCTTTGTGATGCCAAAACACAGATTAGCATCATTTTTTTTAATGTTACTTTATTTATAAGGGGACTCTGCAATGGTAGATTGACTAACCTTTTTTGAGCCCTGAATCTGTTGGATGAAGTCAGTTCTGATCTAAAATAATGGAACTACCATTGAACATACCATTGAACATATGTTAACTGGAGGAGGGGAAAGAGGGAGGGTTGAAGACAGCATGTCACAAATACTACTGGTTGGGAATTTTTTGAAAATTTTCATAGGAAAAATGCAGATTGGTCTCAACTATTTGTGGGAAAAGGGTCAATTTCCATGACTCTACCAACTGACAAGTTGTTGAAAAAGTTTTGAAACTGAAAAAAATTAAACTTCAGGCATTTTCAAAATGAAAAATTTCATCTTTCTCCTTAGAAACACCATTTTTTTGTTTTAAAATTTAATCTAATTAGATGGAAGCGTGGGATAGTTTAAAAAAGGTCAAAATCAAAGCCAGAGTTTTGAAATTGTTGAAACAAAACATTTTGACTCAATTTTTTTGTTTGTCCTTTTGGATAATGAAAACTTTTTTGATATTTTGACTTTTCAGGAAAAGAAAAAATGTTTGAACTCCCCGTTCAAAAATGTTTGAACGGGAAAATGATTTACCTCCCAGCTCTACTCACAAACCCAAACTTCCAGAAGGTAATAAACTGGGATCCCAAGCCAGACCCCAATCTTTGCTTCAAAGAGGTTGAATAAGGTATAACTACTGTAGTCCAGTAGGAGAATGATAGGAAAGCACCTTATTGGACTGCTTGAATGGTGGGCAATTCCATTGCATGACTTCACTACCATCAAGTAGCTCCAAAGATCCTACCTATGCAGCAGATCCCAATCCCATCCTTTCCCATTTTTGCACCATTCACAGCAATCCTCAATATGCTTTAATTAACCACTTATATTTGTCCAAGGGTTTTATAACAACAT
This sequence comes from Mauremys reevesii, assembly GCF_016161935.1. Taxonomy (NCBI): domain Eukaryota; kingdom Metazoa; phylum Chordata; order Testudines; family Geoemydidae; genus Mauremys; species Mauremys reevesii. Next base: position 50,912,753 of record NC_052628.1, on the reverse strand, counting down.
AAAAATGGCCATACTGGGTCAGACCAATAGTCCATCTAGCCAGTGTCCTGTCTTCTGATAGTGGCCAATGCCAGCTGCTTCAGAGGGAATGAACAGAACAGGTAAACATCAAGTGATCCATCCCTTGTCACCCATACCCAGCTTCTCGCAAACAGAGGCTAGGGATACCATCCCTGCCCATCCTGGTTAATAGTCATTGATGGACCTATCCTCCATGAATTTATCTAATTCTTTTTTGAATCTTGTTATAGTCTTGGCTTTCACAACATTCTCTGGCAAAGAGTTCCACAGGTTGACTGTGTGTTGTGTGAAGAAGTACTTCCATTTGATTGTTGTAAACCTGCTGCCTGTTAATTTCATTGAGTGAACCTAATTCTTGTGTTATGAGAAGGAATAAATAACACTTACTTATTTACTTTCTCCATACCAGTCATGATTTTATAGACTTCAATTGCATACCCCTTTAATTGCCCCTTTTCCAAGCTGAAAAGTTCTAGTTTTATGAATCTCTCCTCATAGGAAAGCTGTTCCATAGCCCTAATAATTTTGTTGCCCTTTTCCAATTCCAATATATCTTTTTTTTTTAAGATGGGGTGACCAAATGTGCATGCAGTATTCATGGGCATCCCATGGATTTATATAGAGGCAATATAATATTTTCTGTTTTATTATCTATCCCTTTCCTAATTATTCCCAACATTCTATAGCTTTTTTCGCTGCTACTGCACATTGAGTGGATATTTTCAGAGAACTATCCACAGTGACTCCAAGATCTTTCTTGAGTGGTAACAGCTAACTTTGACCCCATCATTTTATATTTATAGTTGGGATTATGTTTTCCAATGTGCATTACTTTGCATTTATCAACATTGAATTTCATCTGCCATTTTGTTGACCAGTCAGTCACTCAGTATTGTGAGATCCCTTGTGACTCTTCACAGTCTGCTTTGGACTTAAATCTCTTAAGTAGTTTTGTATAATCTGCAAATTTTCTACCTCACTGTTTACCCCTCTTTGCAGATCATTTATGAGTATGTGGAATAGGACTGGTCCCAGTACAGACCCCTGAAGGACACCACTATTTGCCTCTCTCCATTCTGAAAACTGACCATTTATTACTACCCTTTGTTTCCTATCTTTTAACCAGTTACTGATCCATGAGATACAATTGGTAAGCTTTTTTTTTTTTCATGTTATATTTCCTGGAATATTTTATACAGGGCATAAGCTTCCTAACATGGGAGTTGCCGTTTTATTACTGTCATTGCTGAAAATAATTGAAGAAAATAAGCCAAAGAATTCCTTGAATGTCTTCCTTACAGTTTTTGCTAGGTACATTTTTACACTTAAATCAAGTTAATATTTTTATGTGATATTTCCAGGGGGAAAAAAAAGCCTTAATTCAATATAAGTCCTACCAATTCATGCTACCTTGAAAATTAGTAACAATATGCCCAAGTGATTGGAATAATGCTTTGTTTTAACTATATAGCATCATTACTATTAAAGTCCATCAAGATCAGTAGTGAAGTAGGTAACCCCCCTACCCCCAGGTTAAGTTTCTTGCAGAGCTGGCTGGCTTCACAAGAACCAGGATCCAAACTTTTAATAAAACACCTCCACTCCACAAGATATTCCCTCAGTATATGGATACAGAGTGCCTCTCCACATCCTGTGTTATATTGAAACAGTCTTTTGTCCTTATTCATACACAGGAGTTCCCCTGTCTGTTGTAATATTCTTTTTTTAACTCTCAGTGGTTATGATTATTTGCAGTTGTCTTTGATGATTTTCTATGAGTAGTCTTGGGATGGAGAAAGGCTATACAATTGAACCTTGCATTATATCACTGGTTAATGAGAGAGAGGTGATAACTCTGTCATGCTTGAATGGGCCGTCACTGGGACATATTATTCCCTGGAAACTAACTTTTACTCCAAGTCCATATAACATACTTTTAATATATTTCCATTGTTCCTTAAGTGTTACCTGTATATACATCTCACTGTGATCGAGCCTTGATAAGGAACAAGATTTCTGTAGATACCTTATACGTTACCCCTTATGAGGAAGCAGAGAAACTACCAGCCAGCACAGCAGAGGTTAAAGAAGACCTTTGGGTTCTGCTAGTCCCACTCTGCTATACCTGTGGCCAGTGCCAGGCTTGGAGTGGGGAGAAAAGAAGGGAGCCTGGTTCAGTTCAGTTCTGACTAGCAAAAAAGGCAGGACCTTCCTGTTTCCCTGCATGAAGGGACAGCCCAGCAGCCTGCCAGCCAGGGCAGCCACCAGGAAGCAAGCATTGGCTCCCCAGCCAAGGACAGACTGTGAACGAACCCCCAGCACCAGAGGTAATGGCTTGAATGGATCCCAGAGACATTGTGGGGCTTGCCCTCACCAGCTTGTGGTTGCCACACCTGAAAGGGCCTGAGACCACAGCAAGACACTGTCCCAGACCCAGGAGGGAACTCTACAGGCAGCAAGCCATGAATCAGGTTGGACTGGAGGGGCCATGCCCCAAACTGTACAGACTGCTGGCAGGAACCAATCCCCCTGTTATGGGGTTGATATACACAGGGCCTGGGACCTGAGGGAAAGGGAGGCCATAGCTCCCCTTACCATTCTCCTGGCATTAAAGACTGACTACTCAGCTGAGCAGGGGACTGAGAGCCTGGCAAGCTAACCACTAGGCTGCCTGGCCACCCAAGCCCTGTCACACCCCTCATGGATAAATACCCTGCAAGAAATGTGTTTTGGTGTAGTGATTTTTGTCAGGCCTGAGATGAGAGTTGATTGCAAAAAACTCTTTGCCAAGGGTCCTCTGTGTGCCACATGCCCCTTATACTGACTGCAGATGGGAGGGCATACAGGAGAGACTGTAATAGCCCTGCACCACACAAAAATCTCCCTGTATAGGGAGCTAGCTATTCTAGCCCCATGCAGGGGAAGAATATGGTCCAATATTTACAACCTTCTTTGCAATGTCAAGATTTGTTAAAATGGAAGTTCTTGGGGGCAAGGGCCATCTCTGTGTTCTGTATTTGCACAGTGCCTAGTCTAGGGGGCCCTCCTCTATGACTACTGCCAAGAATTCTTAACATTCCATAAAACTTTTCACTAAAATCATTTAGACTCTTAAGATATTAATAAACTTAAATTGTCATCTGTGGAAGAATATTCTGCTCTTTAAACACTATTTCCCTGATAAATAATAACACCATCTAGTATTGCCATTTTATCTGTAGAGTTCAAAGTGCTTTACAAGAAAGGCTATAATTATGCAAGTTCTGAATTCTAATTGTATACCTAACCAGTAAGCCAAACTGTCTCCCTATGACCTAATTAATATTGGTGTTTTTCCAGAATTACAACTAATCTTTAAATAACACAAGAGGAAAATAGGCAAATTTCAGAAATATTTACTTTCTAAATTCCAGTGGAAGCTTATTTTACTTGCAAAATATGCCACCAGGTTCTGTCAGAGTATATCCTTCCTGCTTTCAAGCAATTAAGCAGACACATCCATATGTGTTTTATTATGCTGAAGCTAACACTAGATGACAGCAAGTTACAAATCAAATAAATTTAAATCCATTTTTTCTTTACAATTCAGAAGCTTTTAAGGATATTGATTAAGACCCCAATTATTTGGATAACATCTGAAAACTGACACATAAAGTTGTGTGACTGAAATATAGTAATTATTCATGGTTGAAAGCGTTGAACAGTTATAAAAAAAAATAGTACCCTTGATACCAGTCATTCTCTCACTTAGCACAGTACTGAGGATTTGAATGCCCTTGTCAAACACTTTATGACTGATTTAAAACTTGCGGGCTTGAATATTGAAAAAAATATCAGAATAATGGAAGTTCCCATGGCCTCAAAATCAGTGGAATAGTAGGAGTTCACAGATTCAGACAGAATATGCTTTCCTCAACAAGATGAGGAGACAAGTGTATGATGGAGAAAAAAATACCTTATTACAGTAGATTCCATTTATTAGGAACCCCTCAGTCACCAGCAAAAAGTTGCTATTATCTCTCCGGCAGTTGCTAATAAGAGGAAGGCAAGCTTGTGAGGAAGCAGCCAGAGAAGAAAGAGCTGAGTGTGACAGACTGTCTCCCTGTGTCTATACCCTACACACTACTGTAATAATCTTTGTACAAAGTATGCCTTGTGAGGTATCATTTGAAAACTCATACTTTGGTGCTCATTATTGTCCTCATAAAATGTGTGACAACATTGTATGTGAAGTTATTCCCTGTATGATGTTATTAACACATGTTCCAAACTACAGGCCTACCCAAGCAGATGTTGGCAAACTGGTCTGTCCTAAACAAACAAATGTGTAAGCTGCTTAATTTGCATTTAAACAGTCAAGAGTCCTCAAGCAGAAAGAGGAAACAAAGGAAGCTCAAACTGCTAAGGAAAAAAAGTACCAGGGAACATCCTTCCACACAGACCTTTTGTCTCCTGGTACTCAACTGGAAATGCTTTTCAAAATGGGGACTGAAACTATAAAAAAGAGAGGCAAACACACACCCTCTGATGTCATTCTCTACACCTGAAGTAGCAAAAGAAGCCTTCATTGGATTTTGGGGGAAGGGATCCTGAGCTAGAGGGTTTGGTCAGTAAGACTGCTGAAAGCATAAGGTGAGAAATTTTGCTTGAATCTGATTGTTCTGTTAGGCACCAGTAGCATTTTAACTTTGTTTTCTTGGAAAAATTTCTAACTTTTATGCCTCATTATTTTCCCTCAAAATCTCTCTCTTTGTAGTTAATAAACTTGTTTTATCTAATCCAGTTTGTTTAAACTGAAGTGTCTGGGAAACTCCATTTGAGGTGACAAGTTATGTGCATTTTATTTCTGTTAAAGGAAATAACAGACTTTTATATAAAACTTGCATTGTTCAGGAGAGGGCTGGACAGTATAGAACATATATTTCTGGGGGGAAATCTAAGACTGGAAGTTTGTTGAAGTCACCCTACAAGCAAAAGATGAGGTCTGGCTAGCTGGCTGCAGCACATATACAGACATAGCTGGGAGGACCTTACATGCTGGAGGCTGTTTGTGAGCACTCTAGACTGGAGGCTACAGCAGCAAAGTATTGTTAAAGGCATCCCAGGTTAGAGGGCAGGGGTGACACAGCTATTCAGGAGTCTGGATTGTACCCGTTCCTGACATGCCTTTCCTGCCTTCAGCCTGCAAAACTGCTTGTGGGGGCAGGGGCTGTGGCCCAGATGCTGAGCCCCACTCCTCAGAGGCTTTTGGAGTTTGGCAGCTAAATGTCTTGAGGATTCCACCTGCACTGAGCATGCTCGAGCCAAGGGACGCAGAGGCTGAACAGGACTTTCCCTGCCACTGCTGCCCCTCGCTGGTGTGGTGCCAGGCACCAGAACTGAGAACAGGGAGAATCTCTCTCCTGTGGTTTCAGTGCTACCTGATAGAGCCCAGACAGTATGGAGGCTGACTAATGCTGGGGGAACAAGAGTATGACCTTGATGGGGGGATCACAACAGAAGAAGTAGATTGGGCTAAAGAGCCTGAAGTGGGAGGGAGACTGGGACAGGTGGTTGGCTAGTGGAGAGGATTGAGACTGCGACTTTATGGGAGACTAGGAATAGAGGAGTAGGGGGGAAGCAGGCAAAGGAGGTTCAAACGAGGATACAGGGGTGGCAGTGGAAAGGCTGAGATAGGCTGGGCAAAGAGACTTCTGTGGGACTCAACATGGATATAGGAGTCTGCACCAGCACTTATTTTTGTAGAATTGAGGCCTTAACAAGGTGTGACCTATTTATGGAGTCTGCTGCTAGGTATATAGTTATCCTGTATGATGGATGGAGAAATATTTTCTGCTTTCCTTTACAATTACTATAAAAGAAAATTATCATTATGATGTCTATGTATATGAGTTGAGAATAGAAGTAGAATTTCTGAAGGTGCAATGATCCTGCCTAAAGCACATCTATTAGGAACTTAATTCTTAATTCACAGGCAGCCCTCCATTAACTTAAAAGAAGTTATTTGTCATATAGTTATGTCTTGGAGAAGAAAAAGTCAGCAGAAATCCTAAAGGCAAATGATTCTGACTCAGCAAAGAAATCAACAAAAAGCAAAATTTATAGAAGTAGTTTAAAGTGAATGTGATAGTTGGTAAGTTTATCAGAGAAACTATATTTGCTAATAAGTAAAATCACTATGAATACAAAGTTCACATCTGATGCTCTAAAAGAGATAACTAAGGTCATTCATATGAAATGTCCTGGAGTCATTCATCCCATCCAGGAATAATAATAAAATTCAGACCTGGAGGATGAAAAGGGAATCATGAGATTTTTTTTCTTCAATACCTTTAATTGTTTAATTAGAAAAGCAACAATTTCAATAATCATATACTGACTTGTTAAAAAGTCTTTGAGTATTTGTTACTTTCCCATTCTTAAAGGGTATTTTTAAATACTGGATGTCTCCCTCACCCATCTCCCAGTATGAAATTTGGCACACTTACGCAATGCTAAATTGGAGAGTTTTTAGGGTCCTAATCCAAAGATTTCAGTGAGATTTAGTGAGGCCTGTAACAGAATGGCTTTACTCTCAAGGGCTGGAGGCCTTGGGCCAGCCAAGCCTGATTACTGAGACACCTGGGAGAGATCAGGTAATTTCCCTATAATGAGCTGCAAGTAGAAGAGGAAGCTCAGGAAAGTGCAGGGAATGAGAGGCTCCTGAGGGGAAAACAGTGATACCAGAGAGCTGGAGGTTTGGAACAAATTGATAAATTAAACAGTAATATGTGACCAGGACAAAATGGTATTCACCCAAGAGTTGAAGGAACTGAGCTATGAAATTGCAGAACTACTAACTGTGGTATGTAACCTATCATTTAAATCAGCCTCAGTATCAGATGACAGGTAGCTAACGTAGTACCAATTTTTTTTTTAATAGCTCCAGGGGTGATCCTGACAATTACAGCCTGGTAAGTCTAACTTCATTACCAGGCAAATTGGTTGAAACTCTAGTAAATAACAGAATTATCAGAAACACAAGTTGGAAGAATTGGTATGGCTTTTATAAAGGGAAATCATGCCTCAGCAATCTATTAGAATTCTTTGAGAGTGCCAACAAGCAACTGGACAAGGTTGATCCGATAGAAATAGTGGACTTGGAGTTTCAGAAAGCCTTTGACAAGATTCCTCACCAAAGGCTCTTTCCCTCAGCAACTGTGCCAACTATAGATGAATCACACTCCTGTCAGTGCCAGGACAGGCAGGTTTCTGGCAGAACAGATCACATCAACTTTGTTGACTATGAGAAAGCGTTCGATAGCGTGGATCAAGGGAAAATCCTTTCATTGATCAGGAACTGATTAAAAGATAGGAAAGGCGGGGATAAATAGTCTTTTCACAACGGAGAGATATTTAATAGTAGGCTATCTTAAGGAACTGTACTGGTACTAATGCTAACTCACTCACTCATGCCCATCACCCCAATCGGGGTATGGGCCGCCAACCACAGATCTCCAGAGTCCTTTATCCTGGGCCATTCGCTCTAGCTGTTTCCAGGTATAGCCCATTTTTTTGCTATCAGCCTGAAGGTCGCATCGCCAGGTGTTTCTTGGACGGTCTCTTTTCTGCTTGCCTTGGGGGTTCCACCGCAGTGCCTGTCTGGTGATGTTAGTTGGCTGCTTGCGTAGTGTATGTCCTATCCGGCCCCACCTTCTCCTTCTGATTTCTTCCTCTGCTGGGAGTTGACGGGTCCTCTCCAAGAGGTGGATGTTACTGATGGTGTCTGGCCAGCGGATCTGAAGAATCCTTCTGAGGCAGCTATTAATGAAGGTCTGGATCTTCCTGATGGTTGTTTTGGTTGTCCTCCAGGTTTCAGCTCCATACAGTAGGACTGATTTCACGTTGGAGTTGAACAGTCGAATTTTTATTGCCAAAGACAGCTCTCTGGAGCTCCAGATGTTCTTAAGCTGTAAGAAGTCTGCTCTTGCCTTACCAATCCTTACTTTGATGTCTGCATCTGTGCCACCCTGCTGGTCAATGATGCTACCTAGGTAGGTGAAGGACTGCACTTCTTCCAGGGGGCTTCCATTCAGTGTGACTGGGTCGTTGCTGATGGAGTTAATCCTAAGGATCTTGGTCTTGTCCTTGTGGATGTTGAGGCCAACCTGTGATGATGTGGCTGCCACTACGTTGGTCTTCTCTTGCATCTGCTGTTTACTGTGCAAAAGGAGTGCAAGGTCATCGGCAAAGTCCAGGTCATCAAGCTGGGTCCACAACGTCCACTGGATTCCGTTCCTACGCTCGTAAGTGGATGTCTTCATAATCCAATTGATGACGAGGAGAAAGAGAAATGGTGACAACAAGCATCCTTGTCTGACTCCAGTTCGCACCTGGAAGCTGTTTGTGAGCTGCCCTCCATGGATCACTCTACAGTGTATACTGTCGTATGAGTTCTTGATCAGGTTGACCACCTTTGCTGGGATGCCATAGTGCCGAAGGAGCTTCCAGAGGGTCTCTCGATCCACGCTATCGAACGCTTTCTCATAGTCAACAAAGTTGATGTACAACGAGGAGTTCCACTCCATAGACTGCTCGACTATGATGCGGAGCGTTGCTATCTGGTCTGTGCATGATCTGTTCTGCCAGAAACCTGCCTGTTCATCTCGTAGCTGTGGATCGACGGCATCCTTCATTCTCTCTAAGAGGACTCGGTTAAAGACCTTCCCTGGCACTGACAGGAGTGTGATTCATCTATAGTTGGCACAGTTGCTGAGGTCTCCTTTCTTGGGGATTTTGATGAGGTATCCCTCTTTCCAGTCTGCCGGAATCACTTCTTCTTCCCATATCTTCTCAAAGAGGGGGTACAGCATTTCCACTGAAGCATCCAGGTCTGCTTTCAGGGCCTCTGCTGGGATGTCGTCAGGTCCAGCCGCCTTCCTGTTCTTCATCATGGTGATGGCTTTTCTGATTTCATCTCTGGTTTGTTTATCGCAATTGATTGGGAGGTTCTCGTTGGCTGGGTCGATGTCTGGTGGATTTGGTGGTGCTGGTCTGTTCAGGAGTTCCTCAAAGTGCTCCGCCCATCTGTTCATCTGTTGTTCTATTCCTGTTATAGACTTTCTCTGCTTGTCTTTAACGGGACGTTCTGGCTTGCTGAACTTTCCAGACAGTCGCTTGGTAGTATCGTACAGCTGTTTCATGTTGCCGCTGTATGCTGCCTGCTCCGCTTCTGCTGCCAGTCCATCCACATAATCTCTCTTATCCTTCCTAATATTCCTCTTCACTGCTCTGTGGGCTTCAGCATACTCTTTTTGAGCTTTGGCCTTTGCTGCTCTAGTCCTGCTTTTGTTGGCTGCTGCCTTCTTCTTTCTGTCTTCTATCTTAGTCAAGGTCTCTGCTGTGATCCACTCTTTCTGCTGGTGTTTCTTAATTCCAAGCACTTCCTGGCATACTGACCTAAGTGTCTCTCTCACTTTCTGCCATCTGTTGAGTACGCTGTCTTCCTCTTCCTCAAACCGATCCTGTAGTACTGAAAACTTATTCTTCAGCATCAGTCCAAAATCTTCCTTGGTCTTATGGTCCTTCAGAAGGCTGACGTTGTACTTCACTCTTCTGTTTGACACGTCTATCCAGTTCTTCTTCAGCTTCAGCTTCAATCTGGCCACCACTAAGTGATGGTCAGACGCCGCGTCTGCTCCTCTTCTAACTCTAACATCCTGCAAGGATCTTCTGAACTTCTTGCTAATGCAGACATGGTCGATCTGGTTTTCTGTCGTGCCTGCTGGCGATACCCAGGTACTCTTGTGGATCCGCTTGTGAGGAAAGATGCTACCTCCTATGACCAGGTTGTTAAGTGCACACAGATCCACAAATCTCTCTCCATTCTCACTCATCTCTCCCAGAGCGTGGGTCCCCATGACTTGTTCGTATCCTGTGTTGTCAGGTCCAATTTTGGCATTAAAGTCTCCCATAAGGATGGTGATGTCTTTGTCTGGGAGAATCTCTAATATTTTCTGAAGCCTGTTGTAAAAGTAATCTTTGTCCTCCTCTTCACTGTCATTAGTTGGAGCGTAGCACTGAACAACATTCATCTTAATCCTCTTCATTTTAGTTCTGAAGGATGCAGTGATGATCCTGGGACCATGTGCCTCCCAACCAATCAGTGCTCTCTGTGCCTGCTTGGACAACATGAAGCCTACTCCCTGTGTGTGGTGTGCGTCGCTCTCTTCATGTCCTGAATACAGCAACAGCTTTCCTATCAACAGTCATCTCTGTCCGGCTTCCGTCCATCTTGTCTCACTAATGCCTAGTAGGGTCAGGTTGTTGCTCCTCATCTCTGTTGCAACCTGCACCGTCTTTCCTGACTCATACATGGTCCTCATGTTCCATGTGCCGATGGTAATCCTCCTGGTTGCAAGAAGGGTAATCGGCTTAGTGGCTTCCTCGCGGCTTTCACCACCCAGCGTCATGCGTCTTCGAGTTGAAGACCCTTCTTTTTCCAGGGTAAAGTCTCTGTTATCTCTATTGTTGGTGTTTCTGTAGCAAGTTGATTTTTTTACGGGGTGAAGTTGCTAGCCCCACGCCCAACCTTCCTCCTTTACCCTGACTTGGGACAGGCAGATGGCCTCAAAGGACCTCTCTGGTGGAGTTGGTACTAATGCAATTAAATTTATTAATAAATGGTCTGGAAAAGCATTACAGTGAGGTGGCAAAATTAGCAAATGATGCAAAATTACTCAAGTTAAGTCCAATGCTGACTGTGAAGAGTTATAAAGGGATCTCACAAGACTGGGTGTCATTATTTTCACAAATAATGAGATATTCTGAGCTTCAAGGGATAAAGAAGAATATTGCCTCTGGGAGAGAGAAATCCTTTGTTTCACTATTTTCAAAGTAGCATAGTGATCATTATTTGTTTTTCTTCTTCATGCATGAAGAGCCCAGTAGATTTGCCTAGGATTATTTTAGACTGATTCCATTCCCTTGAGAGATTTCTTAAGTGGCACAATGGCCTGGAGGACAGTAATCTCCTAAGTATTAATTAGTAAATAATTTAAAGTAACTTTATTCTGGTATGTTTAGAGTACTAAAACATTAGACTCAGGAATATCTACAGTAATGCAAAAGTTACGATAATGTTACAAGAGCTTTAAATCTTCATAGATCAGGTCATAAATGGATTTCTAGCTAGTGTCAGGAAGGAATTTTCTCTTATAGGATTGGTCTTCCATTTCAGTCTGTTAACAGTGGTTTTATGAAGCTTCCTGTATTGAAGCTGTCAAGGTTCCTCCCCCACTCTGAACTTTAGGGTACAGATGTGGGGACCTGCATAAACACTTCTAAGCTTAACTATTAGCTTAGGTCTGGGTTCGCTACCACCATTCAGATTCCTCAGTGTCTGGAACACCCTCTTTCCCCCAAAAACCTTCCCCTCCCTGGGTAGCCTTGAGAGGCTTTTTCACCAAGTTCCTGGTGAACACCAATCCAACCCCTTGGATCTTAACACAAGGAGAATAACCATCCCCCTTCCTTTCCCCCACCAATTCCTGGTGAGTCCAGATCCAATCCCCTTGAATCTTAAAACAAGGAAAAATCAATCAGGTTCTTAAAAAGAAAGCTTTTAATGAAAGAAAGAAAGAAAGGTAAAAATCATCTCTGTAAAATCAGGATGGAAAATACTTTACAGGCTAATCAGATTCATATAGCCCAGAGGAACCCCCTCTAGCCTTAGGTTCAAAGTTACAGCAAATAGAGGTAAAATCCTCTCAGCAAAAAGGAACATTTACAAGTTGAGAAAACAAAAATAAGACTAACACACCTTGCCTGGCTGTTACTTACAAGTTTGAAATATGAAAGACTGATTCAGAAAGATTTGGAGAGCCTGGATTGATATCTGGTCCCTCTTAGTCCCAAGAGCAAACAACCCCCAAAACAAAGAGCACAAACAACAGACTTCCCCCCACCAAGATTTGAAAGTATCTTGTCCCCTTATTGGTCCTTTGGGTCAGGTGTCTGTCAGGTTTCCTGAGCTTCTTAACTCTTTACAGGTAAAAGGATTTTGGTGTCTCTGGCCATGAGGGATTTTATAGTATTGTACACAGGAGGGCTGTTCCCTTCCCTTTATAGTTATGACAGAAGCCAAATACCACACTGAAGCACTGATCCTGCAGTGGTCACAGGGGCTGCTTACTTGGATGTCACTGCAAGATTGGCTTTCAATCCTCCATTCAAACATCAAGCACCAGGCAGACAACTGGCAGGGTTCTATTATAATTCCTATATTCTGATAGATACAGTCAAGATTTGAAGATTCAGTGTATTTGTTTTGTTTGCAAAGTATGTGAGTTTCCTAACAATATCCATGAACTATCCTAAAATTTACAAGACAAACAATTTGTACAGAAAATCTGATACAAAGCCTACTGGAGTAAATGGGAATTTTTTTCCATTGACTTCAATGGACGTTGGATCAAACACAATATTAAGAAAACAGCCAAGTAACCAAAAAAGTATAAATACCAGTGAAGACAAAATGTTAAACATTGTTTTAAATAATGTTAGTCATTATAAGAATTTAATTTAAATAAGTAAGGTTAATGAAGAACATATTTGATCTTGTTGACAGGCTATTTAATGTCAGAAAATATACAGTACAGACTATTCCTGATTATTAAGTTAAATTACATGAGGCAAAATGCAGCTTGGCTGTTATTAAGCAAAGACTTTGTGAATAAGGAAATGAGAATAACATGTTTTTAGTTAAAATAATAAAATCCTCCCTTCCCCTGATTCGACATGTTTATATTAGTTGTTTGGCTTTAATTTTCTTAATATCAGTTCTTTTCTAGCATGAACCTACAAAGTTTTTTATTTGTTTGTTTGTTTTTATTACTTATGTTAGAATCTTTGTTTTTTACATAAGGTCTGATCCTCTTCCTGAACAGCAAAACTTCCATTAGCTTGAGTGGGAGCATAGATTGCAGTTTCCAGACTGTGCTCTAGAGACCCAATCCTAGGGCAATATATTTCTGATTAAAGAAAAAGGCTTGTGTCTGGGATTTTAAAAGCCATTTAAGATCACACTGAATTATTTTTTCCCTTATATATCAGTCCTTTTCTGAGAGATGTCTCCATTCTAGTGTTTCTCCATTAAAAATAAGAAGGATGTAAACTCAGTACTATTTGCACCTTTATCCCACAGATAGTTTACAGAACTTGTTTAAAATATGAACTAGTGTGATGAGGGGAGATTTTTTTCTCAGAAATATCTGAGTTTTCAAACGTTATAGACAAAGGATTAGATAGCTCAGGGGGCACTAATACATTTCATTCTCCTCAGTTATTGGTTCAAATCAGAGCCAGGGCAATACTGGCTGAAGGCCTTTATAAATGAGCTGATCTCACTTCAGTTTCTTATGAACAATTGTCCATATCCAATGAAATCAATATCACAAATTGGCACCCTCTGAGGTCTCTACTGAAAGTCCAAGTATTAGACATCCATGGCACCTGAACTCACTCATTATGGTGGTCCTTCCTAAACAGGGTGGGTACTAGGGTGGTGGGATGAAGTTTGCACTGCTACTGCTTGTATTGTTGTTCTGTGCTTAAACAAAGCACTTCAATCTCTGGTGCTATTAATTTGAACTTTAATTTATAACACCCCTATGGCTTTTGTATCAGAATGCTTTTTAGGGGATTAAATAATAAATGCTGTCATTCTTCTAACTGTAAAATAAGAAATGAAAAAAATCAAAATGTAGACTACAGTGAAACTGAATAAATATATTTAATGTGCTCTGGAGTTGAATACACAGTTGAAAGGGCAAAAAGTATGAATTACAACCTGAGGAACTGTATCGCTGCAGCTGCACTGCTGTAAGGTCTCCCGCGTAGCTGCTCTATGCTGACGGGAGAGAGCTCTCCCATCAGCATAATTAAACTACCCCAAGGAGAGGCAGTAGCTGTCTGTGGGAGAGCGTCTCCTGCTGACGTAGTGCTGTCCACACTGGTGCTTTTGTTGGTGAAACTTGCGTTGGTCCAGGATTGGTCTCCTGGCCAACAAAAATTTGACCAGCAAAAGTGCTAGTGTAGATGTATCCTTAATTGTTACATCAGAGTGTTAGGTCTCAGGTAACTGAGACCTAAGCTATGCGGTGCTTCAAACATAATCACCAGCACTCTGCACTGCACATTTACTGAGTGTTCTATGTTCATAGCAGCTCAACATTCTTACAACCTCCCTGCTGATTTTTTTTTTCATTTGCATTGAACAGGATATGAAGTTCTAGGAGACCACACACGAGAATGCTCAGGGGAGGACAAGCAGTTGGCTAGTGGTTCCTTCTGGACCTCACCGAGAGGAAGCATTGAATACATTCAACATCCATTCTATGCTAAATCCTGTGGGCAAGTCAATGTCTCAGTGGTATCAAAAGCTGTAAACAGATCCAATAAAAATCAGTACAGACACTTCATCTCTGACCATCGCTAAAAAGAGGTTATCCCCCATAAATATCAAGGCAGTCTCTCTTCCATAGACAGGAGTGAAACTAGACTGCTAGCAAGCGAGGAAATCTTTGAATTCAAAGTTCGGGTGGAGTAGTGACAAAACCCTTTTCTAAATAACCTTCCCCAGAAAGGGAGGTTTGAGACAAAGCAATAATTGAGGTTGTTAATGTCCAAAGAGAGTTGCTGGTGCAAAGGTGTAGTCACTGCTTGCTTAAGTGACTGGCAGCTTGCCCTCAGCAAGGTTAACTCTTCATCAATAGTAAGCCCAAAGTATCTCCACTGCCCTTAACCAGCCATGAATGACATGTGTACATCTGACATGTGGTTGGTCATAATTTCCTAGAAAGTGTAAAATCGTATCAAGTGAAGCTGGGTGACTGTGTTCTAATTATATGTGTGCACAAAAAATTCAGTGGGTGGAAAGAAAATAATATTCAGCTACAATGAAGAAAATTAATGGCCAGTTTGGTCCCTCAACTGTACAAGCACAATTAATTTTGATTTTGAAGGGAGGAGCACGTGCGCCAGGGATGGTATTTGGCCCAAACATAGGCATTTTGTTCCAAACATAATATACAAATTAAGTTAATTAAGTGGCATCATAATGACTTGAAGTTCAAAGACAAAGTTTAAAAAAAAGAATTACTGCTAATATCTATAGAGGACCCAAAGCTCATGTAGAAAGCTGGAGCATTTTCCTCAGTTTGAAGCTTTAAGGCAGAGATTTTGAAAGGCAGAAATGGCTGTTTGGTGCCTAATTCCTATTAACTTTCACTTTAGATATTTGACCCCAGTTACCATAATATCTGAGCGCCTCATGATTTTTAATGTATTTATTCTCCCAATGCCCCTGTGAAGTAAGAAAGTACTACTATCTCCATTTTATAGATGAGGAATTAAGGTACAAAGATGCTAATGATGGGAGCCATGAAGGTACTTAGATGCCTAAGCCCCAGAATAGGCACTTAAATGCTGACTTTGGTTCCACTGCAATTCACATAGCTCCTGCCAAACCCTGTAGATGCCTATGTTCCTGTGTGTGGGCATGTGCACTGCCACCTCACTCTAGGCTCCCTGGCATCTATTTAATGCTTATGCCAGAGCAATTTATGAACCAAAGGAAGACAGGTTTTTAGCTGCCTAAGTTCCATGCAGGCCCTAACTGGTTAGGTGTGCTCAGCAGCCACCCATGGGATTGGGTCCCATTCAAAAGCTATCCAGAGGAAGAGGTGCTCTCCTTATGTCTTCCAGGCTAGTGATTCCCTTCTTCTCTGGCAGAGGGGGAGGAAAAGGCATCTCCTATCAATTTTCTCCCCCTCTGCCACAGTTCTAGGTTCAATTCCCTTTTTCTCCCTCATCCCCAGCAAGTGTTATAACCACTGCATTAAAGGTGGGTTCCTCCTTCATCCATTGGGCATGGAGCAAGGCACAGGCCTAAGTCATTTCCCTCCAAAAGTGATTTATGCACATAAGCTGCCTTCTGCACACAGTGGGTTCCTGTTAGTGGATCGCTTAACCACCATACATACTTTCAGGGTGCAGGGAGGTAAGTGCCTATCTCTTAGCATGCTCCCATCTGATTAGTGTCTCCCATTAGCTAGCTTACATGCCTCACCAAGTGTGATGGTTTTGTGGATCACATTCTTAGGCACCTATCTTTCACCAGTCACTATAGAGGGAGTCAAAGTGTTTAACTTTGCTTTGTGAATCACAGTGTGTTCCTGTGATTTTTTTTTCTAGGTGCCTAAAAGTTAAATGCCATAATGCTCTGCATTGCAACACCTAAGTTCCTTCATGGATCGTAAGGGACTTGTCTGAGATCATACAGGAAGTTTGTAGCTGGAGGCCCCGGCTAATGCTCCTACCCAAAAGACCATTCTTCCTCTCTAGCAGGTATTTAGCTGCCATTAGTGCCTTTAAAAATCTCTCCCCTAATGCTCAATTCCAAAATATTGCTCTATAGAGGGAGCTGTTTGTAACCAAAATATAAGAAAATGCTTCATTCTTTTTTGGTTGACAAGTCAAAATGAAATATATGTTAAACAATTATCACAATATTTTGCATGATTACAGATTTTCATATGAACCAGGGGCTGTGCATTGTTTAAATGTTGTAGTCCTTGTATGTTTTGGAGGGGGGGTTCTTTGCAGATGGAGATCATTGGGAGCCAGTGTCATTGTGCCTCAGTGGGTCACAGCCAGAGCCATCCCTAGGGTATGGTAAATTGGGGTGACCACCCCAGGCACTTCTCTTTTGGGGGCCCCACAGGAGGCAGGTAGGGAGGTGAGGTGGGCGAGCAGGGTGAGGAGGCAAATGGGGAGGTGAGCAGCGAGAGGGGGAGTGCGAGGAGGAGCCCTCCTACCAGAACCACCTCCTACCCCCAGTGCCTAGCCTCGCCAGCAGCGCCTCCCCTTCCCTCTCAGTGCCTATGGCAGATCAGATGTTTTGCCTGCGGCATCAGAAGGTGTGGAGGGGAAAGGAGCGAGGGCACAGGGCACTCGGGGAGGGAGCGGAACTCGGCAGGGAAGAGGTGGGGCAGGAAGAGACAGGGTGGGGGTGAGGCAGGGGTGGGCATTGGGGGAAGGGGTGGAGTGGGGGCGGGACCTGGGAAGAACCAGGGGGCGCACCCCACAGCAGACTAGAAACTCAGCACCTATGTCCCAGGCCCCGCACTCAACCTAGGGATGGCCCTGGTCACAGCTCACAAAATTGCTGAGAAATAGGGCAGACTCACATCAAAGTGATGGTTATTCTACTATTAGATATACCACGCCAATAACAAAAATAAACTTGTCTCCCCACACTGGTTAACAAAAAGTCAAAAATACAGTCTCCTTAGGCATTGCAGCACTCATTTAATCACCCAGTGCTAGACTTTATGATGAATGGTTATTGAAAACCAATTTAATCAAACAAAGAATTCTTCTGATCTCAAAAGATCAGCCCCACAGCCAGGTCACTATATAACTCACATCTTACCCAATACTCACACTGTTGCCAATCCTTTTAAAACTAAACCTTTTGATTTTAGTTATTAGAGAAAAGAAGTTGAGAGTTAAAATGGTTAATAGATCATGTACATGCAATCACTGGAAAGTTTTTATATCAGGTTTGTAGCAGTGATGGAGTAAACTGCTAGTTTGCAAAGGTTTCTCTAGAAATTACCCAAACAGCTTGGAGGTAATCAGTCCATAGTTAGAGCTTCCTTCATAGGGCAGGTCTATACTTACCTGCCGGGTTGATGCGTAGCGTTCGACTTCTCGGAGTTCGAACTATCGCGTCTAATCTAGACGTGATATTTCGAACTCCGAATGTGCTCCCGTCGACTCCGGAACTCCACCACCGCGAACAGCGGTGGCGGAGTCAACGGGGGAGCCGTGGACTTCGATCCCGCGGCGTCTGGACGGGTGAGTACTTCGAACTAAGGTAGTTCGACTTCAGCTGCACTATTCACGTAGCTGAAGTCGCATACCTTAGTTCGACTCCCCACCCTAGTGTAGACCAGGCCTTAGAAATGCAGTCCAGAGAAATGATGCAGGAAATGAAGACAAAATGGAAATGTTTCCAGGGTCTTCTATACCCTTTCCCCTGGGGATGGAATTTTACTGTCCCAAACAAAGCCCTAAGGATTAATCTGCTGGTCTGTATAAATATATCTTTCTTATAAATTTGAGTATTTGATGTAATAGGCTTATAGATTTACATTAAAAGTAAGTTTGGCTGTAATGAAAGAGACCTACAGGCCAAAACCCTGTATGTGAAGCTAAGGCAAAGATAGCACATTTTGGGACCCTTACCCAGAAAAGTAGTAGTAGACAAAACACCCACACAGATGTCTAGAGACCTTTTGCCTAAACCAATGAATAATGGAAGATGGCAAAGGGGATTTTTCAAAGTGGTATGACAAATGTAACAAGTACACCACATATGCATACTTACCTATCATCCATACACACATACATACTAGCCTATGGGGTAAGTGTGCCCTAACATTTCTGTGGGGGAAGGATGACATTTGGGCATAAGAGGAAGGATTTCCAACCAATGCCCTATAAAAAGGTGAGGCAGCTCGCCATTAGGCAGGCAATCTACCCACCTATCTACTCCTGTCTACTCTTCATTGCCTCCACCTTCAACAACGTATTGATGCTACCCATCTACGACGACTATTAACTATTAATAGGCCGTACTTTATTTCTTTTCAAACTGTAAGTTTAAGGGACTAGGCTAAGCTTGGTTTCCCTAAGCCTATATTAGTTTAAGATTTATTGGGTTAAGTTAAAGAATAAACAGCTTTAACAGCTCTGCATTTAGCTTCCTCTGCTAAGAGGTATGAAAACGGAACTGCCACAGGCGTGGCCCTGTATCTTCCAACACCAGGTTATTAAAACAGAGTGTATTAACCATGTTTGCAGCTTATAATATTGTATTATCATCTGTATCTCTCGAACAACAGTAATACAATTGTAACTCTGTAATTCTAACTGTTTTACCATTTGCTTACTATTTCATTGATTTTAATAAAAGGTCTTTATGACTATATCTGTCTCAGTGTAAACTTCCTGTCAGCCCCCCAAAGTTCCTTTTATAAACTCTGTGAAACCTCATTCAAGACAAACTTTATCTTCTGATCAAACAAATTGGCGAGCCAAAACCCATACTAATTAATATCCATAATAATAATAAGTATTAATTAATTAAAATTAATTAAATAAGATTAAATTAAGTGGATAAATTAAATCAGCATTACTAACATACCCCAAATCAGGCTACACCCCACCTCCAGCAAGGGCTCTGGTAGGATTCAGTCCTTTCAAACTCCACCAATGGGTTTTTCTGTGGTCATAAGTTCATAACGGTTTTTGGTCAGAAGAAGCCCACCTATGAATTTGACAGTCCCTCCTTTATACAGTTTGGGCCTTTGATCTTGGGACCTGGGAACAGGTAATCAGCAGACAAAGGTCTTGTCCTCAGGTCAAAGCTTCAAAAGGTTAAGTTCTCTTATAACTGAGAGGGTACATTTGCATATACCACCTCCTACAGATCTCCTGAGAAACCCACTTAATTTTGTTTGTCCCATAAGTTCATTCTTGTATGGCATATTGTCTCAAATAGCTCTCTGAAGCTCATAACACTTCCCTTGGTTTACACTGGCCATGTCTTCCCCCTACAAAAGTTACATAAAATTCCACAATAATACATATATTTTACATTTTTCCTACAATGGACACCAACCTACTTAATGTACGGGGAGACTTTGGCAAACCAGTAAAGTGCCTGAAACCACTATGGCTTATTGTTAAAGACAGCCTAGTCAGCAAGCTGTTAAAAGCAAGTCTCAGCTTGACCAAGGCAGGAGAGGAGGGGGATTTAGGGTGCCACCGAAAGGGCAGCTTGTCCCCGCATCCTTCCTGATGGAGTACTCAAAATCCTGCCTTCATTTATACATTGGAATATCACTACCAGAGGGCTCTCTTCACAAAAGGAAGTGAGAACAGGATTTGTGTCTTACTTTCTTTTGGTAAAATATTATTCCCATCTGGTGCCTGACCCTGGATCATAAAAGTCAATTGGAGATATGTCATTTACTTTGATGGCAACAGAATCTTGAACTTAGCTGGCGTTTGGCTGCACAGCACAGTTATAGATTTGGCATATCCCTTCTGTTTTAGTTAACCTAGAGTCAAATGAACCAGTATTAAATGAGCCTTTGATGTACAGCATGCATCCTTTGGGTTTGGTCCTGAAACCTTTAATCATGCGAGTAGTTCTGTTGACTCAAAGAGGATGCACTATTCATGGATTACATGTTGGAGGACCAAGCCCTTGTCTGAACCAGTCAAAAAGGACTCCTTACAAATAATGCCACATTAGATTTTAATGTGAATGAGCACATGACATTTCCTTATCTGAGGGCACTGAGTGTTTAAAAAACCAGCAAATTCTAGCCTGACCTGAGTGGAAGCACAGCAGGTGTTTGGAAATATGTGTGATTCAAAATGAATTATTCAAAGTCAATAGCAAAGAGCAGGTAAGTTTTCCTGCAGATAAGAAAAAAATGAGAACATCTCAAACTTATCAATGGACTCCAGGTTGCATTAATTAATTACTGTTAAATACATCCATAATCTTTTTGTGTCCTCCACAGAGTTAACATTGCCCCTTTGGTCAAAAGGATTTAGACTCCTGACTTCATTAAATTTTGTTGTTGTTTGGACTTAATCCATCATATTAAGTGAGCAGTCTTCTTGGATGGCTTACCTTCTGCAGGTGGTCACCTTTTACTAAATAAATGTTCTCATAAAAGTGGTCCATTTTTCTGTTTGCTTATATGGCAGACATAAGTCCGGCCAAATTAAAAAACAAACAAACAAAAAACTAGAAATGTTAACTTTCAGTCAGAAGATTCAGTTGAACAATCCAGCGGAAGCCGATGGGAAGTATATGTATGGCATGATGAAGCTAATGAAACCAAATGGTGTGAAACATATTTCTATTCTACAGGTCCACAAGCAACACGTGTTTCAGTGGTTTATATAGTCCACAAGAGCATTTGAAGCTAGAAGATCCAACTGCATTCAAAACAACAACAGCTATTAACTAATGGACTATTAACTTACAAAAGTTTTGTGAACTATCGCTGTGCCCTATCATGTTATTTAGAGTGTGTTCTGGCATAGCTGAGATCAGCTGAGTGGCACTGGGACTCGAAGGAGAAGAGAGAGAAAGGAAATAGACAAATCAGAAAACAGTTCAAAGGCCGTGGCTGAGATTTTTTTTCAGCATCCCTGCCTGCTTACATACCCAAGCTCTGTGCATACGTACTATACATACCTTGGGTGTCCTTGTCATGCCTAATTTTCAACCTGTCAACATTGTTTTTGAAAATACACATCATTCTGAAGATGAAGAAATTGGTCTGCCTATGGCACAATGTGCTATTCTTTTGAACAGTTCACCAAGAAAAAAGGAAGATAGTCCTTATCACTCAGTTTACCTCAACAGATGGAAAGCAGGAGACTGGACCAAAAGAAAGATATAGAGGCCTAACGTTTGGCTCAGATAGAAGGCTATCAGGAAATAACTATTATAGGTCTGAAAGACAATTCACAGTCAGTAACAGGACTCATCTACACTAATAAGGTGCCTGCAATACAATAAGCCTTATGTCTTTTGTTCTTTGACTGCATAGCAGCAGCCAAAGTTTAACACTGTGCTCACATCTGTTATACTTCATTGCTCCTCAGCTGGAAAAATGGGTATGGTTTTACTTTTTACTTGTCTACTGTTCTCCATTTTTCCTTGAGATAATAAAAACTGTCCAGAACTAGCCAAACTATCCACCAGAATCCATTCTGAATATTATCATGATGAACGCCCTAGAAGTGCCCTACAATAGTTAACAAAAGCCTCCCTTCCCTTCCTCTTTGTTATAACAGTCAATAACTATGGACAAGTCCCAGCAACCCTTTCTCATAGATAATTTCCATGCTCAGCATTGAAACAGTTTTAGTGCCAGCATGGCCATCTATGCCAGAGCTCAGTGCAATAATTTTCAAGTATATTATTCACTCTTCTTGGAAGAGAACCATAAAAATTATAGATTAAAGAAACTCATGCCCTAAGCCATTTTTCTGTATAGACAATTTTTGCCCTTTACCTTGATCTAAGAATTCTCCTTTTTAAAAAACAATGGTTTAAAGAAAAAAATGTGAAGGTTTCATACACTGCTCCATATTATCTGATAATAGTTGTAACCTTGTCAGTCTAGATTTTTTGTACAATCTTTCTCTCATATAATCAGCATCCCTAGATGCATGAAATGCATATTTCTTTTTTCATACATTTCTGAATTGTTGGGGGCCAAGTTCCCTACTATCTAATAATAAATACTGGAGAACCTTGGAATTAATTAACCTGGAATCTGTTAATTATATACATCTGATTCTAAATGCATGGACCTGTCAGAGGCTTCCTCTACAAAACTATGTGACATCTCATATAGTACAACAGATCATGTAACAATCAGCTTCATTCATATTTCAATGTGACTTTTGTGGCTTCTTGCAATGTTGTATATGTAATAGGTACAATTGATGAGTTTTCAGCCTACATTCAAAAGGATGTTGAGAACATT
Organism: Mauremys reevesii; assembly: GCF_016161935.1. Taxonomy (NCBI): domain Eukaryota; kingdom Metazoa; phylum Chordata; order Testudines; family Geoemydidae; genus Mauremys; species Mauremys reevesii. The sequence continues at coordinate 50,890,101 of NC_052628.1, read as the reverse complement.
TTGAATAAGCCAGTATCCAATGATCTGAAGCTATTTCATGTCATTAAATTTAAGTGTTTTTTTCCCTTGTGTGTGTGTGTATGTGTATATATTCCTTTTAATGTATTAATATGCTCTAAGTTAGATATTTGACCTTCTTTGCACTGTGTTTGAGAATAATTTTTGCCCTCCAAATACCTCCCTTATTAATTATTATCTATCTAAGGTACTTTTGTGGCCCCTTTTGCTGTGACTGATGAGATTGTCACAATCTTTAATGTATTTATTCTCACCACACTCCTGTGAGGTAGAGATGTGCTATTATCCATTACCAATTCGGAACTGAGGCACAAGATATTCTTAGGCTACTCTATGGGCTTCCCAGCTTGCAGACATACTCATGCTAGCTCTTTTCTGAGTTAGTGTGTTAAAAATAGTAGTGAAACATGGTAGCATGGGCAGCAGCCACAATAGTTTAGCCACCCCCAGTACATATCTGCCTGAACCTTGCTGGTACGTACTTGGGCTGCTAACAGATGCCACTGTTGCTTGCCTGTGTTACTGTGACTACACTATTATTTTAGCATTCTAGCTCAGAGAAGAACTAGCACAAGTATGTCTATTCAGCTGGGAATCACATATCTAGCTCATAGTATAGACATAGCTTTAGGATAAAATCCTACCCTTTTGAAGTTAATGGCAAAACTCTTATTAACTTCATTTGATTTCAGCCTATTAAATTGCCACAGATCACACAGGAAGTTTGTGATAGAGCAGAGTGTCAAGCCAGGTTGTGGGCAGCCAGACTTAGTTGTCAGAGCCAGAGTCCACAGTCACAAGACAGGAGTCAAGAGTCAGGATACTGGGAGATCAGAAGTTCTAGTCGGTAACCAAAGTCAGGCCAGATCAGGATAGTGGGGGTCAGAGGCAGATAGCAAACTGGGGCATCTTAGACAGCTGGATTCCAGTTGTTTAGACAGTTTCCTGTTCCTGCTGCTGGCTTAAGTAGGACCAGCAGGCCAATTGACAGCTCTGGGTTTCCACCAATAGGAACTCAGGGGTGGAGCCTTAGATTGGGGCTGGGCTTCCTCAGTCCTGGGTAAGCAATTGTCAGCAGGCTGCCAAGTGGAGGGGTCACAGGTTGATCCTGGGTTCAAGGCCTGTGGTCATGACACAGGAAAATGAACCCTGATCTCCCAAGTCCCAAACTAGAAACCTAGCCACTGGACTATCCTTCCTCTTAGAATTTACAATCCTTTTTTTATTGGACACCCCCCATCAGTCTAGTGTCCCAATAGGGGCCAGTGTGCACTTGTTAGGCGCTGGCCCACCACTTAGGCACAGTCATATTACCCTGCACCAGCCATTGTACCTTCTTGAGGAATGACAATTTCCTGTGCTCCCCAAGGAGCAGCGGAAAGACATCTATTGCTATGCACCTAAGGATGATACAGCAAACTTACATGTGTGTGTCCAGCTGGGGTAGTTCATACCTCAGAGGATGTAAGAAGTGAGCAGTCCCTGAATCCAGGAGAGCACAAGGAGTGTGAGCATACTTTGCCCCTGTGTAGGGAGCAGAACAAATTAGGTGTATGTACATGTAAGGCTATTTGAATCTATACCTTTCCCCTCCTTTGTGTGGCACTATCTGGCTCTAAGAAGCTGTCCCAATAAAAGAAAGTTCTTAAAATGTTTAAGAAGCAATATTTCACCAGCTAAACAATTAGTTATTTAATTAAATTATTACATGCATTTAGAGAGAGCCTATTCTACTGCTGCCTGGGCATACTTTATGGTGCTTATAATTGGGTCTATTCATATTGCTCAATAGAGGAGCAAATGAACAGTGTTTTTCCATGGACAGAACAGAGGAAGACTTGGCCAGGAAGCTAAGTATCCAAGACTTTTCATTCTGTGGAAAGTCTGTGTGAAGAGATGTGACTTGCCTCTCTCTAAAAGCAGACAAGTGGCAAGCTGGCTAAATGCATTAACTAACTGGTAACACCTGAATGTTTTCCAGTTAAGAAACATTTTGCTAATATATTTCCCTACTGTGGTAACACTGGGAAGAAAAACTCCACAAGAATCCCCTCCAACAAGTCCTGCTTCAGTGCCATATTACAACTCCTTTATGCCTCTTGGAGAACTTAAGTGCCCAGCCAGGAATTCCTACATTACCATTCCCACAGGCAGCACCCAGCATAGGGTGCATGCCTGTGACAAGATGGGGGTGTAGATGGAGTCCTGGTATTCCAAGTATTTTGGACCTCAGAGCAGCTAGAAGGCAGCTGAGCGTATTTATCATACTTAGTTGAACTACTTACCATGCAGATTATTAAACACATACCTAAATGTTTGAAGGATTAGGGCTTTAGATAATTTTCAGATGCTTTGGAAGTTCTCATCCTTTGCACAGACTTTTGATACTAAAGAACCCAGCCTCTTTGGCTTTACAGGCTAAAAGCTAAAAGATAGCAGCAATAAGCCTTTTAAAACCTCTAAAGACTCTCAAATAGCTTTTCTGGCATATACAAAAAAGGGTGTGTGATGGTTTATTGGCCCTTTGTTGTGATGATCTGCACTATACTCTTATGTTTTCACTCAAGAGTAAAGTAGCCATAGCAAACAAAGGCCAATTAAACCTTTATATTGCATCATCACATACTACTATGAATTCTCTCTCCATAAACATGAAACCAAAAGTATACATGGACCCACACTCCAATCCACTTAAATATAAATCAAATAATAGAAAAAGCTGTAGAACAAAATGCAATTAGAAGTGAGCCATTTTAAATAAATGCTAGAAAACTAGTTATATGCAAGCTGCTGCACTTGTAGGAGAGCAGGAAATCCCAGTTTGACTGAACAGCTGTGTGATAGCTGTTCCCCAGCTGCAGTGTTTATTTATTGTTTGTAACCTCTACCCTCCCCTAATTACTCCAAAGGTCTCATTAATGTGAACAGTATCATGTTGGGAGGAGAAGAGGTACTGCTAAGGGGAGCAAACAGTAGGGAATCATAAAATTGTAAGTATTTTAACTGGGAAAGAGGATATTTTAAGACTTCTCTAGGCAGCATTCTATGGCTTTGTGGTGGGGTTGAGAATCTGCAATTCTTATTGAGCTCCGTTGGAGTACCAAGTTCTTGGGATCAGGCCACCAAGTGCTGTTGCCTCAATACTTAACCATAGCTGTAGTCCTGGTGCTCCTTATGAAACTACAACTTTCATGGCTGTAGCTCTCTGTGTGTAAATGTTTTATTTACTATTTTTATTAAAAGGTAAATAGTGATTGAAAGTATAAGTTACTTAACCGTTGAGAAAAAGCACAAGATACAGGAATGAAATATAGTTGATAGTAGAATTTATGTTAACTTTTTATATATAAAATATACCTTTTACATTATCATTTTATTATCCTTGTCATTACATTTTCCCCATTTTTCCTTAAATAGTTCAGTTATGAATTGAACTATTAATTAGGTCACTTTATTTTTCTTTTAATTCTGTTGTTCTGGACAAATACATTTCTGAGATGATGGATTCATGGGGGAGGGGAAGATGGTGAGTTCCCAAAATGATGGGCAAGTGAGATAATCTTTCAGCAATAGATGCCAAATAATTTAGCATGGGGCTTCTGGAACAAAGGATGTTTAATATTTCATAAGGTTATGCTCTTTGGATGTCAGATGCTGAAATATGACTCCCTATATTACTGACAGCTACTTATTGCATGTGCAAACTGGGATTTGCCATTAGAAAATACTCAGCAAATTCAGGCAACAAATAAGAATTTTGCTCTTTAGGAAGACAGATTTTTTTCACTGTTTACATCTTGTGCAGACATTTAAACCTATGCAATCCAAAAATAGTGTGAACATAAAATGCCACGAGATCAGAGAGGAAGTATTTTATATCCACTTTGTACAAGTGTAAATGGCTGCACAAAGCGCAAGGCAGTGGGGAATCATGCCCATAACTTTACTGAATTAGTCCATGCTCCCTGGGCAGATTGGTCATCAACTCCCTATTATCACTGCCAGCAGCCCTATCCTTGAGGGCAGAGGGACAATGGTCTGTGCTCAAATCATGAGAGAGGACTTTTACATTTTGTTCTTCAACTATGTGTGTGTGTGTGTGTTTTGTTTGTTTGTTTTGTTTTTTTGTTTTCCTTCTAGATCTCATATCTGTTTCTGGCAATCACTGGTGAATGTATGTTTAAAGATTCCATTTCTGAGTAGAAAAGCAACAGACACTGAAGTGCACTCTCCGTAAACAAACAGGAAATTAAAAAAAAAATCAATATAGTCTGAAAAAACCGTCAAAGTGAATTGCAAAGGGGAGGGAAAATTGCTTTGTCAGACAGCAAAAAAGAAAATGATGGCTACCTGATAAGATAATGTATGTCTGTGAAAAGCATTTCTTCAAAATATTAGTCATGAATGTCCTTGTGAAGTAGTATTACTAACTGAAGTCTTTCCCCTATTTCATCTATTTAGAATGGGTGGGAGAAATGGTGCTAATTAATTGTTTTCATCATAAAAATTACAGAAAAGACACACAATAAATTATACCAAAAATCCCAGCACAAAATTCAGTGTGTCAGTGATCAATTGAAAACAATACCCAAGAGATAACTGTTCTAATATGTGAAATTTCAGCTATTGGGAATTGATTTGATTAGTGCTCTTACATAAATTATGGGAATTGCTCTTGAATTCCTAATACAACCATTCATGTTAAATTTGTCTTAGTGGCTTATGACCGATATTTTAAAACAACATTTTTAGAAAAGCAACCTTGAAACAAAAATATATGGAGGCAAGAGATCATTTTAAAATAATTAGCTCAACACACAATGTTTTAAAATACAGAGAAACAGTGATATCAAAAACAAACTGCCATTTGGGTAGAAACAGACTTAGAGTTCAGCCAGAGAACTAACTATTTGCTGTTGATTCTGGTAAGCACTGAATATCTGCATCAAAGTACAATAAAATTTACTGTCAGTTTATTAAAGCTGATATTGCTGGTTAGATGCATTGTTAGTTTGTTTATTTTAATCTTCAAAAACACTGGCTAAATGTACACTTCTAACAAGTGATCAAAGCATTCACGTTTGTAATGGATAGCTCCCCCTATCCTTGTGTTATTGTGCAGCATGGCATGGCAGAATGAAATGTTTATTTTCATTTTACAACCAATAAATTCAGGATGGTTTTACAATTAGTATGATTCCTTCCACCCCTATTATGTCATGCAGTAAGATAAAAGGAAGCATAAGTCACTAAATGCCATATTTTCAAGTCACTTTAAAAAAGGTTAGAAAATCTGGAAAGCAAGCTACATGGCTTTGTTCCAAATGAAGAGAAATAAGAAAATCAGAAGGAGACACCTAGAGCAAAAAGTGTGTGTGTGTGGGGGGGGGGGGGGAGAGTGGGGGTCTGATGGAGATGGATTTGAGAATATTACTCCAGGCCATTAGACACTAGTTTTGCCAAAATATTGTCTCAAGTAGACCATGTTTGCATATGCAGTCCATGTTTCCTACTACAAGAACTGTTATTTCACTGCAATAGGAGTATTCTTTCATCAGAAACTCAAAAGCATTTCCCTTCCCTTACACCAGAAATCCATATACGTGGAAGTCATTCTTCCAGGCACATGGATTGCATGACCAGCGCAAGGCTAGCAATTATAACTGTAAAAATACACATGCAGGTTGAATGAGCAGGATCTAGCCATAGAGAATTGAGCAGCATCATATACAGAACTTTTAGTGCATCTCCTGATGGTTATTTGATTAATTATGTTGGGATACACAGTATTTATTACTGTGCCTCTCATAGAAAAGAATAGACTAAGATGCTGAACCTAACCAAAATCAGAGAAACTCTAAAAGAGGACTTGTAGGTTGGGGGAGACCTCTAGTTGCCAGAAGATGCAAAGAAAGGTGTTTTTTTTTTGTTTGTTTGGTTTTTTTTTGTTTTTTTATCCTTAGGATGCCAAGCTCCATAGTCTGTCTAGTAGAACATGACTTTCCACAGGGCTCAAAGCAGTCACGTGTCAAAGACATGCAAGTAATTTCAGATACAAATATTTTGAAGCTGAGCTGTGGGAACTTATGAAGAAAATTGGCTTGATTAAAAATTTCAAATGTGAATGTGACAGATATGAAAATTTCCTGCAATACCTTTGGGAGCTACTACTGTAATAAGTGTGTGTATCATTGTGGGCCAGGTACTGGATGTAATTTCAAGGGGAGGTGGCCACAGCTCCTCCAGGAATTAAGAACAGTGGGGGTTGATTAGGCAAATTCTATCAGGCTGTAACAGTCCCAGAGAGAGGCTCATCTGTATTGGTTCATACTGGACTCTCCAGAGACCAGCAGACAAAGAAAGGACTTTTGTCCACTAAGTGGACAGGACTGTCCATCCAAAAAGGGCCCCAATGCTTCCTGGGAAGGATTGGAAGGACTCTGGCATCCTGACCCCCCACAAGACTGATGGTAAGATATCTGATAAGCTTTTAGCATGTGTACAGGACCTTTTATTGTTTTCTCTGTAATACTTGCACTTTAAGCTTAGAAAGAGCTGTGTGGTAGTTATCACACTGTTCATAAGTCTTTGGAGAGAAAGCAAAGCAAGGATGCTGGCCTGCTTGGGCAGTCTGATTTGCTGGGGATACCGGAGTGTAGGCAGGTAACCATACAGCCTGGAAAAACTCCTGGTCAGGAGTGAAAGAGGTGATGGCTGAGGAGCCAGGAGCCTAGAGCAGGTGCCCTCAAGGAACTAAGGAGGGGAAATACAGGTGGTGTTGCTCTGAATTGTGACAGTGAACACAATTTGAAGCTACAAAAATGGATGGTCTAAAAAGCTAAGGGATCAAATTTTCAAAGGTTAGCACCCAACATACATTTGTAAAATGTACATATGTTCTTCCCAGAAGCAAAACTCACTTGGGATGCGAGGGTGGAAAGCATAGAAAGACATAGTTAGGTGTCAAGTTACTCCATATCCTATGCCTACACAAATGCAAACTCTGCCTAAGTGCACCCCAAATTTGCAAGAGTTTAGGCAGCTTAGAAAATCTAAATTGAGTATAAAACAAAGATACCATGACAAAATATAACACTTACACAGGGACACTTCTAGCTATGGCCCCAACTCTACACCCTCTGAAGATGATGGCAAAACTCCTTTTGGATGAGACCCTATGATGGTAACTATTCTCCAACACATATGTCCAAATTGAGGAAAATGCTACCCTCTTACAAGGAAGCTGCCTCCTAATACTGACAGTTCTACTGCCTGTTTCCCATGTGTAGTTTTTTAACATAGCTTTACATTTTCTATAATGACCTTTGTTTGAGCCTTGTCTATTCAGGTTCAAGATAGTTTCTTAAATGAAGCCCTCTGGAGTGGTGCCTTTCTTGGAGAGGAGAAAATCTGCCATTGAAGGAGTTCCACACACAGTCAAACCTCCCAAACGTGGCCAGTAGATACAAATTTCTATGTAACACACACACCCACACCCCATTCAAATAGCATGTAAATATATACAAAGGGCAGGTGTTCTTTCTGTCATGCTATAGAAAATACTTTAGTTACCTGGTAAAGAAGTAAATTGTCCACCTTGTGAATATTCTTATTTTGGGATGTGTCTGCACTTAACTACATTTTTATTCTGTGATTTTTTTTTTCCTTTCTGTTTTTTTTCTTGTTAAACACTGCTTTTTCTAAAGATACCCAAAATGTTAGTGGGATAAAGTCAGAAGAGGCCGTCAAGAGAGAGGTTTTGGCTTAAACACTGAGTCAAAACCTGCAGGCCTCCTTCATGCAGGATGCTGACTGTCATCAGGGTGAGCACTGAGGGAGTTAAACCTTCTGTGCTTGTGTAGCACCTAGCACAATGGGGTTCTGGTCCATGACTGGGGCTCCTAGGAACTACAGTAATAAAAATAATTTGTGGTTAGTGCTACTGATAGCTGCATGTGCACTTCTTAGGCAATGTTGTGCATTTTTTTACCTCATCCTCCATCTTCCCCCCCTTGTCTTATCTTCTAGACTGTAAGTTCTTCAGGGTTGAGATTATCGTTACTTTATATCTGTACAGACTTTAGCACAGTTGGGCCTCAAGCTTCTTGAGGCTTCCAGGAATAGTTATGTAAAAAATAATTCAATGTGATATGAGCCAAAAGAAGAATCAGTGCCTTGAGAGAGCTATCCCATCTGAGTTTGCACTGAGATTCTGTGCTCCTACACCCTTTGCATTGCTATTTCAACCTACCAGGTTCTATTTCACAACATAGAATGACAGGTTTCCAATTATTCAGAAGGTACAAAGACAGTACTTATGATTAGTTATGTTATCTCTTTTTCCTTTGTGAAGCAATATTTTTAACTGTCTAGAAACCTGGATGGCTTTTGCCTGCATGATCCAGGCATTACCCTTCAATAAAACTTACCAACTATTCATCTGAAATCTTGATAGGAAATATATTTCAAAATGAGTGATATGGGGTTGAAAGTCCTCTGACTCTAGTAATATTCCCCTTTATTTTGAAATCACAAAGCTAAAGCTCAGTCTGCAGTTAAGTCTCTGAAACACAGATGGCACAGCTCCATTAAATATTCTGTTGTAATTTAGTGGTTCCTCCCTTGGGTTCTGGAGTATAGTGTGAATGAGCTGTTAAAGCTAACGGTGCAATATCAGTGCTGAAAATAAGACAGGATTTTTTAAATCATATTCTGAGTTTTCTACCTCAGAATAAAATGCTCTACAAGACTCTTCTTACTGTTTGTTACACAGCCCCTAACAGAACACTTAAGAAAAAGCTTCCACGTTCTTAGTTATCTAGAGAATTGAAGGTTCACAGTTCAAGTGGTTAAAATATATGTATTGGTAAGATGAAAACAGCTTTAGGAGTTTTTGAAATTATAAACTCACTCAATAAGGTCACCAGCTACCTTGTCTAAGAACTTGTGTTCAAGACTTATTTTGTAGGTTTATAGTTGAATAATATTTAATAAAGATATCACCCTAATACTGTATGTATACTTAAACATACAAGGCACAGATTTCACAGATTCCAGTGGTCTTACACCAGAGATAAGCTTGCTTGTTGAGCTTTTAGGATATGGATTTTAAATTTGCCTCTGAAAAGGGACTTTCAAAACAAATTCCTTTGCTTGTCAGGTTCACCTCCTATAGCAATTTGTATCTGTGCCAAGTCCCTTATTTTTAGACCAGTGGGTTTCAAACTGTGGTCCATGAAGTGGTTGCAGGCTTTCTGCTTTCATCTCATGGTGTTGAATGTGAAATTGAAACAAGAGGCAGACCTGCCATCCTAGAAACTTTCAGCTGTTATATAATTTAGTGTTCAAGCAGAGCCCTCTTATATTCTTCTGCCCCTTTGTGTTGCCAAGCAGGAATTGAAATGTGTTAACAAGGCTTTCTTTCTCAAGTGTTTCTCAGAGGTAAATGCAACTCAGATCAAATTTGCTGTTGCCTACAGAATTGGAAGCCAAGAAGACTTGAATCAAAAGTAATCTAGAAAGGTCAAAACAGTTGAGTCTGCAGGCAAGGAGAGAAACTTGGTAGAAATCTCTGTAAGGTCCTACATCCATGAAGAGGAATCAAGGAAAGGTAGAAGTATAGGAGAATGTAACACATCAGCCAAACCGATGTTTTATACGGAGGCAGATACAGGAGAATTTAGGAAGCTGGGAGCAATCTGGTTGAGGATGCACGACACAATGTATGGGAAAATTTAACAGATGACATGGGGACTGGGACAGTTGTCACTTTGTAGAGTGGAGAAGGATTTTGTAATCCAATTAGGGAGTCAGGTTGTGGGGTTGGAGCTTGTATTAGGGTTTGCATACTTATCCCTCTGTCAATAATGTGAAATTTTTTCCAGCATGTAACATTGTACACTGATTGAATCCCATTCCCACAATTCTGCAGTCAATAGACTTCCATTCAACTGAAAACAGCATGGTCACAAACAGCACTTACTGCTTTCAGCTTTGTAGGCTGCACAGACTCTGTATACAAGATGCCAGTTTGTCATCAGTGATGCAGAAATATGAGAAGGAAAAAACAAAATACTCTGTCTAATGGATCCCCAATAAGCCTGAATAAATGACTCATAGTATGTGCTCTACACATGGAGCAGAAATGACACGTTAATGTTTAATTTAGTGTTTGATACATTGACAGCAGCAGAGTTCTTTACGAGGAATCATCCACAGGTGTTGCACGTACAGTAGACATACATATTTGTCCATTAGTACTTGTCCTCATAATTGGTTTAGTCCTTGTGCCAGAGCCACTGTTATACCTTTCCCATAAATCTGAATTGCCTTCCCACTTACAGACACAACTAGACAGAGAATTATTTCAGCTGGAATTAGACCGTTACTTCCACACTTTGGCCTGAATAGCTTTCTCCTTCTTTATGGTCTCTTATATTCTGTCCTTTAGAGATGGAAAGACCTATTTTGTTTAATTTTTAACCCACTCAAATGTTTAGCCAAATAATGGACTTTGCAGTGCACCCATTCCATTTAGACAGCGGAAGTTGGTTTTGGAGGAGAATGTCAATATCATTATGATCATATTTCCTATGTCACATAAAGACCCTCCCACTTCCTCCTTAGACATTGTCAGAAAGGGGGATTGCAAATTGGGGGTGGGGGAGGAAGAGAAGATCTATGTTTTGGCATCAACTTGGTATGTTTTGCTGTGTCCCCCCCCAGGCATTTATCTACCTGTCTTCTGATTGACTTGGAATTACAGGACATTTATTTTGAACCATGAATGTTTGGGGATGGAAGGATTTTCCATGCCTTGTGCATCCAAAACTCATGCTGATTTAACTGGAAATATTGCATGTGCAAGAAAGGTAGGACTAGATCCTATATGGGCAGTGACAAAGGGATGATTTCCCCACCACCACCCCTGGGGCCGTGTTCCAGAGGTGGCAATAGGCAGACAGCTAAAATTATTATATATATTTTTCTTTTCTTTGTTCTAAGGCAAATATGTACTGAGTACTTTGAGAAATCAATGCAGCAAGTTGTGAATGATGTATGACATGAAAAATCCTCCCATGCACAAAGTACATACTTATTAGAAAACATTATGGGAAAAAATTACTACCCAGCTGCAGTAGCTGCTTTTTTATATCCTTAATTATAACTGTAATATAATTAGCAGCTGCACACCTCAGGTTTTGAGCTTCTCTGATTTCACTAACTAAGCAGGCTCAGATCTGGTCAGTAGTTGGATGGGAGACTGAAAAAGCTAACTCCTAAAATAAATGAGGTTTCTAGAATATAGCTGGTATCTGAGATCCTCTAAAGATGTCAGCAGGGTAATTTACAGGTTATGTTCTTGCTTATTGAAAAGCTCTAAAATGTAGAGGTGGGTTAGCTGGTGATAAGGATAAGCTGTTAGTTGTGTGGGTGTGGGGTTTTCTATTTATTCATTTATAAAATATTATGGTGGCACCTAGACCTTGTTTAAACTAGAATTTATGTTGGTATAACTTATGTTACTTAGGAATGTGAATAAGCCACCCCCTGAGCAATGTAAGTTATACCAACCTAAGCACCAGCGTAGACAGCTCTACGTCAGTGGGAGAGTTTCTCCTGCCAACATAGATACCACAACTCTTCGAGGCTCAAGTAATTAAGTTGATGGGAGAGCTCTCTCTTGTCAACTTAGGTAAAGGTTTCTAACCAGCAGAAGAGTGAAGTTCTGGAACAGCCTTCCAAGGGGAGCAAAGGAGGAAAAAAACCTAACTTGTTTTAAAACTGAGCTTGGTAAGTTTATGGAGGGGATGGTTGGACGAGGTAGCCCACTACGGCAGGTGGCCCAAACACAACTGCCAGTATCAAATATCTCCAAAGGCTGGGGATGGGATACTAGAGGGGGAGGACTCTGAGATACTATAGAGAATTCTCTTCCAGGTGTCTGGCTGGTGGGTCTTTTCCAGAGGCTCAGGGTCTAACTAATCACCACATTGGGATCAGGAAGGAATTTCCCCCCACGTCAGATTGTAGGGTATGGCTACACTTGCAGCTGTACAGCGCTGCCGCGGGAGCGCTCCCGCGGCAGCACTTTGAAGTGCTAGTGTGGTCATGGCGCCAGCGCTGGGGGAGACCTCTCCCAGCGCTGCAGGTACTCCACCTCCCTGAGGAGATTAGCTTACAGCGCTGGGAGCCGCGCTCCCACCACTGGGGCACTGTTTACACTGGCGCTTTACAGCACTGTAACTTGCTGCGCTTGGGGGGGTGTTTTTTTCACACTCCTGAGCGAGAAAATTGCAGTGCTGTAAAGCACCAGTGTAGCCAAGGCCTTAGAGACCCCAGGATGGGGGGTGCCACACCTCTGCAGTGTGGGGCACGGGTCACTTGCTGAATTGAAGTAGAGTACATGATGGATTCTCTGTAACTTTGTCTTTAAATCAAGATTTGAGGATTTCAGTAACTCAGCCAGAGGTTATGGGTTATTACAGGAGTGGGTGGGTGAGGTTTGGTGGCTGGCAATGTGCAGGAGGTCAGACTAGATAGTCATGATGATCCCTTCTCACCTTAAAGTCTCTGAGTAACACCTAACACAAGAACTAGGGGTCACCAAATGAAATTAATAGGTAGCATGTTTAAAACAAACAAAAGGAAGTATTTCTCCACACAACGCACAGTCAATCTGCGGAACTCCTTGCCTGAGGATGTTGTGAAGGCCAAGACCATAACAGGGTTAAAAAAAGAACTATATAAATTCATGGAGGATAGGTTCATCAATGGCTACTAGCCTGGATAGGCAGGAATTGTGTCCCTAACCTCTGTTTGCCAGAAGCTGGGAATGAGCAACAGGGGATGGATCACTTGATGATTACCTGTTCTGTTCATTCCCTCTGAAGCACCTGGCATTGGCCACTGTTGGAAGACAGGATACTGGGATAGATGGGCCTTTGGTCAACCCAGCAGGGCCATTCTTATGAGTATATGATTTGTCTAAGGTTGCACAAGTTAGAGGTAGAGCCCAGGAACAGAACCCACTATTTCCTGACTCCCACTCCAATGCTCTCTCCACAGGACCACCCTACTTCCTAAATTGGTTACTGTAAGAGAAAGTTGGATTTTGCTTGTAAATTGATGAGTGAGCTATAAAGAAAGGAACTTGTATCCTGCAGAACACTCTGGAGGAGAAAACACTTTGGAGAATGTATGTGTTTAAGATAATACAGATTTATCCAAAGTCCTTTGAAGTCAAGGAAAGGCTAAAAATCCTGAGTGATTGTTGGAGTGTTCAGGTTACCGAAGACACATTTATGTGTACTTGTTAGACTATCCAACAGTGACTCTCTTTTGTAAGAAAGTTTACAAAATGCAGAATTGTTCTTTGTTTCTTATGATCCTTTCCTGTGTAAATATAGCTTTATTTTGCTTTATGTTTACATTTTTCTTGTTTTAGGTTGAATTGTTACTTGTAAAATAAGAGATAAGAAGCCAAGCCAGCACCAGTCTTGGGAGACCCTGCATTAAAAACAGAGACATGTGGAAGGCTATCAGAAAACTAAGCTTTTCCCTGAAATGCTATAACAAAACTGAGAAGAGGTAGCGATGTTAAAGGAATCCAAAATCCACTTGTTACAGATATAGCTAGTTCTTGTAGGAGATATCGGGGTTGCCAAAGGAATTACAAGTTGTTGTAGAAGTGATGTTTTGTAATTCAGGATTTTATTGTGCCCCAATACTCCCATTGACTTTAATGATGCAGAATCAGGGCCTATGTGGAGGTTTTGTTCTTCCTATGTGTCAGTGGGGGAGAGGTCACTATGCTGCTTTCTTACCAAGGAACTCCTCATGGATGGCCCTACCCTTCAGCAGGTCCTGAGGGCAGACATGTGGTCTGTTCCCCAGGGGCACAAACCTTGCTTTCTGATGTAGGGGAAACACCTCCACACAAGGGTTTCTTTTCTCTTAAGCCTCTCTTGTGGAAGACCCAAACTAGTCCTCGGGTAACAGTTTTCTCTGTATCATTAGTGATCCAGTACTGAATCATGGAGGCCAGGAGAGACAACTGTTACCTTCTGTATCTTGGCCAAACTCCAGTTTGGATAACTCTGTTCCTCTCATCTCAGTTCTCCCTGCATTTTGCAAATTGGTACAATATTCTATGCTGAACACAGTTCTGGAAGGTGCTGAGATGCTATGGTGATGAGGGCTGTCTAAGAACCTCATTACAGTAGAAGAGAAGATTTTTCTTCATTTCTTGACCTAAACTGCTGTGTAGTTTTGCTGTACACTGCTAAACAGTTGCTGCATCCCACCCAGAGAGGTGCTTGTGTTTTAGTGATGGATGAAGTGTGTTTGTACACACACACATATATAAAGTGTTTGAAGTACTTTGAGATTCTGGAGATGAAATGCACTATCTAAATGTGTGTTATTACTCCAGTGGCTTCATATATATACATTTTTAAACAAAAGAATAGGGTCTGGTCCACTTATTAAGTCTCTTTGACAATTTAATGGGATGAAATTATTTTTTTTAAATCAGAAAAAAAGTGTTATGATACGGATCTCTAAGAAATGGGAAATAGTTTCTAAGGGATGCAGTTGTAAGCCCTACTGCTTACAGGCATTTAAAATTAGACAAAACACTACAAAATAAAAGAATGGAGACTATCACAAACTGGCAGCTGATGGACTAGATGACTAAAGTGGTCTTTTCCATCTCTAATTTTATGATTGTTGTCAAGCAACCTGGCTTGTCATAGACTCAGATTTACATATGTATTCTTAAAATATCTTGGCATTTTCCCTAACCCAAGGGTCTTCAATAATCTGTAAATAAAAACAGAATATTAATACTCAAACTAATATTACTATGAAGATACTTGTGTGGACTATAAAATTAATTGTAGGTATATAAAATCAACAGTTTTAAAACCTCTAAAGATCTTTCCAGCCTCCCACAGAATTAATTAAATTGTGTCCATTACACCACATGTTGATAACTAGAGAAGGAGGATGGTTCAGAGAATGGGAAAAGAGAGGAAGGATGGTTCAGATGATAGATCTCCGAAATCCTAGCTTCTGTTTCCTGGTCTGCCACAAACTTCCCCTGGGCTCTGACTTAGTCTCGCTGTGCCTCCATTCCCTATCTGTTAAAATGGGGATATACTCCCCACTATCTCATAGGGGTTTGTGAGGGTAAATGTATTTAAAATGGTGAAGCACTCAGCCATAGCAATGGGGCCATCTAAGTAGATTTAAAAACAAACAAACATAGAATGTTCAGCTATTCAAGTAGTGCACCTTTCAAGTGGTTTGTCCTTTGACCTCAGTCAAAATCCTACACAACTTTTGTTTTTGGTAACTACCAACTTATCTGGTAGCCTATGGGAAATTCCCTGGCAGAAGAGGACTCTGGAGTGTGCACAGTTACTCCTCAAGCTCCCAGAGACTGCTTTGGCATGGACACTGAACTTTAATAGTGCTGAATCAAGTCCCCTTCTGGTTCAGATGGTCTGCCAAAGTGTGGGTGGAAACAGGTTGCCATCAGGATTGGGGTTGGCAGGGGCAGACTGGCACTGTCCATGCTGTTCTGTTGATGAACTTCACCTACTGTGAGTTCTAAATTGCCAGGAGACCACTTCCTCTCATTTGGCCATTGTCCTATGGACTGCGGCCGCCACCACCCAATTTTATTGCAATGAAGCCTGCATTGCCCCTGACTGCCTCCCAAGGGCTCTTGGACCTTTTCATGTGCCCAGAACTCACCTAGAAAAGGAGCAGCAGGAAATAAGCAAACATTTGTTTCTCTTTGCACTTGCACAATCTGAGTGACCCATTAAGGGGGCGAGGGGAACAGTTCCCCCAGCACAAGGAGGCCTTGGCAAGCTTTTACATGGGTGAGGATTTTCATTGCAAAGTTACCAAACACGGGCTGGGAAAATAAAACCCACCCTGGCCAGCTACAAGAAACCACTAGCTCCCTCCTGTTCCATAGCTGTCTTTCTTTCATTGAGTCCTCCAGCCCCTGGGGCTGCGGCGGGGCTCTTCGTGGAGGGTGGAGCAGGTGCCAGGGCGTGGCTGTGCTCATCTCTCTTTGTGTGTCGTCTTCTCGCTCTCTTCCAGCAGAAGGAGCCACTCCAGTGAAGGGACTAGGGGGAGGGGAGTGCGGTGGGGGAGGGAGCTTAGGTGGCTCTCCGCTCCGAGGCACGCCGCCTCTGTTTGTATACAGTGCGCTCTCCAGTCAGCAGGGCTCTGTCCTCTCTCCCTGCATTGTTTCCTTCCCGGCAGAAGCCCCTGCAGCAGCAGGCGCCGGAGGAGGCGGCTGTCACTAGCCCACTGGTAGACAAGGGGGAGCGCCACACACCCAGCCAGCTCCCAGCGCGTCGCCGGACCAGCCCCTGCTCTGCAAGCCGCGATGGACTTGCAGCGCTCATACTGTGAGCTGCTCTGCCTGGTTTCGGGATCTTATTAGTAGGGGAAGAGGCAGAACTCAGCCACCCGCCAAGAGAATTAGCCTTATTCCAAGGAACCTCCGGGAAGAGGACATCTTCTCGCCGAGTCGCCTGGTGCAAGGATCCCCCCGCTCTTCCTCCTTCTTTCCAAACGAACCCCCCTGCCTGGGGTCGCCCCTTGGGGGACGAAAAAGGATCACCATGAGCCGCTTGCTGGTCGCCTGGCTTTTGCTCTGTTTGAGCCTCGGGGGGCCGCAAATCACCCAAGGTGAGGAGGGGCGTGAGGGCAGTGTGGAGGGTGGGGGTGTCCGTGGGGCCACGGGGAAGCCAAGTGATCCCAAAGTCAGAAGCGAAGTGCGCCGTGTGGAGTGAGAATTGACGCAGGCGATCTTGGGGGGCGGAGGGGGAGACGTGAACTATTGGAAGCTGTGAATAATACGAAGCTGACAACGTGGGTGTTTTTAATATGTGTCTGTGTGTCGGATTAGATGCCCTGGCCTCTGCACACATGTTCTGTTTCGTAACTGTGCTTAATTAGTGGGAAGGATTCGGTGAGAGTTTAAATGTAATCCAGATGAGAGGTTGGGGAGATTTAATATCCACAGAACTGTCCACATCTTCCCCTTCATTTGTTAAGGATGTTAATTCGGTGCTGAAGATCCAGCAAAATGCTGAACAGTTTGCAAACACATTCAGGGCTTCAATACCGCTCTACTAATGAACGCCTGTGTCAATCTCCTTTTTGGCTGGCTCTCTAACTAGGACATTCTCCATCTGAAATGTGGGAATAAACCACACTCCTTAATCCGATGGGTTTTTAATTCTTCCTCACCCCTCCCGTTGTAAAAGTTGCAGGAGCTCATCTTGTCAGGCTCTTAATGACCTAAGGATGCGAGAGGGGATAATAAAGTAACGAGGTGTTTGGGTTTTTTTAATGCAAAGCCAGTGAAGGCTTAATCTGATCTTCATGGGAACGCCTCGGAGAGGAGGGATACTGGGAAATAGAAGCGCTGCTGGTTGGTGTGTTCAAGTTTGTAGCGACAGGGGAGGTTTGGTCCAGAATTTGAGGCGCTCTCTCTGGCAAATTAAAGCATCCTTTCTGTTCAGTTTTCAAAAGGGAGAGAAGGGGGCTAAAGGGATGTGAAAAAAGCTTCCCACTGTGCCGGCTTTGATTGAAATATCCCTATCTGGCTGCAGCCCCAAGGAAGAGTTCCCCCCGATCAGAAAAGGTGTCTGCCAGGCCATTTCCCCTGTACGGAGCTGGAGGGATTCGCCCAAAGCCGTTCTGAGCTGAGCTGAGCAGGGGCTGCGATCTGAAACTCCTCGTCACCCTCACCGCTAGGCTAGTCCACAGGAGCCGGGGGAGTCAGGCAATGTGCATGTGAGGCTCTCAAGTGCCTTTCCTAGTATAATGTCCGCAATCGGCAGCCTCCTCTAAGGTGATGGAGTGAAACCCGCTGTAGTTAGCTTCTCAGATGCAGCGAGAGGTTTTCCTCCTAGCAGTGATTTCCCGCCCCCCCCTCCCCCGGGGCCAGTGCTGTATTCTGCACTGATCGTCTCCGCACTTTGACTCTAAAGCAGTGAGAGAAGGAGCGAGTGCGTGGCTGCGTGAACCACACGCCTGCCTGTCCCATAGGTGTGGAGATGGGCAGCCCCCGCTTGGGTGGAGGCAGGGAAGGGTTGGATACAGCAACTGCAGCTGCCGCCCAGCCCAGTCCGGTTGTTGGGAGCTCTGGGCTGCGGTCATTCACCCACACTCACTCACTCACCTCCCCTGCCAATGCTGCTGCTGTTCAGTGAATCAGACCCTCAGCCCAGTAACACGCACACGGCACCAAACTTAGCAACTGCTGGGACTATGGCTAGCCCAGCAAAGGGCAGCTGGTGGTCGAGGCTGATTCTCGAATTGTTTTTCAAGTCCCCACAGAGAATGATCTGGCAGCTGCCCGCTCCCTAGTATCTAGCACTGTCTGTCTTTTAAGTGGAGGAACCGACAATGAAATGGTACTTTCCCCCACTTTCTTCTCTTACTGTAATTTAAAGCTTTCTGCGGGGTCATCATTGCAAATAGTTACCTGTGCAAGATGAGTTTCTCCTCAGATAGTCCCCCAGCCTATAAACGCAGCGCGAACTTGCTACCAGTGTCGTTGCATCCAGCCGATTTTTCTTATCATAGGCTAAATGGCCGTGTGGTAAGGGTTAATGCATTGAGATGCACTGAAAAAAGAAATGCGATTTTGTCAGACTTGTGTAGAGCAAGTATTAGCTGAGCATGTCTTGCTAATTTCTTTAACATTTAGACTTGGCCCCTTTTATTAATCATTTTTATTTTAAAATTAAACCAATGCATCAGTCAAATTGAATATTTTATTAGTTCTTAAATTATTCATCGCTATGGGTTGCTCTCAAAATCCAATAACGTTCATACAGTTGCAGCAAGCATGTGATAGCTTATGCAATCTGGCCTTGTACCTGCACTTTCTGCCTAAAGTCTTTTAAGCAAAAGGTATTATATCTGACAAAGTCTAGACATGTCTTAAATACTCTGCATTGGAATTGTACATGACTGCCTGGTATACATCTAAGCTTTTTTCTTCTAGTTACAGCAGGAGGATTTTTTTAAGCAACTAGAGGACTAAATGAATATCATTATTTTTTTACAGAGCAACATACCTTGTAGAGACAGTTTGCCCATTTTTACATAATTAATTGAATTGTAATTGTTAAAGTAAAATATTTTCCAATTATTTTATAATGCAGTGATAAGAGCAAATTGTATTGAGTCTTCATAACATGGTAAAACTAAATAAAATTGTTCTTAAACAGATCTACCACACTAAGTTAATTTTGCTCTCTGGCATAACACTGTAATAGGCACTCTCAAAATTATGAGGGTTGTAAGAGTTACAATTACTTACAGTGCTTCCAAAAAGTTTTCAAACAGTCCCAAACTTTTTCTATGCTTTGTTAAACTTCATCTTTCTCAATAAATATCAACTTTCACAATAAAAAAACTATGCAGTGGTGCCATTATTGCAGTGGTCAGCTCTGTGGTGTTTTGCCTTTGGGTCAATACCAGTTACAGATGGAAATTAAGTAATATGGGTAGTTAATGAGTTGTGTTGCTGGTCTACCATTACATTCTTCTATTCTTACAGCATGTGCTTGTTAATATACAGTTAGATTTCCTTGGAAATCATTTAACTGGTATACAAAAGCAACTTATAGTTTTTATCTCTGAGTGCTGAAAACTAGAGAGATCAAATTGTGATGCCAATTGCTATTAACTCATATTGTCTTTAAAAATGTATATTTATGATAAGTTTTCTATGCAGCAGGTTTATACTTAACTAGCACAGTTGTTTAGTAAATCATTTATAATGCACAATAATAATGATGGAATAGTCTGGTCATCACAATAAAAAAACTGATTTTTCTTCCATTTTATTTTGTCCAGTCTGGCTAATTTTTTAATATCATACATTGGCACAGCGGTTAGATCTTCACATACATGTTATATGCAAATATATGTGGAAACTAGGCTAGAGAGAGAGAGAGAGAGAGAGAGAGAGTGGCTTCTTGTAGCATTTAGCTGTCAAGAAGATGTGAATGAATTGTTTTGAAAGAGAGTTACTGGCTCTTTTGCTATTTGTTTCTAAACCACAATAAAGGGTTTACATTTCTTGTTGCTGCTGTTCTTTGGTGAAACCTGAACAAAATAAATCTGATGTTGTGTCATTTATTGAACAGACAGCAGCCACAGTGAAGAAACGAATGATTTATGATGGAGTAAACATTGTCTCTTGTCCATAGAAGCAATACAGGGATATCAGTTTGATTTGCACACTTTTTAGGAACTAATCAGAATGAAGAGTAGTCTTATGAAATCTTGTAAGCAAACTATTCCCTATAATGGTGACTAAAATTCTGTGTCTATATTTTGAATGTCAAAGATCACAAATGAATGTAAAAGATCTGAACAATTGAAATGTTCTGTTTAAGCTTACTTTTTAAGTACCTTTAGAAACAGCTTGTAAGGTATGTCATAATGATCTTTTTGTGATGATTTTGTGTCCTTTTGTGAATTTCAGTAACATGTTGAAGAGATATATGAAATTTTTTTCTATAATGTGTGATGTTTTCAATGTTTCATTGTCTCTTGTAGATAAACCAAGATCGATTAAAAATTGAATAAATATTTAAGCAGAATGTTGATGAATGTCAGAAGAAAACTATGAAGAAGACTTCATGGTACTGATCTGTGTTGAGAATGGGCTGTTAATCAGATGTATCCTCACCAGTAGGTGTTAGAAGTGTCAGTGGAGATTATTTAGACAGACAGACATAAATCATGACCCAGAAATAAATCATGTGGTCAAACAGGTAATTAGACATCAGGACTAACTCATGGAAAAGGGGTGATTAGACACATCTTAACTTTACACTAATATTTAACAATTACTGTAATTATGTGTGTGGGGGGGGTTAAATTCAACTCATGTGGTAGATCTTTTGTGGGAAATAGACACTGATCTGTGTAATGCCCCTGCATTGAAACAGTTTCTGTTCAGCGATTATGGGAAGCCTTTACACAGAGGCTTAGCAAACAGATGACGTTGGCATTGCCAAAAAAAGTCCGCAAGCTTCTTTGTCTGTGTCTGGGGAGCCTGAGAAGATATTTTTAAACCTCCAAGAAACTTTTTGAAAAGATGTTGCTTTTTCTCTGTTACAATGCAAAAACATAATTTAATCCAGTGCTTGGAAGCTTCTCTAAAGCCTGCTGCTACAGCTGGAATGAGCAGCGTGGTGCAGCAGTGCTGAGAAACATCAGAGATAAATAGAAGAACATGATTGTTCAAATCTAACAACACTGGAAGACTGAAAACATCACAGAGACTTCTTAAGATTTTCCTGTTTTATGTCTCAGTGAACCTTTTTCATCTGTAGACAACATCTATTTCTCTACAAACAGCTGACAGTGTGACCTGGCATAGTGGTTTCTCACTGTTCTTTAACAGATTACTTTTGTATTCAAATTTGTTTCCAGTGCCTGCTGGTGTAGCCCTTAGCATATAACAGATGCAGCAGGGTGCAATAATGTAAGACTTGTCAGTTTTGGACAGTCACAAATGTCAAGCCATGCATTGTTCCAATGAGGACTCCTCTTTTCTTTTTTTCTTTTTTTTTTTTTAAGAGTCCTTTTAAATAAAGTATCAAAGGGGTAGCCATGTTAGTCTGGATCTGTAAAAGCAGCAAAGACTGCTGTGGCACCTTATAGACTAAAAATTGAATGATGATTTATTGAGGCTGTGTAACAAAGACAGCATTTGCAGAAATGCTTACTGAAGTGCCCCTTTCTGCTGGTCTTGTAGCAACTAGCACAGTTATCAGCCAGTTAAAATTCATGAGAGTTTAGTGCACTCTGAAAGTTGCTTCAAAGGTAAATCTCTTGCCATTAGGGGCCAGATTCTGATACCCTTCCTTACCTTGGAATAAGAACCTTACTCCACAAATGATCTTACTGACTTCATGGGAGCACTTGGAGAATAAGGTGCTACTGAATATGAGTAACAGCATCGGATTCTGGGCCTGAGGAATTTTGTATTGAAATGATTACAATGGTCCGGAATAATTTACTTTAGAAAGATGCATGAGTGCTCTTACAAATTCATTGGCCAGGTGTAGAGTTGCTTTCTTTTACCACTTCTAATTTACTTACTGTTCATTCCTCTTTGAGAACAGCAAACTCAAACTTTTACAAGCTCAAGAGCCAAGAGTGGTGCTGAAATCTTAGAAGATGATCATAGGGCTTGATGTTGTACTGAGAGTCAGTTTTGGCATGTTTGAGGTATGCTTGAGGCTTGGCTAGTTACAGTGTCAAACTGCACATGGAGGTTTGAGAGCATGGGATGAGCATCCAAACAGTACTAAATTCTTTCAGCTTTAAAACTTCGTCCAAGAACTGGGGAGAGCAGAATGTGAAGTAGGAGTCTAATTTTTTTCTGTCCAAAATCGTCTGAGATACTGGAGAAGACTTGAACTAGAACAGATATTAAAGGGGCAAAGGGATCCTTCATGCTGCTCCAGTGGTGATAGAAGCCCTAAAGCTGGTTTGGTTAGCAGCTGGGAGGGGGAGCCAGCATAGGGGAATCTTCAGGTGGTATACAACTGTCATAGCAATTTCTATACCACCACTAGCATAGGGGAGTGGCCAGGAAAAGAAGGCACTGAGTCCCAGTGATACCCTGATGGTAGCATGGTTCTTCAGTACTGGTAAAGCAGCAACAGAACTGGCAGTTGCAAGGCTGAGGAAATTAGAAATCTTGGCTCTTTGGGGAAGGAAATTATGTCTTTGTATGCATTTGCACTGTGTATTGGGACCTCTGAATGCTACGGTAGTATAAATAGTTAATAATCGTGATATATATCATGTTCTCTGCCTATAAAATAATTCAGATTTAAAAAGTGGAAAAATCAGACTGACCTTCAGTGGCTATAAGCAAATTATTAGACAATTAGAATATGTAATTACCTCAAAGCTGGTTATTATAGAATCTATTTAGAGTGGAATACATTATCATACAAAATCCTTATAAAAATGTATTAAAGCAGCTATAACCCATATACATTGTCTGTAGGTCATATCCTCAGTTGGTGTAATAGCAAATGGGGTTAGATCATAGGGTGCTAAACTTCATATTTCAAAACAATCAGTTATAGGAGCCAAAAACTGCATCAGAAGCAACAAAACTTCGAAGTTTCTTAGGTTTTCTTGAAACTCAAAAGCTAACGAACAGTGCCCTCTAAACCTCCCACCCCACCCCAAACTGCTTATTAAAATGTTTCTTCCGGGCTACGGCTTGTATGCCAAGAAGCATTTAGAAGTGCTTTTTTTCACCACATAGGTAAAGAGTACCTCAGAATATGTGGTTTTAATGGAGATGCCTGCACAGTCTTAACTATAGCCTTGCTGTAATGCAAAAAGTAGGTCACAAAGTAGCTTTTAAAACTTTAAAAGCTTTCTTGCAACTTGGGCAGTACTTTTTCCTGCTTTGAATGTAGCGCTTGGCTAGTGTCAGAGAATGGCATCCGATGGAAGGTAAGAAGTAGGCATACTAAGAGCTGCCTCTCTATGTAGGACTCAGTTGTGAGTAGAACTGGTTCCGAATTTTTCGATGAAAGCTTTATTTTATTTTATTTTATTTCATTTCATTTTAAGTTGAAACAGAAACTTTCTGTAGCAAGGTTTTGGGTATGAGAGTGAGGGAGACAGATGCAAACCCATCCCAGAGTAGCTGTTAGCCCAGGAGTTAGGGCACTCATCTGCGATGCGGGAGACCTATGTGGCTGCTCTGCCCCATCTGGAGCAGAGAACCTGCATCTTGCACATCCCACGGGAGTGCCCTAACCACCAGCCTATGAAGTCAGTTTTTATCTCAGTCATTCCTGTTCCACTTTGTATAAATAATTAAATATTAATTGGGCAAGAGAGAGTGCAGTGACTCAACTGGGATGTGTGTGGCCCAGATTCAAGTCCCTGCTCTGAATCAGGCACAACCTGGATCTGCCACAACCCAGGTGAGTGACCCCACCATTAGCCTATTAGCTACCTTGAGGTGGATGTATTTCTCCATTTGTGAGAAATTCCAATAGGCCTGTGTTTTGTACTGGCACAGAACAAAAACAAATTCCGAACCATTGAAATTTTTCACTAAAAAGAATTCTTATTTTCTTGCCAGTTGTAAGGCCTGATGCATGGCCATGCCAGAGATTAAGGGTGTGGTGAGGAGCCTGGACCACTGGTGTCCTTGCACCGGCTATTTGCATTGTTGGAGTCTGCATGGGGAGGAAATCAGTTACCTCACTGGGCTGCCACTCCCCTTCCTGGGAAGGTGGGCTGGGCATGGATGGAACTTTGGCTCTGCCCATCCACCTCACTCCTGCAAGTGCTGGCATCAGAGCTGGTGCAGATTTATTTCTCCAACAAAGCAAGGGCAAAGCAGAGACCAGATTGTGGCTTTGTTTTTTTGCTCTGCTCTGTGGGTACCATATCTACAAACTGCCCCTTGGTCAGGCTGGGTTGTAAGGCTACAAATCAGCCTTTAGTGCCCACATTTAAAAAAGTGATTCCCGAAGTATTGCTCGTTTTGACAGAGAGCAAAATGTTCTGAAACCGCTCAGCACCTTAATCTCTTGCCAGTTTCCAGCATCAGTAAATATATTTGCCATATTTTTGTGCCAGGAGACTGACAAAAATCACTACAAAACTACTTTTTCTGTTGTTGTCAAGAAGCTGCTTCAGTCCTGTAAAATTAGGGAGAATTACTGGGGCAATTGGAAAATAAGTGATTTCTGCCCATTGATTACCTCAGTCCTTATACCACCCTCCATGGTGCAGCCACTATGGACAATATATTGGGATGATTTTGGAATAGAGTTTTATAAACCAAGTTTACATGTGCAAATTGAAAGTAAAAGGTGTCTTAAGACAGTTGTATTTTTCTGTGTAGCTGCTTATCTTCTTTGACAGCATCTATCACAGTTTGCTGTCATTACACACGTTCAGTCTCTTTAATCCAGGCTTTGGCTATTCTTTTATAGTTCCACAACTTGTGTTACTTTATCTCTCTACCATGTATTTTGTCTATAGATATTACACTTTTTTCAGATATTGCCATGTGTTCTGAGGTTCTCCTCTCTTACCTTTTGCTGCTCGTTCACTTCAAGCTTTCTCAGCAAGGTATTACTTATGTATTTATTATTTTCATAGCAGTCATTGTGAATTTCATAAAGAATGAAGTTTCAGCAAAGTCCAGCATACTTAGGGAACTCACTGGCGGCCTGTTGTGGGATAAATCTGTTTTGTGGTGGAAGTCTGTTGGTGAGGAGCAACTAAAGCAACCCCAGAAACCTGCTGGATAAGAAACAGAGGTGAGAGTAAACACTGAATAAAATGGATTCTTAGACCAACAACCAGCATCTAGTAAGAAGAATGGTGGCTCAGAAATGACCTCTTCCTTGTGAGGAGTTTAGTATCCTCTACCAATGGAGGCAGAGATTTCAAACTCTAAAATAAAAATGCTAGTTCTCCCCTGCCTTGTACTGATGTAGTCACTTACACCTGTGTAGCGTGACTATAAAATCTGTGGCTCTGATTTGGTAGCATTTACACCTGCTTTTGTGCACTTTCTTTACATATGTGTAAGTGACTATGCAAGAAGAAAGGATCAGGTCCTTAGCGCACTGTGTCTGCAGTTACCCAGTCCCCAGTGGCTCTCCTCCATTGGTCCTCCTGCCCAGCTAAGTGCTGGCTGACTCTAAAGCCTGTCCTGATAGGTCACTTCAGCTCTGGGCCAGATTAAGACACTTTCTCCTAATTTCTCTGAATGAGTGAAATAGCTCTTGCCACCCCAACCAATGAGGAAGTGGAGCTCTCCTTCCACTTCCAGCAGAGGAGGAAGAGATGCACTCCTTCTAAATCCACTCATGTATTATCTTCAGGTTTAGCTAATTCCTAGTCAGGCACACTGATTTAAGACATCTGTTGGGTAGGCTTGATTCTAGCTGCAATCCTCGCCTGGCTATGGCAAAGTACCCAGGCTGTTCCCTGGTCTCCCGCAGTTCTCTTCTTGGGCCCTGTTTGGATCTGCAGTTTCTGAAGCCCACCCACTCATACAGTGCAGTCTTCTCACAGATCAATCCTTCAGGGTTTGTGGAATAGCTGCTAGGTGTGATGTCAACCAGCTAGTCTGATACTTGAAAAATGAAAACAAAAATGTCTTTGGTAAGATGTTTAAGAAAACTTCTACATTTCTGAGGTTCATAAGAGGGGAATCCCTGCCTCCTCTCCCCCACCCTCCCCCCACATTTTCCCTCCTCCCCTTTTTCAGTGGCAAAAAAATTATGCTTTTGGTTTTCCAACAAATAACAGTGGAGGGGAGAGGATTAAAAAGTTCCTATGGAAAACTTTCCTTTAGGAAAAACCCATTTTCTGTTCTCTTTCTCCCTCCCCCTCTCTCCCCCCCAAAAACCAACCAACCAACCAAAAATCCAATTGAACACTTCCAGCCAGATCTACCTGTAACCAGTTACGTGCCCCTACTTGGTCAGGGCTGAGCTCCTATGCAGGAGTGACATCCCCTCCTCCAGTGGGAGAAGGCTAGTACCAGGAAGTTTTGTGGTGAGATTTTCTTCCACCTGTCTAATCAATCAGGGCTCTGGAGGTTGTAGAGGGTAGCTCTTCACCTCTGCCTGCTTGGATTCGAGTGTCAGGTCTGGCCCCTTCAAAGCACTACTGTGCCACATGGGGTGAGGGTTTCAGCTGCGTGCTGAGGTCTATCAATACTTTGTTATTTAAATGGGTGTATCTTCCAAAGAGGATATGCAGATTCTCTCAGAATCTAGAAACAATGATATATGAAGATCAGGAGGTTAATTCAATAGATATATGCCTGATGTTAAAAGAACTGCTAAGGAAAATCCGATGGTTGTATCTGTTATGTTAGGCGTTATGATGCCAGACCTTATTGTTAGTATCACATTTACCACTGTGGAAGGGTCAAGACCTGCTCCCTGTTAGTGTGAGGCATCTCCTCAAACAGCATGAAAACTATCATCATTGTGATCTCATAATTATACTTACTCCCAAATGTAATCCATTCCAGACATCTTAGAAACAGATGATCTATTGTGAAATTTCTAGATCAGCATTTTGGAATCACTATTTCAGGTAAAATGTTGGCTAACGTTCTCATCTTATGACTGTGTGTGTATTAGATTCTCTTTTCTCATCCATTTCCAAACTGACAAGCTGTAAGTGTCTTTAAAATGCATATTTCAAATGGTCACAATATGTTTACAGCAAGGTATATACGTTTATCACAGTTGGAATAATTTTAAAAAGCCTTGGGTGTAGAGAGACAGCACAACTTTTCTGTAGAAAATTATATTCAGAAGGGATATAATTTTGTTCTCCATTTTGCTGCTAAGAACATAGCACAGAAATTGCTGGAGGATTAGACTTATTACACCTGTTCTTTGAGGAAGAAAGAATGTGACTTGCTAAAAGATTTTAAGAAACATACTGCACCGAGTTGTAATCTATTCTGTAAATGACTTTATGAAAGGTATTTTAAGTGGATTTAATGAAATACTAATGTTGGGCCCTGGTCACACGTGACTGAATAGGGGAGTAATTGCACCTTTTACTCCCTAGTGTGGCCATACAGGATCTACCCAGATCTTAGTTTTGGGTGTGAGGAGGGTATTCTGCCTCCATACACAAATGTTTAGAGGAGTGGATAGTGGGTAAGGGAAGCCATGTTTCTACTTCTCCTGGATGCTGGGCAGTGGAGCTGGCTGAATGCATAGGACAGGGTGGAGATCATACTGCATCTTATAAAGGGCTGACATACGATGCATCCGCTCCACCCCATGGAAGTGAGGTAAGGAGGAGTTGCACCTTGAAGGTGTATGTCTGGGGCATATTCCCAGTGCTCTTTTTGGGGCAATGCCCCTATGTGTTGCTCCATGCTCCTGGTAGAGCTTAAAGGCTCAATCTAGTCCTTTTATTAATAGCAATAGAAATACATTCTGTCTGGGGGAAAAGCTAAATAAATGAGACTTTTTTTTCTATCCAGTATTTCACATGGATTTTGGGGTGACTATTTAATTTCCAGGGAAACTTGAAAGTACAGGCACAAGAGAGGAGATTCAGAATACAAGGATTTCATGTGACATATTAACAAAATAAATCAAGGTGACTGACAGGATGGTTATGGAGGAAACAGCGGGCTACCTGCACTACTTATTTCATAATTCAAAGACCAAAAAAGTCTATGCCAGCACTGCCTGGATGGGAGGTGACTGTATTTATCATAGATATCCCTGAAATACCTATATGAAAATGGGGACTTCTCATTGGCCACTTAGCATTTGTAGCCCACAGTCGCCATAGTTTCATAGTTATAAAAGGGATTTGGGAAAACATAGTGACCTTGTCATTCTTCTTTGTTTTTGACCTTTTGTCTTTTCAGATCTATGCTACTGCTGAGGCCCTATTTTCATTTGTTTTGTTTTCTTAGGAACTCTTTATTCCTTGCCTTTGAAGAGCTCTCAGTACAATCCTCTGTTTCATGAACTGAAAGCTTTCAAATAGTCTTGAAAATTATTGGTATCGTATAGCCTAATGGACAAGTACTAAGATCAACTGCAATCATAGTACAATTAGACCAGGAACTATATGCAAAATACCCTGCTGTGTCAAGCTTGGTGTGTGGTTTGAAGGTGTTTTCACAGTGACAGCTTATAATGTATGGTAAGCCAGTGCTTATTTTCCTGTGGGCCGCTATTTTATCCACCGTTAATGGTTCACTAGCTCTAGTTTGACCCCTGTAATTTCAAGACTTCAATTCATGGAATAAAAAGCACAAAATCCCAGAGTATTTTGATCAAAAGGATGGCTTGATGTTGAATGTAGACTATTTTTAAAGTAACTCTTTTAAGTGCAATGGCTTTGTTTCATGTGTCCTGGTTTTAATAAACAAAGAGGCATTACTTTGCAAACACTGCAGAAATTACAAAACCAAAACAATATAAAACTGTCTACAATATTACAAAAGCAATCATTTGATGAACAAAATCCTTCCTGCACATTGTGAACTGCATATTGTGCAAATTAGGAATGTGCAATTGCTCTTTTTTCATATAATTTAGGATTTTATGGTTGCATAGAATCATGGATTCTGGGGCACAAATGTAGACACTGGGGTAAGATGTTTCTGAAAATTTGGTTCTGAAGTTAACTTTTCAGATTTGGTCTGGGCTTTTGTCACACAAACCAAATCCTGAATGTATAAAATTAGGCGCCTTAGTTTGTTGTGGTTTAGGACTATGCGGTGCAAGATGAGGAGCTCTAATCTATATTTGCTAAGTAAGAGATCTGGGTTTTGGAGCTGAGAGTGATCAGCTCCTGAGAAAATAAGGTGAATTTTATTTAGGTGTTTACATATGGTTTCCAAAAAGGCAATGGGAACTATGGACAATATGGCCTCTTTGGAAAATAAACAAAAATTGTGGCAAAACGATGAACTTTGCCAAAGGAAGACATTCAGAGTAAAGAGAGGGTTTTTTTTCCCCCTCCTAAGTAAAACAATGCAGTAACTAACAGAAGTGTTTTGCTATCCACCTCTTTTAAAAAAAAAAAAAAGAAAAAGATGCATTACAAGTGTGAGAGATTAAATATTACCTGTTCAGAGCCACCATGGTGCTCTGTTTTACTTTTTCATTCTGTGCATTCCTTTGTTCAGATTTCACTTTGGATCATTATTAGAGCCAGATGAATACTGCAAAACTTTTGCAAGTGTATTATTTCACTTTTTATAATATGAATAAACTTGATCTGGTAGCCTTTGTGCTTCCCCCCTCCTCCTTTCTAGGTGAAATTGACCCCATATGGAAGGTCAGCCCAAAGGTTCATGTCCTATGTAAACCCTGCTGTGACTACTTAAAACTGGATCTGGATATATATATATAATATGCTTTGTACTGTTAGCCATTTCTGCATAAGGCTGAATTTCATTCTTTGTGAATGTTAGCAATGAAGCTTCACTCGTGCAAAGGCTAATAGAATGCAAATCTACAACCGCAGCCACATATCAAAAAACAGTTAAGTGTTTAAGATCAGCTGCAGTGTAAACCTTCTGTTTTTCTTCGTTTCTATGTTTGCTGATTTGCCTTTAATTGGTGCTTATTATTATGAACTGAATGGATTAAGCAGTGTAAAATAAATATGCTGAAATTTCCAGGAATTAATTGTCAGGTTTGTTTATGCAGTGTTTATTGGGCTATATAAGCTGACAGTGGCAACCCATGAAAAAAAGATTTACTTAGTAATTAACTTCTACAGTTATATATTTTTATATTAAATCTAGAATGAGATATTTGATAACTGTACAGCTTTCACTCTTCTGTATATTTCACTTCACAATTTTAATAGTAGAAAACTATTTGAATTGTAATGTCCAAGACTACCACAGAAAACCACAGTTCTTAACTATATGGGGTTGAAGCCCTAAGTACTCAAACTAGGGGTTAAAAACCAGCTGGTTTGGCACAAGGAATCTGAGATGGATGTCCTTTTTGCTGAGAAGCCCCAGATCTGGGATTCTGTGATCAAGTAAAGAGTTTAATAGCTCTCCTGATAGGAGTGTTAAGGGAGGAAATTAAAGTAAAATGAATTGATGAATCATTTGGTTGCACTCTGGGGAAAGGCCAGACATTTTCCAATAATTAATTACCTAATTTAAAACTACTTTTTTTGTTAAAGTAATAACTTGGTTATTTCTACAGTAAAGCAACAGATCTTAAACTAATGTGAAGCCCTGTTATACTTTTCAATAAAGGTATAGCTGCTGTAATATAATAGATGCCACCTAAAAAAATTAGTATCAAATAAATTAGCCCATAAAAAGCAACATGTACTGCATTCCTTATTAATCAATGTGTAAATAGAACTAATATGAGTATATAACATCAGGATAAAAACAATAGCAATTAAATATATGTATCGGTAATTAAAATAAATGTGCTTGATTACTGACAACTAATCATGAGCTGTTTACATCTGAATTAAATGGATAGCATCTTTAACTATCCAGTATCTTTAACTTTAACTTGAATAGAACCATAACCGTGTGTGCCAATCTTGCCCTCAGGATTGTTTCTGCAACATGTTTCTCTTCATGTCGTTCTGGAAGAAAATCAACTGAAATAGTAATGAATGGTCTAGAGCTGTGCAAAGACTTTGTAAGATGGACCACATATGTTGAGTAAGAATACCTTGAGGATAGATCATTTTCAAGACCCATTAGTGCTACTTTGTAGAACAGAGATATTTTTTTAACTATCCATTCCATTAAAGACAATTGGATCAAACTATATATAAAGTTAGAGGCAGCAGAGCTGGATCATCTATAAGGCATTCTACAATACTTGCTAGGAACTCCCATGGACCTATATTGCTTTCCTTTTTTTGTGTGATGCAGCTTATGATCATTCATGTGACAGCTGGTGTGTGAGGGGCAGAGCTAATGTCTCTACTCCTCACTGTGTGCACAAGGATGAGAGGCTTCATAAACCTCCTTACTCGCCATTGCACATGTGCATAAGGTCAATGCATAACCTGGTCCTGAGTTATTGGTATCCATTTGATACTGGCCATTATGCGGAGTAAACCTTGGCATAACAGATCCAGAAGGTTCTTAAATAATGTTCCAACAGCAGTAAGGGAATCTTTTCAGTAATATAAATCCATACAAAGCAGAGTCCTTTGGAAGAGATCTTACATAGAATTGAATGAAATTACTAGCCTACAGAAGAACTGGAATTGGAGGAGTGATGTCCGAGAATCAGAAGGAGCGGATCAAAGAGGTGGAAAAACACTTCAGAAAATCTTTAGCTTTAGGCTGTTTGATGTATTTATCTACCTGTTCTTCTGCCAGCAGCTGGTGCTTTTGGGATAGCCACTTTTCTCTTTGGTTAGATGCCAAAGGCTAGATTCTCAGCTTGTGTAAACAGGCATCCTTGGAGCTGCAATGGTACAGACTAGCTGAAATTCTGGAGTTGGAACTCTTATGATAATCTAAATCCTGAAAACTTAAGCTTTATGGCAAAACTGATGCTAATAAAATAAATTGTGTGGGGCTTCCCTTCCTTTCTTTCCTTTTGTCAGTATGGTGTATGGATTATAATGGATCAAGGACCAATACCTTGTCACAAAGAAATGTAGGTTTCTGGTTATTACACATATAATAATAATTAGTGCAGTTGACATGATTGTGTTTCACACTTTCAATATCTAATTATAAAATACACACTTCATAGTGTGTATATCTCATTGGGCACTGAAAATTACAATCCAAAGTAGTGATATACCTCATCACAACTTGCAATCTTGAGAAAAGAAAGAGGAGATATGTTGACTAGCTATTAAAATATCAAGCACTTTTCTAATAACATCAAGGCACTCTGGAGTGTGATGAGGCTGTGAAATCTTATTGTGCCTATGCTATTTGAAACATTGAGGTGTGGAGATACTTTGCAATATCAATGCACCTTGGAGTTCTCCTGGCTTGAGCAATGGAGCCTGTATTCTTTAATGTCACCCTACATGTTCACTTTTTTTCATAAGTAAGTTGCATTGAGGTTTGCAGTAAATCAGGTCCTAGGATATATATTTATATATCATTTTCAAAAAGATATACACCTCTACCTCGATATAACGCAACCCGATATAACACAAATTTGGATATAATGTGGTAAAGCAGTGCTCGGGGGGGGGGCTGTGAACTCTGGTGGATAGAAGCAAGTTCAACATAACGTGGTTTCACCTATAACGCGGTAAGATTTTTTTGGCTCCCGAGGACAGTGTTATATCGAGATAGAGGTGTATATTAAAGTTGGCATAAGAGAATATCTGGTTAACAATAGACATGAGCAAAATTGTACCTTATCAGCTTTCCCTTTTCTTGAGCTAGAACACTGGTTTTTATTTTTCGTTTCAGATTAATTAGAAGCCTGCTTTATGTTGTCATGGAAAAACTGTATTCCTGTGTTGACCTCTGAACTCATTTGCATATTTGAGCTGACTGTAATGTAGTAAATAAATTACTACATGATGCACCACAATAAATGGGACACTGCCAGAAAGAATGTAACCTGATTCTGGGCCCAATCCAGACCTTGGCATAAATCTCAGCAGGTCATGTAAATTAGGATGGCCTATTATGATAGAGAGCCCAATGTTTGAGTGGCAGGAGGGCCTTTGTCACGGTAACACAGAAGTACATGGAATGTGCACAACTCATGCAAGCAAGCTCCCTACCACTTCCCTCAAGCAGACCTAAAAGTGTCCCCTACCCCCCTTAACTGCTGCAAGGAGGAGGTGGGAGTTGCTCTATCTCTAAGGCTGTAAAACCTCTCCAACAGGTCTGGGTGGAGGAGAGTCAGGACTCGGGTTATTTTATTTTAACATAATAAAGTGGGGTTATATCATATCATCAGTTTTTAAGCAAAAATTTGCCATGAATGCAGTGAGTAGTTCTGCCAAAAAGTTGATGGAGATGCAGTGGAATGACTCTCTTTCTCTGCCTCCAGTTGTCTGTCAGTGGTGATGGTCTACGCAGCCTCACTTCCCTGACAGCTCCAAAACAGCTCTCCAAGGGATATCCGCTCTTGGTGCTTTTTTAACCTAGTGACCCTATTCAGTTTATCCCTGGTTGGCAGGCAGATGGGGCCTGATCCCACAAGGTGTTGCATTGTCCTGAACTCCCATTGACTTCAGGAGCATTTGAGATCACTGTATTACTCAGGAAGCTCTCATCAGCTCACAGGATTGTGTTCCTGGTGGGGAGCCTGCGTCCCTCCTGGGATGCATGCATGGTGCATTCTTTGATAAGTGTCTCCAGCACCTAATGCCTCCATAAGGAATCTTGGCTGGGAGAAGTGCATGACTGCCTCTGGGAAGATAGAAGAGTTGGGTGAGCTTTTCCTTCAGTTTTTGCGTTAGCACTGGTAGAGCTCCTGGAGCCCTCTGCATTATGAACACTACAGGTCCTAGGGTTCTGCTCAGTCTTTGTCTTTGTCATGGGCAATTCTATGACTGTTAACCAACAGAGAAAGAACCTTCTGAATAGGAAAGGCAGAAGTCCTGCACAGTGCAACCCTTAGCTGTGTGACTCTCCGTGAGAAGGGACAGGTTAAAAAGCACAGCTCAGTCCCCACTGAGTGGGAATTCTTTCCCCACTCCCAGAACAGGGAGCAACATAGCTAGTCAGATCCATGGGGTTTTGTGGATCAGTAGTTGCAGAGGCTGCTTTCTGTTTTGTGGAGCCCACAGATTTCAGACTCTGCAGCTTGTAGGAAGAGGGTTTTTTAAATGGCACTCCATAGATTTCAGTTGTGCCACAAATGCTGTTCTAAAGCCACCTTTCTGATTTTTAGACTTCAATAGTTAAAAGTTAAGGAACTAAATCAAACTTATTACAGGCTTCT
The DNA here is from genome assembly GCF_016161935.1 of Mauremys reevesii. Taxonomy (NCBI): domain Eukaryota; kingdom Metazoa; phylum Chordata; order Testudines; family Geoemydidae; genus Mauremys; species Mauremys reevesii. The sequence continues at coordinate 50,855,584 of NC_052628.1, read as the reverse complement.
GTTCTACAAAAAAATATTAATTTTCTGGATCCATTTTTCATTTTAAAATTAAAGTGTATATGGTGAATAAGCTTAAAAATTGCAATTAATACCATTGAATGATATAATAGTACAGCTATTAAATGCAAATCTAAGTTGGCACTCTCAAATAACTGTGCACAAACGAAAATTAATATTTCTTCATAAATAGCCAAGGCTACTGCCTTTATTACATGATAGAAAATGCGGAACTTTAGTGGGCTAGTATCCGAAGGTTTATTGTACTTCAAGTAATAAAGTATTGGATTGTGATTGGTGATTTTGAACTAGTAGTACTGACCACTTGCCAAAAATACCCAAAGCTGAGTGTCTTTGATCCAGTAAGAGGGGAGAAAAGTCTTCCAAGATTTTGAATATGTTTAAAAACTTAAACAAATATTCATCGATACTATTTGCAGTATTCCCCTGGCTCTGTTATTTAGATGGGAACAAATTGTTGGCTGTTCTTCAGAAGGGTCTTTTTCAGCTTGAGAATCTGTTGGGGGTTTTTTTGGTTTTTTTTTGTACTTGGTAGTGATGTGGTCTTTTTAAAATGGAATGATGATGGTATGATTTTTTTCTCCAGTGAAACCACAAGAAGATTTTAAGTGCTCTGGCACTATTTCAGCTGGGGACTATTACAATCCAAAAGTCTTAGGACAGCAGAATTACTGGAGTGATAGATTAGGAAAATGAGTCAATAGGAAAAGATAAGCTAACAAAATAGATGCTAATAGTATATTTGGTTTAATAAAAAAAAAAGTCTAATCCAGGTCAGATGCAGATGTAATTAGCTGTTAGAAGATCCAAACTCAAGTTTTTTTTCTTTATTCAGAAATAGATTAGCTGTTGGTTGCATGAACTGTTAAATTTGGCAGTAAAATTAAAAGTTGATATCAAAAGCAAAAGAATTAACCACATTTAAATGTGTATGTGAAGGATTGACCTTGATCCAAAGCCTTTGTGTTACAGGGGTGCTGTATAAAAGAGAGACATCGGTATATATGTACATAGTTGATTAACCAGATAAAATGCTCAAGAATATGCAGTGTTGCTCCTGGCTTTTGTAAGAGCAATAAAGCCTTTGTTATTCATTGCAAATAGCTTCCTTTTTGCTGCTCTTTACATGAACTCTTAGCAATGGGCTCTATCTAGTTCAGGCCTTTAATGCATAAAAGTCAACTGTAAGGTTAATTAAGGCTGAAATGTTTCAAATTTTAGATGGTGGCATAATCAATGAAAATGAGTTGATTTATCTGTTCCATCTGCTATTCTTACCTCCTCTACTTTCCCCATGTAGGCACCATGGGTGCTACTGCAGTGAAAAGCCAAAGTTACCCCAGTGTGGTGTATTGAGGACTGTTGGAATTGGAAGCTATCACTTTAAGAGAGAGGGTGTTTCCTGGTCCTGTTTGTGAGGGAAGAGGCTTTGGAGCAAAACATCTGGGAGTGGAGTCATTCTGGAAAGAGCCAGTTTAAAGTAAGGTGGGGTGGGATGAATTGTGCTTCATTTCATTAGGGAGCAGCATGTTTTCTCTCTGAGTATTTTTGGTCCTTGTGTATTATCCTGATGAATTCTAAGAAACAAAGGAGTGTTACATTGCAACCTTCCAGCAAGAACATTTTTTTAAATCTAATTTCCCTATGTTTATGCTGTGAATGTAACACCCAGCTGAGTGACTTTCTTGGGAAAGCAGCGGGGCCTGACAATGCAGAACCATTGACAAAGTCACCAAATGTTATTTGGTGGCTTATGTGGAGCACCTGTTCAAGGTCCTTCACACAACTTGGGCTAAGCGGAATAGGTTCCTCCACATCTCTGCATGCAGCAGAGGTGTCTGCATTCTCTTCAGAATGGACGATGTAATCAAATGAGGGAAAGGGCCATAAGACCCCATAATTATATATCCACTCTCTTTCTCTAAGACCCTCACAAACAGGCTTCATTAAAGGACTATGATCGCAATTCCTGTGCCCAGACCTTTGTGGCCAAAGGGCGACTGCCCTGTTTTTGTTTTTATTTTTTGTTATAGGTGAGGTAAATTTGATCCATAGTGCAATAAATAGCCTTTCATCTCTGGAAACTGGGTTCAATTTCTGGTTTAGAGAAGTAGTGTAAATGTCTTTGGTGATTTCATTCTAGATCATATGATCTTAAAACTATCACTCAGCTTGACATGTGTAGTACCATCTGTTCAAAAGAGAACAGTTATCCAATAGCAGATACATTGCAGGTCAAGTCTGATATATCTGGCAGAGTTCTCCATGGAAACTTGCATGTTTGCCCTGACTATACTTGACTTACACTAGTTTCTCAATTTAGTCCTTCGCTTTCATGATCTCTAAAATTCACGTCCCTCCCACAAATAATTATACAGTATGAATACAATGAAAAGATGAGAAAAATCAGTGTTGCCAAATGGGGAAGGACAAGATTACAAAGAAAAGAGGTGCTATTTTCAAGCTTCAGAGTGGAATTCACAATCACAATTGAATAAATAAAAATTTACCTGATGTAAGCAAAGGAAATAGACTATACAAGTGCATGTGACATTTTCTGCCTCGCCACTTTTGGCTTGGCTTTATAACTATTATAATGGCTTTATAATAATTGTCAGAAAAATATTTGGATACCCCTATTTAGCATTCTCTGACAATTCTGCTTTGCTTGTCCATTAACTGATCAGATGGTAAGGTGGCAGTATTGTTGTGGAATCAGTCAGACCTGTAAATATTCTGTGCTGCATAATTAGTAATTCAGAACAGGGAGAGAGACGAACTGTTGTGGCACTGTGATAAAAGGGAGCAGTGAAAATAGACATGTAAGTCTTTTCTGCTGCCTTTCAGAGTGTGATAATCATCCTCAATGTGTACAAAATCCCCTCGTTCTCCAGCACAGACTACTGTGCTACTGCAGAGCAGATGGGCTGGTAGGGATGGAACCTTGCATTTGCCCCTCCCTTCCAACTCTCCAGCCAGTGTAGCACAGACAGACAGAACAGGGTGGTGGCGTAACTCACTGCTAGTATGTGCCTGCAGTGAATTACTATCCTATGGAGCAGTGGGGAAGCAGGGTGTAAATTGCGCCTCCCAGAACTAATCCCAGGGCTGTGCCTAAAGGCACAATCTAGCTCCGTAACTTTATATGCTCTGCTTGCTAATTTTTGTTCCTGTTCCTAATTTTTACTGCGTTCCTCTTCCCTCATCCCCTTAGTTTAAGAATGAAATGAGAAGGGCCTAACTGGAACGGAAGAAACTAGAATAGAATCCTGGGAGGAAAATTTTAAAGCTGTCCTTCACCAAGTGCTTAGCTGTAGTGAATCAGCAGGAGGGAGGGACTGTCATAAAAAGATCACGAGGCTGTTTCAGCTGCGTAAAATCGGAGAAGCGTGTCATGTTATTGAACAGCAAAGCAGTTTTCAGAACTCCCCATCCCATCTTGCTAGGTATTCTGCACTCCATAAACCCAATCAGAGTGTAAAATATCTAAGGTAATCTGACAGTCTCATTTGATGTGAAATCATCTATTTACTTACTACTTTGTTGTCATTGTAAAACTGGTGATTAGTCATTATTGGTCCTGTCTACAGAAATCGTCACACTTAGGTAATGTTAAATCTTAATTGTGTGTACCATTTTGAATGTATGTTCATTTTTACAGTGCTAGCTCCTTCCTGAAAATAAACTGACTAAATTTAATAGCTGTGCTTAAATTATATATCTTTTTCTAGTGGAGAAAAGAGTTGTCTCTCAATAAATATATGACTCAGCAGTTGTTGCCCTTTCTAGTAAACTGATAGTCTTGGTCACTTAAGGAGTGAGATATCAAAGAATGAGACAGTGTTTCTTATGCAGTACTCTGGTCACTCATGGGAATCTTTGAAATGAATAAAATAAACACTCTACAATTTTCAGTATATGAGCATTTGAGATTTCCATTTTATTTATTTTGTGATAGATCAGTGGATGGGTTTTAGAAGCTGAGCTGATTAGTCATGTTAGAAGTGTAAACATTATTTTGGAAAATACTAATTATTAGTATATACTTTACAAAATTTCATTTGTGGGTAGGAAATACATCTAGATATCACTTTAGATGTATTGTGTCTGTCTATGGATATAACTTTTGCTGTTATATCTTATTTAAATGATTCCATTTTAAAAATCTTAGGTATAATTATATTTGGTTTCAGTTTGCTTGATCTTTTGAGAAATGGTTGCTATACCTGAATAGTCTGTGTAAAGTCTTCCACACACTCTTTTACCATTGGATCATTCTCCACAACCATGTAGGCTAGAAACATGTTTTTAAATAAAAGCTGGGATTCTCATGTAATCCCCTGACTCCAGGACTGGGAACTTTAAGAAAAATGCCAACTATATTGAGACTTGTATTTAAATATCTTGAGTTAGCAATGGTATAAAGTCTTCATATGGTGCTTAATTAGTGCATTGGCTTTAAACTCATGTGATGGGTGTATTTCATCCAAGTGATGGCAAGCTTTTGTCCAAGCTTTTTAGAAATCAGTATTTTATTTTGCTGGTGAATTTTCTTCCTTGAGTAGTGGAATGGGATGTGGAAGGAGTGAAAAAGTTGGTGGTGCAGAATGAGAGGGAGTGTTTGGGGTAGGAATAGTCCCTGGAAATGAATCAATGAGACTACTCATCTTGCTAAATATTACGCCCAAGAGCAAATATTTCTAGTATTGGGCTCTAAGATGAGGATTGAGCCTAAAAATGGCCTAAATCCTGCTTGCCTTGCTGTTATGAATAGCCCCATTTGACACTGGGCATACTTCTGTGAATGGGTTTTGGTAGTAAATATTGCTGTATTTATTCTATTCATTTATGTTTAGAAATTTAGCATTTTGTGGGTGCGCTTTATATAAGCATTGTGCATACATATGACGTATTGATTTTAATTGAGTTTTAAGTAGTCTCTGAAAAAGTTTATATGCTTAGCAAAAAAGGAAACAAGGACACTATTTGCATAGCTGCATTATTAGGACCCTGTTCATACATTTCAACTGTTTTTTTTTTTTTAAGCAAAATTTTTTAGAAATTGTTAGGTAAATAAAAAATATATATTGTTTCTTGAAAAAAATACTTAAAATAAATTAATATATACTGCATGAACAAGAACCTAATTATGCAGCCATGCAACTAGTATCTCCATTTTCCTTTTGCCGAATTGCTGCATTTCCACCAATTTACCATAAATCCACTAAATGATGTATTTGTGAACCTCTCCACCTGCCACTTTGCCTGCCTGCCTGCCTTCTTCCTTCCCATCTCTTTGTTCTGTGTTTTCCTCTCAAGGGGAAAACTCAGTGGTACCTGTACTCTTGTTCTTTTTGAAAAGACAGAAAAGAAGCAGTGAGGGGAAGATCCTTCCAGACTCAGGGCAGCAATGAAGTGAAGAATGAATATCCACCCACCTGGACCTTCTCTCAGAGATGGGGGTCCTCTTTGAGTGTCAGTCTCCAGGTCAAGATCGCAGCTTTAAAGATATATGTAGCTCCTTATATGATCCTGATCCAAAGCCTATTTAAGTCACTGGCAAGATTCCCATTGACTTAAATGGGTTTTGGATCTAGCCCTACATGAGCAAGTGAAACAACTAGGCATTTCTGATTCAGTCTGTCCCCCTCATTTAATACTACTCTGGCACTAATTAAGTGGCACTTCTATCTGTAGAACTTGTGGTGTTTCCTTGTTACCAGAGGGTGCAAAGTAGTAGTATTATTTTTTATTATTTTCATTTTAGCGGAGGGGAAACAGAGATACAGAGGGAGGAAGTGACTTTTTTAAAGCCATGGAGTAGGTCAGTGGCACAGCCAAGAGTAGAATGTAGATCTCTGATGGCCATACATTACCACAGGCTACCTTTCCTTAACCTTCACCGCTTTCCTTCATTCTCAATCCCAATCTCTTTTATCCTCTAGCATTATCCTTCTCTATCCATCACATGGTTGTTTTTTCTACCACTTCAGTCCCTGATTCTCTTCCATCCCAACCACTCCATTTCTTCCTTCCCTCCCCTCTCTCTCCACCCTCTATACCTTGTTTTTTCACCTGCAAATGTTTGGGCTTGGGCTGGATCCTGAACCCTAGAACCCCATAAGGGGGGAGGAGGGAGAATCCTAGAGCCTGAGCTCCAGTCTGAGCCAGAATGTCTACACTGTAGTTTTATAGCCCTGCAGCCTGAGCCCTGCAAGCCCATGTCAGCTGAAATGGGTCAGCTGCAGGTGTCTTATCGCAGCATAGACATACCCACTGTGGCTGCATGGTAGCTATTCCTAAACATTGAATGCATATGTAGCCTCCTACAACTATGAACACACTCCACTCTTTTCACGATTCAGGCTGTGTGTGTGTGTGTGTGTGTGTGTGCATGCTTGACCTGAATTGGCTGGCACATAGGACAGGTTTGGGCCTGGCATTGTGTGGGGCCAGAGTATCTATGATCAGGTGCCATAAAGCTTGCATCCAGGTGCAGATTGGGTGGAGTGCTGTGTTGTAAAATGCTGTAGACTGGCAAAGGGTTGGGGTATGAATTACATTCCTCCTGTAACCCAATTGAGATCTCCTGTGTTCCCCCACAATATACTGATTATTCTGGCTTTTTACAGGGAGTGAACTTCAGCCATGGGGAAGAAAAACTTTATGTAAAGTACTAGGAATGTACCTGACAGTTATGGATAAAAATAACCGCTTTAAGGACACAAAAATTGCAGGCACTTAATCCTTTGAATGTTTATTTATTAGGGTAAATAGCCAATATATTTAGCTGAATAAGTCACTGCTTTTCATGCTGCTTTACAACACTGTGAATGACATCATTAATGATTTTGCAGACAGGGTATCACCATTTATCATGTCACAAGGACCTTCAAATCTAATGCAAAGTCTGCGAAAGTGACTTCTACAGCATGATTGCAGCTGCTGCCGTTTATGCATTGAAGTCATATTGGGACGGATAAATGTGCTGAACTGATATGATAATGAAAGGTAGCGGGGGAGAAGAGTTATGGAGAATATTCTGTCATTTGCATTAGTCATTACAGTTTCACTGCATACGTTTCAAGTCCAAAAAATGGCATTTTGTAATTAAGCTAGAAGACATGGACAAGCTGTCTGTTGTCATGGATATCGGCACACCTCTGGTATATAGGGAGTACAAGGCAAAATGGAGCATCTCTGATCAGTCCAAAAAGAGCCAACATCTATTACATAAGTCCATGGGAGCCCTGTGCAATTATAGTATACATCTTGAAATTTAGATAGAACATATATATTGCCTTCCCTGTTTCAGAAAAGTTCAGTGAGGATCAAACATTTTTAATTTCACAAAAGCAAATGCTTTAAAGCAAAATCTAAAATATTCAGATTCAAAAGAGTTTTTACAAAAGCATTTCTTTCTAATTTTAGGCTTCCTTTTATTTTTTGCTGGAACTGTTTCTTTGCTACTGGAAGGGCGAAGACATGGGGGTGGGAGGAGAGAGAGAGAGAGAAATGGCATTCTTCTCCCAACTGAAAGAATGAAGAAAGAGAAATGGAAGAAGGCAGCAGACACAACAAAAGAAATGACTTTTGTTTGAAAAGACTTTTAAAAATAATATTTTTTTTAAAAAAGAGAGGGAGAGAAAGCAGCTGTCTAATGCCCACCAACCCCTCCTCAGAGTCTTCATCCTGAGATACTTCTCAGGCATTAGTAGAACTTTTGGGGTACATAGCACTGTATCTACAACTCTGCTGTTTCTAGATAAAAGGATCTGCATGTTGCCTACAGCATAGCTCTCATCTCCTACTAAGTCCCCTTTGTGCGCTATGTACTGATAACTAATGTGCACTTCCTTCTCCCACTTACTTTTTCCTCTCTGTGCTGTTCCGTATTCCTGGAACTGTCTCCACCAGGCAGTCTTGTGCACCATACCAAATGCCCCATAAAAATTCACTTTCTATATGGCATTCCACAAATCCCTCTCCATTGTTATTCTCTTTCCTCTCCTTGTAACCCTTTAATTCAGATCAGATTAAAATTTAAACTGGGGAAAGAAGGACGTATGCCAAATATAATTGTTCAATCCCTTTCCTTGTATGTTGCATCTCTTTTTTTAGGGCCCAATCCTGAAAATGCCTACTCGTGTATCTGAACCCTTACTAATACAGGTACTCTCATTGACTTCAATAGGCCAACATGAATAAGAGCTTGACATGAAAAAGCATTTGTTGTGTCAGGTGCTTGGATTACAAGATCTTTGGGGAATGATCCTCTTGCATGTGTCTAAAGCCGGGGCTGGCAACCTTTCAGAAGTGGTGTGCCAAGTCTTCATTTACTCACTCCAGTTTAAGGTTTTGTGTGCCAGTAATACATTTTAATGTTTATTAGAAGGTCTCTTTCTATAAGTCTATAATGTATAACAAAACTATTGTATGTAAAGTAAATAAGCTTTTTAAAATGTTTAAGAAGCTTCATTTAAAATTAAATTGAAATGCAGAGCCCCCCAGACCGGTGGCCAGGACCCGGGCAGTGAGAGTGCCACTGAAAATCAGCTCATGTGCCACCTTTGGCACCCGTGCCATAGGTTGCCTATCCCTGGTCTAAAGTGTCATGTGCACTAATGGTGCAATATGAATCATAGCAATACAGTGTTATTTAAATAATATCTGAATCAGGAGATGTTTTATAGGTTTATTTTTGTTAAGTGGGAATTAAAAGCAAAGGGTGAAGTGCTACAAAAGTGACAGCTGTATCAGTTTTACTTTCCAACCCTGAAAAGTGTATATTTCTATCAGTATCTGTATGATATTTCATTATATTTCACCACTCGCCATGTTGCTTTTGACGTTTTGAAGACACTTCTCTTCCCAGCTCAAGAGAATTAAATGTCCCCTTTCTTGTTTTAATTAAAGCACAGTTTTAAAACTGGCACAGTTATTAGAGGCAAAGTGTTGTCAAAAGCCAGTTCTGGTCTGTCTCTCTGCTGGGGAGGAGCCCTGAACTGAGGGGGTGAAGGGCCAGTCCAAGGCTATGGAACAAACACTCACAGGAATTAAGGAGCATAACAAATACCACCATCTTCCATCCATTCAAATTCAAGGTGCACTTATTTGAGCTGTCTTCTCTTATGCAAACACATGTACATTTAAAAACATCCACAGACTTATTTTTCACTGTTGTTCTTCATCAAAACTGACACTTTAAACAGGATCATGCTAGTTTCAGAGAGAGGTTACTTAGGCCTAGGATATAATTTCTGGTGGTGGGTGGATTATAGGTGGGAGAGACCCAGCCCAGAATAGCCAGTTGTCTGCAGATCAGGATACTTACTTGAGATATGGGAGACCCAGTTTCATATCCTGCTCTGCCTGATTCAGACCAAGGACTTTAACTTCAGTCTGCCACATCCCAGGTGAGTGCCTTAACCAAGGATGTCCCCCCCCCCCCACACACACACATACAAATTTCCCCAACACCCCACCTCCCAGTTATATGCAGTGTTGCCAGTTTAGTTGGTTGGAAATTTGAATTGAAATTGAAACGTTAATACACCCTTTAAAAGCATATACAGTATATGAGAAAATACTTGTACCTGAGAAAATATAATGGGTTTGGAAAGTATGAACAAAGACTAGCTTCCTCATACAGGTTGTTTATGACAATGTTGGCACATTTGGCTATATTGGCCTACCTAATAATTTCAAATTATGATTTGTAAGCAAAGTCTGAATAAACTCTCTCCTCTGACAGATAGTGATGAGCCAGAGGTGGGTGGAAAGGTTTCAGGACCAGACTGTATTTACAAGAACACACCTATTCTGCTTGGGCAGCTCAGCTCTGTCTGCTGAATACCTAAGTGATCAATTTTGGCTGGTGTTGGGTTACGAATCACAGTAGTGTTAAATGTTGGGGTCATGAAATGTTATCCTTATTGTATGAGTAAAGGGCAGCAGAACTGTACTTAGCCTGCCTGAATGAGGGGGTCTCCCTCAGTGCTTAATTTGTGCTAGGGCTTGCCAGGGATGAGCCCTGGCACCTCTAGGCTCGGCAGTTCATAGCCCTGGGACCTCTGGGCTTGTCACATCCATTATGAAAGTAACAAACTTGCTTGAGCCCCAGCACCGGTCACTCTCAATTGAACTGCACTCCCGAAGCAGGAGGTTTGGATGCCAGATCCTAGTGGGGAGAGACAGAGAGAGAGAGTGTTTGGGGCACAGGTGTTTTGCTTGGTGGTGTGGGCTCTACCTAAGAATCACAGGCACTATTTGACCTGCCCTTCTCTCCAGAAATAGAGCTGATTAGACTCTATAGATAGAGTCTCTTGGTTTAAGTGACCACTAGAGCTGAAATCACTGATAATCAGGTTTAAATGCTTAGACCTGCTGTGGAGCAGTGTTTCTGTGGAAGAGAGAGCTCAGCCTGCACTAGCAGCGAGGTTCCTCCACTGAGAGCTGAAATCACTGAGAGCTGGGTGGAACCTCTAGGGACCAACTCGCAGAGGTCACAGTGGCAGGTGGTAGTAAAGGGCGATGGAGCAAGGCCATTGGGGACAGAGTGGTGGAGTGGACGGTGACACGACGAACAACAACGGGCAGAGCATTTGTTGGTTTTAGTGACTTCATTCCAGAATGTTAGATTTGTGACTGGGAAACTTTTATATAAATATATTTCGTAGTAGATCAAGATTTTTAAAATGCATTATTTGCCAAGGTGGTTATCTCACATCATTGCTATCTCGAGAAGTCATTATCTCGGGGAGTTTCTGTACTAAACTTTTATTATTATTAAATTATAACTAATTTTAATGTAAGAATGGCCATATTGGGTCAGACGAATGGTCCATCTAGCCCAGTGTCCTGTCTTCTGACAGTGGCCAGTGCCAGGTGCTTCAGAGGGAATGAATAGAGCAGGGAATCATCAAGTGATCCATCCCCTGTCATCCATTCCCAGCTTCTGGCAAATAGAGGTTCGAGACATTCAGAGCATGGTGTTGCATCCCTGCCCACCCTGACTAAGAGCCATTGATGGACCTATCCTCCATGAACTTATCTAGTTCTTTTTTGAACCCTGTTATAATTTTGGCCTTCACAACATCCCTGGAAAAAAGTTCCACACGTGACTGTGTGTTGTGTGAAGAAATACTTCCTGTTTGTTTGTTTTTAAACTTGCCGCCTGTTAATTTCATTGGGTGACCCCTGGTTCTTGTGTCAAGTGAAGGGGTAAATAACACTTCCTTATTCATTTTCTCCACACCAGTCAAAATTTTATGGGCCTCTATCATATCCCCTCTTAGTTGTCTCTTTTCCAAGCTGAAAAGTCCCAATCTTTTTAATCTCTCCTCATATGGAATCTGTTCCATACTCCTAATAATTTTTGTTGCCCTTCTCTGTACCTTTTCCACTTCCAATATATCTTTTTTGACATAGGGTAACCAGAACTGTACACAGTATTCAAGCGGTGGGCATATCATGGATTTATATAATAAAAGTGTGATGCAAAATGTGATGTTAATTTGAACAGTGTTATAGATCTGGTTTTGGTCATTCACATTTTAGAATCTGTTGTTTTTAAAGGGGCTCTCCTGAGCACAGAGACTGCACCCTGCTAGGGTAGGAGAAGGTAGGCAAGAGATTATAGCTTCTTCATACACTCACCCAAGTGATGGCAAAGTAAGGCTGCAGCATTTTCCCTGTGGGATCTTTGAGAGGCATTTTGCCTTCCTGAAACATGTTTCCTGGTGCTGTCTCACAGGTGGTCTGATTTAGCTTTGCCACCTACTGACAGTTGTGCCTTATTGACACAATCTAGCCCTCAATGTATACATTTTGCTCAGAAGTGCAACTGGAGGCATGCTCCCTTCCCCCTCCACCCCAAACTTCAACTGTTCAATTCAGGGTGAATTCACAAGTTTGCTCTCTATCTCTAGAATTCTGTTTGATCATCAAGTCCATCTTTCAGGATTGTTTTCCTGCTGAATGTTCATTAGTCCTTAATGAGCTAATCTGGTTTTAAAGTCCTAAACAATTTGGCCTCCACCATTCACCTTGAGAGGCTATACAAAACCTGATGTATCTCACTGTTAAGCAATTTTTCCTATTTCTGAAAAGGCTAGCAGAGTTTGGAAATCTTCTTTCTCAAATTGGGATTGTTCAGTGAGACTAGAGCACTGAAATATTAAGACTCTTCCCCCACCCCCTCTTTGGCTGGCAGAATGTCTTTCTTTTCTGGAATACGTGAATAGCCCACCCAGGTGGAAAATCCGTGCCAGTCCCCAATATCTGCTCTTTACATATCAATTTGTAACCGGTTTGGTTGTCTCTCATTACTTTTGAGTTCAGCATAACATTAATCTGTATCAAGTTACTTTTAATTTATTCTATATGTTACTTTTCAGTTCATACCTGAATTATCTAGCTTTTTAAACCTTGAACTCAGTGATATCCTCTAAAAGAACTCTTCGAACAATGAAACCTTCTGTTCATCACATGTGAAACAAGAGAAGGAGCACTTTTAGTGTCTGAAAAAGTCTGATAGTTCCATCTTCTCATGCAGTAGGGGTGAGCTTCCTTTAGGGTCTCTACCAAGAGCCTCTAAAGGTCTGGGGTCTAAGTGAGGATGGGGTGCAGGTGGGATAGGGGCATAAATACAAATTATCCTGTTGCTCCGCTAGTGTCACAGAGCTTACCTGAAAAAGTTACTGTAGCCTGATGCTGTATTACATTTTTCTGTAACAGAATTGGTCAGGTGCCCTCTTCCACCCACCCACCAGATTGCTGTGAGGGGAATCCAAGCCTCTGGATGCATGGTGGTTTGCCTCCAGAGTCTGAGTAGAATCCAGCCACTGCCCTAATCTTGGGGTCCCTCAGCACAATTTCAGTGTGCAGACCTTTGTTTACCACCCCATCCTCTGAGCAGGAACCCTCTGTCATTTAATTACACCCTTTCCCAGACTTGCACCCCAGGGTGTGAGCATCTGGTTTACACCTTAACTTTCTCAGGAGACACAGTAACTGAAGCATATGACACAGAAGCGCTTTGCATAGAACTCTTAACACATTATTGCTCCTTTACTTAATCATATAAAGCATAAGAGCATACACATCATTAGAAAACAATGAACATCCTAAACACAATGCCTGTTAGTAGCTCACACTTTCCTTGAGAGTCTTTGGGGGACCATCAGGGTTCAGGAAAGCAAGCAGGCAGGGTTTCCCCTGCCTCATAAGGCTACATCAGTTCCCATCCGATTGATCAGCTGAAAATGGCCAACCTCCCTCTCCAAATAGATCAGATCCTTCCTTTTTATAACCACCTATTCTGTGTCAGGTGATTCCCTTGCCAGCTTCACCAGGTGACTTTCTTACCAAGGTGTCCTGTTCCCCAACAAACCAGTTCTTCCAGCTAGGAGTTATCTTTCTGTCTAGAGCAACTATATTTCAGTTGCCACGCATTTTAATTTCAGCCTAATGTGGACACAGATGGAGAGTAGAAAAGGCAAGAGGCTGGGCATTTAAAATGGAGTTTGCAGATTGGTAAAGATATAGATATAGATTAGATATAGAGAGAGAGAGAAAAAAATAAATATCAACTAGAATTCTTAAGGTCCACATACAGATTCCCCCATTTGCCAGAGCTCTCCTTCTACACGATGGATATCTCTTAAAGGGAGAGTCCCTGGAGGCAACCATAGCTAAAGAAGTTGTTGGTAGTATAGCATCATTGGAGCTCCACTGCCAGGGGAGCATGTTGAAAAGGGCCAGAGTTGCAGTAGAGGCACAAACCCTGTGTCCAGCAAGTTCTAATCTCCTGTAGATATCCTGGGATCTGAAAGTTTTCTTAGAAGCCCCTGTGGTTTATTCTGTGTGGTAGTGGGAAGGATGGGGGGCAGGGGGATGTGTGGAGAAAACAAACTTCCTCCTTCCTTCTGCTTGAATGATGCAGGTGAGAGGATCGTTATGAAGATTTCCTGCTCTGCTAGTGGATGTCTCAAGGTGACTTATGTCCCTTGAAGTTGAGCTATTGTGAATTCAAGCTCTACCCTTGCCGACTTTCAGAATGTGTTGAAAGGAAAGATGTTCAGTGGTTGGGACACTATAGCCTAAGACTTGGGAGATCCAAGTTCAGCTCCCTGTTCCACAACATGCTTCCTGTGTGACCTTGGGCGCCTCTCTATGCTTCAGTTCCCCTCCGTAATATGGGGTCATAGTACTTTTTAGCTCCCAGGCAGTATAAATATGTTAGATTGTGAGGTTCTCAGATACTATGATAATGGGAGTCATATAAGTATGTTAAACAGAGCCTTCCGACAAGCCCTGAGTTTCTAATGATAGGTAAAGCTCCTGTAGGTATAGGAAGGAAGAATACCTGTAATACCTAGGAGTATGAGCTCATGCTTAACTGTCTCATTGTAAGGGTGTCCTTTCTATTCAGAATGCAGCTATCTTTCTGCCTCTGGTTATAACTGGAATCAGATTTCAGAAATTCGAACTATAATTGAAAATTGCTTTGACTGATGGTTTTTTATGTTTTTGTTTTTCTAAATCACTAAAGGTGATAGCAAATATATTCATCCAATTAGCAGGATAATACTCAAGGAATTTTTAAAACTACTCGAGATTAGGAATTTATCTTCAGGCCTTCAGAATCCACAAGTGTAATCAGTTTAATTAGTTAGATGATGCCACTTTGAAGAATTTTTTAATTCTCTAAGCATTGGGCACTTTTTGCTGCACTATCTACCTTAATATTCTTTCCTCAGTAAGTGTGTGAAAAGTGTTATGTGGCTCACTGAAAATGTGAAGCAATCATGGTTTTATTGATTACAGTAACAACTACAATGTTAAGCAAGGAATGTTCCTGAAAAATGTGACTTTAAGTAAAATGATGTTAAGCGAATCCAATAAAATTAATGTAAATGGGGGGCGTTAGATTCCAGGGAATTCACCAGACAAAAGACACACACACACACACACTAACTATACGTTTTAAACAAATAATTTAATACTGGTACACAGTGATGATGATTGTGAAGCTTGGTTGAGGTGGTGAAATCAGTGAGTGGAAGAGGGTGGGATATTTCCAAGGGGATGCTCTACTGCTAAATGATGAACTAGCAATTGGCTGAGCCCTCAAAGGTTAACTCGTTGTTAATGTAGCCTCATACTCTACAAGGCAGCACGAATGGAGGGAGGGGAGACAGCATGGCAGACAGAGACCGAGACACACACCCTGTGTGTGAGAGAGAGACGCACATTTCTCCTTTAAGTACTCTGATCGCACTCTAAGTACATTGCCTTTTTAAGTTAATCAGCAAGCTGAGACAGCAGCTGCTGCCAGGAAGCTCCCTCTGTCCTGAGCCCTGTTGTGTGTCCCCCCTGCTCTATGGAAGATGGGGGTAAGCAGGGGGAGGGGGACACCCTGACATTAGTCTCCTTTTTCCTCCCCACCCCTGCACAGCAAGCAGCAGGCTCCGGGGAGCAGCTCCAGGGAACTTAGGGGAACAGGCAGCTGATCGGGGGGCTGCTGGTCCACCCTGGTTCCAAGCCCCTACCAGCTAGCTGCAATGGGCTGCTGTTCCTGCAAGCAGTGGGCAAAGCTGGTGGCTGCCAAACAACGTTATAAGGGAGCATTGCACAATTTTAAATGATCATGTTCCCTAGTTGATCAGCAACATAACAACGTTAACCGGGATATCTTTAAGTGAGGAGTTACTGTATTTTAATGATTTTTAAATAATATTTGTCTAATTCTTACTGAAAAGAGGTTGGGAACTGATCAACTTTTCATTTGTTCTATCCTCGCAAGAAGAAGACTTCGCGTTCTTTACTTTTCAATTTACTGTACATGCATTTTCAATTTTTATAGCCAAGCAATGTGTTCTATTGTGTCTGTGCCAATATTTATCTCTCTCTTCCCATTCATCCACACTAACATTGTTTTTAGACATTTCATACACAAACTAGAATAAAAGAACCTTGTTAAGGTTGCAAAGTCAAGTGCTCAGTCATTAGGAAATGCCAGAATCAAGGCTGCCCATGCTACCTTAACTTGGCCCTCTGGTGTGTATGCATTATGATGGTCTTTAATTACATGAACACATTTTTCCACAGCACCCCCCTCCATCAGTTCTCCAGATAGATGGTGCTCACTGAATGAGCAGCTGTTCAATATTTTGTTTTCTCCTTTATATGTAATAATTGTATGAATATTCTATGTGACAAGCTCAGTGAAGTGATGTGACTGTAAACTGTGGTGTTAGACTTTCCTGTATGAATGTATCGAATGTGTGCCCTTGTTGAATCAACAGTGTGCCCTTGTTGCCAAGAAGGCTAATGGCATTTTGGGTTGTATAAGTAGGGGCATTTCCAGCAGATCAAGGGATGTGATCATTCCCCTCTATTCAGCACTGTTGAGGCCTCATTTGGAGTACTGTGTCCAGTTTTGGGCCCCACACTACAAGAAGGATGTGGATAAATTTGGAGAGAGTCCAGCGGAGGGCAACTAAAATGATTAGGGGGCTGGAGCACATGACTTATGAGGAGAGGCTGAGGAAACTGAGATTGTTTAGCCTGCAGAAGAGAAGAATGAGGGGGGATTTGATAGCTGCTTTCAACTACCTGAAAGGGGGTTCCAAAGAGGATGGATCTAGACTGTTCTCAGTGGTAGAAGATGACAGAACAAGGAGTAATGGTCTCAAGTTGCAGAGGGGGAGGTTTAGGTTGGACATTAGGAAAAACTTTTTCACTAGTAGGGTGGTGAAGCACTGGAATGGGTTACCTAGGGAGGTGGTGGAATCTCCTTCCTTTAGAGGTTTTTAAGGTCAGGCTTGACAAAGCCCTGGCTGGGATGATTTAGTTGGGTTTGATCCTGCTTTGAGCAGGGGGTTGGACTAGATGACCTCCTGAGGTCCCTTCATAAGAACATAAGAAAGGCCGTACCGGGTCAGACCAAAGGTCCATCTAGCCCAGTATCTGTCTACCGACAGTGGCCAATGCCAGGTGCCCCTGAGGGAGTGAACCTAACAGGCAATGATCAAGTGATCTCTCTCCTGCCATCCATCTCCATCCTCTGGCAAACAGAGGCTAGGGACACCATTCTTACCCATCCTGGCTAATAGCCATTTATGGACTTAGCCACCATGAATTTATCCAGTCCCCTTTTAAACATTGTTATAGTCCTAGCCTTCACAACCTCCTCAGGTAAGGAGTTCCACAAGTTGACTGTGCGCTGCGTGAAGAAGAACTTCCTTTTATTTGTTTTAAACCTGCTGCCTATTAATTTCATTTGGTGACCCCTAGTTCTTGTATTATGGGAATAAGTAAATAACTTTTCCTTATCCACTTTCTCAACATCACTCATGATTTTATATACCTCTATCATGTCCCCCCTTAGTCTTCTCTTTTCCAAGCTGAAGAGTCCTAGCCTCTTTAATCTTTCCTCGTATGGGACCCTCTCTAAACCCCTAATCATTTTAGTTGCCCTTTTCTGAACCTTTTCTAGTGCTAGAATATCTTTTTTGAGGTGAGGAGACCACATCTGTACACAGTATTCGAGATGTGGGCGTACCATGGATTTATATAAGGGCAATAATATATTCTCAGTCTTATTCTCTATCCCCTTTTTAATGATTCCTAACATCCTGTTTGCTTTTTTGACCAACCCTGAGATTCTATGATTCTATGATCTAGCTTAATATATGGCTCTTATAAAAAACAAACAGGAAGGCAACACAATGTTTTTCAGAAAAGAACATCCTGGCACACACCTGAAAGGTGATAGCTATTAGCTTTGAGAATCCTATAGCCCATCTCCAAGGAAGTTGCAAGCATTGTTTTGCTAGTGTGGGGAGCTAACAAATCAAAGGGCTATAGACAGTTAAAATGTGACTCATTCTCTGAGAATGAAGGTGAGGTGATCAAAAGACTAAGCATGTTTTAAAGACTTGCTCCCCAAAGCAGAGTGGGGGAGAAATGGTTTGGGAGTTAAGGGAAGAGATTATGTCACCTGGATCCTAGAGGTCTTGTGGAGTAAGCGGGGGTCTACATGAAGCTTAAATTTATCAGGATCTCATGTGAAAAATGGGTAAATATCTGGTAAGGAAGGCATGTTGTATAATCTCTTTATTATTTTAAGATTTGTTTTCACTTAAATGCTTTGTCTAAATAAATAATACTTTGCTTTTAGAAGGCTGTTTGGTTACTTGGTAACGTTGTCTTAGCTCCTGGAGGGAACCAAACTGCAGGTACTGAACCTAGGTCAGGCCTGCTGAGGTAATCATGGTTAGAACCTGTGGATTGCATCCAAAGGCCTTGTCTGAGAGTGGGAAAATCATGTGATTTCACCCCAAGAGAGGTTACTGTTCAAAGCCTGTGACCTGATGGGCATGCATTGCAAGGGACTAGGAAGGATTAGAGGTGCAGCTAGCCTGATAACTATAACAGCCCTATGCTTCATTTACTATATACTGTTCGAACCCTGCATTGAAGACACAACTATTAATTTCCTCATGGGGTTTCAATGGTCTTCACTGTAGTATCGGAGTGCTACATCAACATTAATTAATTTATTTTTATAACAGCCTTGTGAAGTGAGAGGGTGAAATTATCCCCATTTTTACAGATGGGGGAAATGAGACACCAATAAAGATCAAAAGTATCAACTGATTTTGGGTGCCCTATTTGAGTTGCCTGGGCCTTGATTTTTTCAGAGTACTTACCACTATACAGCACTTCATACGTTCAAAGCACAGCTCCCATTGACATCAGCTGCAGCTCTGAGTGATCAGCACTTCTGCAAATCAGACCTCAGCATCTCAAGTGAGACACCCAGAAAATGAGGAATATACCATTAGTGTGGATGTCTCTCTCTAACTAAAATATATAACATCTCCTTGAAAATATTGTTATTAACAATGCAGACATAGAAAAAAACAAGTTTTCTATATGCAACTTGTCTTTAAAAAATGAGTTTTAATTCTGAGTATAACTGACTGACTTACCTGTTCTGCAATTCAAAAACTGTTCCTTTTTTTTGTTTGTTTTAGGGGTGGGTTTCTTTTTTGGGAGGGGTGGGGGGAGGGGAGCAGATTGCATTTCAAAATTCATAAACAATAATTCTCTAGTGTTCCAGGTATTACATTTAAAACCCCAAGGTTATTAACCAAGGGTGTCCCATTTCTGTTTTATCATATTAATGACCTTTGCAATCATGCATAGTTGCAAACTGTCCTACTTAAAATCTGGACATACTATCTGAGCAGTGTTTAAAGTATACATGGAATACTCTAGTAACTCTCTCTTTTCTAATTTATTCTAATGGTTTAAGTGATGTCAGTAAGCAAATGTAAGCATTTCACTGCTTTTGAATCAAGTGTTTTTGACATGACAGTGTTGCTGCTCATCCTTCATTCTTTGCTAAGTTGTCCTGTGTCCCCATGAGGCTCCACTTTCAAGAATCCCCAATTCTGTGTAACACTTGATTTTCTGAACAATCAAGACAGTGTTTTATGTAGTGTCTATGAAGCAGAGACATTGTTTGTTCACTAGCATCAGGGATGATGTTGGGGCACTTCTGAGAACAGTGTTTAAATGCTGCAGCAAAGCTGTCAGGAGGATCATAAATACTGTATTTTTGTGAGTCTCTTGAAGAGAGTGGCTGTTGGTTTTTAATGATGGAATCTAAATATAAGCGGTCAGTTTCTGACATTTTCAAGGGGAAAAAATAGAGGATTGTTGACATCTCTTTAAATACAAACGGGATAAAGAGGGGGTTTCTTAAGCTGATTCATAATGTGGACCATATATTAATAACTTGTGTTGTGGAAATCTCCCTGACCATTGGTGATTGAATAACATATTGGAGTAACTACATCAATTGCCTACATGGAAAAATAATGTTGTCCCTTTTGGTCCAAGCAGTCAGCCAATATTTGGGACCTCTTGTGGGTTGTTTCCATTAGGAGGAGAAATTTATTATAGTCACATATTTCTCTGGTGCAATCCTATTTATTCACAAAGAACACACATAAAGTCCTGTTCCTACAAACAGCAGGAGGCAGTGTCCCTGATCACAATGCCAAGCCTACTTTTCCACAGAGGACTCTGCCTAAAAGATGTGCTCTCTCTTGGCTTCACTACCAGTGCTTTTCTGGCTTTCTCACTGTTTCCTGCTTCTGACACACAGGCACTCCAACCAATGAATGCCCCAGCCTCTTTATTTGCAATCAGTCCTTGAATATGGCCAATGCTTTGGGTGGTGACTTCTGTTGTTTCAGCTATCTTGCTCCACAAAAAGGAGCTTAATTTCATCTTCCATTTAGCCAGAATGTAGTGTGACTAGCCTGCCCATCAGCTTAAATGAGGCTTGTGATTGCCTGTAAATCAAGACATGGTTGCTTTTAGCTTCCAACTCCATCCAGCATAACAATAATATTAGGAAAGTGTGAGTGGATTACTTTTTAGGTGAATTAACAGATGGGGGAAAAAAAGGAGAGCCGCTGGGGTGGAGAAGCTTGTATAATATTCTACCCTTTGAAGAAGTCTGATTTCTTATGCAGATCTGACTGTCTTGGAGCTTTAGAGGAGGATTTTAGAAATTCACATGTCTGATGAAAATGGTTCAACTAATAATAAGCATCTTCATGTGTAGATTAAGAACTAAGCACTTAGTTCTCACAACATTCTTCCATGCAGCTATATATTCTTCCCTTCTGTTCAAAACACCAGAAAGGGGGGTGGGAGAGAGACCTTGCTTTAGATTGTGGGAAAAGAGCCATGTTCTCCGAGTGGATGGGAATAATGGAAGGAGCAGGAGGTTGACCAAATGGACGGAGGGTGGGAACTGCCAGCATCAAATCTTTAGGTTTCAGACCTTCTACAGAGAGGGCTTGAGGGCTTGTCTTCACTGGTTCTTGCCTTAAATTAATGGATTTAAGCCTTGATTTAAAAAAAAAAAGTGGAGTGTGTCCACACTAGCCTTTACAAACATGTTAAGTACCTGAGTTAATTGGCAAGCAATTAACTTGAGGGCTGTGTTTGTTTTTAAGTCAGTGAAAAGGAGTCAATAGCGGCCGGTGTTTTGATAGCCTTCCAAATTTCCTCCATCATTAAAACTGGCAGCCAGCTCATGTGCCATCTGCATTTGGTTGTGTGCATTAATTCACCCTTTGAAGAGGATAAGCTGCCTAGCAGGAGTTAATGCTGCAACATGCTTCATTAACATATGCAGCAATTACCTGCATAAATTAAAGGCAAGTTGCCTGTGTAGTGTGCTGCAGAGAACAGCTGGTCTCTAGATCCACCCTCTTCTGGGCAGCCTCATTGTACATCCTGTGTATTTTAAAATGCATGTTGTCATCTCTGTCTTGGTGCAAGATTACAGACAAGACCAAGAAACAGCTGGTAAAATACTTTCTCTGTATTGTATACAAGAGCCCCTCTCACCACGTCGTCTTCTGTTTTTTGAGCCTGAATGTGGATAAAGATTCCATTTATACTGAGATAGCTATATCTTCTGATTCTAATTTCTCCCATTCGAGCAATTAGAAGCTCTGAGTGCCTGAGCACAGAGAGGAAGCTAAGTGTCCCATCATTCTGAGTCACCAGCAGATCAGATAAGTACAAGCTTATGATTGTGGTGACCACAGTAAAAAATTAAAGAGGATTCCTCCTGGAGATATAGAAGGTTGGGTCCAGGAAGCTGGCACTTAGCCAAGACCATCACAGGGCTATAGGGCTATTCCTGGTATACTTCCTGGGTAAGCAACAGCAGCCAGGATCTGATTTTATTTCCTGGTGTCTTGAGCCTTGATGACATCCAGAGGGTTGGCATAGCATTTAGGCTTTCAGATATAGGGAGGAAGTGCACAGAAAAATCAGAGACACACATCACTGCTGTATCTTTATCTATCTCATTCCTGCCAGGAGCAACAGCTTCAAAAATAAAAGCAATGTAAAACTCCAAGCCGGTCATCCATTGAGGAGGGAACACTATCAGAATCAGACCTACAAGGAATCTATAGACGGTGCTCAGGGTGGGTTCCTCCTCCCAGACTACTCCAAAACCATGACTGAAAGGGTTTCTGAGCTCCAGATGGAACAGAAGAAACAAAAAACTTAAAGAAACACTGCAAGAAAGAGCTGGGTAAAGATATGCTGGGGGAGGGGTGGGAAATGGGGAAGACTGGGAGCAGTCTGCTTAAAGGCAGGTGCCCTTTGTCAATAAAGAAGATAAGCAGATAGAAGCTGTATAAACTTCAAAAGAAGGTTGATTTTTTCCATTCAGATTCCTAAGGTGGATATTGTTGTAGCCTTTCTAGCAAAGGACACACAGGTTCTTTCACAAAGGTACTTTTTTGTTTTCCTGAAAGACCCAATGGACAAGTGGATAGCAAGTAGTCTGAGGAGAACGCTATGAAGTTTCTCTCACGGTTTCACAAGTGACTGGTCTCTCTTTCTACAGACTAGATGATTTTTAAGGATTCAGTCAGGGAAGTGAAGAAAACCTTCTCTGTAGTTGATCCCCTTTGCAACTTCCTTTGTTTGATATTGCTGAGATTTTCTTTCAAAGCTCTTGATGGGCATCTGCTAGGGCCAAAGCCTCATGGGTAATATGACTGTCAGCACAACTTTTGTTGAGTTGCCACATAAATTCCTTGTTTGTCCTGCAGAAACCCACAATATGATTTTTTTTTTCTTTCTGTGCTCTCTGCACATGAGCATGTTAGCAGATCTATCTTTTCAAGGCCAGTCGTGCAGGAGCAGGTACAGCAGAGCAGGTGGCAGCAAGAGAGTGATCCAGATTGAGGACTGCTGCAAGAACACATGTGACAATTAGTCCATTCAGACATTCTCCCTGAGGTGGGGGTTTCAGTTCTCTGTCTGGACTAAAGTAAGGGGAGCAATACAGAAGTAAGAGTGTGGCCTGCTGGAGGAGTAAGAGACAAGGGAACCCAATATTAGAAGGGGCTACAATATTTATAGTGACATACTTCTATTTCACTCGCTAAGCAATAGATGACATAGTTCCAGTGCTCAGACATGGATCTGATAAGTTGCTAGAGAAGCTGCTAATGGTATCATGCACAGAACTGACCACAGGTGCCCAAGCAGTTCATGAGTTCCTTGCAGAGATAAGTTCTATCAAAGTGATACTCACACCTAGAAAGATAGATCAGGATCCCAGTTAACTTCATTCATGATGAGCAAAGAAAACAAAGATGTGTGTCCATGCAGGATCCTCTCTGGGATGGATCTTGTGACAAACAGGATTCTCTACAGATGGAGAGCTCATAAAGACAATTCTTAGAATCATAGAACTGGAAGGGACCTTGAGAGGTCATCTAGTCCAGTCCCCTGCACTCATGGCAGGATTAAGTATTATCTACACCATTCTTGACAGGTGTTTGTTAAGAGCAGGTCAGACAATCTCCAATGATGGAGATTCGACAACCTCCCTAGGCAATTTATTCCAGTGCTTAACCACCCTGCCAGTTAGGAAGTTTTTCCTAATGTCTAACCTAAACCTCCCTTGCTGCAATTTAAGTCCATTGCTTCTTGTCCTATCCTCAGAGGTTAAGAAAAACAATTTTTCTTCCTCCTCCTTGTAACAACCTTTTACATTCTTGAAAACTGTTACCATGTCGCCTCTATCTTCTCTTCTCCAGACTCTCTACAGACCCAATTTTTTCAATCTTCCCTCATAGGTCATGTTTTCTAGACCTTTAATCATTTTTGTTACTTTTCTCTGGATTCTCTCCAATTTCTCCACATCCTTCCTGAAATGTGGCATCCAGAACTGGACACAATACTCCAGCTAAGGCCTAATCAGTGCGGAGTAGAGCTGAAGAATTACTTTCTGTGTCTTAGCTCACAGTTCTGATGGCCACAAGAGAGAGAAGTCTATCAACTTTCTGGAAATGAACAGTTAGTCACAACACACACAGACCCTCTTAACTATATGATTGTTGAAAGAGAGGCTAAAGTGACACAGGATATTCAGTTAGGATCACAGGCATTTTATATGTCAGAAGACAATGTGTCAGAATACATACTAGAATTCCAAAGATATAAAGATCGCTTAAAGAGAACAGGTAACCAACTCAGAGTCCTCTGAGCCATAATTGGTTACCTCTGTACTTCCAGTCTGTACACTGGCTTCAGACGTGCATAGCATTGGTCTCACTCTGCAATATGGATGACTCCCATTCGCTTTGATGTGAACTGATTTAGACTAACGGAAAATCCCACCCTAGGCTTTTCTTGTTAAATGGCAATTATAGTTGCAGAGACAGGATCACTCGCTGTAACAGAACAACACAGTATCTGTCAAAGTGACAAAGTGGTACTGAGATTATCATCAGATTTTTAGTCTGAAGTGCATTCCAGTTTCTTTAGAGATCAGAAGTAAATATTGCCATTTCTTTGTCCAGGGAAATGTGAAAGGGAATTAATCCACAACACTCTGGTGTCTGCATAAATTATCAGAATACCACATAGGAGCTATGGACATCAAAAGGCATTTAACTCATCCACTGTCAGATGGATTTGCACCTAAATACTATGGGAGTGGGCTAGATAATGTTGCTGTAAAGAAAAACCAGACATAAAGGCAGGTGTGGAGTACAACTACTAGGTAGTATCCTTTTAAATTGTTTGTGAGCCCCCTAGTGGCCCTCAATATCTTCTAAATTAAGTAGTTATAAAGATACCAAATTCTCCATGGACTCTGTCATGGTTCTCTGGGCACCCAGGACTGAGAGTCACCTTGTTTCCAGGAAGGGGAAATCTTTCTTATGGTAGCTGGGTGTCAGCTCTCTGACATCACCGGCTTTTCAGCCACTCAAGCACTCTCCTCTGGGCTATGCCAGTCTCTAACTCCACCTTGCAGGTTAACAGTGGGTGCATCCCAATCCCTGAGTCCCTTTTGACTTGTTCCCTTGTGATATCCAGCACCGCCCGCTCCCTCCCGCCACTGTCTGCTCACATAAATTCCCAATCCTCTGCCCCAAAGGTGCAGTTTACCCCAGTTTTACCTTTAGCCACTGTTCCTGTAAACCACACAGCACTTGTGAGCACTTGTAATAAATCAAAAAGTGGGTTTATTTAAATAAGAACAAAGACTTAATGAGAAGTGAGAGAAAGTGATGGAAACAACTGGTTACAGCAATATGGTAAAATGTAAACTTGGGTCTACACTTATCAGTAGTTACTTTTCCTAAATAAAGTAGATTTCAACAGTCCTCTCTCCTCAAAGTTCAATCCATTGCAGAACTGACTGTTTTTACAAGAACCAGAATCCAAATGTTCATGAAAATCCCCTGCTCCTTAAGGGGTTCACTCAGGGCCTGATTACACTTACAGTGGGCACCGGCACAGCTGCACCAGTACAGCTGCAGTGCATGTGGTGAAGACGCTCTATGCTGACCACCCCTCCGAGCAGCAGAAGCTATGTTGGCTGGGGAAGCTCTCCCGCTGGCACAGCACTGTGCACACTACAGCTTATGCCGGCATAACTTATGTCTCTCGGGGGAGGAGGGGAAGGGTTATTCACACTCTTGAGCAACATAAGTTTTGCTAACGTAAGTGCTAGTGTAGATATGGTTGCAGTGAGTGGATGCAGAGTGCCTTTCCCAACACTGTCTTTATTCACAGCCAGTGGTCTCCTGCCTGCTATAATGTTCCCTTTCACCTCCAAGTGGTTTTGATCAGTTTCAGTTGTCTTGATGGTTTTCCATTGAGGATGCGGCAAGGATAGACAATAGAACACTACATTACCTCACTGGCTGACTAGGGAGGGGTCACAGCTCCCTCTTGCTTCAATGGGTCATTACCGAGACACATTGCCCCGGTGGCTAATTTCTATTCTAAGTCCATAAAGCATACTTGCAATATAATGTTATTCCTTAAATATTATACATACATCTCACAAATATTATGAATCCTAACAAGTTAAGAGCTTTCTCTAAAGATCTTACATGTTACTCTTTATGGATGAAGATCCTGTAAGACATGTTTGGTGTAGTGAGTTTGCCAGGCCTGAGATGAGAGTTGTTTGCGAAGAACAGGGGACCCTTTGCCAAAGGGTCTCTGTCACAGACTCCATGTTGTCACCTGCAAACTGATCAACCTGCACTAGTCTGGCATTGCTCATGTGAGGTGATGGTTGTGCTTTTTGCACTTACTTTTACACTTTCTGTGGGTGACCCGGTTTGTTGCCATTTCTGTGTGGTTTGTCTTAGAACTAACAATCCTTTGCATTGTGAGATTGTTTCCCACAATGAAAGCAGACGGTCTTTGAATGTTGTCCATAATGTACTTTTTGCTTGATACCTAGTTTATTTATTGTACACATTACACAATGTGATTCCAGCTCCCTGGCATCTTGGGCAGCTGTTTTCATTGCTACAGCAATTTCCAGTGCATATTTTAGGGTCAAATAAAACTCAGTCAACAACAGTTTTTGGATTGCTTCATTTTGCACACCACACACTAACTGTTCCTTTTAATGCATGTTTTCAACTCTCTCTAGACTGGCAATGCTCTGTTAGTTTCCTTAATTCAGCTTCATAGTCAGAAACTGTTTAATTTGCTTTTTGACTCTGTTTTTATGAAAGCGAAAAGGCTCTGCAGTCACCAAGGGCTGTAGGGATAGGTAATTTTGCAGAAGTTCCTCAATCTTAGCAAATGTTTTGTCTGCTGATTTAATAGGCGCTGTCGTGGGCATGTACAAGGGGGGGAAGCAGGGGCATGGCCCCCTTCCCAATAATCAGGGGGCGGGGGCACAGAACTCCTCCAGACCGAGGGCCGTGGTGGGGGGAGTTGACAGCTCCTCTGGCCCCTCCAGAAGTGATCTTTTTTTTTTTATTCCTGTGCACGCCTCAGGTGCTGTTAAGTTACACGGCAGGTTAAAGTTCAGTATGGCAAACCTGATCCCCAAAGTTTAAAAAGCAGGAGTCCAAAATCATTAAATTGGCCCCCAAATCATGAGACTTGTAACAGGGATTATATTGTGGCTTTTGATCTGTTTTATTTGTCAACGCCTCCTTGTGCACAGTGTGTGTGTGTGGTGGTGGGGGGGGGGAGTGTAGGGGAGGTAGAGGGAGAGAGTTGCTAACTGTCCCAAATTTATTGAATAAATGATTTTAGCACTCAGTGGCTGCCTGATGGTGTGAGGCTTCCAGCTACTCCCCAATCCCCTAAAGTCTAATTAATTCTTTGTCTCCTCAGCCCCCACACCAGTTCCCCCCACCCGCGCCTCACCTACTTAAGTCCTATGCACTACTGGGTTTCTCCCCAAAACATTGTTCAAGTTCATTCTAGTAGGCCCATAGCTTCATTTTATGCATAAAGAACAGTTACGGCAGAAGATATGTGCAGCCACATCATCTAGTGTATTTTTACCAAGTACTGTAAAACTGACTTGTTCTCATCCTAAGAAGCAGATTTTGGGACATGTGTGTTCAAGCTTGTGGGATAAAGTCAATAGGAAAAGTCAGTGAGGGGAGGGTAGTTCTGATGTCAATGTAAATCCAGAGAAACTCCCCTGCCTGCACCAAAGTAACTGGGATTATAATGTGGCCCAGAGTGTATAAATGAATCCTATTTCCATGAAAATATATTTGGCGTTATAATTTTTTTCATCTGTTTTTGCACTTTGATGACAGTTTCCCCCCTTGTATATATTGCTTGATTATCTTTCAGTGTAGATCTACATTGTACTGAGGGAATATGGAAGTTTGAATTGATGATTTTCTTATGCTTTAATAGCGATAGTTATTAATATGCACAGTTTTGGATTAATTTCTTCTTGGGTGTTCTACTTTGTAGTGACATAGTGATTGAGAGCCATGTGACTTGCCTCTGGTATTACATGAGTATACACATAAACCTTAAGTGAGGCTGGTGGATCATATTTTGTCAAGAAAGCAAATTAATGGTTAGACATATTTTCCTTTTTTACTGTGTGTCTCGCAAATGGTGCGCTGAAACAGCAGATGATAATAGCATTATTTCAAGCTTCTGGTAACTGATCAAAATATAATTTAATATAAATCATTATACAAAGAATATTTTTTTTAAAATTAGAAGAATATTCTGTATTGATGTCTCTCATCCATATTGATACGCTCATCCATATTTACAGTTATTTGTAACTCATTTATTGGTTTTATGGGTCCATAATTCTTCCAGCAAGTATTGCAAATCTCCATGCTCTGTCTGAATGCATTATTTGGGTTTTGGATCTCACCCATGCTCCCTTGAATTCGGCAGTTATTACTGCAAGGCTGGAATAATTTATACTTGCATAATCATCCCAAAATAGATGCATTTTGTTTTGTTTGTTTAGATGGTAGCTCCTGAAGGTCTGTTACTAGCATACAACAACCCCTGTGAGTTAAACCACTTCCCCTTTTCAGGGCTCTGCTATTGCAAGGATAGAGTAATAGCAGCAAAGAATCCTGTGGCACCTTATAGACTAACAGAAGTTTTGCAGCATGAGCTTTCGTGGGTGAATACGAATACTCTTGCATCCGACGAAGTGGGTATTCACCCACGGAAGCTCATGCTGCAAAACGTCTGTTAGTCTATAAGGTGCCACAGGATTCTTTGCTGCTTTTACAGATCCAGACTAACACGGCTACCCCTCTGATAAAGGATAGAGTAATGCAGCTCTGACATTATGCACTTTTTGGGCAAGCAAGAGAGGTCAAAATTTCATCAGATTGTGTTTTCCACTCAGAGCCTCCAAAGCATGGACGACTTCTTCTCCTTCTCCTTCTCCAAAGTACATGTGAATCTAGAGGCAGAATTTTGTCCTTGATTCATTATTTTGAATCTGGAGGATTTATCTGATCATATTATAATGTTTCAAGGTAGGTCATTGTGATGTTTTTTGGGGCACCCAGGACTGAGAATCACCTTGTCATTGCCTGCCTCCAGTGTAAGGGGGTCTTGCCTGGGCTGGCTGGATGGGTGTTAGTTCCCTAAGGCCACGTCTACACTATCCGCCAAATTGGCGGGTAGCGATCGATCTATCAGGGATCGATTTATCGCGTCTAATGTAAATACAATAAATCGATCCACAACCACTCTGCCGTCAACTCCTGTATTCCACTGTGGCAAGAGGCGGAAGCGGAGTTGACGGGGGAGCAGTGGCAGTTGACCCAACGCCGTGAGGACATGAGGTAAGTCGGCCTAAGATATGTCGACTTCAGCTACGCTGTTCTCGTAGCTGAACTTGTGTATCTTAGGTCAATTCTCCTCCGCCCCCACCAAGTGTAGACCAGGCCTAAGACAGCCAGCCTTTCAGTCACTCAAGCAATCTTCTCCGGGCTACACCAGCCTAGTCTTTTGCCTTGCAGGTTGACAACAGATGCTCCTGAGACCTGAGTCCCTTCAAAATGTCCTCCTGATTGCTGAATAGCCACAGAAGTCCCGGATACTCTGTTCCCAAAGAAACAGTGTACCCAGTTTACCCATTTCATCTTAGACCCAACCTCCTGTATTATGCACAGCATTTGAGTTCAGTTATAAAACACACAAAATATTTGAGAATGAATACAGATTCAAATAAAAATCAGTGAGAGATGGGAACCAATGGTTACACATAAAACAAAATCACAGTATGCTTTTGAGAGACTAAATTTACGCTAACAACTTCTCTTGTCTAAAGACGCTTATCTCACCCAAAGTTCTTTCCAGCATTTTCACCCAAGGCTGGTTGAGATCCCTTTTTCATGAAACAAACTCACCATCCATTTACATCCTAAGTGAAGGATGCATTGTGGTGCTTGCATCAGAATCACATTTTGAGAATAATATCCCAGCAGCATTGTTTTATTAATTATCAGTTTAGTTTTTAAAATGTAAATAAAAATGTATTACATAGAACATACAAATAAAAACAGATTCAAGCAAAAATGCCCAATATAATGAATACAGGAGGTTATCAGTTACTATTTAGTAAAGACGCATAGTATAAAAGAGTGGGATTATTCAGTATAATTTTAGTATCACTTGTTCCATGCACACAAACATTACTGTTTAGTGAATCTGCTCTATTTAATGATTTGTTAGCTTGAGGCTTTATTTTAAATACCCATTGAGTTAATTAGGTACTTATGTCAAGTGAAATAGAGTGAGAAAAACCTAGATCCCTTTGTGCTTAAAATTTATAAAAAAGCAAAAAATCTTAACATAGACAAACAAACATGAGACTTGAAAGGGATGTAACCTATCCTAAATGTATTTCAGGAGGAAAGACTGACATTAGCTAAAAAGGTACATTTCCTCAACAATTGTACATCAGCTAACATGAGATTGTAAAACCATGTTTTAGGCAGCTGACCAAGTGGCTGTTGGCAAGGAAACCCCCCACCTCCCACCTCCTGGCTTGGCCTACTCAGGTGTCTGGGTTGTTAGTGGCGTGCAACCCTTACTCTCCACATACTCACTGTGCTATATAATAAATGCTCAAGGAAGTAGAATTGCCACACTGTCTGTACATTAAAGATACAGTCTTTAGTTTCTGGTCACACACTTCCTGCTGGAGACAAATAAAGAAGCCTGGGACAGGGCAGTCACAGGCTGCAGCTACAAAGAGTAGTAGAAAGTTTTGTTACCTAATTTGTG
Source organism: Mauremys reevesii (assembly GCF_016161935.1). Taxonomy (NCBI): domain Eukaryota; kingdom Metazoa; phylum Chordata; order Testudines; family Geoemydidae; genus Mauremys; species Mauremys reevesii. The sequence continues at coordinate 50,824,933 of NC_052628.1, read as the reverse complement.
TACATAGTTCTGTTCATAATAAAGGATTTATCTTGCCAATGATCTGCTTATCAGGAACGGTACATGGTACCAGGGGTGGAAGGCACAGCATGCTGGAAGACCCAGTGACAATGGTAACACTGACATGGCTGCTACAGAGCCAGTACTATTGCACATAACTCCTCCATCAGCTCCGACAAACAGAAGAAATGCTAAATATGCCTGGAAATGGTTCAAACAGCAAGTTGAACTGTGTGTGAAAGCCGTATGCACAAATAAACTGGAGAACGAGGAAAAGATTGTTCTGCTCTCAACAATGGCTGAGAGAGAAGCCCTGGATGTCTACAATGCATTCTATACAGATAGTGGTGGGAAGGAGAAGAAAACGTTGCAGAAATAATGAAAATGTATGAGGATCATTATGTCCTGAGGGGGAAAAAATGTTACTTATGAGAGAGATGTTCAGGATGAGAACACAAAATGAAGGTGAAACAATAGAGGAGTTTGTCAGAGTCTTAAAACTAAAAAAAATAGTCCTGTGAGTATGGAATACCAAGACTCTCTCCTTAAACATCAGATCATCCTGAGGTGTAACAATAGGAATCCATGAACTGTTGCTAAGGATGATCTATCTGACACTGGAAAGAGCAATATTTATATGCCAAGCCACAGAACAAACAGAAATGCATATTAAAAAGCTTAGAGAAAGGCACAGAGCTCATGACTTTGGGTACCATATCTAAATCTGCATGAGGAAAGTTCACAGCAATTAAATTGGCCAGTGACAGAAACATGGAAAGAAGGGAACAATGCCAGCAATGTGGTAACCAGCATGAGTATAGGAAATGCCCAACATTCAGGCAAATGTGTAGAAACTATAATAAACCCAATCATTATGCTAAAATGTGCAGAGAAAGCAGGAAAGAACATGTGTTAAGACCAGAGAGGGATTCCTTAAGTGAAGAGGAAGAGCTGTTTTAAGCACAATAATGGAGGAGGCTGAAAAGTCAAGATTGACTAATTAAAATGTGCTCAAATTGCTCTTATATGACATTCAAGGTAGACACTGGAGCACATGTAAGTGTAATCACAAACTGGAAGAGAGGTAAGAAGAACATACAAATAGAGTCAAAAGTATCTGTACAAGACAATAATGGAGGAACAATTCCAGTGTTAGGAAGGGCCACTGAGATTTAAATATGAAAGGAAAATGATAAAACAAGAATTTGTGGTTCGCAAATGCAAACGAGAAGCCAGAAGCTGAAGCAAATATGGCACTTCAATGAAGAGGCATTTGCATAGGAAGTGAGTGAAACAGACCTTGAGTATAAGGTCACCAAGGACATCAATGAGGACGATGAAGAGTTTATCTCACAGATAATCTCAGCAGCTAAGAAGACAAAGGCATTGGAAATTCTGGGGTGCAAGCAGAGGATCAGTGGCGAAACTGTGAACCTGATGGCAAGGAGGGTGCACATGAAGTTAGAAGAAAAAATGGGCAAAGAATACAGAACACTGTGCAAAGAAATTTGTGTGAAGATCAAAGAAGACTATGAAGACTTTAGAAAGAAGAAATTGAGAGAGGCAGTCAAAAAGAATGAGAGTCTGAAGAAGGTAGATAGAGATGTTAGGCTGAAACAGATTATCCCAGCCGGGCTGAAAGATGAAAGGACATTGGAAAGGAGCAAGATGAAAGAAATATGTACAAAATTCTACAATGACCTCTACACCTCCCATGTCAATGTCCAGCATACACTGATAAGGCAGTAGGTTACAGAATAAGTTCCGGACGTTATGTGGGAAGAAATTGAATACACAGTTCATAACATAAAAAGGGGGAAGAGTCCGGGAGTGGATGATGTTTGGCCAGAATACCTCAAAGCAGTGGAAGATACTCTCTTCAAAGTGTTGGCACAACGGTTCACCATCTACATCAATAGCAAGCGTGTCCCAGATGCCTGGAAGAAGTCAAAAGCAATACTATTGATGAAGAAAGGTGGTCCAGAAGAACTGAGCAACTACCATCTGATCACACTCCTCTCTCAAGTGTATAAAGTCTTCACCCCTGTCATACTCGATCAGATTAAGAAGAATCTTGAAATGCACAACAGCAGAGAACAAGCTGGTTTCTGCTCAGGGTATTCGACAACTGATCACATCCACTCAGTTCGACAGCACATCGAAAAATGCCAGGAATACAAAGTACCATTGTGTATTGCATTTGTTGACTACAAAAAGGCATTTGACTCAGTGAAGATTAATGCTGTACTCAACGCTCTCAATGAAATCTGAATTGACGCAAGGTACATCAACCTGCTGGAAGAAATTAACTGCAATTGCTCGACAGAGATAACATTATTCAATGTCCTCTGCTTTATTACTGTTCATAGAGGAGTGAGACAAGGTGACACAAACTCACCAAAGCTGTGTGCAGCAGTACTGGAGTCGCTGTTCAAGAAATTGAACTGGGAAGAAGGAATCAGAATTGACAGAGAACAGTTAACCCATTTTCTCTTCGCCAAAACTATATAATACTGGCAAAGGACACAGCAGAACTGGAGAACAAATTGCAGCAACTGCAAACACTTTTGCATGATATCGTGTTGGAAGTAAACACGTCAAAGACTAAGCGGATGTGGAATGAGCATTGTGCAGAAGGAAACATCACTGTAAATGGGAGGAGGTCAACAAATATTTTTACTTTGGTCAGCATCTGAGCAGAAACAATTCATTCAAAGGGGAATGCAGCAGGAGGCAAAAAGCAGGATGGGCAAGTTTCAACAAAATAAAGACCTCTCTAATGAATGATGAACTTCCCATGAAGAAAAGGAAAGAACTGTTTAGCTCCACTGTTCTGCCAGCAATGATATACAGAGTAGAAAGCTGGTCAATGATGAAAGCAGAAGAAGAAAAAAAATTGCTGTCACACAGAGATCAATAGAAATATGAATGTGTAAGATATCACTCAGTGATCATATACTGAATGAGGAAATCAGAACGTGTACAAAAGTAACCAATGTAGTGCAGGCGATGTATGATGCAAAGCGAAGATAGGCGAGTCATTTAGTCCACAGGCAAGACAATAGGTGGACGACATCAGTGACTAGATCCCCAGAGACAACAAGCGGCCACTGGGCAGACCAAAAACATGCTGGGCCAATGCCACAACAAAACTCTTTGACAAGAAATGGAAAGAACATGCTCGCAACAAAATGGAATGGTGTGGCATCGACTTGCATTCGTGGAAGGATGGACAAAGGTGAGGTGATGCAAAGGCAAGCAACTAGTCTTGGGCCTACAGATGCAAGATGCTTCATCTCATTAAGGGGATGTATGCCATAGAGAGGCAAAAAGACAACACAGAATCAAGTATGAAATTATTTAATAGCGTTATATGAAGATGTATTCAAAGGAAATGGGAGCCTCCCAGTAACATACAAGATACAATTAAGAGAAGATATATGGTAGAGGCTACATGAAAAGTTCCACAAGCCTTCAGAAAGAAGCTAGAAGAAGATCTAGACCTGCAAAACATAAGGCATATGGTATTATTCATAAATAGAAGGGCCAACAGATTAGATGCACTTTTAGTAACTGTAGCAAAAAAAAGGAGGGAGACTACAGCTGGGTGTGAACTGTAAAGAGCTGAACATGAACATAAAAAGAGAACACTTCCACTTGCCCACAAGAACTGAACTATTGTGTGAGACAACAGGAGACAAATTCTTCAGCAAATTAGATGCATCATCTGGATTTTAGCAGATCCCATTGGACAACGGGAGCTACAAGATACCCATTTTCAACACGCTTTTTGGCAAATACTGTTTTCTAAGACTGCCTTTCAGAATACGTTTCACCTCCTAGATGTATTTCACTGTACAATGAGCCAGATGTTCGAAGGTACATGTAAGTGCACGTTGATGACATTTTGGGGCAGCAAACTGAGGATAGTACTGGAAATTGTGAGAGCTAATAATCTTAAACCAAATAAGGGCAAACATCAGCTTCAAACAATGGAAATAACATACTTAGGAGAGAGTGAGAGAGGACAAAGAGAATCTTGCCTGATGAGTCAGATTCAGGCAATACTGAACAGGCTGAGACTGGAAGATGAGAAGGAATTCAAAGACCTGCTAGGCATGTTGAATTATGTCAACAAAGTCATACATAACTACACAGTTCGTACCACTCACCTACGACATCTCCCCAAGGTCACCGAATAGATGTCAGAGCATGAAAGAGAGTTAAATGATTTAAAGCACATTGTGAAATCAGCTTGAGAGCTGCATTATTTATTTATTTATTTATTTTTATTTATTTTTGACCCATTGAAAGAAAGCAAACTCTCCACAGATAGCTTGAAAGGAGGGCTGGGAGCAGTACTATTACAGTGTCATGGAACTGATTGGTTGCCAGTCTCTCATGTGTTTAGGGCAGTGGTTCCCAAACTTTAACAACCTGCAAACCCCTTTCACGAAAATATCAAATCTCATGAACCCCCTCCTAAAAATGAATATTTCCAGGGATTTTCTCCCTTACCTGAGTATAAATTATAGAAGCAGTGATCTTGGAAATATTTTTTTATGTCACACTTATTACACACTATTTATTATTACATTATTATTTATCATTACATTCATAATGTAATAAAATTATGAAAACGGCATCACTCTCTTCAAAGATTTCACTTCTGTAGCTCCTATCACTTAGATTAAGCCTCCTACATGTTTCATCAAGAAGTACCAGTTGTGAAACAGCATGAAGGTATTTAAGAAGCCAACTCAAATAAAGAGTTCCTCCCACAAGCATTTGGGTCTTGAGCAGTCCAGGCAAACAACGCACGCCTACAACAAAGCTTAAACTTGTTCTGCCAGGAAGTCATGGTCATGGGGCTTGGGCTGCTGGCCCCTGCACCCGGGGTCTGCCATTACAGAATTTTTTCTGAGAACCCCCGATACAGTTCACAATCCCCCAAGGGTTCACGAACCCCAGTTTGAGAACCACTGGTTTAGGGCTGTGACAAATGCAGAGACGATGTACGCATAAATTGAAAGACGCATGGTTTGGCACATGGATGTATAAGATTTCATACTTTCTCCACGGTCATAGCTTCAAAGCAGAAACTGATCACAAACCACTAATTGCCATACAAACAAAGGGAACTGGAAAAGCAACACCAAGTATACAGACACTACTTTTGAGAAATACAGAAATATAATGTGACCCTGGAGTTCCAACATGGACATCACTTAGCAATGGCAGACACATTCTCAAGAGCATATGCTCCATCTGTTAGTACGCAGTCTGATGATCTGGAACAAGTGGTAAGCATACATGTGAACATGGTAAAAGTGCCACATGCTTAACTCTAGGCATCTAGGATGAATTGGAGACAGAAACAGTTAATGATGTAATGCTGCAAGCAGTGACACAAGTGATAAGTAAAGAAGGAGAAAAATCAACACTTCCCAAATGCGTGTTCACACTGTAAAAATGAGCTTTCAAGTGATCTCAGAAATGCTCTTGAAGGGAAGACAGATCATGGTTCCCACAGTGATGAGAAGGAAACTATTAGAATAAATACATAAAGGGCAGCAGGCAATGACAAAATCAAAAGAGAGAGCTAGAGAAGGAATATTCTGGCCACAGATGAATAGTGGCATTGAAGAAATGATAAGCGAGTGTGGTACATGTCAGCAGTATAAAGATTCCCAGCAGAAAGAACCAATGATACCACTTAAACACCTGAAATTCCATAGGACTAAATTAGTATTGGCATATTCAACTTGGGAAGACGTGATCGCCTGGTTATAATAGACTACTTTACCAATTTCCCAGAAGTCATCATATTTGTAGATATCAAAGCAGCAACAGTTGTCAGGCATGTTAAGTCTGTATTGGGCATCATGGAATTCCAAGAAGATTTGGCTGAAGAGTTTATTTGAGCATAAACTTTCATGAGTAAAAACCCCACTGTACCTGAAGAGGTGGGTTTTTTACCCACAAAAGCATATGCCCAAATAAATGTTAGTCTTTAAGGTGCCACCGGACTCCTTGTTGTTTTTGTGGATGTAAACAAACATCTATCCCCTGATAATTGTTCAATAAGTTAGTTCAGTCTGAAAACATTTTAAAAAGAACTACAAAAAGGGGTGGGAGGGGGAAAGTGCTATAGAATAAGTCTTCCAGGAAGTGCAGAAGTACCAGACTTTCTGTATACTTTAGAGGCAATCTTTGGTTTCTTGTGACACACTTTCTGTTGGGGGCAGAAACAAAGAAGCCCTGAACAAGGCAGTCCCAGGCTGCAGTTACACAGAGTAGTAGGAAGTTTATTTTTTTAACCTCACTTTATTAGGAACAGGAACCATCTTAAAACCAGTCTGCTCATCAGTAAGATGATAGGAAGATAGTACTCGTCTGCTGCAGTAGGGCTGGGAGTGGTCGGTGCCTTGGCTGACATTTCTTCACACACCCTGACCAGAGCATCTGGCTAAGCACAGAGGAAAAATTAAATTGCACCCATTTGGGTCTGGGTTTTGGTAATCTATTTTCCTAACTGAAGCATGGGAGGAATTGTGACTCTGAGTCTTCCTTCCTTCCAGTGGCCATTCCTGGAGTAGAGAAGTTACCCTCCATTCATTGCTGCATGATGAGTTTACAGGCTTAAATTAGCCTTTTAACAATACATAGTTCAGCAAACTTTATCCTTACTTTCCAAGAAATTATATAATAAATATTCGCTTTACTTAAGATATTGAGAACACTCCATGTATTAGTTATTCTAAAGTCAAGAGTTTTATAAAAGGATGCTAAATTGTAAGAGTAGGAAATCTGGGTTCTAGACTGTTATCAATAGACACAAAAAGTCCCTTACCTGTAATGGGAATCACATGCACGTATCACTGAAAGAATCTCATTTTATCAAACTCAGTGAAACAGTCGTGTATGCTGTATGATATAACTATCTGATTTTGAGGCTAGAAATTCTAGTTCACACAGATTAGAGTCCAATTATGGGTCCATTAATCCTAGTGGCATTTGTGCAAATCTGCAAAGCTCTTGGATATCATATCAGAAATTATTGTAACACCAGAAACAGCTTAATCTGAATCCCTTTTCATTCTTTTAATAAGGTTAAGTGGTAGACAAACATTCATTCAAAATAACCCCTGAATTTTATCAGGGCATGTGGTTATTACTGTGTATTGATTGTAAAGTAATGGAATATTTTACTATGGACAATTTCTAAGTGTCATAATCTGCTAGAAGAAAATCTAGAATGATTTTTGATATTGGTATATGGATAAGAATTTCTTGCAGCATATGTGTATATACACAAAATAAAACACATCATGCTATATCTTTGTAATGGGATAGTTCTTTTGTAATTCTGATGTCATCTTGATTTAGGGACACACTGAGGTACCTAACAATCTCAAGCATAAAACATCTTTCTTGAAAGAGAGAGAAATGACTGTCACTAACAAATTACGTGCTTTTGACATGATAAAAATATTTGAAAGTGGTCCTCTATGAAAAAATTTTAAGCACATGAGAAAAAGGCCTATTCAATACTGTGAATTTTCAGTTATAAAATAGAGGATTTAAATTGTTCAGCAGTAATATACTTCTGAATTTGAAAGATATAATTGATCTAAAGACATTTCATTGAATTTTGTTATTCTTGGTTTGTCTTTGCAGTTCATTAGGTGCTTTTAATTTCAAACATTTGTCTATCTTAATTTTAGTGTGGAACAAACACATTCTAATTTAACTCAAGTTGACTGCTTACAAGAGGGACTGTACTTTGTTTGTAATTTAGATAGTTGAGGCATGATCATTATACCAGAGAAACAAAACTCTTTCTTGAAGCCTTCAGTGATAAATTTTCACTGCAACTGGAATAACTTATCCAATGACCGGAGCAACTGGACAAGTGTGAGAATAGAAAACTAGGGAGTGATGAAATTGGTCTTTGGTGTATAGTACAAGTGTTGAGTTTGACCAAGGAGACCTGTCTAGTGCTTCTAAAAAGAGTGTATATAGAAAATATAAATTCATTTGTAGCTACACAAAGCCTTGAGTCCTTATATAACACTGATAAATTCTTTGCTAAATCCAAAGTGCTTAAGAATGTGAAAAGCAAAAAGGCTACATATCTCAGAGACAGATATAGATCTACTTTCCCATGGGTCATTGTGTTATAATAAATTAAATACCCAATAGAAATTATCACTAACCTCAGCTGTCTCATAAAACTAGCTTGATCCATGTGAATGAACTGTAGGAAGAGTTTATCTAATTGTGAAATGATCAGGCTGGCTTGAGACAGCTAGTAATCCTTTTTAAGAAGTGGACTAGAGTAGGTTCATGCATACAAAGAACTCCAGTTTGGAGATTTGGGGCTTCTTGACAATAAAAAAGGCAAATTTTAAAGACATATTAAAATACATTGTTGATCAAGTTTAAAAAAAAGAAAAGAAAAAGTTGACTGCAGATTTAGGTGCCTGCAAAAATCTGAGTAATTGATTTAGATGAAGTGTTTCCTTATTTTAAGGTTCATTTTGTAATCACTTTTATGTTTTTGTGTCATCCAAGCTCTGGTTACCATATTAAGAAAGCTCTTCTGTTCTGTTCTTTCTCTCTGTCCTGAGGAATCTAATCACTTATCAAAATGGGAGAAAATACTTTTTCCTGGACCACTGGTCTTATTCTATATAAGTATCCATAATATAAGAGAAAATGCTTTGTTTCCTATTAGAAAGATAGGTTGTCTGGTAGCTAAATTTATCACCCCAGAAAGACATACAACCTTTCAGTTTCTCTGCTCTAATGGGATTAGAGAGCATTCTGGAATGTAAAAAGAAATAGCTATAACATTTGAGGTGGGGCGATCATTTTATGTCCAATATGAATTCCAAGTTTTGTATTCAGTTGCTTAACCTTTCACAGCCTTCTCTTTTCTTGGAAATCAGAAATCGTATGTTACATGCTCATATTCAAGGGACGTGATCATTCCCCTCTATTCGACATTGGTGAGGCCTCATCTGGAGTACTGTGTCCAGTTTTGGGCCCCACACTACAAGAAGGATGTGGAAAAATTGGAAAGAGTCCAGCAGAGGGCAACAAAAATGATTAGGGGGCTGGAGCACATGACTTATGAGGCGAGGCTGAGGGAACTGGAATTGTTTAGTCTGCAGAAGAGAAGAATGAGGGGGGATTTGATAGCTGCTTTCAACTACCTGAAAGAGGGTTCCAAAGAGGATGGATCTAGACTGTTCTCAGTGGTACCTGATGACAGAACAAGGAGTAATGGTCTCAAGTTGCAGTGGGGGAGGTTTAGGTTGGATATTAGGAAAAACTTTTTCACTAGGAGGGTAGTGAAGCACTGGAATGGGTTACCTAGGGAGGTGGTGGAATCTCCTTCCTTAGAGGTTTTTAAGGTCAGGCTTGACAAAGCCCTGGCTGGGATGATTTAGTTGGGAATTGGTCCTGCTTTGAGCAGGGGGTTGGACTAGATGACCTCCTGAGGTCCCTTCCAACCCTGATATTCTATGATTCTATGATTCAGTGCTGAATAATTATTGCTCAGTAGTAGTTAAATGTGAAAGTAATTGGTGTCAGAAAACATTGGTGTCAGCTTAGTTACATTTGGGTCTCATAATGATAAGGTTTAGTGCCTCCAGGGTTTGTAGGTTTTATAGCATTATTCCCCTTTCAGATCTAGTGACACAGGGGAGGAGTACCCTTTTTTTAAAGAAAAGGTATTTTGAAAATAACATTCATAACTGTAGAGAGGAAGAGAAAGCTAACCTGAAGTAGCAATTAAACCATAAAATGAAACATTACATGCATCTTACATGTTTGATGCTTGCCTAGCACCTGTCGGGGAATTTCATGAATAATTTTGCTCACCTCTAGGCAAAAAAAAATTGTGCATGAAATAGATTATAGATATCATGACTTTGGAACAATTAGATTCACCTGACATAACCACCCAACATCCAAGGAAACTTATTTTTATTTCTATAAAAAACGATAGATGTAGTGCATTAGAAGGAATTTTCAATGTAGACATTTTCAGGGGTATTTTATTGTCATTTTGTTGTGTGTTGATTTACAAAAATCTCCCATGTGGATCATAAAAGACAGAAGTCACAATTTCATGTATGAAAATGAAGCTACTAAGTCACTAAACAACCACCCAATTTCTTCACAACTTTTTATCGTCTAGGTGAAATATACAAGTGTAAAGTTGTAGAAAAGCTTCAGTGAAAATTTCTTATGAATTTTTTGCAGTTGTGTTTAAGTGATTTCCACAAAATTTTACATTTTTCTGTAAAGTTTCATGATTTGCAGAGGTGTGTTTGGGAGGGTGGGGTGGGTTGGTTGTTTGTTTTGTTTTTTCACATTGAACAAATATCAACACTTAGATAACCAGGCAGAAAAATCTTTGAAGAGTTAATTAGAACAGTAAAAACACAAACTTTGATGTTTTGCATTTCAAATCTATCTTTGTTTAAAAACAGACTTTCCATTACTCAATGTTTCACACATTTCAGGTAAAAAAAAATCCCCCTTTTGGTTTGACAATCGGTTCTGTTTACTGGGGGAAAAATCATGTTTCTACATTCTTTTGGAAACTCGACAGCTTTTGATGTTGATATGTAATGAAAAATACTGAACAAGTGCTATGAAAACTTCACAACCATCCATGTGCAGGTTGTTTGAAGAACAGTAAATGTGCTTAGTCATGTTACTTAATCATTTTTCCATTTGGTAGATTTACTTGGGAAACAAATGTTGCAGATGCAACATTGTGTGTGCTGTGAGTGTAAGCTAGAGAATAGAGCTAAAGACCCAAATTTTGACCCAGACATTCCATGAAATCAGGGAAGATTTAATAGTGCGCCTCTGAATGATATTTAGGCTCCATCTTATAATTTCCACAGAGGAGCAACAGAAATTGACAAACAGTTACAGTCCATAGACTGTGGTTCTATATCAAAATCATGCCAAGCTTCTCCGGAAACTTGCATACATTTGTTTTTACTTTATTTCATTATATAACTTAGTCAACATTTAATCAATACGTAACAAGAATTCACAGCTAAGAAAGCTGATAGTTTACTGCTCACACGTAGTACCAAATCAAACGTTAGAGATCCACAAAGAAATCTTTTCTCATTTAGCTAGTAACTTACATCATACATCTAAATAGGCTCCCAGAACAGGAAAAAAAAATAGCAATCACCCTTTTGGCCCTGATTGAGCAAAAAAAGTGGTAACAGCTAAAATTAGTCTAACAAATGACTCAGGAAGTAGAACTAGAAATTGGTGCCAACAAAGGGCACAAAGAGAAAGCAAGTACAAAGTATAAGAAGAGAGATTGTTGCCTAATTGTCCACAGAAAACCTCTAGGTCTCTTTCCATACCCAAAGGAAAAACATGCATATTTAATATAAGAAATTTGTTTAATTTTCCCCCTCATACCTTTCCTGCAATCTAAGCATTGTAGAACCATTAAATACAGATAAGTGAATGTCTGTAACACCTGAAAGCCACTAATATCAACAAAGCCAAAAACAAAGTATGCTACATTTCCAGGCATGATTCATATTTGAAGTCTGACTGAAAGTTGCCTGTCCGTACTAGGAACAAAATAAATTACTGGAGGCTGAAAAGAAAACAAGAACAGAGGCTATAGTATATATTTAAAAAGTGGCAAGTCACATTTGTAGATGGGGAGGTCTTCTAAAGTAGCCTTTTTCATTTGGATGATGATAATGAAGTCTCATCTTTGAATTATACAGAAAGTCTAGGTTACTGTATTCCAAGGAACAGCACTGGAAGTTGTAGAAGGTTGTTATTCTTTGAAGTTCCAAGGCCTCAGATACAAGATATGTACTGCAGATCTCCAAAATTTGGACATTGTTACATATTTCAGGTAACAGCAATAGTTTCCACACCCAAATTTAAAATCCATTGATAAGTCCCTATCTTTTAATAATGGCAAATTTGTAGAATGTCCTGACTTAATATACTAGTCTGCTATATAATAAATTTCCTCTAGATATGGACTGTTTTCCCATGTATTTGTGCAAAACCTAGCACTTGAATGAAGATCAGTGTAATACAAGAATTTAACAACAATAACTTTGCCATTTACAGATTGCAAGGTTAGGTGAATTAGGAATGTTTCACCAAATCTGTTGCAGATTCAATGAATGTCATAATACAGGCAGGTTTCTGTTGTAAACCTGCTGGCATTCCAGGGTCCATAGCTCCACGAAAAGGAGACATGGGGGCTCTCAGGGTCTCTGTACTGGAACCAGGAAGCTCTGGGAGACCCAGATGAAGTCTCAGATCTCAGGACTTCCAGGCTCTCAGCACCGCAGCAGGGAGCCTGGGAGCCCTGAGAACCCTGACTCAAGCTGGATTCCAGGCTGTGGAGCCTGGAGGTCCTTGGCTCACAGGTCTGCAGCTTTGAGGCAACCCCAACACGTGGACTGCCCTGTGGTTAGGGACACTAAGACTTCCAACTCCTGGCCAGCCAGTCCAAAACAATTTCTTTTCAGATTTTCCATTTTGGTGAGCGAACCTGAAAAACTTCAATTTTGGTTCAACCTGAACTGATAATTTTTTTGTTCAGTCTCCCATCCCCCAAAATGAAAAATCACTTATTCACTTACCTCTACTCTCAGTGATCCCCTGAGAGCCTGCAGAAGGGACAAAAGCCAGCTGAGGGGAGGGAAAGGAGTAAACTGGAAAAAGGCATCAACTAGGACTGGGACTGGAAGAGATTGGAGAGAAACTGTGTCTGAGAGTTAGAGCGGGGACAGGAACCAGTGAGGCCAGGAGAATTGGAGCTGGTGAGAAAAATGAGGGAGGAGAGAATGACTGGGAGCCAGTTGTCTGGGAGGACACTTAGATCAGATGACGAGCTATGGGGAGAGGCATAGCTGGAATGGCTGGACATGGAGCCATGAATTGGGGAAACAGATCAAAGGGATGGAAAAAATAGATTAGATGAGGAGCTGGGAGCAGGTCTGGGACAAGAAGGCAAGAATAGGGAGAAGACAGGCCTAGAATCAGAACAGGGCAGAAAGGTCAAGCTTGGGGAAAATGGGCAGAAAAGTCTGTGTCCACTAGAGCACACTCTCCTCCAGAACCTGGAGTAGAACTCAGGATTCCTGAGTCTCACCATCTCCCTCTTAGAGAGTTTTAAAGTGTGTGTCTCATCCCTTTCTGGTCTACAGAGAGGATGACAATCTACTAGTGCTATCAGTTACTCCTTTAGCTTAACTGGCAAAGATTCATGCAGTGGATCTAAAGTGGAAGTAGGTGACTCATATGGGAATCAATATGCCACATTGTGGAATTGTTTTTTCCAGTTTGTTGGGTTTTTTGAAAAAACAATAACAAATAGGAAACTTTTTTTAAATCAAGGTTGCAAAGTCAAGAACTTAAAAGTTAGGAAATGCCAGAATTAAGGTTGCCTATGATACCCAGATTAGTGAATGTAAATCCATAAAAATCAAAGGGAATAAACTGATGGAAGTTAATGTTGTTATAACATGCAAAGAACTGCTGCTGTTTTGGCAAAATATGTTTTAGGATGGGGGAAAAATGTCACATCTTGCAAGCAATGGGCAATGGTCCTGCCGTGTGTGTGACCAGAATGCTCCCTCTTTTCAGACAAGGTTCTGAGCTTTCATTGTGACCATGCCGTAGTATTTCTACCTTTTACAAATTGCTTCTATTTGCCTCGTGGTGGTGAATTGTACTGAACATAGTTTTAAACTGAATGTTTGCATAATATTTCTTAAACAATATAATATGCAACATTTTCTCTGTCATTTTATTTTACCTTGTACCTATGTAGTCCAGATAGAGACCATGTAAGTCTTGTGTATGGAAAAGTGAATGGAATTTATACAGTATACTACAGATAAAATTTATTTAGATATGATGATATAAAATATAGGACATCTATGAGTATGTCTATACTGTGATTTAAAAAAAAAAAAACCTGGGACAGCGAGTCTCAAAATCTAGGTCAGCTGGCTCAGGCTTGCGGGACTCAGGATATGGGGATATAAAATTGCAGTGTAAATATTCAGGTCAGGACCAGAGGCCAGGCTCTAAGGCCTTCCCCATTTGTGGGGGGGTCTCATAGCCTGTGCTCCAGCCCAAGGCCAAACATCTATCCTGCAATTTTATGGAACCAGAGTTCAAGCCCCATGAGTCTGAATCAGCTGACCTTGGCCAGCCACAGCTGTTCTACTGGTTTTTATTGCAGTGTAGACATACTCATCATTTCCAGATAGGTTGGCTAATTCAGTACTTCATCCTCTGGAATTCACTTTCGGAAGGCTGGGCTGCTGGCTGAAAAGAACATGTATTGCCCCTGCATTCTGACAAAATTTTAAAATTCTTATAATAGAAGCAATCATAGAAGTCTCAGTCCCAATCCTGGGATCAGATCCAGGTAGGTGGACCTAACACCTATGCTGAACAATACTAACTTCACTGGGACTCTGAGTGGGCACTGGAGTCAACCTGTACAGACGAATTGCAGGACTGAGGCCTATATCAATACTGGGTCATTGTGACAATGAAAATAGTGCTTTCCTATGTTGCGGAGAAACTATTTTTGACTGGTTAGTTTGTGAGGAGATCTGGATTTCCCCTCACCCACTTTCCATTAGGTGCAGGACCCTTGTGGTTAGGATTTGGTAGCCTTTTTTGGTCCCCTAGAGGTTAGTAGCTTTGAGACCCTTATTGTTCCTGGACTCTGTTGTTGTTTATAAATGTCTCTTCAGAGCAGAAGAGGTGGATGTAAAAAGTTCTGGATATGTGGCAGGGAGACATTCTTTCTGGTTATTTCCCACCCTCCCTCCTGCTAACTGGTTGTGGTTATACAAATGGTACTGCAAACTGGGAAGTAAATTTTAGTTCTGTGTAAGGTTTACTATTGCTATGTTTGCTCTGGGCATTGGCCTGCCACCATTTTGAGAGGAAAAAAGGGATTTTTCCTTGCTGAACAATAGGCAAATGGTGTGGCTATTATGCCTTCCTTGCAGCATCTTGTAGTCTTAGCTGGGCCCATTGGTCCAACAAATGTCATGGTTGTGTGTTTATAATATAAGGCAGACCAGCAGTCAGATATGTTTTGTTGCTTTTGTTTCAATGTATAATTGGACAGGAATGTATTGTGGTAATGGTGCATTATACTGACCAGCATTTAATGCAGGCACAACACAGAGCTAAGAGTGAGTGAGATCTGGTTATGTTGGGAGTGATGGACCATGGGGATGTGTTTTAACTTCAAAAATAGATCACAACACTGTCTTTTTGGAACAGAGTGCTTCCAAGATGAAGAAGACAGCTGAGTTTATTTTGTTCAGGACTGACTGGGTCCCAGAATTATAGGAATTAACTTGGGACCCCTTTGGCTCTGGGACTGTTGTGGTCAGAGAGCAAAAGAAACAGGGAACTTGTCTGAACCTTAACTTTGCAAATTTTAGTACTCATGTCCAGAAATGATGATCTTAACATTTTGTTTGTAGGTTTTTCCATGGAATTTCTATAGGGCCAAATGGTGAACCTCTTAGTCACATTGGTGGGCAATTACTTACTCAAATAACCCCATAAGCGTGACTGCTTGGGTGAGGAATTGCCCATCAATGTGAGTAAGGGGTTTACAGTCCTAGCCCATTCAGAGCAGGGGTACATTTTGAAAGCTCCCTTAACACTTTTTTATTTTATTTTTGCTGGTATGCAATACTTAATACCTTCCGAAGTGGAAGAGCTTTAAACATAAGCCCCCTTCTTCTTCAGTATGTGTTTTAGTAGTGAATGAGTCATTGCCCTTGATGCTTCCATTTAGTCACTTTAATTGGCCCTAGTGGAGTCTAAACATTGTACATTATTAAATGGCAAAAATCTTAATTTTAATCATTAATCCAGATTAAGGTTGCCCGGTAAAAGCTGAGGAGTTCAACTTCAGTCTTCTGAGCACCAATTCAGTGCCTTAATGGCAAGACCATCAGTCCTCCTCATATCAGAGCTATATAAATATTTAGATACTAGTAGGTAGAGAATATAATTATGCCTTTCAGTAATCTATTCATTCTGGCAAACCTGAGTAGGTTTTCTTTATATAAATGGTAAATCAGTTATATTGTTTCAAAGTAAGGCCTTGACATCTGAAGCAATTTATTTCAGTTACATAATGCACTAACATTACACAAGTGGTTATTCAGTTGTACAATGTAACAGTATTTATACACGGTCTGCCTTTCATTTAATGGGTCCCATAGCAAGATCATCACTTCCTTCAGTGTAATCACTAGCCATCTTCTCTTTGCTCTTGTTAAAGCAGCCCCGAATGACTCAGAATATCAATCCCTGCTTAGGATGAGAGTCTCCCGTAATGGCAGGAATGACAATTTAATCACACATTTAATGCAGAAAAGTTGTTTCCCAAGATATTTCCATGCTCCGTGTAGGCATTTATGCTGACTGTGCATCACAATATCTTGGAACCACATTTAACAAAAGAAACGAGATTTTAACAAGCTGTAAAAAATGTATAAACAGTTATACATGGTACTTTAACTACCTTGTTGGTGAGATAATAACCAGTTCAGGACCTCAAAACAGGTCATTATTCCCTAATGATGACTTACCCTTCCCTACACCAACAGCTGTATAATAAAAGCCTATGCTTCTGGTATGTTTTTGTTAATTCTTACTAGCTGCTGCTGCTTCTTTTTTGTTTTTAAGGAAATTGCAGTGAGTATGCCTACGAGTTCCCACTCTGGCAGGCAAATGTCCTAAGGGGCTGGTGGAATGGGCTAGGTAAAGGGATGTAGCAGTGGTAGCATTGTTCAGTCTGGATAGAGGGATCAGTGATTAACATGCAGAGGCTGGCCCTCCATGTAAAAACCCCTTCATGAGAAGCCATGAGATGGACGCCATGAGATCCCTGTGATTACCCTTTGGCAGTTAAGACATATGCAGGATGGGTAGCACATGTACACTGTTAACAGGGAGGCAAATTCCAGCTTCTGGGTATATTTGCACTTTGAGGGTGTAATTTCCAGCTTCCCTGAGTACAATTCCATCAGAGATGCAACGTACGTACTCAATGGTTAGCTCCGCCTCCTGCTTGTGGCGGCGGACGCACACTATTTTTAGCACACTAGCTCAATCACAGCTAAAGTGGGTTCATATCCTTGAGCTAGGAATTACACCCTCAGCTTAAACTGTAGACATCCCCAGTGACTAGATGTCGGCTGAATGGTACCTTAGAATATGAGTTTAGCATAAGTAGTTAGCAATCTGTTCAATCTTGTATTTAGCTGTGGCACTCTGAGTACCTTTCCCAGACATGAAGAAGTGCTCTGTGTAGCTCAAAAGCTTGTCTCTCTCACCAACAGAAGCTGGTCCACTAATAACATCACCCTTTCATCTCTCTCTAATATCCTGGAACCAACATTACTACAACACGGCATACTGAAAATCTGTAAGGAAGCAGTTTCTGAGTATTTTTATCCTTGCATAGATTTTTTTTTTTGCAGGAAAGCATGAGAAAAACTGTCCTAAAGTTCTAATCAAAATAATCTTTTTTTTAGATGATAGAATATGGCAACCATATAAGAGGGGCAAGCCACTCACCTGTCGTAAAAAAACTGGAAGTCATAACTATTGGGTTTGCTCTGGATTTCTGTAGTTGATCAGGAGCTGGAATGACACAATATGGTTGAGAGAGTGTTCTAGTTATGGTCTTGCTCTATCTAGATAGAGATGTATATAATGGACCTCAGTCTCCTCTCACTTACACCAAATTTACACTAGTAGAATTGCAGGTACTTTAATGGAGTTGCTTCTGATTTATACTGCTGTAAGTGAGAGTAGAATCAAGCTGTGTATGTATAAAATAGATATATTCAGATCTTGAGAAGACAATTTTTTGAGGAACAAATTGCACCCCTAAAAAAGTTCCATTTTTGCAAGTGAAATTGGCACCTGCCAAAATTTACACCTATAGTTGATTAAAGGAACAAGACCTAGGATTTAGATGACTGATTGCAGCTACAAACTGCACACCCCAAAAGGGTGGAGTCTTCCAATAACATCTGTTTATAAAACACGTTTAATAAGCTAGTTCATAGTCGGCTGTTCTTTTGAGGGGATACAGCTATCAGGGTCAACACTTGCTACATACTTCCTTTCATTCAGTAACCTCCCAGCTTTACATGTGGTATATTATATAGTTTTATTATTTTAATGAAAAATTGGCCTGTGACCAAGAATGGGATGTTTTTATCTTGATAATTAATTTCTTGTTCACAAATATCGTGTTCACATTTTCAGCCTCTTTGGTTAGGATTTTTATGTTTGTTAAAATGGAAACTATCAATTTCATTGGTTGAAAACTGTGAAACTGGTAGGCAGATTACATCAATATCAGACGAACATACCTTATTGCTTGTGCTTGTTCAAAGGGTGTAGACCTACTGTTCTAAAGCAGTTAATATATAGAATGAGGTCATCTTCCTTAATACCGGTTTTCCAGCTAATCATCTTAGCCACCCATGATGAAATATGCCCTAGAATGATATACAGCTATCAGAGCAAGTATATTGTTCCTTAGACATCAGTATGTAACACTTAAATTAATACAACTTTTGTTTATCTTTTGTACTAGACAACTCACAAGAGTTGTCCAGTTGTCAGCTTCAACTATGACCAAATATAACTAAGTATAAATTCCTAGGTGTGGAATTGTACCAAAAGCTTTTTCCAGGATTCTTGCAGAATGCTAAACTGATAGGTCTGTAGTCAAATTATATTACTCATGGTGTAAAGTAACTGCACTTCATCTAATAATCAAACCCTCCATTTTTAATACATATAATACTTTGAAGTAACAATTAATATTAGGAATTCTTCTAAGGTGCCAATTAAAAATTCCAGGAAAGCCCTGGAATATATATGAAATAACACTCTGCTGCTACCCATTTGCTACCTGCCTCTCTCTTCTCTTGCCTTGACAATGAAAAGTGACAGCATCTCTTCCACTATAACATGTTCCTATCATTGTTACTGACTTGATAGTATGCTGAATAAGATCTGTGCGCTGGATTCTTTACTTTGTGTTTCCGCTTAGGGCCAGACAGCAATAGTCATAAAAACTGGAAGCTAAAAATAGTGTGCTTTACTGGCATTTCCCACAAAGATAACTTTTTGTGTACCATCTAGTCTACATTTGCATACCGCATATGCTCAAACTATTATGCACTCACCATATTATAATGCAAAATTACAAATTCACAGGTAGTAGATCTGTAGATACTGAAACATTATGCAAATGTATGGTTGCGAAATAGCATGATCAGTATAAACAGGAGGATGTTTTTATTGGCTTATGTTCTTAAAGTCATTACTACCTTAAATTATGCAGGGGGATTTAAATTTAGGAATAAATTCCGGGCTACTTTTCTAGGCATTAGAACAGGCATTTTGCACCCATATTCTGATCACTCAGGGAGTTTTACACAGCCATCCACACAGATGACTCTAAACAGAAGCACAAATAGTCAGACTTGGGAAAAGTGTGCAGAAGTTTGGCGGACATGATACGCGGTATATACTACAGAGGTATGAGAGATTGTCTCGTATTTAAGGCAATGGACAAAAACGTAGGCACTCTGGATAAGATTCATAACTCCTGTCATAGACTTCCTGTGTGATCAATTTTTCTGTGCCTCAGTTCCTTATTTGCATAACAATACTCCTATCATTTGTCTGCTTGTATTGTAATCTATTTGGGGACAGGCATTGTGTCTTAGTATAATGCCTTAGTCAATGGGGACAGCAATACATATAATAATAATAATGAATGTCACAGTGCAATACAGCCAGTTAAATCTCATGCAGCCTCTAGGTGCTGTCATAGTACAAATAAAAACTATAATAATAGTAAGACCACACACTCAGGATGCTAAACCCCATCCTTGTATGCTGGTATTCAGGAACTGCCAAGGGCTTGGAGTGTAAACCTGATGGGTTTTAGGGAAAGCAGGTTTGTAACAAAGCATTTGTGTCTCATAGTTTTCCTCCTGGCTGTGCCTTTTCTCAGTTGTGCGTGTTCATGAAATATAATGCTAAAATGTATAGAAAAGGACCGAATTGGCTGAATCTTCCGTTCTAAAGATAAACTTGATACATTTGCCCTTTAATTTGTATGTTGTATTCTGAAGATCTGCGCTGAATTATCTCAGTTTTACAATGGGGAGGAGAGAGAGCAAGCAAGCAAGCAAACTGCTGTCTGAACATTTAAATATGGCAGAATAGACAAATACATAGAATTACTCTGTTTCTTTCTATTATTCACCAATTTGTTATACCAGTATTATTTTCCCTGTTGTATATTTGGTTACAATTTTCAGATGATCGGAACATTTTTTTTCCTGCGTGAGACCATAATCTCATAGTGATGAGTACTGAGACTTCTAGAGCCTCTTGTGATAGTCTTAATCAAAAGACTGAAGGTACCACATCCATTCCGGTAGAATATCTAGGAAATATTTTTACAAATAATCATCCAGAATGATACTGAAAGTTATGTGCAGTCTGGTCAGTTCAGATTGTTTGCAGCCTAAGACAGAATCAGCAGAGGCAACTGGGCCCATAGTTAAAGCACACGGACACCAAGAAATGCAGAGGCTGGGATAGATTAAAAGAGAAGAACACAACTTTATTAACTTTTAACTCTAATCAGTGGAAGGAGAAGGAGGCAACTCCCTCCCCCACTCTCCAAAACAACCGCCCACTTCCCTCCAAAACAACCTCTCATGCTGTCTGAAGTGGCTCTTAATCATAAATGCCTACCTCCGGGCAGACTGTCAAAAACAAGGCAGACACCTCAAACTGGTGGTGTGTTCAATAATTAGATTTTACCAACACAGTAACATATGTGAACCATACAGTCTTATCCTGAAGTCACACAGTCTCCTTAGACTCTCCAGTCTATCTTGCCGCTCAGACAAACTGGACTTAGTGGTAAGTGGACCACTCTCACACCATATTCAGATTGGTACCCTAGATCTTACACCAAAGACAATGACTGTGGGCTATCCTGTAATAAACTAAAAGTTTAGGAAAAAAGAAATGTGAGTTATTTACAGGTTAAAGCAGGCAAACATATGCACACAAACGGGCTATCATCTAAATTCTAAGAGTGGCAGAGTTGTAGTGTCTTTCATGGTGGATCCAGGGATAACCTCTGGGAATCTCTGCTTCTAGTCCTATCAGAGTTCAAACAGCAAAGTGAGAGATCAAAAATTTTCCTGTGACTTTGTTGTATTTCCTTCATTCATCTTCCAAGTCCACAGGACGAGCTTCCTTGCACATAGCATTTCCACGGTGCAATAGGGCCTTTGGTCAATCCCTTGAGTTGCTGTGATCCTTGATGGCCCATCTGATTTTGATAGTCCTTCTGGATGGGCTGAGGGTAAGGGGGATGATTCCCATACCTGGGTTCACAAGTTCAGAACAAGTATTCTCAAAGTTACATAGCAAAACTCTGCTTTATAACTTTGCCTGCTCCACTCTGCTACCTCCCAGCCGCGGCGCTCCGCTTCCCGCCATCGCCGGTGAGTGCAGAACCTTTCCTCAGCTGCCCCCCTAGCGACACGGCTGGGGCCGGGGCAAGGAAAGCGGAGCGGGCTAGGGCCATGTTGCTCCATTTCCCACCGCAGGTGAGTGCGGAGAGGTTGGGGAAAGGACGCCCCTGCCATACTCGCCTGCAGTGGGAAACGGAGCGCTGCAGTTGGGAGCTGGCGGAGTGGAGCGGGCTGGGGCTGAGCTGCTCTGCTTCTGCTGCTGCTGGTGAGTGCGGGGGAGGGGGGTTAGGGAAAGGACGCCCTCCGCACTCACCAGCAGTGCTCCCCCAAGCTCCCTCCCACGAGCAACACACCAGGGTGAGAGAAGCAGAGCGGGCTGCTCCCGGCCCCCTGCTAATCCTCTGGGACTGTGGGGCCCCCATAAGTGCCCTCCCACAGTTCCTGCCCCCCAGACTCTGGCGGGGGGAGCCCCTGACCGCCCCCGAGACCCTCTGCCCCTTATTGAACCCCCCGGCCTGGCCCAGCACCCTTAACACGCTGCTCAGAGCAGCGTGTCAGAGCTTACTGCCTTGTATGCGAACCCGCCTTATATCGGGTCACGTTATAGCGGGGTAAAGGTGTATTTTCTTATAGCAGGGAATGCCAACATTAAGTGAGATTAAGAGAGTCTAAACACTAAATACATTCTTATAAGACTAATATCTATTTTGAGCAAAACTAACATACAGGTGTTCTGTTCTGGTCCCCACCTATGAGTTTTTTTTTAGTTCTTAGCTAATTCCTGCAGTCTGAGCAAGAGGTGGCATCTGGCCTGCCAACTTCACAAAACCAAAACCAAATATGCATCTATTTAGCTCCAGTATGCTGTTAGATAGGCTCATGCAAAATAACCAACATTCAGGTTTGGTCTAACTCTTACAATTCAGCATACCTCTGAATCCTTGCTTCACACACACGGGGGAATGAGGGTATACATGAAGGGTACATCACTCTAAGAAGATTTAAGGCCTCCCCTTCTTCTCCAGACTAATATGGCCCACCAGCCATTTCCTGGGTCTTTTATTCGTGGTTTTTCTCTGAGAATTGGACCCTTTGAGACACTCACCTGCACTGGACCTAGGCTATAAACTGTGATGAAATTATGTGTAAACTTTCAGCTTTTAAATCCTGTCCTCACTCCATATTCCCCATAAAAATGGCCTCCAGAATTGTCCAGGGTAGGGGGGGAAACAAACAAACAACAAAAATAGCAGATATGTTGCCTCGGGAGGGGGAAATTCCTTCCTAATCCCATCTTGGAAATGCAGTTCAAAATATATATCTCCATTATAGGCCCAGGAAAGTGAGGCAACTACTTCAGGAGAATGGTGTCTGCGTGCCCTGAAGGCTTCATATAGGGGAGGGATGCAGAATTAAGAGTGACAATCAATTCTTTCTTCCCACCATCCTTGCCACACAGGCTAGCAAACAAGAACAGGAAGAGGTGAAAAAACTTCTCCTTCCCTTGTCTGGCTCCTTGCCCAGGTAGGTTCTCTACGTGCATTCTGGGCAGCAGGGAAGAGAGGAATGCCCCAGAAAAGTCAGACCTGTCCCTCTCTTACTCTCTCTCCTTTGTGGACATCAGGGCCTATATTTCCTCTGCTGGTCTGATGAAGCACCCTCACCCCACTCAGATGAGGGGACAAGAAGGGGCCATCTATAAGTGCATAAATAGTCTCATCATTGGTCTATACGCCATATATCTGAGTAACTGCTTGCATTACTCAAGCAAGTTAGCCCCATTGAGGTAAGTGAGTAGAGTCTGGCCATTTATTTGCAATCAATACATGTTGGACTAGATCCTGTAGAGAGACCCAGAACTCCTTAGGTGCTGAAACTGCAGTGCTGGGGGTGCTGCAGTGCCCTCTGGCTTAAAATGGTTTCCATTATATACAGGGTTTATAGTTTGGTTCAATGGCTCTCAGCACCCCCACTCTAAAAATTGTTCCAGCACCCCTGCAGAACTCCCATTGACATCAGTGGGACTTTGAATGAAGAGTCTGCAACCCTGAACCCTAGGTCTCTTGCTTGAGTTTAGTTATTGTTTATCATTTTTTTAAAGATCTTTATTTAAATAAGCTTGTGTTAATATTGTATCCCAGATTCACACAACTATTAGATGATCAGTTTTTGCTTTAGAAATTTAAAGCTATGATTTGAAACCAGTGATATTTAAGGTCACCAAAAAGGTCTCCGCCATTGCCCAGAAGGCAAGCTAAATACTGTATTTTTTCTCTCTTGCTTTTCTTCCACCTACATAATATTTTTCAGTTGACATGACAATGTCTTTTATATGGGAAATGCAATACATGTTGTCTTCGTTTCATTATCTACAAAGGAGGCACTGAAATTTAGCTCACCAACACTTATTTATAGCTTGCTCAAAGAAAAGAGTTTAGTACGTACTGCCAGTACTGTAGTGTCTTTGATCTTCCTTTGAATACTTAAGACACTTCCTATTGTGCTGCCTTGTGGATGGCTTTTAATAATTAAGCAGTTTGGACACTTATTAAAAGTACAAAAAATAGCAAAAGTTAATGTTCCAGCTTGCCTGGAGCTTGCCACAAAAAAATGTGAAGGTAAATATTCGTCTTGTATTGTTTTCATCAGTCTGGATCTTCCATCAGTGCAGCCTTGAAAAGAAAGAATGTTAAACTCCAACCGTTGTTTTGTTTAATGTGACGTTTCCTGCAACCTCATAATCTCCTGCTCCTTTGAAATTAAAGTTACCCTTTTAAATTAATCATTCCTGAATAATGTAGGAGTGACGTTCACCATATATTCTTGTCCATTATTGGAATGAATTTTCCCTAGGAAGAAAACTGAGAATATTCTGAAAGCAAGTAAGGGGTTAAGAAAAAGCTGCTTGCTTGCTTATTTTATTTTGCCTAGACTCTCCAGATAACCATACATATATTTGGGGTATTTGATTAGACAGGGTTAGTGGATACCACAGTGGCACGGTTGGTGGATACCACAGTGGCAATGTATGATTTAGTAATCCAGCAATCATGATAGGTAGTGACACATGGATTATATGCTACCATTCTACACCCGTTAATAGTCAAGGGTTTTTAGAAATGCTTTTTCAGCTACCCTAATATGATTGTCAAATAACTATGCAAAACTACTTACCAAGAAAATAAAGTGATGGATAAATGAAAAGAGAGGGCGATCACAAAAAATTTTACTCAAAGTGGAAGACAGGCTTTTATTCACTGTCAACTTAAAATTGGTTCAGACAAATATAAATTGGGGTTGAGACACTAAGAAATAATAAAATTTATGGCAAATAAATTAAAAAACAATTACAACATGGCTCAAATTACAAGAAGAAAATAGGGAAAATTCAAATAAATACCAACATCAGAAAATAAAACCTAAAAAGAGAGAGTTTAAAAATTCTGAGGTATATCATAAAAAAAACGTATTGAATAATAGAAGGAATTAGCCAAATTCTACACTCAGTGACAACAATGTCAATTGGGAATAACTACTGACTTTATGGAGTGACTGGATTTACACTAATGTAACTGAAGGCAGAATTTGGTACTTGAATCTAGACTGATGGCCTTGCCAATAGCTGAGACTTGGGAGATATAGGGTTAAGTTCAATCACAACCTTTTGGGCATTAAGGGTCTGATCTTGCTCCATGGAAGTCACTGGGAGTTTTGCCTTTCAATTCATTTAGCAGCAGGATTAGGCCCTAAATCTGTGGGAGCTGCAAGTGTCATGCAAATAACATTTTCACCATTCAGAATGTTCTGCATTACTCCCTATTTTCACTCTTCTTTTTTGCTGGTAATGATAAAGTGTAATCAGAGAATACCATCTGTCACTTTGGTTACAGGGTTTGTGCAAAACAGCAGCTCTTCCTTAGGTTTTGGGAGGAAGAGAGTCTAAAATGGAAAGGAGGTGTTGGCCTGAAATGAACAAGAGGTTGAAAGCCCACCTTGGGCCTGGCAGGGGAATTGTGCCAGGCTGGTAAAGGGAGAGTCTGAGGCTCTCTGTGGTGACCAGCTCACTGTATCAAAACCTTAAAAATATGTGTTTCTATAGCACCCAACACAATGGCATCCTGGTCCATGACTTGTGCTCCTAGGCACTACAACATAAATAAATAATAGTGATAGCCTGTGTGTACAGAGAAAGAGGAAAAAATCAAGTAATTAAAAAACCAAAAACTGCTCAGAGAAAAACAGAGGTACCAAAACTTCCAATGGTAAATGCGTAAGTTAATACATTTTTGAAAAAATAGATGATTCCCATAATGAGACCAATAAATACATGGAAAAATAGTTGAGTTCCATAATGAGCCTCTAGGTTGTTATTAATAGCTCAATTTTGGAAGAAATATGTTGAATCCTTGGATCTACCTTTATCTTCTACTTATTAGATTTTTATTTTAGTCACTTTATTTGTCAAGATCACACACTATTAGCCTTTAGGGACAAAGCCAATCTATTTATCTAGGTGCAATAACTCGTTTATATTCACTGGCTGAGAATAATGAGGCTTCTCTAATCACTGTTTGCACTATAACTACTGTACTCTATTCCCTCAGAACGACTTGCTGGATACCATCAGTAAACAATAAAAGTCTAAAACCTGTAACTTGGATACAGGGAGCAGGCCAGAAACTGTCACAATTTTATCTTTAGGGAGGGAAGGAGCAGATTGGGGTTGAGTGCATGAATGAATTTGATAGTTGAATTGATATAAGCCTGTAGGGTTTGGATATAATAGAGGTTGGGGTAAGGAGCACAAATTCACATCCTGCCCAACTCCGTAATGACCAAATGTTCTCTGATGGCTGTTTTGTGGTCTAACTCTGCTTCCCAATGGGCTGGTATCCACATCACAAAAACCAACATATATATATATATGGCATTAGTTAATAATGAAGACTTATTGGTGGTTCACCTGTTCAAGAAGGTGATAAGAGTTGTTGTAAAAACAACTGTCCTCTGAAATTGGTCTTGCAGAAATCCCTTACCCCCTTCATTTATTATCCTGCTTGTTTTCGGCTATTGTATTAAAGAGGTTAAATAGACTGATGAAAGTCTGTCACATGTGGAAAATAGAATTGTAAAATAAGGATATCAAGGAAGAGGAGGTAGTAAAACAAAAGTGTAAGATGTGACTTAAAGGATGAATGTGATGAATGTGTGTGATGCAAATAAATAATTAGCAAATCAAAGGTGCCAGCCTAAGAGTTATAACTGTGATCTCCCATGGCCGAAGAATGCGTAGCACAGAGATAACCGGATGACCCTGCAGGGCAAGCCGGAATCCACCCAAGTGCACCACTCCCCCCACATGGAGGGCTGAAGACTCCAAAGAACAAGATAACACTCAGCTGTCAGGAATGTGCCACCTGCTGATTGATAATCACGTCAAACAAACATCAGCATGATGAAGCGATTCCCATAGACTTGTATAAGGACAAAATCCTATAAGAACAGAACCAAAAACTCAGGGACTTTAAGTCTGGGTCTGCAACCACCTTCCAGGAGCATTTATCAATTTGTCAGAATTTAAATATTTCATTGGAATGTCTATTTTGACCAAATTTATTTTAGAAAAAATGGAAATGAAGCATTTCAATAAGGTTGGAACATTCAGTCTTGATCTTATCAGACTAGAATATGGATATTTTGATTTTTCTTTTGAAATTATATTTCATTTAGAAATTCATTTGGTATCTTTTATTTAATTTTCATATTTTTATATTATTATTAATGACCTGTTAGAATGCCAGTTACAAATAAGCAAACCACGTGCCGTTTACCAAACCAGTTATCAAATGAATTACCATTTAGAATATCAATTAAAATACCAATTACCTATTACCTTTTATACTAATTTAGAAATAATTATTAAACTCTAATTTTAATCGTTTTAACGTCAAAATTAGAGACTCAGAATTTTGTTTTGCTGGAAAATTTGACTTTTATGATTCTAAACTAATTTATGTTAATTAATTTATTTATTTTTGGAAATTCTGAGTTTCACCCAGCCCCTATCACAAATACTAAAGTCATATACTATTTTAATGATGTTGACTTTGTTCCACCCCGTGAGTGGTGGCTATCCGCCAAAAAGTTGGAATCACTTCTATATCCTGTGAAGCTTGTGTGGTTTAAGAGTTTTGTACAGATTACAGAACAAGGCCATTTTGCAACATAGTAATTTTTTTTAATGTACAGATGTCTCAAACCTACAAATGCTAATGTGAGTTACCGTACTAACATGAGCAGCCACACTGAAGTTTCTGTGAGGAAAGTCACTTGCATTCATGAGTGTTTGCCATATCTGACCCTGTATATGCTACTAAAGGTGATGTCAGCCCAGGAATGTTTGTTTTTTGTTTGTTTTGTTTTGTTTTTGTTTTTTTTTAAGTCCAAGGACAGTCTAGATCTTTGAGAAAATAGTGACAAAAAGGGAAGGAGAGAAAATTATTAAGGGCTCAATCTTGTCTGGTAAGAAAATATGATAGTATCTGAGAATCCCCCAAAAAATAATAGTAAAAAAAAAAATCTTAAGCTCATTGGTTTTACATGTCCATGCCTTAAGGACAAACTATTGATTCTATTGGCAATTAGAAATCACAGATAAATTGACTGACCAGCATATCTGACATGAAATTGAAAAATGAAAACTACCCTTTTATTTTTAATAATTATTCTTACTACAGTAGTGATCAAATGCCTCAGTCACATGGGAGTTGGGAGCATGGTGCTACACAAATGCACCTAAAGATACAGCTCTTACTCTGAAGAACTTCCTTGAATTAAAGACAGGATCAGACAACAGGAGATGAAAGCAGAAGTGAAAGAGAGGTAAGAAATCATAGAGTAATGGTAAAAGTATTGCACAGTTACATAGGAAATTTTTTAAATGATAAGCCTATTAAACTATAGCCTCTGTGCTCCCTTTCAAATTTGCCCCAACCACTCTGTAAAAAGTGTTCATATGCTCACTGAAAACTACTTATTTAATCAGTTTCCTTCTCCTGACTATACTATCCCCCACCACTTCTCTACCTAGCTTTATTTGGATTTATACATATTGCTGAGTATATATATGAACTGCCATAGTCCTCTTTTAAATGCCACTGAACAGCAACTGCATCTCAGACAGTACTTTGGGTATATCGTATCAGTAACTAGCCATGTTTATGCTACCTGAAATGCAACATAGGATGCAATTCACAGAGTAAAGCCAGAAAAAAATGGAGAAATATAGCAGTTCAAGTGGGCAAACCATCCATTTCTTCTTCCAAATGGGAGACCAGTTTCATTTTCAGATTTACTTAAGACACACCGGTCAGCCAATGTATCCTCAATATTTAAGTGCAGGTCAGCAACTTGTCCATCAGACAATAAGTAATCAGAGTACATTTAATTTGTCTAGACAGTTTGGGGGTTTTTTTGGTTGTTTTGAGCTTCCAGAGAAATTATCCTGTATTGTGTGATATAAACTTCTAACTGAAACAGACTAGATACTTTAATAATTAGCTGGATGAGCAGAAGATACATTGATATTAATTAAATTAAAATAAAGTTTACTATTAGAACACATCACATTGAACATCTGATACCCGCAGACCACTGATTTCCAATTGATCTCTTTCTTCTCTCCTATTCACAGTCTGTCTTGCTCTTTTTTTCCTTCTGCTTCCTTTCCCTTTTCTTATTCAGAACTGCTTTCATAAGCAATAAGTTGCACATGCCGTCCAATAAGATGGTTTCTGGTCTGACTTTATTTAAATACTAATCTAAATTATACTTTTTAATTTTTATCTTCTTAGTTTCCACTCATTGAGCAAACATTGAGTCAATTCTTTGAGTACCGACTGTATACACATAGTTGTTTCTGTACAGTTGCTGTAGTGCTCAGCACTAATACAAGGGTCTACATCTTAAAAGTGGTTTACAGGTGTGAACTAACCAAACCTCAGGACACCTCTGTGAGGTTAGCCAGACAGTATCTTTTTCCCTATTATAGAAATGGGAAAACTGAAGTGCAGGGAGATTGTGAGTTGCCAAAAGCCACTGAGTGAATTGTGGAAGACCTGGGATTAAAATTCTAATGTTCTTAGCTCTCATTTCTGAGATCTGTCCATTAAACTCTGTTAGGTTAGCTACTTTTATAGGGTTTTGGGGAAAACAATACATTTTATATATTTTTAAAAATAGCTGTACATGTGCAAAAGTTTGTTAGTTTAGCATTAAGAGAAAAAACAGTCAGACATGAACAAACTTAAACTTGTATCTGTACATGTTTCCAAGGGCTTCACTGAAAAAATTGAAGGGGCATAAAGCATTCATGACCAGAGCTCTAAATGTCAACATTTTCATCATCTGAGTGACCCTAACCTGGTCACTTTATCTGAGCTGACTGACAGCTATAGGGCTATTCTTATTCCACACCTTTCACAAGAGGACACACATCTTCATAAGCTAAAAATTATTTTGAATGTGGTTCATAAAGCTGGTTGAGAATTTTTTGGCAAAACATTTTTTTCATTGGAAAATGCCAATTCATGGAAACAAATTTTGGGCAGAATCATATCTGTTTTGACAGAACTTTCTCAGGACCAGATAGAATTTTGGGGAGCAAAGATGAATCCTTCCCAGAACAGCCAATAACCTAATGGCTAGGGCATTGTGCTTGATTGGGAGCAGGAGCTTGAATCTGGATCTCAAGTGAAAGTGCTAAGCACCTGGCTATAGACTCAGCCTCTCTCTCAATTTCTCTTGTTGTCGCTGTTCCTCTTTGTATAAATAAATATTCATTGAGACAGAGGAAGAACATTGAGTTTTCCACATCCCAGGTGAGTGCCCCAACCATTTGGTTATTGGTTATTCTGGGGTTGCTCTGTCTCTCTGACTCCTGGTTTTTTCATGAAGAATGTCAATGGTATAACTTTTCATGCTGATCGGAATGAAAACAAATTTCAAAACTTCACCCTCACCGCAAAATGGAATTCTTGTTTTTGGCATGCCCTAATGATTGGTAACATCTGCTTCCCACAAAGTTGGATAAAAAATGGGAATTAGATTATGGGAAAAGCAGTACCACTGAGTTCACAGAGGTAACTGAAATACCTTGTGTAGATGATGACTGACTGTTAGAGGTGGAAGATTTTAAACAGTTGTGACAAAGTGAAATGGGTAGAGCCAATGAGGTGGCATCAAAACATCAGTGCTTGCAGCAGTAACACGCAGGGGAGGGCATAGCAGCAACTGCAGCAATTTTAATAAAACCAGAGTCATCTATCTATCTATCTATATAATGTACACACAAACTTTTAAAATGTAGACTTGAATTCATTTGGGAAGTGCAACCCTTAGAGCACTACATATAAAATGCTTCCTGACTGACTTTCTGTCAAATGGCCATATATTGATCCATTTTTCAGTTTTGAATACCTAAAGGCATCAGGGAAAAATCCATGGCTGGCAGAGCTAAGGACAATGAGAGTTTAAATATATTAGGAACAAAAGAAATGCTATCAGTGTTATATGCCCATTACTAGAAGGAAATGGTAAAATTGCTTATGAACCAGAAAAAGCAAAAGTATTCAATAAATATTTCTGTTCTGTATTTGGAAAGAAGCAGGATGATGTAATTTTATCACATGTGGATTAGTAACTGATGTTAGATAACAGGGATAAACATTTTTACATCTGCATGTCTGGATAACTTGCACACAGGAGTCCTAAAGGAATCTGGCCATA
Organism: Mauremys reevesii; assembly: GCF_016161935.1. Classification (NCBI taxonomy): domain Eukaryota; kingdom Metazoa; phylum Chordata; order Testudines; family Geoemydidae; genus Mauremys; species Mauremys reevesii. Next base: position 50,793,530 of record NC_052628.1, on the reverse strand, counting down.
TAATGTTAAATTTTAATAAAACTTGGAATACCAGGGAAATTCCAGAAGACTGGAAGAGTGCTAATGATATGACAATATTCAAAAAGAGGAAACGGGATGATCCAGGTAACTAGAGGCAAATTAGCTTGATATCAATTCCAGATAAAATAGAAAAGATTATATAGAATCCAATGAACAAAGAATTAAAGGATAGGAATATAATTAAAGCCAGTCATGTTTTTATGAAAAATAGATCTTATCAAACAAACCTGATTTAATTATTTAAAATTCCAAGTTTAGTTTAAAATGTAGCCTCATAGAAATAGTATATTCAGGCCTAGGACCACAAAGATACTTAGGAGCCTCGCTCCCAGATTTAGGTACCTAAGCCAGGTTTTAGATGCCAGTGTGATCCACAAAATCCTCTCTCTGCTGCCACCTAACCCTGTAGATTTCTAAATTTATTTGGCACCTGTTCAAATCCCTTTTACTCTTCAGGAACTTGAACCAGTGGACTCCCTCAACCTGGGTGAGTACCCCAACCAGTGGGTAAAAATCTAGTCTTCCTATTCTTCTTCTTGCCCTCCCAGCTATTTTCTGTAGAGCTAGGTGACCTCTTGAACATGCCTACTGGATCTGGTACCCCAGATGAGTTAGGCAGAGGTATGCCTATCTTCTTCCACTTTGTGGATTGCAGTCAGACACAGCTCCTCCATCTGATAAATGATTGATACAAATCAGTGTTTTTGCCTAAACCTACTTTTTATTAGGTCTTAAACACACATGCGCACATGAACGCTATAGTTTCAGAGCACCCCAAACATAGTTATCCAAAGTCTGAGGTGGTTTCAAGTGATCACCAGCTGGGTTTCCAGGGGCTCTCCTTTTGTCCAGCTGATAGAGAGTAGAGGTGTCAGCTTTTTGCCCAAAGAAAAGCCTTTTTGGACTGCTTTGAGTTATGTACTTCTATTTAATTTTTTATAGATAACTTTCACATAACTCAGAGAACTCTTATTGGGTCACAGATTCTTCTAGTTTTAATGAATTTCTCTTTTATTAGCAAAGTATTTTTAATATTTCTAGTTATAACAACAATAAAATGTATATGTCAGGGGCACGTAGAACCAAGGTCGCTATTTACTTACTTGTTTTTATTTTTATGGTTTAGCTTTTTTCTCCTTCTTCCATTCTAATTAGCAAAGATGCAACTGCAGCAATTTGGCCTTACCTATAAAAACCCTAACAGTTATTCCTAGCTATACGGTTCTGCTTTTAATTAATAACAGTTAAATACACCCAAAATAGTTGCGGTTTAGTTTGGTTAAGTTCTCAAATTACACTGTCTCCTTGCAGCCTGAATTTAGGTGCCTATCTATGCGAGAAGAAGCAAGGCTTAGGGTCATATCCCTTGTTGGTATCTCCCATTGGCTAATTTAGTTTGCTACTTCCCTAGCATGCTGGCTTTTGTGGATCATATTCTAAGGCACATGTTTGTCCCCACTAATCATATAGGGGGTCCAGATGCCTAACTCAGCACAGTGTTGTTCCAGTGATTTTCTAGGTTCCTGAAATGCAAAGCCTCTTTGTGGATCCAGTGCTCAGACTTTTGTACCACATGATAGTCTGATTATATTGTATAGTGACAACTTTTCAAAGAGAGCACATGTTAAATGGATCTAAAAAACTGGTAGCTTTCAAATAGTAGCTACACTAGGGAATCATTATCAATTTTGAGGTGTTTCTAGTGGTATTCCACAGGAATCATTACTAGGCCTGAAGCTATTCAATATTTTTATCAATGATTTGGAAGTAAATATAAAATCACTGCTGATAAAACTTGCACAAGATTGGTGGACTAGGTTGTAATGATGAAAACAGGGCAATCATACAGAAAAAACTGAGCCCATTCAAACAAAAATAATTTTAATATGGCCAAATGGAAAATCATACATCTTCATTTCTTCTTCTGTCCATCGGCTCAGCAGCAACGATGGGGACAACTGAAGTTTTCCTACCATTTTTTGGCTTGTAGCTAGGGTGACCATATATCTTGATTTTTATAGGGACAGTCCTGATATTTGGGGCTTTTTTTATATGGGCTCCTATTACCCTCTATCCTCTGTCCCAATTTTTCACACTTGCTATCTGGTCACTCTACTTGTAGCACCGTCATTTTCAGAGGTGCAATCTAGACCAATAAGGGTTTGTGTCACTGCCTGCCCTGTAACCCTGGGTCTCTTGAGAGCTCCACTGCAGTGGCTCACAGCCTGGACACCAAAAGACAGCAGACAAGCAAGCAGTATCCTTACAGTCTGTGTGCTTTACACCCCTGGGTCAGCTCTCTGACCCTAGCGGCCTGCCTACAATAAAACAGCCGAGCTCTAGTCACTGTCACCCAGTTACCTTATGCAGGGGTGACCCCAAACACATTCCCAGTCCTGAATTTCCCCCAAACCATCTGTCCTGAAGTGCCCACCCCTCTCCTGGAACAGTCAGAGAAATAACAAGGTTAATTTGCTCCTTTTAAAGAGAGAAAAGCACAATGCAGCTTATTAACTTAACTGGGATAAATACACTTTTGCCTTCAAGCACGGCACTGAGCTGGTTTATTGTAAAAATAAATAACCTTTGTCCTTTCTGCTAATATATTTAAGTGACCAAGTAGAAGGAATAAAGTTTAAAAGGGTTACAAGGAAACAAAAGTAAAAATTCACAAAGATATTAATCACCTGGGTACCATTAGCTTTCAGAAAAGACATCACTTGATACACTTCTATAATGTAGTAATATTATTTACAATTAATTGATTTAATTACTTATCATCTGAGGTTCAGATCTGCTGCCTTTATAGCTAAGAAGCTGTCTCCCCTATTTGCTAGGTTGATGATCTTGTTTACCTTTCATATAAATGTTCTTTCACTGTCTCTGGCTGACAATTAGGCTTGTCAGCCAAGCAAATACATGTTCCTTTGTCTAGGACAGATTGGGCTATGCATGGCTTGCCAAATACATTTTAAGAACATAATTCTAGCACATTCATAATTTTGTACACATCCTGTACATACTGTGAGTTAGTTTTCCAGTGATATCTTACATGCCTTGTTGGGCATATATCATGACAACAGTGTGTTAGATGTGGTGAGTATGTCAGGCCTGTCAAGAGTTGCTGACACAGATAGCGAGCCACTAGTGGGCCACTGTTTCACAGCCAGCTTCACAGCTTCATTCATCTTTAAATCTTTTTTTGTTTCATGTTGTTCTTTACTGTGTCTATCCAATGCATCCTTGGTCTTCCTCTGTTTCTAGTTCCTTGCATTGTAGTATGTATTGCCTTGTATGGTATCCTGTTTGGGTCCTGTAACGGTGAGGGACTCACCCCTGCGGCGCCTCCTGCCGGTTGTCTCCGGAATTAGCTATCCAGCCTCCAGAGTGCCCTCTGCAGGAGAGACTGCCCTCTGCAGGCCGGTGTCCCTCTGCCACTTGGCCCCCGTGTCTCTTCCTGGACTCTGGTGCCTGTTTATCTGGGGTGCTGCCCCCTGGCAGTACACCCCCCTGTCTCAGGGTCTCCCCTCCCCAGGAAACCCCTATCCCCATCTCGCCTCAGTCATAGGCTACTTCCAGTCACCAGCTCCCACGCCCTGGGGCAGACTTCAGTGTCAGCCACTCATCATAGGCAAAGTTGGGTCTGGACCTGCTGCCTCTCTCTCCAACCCACTGCCTCTATGGGGCTTTGGACAAGGAAGGCCCTGCAGCCTGGAGAGTTGCCAGCCTGAAGCTCTTAGCCCTGCCTCACTCTAGGCGCCCTGAGCTTCCCAGCAGCCAGGCCCCTCTCTCTCTCTGAAGGCAGAGAGAGACTGTCTCTGGTCCTGGCTTCCCTGGCCTTTATAGGGCCAGCTGGGTCTGTTTGGGGCGTGGCCACAGCTGAGGCTGTTTCTCCAACCAGCCCAGCTTTTCCCCCTGCCCCAACCCTCTCCAAGGCTGTCTTAAGCCCTTCCAGGCAGGAGCGGGTGACCACCCCGCTACAGGTCCAATCTTGACATATGTCCAAATGATCACAATCACTATTCTTGGATTTTTTTATTTTGTGCCTTAGCCATTTTTGTATCATTTTTTTTATTTTCTGCCATCTCAAAACTCTCAGTATTCCCCTCTGCCAGTTGTTTTCTGCAGTCAATATATTTTGTTAGTCAACTTTCTTCATACTCCAATGCTCTGAGCTATACAGCAGTACTGGCATGACAGTTATCTCCTATATGCTGATTTTTGCTTTTATCAAAATGTCTTTAGACTTCCAAACCTTGCAGAGTTTTCTGAATGTAGTAGCAGCTACTATGATTTTTTTTTAAAGTCATCTTCAATAATCCCATTCTTTCATACTGATTCTTCAAGGTACACAAAATGTTCCACTTGTTCTTTGTCTCTTTTATATACTTATTCATTGCTAAGAATGCAGGCCATACTTACAGAATGAGGTATCCCAGAAAGTAATGACTGAACAGGATTTAGGGATCCCAGTGAACAAACAATTTACTATGAGCTTCCAGTGCCATGCTATGGCAAAAAGAGTTAATAGATGTATGGAATGTAGAAACAGAGAACTAATGAATAGGAATAGAGAAGTGATTTTTACCTGTGTATACTGCATTGGTGAAACCAATAGCAGAATACTGAATCTAGTTCTGGTGTCAACATTTTAAAAAGGATATTGAAATATTAGGGGGGTCGGGGAAATGCAAAAAAGAACCACAAAAGTGATTCAAGGACAGTTTAAAAAAAACAGGCAGCCTTGCACTGGGATACATAAAGAACTCATTCTGTTTAGATTATCAAAAAAGAAGATTGACTGGTGACTTTTATTAATAGCTTACATGAAGAATATACCAGATAGCAAGGGGTTGTTTAATATAGCATATAAAAAAATAAAAAGAAAATGACTGAAAGCAGAAGCCTGACAAATTTAAATTAGAAATTTTGAACATTGAGGGTAAATAACCACTGGAACAAACTATCAAGGGAAACTATCAAGGGATTCACCATCTCCTGAAGTCTTCATATCACAGCTAGTTGCCTTTCTTTAAGTTATGCTAAGCTTTACTAAAATTATTGTGCCCAATACACAGTTACACGGGTGAAATTTAATGGCTTGTGATATACAGGTCAGTGGTCTTTTCTGGGCTTAAACTCTATGAACCTATGAATTATTTCTTAATCGCAAACCATTCCTGATTTCTGTGAATCTAAACATTTGTGGGAACAAAGCTTGATTAACATGAATGTTTATGAATATTGAATCAAAAGGAAGTACAAATATAGTCAAAGTGAATATATTTGTGAATACTGTTTAGCAGATTATTGCCAGCTCTAAGGTAAGCATGAACACACACATGCAAAATGTGTTATGGGGTAGAAGATTTTATTGGCAGGAGTATAACATAACTGCATTAGGGATATGGAGTAGCAAAAATCACTCCTTCAGTAATATCTATCAGTCACATTGGGGAGCTGCATCCTTTCTTTTCTGATTAAACAGTTCCTGGACTGTATCACCTTGTTGAGCAAACAAACTCCTATATGCATTTAAAAAAAAAATCTATTTCTGCACTTGTAAAAATATACAAGTCTGGAATCACTTAAAAGAGAGCTGGTTGGGAATCTTCCGGAGTTTTGTTGGAAAAATGCTGATTTGTGGAACCCCAAACATTTCACAAAAGCACTTCAGGTTTGACAAATTTTAAGTGTTTCCAAAACAAAAATGTCCAGAGTTTGAAGTTTGGGGAAATTGTGACAATTTTGGTTTCGAACCAGATTTTGAAATGTTAAAATTTCCTGTGAACTGGAAATTCCAAATTTCAGCCAGCTCTAATTTAAAATACTTTTCTCTCTTGACCAAATGTGAACATTTTTTTTCCCTAATAAAGATTTGAAGTGACAGAAATAGGTCATCTCTTCCTCTGTAGACCCATGACATGGAGAAGAGTTTACTTCTTAGCTGGTTTTATTTCTTATTGTGTTGTCACATATGAGATATTTTGAAAAGTGTCCAGTGCAGCAGGCTGAAGTATGGTGACCTACTGCTATTTCCCATTCAAATGAATAAAGTAGCTGATCCTATAGAAAAAGAGGAAAAAAGATTAAAAGGTAGGAAGGGATTTAGCATGTTATAAATTAATACACCAGAGGCAATACTGTAAAGCTCTTGTCCTAACCTTGATAAGGTAGCCATACTACTACTGCATTACATTGGGCTTTGGACTATGACAACATCTAACAATCTAGAGCTACCTCTTCCCTTGGGTTTGTTATTCCAGTCGTAGAGTTATCCTTATTCCTGCTTGTGTGGGCTTTGAGACAAATGGGTAATGAGAATGGAAAGCCTGAGACTTGAGAGCATAAGAAGTTCACTGCCTTGAGTTGTCCTATCCTCTGTCTTGCAGCTCCACAACTTGCTGTCACAGAATGAACATTTTTCATGATTTCTTTCCCTTGGAAGCCTAACTTTCCCACAGCTGCAACCACAATCTTCCTAGGTTCTCATGGATGAGATGACTATATACCAATGTACTGTGACAGACCCAGGACAGTGGGGTACAGGAGTCTGGTAAAGGGAAAATATATTGGTCACTGGATGAGTAGTTTTCTGTTCCCTGAGTGACCAGAGCTGGGGCTGCACTAGAGTAATCAGGAACCTGCTAGAACCAATTAAGGCAGACAGGCTGATTAGAACACCTGCAGCCAATCAAGGCAGGCTAATCAGGGCACCTGGGTTTAAAAAGGAGCTCACTTCAGTTTGTGGGGGGCGTGTGAGGAGTTGGGAGCAAGAGGTGCAAGTCACTGAGAGTGAGAGGGTGTGGTGCTGGAGGACTAAGGAGTACAAGCGTTATCAAACACCAGGAGGAAGGTTCTGTGGTGAGGATAAAGAAGGTGTTTGGAGGAGGCCATGGGGAAGTAGCCCAGGGAGTTGTAGCTGTCATGCAGCTGTTACAGGAGGCACTATAGACAGCTGCAATCCACAGGGCCCTGGGCTGGAACCCAGAGTAGAAGGCAGGCCCGGGTTCCCCGCAAACCTCCCAACTCCTGATCAGACACAGGAGGAATTGACCCTGACTGTGGGTTCCACCAGAGGAGAAGATCACTCAGGGCTTGGCTACACTTACAAATTTGCAGCGCTGCAGCAGGGTGTGAAAACACACCCTCTCCAGCACTGCAAATTGCGGCGCTGCAAAGCGCCAGTGTGGTCAAGTGTAGCCACAGCCTAAGGTGTGCAGCTCTGCCAATAAGCACAGGACCCACCAAGGTAGAGGAGGAACTTTGTCACAGTACTCAGACCCAATCTGCTGAATTGAGCCCTAATATTTACAGTATAACTTAGGTCCTCTAGTATAATCTTAATATTGCCAAACTCAGGTATTGAAAAATCATGTCAGACCCCCAAAATCATAATATATTTGTTAAAGATAATAAAGTTTATGTTCATTTGATTAGCCTTCTGATTTCTGAGCTTTTATAGCTCACTCATTGCACATTTTATAGCTTTTCCCCACAACCACGAGGTCTAGAAACTATTTAGCTTTTATACAAAAGCTGAGATTTGCATGCAAGCTCTTGATTCCATCACCTGAGGCTTTCAGAAAAATGTCTGATGTCCTGACACTTTTGATAAAATCATGAGAATTGTCAAACCTGCTATCTAGATTCTTATATGGACTCTCATCCTTTTAATATGTGAGACATGCAGATAATAGGGCCACTAAAATATATATTTTTAATCATTTGGACTTGTTTTATTAGCCCTCTAGCTTCACTGCTTATGACAATCAGCAATTAGGTGTAACAGGTGAAAGAGGTGGGTAAAATTTCTAGGCATCAGTAGTTTAAGTTACCTTCTCCTTCAAATACTGCAAGATCTGTGTTAATTGTTCATCTCTCTCTTCAGGAACGCTTTTACATTAGGAAAACAAATCAGAGCCATCTAGCCATTAAGTCTGGACAACTGTTTCCATGTTTGCTAAAAGAATTACAGAGCTCATTTGTTCTGGTGTTTATCAGTTTGCATGTCTACAGAGGTGCGTCTTCAACATGATTTATAGTTCTGACTCAACTGTGGATAAATAGATTTGAACGTTGACAGTTAACAAATGATTCTGTGTCTTCAGAAAACTATTAAAGTACATTGAAAACAGTTGATTTTAATGTCAAACTGCTAGTGTACTTTCTCAGTCTTCTTTTGAAATCTTTTGTAGCTCTATATTTCAGAAATAGGCCCAACCCTGCATATTTTACGCAAAGTTCCCATTGACTTCAATGGATTTTTTCTGAGAAATGACTGAGGGATCAGGTTCTTTGTTATATAGTGGCCATTCCAAAGAACGTTGTCAATAGGGGATATTTCTTCCTAACCAGCCAGTTAGTACTTAGCACACATCCTATAGCATTAGCACTGATAGCCTTAAAAATGATTATGCAAGTAAGTGTGACTGTCACTTATGTTCTTGTTGTTCGCATAAATATCTAATCCTTTTTTCAGAGCAGCAGCCATGTTAGTCTGTATCCGCAAAAAGAACAGTAGTACTTGTGGCACCTTAGAGACTAACACATTTATTTGAGCATAAGCTTTCGTGGGCTACAGCCCACTTCATCGGATGCATAGACTAGAACATACAGCAAGAAGATATTTATACATACAGAGAACATGAAAAGGTGGAAGTAGCCATACCAACTGTAAGAGGCCAATCAATTGAGATGAGCTATCATCAGCAGGAGAAAAAAACATTTATTTTTTAAGTGATAATCGAGATGACCCATAGAAGGTGTGAGGATACTTAACATGGGGAAATAGATTCAATTAGTGTAATGGCCCAACCATTCCCAATCTCTGTTCAAATCTAAGTTAATTGTATCTAATTTGCATATTAATTCAAGTTCAGCAGTCTCTCTTTGGAGTCTGTTTTTTTTGTTGTAAAATTGCCACCTTCGAGTCTGTCACTGAGTGGTTAGAGAGGTTGAAGTGTTCTCCCACTGGTTTTTTAATGTTATGATTCCAGATGTCAGATTTGTGTCCATTTATTCTTTTGTGTAGAGACTGTCCAGTTTGGCCAATGTATATGGCAAAGGGGCATTGCTGGCACATGATGGCATATATCACATTGGTAGATGGCAAGTCAACGAGCCCCTGATGGCGTGGCTGATGTGATTAGGTCCTATGATGGTGTCACTTGAATTGGGATACTACTAAGCATTTTCTTCAGTAACATCTTGTGACAATTAATTCCACTGGACAAGGAAATACACTGTTTTAAAAAAACATTTTTTCCCCTTTTTGAATGGCAACTGTCCATCTTGAAAGACAATGTTGTAAGTGCCAAAATGGTTCATTTACTGTGTCATGCTGCGGCATGGTGAGTGACTAAAAAATCAAATTCTCAAGTGACAGTCCTTGAAACAGATAGTGCAGGCATAAAGCGCAGGCCCAGAGAGGCTTGCTGTGCTTTCCTTTCAGCACGCTTCCCTTTTCTCTCTCTCAACCCCCTCTCTTCAACCTTTTTGATGCACTAGTGCAGTGCATCCCTACAATGTAGCCTGTTTCTAGACGCAGGGGTGGCTCTAGGTATTTTGCCGCCCCAAGCGCAGCAGGCAGGCTGCCTTCAGCGGCTTGCCTGCGGGAGGTCCCCAGTCCCGCGGATTCATCGGCACGCCTGCGGGAGGTCTGCCAAAGCCGCGGGACCAGCGGACCCTCCGCAGGCATGCCGCTGAAGGCAACCTGCCTGCCGCCCTCGCAGCAACCGACAGAGCGCCCCCCCGTGGCTTGCTGCCCCAAGCACGTGCTTGGCATGCTGGTGCTTGGAGCCACCCCTGGCTAACTGCATCTTCCCCGCTTGTGGTGTCAGTGTTGAAAGTTTTCATGTCCCTCTTATAAGCATTCTTGAATCTGAGCCTAGGTCAGTCCAGTGGCCTTGGAGCATTTGCAAGTTCTCTGTACAGGAAACCCTTTGGAATGTGTCCATCATCCACCTGGTGCTGATGACTAAGCCAATGGAGTATCGGTGTTTTGATAATAGTGATTAGATTCAGTAATTTTGCTTTCTCGAATATTTCAGTGTCAGGAATGTTGTATTCCTACTTGATATTTAGAATATGGTGAAAACGACACTTGTGGAAGGTGTCTAGACTTCTCTCATGCCTATAGGTAGTCCTGGTCTTGTCACCAAACAGCAGTGTGTTCAAAAAGCCCATCTGGGAGAACCGTATCTTAGTACTCAATGTCAGTTTCTTGTTCTCCTACATGTTGTTGGTAAGGTGGCCAAATGTGGTGACTGCCTTTCCTATGAGAGAATTAGTTTAGTTATCCAAAGATAAATTATCCAATATAGTTGATCCTAGATAGCAGCGCTTGTGTACAACTTCTAGCTATTAAAATATCTGGTGCTTTCAATTTAACTTTGCTACCTTTTAAAATTTCATTTGGTGTCGTCCTGTTCTCATACCATAAAAGTGTGTGTGTGTGTGTGTGTGTAAGAGCACCCAAAGGAAGTCTGTTATTCATCTCCTTTTATCACTTCTTTTCACCTATTTTTGGAGGCTTGAGAGTCTGGATTTTTCTTGTCACTCTTTGTGGTCTATCACCACCTAGTTATCTCTAGGAAATGGTACTCCTAGCTGCACTTCTGCCAGTAGCACTGGCTATGATGATTCTTGGCATTGTAACACAATCAGACGAAATACCGTATTTATAAAATTATCACGCTTAAATAAATAGTAAACACATAATCTCTCCATTCCCAGATCCAGAATAGGAATGCCTGCTAATAGATCAGGTGTTGTGTGTCTGAGGGTCCTGCTGATGCAGGATAAACTGTGTGGAACTCTTTCAGTAAAATTAATAAGCTCAGTCAAGTACAACCCCAAAGTCATAAGTTATGGCTGTAGCTGTCTGATATTTGTAATTTTGCAACTTAGTAATTATGGATTGGTTTACAAAATAATACAATACATAAGGAAAACTACTGGATGGTTATTTTTTGTTTGCACAGTGTATCCAGTATAGCTAGCCTTCGTATCACAAGATTGTTTTCATAAAGTCACGGTAAGTTTGTATTCTTGACAGGAATTGATGGACTAACTGTTACCATCATGATGTGTTGCATTATTTATATACAGCAATTGAATTCCGTCTTTCAGGTTGTCCTTTGTTGTCAACCAAGGAACTGCACTATTCTGTAAAGAAGGATTCTACAATGATCTGTGGGTTTTTATAAAATTACAAAGGCACGTTGTATAAAATGTAAAGTTTCCCAAAGTCTTGCACTGTAGATTTGTTCAGAACTGAATGTTTCCAGGGTGGAAAAAGAAGCAGGAGTGATACTCTTAACTAGAAAGTATTTCATCAAGTTAAATACAAAGGATCAGTTTATAGCTGTCTCTTTGCAGGCGTCTCAAGGAAAGAGAATGTGCAAGCCGACCCTTTACTGTCCCAATGCACCTATATAAGAAACGCATGTTATATAACTCGATGTGTTCAGTGAACATGGCATAGCTGTCATGCCTATCCCTTCCTCCTTGATGTTGGTAGAGAATCACTGAGATGGGTCACAGGCCACAAATTCTTAAAGATGTACCTAGGCCCTCTTCCCAACATGCTTTTTCCTGTGTCCCTGGAGGCCTCTTGTCTTGTACAGTTTTCATTATTTGAATGGTAGAGGCAATGTCCCCAACTTTTGCAATTTTATCATGTCTTGCGATATTTGATGTTTTTATTAAAGTACCAGCTCCTGGAATCATATGAAGTGAACATTTCACTTTGTTTTTTAAATGAAAAATTAAGTTTCTATCTTTAGTTGTTGCAGAGAAAAGAATGAAAAATGTTACTCAAGTGCACCCTAAATGTTCAAAACCATAAAAACAAATTAAAAAACCCAAATATTTATTTTTTAAAATAACAATATTTAAGCCAATCTCGTGATTTTGAGTGTATGACTGATTTTTGAACACTTAGGGTTGGTGATACTGTAGAAGTGCCCAGTTTTGCCCCATTGATTCAGAGACACTCAAGGTCATAATTTCCTCCCTAGTATCAAGGCAATAGTTCTCTGCAATAGATTTCTATCTTCAGCCCTCCCCTTCATGTGTGCATAATGGACATGTAGAAGAGCATGCCTTTTAAAACCAGAGGGGTAAGTCTGGGAGGCCAGGCTACGCCATTCCAGGAGTTCTGGAGCAGACAAGGACCTTAAGGAATGGCAGATGACGATATTAAGAGAGAGAGAGAGAGGAAGTGGTCCTATCATAATAATTAGTATTTGGGGAATACCTAGCCTATTGTTTCTTTAAGGGCCTGGGACCAGGGGACTAGACAGTGGACAAGATTGAACCTCTCCCAGCCAACCAGAACAAGTTCTGGGAAAGAGATCATCATATCTCTGTCTCTTCTCTTGTAATGGGGGGTGGCACTAGCAGGAAAAGGACTGTTTGCCTGCTGACCTCTCCTAGAATCAGGGGAATGGATTGAAATGGGTTGTCCTGTCTTCTGTGGTGTTTTGAGGACTGTGCTGGAATTGAATTTTATCACTTTAAGAGTCAGTGGGGGTTTCTGGTCCTGCTTACAGGCAAAGAAGCTCCATAGTGAAACATCTGGAAGCAACAGTCAGCCTGGAAACAAGGTGGGGTGAGTTATGCCTTGCTGCATTAGGGAGCAGGCTATTTTCTCTCTCTCTGGTTACTTCTAATAAATAAAGTAGTGTTACATTAAAATCTTCCAACACAGGTATTTCTTTTTATCTAACTTCTCTGCGTATAAGCTGTGAACAGAACAGCCTCCAGTGGTGGAGGGAAATTGAAAGACTGCACCCCATCAGACATATCTATGGGGAAAAAAAAATTTGTTATGAAGGTGATGTTTTGAGTTCTGTTTGTTTAAAAATCTTTGCTGCCAGTCTGGCTGGAACCAAGTGAGGAAAATATAAAAGGGCTCACCAAGTGAAGCTGGCTACAGGACAAATATATTTAGTATGATTACATACCTTGCACCATTTCATGCTCTTGTAAAGAAATGATAGAAAATTTGCAAGCAGACCTTTGCCTTCAAGAAAGCTCAGACTCAAAAAAGAAGCAAAAAGCAAGGTTGTTTAATGAACTCTGGCAACTTTGTACCTGTGTGTTTCTTCTTTCAAGCAAATGTTCTGCCATTAACTTTTTTCTCACATCTTTGCATGGAATCCTAAAATCTTGATATGATAAGTTCCTAAAGTCTTTGTAATTATGTCTTGAGTTAGAACAGAGTAAGAACATCCGGAGTTGACCTCTTGTGATTATTATAATAGCACTGCTATAGCACGTACATTACCCCTATTATGGCACTTCTGTATTTAACATACATTTCACTGAAAGATGATGGTTGAATCAGAATATGTCAAAGGGCATAGAGGGGTTAAAAGGCACCTGAGATCATTTCTTTGAAAATGAGCATAGCACACCTTTTTTATTTTTAAGAGGCATTTCTGGTTGCAAGTTACAACAAGCATAAAATATTGTTTCATTTGTATTTTGTAAACAGCAAACCAATTTTTATGCTGTTTATTAAAAAAATGTATTGGAAGTCATTGTGGTTGCACAAATAGATGTGCATTTAGCTGAAGATGTGATATTGCCTAATACTGGGAGAATTTGCCTTATGATTACAGTTCTTTCTCTCTCCTTCTCATCCTGACTGCAGAATTATATCCTAAAACTGTAGGGCTGTATTAAAAGTTTTATATAATATGCAAACCAGACAGTACTTATATGGTAACAAATCCCATCATCAGTTATGTCAGAACAAGCTGTAAACCCAAGTAAGCCTCTCTTATTGAGAGAACAGAGCCTTTTAAATCAAAGTCTAAGTGAAATCTAATTTGTTATACATTTTGATACAATTTCAACAAAAATGACCTCTGAAGTGCCACAAATGTAAATTGAGGCATATTGTTGATTCAAAAGTGACATTTATTTTATTCTGCACAATTTCACAGGCAGTAAATTATATGGGGGCTAACATTTTAAGCAAGATTCAGTAATTTGAGTATGCAAATTTGCATGAACTTTATTTCCAGTCTTAAGTAGAATTATTGATCACTTGTACCTGAGTTTTCTCATTTCCCTGACTACATTGCGTAGGATGTCATGCCAAGTTCCAATTTTAATCATTGCAGTTCAAAGTTGCTATAATACATTTTCCCTCTTTAGTCCTCTGCTGTTTTGTATGAGTTAGTCAATATAGCAAGGCTTCTGATGGGACTCTGTTTTGGTTTGTGTTGTTAGAGTTTGCATTGCTGCAGCTGCCCCACAGATTCATACTAATAACTGAGACTGGGTTTATAGCCCACCACTTACAAATTTACAGCAACAATAAAACATGACAGATTTATCCAAATTGTTTAGGCTCCAGCAGGCTAACATGTCATTAAAACAATAATGAATAACAGAGCCAAAGGTATGTGACTGTGTAATTTCACCAGGGAACAAATAACTAAGGGCTAAGTTTTACCCATAAAGATATATTAGAACCAGATGTCTAGCAACCAGGACCCAAAGGAGGAATGTTGGCTGATTCTCCAAAATTCTTTGAGAGCTCCCAGGCAGTGCTCATTGGCATTCCAGCTCCCCTGCTCTTGAAGAGTCATAGTCATGGAGTTTAAGGCCAGAAGCGACCACCAGATCTTGTGATCTGACCTCCTGCACATCATAGGCCACTAAATCCCACCAGTTACCCCAGCACTGAATCAAATAACCTAGTCAAATTAAACTGAAAAATTATAGCTCTCAGGCAGAAAATGGGGGGATTTGGGTATCAATGCCCAAGGCCACTGCAATGACAGAGAACTGATTTGGTGAGAGATATCCAGATGATCCTAGCAAGCAACCATTAAGAGTGTTCAGCACACTCACCTCTGAGTGTACTGCCCCTGTTCTACTGGACACTTGCAGTTCACAGATTCACTGCACCCAAAGGAACAGTCCACCCAGCTTACCAGTTTTTCTTGAGCTCACAGCTCTACTTAACCCACAGAACTTAGTTATATTTATAGTGAAAACTAGCAAAAGTTTCTTACAAAGAGTAGAGCTTTTAGAGAAAGAAAGTAGAAGGACTGGAAACAAAATGGTTACATATAAAATAAAAATACAACACATGTTCTAGAACCTAGACTTACTTAACTAGTCACTATCATGTCTTTTAGAGCAAAAGCTCAGCCAAAATCCTTCCTGTGTATTACAGCCAGGCTTGGCTGTTGTCTTCTGTACATGAGACAAGTCACGCTGTCCTCTTGCCTCCTCAGTGGAAAGATGCAGGAAGGGGTAGCTCTGTCCCCTAGATGTATTCCAACAATCCGTATTTTTTACTCAGAGAATCCCCTCCTGCTGTCTTATTTCTTCCTGTAAATTTACTCTTTACTCTCTAAATTTCCACAATCTTCTGATTAGCATTTTGGTTCAGTGTGCAAATAGACACATATATTGTAATGCAGATAATACACAACACCGATCTAATGAAATAAATGTCTATTATCCTCTTCCTGGAAGGAACAGGTCTTAAACAGGTCATCTGTTTACCTACCTTAACTCCCAGGCTTTGAGAACATAATTTCATGTATAGCTACATAACTCTTTAAATATTATATGTAGGTACATTTTCAAATGATTATGATAACCATACAGTAGACACATCACATGCAATCCTTTGGATAATTATACACAGTCTGTTCATAGTGCAAGATGTCAAGTAATGGCTAAAAATGGAAAATCTAGGCATGCATCCTGCTCCCATTCAAGACATTAAGTCAAAGCTCCCTTTGACTTAGGGCCGAATTCTGCTCCCATTAAGTGCTTGCTCCCTTTAATCCCATGAAGACTTTCTGGTTCATTGGCTTGTGTTGTTAAAGATCAGAACAGCACAAAAAACAGGAAATATCTTATTTAAATCCAAAAGGTCCCTTTTAATGTTACTGAGAACTTCCACACTGTTCAATCAGTGTTTCTCCTCCAAATTAATTAATAGCATTGTAGGGAATACACTTCTCAGAGCATCCTCTTCCAATGGTGGTATTAATTGGGCCCATACCACCCTATCTTCACTGCAGAAATGCCTAAATGAGCCCCATGCGGTCAAGATCTAGCATTCTTTGCTCCCCAAATAAACAGACAACCTCAGGAGGAATTTAAAACATATGCTTTAAAAAATGGAAGGGCATATCATCGGCTCTGTCTTTGAGCCAATTACCCCTCTCATCGATGTACAATTGGCAGGATATAGAGTTACCAGGGAGCAGACATACACATGTCAAATCTAAAATGGCCTATTCCATGAGACCAATTTAAACTTGGCATACTCAAAAGTCAGCTTGAGTTTTTTGCATTAGAAATACAGAATTCAATAATGGAAAGCTTTTATACTACTATAAAGTGAATTTTTTACATGTGATTATTCTTTTAATTTGGAATTCTCCCACTAGATACTGATCTTAAGGCTAATTTATATGTCAAAAAATGATAAAAGTATTTGAATTTCCCCCATCAACACCGCAACCATGCATATGTGATTAATAATATATAACAGAATCCACATTGGTTAGTACTCACTACTACTACTTGTGTCCTTATCACAAACTAGATGTTTTTCCAGAACCATGCACAAGTGATGGCTCTTTCTGTTGCTGCAACAAGGTTCTCCTTCATACAGGCCTCCCCAATGAGTCAGCAAACAAACAGGTGCTCCATGGTCTACACTTCACTTGCATATATTTGTGTTATTAGAGTAGCCCCATTTGAGAGTGTTAGTCTTTCATCTGCCAGTTTGCATGTGTAGGCAGTTCAGACATTGACTTGTCTGTAATGGCCCCTCTGGGAAGATCTTCCTGGGCTTCAAGATCTATTTCAGTGCATATGACTGTGCCTAATCTTTCACTCCACTGATACAGACAAGTAAGTTTCCCTTGGTACTCTTTGAACAAAAATTAGATGCAAAAACATCTCTTTAATTAAAAAAGGAAGCATCCAACCGACCCAAAAAACAAAACAAACAAACAACTCATTCTAAATTGTAGAATGTCACTCTATTTAATCTTTAAAAACAAAGAAAAGAATCCCCATAGAGATTTGTTTTATTTTAGTTGAGATTAGCAAAACTATTATACAAGTACTTGTTGGTAGTTTTGAAGTATATTATTAATCACACTAAAATATGAATGGTAAAATTCTTCATTGATCACCTGTCTGAGAACGATGGTGTAATTATGTGTGTGTGTGTAATGTTGCTTGTATAACAACTGAGCATTCCTTTCAGATTTGTGAATTCACATGCATGAGTAACAAGTTTTGATTGACATATAGAATTCCATATCATGGATAGAATAGAATGAATAGAAACTAAAAAATGTTTGAAGTGCAAATTAGCAATATTACAACATGACCCATTCAAACATAAAATACAAGGAAATTCAGTTCTGGAGTTCTGCTACTAAACTAAGTGAACTGTGCTTCTGTGGTTTATAAGGCCAGACGTTAACATAAAATCAAAAAACATTTTTATTCTCATGGACCTGTTTTGCACAGTGGGGAAGAGCATAAGAAATCAGCATCTCAATATGCAGTTTACTATCTGAGCAACAAATTGACATCACGGGACTCTGGGTCAGACACGAGAGGTCAGAGGGAGTATTTCTGTAACAATGGGCCCTGAAACATGCCAGTAGCTGATACCATTTTTTCCTGGAATCTAGATATACCTGTCCTTGGTGACATGGGGTTATATATAATGGAGATCAAGTGCACAATCCAAAGTCCACTAATATCAATGGTAAGACTCCCATTGACTTCCATGGGCTTTGTAGCAGGCTCCAAGTTTACATTATAAATCTGAAGTGTCTTAAAGTGATAGAACATTTCACAGTGACTCTGCCAAGTTATAAATCCATGGCACACATACTTTTACTTGCCTATGATACTAACATAGCTTTAGATTATTAAAATTGAGCACACTTTTATAGTCCAGTTCACACAGCTCTGGACACTTCTCTAGTCTCATCTGCACTACATTGAACTAACTCCCTCAGATGCTACAAACAAAGCAATCTGATGCAAAGTGAGGTCAGAAGAGAGAGGCACAGACTCTTCAGCCAGGAGACCCAGTTGAGGATATGTCTTCACTGCAAAGTTAGCACAAGTAATTCGTATCTGGGTTAGCCTAGCCTGGGCATAAATCCATACCCGAATTACGATAGCCTCACCAGCGCTGTGCCCATCCATGTGCATCTGCCAAAGGTTGTCTCTTTAGGGTGCCTCCTTGGGATGATGGGGGGGCACCTCTCTCATTTCAGACATCCCTCTCTATATGTAGATGTCACTGGAGCACTGGTTTGAAGTGTTGGGTGTGGCCTTCCATCTGCAAGTCTTGGGGCAGTGGATCTCCTCTCTGGCCATAACAACAGTCCAAAACAAAAAAGGCAACAAAATAATCCTGCAGCTCACAAAACAGTCCAAGCTTACCCCACAATTCTCTGGAAGGCAAAAACTAAATACTCTGTGACGGAGAGACAAGTTCCTAATCCTCCGTGTGTCCAAGAGGAACAGGCTGAGCATGCTGGGCACCAGAAAAAAACAAACAAAATAAAAAAGGGTCCAGGCAGTATAGGCCCTTCCTCAGCTTTCCTGGTGAGCATGCCCTGGCTCTGTGGGACTAAGAAGCTCTAGCTCTGCTTCCCTCTGATTGCCACTGTGCACTGGGTTTAGATCCTTCCTTTTAAGGAGTCACTCCTCTCAAGGTTTAACAGGCCTCACAGGTGCACTGGATTGGGGCTCATTGTGCTCAGATGAGCACTTTAACCCCTCTCTGACCAGAGTGGAAACCCATCCCACCACAGTGTCACTAAGCATATCCCATGGTTCTTTGTAATGTGGTCAAATGAACCACACTGCAACTCTTTCCCAGTGAATTTTGGGACAACTTGTTTGTCCTTTGGGGAATAAAGGGGGAATTGTGGGAAGGCAATGGAGGACTATCAGAACTTGAGTAGTTTAGCCTACATTCTCACTACAAAGTGGGCAGGTTGCCAGCTCGTGGAAAAGCCTTGACCTGGTTTTAGCCTATATCCCCAGATAAACCAGCTAGCCAGGATTGAAAGCACCACTAAACTTCATGGGATAGTTGTGTGTAAGGAGTGGAGCCAGGTAAAATCAACACCAAAGGAAGATCTTGAGTTAATTCTGCAATGATGATGTACACTCAGTAGCTTCAAAGGGAAAGTGGGAATGGGCAGAGTCTTTTCAATCACACAAATTACTTTCACTTCTGTTGATTATCATCAGATTTTTGTTTTCAGTGATTCAAGGTTTGTGTTGCATCTGCAAGGTAATATCTGACTGTATCAAGGCAGTTTCTTATGAAATGCTTTTTTTAAAAAAATGGAAACCTATTTGTCTTTATTGTTGGTAAAAGCTTTTATGTACAAAATGAAAATCTTGGGACAAATGTGAGTCTCTTTAAATAAATGTAAAATTGAGCCCAGGGTAGAATTGTAGATCTGAAGGTATTTGGTTTTCAAAGGAATCTGGAGCCATTGTGCTGGTCTATTCTTGGTTGTCAATAATCTAGCTGTACTAAAATTATCACGTAAGGGGTTTTGGGAGGCCTGTATGAAAGACTGAGAATCTTTTTCTTTAATTCACAGGAGATGTGTGTGATTCCAACCCCTGTGAAAACGGTGGCATCTGTTTGTCTGGGTTGGCTGATGACTTCTTTTCATGTGAATGTCCTAGTGGCTTCACAGACCCCAACTGTTCTAGTGTTGTGGAGGTTGGTAAGTGCAAACATAAAATATGGCAATAACTGTCTAAGTATCCTATTAGTCTATGATTATCCAAATAGTGGTGTGTCCTTTGCATTTTGTCATTGCCTTGTTCATTATTGGTGCCTTATCCTTGTGTCTAATGTTTGTGGTATCTGAATTCATATTTTCTTTGATTGTTTCTTTGTTCCCTAATTATCTCTAAATTATATCCAAAAAGAAAAATGACTCAGCAAAGTTCAGTGTTTTATTTTGGAGAGATTGTCAGTTTGCCAGAAATTTTACCTAGCTTGTAAAGGTCACCGCAATCCAATTTGTTCAAATACCCTGCTGCTAATTTCAGTGATTTTATTTATTTTAATGAGGGCTCCAAAGCTCAATTGCTTGATAAGCCAATGTGGCTTGATTCTGAACTCACGCTTTTGTAAATCAAGAGTGACTACAACTGAGTAACGTGGATATAAAATCAGCATCTGAGAAATCAGAATAAGGCCTATTTAGCATTTGTTTGCATTTCACAGTAACAGACCAGTTGGTTTGGGTATAATAATAACCATGATACAAGAACAAATTAGAAGTGTATAGTGGTGTGATGATTTGAATGCATGGATGCATCTGAGTGACTGAAAATACAATGGTGAGTCTAATGAATCAGTCTTCAGTGTCCCATCAGAAGATTGTTTGGGGGTGAAGGGGGACACAGGAAGATGGTAGAGTTGGGTAGAGAACATAGCTACAAATTCCATTATCTCAGACTGAATTGGAAAAGTTTTGGACCTGGGCTGGTGGAGGTAGAATTTATAAATTACTCTGAATCACAAATAGAAAGGAACTGACTATCCTATATAATCATCAGATGCAACCAGTTAGTTAGGGTACCTTTCTTCTCCCTTTAACAGTGATATAGGACATGCAAATAGATGAATGAAAGAGAATTAAAGAACAGAAAAGGAGGAGTGGAAATGATATCTATGAAATAGAGAGCTCAGTACACAAATGTATGTATATGTGTCATCAATGTTGGATTAGAGAGGTAGAAGATTCCAGGGAAGGATAGAAGAGGTGATTATCAGCACTGTTGACTTATAGTGGAGATGAGGATGGTTTTTTCTCTCCTCATATTAGAGGACCAGAAGTCCTGCTGCTGTTTTATTAGGCTGTGACTCTATGGTGGTCCCAGTTCTCTTGATGTTTGGTCTTTCACATGATTTGCCTTCCTACTGATGACTGATTTGTGTTTGCTTATAGTGTAGGATTATGAGGGTGTTACACATCACATGTGTATCACATAACACTGTAACATGCTACATTCAAACACAGCGGCTGGGCCCGCACCTCACTGCCACCCGAATCCCAACCTATTTCTCTTGGACCCACTCTTCATTAGTAGTGAGGACCTGCACATGGTTCTGTGGCTTTACATTGTATTTGGCCCTGGGCCCCTTGGCAAACAGGACTTGGGCTGCAGATCAGTGGATCTATGTTTAAGATACCACTTCTTGGTGGAACTTGCCAAGAAATTTTGCTGCTGCCTGGTTTGAGCCTGAATGTCGTGTATTTATTAGATGCATTAGGTAACCGTTGAAGTCAGTTTAATGTTATTTAGTTTCTAGTTATTCTCCAGGAGTAAAGTTCTATACCTATATTTCCTTAACAAGCTTATGAGACTAATTATTCTGTTGCTGAATATTAATGTTCTAATATCATCCAATTTTAGGGTTGTTCATCAACATATTGAGATTGCAGATTTTATGGCACTAAAGAAAACACCTGTAACCTATTTTGTTCCATTTTGCTTGTTGATGCAGTGACATTTACTACTGCCTTGAAAAGATATAGCAGTCCTCTCTCCACACAGCATCTCCTGCCAGGTACTAATACTGCTGCATCCAGAGTGGGCCCCTGGCCATGCTTTCCTGTGTTATGTGCTTTCCTGTGGCTATGAAATGTCATCAGATATGATAGTTGGCTGTCCCGTAGCACTTGAGGAGTACAAGTAACCGCCTTTTTCTGGCTCGGTGCACAGGTGAACGAGGGGTAGAAAGAGGCTCCCTGAGCACTTACCCTCCCCTTTCCTCACTAATACATCTGTGCTGGCCTGGGCAGAATTTAGCTCATTTAGCAATAGCTTATGCAACCCTAGAATAGCCTTTGCATAGGTTTTTAGCAGTAAATTTATGGACTTATTGTGTAGAAAATTGTGTTGTACAGAACTGGGAAGAAGCCAGTTGTGAGTGAATCTGAGATGAAAGCATATTGTAATAATGTGAAGTATAACTTACAATTATTATTTTTTACTGAGAACTTTAAACAGTTCTATAAGGTCCACATTTAGTAGGTAAAATAAAGTGCAAACAAGTAAAGCATTTGGGAAGATGGAATAATCATGTTGCATATGCAGAAATAATGCTAAATTTTTAATTTGAAATCCAGAGATAGTGATTGGTAGAAAACCTTTTTTAATTCAAGTAGTTATTAACATTTATACACTAGCTAGACTACAATACATTAGTGCAGTTGACATTTAATACTTTTTTTTGTCCTGTACAATTACACTGCGTGCATGAAGGCAGTAAGGCAAATTGTTATTTTGTTGTTCATATGTTATAACGATGTTGGCTGAGTTGTGTTGGGATTTCCCCCCTTTTCCACTCTGCTTATTCAGAACATCTTGTCCAGTTCTGGGAGAACACTTCATCCAGTTCTCTTGGATTCAAAAACCCCTCAAACTCCAGCTCATCACGTTGGTTACTTTATTAGGCATGTAACAGCTGTGTGTCCTTGCTAGACAGGCCCAGACGCAGGGGGTTTAGGTACAGGGTAATACCACAATTCTAATTCATGTCACACACTACACAGTTTATATACATCTATACTTTTTGCATGAAAAAACCAATTGCTTTGCAGACTACATATGGTAAACTTATCAGTTCAGGTTGTTTCTGCCGACTTTGTGTACTATAAACATACCCACTATAGTTAGTTGTTTCAGCAGTTACTTTTTCGAGTTCTTTTTGTTTTAACTTGGGTCTGTTTTGTCAGCTCAGTCAGCCCACGTTCCACTCCTTTTTGTTGTCTCTTATGTTAGCATTTGTTTCAGTTGCATCGTATTTCTCTTTGTGCTTGCTTTTTCAATTGTATTATCCAGCAACATATTCCTATGACCAAAATAGTTGTTTTTATTTGAACTCTCATTAAGACTAAACTTAAAGTACGCAGCATGGCATGCAAGATCCCTTCTACTGGTACGGTCCATCTGGATGTTTCCATAGTCTGTACAGTACTGTCCCCAATTTGTTGTTGCTTGGCTATCAGTTAGTCAATGGGCATCAGTTGCTCTGCTTCTCATTACTGCTTTATGTTAATGGACAAGGGAGGTATGGGCACAAAAATATTTGTCACTAATGATTCCCATTCAGTGTTGTCCAAAACTGCCACCGCCTTATTATCCTCAATCCCTATATTTAGCCATAGGGCCTGGGTCCCAGTTTGAATCAGAGAGGTGAGGTTTAGGCAAAACTCATCCAGGTTCCCCTGACTTGACGACATCCTAACAGAAAAGTGGGGCTATCCCACTGCGCACACAGTTGCACTGAGCTGTATCACCTCATTCATTTTCTCTTTGGTGACTAGTTGAGCCCAACCTCCCTCCAAGGTAGATGTCTTCCCTTGTATTGAGCATTCACAGAACCATCTATGCCAGGATCTTTCCTTCTGTGTGCTCAGATTTTTACCATATCTGTTCTTTTTCAAAATGTTTAGTCATATTATCCGTCATAGAATCATAGAATATTAGGATTGGAAGAGACCTCAGGAGGTCATCTGGTCCTATCTGCTGCTCAAAGCAGGACCATCACCAACTAAATCGTCCCAGCCAGGGCTTTGTCAAGCCGGGCCTTAAAAACCTCCAAGGATGGAGATTCCAGCACCTCCCTAGGTAACCCATTCCAGTGCTTCACCACCCTCCGAGTGGAAATAGTGTTTCCTAATATCCAACTTATACCTTCCCCACTGCAACTTGAGATCGTTACTTCTTGTTCTGTCATCTGCCACCACTGAAAACAGCCTAGCTCCATCCTCTTTGTAACCCCCGTTCAGGTAGTTGAAGGCTGCTATCAAATCTCCCCTCACTCTTCTCTTCTGCAGACTAAATAACCCCAGTTCCCTCAGCCTCTCCTCGTAAGTCATGTGCCCCAGCCCCCTAATCGTTTTTGTTGCATTCCACTGGACTCTCTCCAATTTGTACACATCCCTTCTATAGTGGGGGGGGGACCAAAACTGAATGCAGTACTCCAGGTGTGGCCTCACCAGAGTCGAATACAGGGGAATAATCACTTCTCTCGATCTGCTGGCAATGCTCCAACTAATTCAGCCCAATATGCCATTGGCCTTCTTGGCAACAAGGGCACACCGCTGACGCATATCCAGCTTCTCTTTCACTGTAATCCCCAGGTCCTTTCCTGCAGAACTGCTGCTTAGCCAGCTGGTCCCCAGGCTGTAGCAGTGCATGGAATTCTTCCTTCCTAAGTGCAGGACTCTGCACTTGTACTTGTTGAACCTCATCAGATTTCTTTGGCCTAATCCTTCAATTTGTCTTGGTCACTCTGGACCCTATCCCTACCCTCCAGCATTTCTACCTCTCCTCCCAGCTTATTGTCATCTGTGAACTTGCTGAAGGTGCAATCCATCCCATCATCCATGTAGTGATTAACTTGATTTCTCCTTCATCCATAGCACAATACGTGTTCTGAGCCCACCAGGCCAGCATCAGCACAGCTCCCCTGAACACCCAAGCCAACTCCAAGACAACAGTAAGCTTAGAGCAGGACCCTTTTTTCTTCCATCAGTACTCTAACAATAGCTGCTAGTTCTGACTTATTCCCACAGTTATACAGCAAAGTATTTACAGTCACTTCATCTCTCAGCTTCGCTGCTATCTAGCCTCCTTTCCTTTGTCCCTTTACATAATGGCTACTGACATCTGTATACCAAGTCTCCTCCTCTCTAACCTTGTTACCATTTAGTTCTTTAAAGATTAGCTGTCAAGTGCTAGCTGAGCTAACTTCTCGTTCATGGGGCATTCTTTCTGCGGATCCCTGCCACACATTCCTTTGGTTCTTTTAGCCGTACTGCCTCCACATTTTCTTCCTGCAATGCCAGAATCCAATGCTAACTCTGTCCAGCTGATACTTTTCCCCCCAGCAGTATCTTGAGGGAGGTAACTAGCAATGAACAGCTTCTGTCCTCCAACCGAGATTTGTTTTTAATGATTGCCCAGTACACAGTCAACACAATTTTCTCCCATCAAATGTATTGAGGTTCCACACTTTGCAATAGTATACTAATTGATCCTGATTTCCATATTTCTGCATAAACCACCACCCCTGTGCCAACTGGAGTTACTGAAGAGTACATAAAGAACGGTTTACTTTCATTTGGACCTTCCAACACTGGAGCACTCCCCAAAAGCTGTTTCAGCTTTACCACTACTTCAGTGTGTTCTTCCTGCCGATCACGGTGGGGGGCCCTCACGAACTAACTCAAAGGACTAGCAGCTTCCACATGAAATGGGGAGAATCCCCTACCAAATCTGGTGATCCCCAAAAGTAGCTGTAATGCTACTAATGCTCGCTTATCAGGAGGGATTAGCAATTTGGAAATTAATTCATCTCTATGATGATCACTACTACATCCTTCCTCATCTGTTGTTGCCCTCAAGAATGTAACCTTTCTGTGAACCAAATGTGCTTTTCCACTGTTAATCTTTAACCTTGCCTGCTGCAAGCCCTGGAATGGCTCAGAGAGATCCTGTCTGTGTTCCTTCTCAGTGGGGGACTGCACCAATACATCATTCCAAATGAGCCTTGCAGGCTCAGAAAGGTCCTTAGGTCTCGGTTTCATCTGTCCATGAAAAATACTGGAGAGTCTTTGTACCCCGGGGGTAACATGGTCCACACATACTGCATTTCTCCCCACATAAACACTGTTCTATACTGACATTCCGGGAACAGGGGCAACATCCAGAAACCATTACTAATCGCCAATATTGAAACCACTTCATTTTAGGAGAGAGTTTGCAATCATTTCAGAATAACCTGATACTATAGGAGCCATAGATTTTTGTTGTTTACACTTCTATTGTTAATTTTGACCCACCTGCTGGCTTTTTCACTGGCTATGCAGGAAAATTACACACCAAGGATATTAGGTTTGTCACTCCTCATTCCATCAGCACGTCTACTGCCTTATGTATTGGCTCTATAGATTTCTAAAGATTCATTGGATTGCTCAGCACGCACCTAATATAATTCTTTTTTTTTCTCTTTCAGTTCACATTTCTCCTTCTCCACCTTACTTACTTAAAGCCTTGCTCTCTAGTTTCCTTACACGGGGTTCCTAGTCCCAAAATTAATCCCTGTAACAACACGTTTGTTTCTGTTTGTTTTTGTTTCTTTGGTTCTTCACTTTTTATCCAAACCTATTGGAGTTTCTTTTCTACTTGGACCAGTTTCCCCCCAAGACCTCCCTGGGGAATCCAAAGGGCCTTCCCTTGGATTTAACCCATTTCTCTAATGCAGTAGAAATCTCCTCAATTTAAACCCATCTAATAATGCCATTGCTTAAATGTTAGGTTGTGAGTATCACCAGTAAAGCTACGTATAACAAAACCTATGTTACCTGTTCCAGACAAGTGGATCTGGGTCACCTAATTCAGACACAGATCCAAGTCACAGCACCAGTGATGCTGAGATTTCCTCCAAGACCTTTTCTGCTTATTCAGAACACCTTATCCAATTTGGGGAGAACGCTTCGTCTAGTTCTCTGGGATAAAAAAAAAAATTCAGTTCAACTCCAGCTCGTCACTCAGGTTACTTTATTAGGCAAGTAACAGCTCTTTGTCCATGCTGGACAGACTAAGACGCAAGGAGGTTAGGTACAGAGTATTACCACGATTCCAATTCATGTCACACATCACACAGTTCTAGGGTGACCAGACAGCAAGTGTGAAAAATTGGGACAGGGGATGGAGGGTAAATAGGCGCCTATATAAGACACAGCCCCAAATATTGGGACTGTCCTTATAAAATCAGGACATCTGGTCACCCTACACAGTTTATATACATCTTTCCTAGTTACTAACATCTATACTTCTTGCATGTAAAGACCAATTGCTTTGAAGAGTGCATAAGGCAAACTTATCAGTTCAGGTTGTTTCTGTCTACTTTGATATATGGAATAGGGATAGTTCAGTGGTTTGAGCATTGGCCTGCTAAACCCAGTGTGGTAAGTTCGATCCTTGAGGGGGTTGCTTAGGGATCTGGGGCAAAATCAATACTTGGTCCTGCTAGTGAAGGCAGGGGGCTGGACTCAATGACCTTTCAGGGACCCTTCCAGTTCTATGAGATAGACATATATTATATTATTATTATAAACATACTGACAATTGTTAGTTTAGTTAGTTTCTGCCTCCCTTATTTTCTAGAAACATATTCACCGTGGTTAGTTGTTTCAGCAATTATTTGTTCAGGGTTGTCTTGTCTTAACTTGGGCATGCCTATGTCAGGTAAGTCAGCCCTACAGGTTAGGCTGGAGTTTCTGAATAAACTATCTAGAGCATTTTGTAGTCATTTCAGTAACTCATGGGTAATTTTCTCAGAAGCCACATATTCTAAAGTCTTCATGGGAGAGCATCATCTGCTTCAATATATAGCTGAGGGACCAATTGAAGAAAGATATTAATTTATTTAGAATTGGGGCTTTGGTATGGTGAGCAGAAGAAACCTATTTATGAAGTATTTGAACCTGCAACCCTCATTTGCAATGATGGAATAAGGTGTAAATAAGCCATACATTTTTGACAGTGAGGGTAATTACCCACTGAAACAATTTACTGTGAGTCATGGTGGATTATTTATCACTGACCATTTCTAAATCAAAATTGGATATTTTTGTAAAAGATCTTCTCTAGGAATTATTTTGAAGAAGTTCTATGGCCTGCATTATACATAGGGCCCTACCAAATTCACGGTCATGAAAAAGTCATCATGGACCATGACATCTGGTATTTTCTGTGCTTTTACCCTATACTATACAGATTTCACAGGGGAAACCAATGTTTCTCAAATTGGTGGTCCTGACCCAAAAGGGAATTTCACAGGGGTTGTAAGGTTATTTTAGGGGTGCTACCTTCAGAGCTGGGTGACTGGAAAGTGGTGGTTGTTGGGTGGGTGCCCAGCTCTGAAGGCAGCAACCTGCCAGAAGCAGCACAGAAGTAACGGCAACAATACCATACCATGCCACTCTTACTTTTGCGCTGCTGCCTTCAGAGCTGGGTGGCCAGAGAGTGGCGGCTCTGACTGAAGGTCTAACTCTGCAGGCAGCAGTGTAGGAGTAAAGGTGGCAATACCATACCATGCTATCTTTACTTCTCCACTGCTGCTGGAGGCAGCTCTACCCTCAGAGCTGGGCTCCCAGCCAGAAGCCTCCGCTCTCCAGCTGCCCAGCTCTGAAGACAGCACCACCGCCTGCAGCAGCGCAGAAGTAAGGGTAGCAGTACTGCAACACCCCCCCTCCAATAACCTTGCAGTCCCCCTGCCGCCCACAACTCTTTTTTGGGTCAGGACCCCTACAATTACAATACTCTGAAATTTGAGATTTAAATAGCTGAAATCATGAAATATATGATTTTTAAAATCCTATGACTATGAAATTGACCAAAATGGACCATGAATTTGGTAGGGCCCTAGTTATATGGGAGGTCAAATGAGATGATCACAATGGTCCCCTCTGGCCTTGGAATCTATGAACTTACTAATGTGAATCATTCAGTAGGACAACTCATGTATGTTCTATTGAACATGAATAAGGGATGCAGACTTGGACTCCACTGGAGCAAAATGACCACATTCTGAGTGCTTCAAATTTTGAAAATAATGATAATAATGTAGATATCCCCCCATCCGCCTTCCTTTTTCTTTTTAACAAGTTTTACGCATCTCAGTTGTCATAGACATTTTGAGGAGTGAGAAAGTTGTGTGTTATTCTAGGAATAAATGGGGGGAAAAGGAACACCACTCTAACTGAACAGATGATGAATGTTAGCTTACCATATTTCAGAGATTTCCATGTCAATTTACTCCATTTCCACAAAAAAACCCCCATCCCATATTTTTGCCAACTGTCAGCTCTGCAAACTGAACCTAGGACCTATGAGTCAGTCTGGGTTCTTTCCTTGTCATGAATCACCAGCAAGCTAAATTAAACCCACGGTGACACCAGTGCAGTCCTGTTGCCTTTGGTGGCTTTGCACATAGAATCCAGTGCTCGCTTTCATGCTCTCACTTTCTTTAGCAGTTGCATTGATGACTGCACTCACAGGAGTAAAGAACAGTGACATGAGTCAGAAAATGTCTGTCAAAATAAAATTTTGACAAAGAAAAAATTCACATTTTTTGTTTTGTTTTCTGACCAATACTATTAGAAATTTGTCAATGAAATAAGCAGAAATGACTGAATAAAAACAAGAATACATTTGAAGATCCACAAGATTTTGTTTTTACACTTTTACATCATTTCAGAGTAGAACCAAATTTTAAACTGCCCCCACTACTCTATGCCATTGAGCTAATCGGGTTTCCCTTTCACAGTGGCAATAAAATCACTGAGACAAATTGTTCTGTGGGACTTCAGTGTTCACATGAAAAATTCCTTTGGGCTACCATATGGTCCCACAGCCAGACGTGGGTATGTCTACTCCTTGAGATGCAGGTGTAATTCCCAGCTTGAGGGGACACACTCTCTCTAACTCTCGACAAGCTAGCATGCTAAAAATTGAAAGTAGCCACGGAAGCGTAAGCAGCAGGAATGGCTATGTGCCACAAGTGCTTGCTTACTAGTGATATTAGGTACATACTCAGAGCAGCTAGTCCCTCCCATCACTTGTGCTGCCATGGCTACTATCTATTTTTAGCATGCCAACTCAATGAGGGCTAATGTGAGCTGGGAATCACAGCCCCAGGTCAAAGTGTAGACATATCCTCTGTTAGGTGGTTATTAGTCCTTCTGATGTAGCTGACCACACTGTGGTTCTTGATTTTTGAGGGGGTAGTACTGGAGGGGAAAGGGACGAGGTGTCTGTTACACCTTGCATGAAAATAGTTTCAATGGAGTTTCCCTGGTGTAAATCTGGAGGAACACAGTGGCGTATTGGGCCCATAATCATCTAGATGCAGATAGAATTACCTGCCTTCATGATAACAGAACCAGTTCTTGAAAGGACAAACACACATCTTCTCTGCTTGAGTTTCAGCTTGTGAGACCTTGTTGAGGTCTGGCAGATTTGTGGGCTGTGGCTTGAGAGTTAGATCCATTTCCTTCCTGGATGGTACAGAAAGATGTCATCTTTGCTCAAGAAACCATCTCTTGATGCTGACAAACCCTCCAATCATGCTCAGATCTCCAGTTACCATTTTTGGGTAAAATCATTGAGAAAGTTGCTGCAAAACTGCTCCAGCAGTGTGTCACCTGGTGAAGATGTACGTGTCTATCCACGGGATGTATCAGCTGCCTTCAATATCACTGCATGAGGTGGTGGGGACGGATAGCTCAGTGGTTTGAGCATTGGCCTGCTAAACCCAGGGTTGTAAATTCAATCCTTGAGGGGGCCATTTAGGGATCTGGGGCAAAAATCTGTCTGGGGATTGGTCCTGCTTTGAGCAGGGGGTTAAACTAGATGACCTCCTGAGTGTCCCTGCCAGCAGGTATATGGGATCTTGGGGAGCAATTACCACACGGGTGGGGTGCAAAATAAACTTTATTAAAGGAAAAAGGGAGTGGTGAGAATTTAACAATGAAATACAATGGAATGGGGTGTATAGGGTGTTTACAATAGACAATGATGGTGGGGGGGGTTCTTATTGAACAGTGTAGGGAGTTCTAACAGTGGGGTACAGTAAGTGGGGTTTAGCACAATGGGATACAGTACAGTTAATAAGCAACTCAACTTTATATAGAAACAGCTCTAGATACAATGTGGAATGTAAAACATACCAAAGGGAAATGCAAAATAAAATAGTAGCTTCTATATAGAATGGTCAACAATCTTAGATAGAATGCATCACGTGGTAGGTGACCTTATACACAATGTAACACAATAGTATTAATGCAAATACAAAGTATAACAGAAAGGTGGAAGTAATATGTGAATCACAGTGCAATAATACAATATGGGTGATAAGTGAAATTATGCAGTGTAGACTTAATTTGTGAGGCTGTGATAGCAAGAGTGTACCCAAAGGCTGGGTCAAGAAACAGGAGGGGGGGGGGGAATGATAGTGGCAACTGATGAGAGATGCAGCTGCAAGCAGCGAGAGACTCTGAAGCCCTGCGAGGTAAGGACAACAGAGCAGTGTGTGTGGTGGGGGTTGGGAAGTTCAGATGGTGATGCAGACACAGGGGAAAAAAGCAGCAAGGGGTTTGGGAAGTTCGGATGGTGATGCAGACACAGGGGAAAAAAGCAGCAAGGGGTTTGGGATGTTCAGATGGGAAGATTGGAACAGCAAGAACCTTATCTATCCTTTAACTTAATCAAACTTATATAAAATGACAAGCAGCTTCTACAAAGTAACAAACAGGTACAGAATACAATCAGGCAATGACTTTTTAAATCTATCTTAACCAATGACTAGGCAAAACAACAAATATCACAATTCTAAGCAAACTGCAACAAGCAGCTTATATGGAGCAACAAAACAACGAACTATAGCAAGGCAGGTGAGACTTACAAGCTTTACAATCTTAACAAACTATGACTTATTAAACTAAAGAAACAAAATCTATGGTGTACCTTATGCTATGGGGAAGTTACAGGGGGCAGAGTGGTATGTGCCCCAGAATACAGCTCCCAAGGCAGCCCCCAAGGAAGCCAAGGGAGGTGGCTGCAGCAGTGGATACAGCTGAAAACCATGAGTCCAGGGCAAAGCCCACAGGAGCAGAGCTTAGCAGCAGCACCAACTTACTTTTAGTGGCAGAGTGCCACGGGGTTTAAGAGAGAGGTTTTTAAAACACAGACCAAGGTTTAGCTTGAGTCTGTGTGCTGGGGAGACAGAGCCAGCAGCCAGGATGGGGGGGCGGTAAGAGAGGTTTTAGGACACAGACCAAGGTTTAGCTTGAGTCTGTGTGCTGGGGAGACAGAGCCAGGATAATAAAATAAAAGTACAGAAAGTTTCACAGAGGGATTCTTACCATCCCCCAAGGCAGCAACAGAGGCAGAAGCAGCAAGAACATCAGAAGGCTCGGTACAGTCTTGATAATCAGGAGATCTCTCAGGTAGCAATTCGTTCTTCGTGGGAGGGGGTTCAAAAAACGGGGGTACGCTCAAAAATAAAACAAGAGCGGAGAAAGGACCCCCCAGAACCCCTGGCTGATCAGACCAGGCAGCAATGCAAGAACCTTTCTGAAGTCTGTTCAAAAATGTCTGTTTTTAAAGGCAAACCCTGGCAGCTTCCCGCCAGTAACTCTGATTGGTTCCCCTTCTCACAGGGAGGAGAGCAAGCAGGGAAAAACTGCAGGTAGCCACAGAGGCATGTTTGGACTAGTCCTGAGCCCAGAGGTATGACTCATGCCCAGGATCTTAAAAACACAATAGTCTTGCAGCTTTGGACAGAGCCTACCCTACACCAAGCCCAGGTTTTAACAAGGTGATAACAGGACTAACCCTTTGAACAGGGCAGTGGTCCCACTTAGCACAAGTGGCCATCCCTTTGAGAAGGGCAATGGCTTTTGTTAAACAACTTAAGGGGCCCTCCCTTTGAGAAGGCAGAGGCCCTGGTAAACAACTTAACAGCCAGGGAGGGGCGGCCATAGAGGAGAACAAGAACAAAATGGAGTAAGGGGACAGCTTTAAGAAACAAAATGGAGCTGTAACAGACACTGAGGTCCCTTCCAACCCTGATATTCTATGTTACCTCTATGAATGAAGTTGCTCTTGAGTGTATCTGTTTTTCATTGTGAGAGATTCCTCAATAGGGACCATCCCCCTGGGAGGCTATCTCATGTGGAGTAGTGCCATGTGGTTATACTATATCACTGCTATTCAGTGTGTGTGTGTGTGTGTGTGGTGGTGGGGCTATTAGTAGACTTAGGGTATGTCTGTGTACTGGTCCCTGACACTCGAGTGGGGGAAGAGGCCATTCCACCTCACTACTGGCAGGCCTCAAGTAACAGTCTTATAGGGGAAAGCTCTGGCCCCACGGGCAGGGCAAAGTACAACAATCTTTGGCCCACAGCCTCCTGGCTGGGGCAGACAGTAATTAACAGTCTATAATTAGAAGTCTATAAGGGAACTCTGGCCATTTGGGCAGGGCTGAGCCACAAACAGTCTTTAACCTGCAGCCATCTGGCTGGGCAAATAGCCATAAATAGTCTATTGAGGAGCCCTGGCCCTCAGGCAGGGCAGGACACCAAAGAGTTTGGGGTTCTGGTCTGCAGTCAGGGCAGAG
Organism: Mauremys reevesii; assembly: GCF_016161935.1. NCBI lineage: Eukaryota > Metazoa > Chordata > Testudines > Geoemydidae > Mauremys > Mauremys reevesii. The sequence continues at coordinate 50,760,244 of NC_052628.1, read as the reverse complement.
AAATAAAGATTCTAGGGACGCAAGCCCTCAGCAGGGAAGATCATTCAATGGTTGGGCATCCTGGTGTACAGACTAATAAATCCACAGACTCGGTTCATAGTGAAGGAACTTGGTCAGGTTTATTGTCAACGAAGCACGGTCCTAATGCCCTGGCTCAATGGTTACAGGTACACTAATACATGTACACTCATTGCAATGGACTAGCTTAGTTACTGGTGGGACTTTCTACTGTCCCCTAGGCCAGACAAAGATACTCCCTCTGAGATACATATTTATACACCAATGCAAACAAGTTACACATCACCCTACGCATCAGGGTGACACACTCTGACATATTAGGGTGCCACCCATTGCCTTGTAGCTGTATGTTCGATCAAAACATCCTTATTTATCAAGCTGTCTTCCTGATCTTATCCTTAAAGATGGGTCAGTGTGTTCCTGTTTATCTTTGGGAAATGTGTTTATCGGGGTGTTCTGGAATGTGTTTGCATATATATTCTTATGCCTATCACTACTTAGGAATGTGTGTTTCTGCAATATCAGCTTTGTTCTTGCCAGATTCTGTGAGCAGGGTCTGTCTCTTGCTCACAACTTAACTTGCTAGTATAAAGCAAAGTTTTGACTATGACTTTAGCACAGGCCTCATACCAGGCCTCTAATACAAGGCCTTATGTTTCAGTCCCTCTTCTTACTACACTTGGCTCTGGTGGGTGACCAACAAACACAGGCCTCTTGGCCTCGAGTGGGGAGTCTGCCACCCCAGGGTTGGGGTCTCAGGGGTAGGGGGACCCAGGCCCACCCAACTCCACTGTGTCCCAGCCCAGGGTCTTAACAGTGGTGGAGTATTCCACCACTGGGACAGTGGGGAATCCAGCCACAACATGCTGACTCACCCTCAGGTAGCAAAACTGGTCTGGTCCCCCTGGTCTACTTCTTACCACAGTCTGGGTGTAGGGTGCTGTGGTCCAAAAAATCCTCAGGGTACAGCCAGCTCCTCAGCATCTTTGTCTGCCTCCCCTTATGGCAAGGCATCGGTCCACTGCAGGGCTGGGATGGACTCTTGAAGAGGTGTTTGCTCCCTAGAAGAGATGTCCGCTCTCTCCTGTGGCTCAGCAGCAACTGAGCTCTGGAGCTCTCCTTTTCTACTTCCTGTCCCGCCCTGGTACTTCTGATGAGGGGGGAAGGGAGTTTGACTTTTGCTGTGTAGACATACCTGAGTTACCTTTGATCCAACTAGCTCAAACAACATTAGCAGTGAAGCTGCAGCAACACTGGTTGTTCAGGCTTGGCTGGGACCCTGCTTATGTATTCAAGTGGCTACCTGGTGCTGCCATGGCTCAACGGCTATTGTATGGAATCTATTTAGATTTGAGTAAAGCTCTAGATGTTGTTAAAGCAACTAGCCAACCTGTGTATGTCATGAAGGCATCAAAACTGAACAGGTTAAATCGGGGGTGGGCAAAATACAGCCCATGGGCTGGATCCGGATCATCTAACATTTCTGCCTGGCCTGACAGGTTCTTTGGCTGCCCCCTTGCGATCTCCAGGCTGCTAAAAGTCCCGCGGCACAGCGGGATACTCAGGCAGGCTGCCTGCCTGTCGTGGGCCCAGGCCATTCCTGGAAGTGGCTGGCAGCTGCTGGCATGTCTCTGTGTGCCTCTGGTGTGTGTGTGGGGGGGGGGGCGGGGCGGGCGGAGGTGGCTCCAAGTGCTGCCCTCATCTCCAGCGCCATCATCACAGCTCTCATTAGCTGGAAACCAGCCAATGGGAGCTGCAGGGGCAGTTCTTGCAGGCGCAGGCAGCACACAGAGACCTGCTGCTCCCTCCCCCCAAGGGGTGCACAGAGATGTGCCAGCAGCAGCTGCTTCCAGGAGTGGCATAGGGCCATGGCATGAAGGCAGCCTGCCTGAGCCTTGCTGCACCACCAGCCAGGAGCCGCCTGTGGTAAGCGCCTCCCGGCCAGAGCCTGCACCTCGCATCCCATCCCATACCCCAACAACCTGCCTCAGGTCAGAACCCTGTCCTGCACCGAACCCCTCCCAGAGGCCTCACCATCTCCTGCACCCCAACACTCTGCATCAGCCTGGAATCACCTCCTGCACCAAACTGCTTCCCAGATCCGCATCCCCTCCATTAATATAAGAGAAATGTGTGGCCTGCCACAACTTACAACATTTGTGAAGTGCCCCCCCCTGCAAAAATTATTGCCCACCCTGGGTTAAATGGAAATGGATGTAAGTAAAAGGTCATGGTAGATGGTGCCTAGATGCAGTGGAGAAAAGTTGTAAGTGATAATTCTATGAAGTCAGTGCTGAAACAATTGCTCTTCAGTTTGTTTATTAGTATCCTAGGGCAGGGCTATACCTATATAGTGGCAAAATTTCCAGAGGACACCAACATCTGCAATATTATCATTACTTTTATTGACAAAGATCATCTTCAGAAAGGTTTTAATCTGTTATGTGAGTGATCTACAAAATGAGTGATGGATTATCAGGTGAGTAAATGTAAAGCAATGCCTGTTAGACTGAAGATAATATTCATAAAGGAACTTGTGCTTTAAATAAAGTACTGGATTGCAGCAAAAGCTTCATCCAAAGGAGTCTTTGTAAATAAATATGACTCCAGCAACTTTCAGCAAGTAAGTAGTCCCATTGATTTGAATGGGACTGCTCACATGCTTATATTTAGATGCATACCTACAAACCAGGTTAAAATATGAGTCTGTATCATTGTACAAAGATATTAGGAGGCCCTAGCTGGAGCATTGCATCTAGTTTAGGGCATCTTACCTCCTTAGTTGTGTTAAGATTCTGGAGAGAGACCAGAGGAAAGCTATGTAATTAATTAAACCTATTTTCTTGGCTAAGTAAGGCTGAAGAGCTATACATTTTGGAGAACAACAGGTTAGAAGGGGGTCCTGTTGCATGGTACAGCTTAAATGGATCATTGCATAAAGATCTGTTGGAAACAGGTAAAAGCAGCCATACACATAGGTATTCACGAAGATTCCAAAAAGAAAAGAAAAAAAAAACCTGTTTAGGTAAAACACCTAAGAGTATTTATTTTTCCCTCAGGAAGTTATCAGTGTTTGACATTATAGATCATTAGGGTTGGAAGGGACCTCAGGAGATCATCTAGTCCAACCCCCTGCTCAAAGCAGGACCAATCCCCAACTAAATCCCCAAATGGCCCCCTCAAGGATTAAACTTACAACCCTGGATTTAGTAGGCCAATGCTCAAACCACTGAGCTATCCCTCCCCCCACAATCCACCATCAGGAGAGATGCTTCTCTTTTTGCACATATGACGTGGGTTGGCCAAAACTGAAATCAGCGGTTGTTTTTGTTTTAATATAGGTAATATCAACACCAAGATTCCTTTACAATAATATCTATTAACTTTTAAAACTTCCCCTTAATAGAGATAATCAGTTAGGATCTGATGATCAATCAGTTTTCTGTGGCTTGCTGAAGATGGGGTGGTAATTAGTGGACTTCAGTTTTTTCTTGTATTCTACTGTTCTTATTTCCTAATACAGTGCAGATATCCCTGATGAGTTTAGAAGAATCCACACAGGATAATTATCCCTATGGGCTTGGCTACACTTACAAATTTGCAGCGCTGCAGCAGGGTGTGAAAACACACCCTCTCCAGCACTGGCTCCCAGCGCTCCCAGCTGCACGTTATTCCCCACAGGGAGGTGGAGTACGGACAGCGCTGGGAGAGCTCCTATAATGCAGCTTTTAGAAATGGTGTGCTTTAAAGACACTCTCTCTCTCATGTTCCCGTATGCTCCTGGATTTTTTATGCAGTGGGATCTGACTCAACAGCTTGGAAACAACTCACTAAAATAAAAACACCAGAAGGAAACAGATTCTTTAGCTGAAAAGGCAAATTGGTCATTAAGATAATTCTGGAATCCTGAAGGATGCAGATTAAAAGGTTTGAAAACATCTTGGACAGAAGTGATTGGTTGCAAGACCTGGTGTTATTCATGTCAATGAAAGTTCTAAATGCAGTGCATTTACATAGAAAAAAGAAGCAACAATAGAATTGCTAATTACTGCAACTTTATGAGAGAAGGATCTAGGTTCCATTTTCTTCAGAAAGTTTTTTTCAGAAATTTTGCAGCATTATTTTTTATCTATAATGATCTAATATATATTAAAGAGTAAAATTTAATATGAAGTAAAATTTGGAGTCACCAACAAATTTACCTTTACTTTCTATTTGAATAATCTACAGAGATAAGAGTATTGATCTGAATTCTTGAAGTAAGAGTGGCAATACTGTGACCCTCCCCCCCCACCCCCCAAAATGGCCTGATTAGGCCTTTGTTGTCCAGCATAAAATTCCAGAACAAAAAACAATTTTAACTGTGCAGAATAATGTACCTGCTATCTCTTTTGTATCTTTCCAGAATACTAAATGAAATTTTAAAACCTTATGGGCTTTTGCAGTTTTCAAACTTGAATGTGCAGATGGATTTGTGGAAGCAAGTATTAGTTTTTATACATTGAAGAAAAACTTGAGGTTTCAGTTGGTGTAAATTGACATATAGTAGCTCTGTTGAAGTCAGTGGAGCTATGGTGATATACACCAGCTGAAAATTTGGCCCCATTTTTCAGTAAACTAATGGACTATGGCAGCAGATTTCCATTTGACCTCAGCAGAGGAAATGACCGAACAAGCTCTTAAATTTTGAATATGTTTTGAAGTATATGTTCTTATAGAACCTCCAGCAATAACTTCTTGTTTGTTTAGAGCCACATGTAACTTTATTCATATCCTGGTACCAAATAATCACAGGATATCAGTTTCCTATCAGCCATAACAGATCAGTTGAGAGTATGCTGTAGAGAATAATCCTGTACTAGTGGGTGTAAGGTCTAGCTCACCTAATAAGTCTCATCCATCTCTAATTTCTGTAATTCTAAGACAATCAATCCAGTAAATAGTTTCTTCTGTGAAAATGTCCTTGGCAACATAATATAGCAGGGAAAGCCTTTTTTATTTTTGCTTGAAACCATTTTATTTAAGATGTATTATATAGAACTTACTGATGCCTAAAGTTTCTACTATTCTGTAACACAAAAATACAGCTTTTCTTGTTTTATATGAATGATAAATAATTATTTAAGTCATGCTCAATTTAGTATCCTTGGCAATCCAAATGCACTAGGGCAGTAGATTCTGCACTAAATCATGGTGACATACATATATATTTCTAACTGATTACATAGGCTGACCACATGTTTGAGAACTGGCATTGGACCAACAGTTAACTGGGTCATACTAACATTACCCATGGTACACCCTGCTGACATTAATCATTTCCCTTTTTAAAACACATGAGCGTCACTCTGTTAATAATCTGTGACAAATTTTCATCTGGGTTTCTATCTGGTCTACACTTCTGTTCATGCATTTTTGTGAAAACATATGTGGAGATTGATACTTTTCAGATATACACATCTGCATGTGGACCTTAAAACAAATAGTTAGTGCAAATGCAAATTCTAAAGAATGGATGCATGGATTCAAGAGTTAGAATTGTTCAAATGTGCGCGTGATTTTTTTACCTGTAGTGTTGACAAGTGTATGTGCATGCACAAATTTGTATGCAGATCTATGGAGGCCAGCAAGTGAAACGAGACTATATCTGTCTAATCCTACCTTTCCCGGGGGGGGAAGGGTCTGTGTGTCAAGTGGGGCCTCCTCCCTTGGCCCAGATTGGTATACCCTATCACACAACCATTGGGACTCTGTTGGATGAGGCAATTTTGATTACGGGGACTTAGCGCCCCAGCAGGGCCCAGCAACCACTCAATCTATGCTTCCCAAGCCTCCTGGCTGGGGCAAAAAACCACGGTTGGGGCTTTGAGCTTCACGCAGGGTAAAGCCGACAAGTAGTCTACACCTCCTGAGCAGGGCAAAGCAAACAGTCTTATAGCCCCTGAGCATCCTGGCTGGGGAAGGCAATAGCATTTGCAGGGCTCTGCAGAGCAATCAATCAATCTATGGTTGTAGTCCCCCGTAACCACGCCTAGGTGGGGAGGGGGGAGGAACCTGGACCTACCTTACTCCACCGGATTCCGACCCAGAGGCCTGTGAAGTCAGGATATTCCCAGTTAAGAGTTAAAGCATCAGCTTCTACTATGTTCTCTGGGTCACTTCCTACTGCAAGGCTCATCTTGGGCATCTCGTCAGCTGGCAGCATCCTAGTCAGTGTTTGCAATCAGCTGGTCATCCGTAGCATAGTCTGGGTCCATGGTTCCCACTGCTTGGAGAGTCATAGACATCTCTGCAGGAGCCTACAGGACACATCCCTCCTCCTCCTCAGCGAGCCCAGACTGAGATGGGCTGTGTCCTTTTATCTGTCCATTCTACCTGGAGCATGCACAGCAAAGGTGAGGGGGCGTGGCTTTCTGGGCCCACAATGACTGGTCTGGCCCCATTGGCCCAGTGCAGGGTTGGTACACCCCATCACACTATATCATAATATGTAAGGCCCTGTACAATAAATAAGATCATCCTTCTCTTTGTCCATTAAATGGCATATAAAGGGGAGATCTATATCTATAATCTGTCTTTCCTGACTTTGGTTGCTGCTTTGCCACCAAATCATAACCTCAGGAAGGTGGTGTTAGAACATGGAAAATCTGAGTTCGTGTTCTCCATGTCACACAGAACGCCCAAGATCCATGGGAATACCAGAATCCTTTCCCTGGATCTCAAACTGTGTGCACTTCCCAGGGTTCTAACAGTAATTGCAACATGGTTTCCGCCTATGCCATGCTGCCATTGGCTAAGTTAGCCTAGCTGGCTGCCCATATCACATTCACAGTATAGAAAGAGCTATGGAGAGGGTAATAACTGCTGCTCTAAAGTCATCTTTTCTCCTGGTGATGCCCCCAGCTTCATGGAGCATACCCTATATGACAGATACAAAAGGGACAGAGGTGACTTCATGACTGAGTCTTGATGGAGGGGACACATCCATTTTGCTAGATGATGCACACTCACAAAACAAAAAGACAGTATCTTTCCAAATAGCTTACAATCTAAGTCTCTAAGAAGAGAGAAAGAGTACAAAGTATTAATGAAATTATTATGCTTAGGCTAATAAGTGGAGGTCATAACAGCCAGCAACAACTGTCATGTGTCAAGCATGTATGGGCATCCCCATACACAGAAGGAAGAGTGGACCCCATAAATGCATAATCATAAGTGCAGTGGTATTCAGTATACTCTTGGGGGAATTCTGCACAAGTGTTCAGTACAGATTTTGAAAAAACTGTTGGGAGAGTTAAGTTTTTGTGACTCTATCAAAAGAGAAATTGGTATTGGGGGAAAAAAAAGGTCTGTGTTGAAAGGCACTATTAGGAGATGCACATAAAAAATGAACAAATGAAATGATAGAGTATGATGGCTTTGGGAATCTATCTATGTACAACCTATGAATTCTAATCAGAATTCATAAACTCAGTGTGTAACATTAGACCTTTGTGTGCATTGTGTGTATTTGCTGAGAGGAACTGGTTAGGTATCTTGTAAACCTGGTGTGGAAGCAGCTACAGGATAATCAAGAGTTAACATTGAATGACTCTGCCATGGTAGAACAATGAACATGCTAAAGAGCTATGCTAAATTTCTCCCAGGCTTGACTGTAGGGAGGGAGGTTGTGGAAATTCCCTAACAGAACAGGGGAACAAAGAAAAAGGTGTCCACAGCTGCTGTTAAAAAGGGGCATGCTCCCTGAGTTACAGTGCCACTGGACCTGAATAAGTAAAGGAGATCTTGCTGAAAGGGGAGGAAGAGAAGCTGAAGGCTGAGGAAGGTCTTGGGACCCTGAAAGGGCTGACCAAAGCCCAGTGGGTCGTCAGATGTGAGGACACTGGAGGTAGGGTGACAAGATGTCCCAATTTTATAAGGACAGTCCAGATATTTGAGACTTTGTCTTCTATGGGTGCCTATTACCCCCCACCCCGTCCCGATTTTTCACACTTGTGCTCTTGTCACCTTAACTGGAGGAATGTTTTTAGTAAGCAGGGCTTTGTTGTTTTCACATGGATCTGTAAGTCTACATGCTTTCTCTATTAATAAAGTGTAAATGTGTGTGTGCATGTGCTTACGAAGTAATTTTGCAAATCCTCTAGGTTCCTTGATGTAACCATTATGTGTCCCCAAAGGGTTAAACTATAAAATGGAATGCCTATTAGGGTGGAGCTCTGGGAAAGTGTGCGTGTGGGGGGACATACTGTGCATGTGAGAGAGCGAGAGAGAGAGAGAATGGGTTCCAGACAGGGAGTTTATGCTCTAGGAATGAGTCTGAGGGGACAGGGTCTGGATGGGGACACTTGAAACAATGAAAATTAAAGTACCTTGGAAGTGTGTGGAATAGTGAGGATTTGTGTGTGTGATTAAGGACATAAAGATTCAAGAAGAGAACAAGTGTCCTGAGATCCATAGGAAGGTGGTAAAAGTAAGCATAGCAGAATATTAACTTAGACCTGGTTTACACTTGTGATAAATGAAGGGGAGGAATGAGGAGATCTCTTTTATGGACACCCAGCCAGACAGTTAGCTATAAAATCCCTCTTAGTAGTTGTTCTCTACTTGCTTTACCTGTAAAGGGTTGAAAAGTCTCCCTGCATAGGTAAAAGGAAGAGAGTGGGCACCTGACCAAAAGAGCCAATGGGAAAGCTAGAATTTTTAAAATTGAGAGAAAAAAACTTCCCCTTCATCTGTCTGTTTTTGTTCTTGGGGAGAAGTAGACACAGGGCTGGAACTATGCTATAAGAAACTTGGGCCCAGGTATGAAAAAATCATCTTACTCACACTAGAAACTACTCACTTGAAACCCCCAGATATGTACGTAGATCAGGAAATGTCTAGGAAGATGTGATCAGATTGATTTCTTCTTATTTCTTTATGGCTTGTGGACTCCTCTCTGCTAACCTCAAATGCTTTTGTATTGCTTGTGACCTTTAAGCTGGAACTCAAGAAAGTTATTCTTGATGCTTAATTCTTGTAAGTGGGTTTTTTAAATCTAGCAATAGCTTGAGTTTTCAAATGTATTTTCTTTTTGTTTTAATAAAATTTACCTTTTTTTTAAGAACAAGATTGGATTTTGCCTCCTAAGAGGCTTGTGCACATGTTTAATTAGCTAGTGGCAACAGCAGATTTCCTTTGTTTTCTTTCTCAGCTTCTGAGGGGGTGAAAGGGCTTGAGGGTACCCCACAGGAAGGAATTCCCAAGTGCCTTCCTGGGTTCTCAGAGGGGGTTTTTTTGCACTTGGGTGGTGGCTGCATCTACCTATCCAAAGTCAGAGAAAAGCTGTAACCTTGGAAGTTTAATACAAGCCTGGAGTGGCCAGTATTAATTTTTAGAATCCTTGTGGGCCCCTACCTTCTGCACTCAAAGTAGGGAATCAGCCTTGATAACACTTAAAACTTAGGCCTGGTCTACACTGGGGGGGAGTGGTCAAACTAAGGTATGCAAGTTCAGCTACGCAAATAGCGTAGCTGAACTCGAACTACCTTAGTTCGAACTACTCACCCGTCCAGATGCCGCGGGATCGAAGTCCGCGGCTCCCCCGTCGACTCCGCCACCGCCGTTCGCGGTGGTGGAGTTCCAGAGTCGACGGGAGCGCGTTCGGAATTCGATATATCGCGTCTAGATGAGACGCGATATATCAAACTCCGAGAAGTCGAACGCTACCCGCCAACCCGGGCGGGTAGTATAGATGTAGCCTTAGGTAGATCTAGCAGCGTTGCTCAGGACAGTGAAAAATTTTGTGCTGTGAGTTCAGTACTTAAGTCACCCTTACCTCTGATGTAGGGGCGGTTGTGTTGACGGATGGATTCTTTTGTCCACCTAACTGTTGCCTCTCAGACAGGTGGGTTACCTACATTGATGGGAAAACCCCTTCCAGCAGTGTAGGGAGCACCTACATTACAGTAGTGTAGCTGCAGCACCAAAGCAGTGCCTCTCTAGTGGCTGTAGCGTAGATATACTCTTAGAAATAACCAATAGTAAAATACAATCCACAGCCACAAATGGTGAGGAGACAGGAAAACGGTATATGTGTTCCAACCAGTTATGATCCAAAGAGGTAATTTAAACATAAGCATTCATTAACAATGTTATTTCATAGCTGACACAGCTGGCTGACCCGCTGGAGGATTAGTCAGTTTCGAGACACTTATGCACAAACCAAAAAAGTTGTTTTCCAGTGTGGAAATGCATTTATTGGAGAAAAACTAGGGAAACCTGAGTACACAAAGTCATTACCTGAGTCTGACTTATGGACCCTCTCAGTGAAGATGTTTTCCTTAGTATTACAGCTGTGCAAAGATTATTCTTGTTGGTAAAAATTCATCATTTTCACAGGTTTTAAAAAATGCTTTTGGTCCCATTCTTACCTCACATTCTATGTAAAAACAAAAAGCTGTTATCAGAGGCAGATCAGCTATTCCATATGAAAAGCTCATGTTGTGATAATGACAGCATGGACTAATCAGTTTCCCCCTGAAGTCAAGAGAATTGCTACTGTTAACCAAGTCCCCAGTCCTGCAGTGTGATTCATTGGCATAGATTTGTCATACCCAGTGAAGTCATTGTGGTTTCATGCTGGCACAAGGTCAGCCTGCACACAGGTGGTAGTGAGTTTAGAGCCTAAAATATGAGCATCTCTATGGATCAAACAGCAGAAAATCACACCACCTAATGCATTGGAATACCCATTAAGTGAAAATCAGTCATAATTTTCTATTACTCAAAATGTTTACTTCTATTACAGTTGAGGAGACCATGTAGGAAGGCACTCACGGAAGAGAGAGTGATTAAAAAAAAAAAGTGCAGCTGTACTTTTCTCGAGAGGGAGGTATCTTTCATTAGATGTTTCTCATTGCTTCTGTTTCTTTTATCTGAGACCAGTTGTCATAAACAGTTAGTTAAGGGTTAAGGTTTTTGCCTACCTGTAAAGGGTTAACAAGCAGTACCTGTGGACACCTGACCAGAGGACCAATGAGGGACAAGATTATTTTCAAATCCGTGTGGAGGGAAGGTTTTTTTCCTGTTATTTGTTTTTTGGAGAGTCTCTCTTGGGAATTAAGAGAGTCCAGACATCTTAATCAAGTCCTCCCAGGTTTCTGCAATAAATTCTTCTATTCAAGCTAGTGAGTATTAGCAAGGAACTAGTATTCTTATATTTTTATTTCTGTATTTGCAATTCTGTGTTTTGCTATAGAATTTCTTTAAGTCTGTACTGTATTGCTTTTACTGAGAAAGAAAGGAGGGGGAATTCTCTCCAGAGATTGATAAGTTTAGACCCTGTATATTGTTCCATCTTGGGGACAGAGACAGTGACTTTCTTTTTTATTCTTTAATAAATTCTTTTCTATTAAGGACTTGGTTGGTCTTTCCTTGGGTGGATTCTCAGGGAAAGAGGAGGAGGGAGGTATCCCTCTGTAGTTAGATCCCGGTGTCTCTCCTAGGAAAAGGGAGTGGGAGGAAACAAGGGGGAATGGTTTATTTCTCCTGGGTGTAAGAACTCCATGGATTTGGGGCTCTTGGGATCCCCAAGGATTTTGGGGAAGGACTGTGTCCCAATCCACGTTCCTGATTGGGTGGTGGCAGCTTTTACTAGATCTAAACTAGGATTTTAGTTTAGAGATAAATTTCATGCAGGTCCCCATATTGGAACCCAACAGCTCTAAGTGGGGGTGAGACCTATGACACCAGTCAACATTCTTACCTGTTATCGCTCACCTTAGATCCCTAATTAGGCCAAAAATTGGATTAGTTTTACAGATAGGGAAATTGCATTGTCAATATCATTTTGATTTACAAAAAAATATAGCTATGTGGCCTATAATTTAAAAGGAGAGCTCTAATGGTTTTAGAAAGACGACATCTAATTTCAGCTCCTGCGTTTGCTGGCATGAAGGAAGAAAGATCTGCAGCAGTCATTAACTCATTGATGAACACATTGGCTTGGGTCAGCAGCAAGAGAGTAAGCAATGGATTAGCTCTGTCCTTACTAGTGGTGTCATTGGGATTAATTTGAGTTGCATAGAAACAATCTGCCTGACCAAAACTGTACATACCAACTATTTAAATATACTAGTCAGAATCTGTGTGTTAGGTTCTTCCAAAAGACTAATGCAGTCAACATACAACCTCTGAAAGAGAAAATGGAGTCCTAAGGATGACTGACAATCCCAAATTAGATGGATTCCATTATTTTTAAACTATTACAACCAAATATATTTGATCCCAGGTCTAATCCTTGATGACCCAAGGGTCGAGGGGAAAGATTTTCCTCAAAATACTAGAGGAAAAAACATTTCAATGATGTTTAAAAGATAGAATGTTATGAATCTTGTTGTTGTTACTGTGGAAGCGCAAAATTAGCAGCATTCCTTTTTAATACATATTTTATGTGAATATACGTTGAAGGATAACATTTGCTATTATAGGGTTTCTCCTGATCCCACTGAAGTCAATGGGAGTTTGTCATGCAGTCTAATAGCACTGCGTTTGGAGCAGGATTAGTCCTTTTAATTAGGAAAAGTGTTTGTTGTTGATTGTTCAAATGACTGGTTAATCGGGATGAAATGAAATGGCATCATCTTTTCCCCCTTCTAATTTAATTTGCCTCTCGAGTCTAATTTAAATCCCTGTCTATAACAAACAGAAATGTCTTTATATGTCTTATGAGCTCTGTTTGTTCAAAAAATGATTCATAGTAGCTCCACTGTTCTTCTTGTTTGGCAGCTGTAAATTGCAGCCCTGTTTTGCTGCCTGTCATTCCCCTTTCCCCATTTGTGCAAAGTCCTTGTTCTCTTCTGTTAGGAGTGATGTCAGTAAATGTCTTTAGTGTGTACAGGAAGACAACTAACATATTTTGGTGGTGGAGGTGTTGATCTTGACTGATAGAGTAAGGTAATCATGGAGCACTAAGAAAAAAAATCCATAAAAGGTTCCAGGTGATTAAAAATAAGGATTAAGGCCAAAGGTCTTCCAACACACAAAAGGGGAAGTATACCGAGAAAAGATGTGGAATATCTTTTGGGTTAGTTTTATTTGTTTTTGGTTTTTTTAGTGGTAAATTTTTCTGGGTAACTTGGACTTTGGCAACCAAACTCTGTCCATGCTGTCATGGGGACATGTTCCATCACTGGGCAAACACAGTTCCCATAGCCACCCACTGATCATTTTTTTTTAAATTGCCTGATGAATCTGGTGTAAAAAAATCCACAGACGGAAGATTTAGCTTATTAATTTGATCTGTCTCCCCCTGAGGATCACTTCAGCTGTGTCAGTATCAAAGAAAAATTCTTCTGTGGCCTGGCTGACCTTTCCTCTCACACAATAGACTGTTACAAAGCTAGGACTTGTGACCTTCCCCAGGCTTCTGAAGCCTCACATGGTGTTGAAGCCTGAAGGTAATCACAAAGTAATGTGTTTTGGAAAATAGGCTAGAGCTTCATTAAGCCTCTTTGTACTTATGCTCTACATTTGTCACAGCTAAATGCTAATACATTTTACGTGATCACTTACTGCTGTGAAATCTTGACCCCAGTTACAAAGGAATTATCTGGGATTCATTAGCCCAAATTCAGATCTGATCTAAGTGGTTACAGCTAGAGCTGATCAAGAATTTTCCATCAGAAAAATCTAACAAAGTTCCCTTTACACAAAATAGAAATTTTCCATTGGAAAACTTTAATTCTCTCCCCCCGCCCCCCAAAAAAGAAAAAAAAGATATTTTTGGTGGAGAATAAATGTCTGCTAACCAGGAAAGCTCTTGTTAATTGCACTTTTTGATTGCAAGAAGAAAATGAAATTGACAAGAGCCTTCCCAGGCAGGCAGCAGGCAAGCCAAAAAATCCATTTTGGTTCTCCCAAAAAGGATTCCAGAAATAACTCCATTTTGGGGGAAAATTCATGATGTTGAAGTTTTGTCCCAATTTGGGGTAGGAAAATTTTTTCAAACAAGCAAAATATCTTGCTGGAAGAGATTTCCATTTTCTGACCAGCTTTTAGTTACAGTTCTGCTGATTTCAGTAGCGTTGCATCCATATTATTCCAGATCTGAACTGGCCTCTAACCTTCTACTGGTGTTAAATGAGATCATATGAAAATTTGTTACTGAGATAAGATATAAGGAGCACACAATAGAAATGTATATTTCATTGATTTGTTGCAGGTCACTGGGAGATAACAACCAATTCAATCAATCATTTTCGCATTTATAAAGTACTTTTTATACAAAGACCCTAGGGCATGGCACAGAATCAATAAAAAGACATACAAGTGAGAAAGACTAAATCAAATACTGGATGTTTCATTTTAGCTTTACCATATGACATGTAACATGTAGAAATTTCCCTTCAGCACTCTATACATATGGGTATGCATATCTTTTTCTGACATATATGTGTGTTTATGAATTCAATTTGTTTGTGTGTATATATTTGTAAGTGTGTGTAAATCAAAGATGCACTTTTGTGTGATTTGTGTATCTCTCTCTCTCTCTCTCGACATTCTCACACACATACGCATGGTACATATAGTACATAAGCTAGCTGTATAGTTCTTTTAAATTCAAAAGTATAACTAAAATCCACTAGTTTAAAGCATGGGATATTTAAGAGATGGAAGAATCTCCCCTCCAATGAATATTTATAACCATAATTTTTCATTTTGGTTTCTTGAATATATCTTCTATTTAGTCATAAGAGTCTTAGCTGTATTATGCTTTTCCTGAATACTGTATGTACATAGTAATTAACATAGATTCTTAAAATACATTGTTAGAATATTAAATTTTAAATTAAACAAATTCCTTTATGGAAAATATTTTTTGCTCAGTTAAGGTACCATACAATTTCTAGTGAGAAACATCTTCTGAAGAAACAAATTTTAAATGTATTTTGCCAAAACAGTGTAAGAATTGCTCTTTCTCTCCCTCCACTGAAGTCAATGGAGTTATTCCATGTTTACACTGTTAAGAATTAGATGAATAACTGTCACACAAATGTTAAAAAAAATTTATATTAAAATAAAATCTTACTTTATTTTTTAACATTGTGTTGGGGATACAGAGTATTTAGTTTATCTCTGAGGAGCTGACATAAAGAGTGGCAACAAGAAAGATTGGATCCTCTAAAATTAACCTTTTTTTTTTTTTTAATTTGGGCTTGTAATGAAAGCAAGGGAGATGGCAGAACAAAGTGCTCTGTGCTTCCTGGATTTCAGGAGGCAAAGTTCACATGCTGCCTTCTTGATAAAATTTCCTAGGGCCTTGCAGATGTAGACTGTGTCAACAGCAGTTTTGGCACTGATGTCACTGCAATCATTGAGCAGTTGCTAAATGTAGTTTAATATATTAGTGTTAATGTGGTAAAATAGGTACCATAAAATACACATCTTCTGTAGTTTAGAGTTGATAGCAATGATACCATCATCTGTGACTTCACCCATGGATAGAGGAAAGAGTTGGTTAAGCAGAGAAGTAAATTCTTGCTGTCAATTAATTAATTTATTTAATGGAGATATCCTATCTCCTAGAACTGGAAGGGACCTTGAAAGGTCATTGAGTCCAGTCCCCTGCCTTCACTAGCAGGACCAAGTACTGATTTTGCCCCAGATCCCTAAGTGGCCCCCTGAAGGACTGGGCTCACAACCCTGGGTTTAGCAGGCCAATGCTCAAACCACTAAGCAAGTGTCCCTGGGCCTAGCCATTGACCCTCCAATTGGGCAGTTTGTTTCAGAAGTACCAAGTCCAAAGTGTCTCCTTACGGGTCAAATGTTAAAACTATTCCAAATAATCTGTAGTGTACATTGAATTGAGAACGGTAAACAACTTGATGTCCTAAGGGCAAACTTTATATTACCATAAGAGCTATCTAATCACCATCTGTTGTTCTCTGTTGATAATGGAATGTCCATAGATATGGAGCCATAGAATGGGAGCTATGAATGAGGATCAAGGGTATTATGTGTTCTTTTTTTCTAAAAGATAGTCTCAAATCAAACAGAAATTAATTCAAGGAGATTCTATGGCCTGTGTTATATATGAGGTCAGCCTAGAAAATCTCAATGGTGCATAGGAGCCAACTCCATGGGTGCTCCGGGGCTGGAGCACACACTGGGAAAAAATGAGTGCTGAGCACCCACCAGCAGCCCCCAATCAACTCCCCCCCCTACCCTTAGCACCTCTCACCTGCTGTGATCAGCTGTTCCATGGTGTGCAGAAGGCACTGGGCAGAACCGGGTGGGAAGAGGCAGGATGGGGATGAACTGAATACAGGAAGAGGCAGATGGGGTTGGGGTCTTGTGGGGAAGTGCACATTTAAAAAAAAGTGTTGTTGAGAAAGAATTTAGGTGTATAAGTGCTTTAGAGCTTGTCAGTCATTACTTCAAATGGAGTAAGTTAAAGGAAGGCTTAGCTGTCAGTGTTTTGGTGTGGGAGGGGGAAGACCAAAAAGAATTAAGGACCAGATTTTCAGAAGTGCTCAGCACCTAACCATTCCTGTTGACCTCATTGGGAGCTGTTGAGGGTTGAGCCCTTTTGAAAATCTAGCCCTAAATTACTAAAATATGATATATGAAATGTGAATAAACTTGGTCTAGAAAACTAAAGACCAATATAGTCTTGAAATCCAAATACTTTGATATGAAAAAAACCAACCCCTAACAAAACATATTTTATAATCAATAAATCTGGCTTCTTCACAGATCAAAATTGAGAAGCACTGGGAGTACTGGAAGTACAGAGAAGTACTGGAATGCTGACTGGTACTTATGTTCAAAGTGCTCTTTACAAAGGTTAAATCAGAGAAGCTGATAAACTTTAGACTTCTAGTGACTTCATTCAGATAATTTTCATTGTTTTTTTTTTATATTCACTTTATTTTCTCATAAGTAATGCCTGAGACCTCAAGATTTAATAACTTTATATAATTGTGTTGATACTGAGAGAATCTTAAAATTGTTGGTAGTATTTTAGGGATCAATCTTGGTGAAATGTTTGGCAGTTCTGGGAGGCAGTCTGGATCTGTAAAGCAGCAAAGAAAGAATGCACCATATAGATAGACTAACGTTTTGCAGCATGAGCTTTTCGTGGGTGAATACCACTTCTTCAGATGCAAGTGGTGGAAATTTCCAGGGGGTTTCAATCAGGGAGGATGAGGCCCTGTTCTAGCAGTTGAGTGAAAACCAAGAGAGGAGAAACTGGTTCTGTAGTTGGCAAGCCATTCACAGTCTTTGTTTAATCCTGAGCTGATGGTGTGGCTGATCTGGTTAGGTCCTGTGATGGTGTCGCTGGTGTAGATATGTGGGCAGAGTTGGCATCGATGCACCATCACCGGTTCATTCACCTGCACGTCCACCAATGTAATATATGCCATCATATGCCAGCAATGCCCCTCTGCTATGTACATCGGCCAAACTGGACAGTCTCTAAGAAAAAGGATAAATGGACACAAATCAGATATTAGGAATGGCAATATACAAAAACCTGTAGGAGAACACTTCAACCTCCCTGGCCACACAATAGCAGACCTTAAAGTGGCTGTCCTGCAGCAAAAAAACTTCAGGACCAGACTTCAAAGAGAAACTGCTGAGCTCCAGTTCATCTGCAAATTTGACACCATCAGCTCAGGATTAAACAAAGACTCTGAATGGCTTGCCAACTACAGAACCAGTTTCTCCTCTCTTGGTTTTCACTCAACTGCTAGAACAGGGCCTCATCCTCCCTGATTGAACTGACCTCGTTATCTCTAGCTTGCTTCTTGCTTGCATATATAAACCTGCCCCTGGAAATTTCCACCACTTGCATCTGAAGAAGTGGGTATTCACCCATGAAAGCTCATGCTGCAAAACGTCTGTTAGTCTATAAGGTGCCACAGGATTCTTTGCTCCTTTTCAGTACCCTGAAGACTCAGACTTCTAATTATGTATCATCATCTTTTATAATCATTAAGTTTGTGTTAATGTCAGCATTACTGGAAAGTGTCCATTTTGTGTCTGTTGCCTTCAACATTCGTAGTTATGTTTCAGTACATTTTTGTTGCTCTTCTCTGGACTTTCTCCAGTTTTGGTCATGTCTTTCCTGAAATGTGGCACCCAAACCTGACACAATAATCCAGTTGAGGCTAAGTCAGGATGGAGTAGAGCAGGAAAATTATTTCCTGTGTCTTGTTCACAATACTCTTGATAATGCAGCCGCAAATTATGTTTTCTTTTTTTGTTTGTTTTTTGTTTTGTTTTTTTGCAACAGTGTTAACTCATATTTAGCTTGTGATCCACTGTGACCCCCAAATCCCTTTCTGAAGTACTCCTTCCGTAGGCAGTCATTTCCCATTTTGTATGTGTGCAACTCACTGTTCCTTCCTAAGTGGAATACTTTGCATTTGCCCGTATTGAATTTCATTGTATTTAATTCAGACCATTTCTCCAGTTTGTCCAGATAACTTTGAATTTTAATTCTATCCTCCAAAGCACTTGCAACTCTTCCCACCAAGTCCGCAAATTTTATAAGTATACTCTCCTATCTAAATCATTGATGAAGATATTGAACAGAACTGGACCCAGAACTGATCCCTGTGGGACCCCACTTGATATGCCCATCCAGCTTGACTCTGAACCATTGAAAACTACTAATGTATTCGGTGCATGTAGTGCAAGCCTAGCATGGACCCTGGGTACATACTCTGTCTGTTTGTTAGCCCAATCTGAATACTGTGCTGATCTGTTTGTTGCTGTCATTTCCTGCACTAGCTGGATTCAAGCTAGTGCAGGTGGGCTATTGCTGTGTAAGCATACTGTATTCAGCCCACAATGATTTTTTTCTCACATCCCATCCAACTATAAGTAATGTTTTGCCCCAAACCAAAGGCACTAGACTCAATGAAAACTAATTGTATATCCACCGATTCCAGCTTTCACATTACACATTCAGCTGATTTTGTTGTCTTACTGGTGGGGTTGGTGGAAATGACTGTAGAATAAAAGCAGGATGTTTTTACAATGGGGAGTATTGTGCTTTTTTTAATTTTCCAGCCACATACAAATGTCTGAAAGTATTTTGATCAAATTTTCCTCAAACCATACAAATAAACAAGCAAACAAAAAATCATACATGGAAAATTTCAGCCTTGAAGGTGAGAGGGCCTTTGTGTGTAAATCATCCTCATCATGTTCCCATTATGCCTCTGGCGTTTAGGGCAGTGATGAAGCTCCTTCACTCCTGTTTGTTTATGACAAGTCTTTCAGTAGTTTCTCCAGCTGTGCCCAAGGTTTTTCAGCTTGGCTTCCACAGCTCTTTGCTTATTGTTTTCAGGCGGCCTCATTTTCGCTTGCCTGCAGGTGTGCAGCATTACTACTCTGGTGTTGGAATGAGTTTCCATTCGAAGCACATGAGCAATCCATCTCCAACGCCTACTGGAAATGATGGTGCTGATATCTTCTTAGCTTCACTATGTCAATAGATCTTCATTTGAGATTGTTCTGGGCCAAAAGATATGGAGGATTTTTCTGAGGCAGGTTGTATGGAAAGACAGTTTGAACATGTCATACTTTCTCATTCCCCAGCATTCTGCACTATAAAGTAATGTTGAAAGTACGCAGCTCTGATAAATCTTGAGTTTGGTTTTGGTGTTGTATTTTGATGATTTCCAGACTGTATTTAAGCTCCTGAAGGTGTTCCTGGCTATATTGATTTTGTTACAGATGTCCTGGCTTGTTCCACCATCCTGTCTGATGGTGCTGCCCAAGTATGTGAATGTTTCTACATTGGTGAGACCATAATCTCCATCCATACTGGTGACGGTGAGGCAATATTAAGGTCATGATATCTGTCTTATTGTAGTTGACTTTCAGTCCAATTTGCTGGCTGAATTTGATGAGTCAAGTTGTTTTTTCTTGTATATGGTGTTGGATATGTGATAGGAGACTGAAATCATTTGCAAAGTCCAGGTCTTCAAGGGATCAGAAGGGTGTCCATTTAATGCCTCTTGGCATGTCTTCTGTTGTATGCTGCATTATCCAGTCAACGGCGATGTTGAAGAGGATTGCAGACATGACACATCCCTGACAAACTCCAGTTTTGACTTCAAAACTAAGCTCACTGTGATCAGCACTGCATATAAAGAAGAAATAAAAGCTTTTGATGATGTTGATTATACACAGAAGGATTCCATATGCCTGCAGAATGCACCATAGGCTGGCTGGTCCTGTCAATGCTATCAAAAGCTTTCTCAAAGTCTATGAAGTTTATGTAGAGTTTGATGCCATTCTAAGTATGCTTCTATTATGTTTCATAGCGTGAAGATCTGGTCTGTACATCCACGCCCTTTCCGAAAACTGGTTTGCTCTTTTCTGAGAACGCTATCAACTGCCTGTGATATATGCTGGACTACGATCTTGCACAATACTTTGCTTGGCACAGAAAAAGTGTGATACCATGCCAGTTATTACAATTACTGAGAGTTCCTTTCTTTGGTATCTTCACTATAACCCCATTGGTCCACTCATCTGGCACTTTTCCCCTTTGATAGACTGATATAAATAGAGGGGCCAGGATAGATGCTGCTAACTCAGGATTTACCTTTAACAATTCTGCATTCAAGTTATCCTTGCCAGGAGCTTTCCCATTTTTTAAGAATTTGATGGCTTGAATGATCTCTTCCTTAGATGGGGTGTCTGTGTTGATATCAAGATCTTCTTCTGCCTCCTGGATATTTGCTTCCTCTTTAGGTGGCTCCCTGTTCAGCAATTCTTTGAAATGCTCTGTCCAGCACATTCCTTGTTCTTTTTCTGTTAGTAGGTGACCTTGTTTGTCCCTGATGAGTGTTTGTTGGTGTCTGCCATTTACCACTGATAAGCTGCACCATGTTGTAGACATGTATCTTTGTGTAAAGATGGGGATATAATGTACTGAGTTTTGCATTGTTAACAGATGTTAGCAGGTGCCTACTTAGTTAAAAAGGGCTATAAAATATAAGTATTTAACTTAAAAGGTTCTTTATTGGTATGTTAGAGCAAGTTTTATAAAATATGAGAGGAGTGAAGACTTTGCTCTATAATTTATAGACCTGTGCTCATAGTAATTAATATTAATGATCATTTGAAGTACATTAGGTTTTATATTAGTATATTTTGTTATTTTTTTCTTTATATTTTTAATCCTTGATTGTATCTTCACACACTACACATGGGAGTATGTTTATATAGTTATGTGATGTTTCAGCCATGACAGACAGCCACTAGTTTCAAAATTAGTGCTCTAAAGTCAGCCTGTTGTGATGTTGGCAGAATTTCATTGAATGGCTATGCGTACCAGATGATTTATTTTAAAAACAAATCACTACAGTTTTTATCTTGCAAACAGTCAGGTGTATAAGCAGCAAAGAGTCTTGTGGCACCTTATAGACTAACAGATGTTTTGGAGCATGAGCTTTTGTGGGTGAATACCCACTTCGTCGGATGCATGTTATGTCATGCATCCGACGAAGTGGGTATTCACCCACGAAAGCTCATGCTCCAAAACGTCTGTTAGTCTATAAGGTGCCACAAGACTCTTAGTCTGGATCTGTAAAAGCAGCAAACACGGCTACCCCTCTGATACTAGTCAGGTGTATGATTTCTTCAGTAGGCACTGGGTTGACTCATTCAGTTAGCTGTATTTTGTTGTTATTCATCTTAATTCCCAGCCAACAAGAACAACAACAAAAAAAAACCCTTGAAGATGTTACAGTAACAGACAGAGAAATAAAACAAGCATATTAAACACAATAATATAAAAACATGGGGAAAGCTAAATTAATGGAATGATTATGAAAATTTATAATATTGATACTATTCCAACAGATTCATTGATTTTTAAGGGCGGGAAACATGAGTACGATCATCTAATCTGATCTGTAAAATATAGGATATAGAATTTCACTTAGTAAGTCATGCAGTGGGCAGAGTTATTCTCTCCTACTACATATGTGAACCCTGTAAAGGCCAGTAACGTGTGGTTGAACTAGAATATCTCTCTCAAACATCCAGCCTCCACTTAAAGATTCAAAGAGATGATAATTTGCCACTCCCCTTGGTATTTCTTACATTAGATTTTGTTTTTAAAAGCAAACAGTAGACAGCCTAATAATCATCATAACACTGATGCCCAAGACATTCATAAGAAGAAACACAAAGGAATTTTTAGTGTGGAAATTTCCTATATATTTTTATATTTTAATGAAGATTTTGCTAATCTTAATTTCCTGGAAGTTGAGGCTAGCCTTTTGTCAGTCATTTGTGTCTTGAAATATAATGGCAAAGAGGAAGGAAAAGAGAGAGAACTTGTTCTCTCTTGAATGCACCAGTCTGTGGAACATCTTACCACCAGTTCTAGAAAGCTATGGACAGCTGACAGCAACAACTTGGCTAGCTGTAGCTGGAAAGGGGCAATGCCACTACTTGAAAATTCATGAACATTGAAGGACCCACTGTTACCCTAACATTACATACTATATTGGAATAGAGTGAGTCTACATTTCCAATAGAAGATGAAAGCATCCTTGAGCAACTGGCATCATTTCTGTCTTATCTAGGCTGTGTTTTAGCTGCTTTGCTGCAGAGAAGAGTCTGTTTTTGACAAAAAAGAGATGCACAGCAGAGTAGTAACACCATAGTGATGGCCTTCATTGCTCATTCCAACAATATAACTCAATATAATTTATGCACATTGAACAGGAGGCGTGAAAAAATGGATCTTTGTGATACTTCACTCCACCCTCCTCCCCTTCATATCAGAGTTCTTAAGTAAGAGGGAAAAAATATATGACCACACCAGCAAACACACTATGCAAGGGAACAAAACTTGATGGTCAATGGTATATTGAGTGCTGTTGACAGATCTAGTAACATCAAGATAGGCAATCTTCTTGTGTCCATTAACAACTGTAATATGCCAAAAGTCAATTATCCTATTGATTTTTACTTCAAGCAATGCCATGAACATATCTAAACAGCACTTTGAATGTTAACCTTCTTGAAATAATTGCATTATGTTTTTCGTCATTTCCCAGCTATGATTTTAATAAGTGTATGGCTGCAGTTTTTCAGAACCACTTGTCAGTGTTAAATTTTAGTGCAAAAAAGAAAAGGAAACTTTCACATTTTCTTTCATTTGAAATTGAAGTTAAATCCAGAAACTGTTGAGTACTATGGGGTGTTGATGTTGATTAGTCTTGGTTTGATGCATTTTACAAAACTCTAAATATTTAGGCTTTTAAGTATGAAATAATACCCTGTAGATAGTTCACTGTTTTTATTGTTATCAGTTCTTCCAAATCATGCACCCATTACATTTTCTTACAAATATTAATAAAAAGTGTTGAAGGCAACTAGATCTAGCATTAATCCTTGATAGGGTGACCAGACAGCAAGTGTGAAAAATCTGGATGGGGTGGGGGGTAATAGGAGACTATGTAAGAAAAAAGACCCAAAAATTGTGACTGTCCATATAAAATCGGGACATCTGGTCACCCTAATCCTTGATGACCACTTTCTTCGAAACAAAGCTAATTTAAGCCACCAGTGAACTGCCCCCTTAATAGACTTCAAATTTACTACACCTCAAAGCTCAGACTGGATTTGCTTGCACTTCTGAAAACATCTACCTGTATAATGGTCAAACGCTGAGGCTTAACACAGGTATTATTATAGTCACTCCCATGCTAACATAGCATCATTGCATTTTCATAGCCGCTCTCATACCAGTAATATGATATACCCTAAACAATTCGCATTACTAGACCCTCTGTTCAAATCTATTTCTTCTGTGATTGTGTATGTGTTTTATTAGCATATATTGAGGATGATAGTATTACTCACTTATGACCAAAACATGAGTGAGTTATACAAGTAATTACAAATGTGCATCAAATTTGTTCTAAGTGTACAGCAATAAAATCTTTGTGCTGCCATATGATATCATATATTTTGTTAATTCTCCACTGTAGAAAGGAAAAAAAATTGTAAAACATTTTTAAAGTTGCAAACTGGTTCAGTTTTGGTGTTTTACGTCTCCAAATACTTCAAGATCATTATCATGCCACCACTTTATACAGACTTCTTTGACATACTGGTGGAGATATCCATGTCTTACAAGCTACCCAATGTAGGCCCATTCCTGATCCCTCCCACCCCTTTTGAAATCAGTGGGAGAACGATTTGACTGATCATGCCAAACTACTGCCAGGCATAATGAACAGCAGATTTTGTGAGAAGTAATGTGGTTCATTTATTTTTTTTGTTTTTCCTCCTTCCTCATCTCTGAAATAAGATAATTGGGAAATTTACTGCTAATTATCATGGATGAAACTCGTATAGTTTTTTTTTTGTTTTTTGCTTTTTAAATAACTTTAGGATTGAAATTGCTGCTAATCACAGGAATAGTGTTGTGGTGGTGGTAGTTTATTTATTATCAATAATTTAATGGCAAGTGGAGAGCTGACGTGTTTGAGTTGGGATGAACAATGTACAGCGTATTCTTTTTTTTTAAACACTTTTTATTAAGGCAAAATTGCAATACAATATTTACATACTATATTGTACATTACTTATTCAGGATCAGGTTAATATTCACAGAACCTGGCTAAAGATTCTGGCCTGCTGTCTGGGGAGCCCTCCAGCTCCGAGTACACTAAAAAGGGTGTCCAAATTTTGAAATACCTATCCTCCTTTTGGTGCATCTCTTACGTACATACATGGTGTGAAAGCTTGTCCATTACAAGGACAGTCCATATTTTACTATACCACAGTTACACAGGAGGGGAAGTTTCCAGTCATGTGTTATACAGAGTCTTGCTTCAAACTTTTTTTTTTTAAAGGAAAGAGTCCGATGGCTTATTAAAAGCAGTTTGTTTTTCAGATGTGGCCTTTCAAGCTATCAGTGATAATAGAAATCCTGTCATGGACAGCAGGATAATTTAAGCTGTGTGTCTCACTTGATAAAGAAATCACTGTGTGCATAAGGCTGTGGAATTTCATATTGAATTTATTCATATTTAATTTTTAATACATATTTCCAGTTCAGGATTTAGAAATACAGTAATGACTGCTAAAATTAGGTCTTTGCCTTTTTCATGAAAGCAATTCTAAATGTGCATATTTCTGCCCTGGAATATTAGGGAGTTCTGTTTGGACTGCAAAGGGGAAAATCAGTTAAATTTGAGCAGTGACTTCTCTACTGGTTAATATCATGTTGGCCAAGATCTTGCCTTCTAATTATATTCAGTGAGTTGTTCTAGTTTTTCAAGAGTTATGGTAATCATCCTTTAGAACAGACAAGTACAGTTTTAGTTATCTCTGTCACAGTTCGGGGCAACTGCACCTGTATTCCCCCTCCGTATTAAGCTTCTGACTCGCTAGCCCTCACCTCTCCTGGACAAAGACGTGTCTTTCTCTCTCCTGGCCAGGGTTTTTCTACGCTGAACAGATCCCGGCCTACACTGAATTCCCCAGCAAGTCAGACTGCCTACGCAGGCCTGCTTTGCCTTCTCTTCAGAGGCCCTAAACAGCACAATTGCTCACAGTTAAGTTACCATACCGCTCTTTCTAAAGAAGCGTGTTTATTTGTAAGGTACAAGCATTACAGAGAAAACATATTAAAACAATAAAGAACCTACATGCATGCTAATAAGCTTACCATAGATCACCTCCTTCCCTCAATCTCCACAAGGGTTCTGATTGGTGTCAGTTCTTCCAACTGTTCCCTAAGGACTGGCTCTCCTTTGGACAGAAGGCCCTGTCTGTTTGTGGATCAAAAAGCAGGCCGTGAGTCAGTTTAAACTCAGGCTGTTTGTCCAAGGTCCTTTCTTTGTCTTTTGGCCTCTGGAGAATCCAGGTTGAACTAGGATAAATGAGCCTCTCCAGGAGGTGGTGCCTCTCTGGATGGCAAGGGAGAGTCTTCAAACTTCTCCCATAGCCACATTCCTTTTTCTGCCCACCTTCTCAGTGCTCAGGACCTAGCCAGAGCGGGCAGGCGGCGGGCGGCATCCAGGGCGGGGGCATCATGGGGGGCGGGCATGGGCTCCGGTTGAGCTCTGTCCCGTCGCTGTGGCAGGGGGCCACCGGACCCCGACGAGCGACGCTGTGCAGTCATGCCTGGGCCGCGTCCCGCTCCTCCGCCTTCGCGCCGCGCTCCGCAGGCATGACCGCGGCGGCGTCCTCCGGACCTGCCGCCGCCTGCCCTGCCCGCATGCCGGAGGAGCACCAGGCCAAATGGCCGCTCCCCAGGATGCCCAGAGCCGGGGAAGAGGGGGGGGACGGGGGACTGGGGGCGGCGGCGGCGGCGCGCCACGCTGCTTGGGGCAGCCTACTTTGTAGAGCCGCCCCTGGACCTAGCCTAACCTCAGCTTCTCTCTGGGGAGGAGGAGGAGTATTGTTTCCCACACACTGAGGCAAGGTGAGCAGAATTCCCTTTCCCACTGGGTAGGGATTCTTTTTCACAGACCATCAGGCAGTCAGAGACTGTGGGAAGAAGTTTCCTTTCCTTCCTGGCTGTAGTTCTCCTCACTCCTCCCTTCTCAGGCATTTGCATACCCAGGGAAGGTGTCTTGATTCCCCTTGGAAACTAGTGAGAAGGATCCACCCCCTTTCTCCCTCTCAGCTTCCCTATTTGAATTTTGGCTAACAGAGTCTCTTCCCACTCTGGAGTTAACTGAGTGGGCCTGATTCACTTCTTCTGCATCAAAGCCATAATATCAGTCCATATTCTTTGTTTTTAGGAAATATGTGACAATTGACCTAAAATCAGTACCACTCCTGGGTAGAAATCTGGGCTGTAGGTAGAGTGAAGGCTTTGACACCAGGAACTTCAATCCATTTTCACATCTTGGTAGCATTGGATGGGACTTCATGACATGGGGTTTAACTAGAGGTCTTAGCAGTCCCAATAGTTTCATCCAGTGAATGTCTCCCCATTGACTATCACCTTCTGCTCCCACTGGCGATCCAATGTATTTGCACTCAGGAGGGTGCAGCATGCCATGTGGGCAGTGGTTTAGAAATGTGAATGGCTCACCATGATCATTTATATGCTATCGGCGGACTAGCGGTGTGACTCTCTCCCTCTGGAGAATCAGTCACCCAGGTAACTCTGTGAGGTTGGGAGCAGCTGGCCTTTCCATCACTGCACTGGGCTTCAGGGGATAAAGTGGGCAATCCCAGGCAAAATGGCCCCCCGGCAACTTACAGAACATGGCCAAAACCTTTTGCTATATGTTTTAGGGGTCAGTTTAAACTTTTACAACAAAGCTGGTTTACACAGCTCATCATCTGTCCACCACTGTTGATAAGGGTGAAAAATGTCCAAGCCTTTTGTCCCTGACAGTAGTGGAGCCAGACACAGGTGCTGACTTTCCAAAGTGTCAGGGGGTGCTTGACTCCTGGCTCTGCCCCAGGCCCCACACTCACTCCACCTGTTTTCCCAAGGCCCCGCCCTACCTCTTCTCGCCCCTGCTCCACCCCTGCCCTGCCTCTTCCTGCCCAGTTCTTCCCCCTCCCTGGAGCACACCGCATCCTCACTCCTCCCCCCACCCAAGCCTCCTACATGCTATGAAACAGCTAGCAGGCAGGAAGTGCTGAGGGGGGCACTGATAGGGGGCTGGTGGTGGGTACTCCACACCCACCATTTTTTCCCTGTGTGTGCTCCAGCCCCGGAGCACCTGTAGAGCCACATTCCGTACCACGTCCTCTTTCTCCACCTTATTCAATTCACATCCCATTTCAGAAGCATTTAAAACATGTCCATGTCATCTCTCTCCCTAATGTGAGGAAGTAATTTAGAATCTGGCCACCACCGCCCCAGCACTGGCTCCACTTACCATTCTATCATTTGGCTGGTGCAGTTTCTCCAGCTCAAGCAGATATTGTTGAAGCTGGTCCTGCTGATGCAGTTTCTTCATCTTGAGCTGATATTGATATTCCTGCTCCTCTTCTCTCTCATGCTGGCGCTGTTCCATCCAGTGCACAGACTACTGGATTTGCAGACACGCTTGCCGTTTCTACTGCTCTAACTGTTGATCTCTCCAGGGCCGCCCAGAGGATTCAGGGGGCCTGGGGCAAAGCAATTTCAGGGGCCCCTTCCATAAAAAAAGGCAATACTATACAATACTATATTCTTGTGGGGGCCCCTGTGGGGCCCGGCGCAAATTGCCCCATTTGCTTCCCTCCGCTCCCCGGGCAGCCCTGGGAAAAATAAACCTTCTGCATCTCGGCACAAGCCCAGTTTTGAGAGAACTTCTTTACAAGGTATCACTGGTTCTCAGCATCAGCTAGTGCTAAAAGGCACTAAAGCTCCTTAAAAGGGTTGGACAAATATTTTCAGTCAAAACTTTTTCTGGATCGAAAACTAGAGGTTTTTAAAAAGCAGAAAAAAATCACTTACAATGTCTGCTTTCCTTCAAAATTTGTTGTGGTTTCTTTAATTGAAAAGCTGAAATTAGTCTGCCAACACCTGAATATGGTTTGGGGTTTCAGAAGTGTGTGGCCAAATATTTGCTGCTTGATGTGTTTGTTTGTTTAAAGAAACAATAAAAAAATTTGCTTAAAAAAATCCAAAACTTTTGAACCACCTCAGCTTGTGACCAAACGCCTGAGCCCATCCAGTCAGAGATTTGTTCAGGTTTCTGATACTCTGCTGTCTCCATAACTTTGGGTTCATTCAGGTTAGAACATAAGAACAGCCATACTGGGTCAAACCAAAGGTCCATCCAGCCCAGTATCCTGTCTACTGACAATGGCCAATGCCAGGTGCCCCAGAGGGATTAAACCTAACAGGTAATGATCAAGTGATCTCTCTCCTGCCGTCCATCTCCACCCTCTGACAAACAGAGGCTAGGGACACCATTCCTTACCCGTCCTGGCTAACAGCCATTAATGGACTTAACCTCCATGCATTTATCTGTTTCCTAGAGACTGGCTCCATGGGGTCTCTCACAAACTGGAGATGGTTACTGTGGGTTTGTCTTTAGTATAGCTTATGTACATACTCCACGAACTGACCATTTGAGCTTGTTCCAGAATCAGGGATGAGTCTATGTTGTGAAAACTGAAATGCTCAAAATAGCACATGTATGTGAATGGACACAGGGTGCTAAAATTAAATTAACCCAGGGGTTCTCAATCTGGGTTTGAGGACCCCTCAGGGGGTCATGAGGTTATTACTGGGGCTGCGAGCCATCAGCCTCCACCTCAAACCCCGCTTTGCCTCCAGCATTTATAATAGTGTTAAATACATAAAAAACTGTTTTTAATTTATAAGAGGAGGGTCACACTCAGAGGTTGGCTATGTGAAAGGGGTCACCAGTATAAAAGTTTGAGAACCACTGAATTAACCCCTCTGGAGCCTCAGGGAATGCAGGGGTGGTGGTGGGGGGTCTCCCTTCGTAGGATTGGGAAAGATATTGCTCTTCTCATGTGATCCCTCCCCAAGTGGCTAATTTTAAATGAAGCTACCCTCCCCTGACATCAATCTCCCTATGGCACTGAAATTAAATATAGACTAGAATTTGGCATTTGAGAAGTGAAAGGGATGGTAGCCCTAATGGAAAAGCTAACAGCCTGGCTCTTCTGCAAGCCTCAAACTGCTGAATGAGCTTTAGGGTAGGGAAGGCTGTGCCTCCCAAACATCCTGGCCCTGCCCACATCCAGCCCCACCGACTTCCTGCCCCCCTCAGAATCCCCAACCCATCCTGCTCCTTGTCCCCTCACCATCCCCCAGAGACCCCACCCCCAACCACTACCCTGGGACCCCACCCCTGCTCCCTGTCCCCTGACTGCCCTGACCCCTATGCACTCCCCCCCCCACTGAGTACTGACAGACCCCAGAACGCCCACAATACAACCTCCCCATTCCCTGTCCCCTGACCGCCCCCAACCTCTGCCCCTCCCTGTCCCCTGACTGCCCCAACCCCTATTCACCCCCCCCCCACACTGAATCCTGACAGACCTCAGAACATCCGCAATCCAACCCCCCCCCCCGGTCGCTGTCCCCTGACCGCCCCCCCACCTCTGCCCTCTCCCTGTGCCCTGACTGTCCCTGGGATTTCCTGCCCCTTAGCCAACCCCCCCGGCCCTTACCCCTGGCTCCCCCTCACCCAGAGCCTCAGCGCATCCAGCAGCTTCCCTCGCCAGCGGCAGCGTGGCTCCAGCGGGGACTGAGCCCCTCCTCGCTCAGAGCTGCGTGGTAAGGGGGTGGGGCTGTGAGCTCCAGGCTGCGCGGAGGGAACTCAGGCCCCGCTGGAGCTCGCAGCCCCGCCCCCTTAACACGTGGCTCTGAGTGGGGCGGGCTCAAGGGCCCTGCCGGAGCCACGCTGCAGTGCTGTTCAGGGACGCTGCTGGATGTGCTGAGGCACCGGGGCTCGTGGCGGAGGCGGGGTCGGGCTGGGGCTAGGGCCGGAGCCTCAGCCGTTCTCGTGGGGGGCCCCTGCGGGGCCTGGGGCAAATTGCCCCACTTGCCCCCCCTCTGGGCGGCCCTGGATCTCTCTGGGTTCATGCTGATGTTTCACCAGTCCTTCTGCCCTCCCTCCAACTCCTTGGTAGCTGGGGAAATTGCAACTTGTTTGCTTTTGACTGAGTGCACAAGTCATCAGCTCATTTCTGTTTCCACCACTCTTCAGCTCAAAAGTCAGTTTCCTTCCTCTGGAGCTCCTACAACATAGTCACTGAGCTAACAGTCTATACAATCTATTCCATTTTTAAAATAAGCAATGTTTCTTTGGTACTGGATAGAAAATTGAGAAAAAAGACATAAAATGAAAATCTGTAAATACAGTGGATTTGTCTAACCACAAACAAAAGCACTATTTGTTAGGTTCAAAGGCTGCCCAGCAAAGCAGAGCGTATTAATGACAGTTGGTGAAATTCTGGCTCCTTTGAAGACAATGGCAAAACTCCCCTTGATTTCAAGAGGGCCAGCACTTAACTTTTCAGCAATATGGAGTTTGTTTGTTTTTTCTCTTCTCAAAAAGCTTGTTTAGAGCCTGATCTTACACCATTAAAGTCAACAGGAGCTTTGCAATTAACTTTAAATGGGCATTGCAGCAAGACCTGAGGCTGTCAGTGAATTCCAGCATCTTCCAGTGTGCCATGTCTCAGCAGAGCAAAGCATCTTTCCTCCTCCTCCTCCTCCTCCTTCTCTCCTATTGTCTTTAAATCCTGAATTGACATGGCCATCTTTTTCCTTAATTTCAGTACATCTATAATAAAACATTTTCTTCCTGTCATACAATTTAAGTTCAATCCTGTGTATGCTTATTTGCAAAAGTAGTCATTACACCGGTGATTGATTATTTGTATAAGGGGTTTTATAGGCATTTGTTACTGTGTTGTGTTTAGCTTCTTGTTCCCTATCCTTTTCAGTTCTTTCTGAATACTGAATTGCATTAATAAACCTGCCCACCTCAAAAGAGTTTAATCAAAGGAAAGCAGCTGGCTGGTGCCTCACACA
Organism: Mauremys reevesii; assembly: GCF_016161935.1. NCBI lineage: Eukaryota > Metazoa > Chordata > Testudines > Geoemydidae > Mauremys > Mauremys reevesii. Next base: position 50,728,719 of record NC_052628.1, on the reverse strand, counting down.
ATATTTCATTAGCTGCTATTGATTGATTCTGATGCCCCTCGGAAAGACTACTTAGCTCCAGTGCAATTAGAAGTAACCCCTGTGTCCAGGATAATTGTCATATACAATACATACAGAACACAATATTAAAGAGTTATATACAGAGCAATTCATATGTGATGAAAGAGGTTCCCAAAGGTGTCTGCTATAAAGTTTCACTAAAAATAAGGAGTCCTCAAGTTATATATGTTAATGTAGGCGAAGAGGGAAAAATAAATCATGCAGGAGATCAAAGTTTGCAAAAAAATTTGAAATCTCTCTCTTTTTGTCAGCCAACTGTAGTCAAGTTGTAGAAACAATTGCCTGAGGGAGGAAGCATGTTACACAGTTATCAGGCCACCTTCATTGGTGCTACCAGAGGCTTTGTGTGTTTTTATCCTGTCCAGCCCAGTATTTAAAGAGATGCGCTTTCCAAGCAAGCTAAAAAGCGGATGTCTATGGTAGGGAAAGTGGAGAAACTGTGTTTTTTCAGTGAAACAAAAAGGTAACTTTATCTTTAAAATGCTGAGGAATACTGATCAAAAACCCCCATCATGCTCTAGAGCTCTCTATCGTCTTAGAGTTCCCTATGGCACCTGTATGCTGAATCTCCACTGACTTCTTAGGATAAGAAGGGTGTGTGAGTTAATCACTTGTTGGTTTCCTTCCCTTTGATTAAATACTTTTGAGGGATGTAGGGAAAACCATTTTTATTGTGTGTATATTTATGAAATATAGATGGACTTCCTGTTATCTTGAGTTGGAGCAAATGAGGCCACTCCAGAACATTCCTTTGAAAAATTCTGTCTTTTTTCTCTCTGTAGGTCATCATGGCAACACGTTTCTTTTAACAGTGCTGTAACTATTCCCATTAATTAATATGGTCTCAGAAATGTGTGACTGATATCTTCCAGCAAATAATGAGTTTTACCCTATAGTCTTTACACAGGAGATATATATGGAGGATGGGGGACAGAGGGAGGGGGATATAGATGCAAGACTCTAAAACCACACAGTCATGTTAAGTTCTCAGTTGACTTAGCTTGGTTTTCTAATAAATCTGAATTCTGATAATGTAGTCGATTCAGACTTTCTATTTAAAAACTCACACATGTCATGCCATTGTATTGCCAGTTTCGGATTTTAGTACATATATTTAAATGTAATCAAATGGCTATTAATTAGTGCTGTTTGAGTTTATTCAACTATTTATAACTTTTTTCTTTCTTTCTTTCTTTTTTTGGGCCCAGAATCTGATGAAGAGGAGCCAACTTCAGCAGGTAAGATAATCTTATGATTTAATCATATTAGCCATTATAGATGGTTCTAGGTTTAATTTTAACCAAGATGCTCTCCAAAGTATGACACCATGGTACATGCCTTTGAATGTAGGGCTAGTTAACTACAGCATCAGTGCCTTTCCCTCCTATTTGGTCCCTCCTTTTGACAGTTCTTTGGTTTATATTAGAAACATTGAGTATGCCTAGACTTATTTCAGAAGAACTGATTGACAAATAATTAAGATATTTGACAACACACTTGCAGAGTCTAGTTTGGAAACTCCCTGAACGTTGTTCCAGGATACAAATTTGTGGCTTACCCTTATGATTAAGCTTAATGACCTCAAATTAATCAGGAATCCACTAATTTGATATTTAAAAAACTTTAATACATGCAAGCTTAGTAATAGTTCTAGCATATGTGAAGGAACATTAGTAGCATGTTCAGAAGAAACAAGGAGCCTAGGGTAGCAGAAAATAAATTGTAGGGATGAATGAAAGGTAGAAAGGGAGGATGTGTACAGGGGTTAGAGCAGTAGTATAGGGCCTGGTCTACATTACAGACAGAGCTACATCAGCTAGGAGTGTCAAAAAGTCACACCCCCAGCTGAAGTAGCTATTGCTGGCAAAACTTTCTAGTGTAGATGTAAATATAATGACAGAAAAGTGCCTTGGTAGGCATAGCTAATGTCGTTCGGACAGATGGCAGCTATGCCAGCAGAACACCACCTTCTCTGCGCATATGCTACATCTCCACTAGGGGTCTTTGTTGACATAGCTATGTCAGGTGAGGTTCTGTAAGTACAAATATGGCCCAGGATTTGGGATACCTGGTTTAAGTCCTTGCTCTGCCACTGACATCCTGTCTGACCTTGGACAAGTCACTTAGTCCCTCCGAGATGCCGTTCACCATCTGTAAAATGGGGGAAATACCCAACCTCACAGGAAAATATATTAAAGATTGTGAGGAAAATACACTAAAGATTGTGAGGTGCTCAAATAGTATGATATTGAGGGAAATATAAATAATTAAGAAGGGGAATAAAAGTAAGAAGGGTAAAAGGTAGGCAGAGATGTAGAATAATCAAGGAAGAGACTACAAGTGGGAAGAAGGAAAGGAGGCAGATGAAGTTGCTTAATAAAAGGAGATAGTGTCAGATTAAACTGTGCAAGAGCAAAAGTATGATGGAGATTAGAAAGAAGACAAGGAGTCAAGGGGAAAAGAAGAGTTTGGATAAGAGAATTTAAATTGCTTTAACATGTTTAAAGATATTTTTAAAATCATTTTTAAAAGTTCCAGCCTTCTGAGAATCCATTGTAGCAGGACCTTCCAGCATTACAGTTTTGTTTAATATATCTTAATAAGCAGCTATTACACATTTTCAAATAAAATAAATGTCAAAAGCAGACATAGCTATTAAAGTCAAAAGCTATTAAAACCATGGTTGTGTAAGCCACACACCTCCTGGGTGTGGTGTTCTGTCTCATCTAGTGGCATCAAGACTCCTTAGAGAGTTAAATGAGTCTGCTCTACAGCCTTAGCTAACAGCCGGTTGGCTTTTAGCCCATGTTGTAGAGGCTCATGCACTAAGCTCCAGAGGTCCTGGGTTTGATCCCACCTGCCAATCACTGGGATCTGTCAGAGTTACAGTTGTTCCAATTTTTGCATTAAAAATGGAAACAGTTGTATTTAACCTTCTGCAACTGTATTAACCATGCTTTTTTTCCACTAGTATGCTGTGAGTTTGTGGGCATAAACATACATATATTTACACAATATAGAGCTAGCTTGTGCCAGCTTGTGCACAATATAGAGCATGCAGACACTCGCACAAGTAGTCCCATTGCAAAAAATCCTACCAGGCATATGAATCAAAAGGGGGGGGGGGGAACCACAATGCTCTCAACTCATAAGAAGGCCTGATAGTGAGCATCTGGGAGTGCTGCTAGACCTGCTAAATGGGATTTCACGGGTTTCAGAGCACCCTGAGAAATTGTGTACTTGATTTCCCCAGGAGCACCTTTCTTTTTAAATAGTGTCACAGAAGAGTGTAATTTCAGAGAGCTTTTTGTTTTTTGTTTTGCACTCCAGTGTAACACTGTGCCCTTCATCGGTATTTTGGAATATTTCTTCCAAATAAAACATGTGTTCGATGGAGCTGAGCTCATAATTTGCAATGAAGTGTGTGTGTGTGTGTGTGTGTGTGTGTGTGAGAGAGAGAGAGAGAGAGAGAGAGAGAGAGAAATTTAGATGCTTTTCTGCTGGTGGAATATCCCTAAGCAATTCACAAGTTCCTTGAATTACAGTAATTCATTATTGATGAATATTTTTGCAAAGTTCCATGAATATATTTCACTTGATTAAATGGTCACAAATATTTGAAATATTTCAAATTGAAACTGTTGCTTAGTTGTGATCAAATAAGCAGCCCAGTGTTTTGTGTATTTTGGGAGTGCCTAGGAATCTCAGGGCATGGGGAAATTTACCAGCATTACTTTACTGGTATAATTATATTGTTACAGTCACACCGGTATAAATCTCCATATAGATATGCCAAATAACAGTGGCCTCTTTGTGGGACATAAACTAATCTGAAAAAAAAAAAAACATTATTCCAAGTAAGTGTAGCCACGTGAGGTGGTGTTCTGGTACAATTGTGATATAATTATACTGGTATAGTAATGCCAGTAAATTTCCCCAAGTAGACAAAGCTATGGACCAGGACTCCTTGTGCTAGATGCTGCATAGACACAATGTTATATTGTTTCTGTTCCATGGTCTGGATAAGTGCACAAATGTTTCTGGTACAAATTCTTCCAACAGGTGAATTCACAATATGGGTTGAAATTCACTTATTGAAAACATTTGTGCCAGTAAAACTCAGCTACTCCAAGTGTTCACAAAACGTATATACACAAGGAGAACAAATCTGACCCAAGCAAATGCATTTTAAAATTTGAATTAATATAATGGAAGCAGTTTGCATTACCCACTCTGGTTATATTGCTAGATATATCATGTCATGCTTCAGGTCCTGATCCAGCAAAGCTCTCTATGACTCTCTCTGACTCAAAAGGGACCACCAGAACGTCCAGTCTGACCTCCTGTATATCACAGGCTACCAACACCAGCCAGCATTGTGACACTAAACCCAACGACCAAAATTAGACCAAAGTATTACAGTCCAGATGAGACAAAACTATTATGTGCCACAGTTTATGCTGCAAAGGAAGGGGGAAAGCCTCAAGGTCACATAAGGCAACACTAAACTTTAAGATTGTAATTGGTCCCACTGACTCTATAAGCATGGGCTTAATCGGGGCCTTAAACAGAAAGCAGTGAATCTGTGGTCCAGAAGCTCAGTGTAAGTTGTGACCAAAAAATACTCCATCTTGTTCCTAAGGCAGTCAAAATCAAAACTGTCATAGACCTCAATGGGTACAAGATTAGGCCCAGTCTTCTAATCTTATTGATGTAGTGCTATTATATGGAAATAAACTTAAAATTAAAAGAAAAAAAGCCTCTCATATATGTGTTGCTTGTTCAAAGAAATTACTCCAGGGTTTCTCCTATTATGACCAGAATGCAACTATTCTTTAATCCATTTCAGGGTATAAATTAACATTTAGATAAACAATTTGAGATCTTTGGAAGCTTTTTAATTTATAGTTTCTGTTCATTTTGCTTTAAGGTATGACCAGATGGTATTGTTCTGAAAGTAATAGATTGCAACATTCTTATGGAAGTGTTTTTAATACAATTATTTTCCCAGCTTTTATTGGCATTTAGAACTCTGTTTTGCATAAATCAAATAATCCTTCCCTATAATACTGACTCAAACATTTTTCTTGTTGATGAAAGATGCATGTTTATAGATTTATATTAGGGGCCTGATCCTAAGCCTACTGCAGTCAATGGGAGTCTTTCCATTGACTTCAATAGGAATTGGATCAGACCCTAAAAGAAGGAAGCCTTGTAAAGAGAGAACCTTAAATTTATTTCAGCTACTGGAAGTTTTTTCTGAAGCGCAAGTGTTTTCTTTCTCTTCAAAGAATGCTTGTACTTTACATCTTTCGTCTAGTTTGTGGTACTTGTTTGGGAGGAGTATAATTAACCTTATCATGCCAGGGGGTAGAGTTAACAAGGAAGTGATTTTGGAGGAATGTAAGGACATTTTCATAATTTGCAAGGCTCAGGGGTAATCATTTATCATTCACAATCATAAGATATTTATGATTGTACTCTGAATACTTTTCTTCAGGTATGACATTGGACTTTTGTAGAACAAGGACTATGCTATCAATCACAAAAGGCGAAAAGATACATTGTATAGTTGGGGGGGGAAAAAGGACAACTGATAAATAACAATTCTAATACAAATAGCCATCCATACTTTTCCCCAAATGATACCGTTCTTGAAGCAGTAATATCATGATTAGATATTTCTAATGCCATAGTGATGGTCATTAGTGTGACAGGTTGGACCCCCCTTCTGGGCTGCTACTTGATGTACTGGGATTTCACTGAGCCTGCCTGCTCCCCTAGCCTGGGCTCCCTCTCCCTGTTTTGCTGAATTAGGCTGTCTGGCCTCTGGCAGCACACACACAGGTAAGAACTCACCAGCTGTAGAATCACACAGAGTCTGCCAACAGCTCTCTATGAGGAGGCTCAGCAAGGAAATCACCCAGCACTCAAGTACAGCTCCCCTCTGGAAACTACACCCAAAATAATATTGTCTTGCACTGTAGAGAAATCTATACAAAGTAAAAAGAACAAGGAGTACTTGTCTTTTTGCTGATACAGACTAACACGGCTACCACTCTGAAACCTATACAAAGTAAGCTCATAAATTCTCCCCCTCCCTCAATGTGGAGGAAGATATGTACAACTCCACCCCCCCATTGGAAATTGCACAAACTTGGTTTAATAATAACCAAAACAAGTTTATTAACCATAAAAGACACATTTTAAGTGATTATAAGGGATAGCAAACAGAACAATGCTGATTACGAAGCAAATAAAACAAAACACGTATACTAAGCTTAAGATCTTAAAGAGACTTGTTTCAGGAAGTAATTTCTCACCCTAAATGTTGTTTTAGGCAAGTTGCAGAGTTTCTGTAGCTTAGAGTTTCAGGTATTTCTCTTTACAGACTAGACTCCTCTGTCTCGGTATGGACACAGCCCTTGCCATCCCACAGCTAAGTTCCTTTGTCTCTTCAGGTACTTTCAGCAGTCTTTCTTCTTGGGCAGGAAGGCAATGGAGAAGAGTCCTGTTTTCCTTACTCTACAGTCTTAAATAGAATTTACATAAGGCAGGAAGCCTTTGTTTCCAGTGGAAAAGTACCAGCAGTGTCCAAGGTGGCACTTTTTACCAGGTGACATTATCACCTGACCTTGCAGTGTCAAAGCAACCATGGAACCAGAATTATTTGCAATGTCCAAAGGAAGGAACTCTCAGAAGATGGGGGATCCACATCTTCGAAGACTCATTATCTTTTTCCTAATGGTCCATTAAAGCTGATGGCCTTTTGTCTAGTGGGTGTCTCTCAAGTACACACACAGTTGTAATTGTTACATAGTCAATATTCCTGACGTCAGATACAGAAATGATATGTGCATACAAATTGGATAATCACATTCAGTAAATTATAACCTCTCTGATGATACCTTACAAGAATCTGTTATGCCATATCCATATCATAAGCATATTTCCATAAAGAATATGGGGTGTAACATCACAATTAGAGATTTTATTTATTTATTTATTTATTTCCTTTTATCAGCAGTATAAAATGATATTTCCTGGATTCTACATTTCATGATGGAGTTTGGCTCTCAGCATGCAAGGCACATTGGCCTTTTCTATGTAGCCCCATTAGAAGTGTAAATTCAGTGAATTTTACCCTGGCCAGTGGCCATTATTACAGCCTATGTGGAAGGATTAGTATCTTTATAATCCTCAAATAATAGGTGTCTTGTCTGTTCTTAAATTAGTCTGTATCTAGAGAAATGACATTTCAGAATTGTTTTGGTTATGTAGGCAATGAACTAAATTGGCTCTTTTCAGATGAGAAGGAGCTTACACTTTTCTGCAAGACACACAGCTTCTGGTCTCAACATTTTTTTTGAAAATATATGATTGGTTTGTAAGGATAACTTTCAAGCTAAATCCTTTTTGGTTTTGACAGCATTTTTGTGCCCTTTCTCTGTAGAAGTGCTTTAAAGTTCTGGAACAGCTTCTATCACATTCTGGCTTAGTACCTTGGTGCATAGTTTTATCTCAGATATCTGTGAATACTTTCTTTTGAACCACTTCAGTGAATGCAAACACGGTTACTAATTTCTTCTGCATTTCTGACTGGTATTTTTTCTCCCCCAATTACGGAAAGACAGCTAGAAAAATCTTCTCTGAGGAGCTTTCTAACAGATAACACCCCTCCTAGTGTACAGCTATGAGTGTGAGTCTCTCCTAGTGGTCTCTTTAACTTGGAGGTCTCTGCACTGTGACAATTTATATCCGAGAACAGTGTGTCTATATCAGCTGCTGCTGGATGACCTGCTATATGAAGCTTTGTATCTCAAAATGTTCATCCTAGATTAATGTGTTTCCTCTCCTCCCCCTAAGGCTTAACATCTTATTTCCCTGAATATGGAACTGTTTCTGACAATATCAAAGAGTAATTTCTTCAAAGCAAGATGAGAGATGGCACAGATAAACATGCTTCACTTTGTTCACCTGCTTTTACTTTACTTAGAATGAAGAAATAAATGCATTCCCTTTTTCTCTTCAAAATCATTACTCTGAACCAAGAACAGTCATTATCATTGAACAATCTACTCTTTTTTTTTTTAAAGCTGAGGGCAGTAGGCAATTGGCACTTAATGTTCATATATATGGAATATGCAAATACATTTGGCACCTCATAACAATGAAAGAAGCTTTAAGGTTTAGACTTGATTTTGTTTTTAACAGAGTAGAGATGCAGGATAGAAAATAATAATACTTTGCACTGGATATAATGCATTTAATCTTCAAAATGATTAATAAACTAATCATAGAAACATAGAATATCAGGGTTGGAAGGGACCTCAGCAGGTCATCTAGTCCAACGCCCTGCTCAAAGCAGGACCAATCCCCAACTAAATCATCCCAGCCAGGGCTTTGTCAAGCCTGACCTCAAAAACCTCCAAGGAAGGAGATTCTACCACCTCCCTAGGTAACCCATTCCAGTGCTTCAACACCCTCCTAGTGAAAAAGTTTTTCTAATATCCAACCTAAACCTCCCCCACTGCAACTTGGGACCATTACTCCTCGTTCTGTCATCTGTTGTTAGGGTTACGATTTTAAAGGGCTACTTACTAAGTTAAAGACTGGACTGGACTAGTGAGGGTTCTAGGGTTAGATAAGGCAGGCAGATGGCAGGTTGAAGTTGGGGCAGGAGAGAGGCATGTGCAGAGGAGAGTAGGTAGCAAAGAAGAAAGGCCAGGATAGGAAGAGAGTAGGAAAACAGAAAGCTAGACAGGGTAGGAAAGAAAACAGAAAGTGGAAAGGAGGCAAAAGGATTGGAAATGGGAGGAAAAAGCAGAAACAGGAGGAAGAGGAGAGAGGAGGGTGAATGAAGAGCAGCAGGCAAATGGAGCAAGTGGGCAAAAGCAAAAGGAATAAATTTAAAATTTAAAAGGACTAATAATAAAAAGGAAAAAAGGAAAAATAAGGAAAAAAAAAAATTTAAATAGGATTTAATGGGAGAGAATAGGGGAATAATCTTGGAGATAATCTTATATCTGAAAATATCTGATATGAATGAAATAATAAGGGCTATGAAAGGCTAGAAAATGGATATGAGGGACCGATGGGAATAGAGATGAGAAGTACAACATCGGGGTCTAGAAGACGCCAAAAATGAGCAGCTTCTTAACGAACAATCTTCGGAGAATAAAGAAATGGGGATAAATTTATATAAATCAATAGTGATATATAATTATAATTAGCGATAATTTAATTATTAATAAAATTCTAATTGTAATTAAATAATTAATGGATGTTATTGTTGGAAGATTAGTTATTAAGAAGGGGGAAAATTCAAGAAGCCTAAAAAGTGACTAAAATCTGTATCCTGTTAGTTTGCAAAATGTAGTTAAAAAAGGAAAAAAAAAGAAGTAAATGGAAGGATTGGCAGATGGATGGCTGCTGGGATAAATTACAGCATGGATTTAAAGTAGGTAGATTTTAACCAAACTTCTTTTTTCTTCTCAGAAAGAAAGTAACTTTTTTTTATCTGGATTTCAGTAGATCTTATATATATGTGGGATTTAATATATCTGATTTCAGTAAAATGAATGGGGATCGATGAAAATTGGAAAAGGAAAATGAAAAAAGATGGGGATGAGAGGGCAGAGGGAGAAGAGGAGCTGAGAGCTGGGAGTGAGGAGGGAACTGTCAGGTTGGAGGTTACCAGGAGTTCCTGGAGGTTATTCAATAGGGTCCGATTATATTCAATTTGTATTTATTCTATACCTGATAAAGTTGAAGGACAGGGCTGAGTTGGGAGGGTGATGCTGAGGAAGGAGGAGAGGATGGGAAATTTGGAGATTGGGAAAGGATGGGAGATGAGATTATCCTGACCTGGTAAACTGGAGTATTAGTAACAGGATGAAAGTAAATAGAAATTCAATAGTGAGAAGAAAAAGGTAATATTTTTAGGGATGGAACACCTAGTTAGAAGTAAGCTAGGAAGGCAGGACCTAGGAGGAGGAGAGGGGGAGGAGGGAGTCCTGGTTGGAGTCCTGATTGATCGTAGGAAAGGCAAATGTGATGAGGTTGCTAAAAGTTAATGCGATCTGGGGGATGCATTAGGTAGAGGTATTTCTAGTAGACAAGGAGGTGCTAGTGGGTTATATACAGGCGGGGTGAGAGTGTCATTTATTTTGGAGTGTTTGTTTTCCCAGGTTGAAACTGAAGAAGGGATGAATTCAAACTGGACAACAGACAAAGAAGGCCACTAGAATGAGAATGGAATGGAAGGTCTAGTCGTATGAAGGAGGGAGAGAGCTTTGTTTGTTTGTTTTCCTAATCAAAAGAGGGATAAGAGATATGATCTTTAAATATAATATATAGATAAATAAGGATAAATAAAGGGAAGGAGAGGAATCAGCTCAATGTGTGACATGGGACAAAGGGTCAATAAGTTGTCAGTCAATCAGGCAGGGAATATTTGAAGAGAATTAGGCGAAGGAGGGAGTGCAATACTGGGAACAGGAACAGAGACATGAGGGGGGAAGGAAGGACGGAGGACCTCCATAAGATTAAGAAAGATAAAGGAGATATTATGGGAGGAGATATGGATATAGGATAAATGTCTCAGTTAGGTCAATTAAGTGCCACACTGGTAACAAATACACAATGTCATGATGATGATATAACCTTTTTCCATGAGGTATGGGCTGGAAGTCTTGCCATGCAGCTCGTTCAGCAGCTGACGCCCATATTGGGGGGGGGAAGATTTTCCTCCAGGAGAAGATGAGTGGGCCCTGGAGGTTTTTCTTCCCTCCGAAGGGGGGGGGGGGAGTGCTAGCTAAAGGAGTGGTGGATCGGCTTATGTGGCCTGCATCTTGCAGGAGGTCAGACTAGATGATCATAATGGTCCCTTCTGATCTTGAATTCTATGATTCTATGATTCTATGATCTGCTACCACTGAGAACAGCCTAGATCCATCCTCTTTGGAACCCCCTTTCAGGTAGTTGAAAGAAGCTATCAAATCCCCCTCATTCTTCTCTTCTGCAGACTAAATAATCACAGTTCCCTCAGCCTCTCCTCATAAGTCATGTGCTTCAGCCCCCTAATCATTTTTGTTGTCCTCCACTGGACTCTTTCCAATTTTTCCACATCCTTCTTGTAGTGTGGGGCCCAAAACTGGACACAGTACTCCAAATGAGGCCTCACCAATGCCGAATATAGGGGAATGATCACGTCTCTCGATCTGCTGGCAATGCTCCTACTTATACAGCCCAAAATGCTGTTAGCCTTCTTGGCAACAAGGGCACACCGTTGATTCATATCCAGCATCTCGTCCACTGTAACTCCTATGTCCTTTTCTGCAGAATTGCTGCCTAGCCACTTGGTCCCTAGTCTGTAGCAGTGCATGGGATTCTTCCGTCCTATATGCAGGACTCTGCCCTTGTCCTTGTTGAACCTCATCAGATTTCTTTTGGCCCAATCCTCTAATCTGTCTAGGTTCCTCTGTATCACATCCTTACCCTTCAGCATATCTACCACTCCACCCAGTTGAGTGTCATCTGCAAACTTGCTGAAAGGTGCAATCCATGCCATCCTCCAGATCATTAATGAAGATACTGAACAAAACTGGCCCCAGGACCGACCCTTGGGGCACTCCACTTGATACTGGCCGCAAATTAGACATGGAGCCATTGTTCACTACCTGTTGATCCCGATGATCTAGCCAGCTTTCTATCCACCTTATAGTCCATTAATCAAACCCATAGTTTTTTAACTTGCTGGCAAAAATACTGTGGGAGACCGTATCAAAAGCTTTGCTAAAGTCTGTTATTGCATCATAGAAGGCAATTAGGTTAGTCAGGCATGACTTGCCTTTGGTGAATCCATGCTGACTTCTCCTGATCACTTTCCTCTCCTCTAAGTGCTTCAAAATGGATTCCTTGAGGACCTGCTCCGTGATTTTTCCAGGGACTGAGTTGAGGCTGACTGGCCTGTAGTTCCCCAGATTCTCCTTCTTCCCTTTTTTAAAGGTGGGCACTACATTAGCCTTTTTCCAGTCATCCAGGACCTCCCCCAATCACCAGGAGTTTTCAAAGATAATGGCCAATGGTTCTGCAATCACATCCACCAACTCCTTTAGCATCCTCGGATGCAGTGCATCTGTCCCCATGGATTTGTGCTCATCCAGATTTTCTAAATAGTCCTGAACCACTTCTTTCTCCACAGAGGGCTGGTCACCTCCTCCTCATAATGTGGTGCCCAGTGCAGTAGTTTGGGAGCTGACCTTGTTCGTGAAGACGGAGGCAAAAAAAAAACATTGAGTATGTTAGCTTTTTCCACATCTATTCAGTAAGGGGCCCACACTTTCTTTGACGTTCTTCTTGTTAACATACCTGTAGAAACCCTTCTTGTTACTCTTAACATCCCTTGCTAGCTGCAACTCCAAGTGTGATTTGGCCTTCCTGATTTCACTCCTGCATGCCTGAGCAATATTTTTATACTCCTCCCTGGTCATTTATTCAAGCTTCCACTTCTTGTAAGCTTCTTTTTTGTGTTTAAGATCAGCAAGGATTTCACTGCTAAGCCAAGCTGGTCGCCTGCCATATTTACTATTCTTTTTACTTAATATTACTTAGTCTTCACAACAGCTCTGTAATGTAGGTATTTATGTACAGATGGATACATAACAGGATTATTTGTAGCTGTTAAATGGAATCTGTGGGGAAAGTCTTCATTTTTTGACAACATTTTGTGGTATTGATTCTTTTTCCTTCCTTATTTCTAATTTTAACTTTTGTAAACTTTAACATCAGTTGACAAGAGCAATCTAAAATGTATAGAAGGTCATTGTAGAGAAATCCAGCAAGCATGCGAAATGTCTATGGGGTCTGAAATAAGAAAGGATAACTGACCCAGCACAGAGCTGAATTCAGAAAAAAGGAGTGAAAGGGTTAGAACAGAAAAAAAAACAAAAAACCAGCAGATGGTTCAGAACAAAATACAAAGGCATTAACAGAGACAGGATTTATAGTGGGGAAACAAAAAATAGCAAAGAACATAGGAGAGGCTAAAAGGCTATACCTCACACAACAGTACCTGATGCTGAGAAGTCACATTGCACTCTGGAAATATTTGCAGTATTCAATGTGAGTAAAGGTGGCAGAATCAGCCTCAAGATAGAAAAAAGTTTAACAGGAGATATGAAAATAAAGTTAAAAGAGAAATTTTTAAACCCTGCTTCTTCAGAATTCACCACAGCATTGTGCTGGATGGGACTCTAGACTTCTCCCAGATGCATTTTATTACAATTCAACAACCAAAGTGGGGTGAGATACTGATAAGTTACTGTTACTGATAGGTCAACCCTGAGCTTAATTATTGCTTAATTACTGCTTAATTATTCCTTCCAACAAAATGGCATGTCTGTGAGTCTCATCATATTTCTGATAAGCAACTTTAAAAAAATATTTATCTGTCTTTTTATTTTTGAATGCACTAGATTACATTGTCAGGCTTTCTTTCTTTCAGACAGACACACCGACTGACATTTTAGTTCTATCAGATGAACACTATGGGCTAGATTGGGCCACAAGAGCCCATCCCTGAGTAAGGAACATTGTTTCTTCCCTGAGCCAAAGTACCTTCCATAGGGGTCCTCCTGGGGTGGCTCAGCAATGCAAATTATCACCTTCTTGTAGTAAGGGGACAGGAGGGAAGGGATTTGTGGGTTCCCGAGCCACAATTCCTTCCCTGGGATGCCCCTGGAATGTCACAGCAGCCTAAACTTATACTAAATAAAAATAGTTACTCACCTTCTCATAACTGTTGTTCATGTCCATTCCAATCAGATACGTGTGCGCCACATGCACGGTCGTCAGAAAGTTTTCCCTTAGCAGCTCCCATCGGGTTGGCTAGGGAACCCCCTGGAGTGGCACCTTCATGGCGCTCAATATATAACCTGCCGACCCAACCCCCTTCAGTTTCTTCTTGCCAGCTACTCCAACAGAGGGGAAGGACGGTGGGTATTGGAATGAACATGAACAACACATCCCAAAGAACAACAGTTACGAGAAGGTGAGTAACTGTTTTTTCTTCTTCAATTGATTGTTCACATCAATTCCTATCAGGTGACTCCCAAGCTCTACCCCAGAGGTGGGATCGGAATTAAGGAATCGCTGACTGAAGCACCACTCTGCCAAATGCCGCATCATCTCTGGAATACTCGGTGATAGCATAGTGAGGGATGAACGTATACACTGATGACCAGGTTGCTGCTATGCAGATCTCCTGAATGGTGATCTGGGCCAGGAAAGTGGCTGATGAGGCTTGTGCTCTGGTGGAGTGTGCCATAATAGCCGGGGCTGGGAGCTTAGCCAGCTTGTGGCATGTGCGGATGCAGTCCATGATCCAGGAAGAAATGAGTTGGGAAGAGACCAGGAGCCCTTTCATCCGGTCTGCCACCATTAAGAACAGCTGGTTCGATTTCCTGAAAGGGTTAGTGCACTCGATGTAGAATACTAATGCATGCCAGATATTCAATGAGTGAAGCTTCTGCTCTTGTGCACTGTTATGAGGCTTAGGATAGAAGACTGGTAGAAAAATGTCTTGGCTAATATTCAATTGGGACACCACATTGGGAAGGAAGGCTGGGTGAGGCCTGAGTTTCACCTTGTCTTTGTGGAAGACCATGTAGAGTGGGTTGGAGATTAGCGGGTGTGATGGCGACCAGGAATGCCACCTTCCACAACAAATACAGAAGGGAGCAAGCTGCCAATGGTTCGAAAGAGGGTCCCATTAGCCTGGATAGGACCAGATTGAGGTCCCATGCAGGCACCAGTCAACGAGTCTGTGGATATAATCTTTCCAGGCATTTGAGGAAACTCCCTACCCCGGGGTTGGCAAACATGGAACTCCCAAACTCTGACAGGTGGAAGGCCAAAATAGCAGCAAGGTGTACCCTGATGGATGACCCTGCTAGGCCCTGTTTCAGATGCAGGAGGTAATCCAGGATGAGTGGTATAGGTGCCTGGATTGGAAGTGTGCGATACTGGGCACACCAGCAAGTGAACCTCTTCCACTTAGCTAGGTGGATGGTTTCCTGCTGCTGAGGAGAACCTGCCTTACCAGTTCCAAAAACAGGAGCTCCATGGGGTTTAACTATGAAGTTTCCATGCTGTGAGATGGAGGACTGGAGGTCTGGGTGGTGAAGGCGACTGTGGTCCTGGGTGATGAGATCTGGGTAAAGTGGTAGCAGGATCAGGGTGTCCACAATGTTGGCGTGGCCATGCTGTGGCCAACAGAATTATTTCTGCCTTGTCTCTGTGGATCTTGAGCAGTACCTTGTGTTAGAGTGGGACTGGTGGAAAGGTATGCATAAGACTGTCCCCCCAGGGTAGCATGAGGACATCTGAGATCAAGCCTGGCCTGTGTTCCAGAAGGAGCAGAACACTGGGCACTTTCTGTTGCTCCATGTGGCAAACAGATCTACTTGGGGAACCCCCCCACACACACACACCTTTGGAAGACGGAATGTATGATATCTGGATGGATGGACCACTTGGGGTGGCGGAACGATCTGCTGAGGTGATTTGCTAGTTCTGCATTCCTGGGAGATATGATGCCTCCAGGTGAATGGAGTGGGCCATGCACAACTCCTGTAGCTGGAGGGCTTCCCGACATAGGGGGGAGGTACAGGATCCGCCCTGTTTGTTAATGTAAATGATGGAAATGGTGGTGTTGGTCATCACTGCCATGCACTGGCCTTGTAGTTGGGACAGGAAGGTCTGGCTCCTTGATATTGATATGGACCATACTCCTTGCATTGGGAGATCTCCCAGGTGAGTGCCCCAACACAGAGCTTGCACATCCATTACTAGGGACAGAGAGGGCTGTGGGCTGTTGAAGGGGACTCCCTTGCACACTGACAGAGGGTCGAGCCACCATCGGAGAGACTCAAGTACTTGCTCTGGCACAGTGACCACTGAGTCCATTCTCTTGCGACCTGGGCGGTAGACCTACACGAACCATGCTTGTAGGGGTCTGAGCCTCAGTCTGGCATGTTGGACCACGTAAGTGCAGACTGCCAAGTGGCTGAGAAGATTCAGGCACCCCCCCTTGCTCTAGTGGTTGGGTACAATGTTTGTTATGGCTTGGAACCGGGTCTCTGGCAGGAACGACCTTGCCTGTACTGAATCCAGCCCTGATCTGAAGAATTCTAGTCTTTGGATTGGTGATAAGGTTGACTTGTTCACGCTGAGGAGGAGTCCCAGTCTCTCAAAAGTGAATCTGACTAATTGGCCTTGAGACTCTACCTGCCCCCCTATTAACTAGTCGTTGAGGTAGGGGTACATCTGCACCTGCCTCCTGCAGAGGAAGGCTGCTACGACTGACATGCACTTGGTGAACACTCGGGGAGCCATTGATAGACCAAATGGGAGGACCGTGAACTAATGTTTGTGGTTGACCAGAAAAGATGGGAACCGTCTGTGCACAGGCCGAATGGCTATGTGAAAGTATGCAAGTAAAGGGTAGGGGATGAGCCCACATCCTAACCCAAACTACTTTATACACTGAACTAAACTAACTGAAATCTAGACTAGAAAACTACAGACTAAAGAAGAAAACTAAAGAAAGCACTTACAAGGTAAGCGAATGCAGTTCCAATGGCTGTCACAGATGGTAAGCAGGAATAGAAAGGGAGTCAGGTCAGCAGGGTTATATGTTCAGCGCCATGAAGATGCCACTCCAGGGGGGTCCACAGCCGACCTGTCGAGAGCGGTTAAGGGAAAACTTTCTGACAAATGTGCATACGGCGCACGCACACCTGATGGGAATCGATGTGAACAATCACTCGGAGAACTATTCTTATACTCTCCATTGTCCAGCATGTTCAGGTGCTGAAACCTTGGTTCCACTTATGTACAGATTCCTGCTCAGGTGCTTGTGTGTGAGTGTGTGTTTGAGTGAGGAGGGGAATAAGGTCAGGTGTACATAACCCCCTTACTCCTGCATACCCAAACTCAAGGTCTGGATAGGCCATTTAAGGGGATGAGTTTCCCCTTAGGCACCTGTATAGATGTACATAGGCTGAGGCACAATAGAGCCCTACTCTAGTTATATTTTTCAGGAGTAAACAATGAACACCTCCCCGCTGGGTTATAGTTGTGTGAGAAGTATGAGAAAGCACTTTTGCTTAAATGGAAAACAAATGAACAGATTCCTCAATTGCTCTTCTCTTCAACCTTTAAACACATGCATCCTTAGCTGCCACACAGGGTCCATCACAGTCTAAAAGAGAGGCTTTTGTGCAAGCTCTTTGTTAAGGTATCTGCAGCCCTTCATTGATTCACTGAGAACTACATTCTGAGCCAAAAGTGAAAACATTTGAGACCTTATTATGGTTAGTATTTCCATCGGAGTTCAATCATTTCTATGCCGTAGTGTAGTATATATTTGCCTTATTAATATTAAATGTAGTGTGGCTGTGAAATTCAATTTCACAGTCAGGGCGGCTCAGCATGTTGAATAGCATTGCCCCTGTGATCGCTTTTATTGGTTCTAAGAAGTTCAAATTATGACTGCTGTAATGTTTATCACAGAGGAATAACAAAAGAGCCATGCACCTTATATTTCAATAGTGATTTCAGCAAATTTTCCCAGAAAGCACTTGTATTCAAGAGAGGGGTTTGAACCTTTTATGCACATTAGACTTCTCTCAGTCACCAGCATAAATCCAGATAAACTTTAGGGACGAGGTTGGAGGCTATCCATAGTATTGCAGTGGTAATGAGTTCTTAAGACAGTGATAAGAAATTTCCTGAGCCCCTGCCCAGAAGACATAACAATACCATGTAATTGGGTACCACGTCATGATTTTGTATGTGAAAGACTTCAGACGTGCCCTCTGATTCTAATTCCCTATGCAATATTCTGTTACTGTATCTGTTGTGAATGCATTGCCTCATGTCATTTGGGGGGGGGCAAAATAAATTCTGTGCAATATGCAAAATTATTCTATATCTCATACATTTTGAATAGTATCTTCTAATGGATAGGAGCTACTTGTGTATTCTGATCACACTTTTCCACTCCCCCCTGGGTCTGTAATGGAGCTTACTCTTTCATTCACCTTGCCTTACACATTTATAACAAATTTTCCTTTTTTAAAAATAGAACTGCACATTTTCTTCTTCAGTGCCTAGAGCTCTCTTGCTAATTATTTTCCCATATATTCTAAGCAGAACAGAGAAGTAAAATAAAAATGCTCTATAAAGATAACATTGAACACAGCCATTTTGATGAAATAGGGGTTTGTGCAATAAAAAATAAAAATGCCAGGTGGTATAGTAGATTTGCGTAGTAGCCTATTACCTTTAAAGGCTTCATATCTTGCTTAGGTCAGGTGTGGAAATTAATTGGTATTTCCAGACTATTCCTTAGTGAATACCTTGCAGTTCAGCGAAATTAGCCATTTCTTCTCAGGATTAGGATAGAAAGGGTGCTGGATATTTGCATTGCGCTGCATTGCCAGTAGCTATCTGAGAAAGATTATATAACAGCACTGCTCCACACTGGGTATAGCTGCAGAGAGTGTGACTAGTTGCTCAGTTTTATAAGCACAAGAGTCACTCTGAAGTTTATATTAAAAAATTATAGGTGGTCCAGGTAAGGCTGCCTATAGTTGAGACTGCCCAGTGCTTTCCATTATAAGAAATAGTTTTCAATTGCTTATACCTTTGCTGAATTGTAACCATTAGGGCTGAAATTTTTCATGCTGGGTGTCTGCCTCAGGCTGATTTTTTTTTTTTTTGACGTTTTAGCTGTAAAATGGTTCAGCTGGGGTTAGGGAAAAATACATTGTTTTGATCATGTTAAAATTCACACAACCATTTCATTGAGAACCTTTAGCACCTTCATACTTTGGAGTAGGAACTTGAAATTGGGCAGGAAGGTCACCGTATGTCAGGGGTGTGCCTTTTTCTCTGCCTTTGAAAAACCACTTAAATTGCACCATGTTTATAAGGCTTTGAGTGGGGGAAATCTGTTTGCACATGCTCAGTAGACACTTGTTAGAGTTAGGCAGCTACATGCTTCAAAGAGCCCATGTGAACTGTGAATACTCCAGCCCAGGGCTGCAAGGGCTGACAGGACTTCCCTGCCATTGGTTTCATGGCCCGTTTTGAGCCACTGTGGTGCCAAGTACCAAAACTGAGAGTAGGAGGAAATCTGTCTTTCCTGTGCTCTCAATGCTCTCCTTGCTGGGCCCAGGCAGCCTAGAGGTGGAAGCTGCTTGACTTAACACACTGAGGATAAGAACCAGACCTTGGAGGGAGATAAAAGGAGTAAATGGAGATAAAGAACATGGAGGTGGAAGAAGGAGACTAAGACCGGTAGCTGGCAGGGCATTGAAACTGGGCCTGGGAGCAGTGGCAGGAGACTGGGTCATGGAATCAGCTGTGAGGGGGATGAGGAAAGACTGGGACTAGGCGGGAGGCTGGGACAGAGATCAGATGTGGACCCTGCTGAAAAGAAGAGGTTGGGACTGGCTGGGGAAGGAGATCTGGACTGGAATGGGAAGCGCAAGTATGTGTGTTGTGTGTCTGTAGCCAAAATTAGTTGACATTTTGCTTTTTTCTTTTTTTTTCAATTTTGTAATCTATTTATAATATATAATCATCCCTCATCTTTAATATTACAGTGGTATTGTAAAGATTCATATAGTAATATTTGTATCACACACTCATACAGTAACAATAAAGAGGCACCATAGAAACGTGAATTTAATGATTTTGTATTGATGAGATGACTTGGATGATGTATGATGTACAGTACCTGAGGCTGATGCATACTGAATTAGAGGAAGATAAGTCAATATACTAAATTAGAATGAGACAGAAGAAGAAGGAGAAAAAAAAAGAAAAAAATCATGTAAAATATGATAATTAAAGACTATATTACAAGAGACACAAACCAAGAAAGCATATAAATGCACATACAACACTTTTCCTACTTTGAGTGTTTTGTGTGTGAGATGTGTGACTTTTAAATCATAAAACATTCACATCATGATGTTATTGATCTGCCAGCAGCCCTTTTCATTTCATTGAATTTTTTATTACATATAACCCCGATATCGGATATAATAGCATTAGCAGCCTCTCTTGAAGCAGCCTTGGGAGGCAGGGCTGTGAAACAAAGTCAGTTCAATAGCATATATATATATACTGCATATTAATGCAGTAAGATTTTTTTTCTTTTTTATAGGATTATTATGGAGTAGAGGTGTGCTTACTACTGGTCTGCCTGTGTCTGTGTGTGTGTCACACCTCCTCTCTCAGCTCAGTATATGTGTGTGTTATAAGTTGGTTGGTCAGTAGTAAAAAAAAATTAATTTCCACCAGAAGGGCACATTAATAGAGCTTACATTTTTATTGCTGAATTTTATATATATATGCATGTGATCTTTTTTTTTAAGGACATCAGAAATTACACAAATTTCTGCATAAAATTCCTCAAAACTCTTATAGTTTGGTGTGCTTTACCCTTCAAATTCTTTTACCAAATTTCCTCCCAAGAGTCTTCCTTATATATTGTTTCCCCTAGTAATTAATTTCTTAAATTTAGTGATCTGAACATTCAACAGATTAAGGGCCCAGTCCTACAAACTTTCACACAGCACATGTTCTCAAGATCAGGCCTTAAGTAATGATGGCATGAGCCAATGTTCATGTAAAAGCCTCCCATTGACCTAAATGCTTTTGCAACATACAGATTTAGCTATATGTATATAGGTGTATGTTGCATTATATCAGTGATGATCCTGGATATATTTTTAAAGGTATTGCCCCAGGCTTGCAGTGAAGCAGGGCACAGCAAATGTTAAAATGGACAGATAGGTAGTAAATGGAATTAAGTGACTCTGAGGGCATGAGAAAGTGTTAAAATAGAGCCAAATGGATTTTTTCCTGGTGCTTCTTGTTATAAAGCTCTGTCCCCTCTGATACTGATTTGATGTCCAATTCCCATCCAAGTGAGTCTCTTTCTATATTATGTTCACTGTTTCCCTGCCTGCTACTAATCCTCTATCTAAAAAAGAATATTGTTAAAATGTCTGATATCCCAAACAATCTGCTCTCTGGCTACAGTCAGAAGGATTTGCCTGTCCCTGTAAGGGATTAGGTAATTGGATTGTCTGAGCAGCTGATTCTGGCTGGTATCTCAAAAGAGTTATTTCCAAAATGTAGCTGGAGGATAAAGAAAGCAGCCACATGTTCACTAAATGAGGTGATTAGGTCAGGAGTCAGGAGTTCAATGGAGGTCACCCAGTTTCTTCAAAGACATGTTTTTCTAAGGTGTTCACAAGGACTTTATGCATAACCTGCCTTTGGGTAGGGAGAAGGCTGAGGGGAAATTTTGGGTGTGTGTTTAGAAATAGTAACAGGTTGTCAATAACGTTGATGAGGATGTTCAACAAAAAAGGCTCCAAGGCCAGGAATCTTTAAAATTAGCAGTGATCTTTGACATGTATCACTGAAGCAACACTGCAGATGAAATCCAAATTTATATTTGCTAATGCAAGACAAATAGAAATAGTGATTTATGGATATAAGGAACCAAACATAGGCATACACTCAATTAACTTTGCTTTGAGTCAGGGATGCACACATCTCTGCATGTATATCCACTAATGTTCTACTTACAGTATTAAATAGCCCTTATTTAATCTACATCTACTAATTAGTCCTGCTGATCTGGTTGACCCACTCTTCCACATGCTAATAACCTTTGTTAGAGCCTAATTGCCCATGTCCTCTTGTTTTTGCTTTATTTCATAAAGTGAATAGATTCCTACTTAAATTCTTATTTTAACCTTTCTAATGGCAGTAATAGAAACATTCAAACTCATTTCATCCTCCCCTCCTGCTTCCTGTCCTCTCCTCTGCAAGTAGTATTCCATTATCTACCCCTATAATATATAATCTTACGTGCACCTTCCTACCATTTAAAGCTATACTTTTTTTATTTATAGTTTTGTGATTCTCTTTCGCACCATTGACTTCAATGGAGTCATTCTTGATTTTACAGTGGCATGAGTTTAGAAATAATAGATTATCAAGCCAGAAGGGACCACTGCAATCACTTAGTCTAACCTCCTTTATAACACAAGCCAAAGGATTTCCCTGTGTTAATTTCTGTTTGAACTAGAGTATCTCTTTTAGAAAAGCATACAATCTAGATTTAAAAATTGCCAGTGATGGAGAATCCAATACAACCCCTGATAAATTATTCCAGTGCTTAATTTCTTTCACTGTTGAAAATTTGCACCTTATTTCCAGTCTTAATTGGACCTAGAGCTTTTATATAAGCCACACAGATTTTCTAGAGCCGGAAATTGCTAATGTAAAGTTACAATATTACTAGAGATGAACAAAATAATCAAATTCCTAAAGTCCTTATTCATTCCTTACTTCAGCAAAACTTCCATTGGCTTCCATGAGCATTCTCAGGACTTGAGAATTTAAGTTCTGAGCTTGGGAGGATGGCAACAAACAGAGTTAAATAAAAATATTGTAAATGCATCACAAAAGTCCATTTAGATATTGCTGAGATAATAAAGCAAGTGGACTGTACCTTCATAAAATTAACAAGCTATTTGAATTATGTGTTATATATGCTGACACAGGATCTTGAATTTCATGTAGTTTTATTAAGTGACAAGCTGAAATGAAGAAATGCATAGCTCAAGAATTCAGAGATCTGACAGAATATAAATCCACATTCAGTTTGCCTACAGTAACATATGTTAACACTTCATTGCAAAGCATGAATTAAACTCTACAGTGATGTAACAAAGTCTTTGTTGTTCATGAATTGGGTTTGTCAATTCTATCATATCAAATCCCTTTTCATAATATTTCATCCATTTGAAACACTGACATTCATCTCTCTGAACCTGAGATCAGTAATTATTCATTAATAAACATTAACAATGCTACAGAATTTCAATAGCTGAATCAAAATCCTCTCATATTGACCTCAGGACAGGAATTCCTCAGAGTTTTAATAGGGAATTTCGGAAGAGCAAATAGTTCTGATAATTTGCTCTGTAAGATAGCAATGCTGTGTCACATTGCTCTGTTCCGAGATTTGAAATAGGCTATTAAATAATAGTTCTGTCAAGCTGGCATTTCCCTTTGAAAACTTCCTAGTCAAATGAGAGGGAGGCAAAAAGTGTAATGTATTTGTCAGCTAGTCGTGTTCCGCTCTGAATTTTGGTAGCAGGAGACGAGGAGAATATAACAACTTCTGAGAACTCCTGGAAAGGGAATTTGCTGGAATTTCATTAGCTGGGAATAGTGTCTCACAAAAATACAGATTTTAAACAATTTATTCAGCATAGCACTAACGGATGTGGATTTGATTTCACTATACTGGAATTTCACATTGACGTTAACACTGGGCTTCCAGCTTGCACAGTTTTTGAAGGCAGACTCTTCTCTCGCCCATTTTAACAGATTGCCTGACTTCATACAATCAGTAGAAGAATGTCATTTCAGGTACTCTTGCTGGGACCATACCCAGCTACAGACTGGATCCGTTTCTGAAAAGGAATAACACCATCCATTTAGGTCCTCTATCTCAGTGGTTTTCAAACTTTTTTTCTGGTGACCCACTTGAAGAAAATTGTTGATGATGTTTGGGGTGTGGGAGTGGCTCAGGGCTGAGGCAGAGGTTTGGGGTGAGGGCTGCAGGGTGGGGCTGGGAATGAGGGATTCAGGGTGTGGGAGGAGGCTCTGGGCTGGGGCAAGGGCTTGGGGTGTGGAGCTCCTGGTCAGCAGCACAGTGGGATGCTAGGGCAGGCTTCCTGGAAGCAGCCAGCAGCAGGTCCAGCTCCTAGGTGGAGGCGCACAAACGGCTCCCTACAGCTCTCGCCCTCAGGCACCGTGCCACCCAGCTCCCACTGGCCGGTACTCAGCCAGTGGGAGTGCAGAGTTGGTGCTTGGGGTGAGGACAGTGCACAGAGCCCCATGGTCCCCCTGCCTAGGAGCCAGACCTGCTGCTGGCTGCTTCCAGGGCGCAGCGCGGTATTGGAACAGATAGGGACTAGCCTACCTTAGCCAGGCAGCACTGCCGACAAGACTTAACAGCCTGGTCGGCGGTGCTGACCAGAGCCGCCGCGACCCAGTGCCTTACATTCCGCGACCCAGTACTAGGTCGTGACCCACAGTTTGAAAACCACTGATCTATCTTGAGTTAAGCTGATGCTCGTTATGGACTGACTTCACCCTTATTTTATGTGACCAGAGGAATAAGGCCATCCACACTCCTTTGCACAGGCATGTAAAACCGGTTTAGATTGTGACTCTGGACACAGAGGAGGGCTTTATGCTTGAAGATCCCCCATCAAAAGCCAGCTCGCTGAGTACAAGGAGGGAGCATGCTGCATTGCTGCTCTTCTGCTTTGACCCCCAGCCAGTGCAAGAGTGCTGCATGGAATGAATTGTAGCTAGAGGAGTGTGTCTGTAGTGCAGTGGTGTCTGAGACGACTACTGAGAGAGTGCAGTTTAAGCACCAGCCCTTGCTCAGGGCTATGTCAAAGGCAAGATTTAGCTTGGTACGAGTCATGTCATCTTGTCTCAGTATCAAAAATACCCACCACAACTGTAGTTGCTGTAGTGTTAGTAACAATCTAATGAAAGAGTCTGGCATTAAAGTATTTGTTTATCATAAAAGACTAACTCCAAGTATTTCTATAGAGAAATTATTACCATTATTCACTGAAGTAGGTCAGGGCTCTCATCCATGCCCAACTGTGTTTGAATCACATTAATCAAGAGCAATTCATTTTATATATAAGTGCCTGTGAGTTAGTACAGCAGGTGCAGGAGGCAGCAGAATTCAGTGATTCTGAGATATAGCTTGAAGTTGAATGCACTTCAAGAGCTGCAAATACTAAACGTGAAGCTAAATTGGGTGTCTATGGAATATGCTGTATTGCTGGGCTGGTGTGAGGTCAAAATGGGGACAATCCTAGGTGGGGAGGAGAAGGGAAGGGGTTGATCATTTAGGTAAGAGGGAAGGAAGACATAAGGAATGGTGGTTGGGGCGGAGTTAGAGGTTGATTATGAGAAGGATTTGGGGCCTTAGGGAGAAGTTTTCAGAACAAATGAAATAATGAAAAGAGAAAAGGGTGTGTGCCCTCCCTCCCGTGTCCTGAGGGAAATGACTGACTGGAGTGTAAGCTTTGTCTGTTCCTCCTGATTTCCACTGAGGACCAGCTTGTAGCCTCCTGTTTTGGACAATATTTATGTCACAATTAATAACTATCTTTCATCACATTATCCTAGTGTTCGGTCTCTGAGATTGTCTTCTGTTGTTCCTGTGCCATTAATACAGGACTAGTAATTAAGGCCTACCTCATAGAAATATGAATAACGAGTTTAGGCCATTGCTTTGATTAATTCCCTCTTAAGTATGCAGCTGGGGAACTGACAGGATTTTAAATTATTTGCTGTTATAATTAGGGTTCACATTTAGTTTGCAGTTGTATAAATGGAACACAGAACCTTGAGCAGGATCAAAGCTCTTGCCTGTTCCTCTGATACTTCAAAGTGAGTCCACATACAATGTAAAGGGCTAGTAGCAGAGGCAGTAGCAAAAGAGATTATCATTGGTGAAAAGAAGAGAGAGATGACTCCCAAAGAAGCACCATTACGAAGATGTCCCATCTCGCTGTGAGATGCCTGGCATCAGAACTAAAGCATATTTTCCTCATCATCGGATATTGCTTATTCAGGCAATATACAAATACTGTTAACAATAGAAATAGTTTCTGGTAGAGGCACCGGGCCCAGACACCTTCATATTATACCGATCATAATTAGAGTGTCTATCTTTTTTTTTTATTCTGTGACGTGTTCTTGTCTAAATCCTGTGACAGGCCAGGCAATGCACCCATTAACAATGGAAAGATCTGCTGGTGGTGATAGAGTTTGATGAATAAATGATTTTTTGGTTTCCTGGCAATTTTGAAAAACTGAACAAAAAATTCAGTTAGACTTGAACCGAACCCAAAGGTTACAAAGAAAATTCAGTGAACTGAAAAAATCCATTGTGGGTTGAATTAATCATCCTGAACCAGATTTCATGAGATGGAAATGGTAGCCTTCCTCATAATTTTTATCCCAGCAGCTAGAAAACAGAAAAAGGCACACCCCTCATGTGCAGTGGGAGAACTGGGTTCAGTTCCCTCCTCTGCCTGATGTGGAGGAGAGACTTGAGCTTGGGTCTTCTGCATTACAGCAGAGTGGCCTTGCTGCTGGACTATGGAGTACTCTGGCAGAGATCCCTCTCTCGATCTCTCCTCTTGAAGCTTTTCCATTGTGTATGAATAATTAAATCATCAGGAGAGTAATGACGTGAACTTGTCTCCCACGCCCTAAGTGAGTACCCTAACCAGCAGACTAGAGTCATTCATTCTCTCTCCCCACCCTTCCTCCCCCACCATAACTATTCATTGCCATTCATATGAGCGAGACCGGTGACAGAATAGCTCAGTGGATAGGGCACTCTCCTGCAAAAGGAGAGACCAAAGTTCTCTATGTTGGGCAGAGCAGGGAATTGAATGCAAGTTTACCACAGCCTAGCTGAATGCTCTAGCCATAAAATAATTGGGACTGTGAAATTTGTGAATAGTTTCATGTCAATCAAAGTTGCATTGTTGGCAAATAAACCATTAGTCCATTTTTTTTAACCTAGCTCTAGTGGTGAATTCATCTGTCATGGTTACAGGGTGAGCTCCACTTTAGACCCCTATGACTCCTTTCATGTGTACCAATCTAGTGGCAGGTTTTGCTCCCTCCACTCCTGCCTACCTTCCTTAGACTGGGTCTCAGGCTGCAGCCCACCTGTTCAGCAAATGTGATAACATAACAAGTCCAGCTGAGTCTGGAACCTATAAACCCTCTTCCCCCGAGACTCTGTGACTAGTGGCTAATTAAAGTGACTAAAATAGATGCTCCTTCAAAACAAAACATTATTTATTCACCCAACGATATACAAAGCACGCAGAGAAAAGAGATGAAACAACAAAAGGTGTATCCATCCCATTCCTTCTTTGCAAATGTTATAACTAATAAAGTGGCTAATGCACTCTCCCGTAAAAGTTTCCCAAAATCAACTGGTTAAAAATTGTTCTTAAAATGTAAAACACATTGTTAGTTTTTATATAATCAGTAGTATGCCAAAAAGGTGCATGTGTCTTATTAACTGTTTTCTCCTAAAGCTCCAGGAAGAAATCACAGACAGTGTGGAACCGGCTGTCCAACACTCTCTGTGATTTGGGGGACGTGTCATAACTATAAAGGGAAGGGTAACAACCCTCCTTTATACAGTTCTGTAAAATCCCTCCTGGCCAGAAGCACCAAAATCCTTTTACCTGTAAAGGGTTAAGAAGCTCAGGTAACCTGGCTGACACCTGACCCAAAGAACCAATAAGGGGACAAGATATTTTCAAATCTTGGGGGGGGGCGCTTTTGTTGATGCTCTTTGTTTTGGTGGTGTTCGCTCTTGGAATTAAGAGGGACTGGACATCAATCCATGTTCTCCAAATCTTTCTGCACAAGTCTCTCATATTTCAAACTTGTAAGTAACAGCCAGGCAAAGCGTGTTAGTTTTATCTTTGTTTTCTCAAGTTGTAAATGTTCCTTTGCTAGAGGGAGGTTTATCCCTGTTTTGCTATAACTTTGAAACTAAGGGCTGGTCTACACTACGGGGGAAAATCGATATAAGATACACAACTTCAGCTACGTGAATAACATAGCTGAAGTCGAAGTATCTTATATCGAATTACCTACCGTCCTCACGGTGCGGGATCGATGTCCGCGGCTCCCCATGTCGACTCCGCTACCGCCGTTCGGGTTGGTGGAGTTCTGGAGTAGACAGGAGCGCGTTCGGGGATCGATATATTGTGTCTAGATGAGACGCGATATATCGATCCCCGAGAAATCGATTGCTACCCGCCGATACGGCAGGTAGTGAAGACGTACCCTAAGGCTAGAGGGGGTTCCTCTGGGCTCTTTGAATCTGATTACCCTGAAAAGTCATTTCTATCCTGATTTTACAGAGATAAACTTTACCTTTTCTTTTAATAAATCTTTCTTTTAAGAACCTGGTGAGGGTATACTCTCAAACCTACCCAGGAAAAGGGGTGTAAGAACTTGGAGGGGGGAGGAATTAGTCTCAAATCTGCCCAGAAAGGGGGGAGTTAGGGACTTGGGAAATATTTGGGGGAAGGTAGAGTTCCAAGTGGTTCTCTCCTAAGATTTGGAACATGCTTGGTGGGCGGAGCTTACTGTTAACCTTAGCTGGTAAATAAGCTTGGGGGTCTTTCATGCGGGACCCTACATCTGTACCCTAAAGTTCAGAGTGGGGAAGGAACCCTGACATGGTAGCAGAAGGTGTCTGGGGCTTTCCTTGGGATGTAGGTGGGGCCTTGGGTTGCCCCCGGTGATAGGGTTTTGTTTGGGTTGCCCCTTCTGATATTTACTACAACTGCTACTAATTTTTTTTGTTTTCTGCCACCTCCTACCTGTAAAGGGTTAAGAATTTTGGTGTCTCTGACCAGGAGGGATTTTACAGAATTGTATACAGGAGGGTTGTTACCCTTCCCTTTATAGTTATGACAGCAAGTTTTGGATAAGTTGCTCTCAGCCAAGATCTCCTACTCCTGGCTTGGGAGAGAAAAACAGCCCATATAGTTGTGATGGGTAGTTTGCGAACAGGGGCTGCTAACAGGGAGTTTCACAAGGGAGTTTGGAAGGGGAATGGGAAGGGGGCAAGGTTCACTTGCTGTTCTTTAAAACCTGTAAACTAAACTACATTCAAAATTTCTTGATTTAAACAAAACCCTTTCATTAACTAGGTAGCTGCAGGAGACAATGCAGGCAGAAGCCCAGCAGCAGAGTTGGGGCTATCCAGTTTATTATGCTGAGTGCAGCATGTATGATTACTGGCCCTGTGGGTGGGTGGTGTGTATGTGCATTCAGTGCAAGGAGCTCCTGGCCCTCAGAGACCGCGTACGGGCTTTGGTGGCCAGGGTGGCAGAACTGGAGGAGCTAAGGGAGGCAGAGAGGTATGTTGATGAGGTTTTCCAGGACACTGTAGAATTCTCCCACCTCCGGTCAGACAGCCACTACACTATTGAGGAGGTTGAAAGGCCCATGAAAGCAGAGCAGTCAACGAGAGCAGAGGGAAAACTTCCCATAGTTGGGACCCTCCTTCCAGATAGTGTTAGGGTATCCTCTCGCACTGAGGTTACCTCTCCAGGGGAAGGAACTCCAGTCACTAGCAAAAGGCAGGTGTTAGTAATGGGAGATTTGATCATTAGAAACGTAGATATCTGGGTTTGTGATGACTGGGAGAACTGTATGGTGACTTGCCTGCCTGGTGCAAAGGTTGTGGATCTCTCGAGGCATTTGGATAGACTTATGTGTAGTGCTGGGGAGGAGCCGGTGGTTGTGGTACATGTAGGTACCAATGACATAGGGAAGGGCAGGAGAGACATCCTGGAGGCCAAATTTAGGCTGCTAGGGAATCCAGGACCTCTATGGTGGCATTCTCAGAAATGCTTCCAGTTCCACATGCAGGGCTGGGTAGGCAGGCAGAGCTTCAGCGTCTCAATGCATGGCTGAGACGATAGTGTAGAGAGGAGGGGTTTAGATTCATTAGGAACTGGGGAAACTTTTGGGATGGCAGGAGCCTATACAGGAGAGATGGGCTCCATCTAAACAAAAGTGGAACCAGACTGCTGGCACTTAACATTAAGAAAGTTGTAGAGCAGTTTTTAAACTAGGAGATGGGGGGAAAGCCGACTGCTGCAGAGGAGCACGTGGATCGGACAGCGACTTCTCTTAGAGGAGAGTCTATTGATAAAGATTCTCTAGGTTATAGTCAGGAGCAAAGGATGGAAGAGGATAATGTAAGAGCCAGATCAGACGAGAAACATTCACATAAAGCATCGGACACATCAGAAAAGGGCAGACAAATAAACAGGGACAAGTTTTTAAAGTGCTTGTACACAAATGCTAGAAATCTAAATAATCAGATGGGTGAACTAGAGTGCCTCGTGATACAGGAGGATATTGATATAAGAGGCATCACAGAAACCTGGTGGACTGAGAACAATCAATGGGACACAATCATTCTGGGGTACAAAATATATCAGAAGGACAGAACAGGATGTGTGAGGGGGGAGTGGCACTATATGTGAAAGAAAATGTAGAATCAAATGAAGTAAAAATATTAAGTGAATCCACATGTTACATAGAATCTCTATGGATAGTAATTTCATGTTCTAATAAGAATATAACATCAGGGATCTATTATCGACCACCTTACCAGGACAGTGATGATGAAATGCTAAGGGAAATTAGAGAGGCTATCAAAATTAAGAATGCAATAATATTGGGGGATTTCAATTATCCCCATATTGACTGGGAACATGTCACCTCAGAACGAAATGCTGAGACAAAATTTCTCGATACTTTAAATGACTCGTTCTTGGAGCAGCTGTTACAGTAACCCACAATGGGAGAGGCAACTCTCAGTTTAGTCCTGAGTGGTGCACTGGAGCTGGTCCAAGAGGTAACTATAATGGGACCGCTTGGAAATAGTGACCATAATATTTAACATCCCTGTGGTGGGAAGAACATCTCAACAGCCCAACACTGTGGCATTTAATTTCAAAAAAGGGGAACTATGCAAAAATGAGGGGGTTAGTTAAACAGAAACTAAAAGGTACAATGACTAAAGTGAAATCTCTGCAAGCTGCATGGATGCTTTTTTAAAGACACAATAATAGAGGCCCAACTTCAATGTATACCCCAAATTAAGAAACACAGTAAAAGAACTAAAAAAGAGCCACCGTGGCTTAAAAACCATGTAAAAGAAGCAGTGAGAGATAAAAAGGCATCTTTTTAAAAGTGGAAGTCAAATCCTAGTGAGGTAAATAGAAAGGAGCATAAACACTGCCAAATTAAGTGTAAAAATGTAATAAGAAAAGCCAAAGAGGAGTTTGAAGAACAGCTAGCCAAAAACTCCAAAGGTAATAACAAAATGTTTTTAAGTACATCAGAAGCAGGAAGCCTGCTAAACAATCAGTGGGGCTCCTGGATGATCCTTACAGATGATAAAGTCATTGTGGAGAAACTAAATGGATTCTTTGCTTCAGTCTTCACGGCTGAGGATGTTAGGGAGATTCCTGAGCCGGCTTTTGTAGGTGACAAATCTGAGGAACTGTCACAGATTGAAGTGTCACTAGAGGTGGTTTTGGAATTAATTGATAATCTTAACATTAACAAGTCACCGGGACCAGATGGCATTCACCCAAGAGCTCTGAAAGAACTCAAATGTGAAGTTGTGGAAGTATTAACTATGGTTTGTAACCTTAAAAATCCTTTATATCCAATGACTGGAAGATAGCTAATGTAACGCCAATATTTAAAAAGGGCTCTAGAGGTGATCCTGGCAATTACAGACAGATAAGTTTAACGTTGGTACCGGACAAATTAGTCAAAACAATAGTTAAGAATAAAATTGTCAGACACATAGAAGAACATAAATTGTTGGGCAAAAGTCAACATGGTTTCTGTAAAGGGAAATTGTGTCTTACTAATCTATTAGAGTTCTTTGAAGGGTTCAACAAACATGTGGACAAGGGGGATTCAGTGGACATAGTGTACTTAGATTTCCAGAAAGCCTTTGACAAGGTCCCTCACCAAAGGTGCTTACATAAATTAAGTTGTCATGGGAAAAGGGAAGGTCCTTTCATGGATTGAGAACTGGTTAAAAGACAGGGAACAAAGGGTAGGAATAAATGGTAAATTCTCAGAATGGAGAGGGATAACTAGTGGTGTTCCCCAAGGGTTAGTCCTAGGACCAATCCTATTCAACTTATTCATAAATGATCTGGAGAAAGGGGTAAAAAGTGAGGTGGCAAAGTTTGCAGATGATACTAAACTACTCAAGATAGTTAAGACCAAAGCAGACTGTGAAGAACTTCAAAAAGATCTCACAAAACGAAGTGATTGGACAACAAAATGGCAAATGAAATTTAATGTGGATAAATGTAAAGTAATGCACATTGGAAAAAATAACCCCAACTATACATACAATATGATGGGGGGCTAATTTCGCTACAGTGAATCAGGAAAAAGATCTTGGAGTTATCGTGGATAGTTATCTGAAGACGTCCACGCAGTGTGCAGCGGCGGTCAAAAAAGCAAACAGGATGTTAGGAATCATGAAAGAGGGGATAGAGACTAAGACAGAGAATGTATTATTGCCCTTATATAAATTGATGGTATGCCCACATCTTGAATACTGCGTACAGATGTGGTGGTCTTATCTCAAAAAAGATATACTCGCACTAGAAAAGGTTCAGAAAAGGGCAACTAAATGATTAGGGGTTTGGAATGGGTCCCATATGAGGAGAGATTAAAGAGGCTAGGACTCTTCAACTTGGAAAAGAGGAGACTAAGGGTGGATATGATAGAGGTATATAAAATCATGAGTGATATGGAGAAAGTAGATAAGGAAAAATTATTTACTTATTTCCATAATACAAGACCTAGGAGCCACCAAATAAAATTAATGGGCAGCAGGTTTAAAACAAATAAAAGGAAGTTCTTCTTCACACAGTGCACAGTCAACTTGTGGAACTCCTTGCCTAAGGAGGTTGTGAAGGTTAGGGCTATAACAGCGTTTAAAAGAGAACTGGATAAATTAATGGAGTTCCATTAATGACTATTAGCCAGGATGGGTAAGGAATGGTGTCCCTAGCCTCTGTTTGTCAGAGGATGGAGATGGATGGCAGGAGAGAGATCACTTGATCATTACCTGTTAGATTCACTCCCTATGGGGCACCTGGCATTGGCTAGATTAGGGGTTGGCAACCTTTCAGAAGTGGTGTGCCGAGTCTTCATTTATTCACTCGAATGTAAGGTTTCGCGTGCCAGTAAAAATTTTAATGTTTTTAGAAGGTCTCTTTCTATAAGTCTATAATATATAATTAAACTATTGTTGTATATAAAGTAAATAAGGCTTTAAAAATATTTAAGAAGCTTCATTTAAAATTAAATTAAAATGTGGCGCCCCCCCCCCCCCCGGACTGGTGGCCAGGACCACTGAAAATCAGCTTGCATGCCGCTTTCGGCACCCGTGCCATAGGTTGCCTACCCCTGGGCTAGATGCACCTTTGGTCTGACCCAGTATAGCCGTTCTTATGTTCTTATGATGGGTTTGGTCACAGAGACCCCCTTAGGACTGTCGCCTGATGTGCTTAAACTACCTCTGAGCCCATTTTCTCTGCCAGTTTTGGCCTTCAGAACCTTGCCTTGTTGAGCCAGACATGCAAATCTGCTGCAACACAGACCCAGGGTCTGACCAATGCCCCCAAAGCTGTAGACTTAATTGAAAACAGCTTAGCAAGTGCTCCCAGACACCCAGCTCCCAATGGGATCCAAACCCCAAATAAATCCTTTTTAATCTGTATAAAGCTTATACAGGGTAAAGTCATAAATTGTCTGCCCTCTATAATGCTGACAGAGAGGTATGCACAGCTGTCTGCTCCGCCAGGTATTAATTACTTACTCTGGTTTAATTAATAAGGGATTTTATTAATTATAAAAAGTAGGATTTAAGAGGTTCCAAGTAATAACAGACAGAACAAAGTAAGTTTCCAAGCAAACTAAAACAAAACACGCAAGCCTAATACATCAAGAAACTGATTACAGATGAAATCTCACCCTCAGACTAGACTAGACTCCTTCCTAGTCTGGGCCCAATCATTTTCAGACCAATGTTGTAGGTTAGGGCCTGGGTCCAGCAGTCACTCACACCCCCGTAGTTACTATCCTTTGTTCCAGTTTCTTTCAGGCATCTCTTTGGGGTGGAGAGACCATCTCTTGAAGCGGCTGAAGACAAAATGGAAGGGTTTCCAGGGCCTTTTATATTCTCTCTTGTGGGCTGAACCCCCTTTGTTTTTTGTGCAAAATCACAGCAATAAGATGGAGTTTGTAGTCACCCGGTCAAGTCACATTTACACAAATGATTCAGCTTTTGCAGGCCAACGCCATTATTTACATGTTAGTTTGAACGTTCCCAGGAAAGCTCAGATGTGGATTGGCGTCTCCCAAAGTCCATTGTCATATAAGTGTTTCTTGATTGGGCACTTACTCCAAATAGTCCTTTCTCAAGAAGCTGACCAAATGCTTCACTGATATTACTTAGAATCAAACACACTGAGATACAAGTACATAGCCAGTGTTCATAACGTCAAATACAGAAATGATACACATATACAGACAGCATAATCATAACTAGCAAATTACAACCTTTCTATAGACACCTTACTTGACCTCCTTTGTACAAGATTTGGTGCAACTATGGGACCTTGGTTGCAACAATGATCTATACGGTCACAGTTCATGTCAATAACGTTACAGTAGTATTCTCTAAGGTGTGTCTGTCAGAAACTCATCTCCAGCTGCTCATTCCCTTACTCTCTAGGCCAGGGTCTTCAGTGGTTTAGTGCCCCTTTGATTCTTGGCTTTGGTCTAGGAAAAACTGACCTGCTAACATGGTTGGAGCCAGGCAAGTGGGCATTTCCCAATTAATACCTGCTGCATTGTTTGCTTAAGAACCCTTAGTATTTTCTCTGGTGTTAGCTTGTCTTTGTCATTGATTAAGGTTCCTGTTTGTTTTCACCTAACAAACCTCCTTTGACTTAATTCTGTGTGGCAAGGCAGGATAATATCTAACAAGTAAATTGAAGTGCTTATGATGGTCATAAAAATAATACAGGTAACTTGATTCTCCAGATCATCTCTGTGAAAGTTCCGCCACACTGAAGTCTTTCTTAGATTATACTAAGTCTTTCAGTGAAATGATTGCAGAAAAAGAGCTTTGGTAAGAGTGCTTCTTAGAGATTTTACAAAACAAAACTCCTGTCCAGTTGGACTCTTTCTAGTGTTAAAGAAATCAGAGAGGCTAGTGGATTGAGGCTCATAAAGGGAATGACTGACATGACTTTGGAGAGCAAAATAATGAGCCAGGGAAGGAAAAGATTTCAGACATGGATCAATGTCTGTTAAAAACAAGAAGAAGGTGCCCAAGACTGTGACTGGAGGAATTAGTGCAGAGCTGGTGGTTGAGTAAAATAGTTAGCCAAAGGTAACAGAATCAATCTGGGATTATTTTGGAAACTGAAATGACTTGGAGGTGGAAATGGGGTTGGACACAGATCTCACAGTCAGGCAAAAAGGAGGGAGAGGGAGAATCAGTAAACAATGGCTACTCAAGAAAAAAAGGGAACAAGGAGAAAAGGGAGGACAAGAGCCAATTGAGTGGATCTTAAAGCTGAAGAAGGCATGGAAATGGGAAGGATGAAGAGGCCGAACGTAAGAAGTGGATGCAGCAGCTCAGTGCCACCATATCAAGTAGTTGGAGGAGTACAAGAGAGAGGCCATCGATCATAGCTTTCTAGAGATGAAGCAGGGATTTCAGAGGAAGGTAGACAAAGCCAGCTGGGAAGTGTAGGGGATAGGAATAGAATTGGCAGAAATGGAGCCAAATGAGGAGAGCATGAAGACATTGGAAACAGGGAGGGATGGAAGTGGATGGGATTTTAAGGTGGGTGTAAATTGGAAGATACATTAGTGAGTGAGGAAAAAAAATCAAGCATGAGTTGGAAATGCAATGTTATTTGAGAGTAAGAAGCCGGGGGAGAAGCAACAGCAGTGAAATGAAATGAGGACAGAAAGTAATAGAACTTTTGAGAGCTGAGGAGCCTAAAGGAGAGTAGGAAAGAAGATGTGATGATCTGATATGAGGCATGATGGAGAAGAGCATAGGGTGTGTGCCAAGATCCATACATTTGGGTTGCATTACATTAGATACCACTTGAAAACTGAAAGTGAATGTAACCCCCGGGCTACTGTCCATATCCCCCTCAGGGCCTACCTCGTTGGTCGCACCAGATGCAGGCCAGTCTACCTGCATAGGCTCCTCAGGACCAGGGCTTGGTGGCAGGTCCGGCAGCTCCTCCGGGAAGTCCGACCCAGCGCGATCAGGCGGCTCCTCCGGGTAGCAGCAGGGACAGGGAAGCTCCGGCAGCTCCTCTTCGTACCGGGCGTGGGGGAGTTCCAGCGGCCCCTCTGGGTACTGGTGACGGGGAAGCTCCGGGGGTGCCTCGTCGTACCGGGCGCAAGGGAGCTCCGGCCAGTCAGGGCAGCTGCCTCGGGCCCCGGAGGGTTCCCAGTCAGGAGCTCCCGCCGGCACGTGTGCTCTCAGCGGTGGCTGGGCTCTGACTGAGCTCTGGCTGCCGGTTTTTCTACTTCCTGTCCCGCCCCTTGACTTCCGGGGGCGGGGACAGGTGGCGGTAGCTCCGCCCACTTGGGTGTCTGGGAGGGAGCTCCCTCTGCTGGGCAGGAGGGGAGCCACACCGACTCACTACACAGACATGCTTCCTTGTCAGGGAAGCCTTGCATGATCATAGTAAATGAATGGGCAATATAAGAAATGTGAGTAAGATCAGAGTTCTTTAATGCATTTGTTATATTGCTACCCTTTTATGTAATAAAGCAGCTATCTGTCAGACCATGTAATGAGGTACACACAGACATTCCTGCTAGTTTAAAATGCTCTCAGCTGTGTGCCTTTGAGGGAGATGTGCTGCTTTTCTATACTTTGAGTGCATGCCTGCAAAATGTTGACATTTATAAGTTCTCATATGAAGGAGGGCTAGGAGAGCTTTTTTGAAAGGATAGGGTAGAAATATTTCTTAAAAAAAATACTCTCTTCTAAATAGTGACTGTTAGTATTTATGGGTGCTAGTGTCAGGCTTAATTGTAATAGGGAATGAAAACAACATTTTGGAAGGTATATTAAACCTCATACTTTAGGTTTTCTGGCAATCTCGAACTATTAGAGATTATGGTGAGAGCTACTGTGGGGGGCAGATTATCCCACATCTGCCTACTATGGAGTTCTTACACTTTCCTCTCAAGAGTCTGGTGCTGGTCACTTTTGGACACAGGATACTGGACTAGATGGACCTCAAGTCTGATCCAATCTGGCAATTCCTGTGGTCTTAATAGTGGAGCATTGGTACCAAGTCTAGAAGCAAGGATAATCCCTTGAGGATTAAAGATGTTGGTCTCATATGCAATTGGCTACTTGTGCACATATCAATTTAAAGATTTAAGAGTTCCCTCTATGTGATTTACTTTGAAGACTTTGTATTTGGCAATGAACACAGACAGAAAGATGTGGATCATCAGGACTTTGAAAAAACTGACCTCCAACAATTTATTTAAATGCGGTGAGAGGTCACTAATGAGGATTGAAATATACCAGAGGAAATTAAGGATGCTGGTGGTGTTCCTATGGAGATAAGAGGGATTAAATGAGGGACTGGCGTTCTAAAAGAAACAGAGGGAATTTTAGTTTTTTTGAAAGAAAGCATAAAGAACTTTTGTCTTTTACTAGTTGAGTGTGTGTGTGTGTGTGTGTGTGTGTGTGTGTGTGCTTCAATGGCTTTTGGAGTTTTACCATATCATCAATGTAATGATATCACTATTTCTGCTTCAGTGATGTTCCTCACAGTCCAGATAGTTCGTATCATTGCTGGCCTTTATCCGTATCACCATGAATTTCTAGTTGAATACTTTCACTAATATTGTATGATTTCTGGAAGCTTGTAGAAGGGTCTGTTCTTCTAGCAGGTGTATTAGTGAGAAAACTAATACCAGGTGTGCTGCTGTTTCTTTAACAGGCCCTGTTTTCTCTGTCTGTTACTCTATTGGAGCCTAGATTCCTGTTTTTATATTTGTTCACCCCTCTTGCTCAGTGAAAGATGATAGGTATTTTATTTTTGATTTCCTACCTTTTTAGCACAACAGAGAGCTGACACTTCACTTTTTTGAGTGTGAAGAATCAGACTTTGAGGATGATGTGACTGATGGATGAGATGCTGGTTTAACTGTAGTATCTGTAAACAAATGGTGATATTTGTAAATGTATCTCATACCACATTTTTAGATGACTATCTTTTTGTGGGATGCTTGGTTTGACTCTTTGTTTACTGGTTTGGGTCAAGTACAATGCTGAAGAATTTTTTAAAAGTTCTAAATGGTGTCTAGTGAGATGATTAAAGACCCCTTGACCCTAAAAGAGATCCTCCCACATTGCTGGCAGCATCTTCTGCCTAGAGAAGGGTGAGTGGTAACCCTTTTTTAAACTTTGACTGACTCACATTGAAATATGTTTTAGTGAACATGGAGAGGTTTAGCTTGCAGCTATGTATTGTTCTTTCAGACAGCACTTGTATACTGGTAGTGAATAGTGAGCATCATTTGCCCCCAACACCTGAGAGAGAGAGAGAATCCTAAACTCACAGTATTTACAGTTGTGAGGACTATAAGAGAGAGCTCCATCTTCAAAAGAACCTCCTTGCTTAAGGGAATGTAGAGGGGTCTGGTTTTTTTGGTTTTGTGTTCCCCCCCCCACACCCCCACCGTGCTTTCTAGCCCTTTAAGCAGCTACAAAATGGCTGCGGTCAGCTGTTTTCTCACTCTGTTTCTTACCTTGCCTCCTGGTGTGCTGTTTGTAAACAGCTCTGC
Source organism: Mauremys reevesii (assembly GCF_016161935.1). Taxonomy (NCBI): domain Eukaryota; kingdom Metazoa; phylum Chordata; order Testudines; family Geoemydidae; genus Mauremys; species Mauremys reevesii. The sequence goes on along the minus strand of NC_052628.1, from coordinate 50,690,001 downwards.
TGCTTGCCACTTTAACTCAATGATTGCCTTTGATATACATTTTAATAATACTTCCTCTTTGCTCAGAATGAGCTCAGTTATGCCTCACATAAAACTGAGCTGGGCTGAGGACTGGGAAGAGGGTTCACTGCCTGAGCAACAATGTCTTGGAGTTTTACTTTCTTAGGTATAATCAGTGCTTCCTGGGCACTGGGAGGAGGGTGCTGGGATGCTTTGCTTCATACGTGTAGCCAGCATTTCCCACCAGCTCAGCTCTACTGGTATATATGGAGCTGAGGTCTTGCCACTGTTCCCCACAAAATATCTAGACACTTCCACTTCTTGGTCCCTTGCAGGCCCCCGCACCTCCCACCTTTTGTGTCCAAAGCCTGCTGCCTAATTTTGTCTGCCCCATATTTGAATACACTGGAGTGGTGGTGGTGGATTTTTTCATAACCCATCTCATCACCACTCCCTGGTTTATATAGTGTTTTTCATCTCCAGTGTGCTTTACAAACATTGATTCGACAATCTTCTTCCCAGAAATGGCAGGCTGCACAAAAGACAGAAAAGTAGGGCTGGAAATCTTGGAAGAAACAGGAAGTAAAAAGAAATCCATTTCTTTCTTATTTCAAACATTCGTTTGCACATCCCTCAAATCAAAACTAAACTTTCAGATCATTCCAAACTGATTAATCCATTTTTAGTATTTATTATCATTGTCAAACTACATTTTACTTGGAATGGCAGGAAATCATTTTCCCATTTCAGTGCTTTGGTATTTTAAATACAAACAACTTGTCTCATTTTTCAAATGTTCAGTCACCAGCACAAGGTTGGTTATCCCAAGTGTGTACATTTTTATGAAGATTGAATTGACTGTTCTTGTCAAAGAGGCAAAGAAGTAACATGTTTCTGCCTTAAGTCCCTTTGCTATTCCACTGAGAACATGTTTTTAAATTCCATTGTATAAAAACCGCAGATATTTCAGTCACAGCTTCTAAAAAATTCAACAGCTGCCATCTTTTAAGTTAACTTTTAGTATCTTTCTCATGTAACATGGGATTCCAATTGAATATCAATGTTCTTAACTTTTGAAGATTAATTCCACTTATTACTGTTGGCTATTGCCAATGGAATTGTACAGAGGAAGACTCAAAAGAGCAGCAAACTGAATAGATTTATTACTTTTAGTGTGCAATTAATCTAGTTGACATTACTTTATATGAACATGGATAAAAATGCCTGGAAAAGCATACTGTTGAATTCAACTACTCATTAATATTGATCAAATGTTGTTCTCTTTGTGTAAGAAGCTACTTAAAGATTACCTACAAAAGTATTACAGCACTATTGATTTAAAAACAAATCCCTGAAGCCCATTGTGTTTTAAAAGTAATTTTACAAGATTTAGTTGTAAAGAAGGGTGGTTACAAACTTTGTTGTCTGTATAGAAGATGAAAATAATATCCATCTGAATATCCATCTGAGTGAAAGTTGGGTTTTTCATTCCGCTGACAATATGATGTCAGCTGTGGGATGCATGTATCTAAAGAGATGTAATCCCCTGATCCTCCAAAGAGAGGTGCACAGTCAAACCCCCAGGCACATCTGTCTTTGCAGGACTGGGGAGAAAATGAAGATGAGTTGCAAAGAATAGGACCTTGATGCAGAAAGATACTTCAATCATTTGAGTAGTCTTACTGAAGTCCATGAGACTACTCCCATGCTTAAGTTACGCACATAATTACCTTGCTGCATCAGGGACTCAAGGGGCTATTCCTTTAGAGATACTGAAAAGACATAGAACTGTAAAGTTAGTGCCTAATTTAATCTCAGTCATTCCTTCTTTTAGAATGTAAATCAGGCTAACTAGCATTTGTAGTTCATTTCTTTTAGTAAACAAGTGCAAATTAGCTGATTGGTGTTCTCTGGTTTTCAGTGAAACTCCTTTAATTAAAATATTGGCATTGCTTGCAAATACATTTCTGAAATACAAATTTCTTTAAAAGAAACAGAAACAAACAAAACATATTACTAGTTACTAAGGCCTTGTCTACACTGCCACTTTACAGCGCTGAAACTTTGTCGCTCAAGGGTGTGAAAAAACACCCTCCTGAGTGGTGCAAGTTTCAGCACTGTAAAGTGGCAGTGTAGGCAGTGCACCGGCACTGGGAGCTACTCCCCTTGGGGGGTGGTTATTTTTACAACACTGGGAGAACTCTTTCCCAGTGCTGGTGCTGTGACTACATGGCCATGTTAAAGCACTTTAACCTTGCTAGTGAAGCCATACCGAAACAATGTTGTCAGAGTGTAGGGCAACTGCATCTGTATTTACCCTCAGTGGCCTAGCAAGAGCACCCATTCTCAGGCATCCCATTCCACAACCATTGCCTGCACCTCACTCCATTCTAACTGGACAACCTGTCCCAACTGTCTAAACAGGCCTACTTGCTTTCTGTTCCGAGATGGTTAACAGAAGAGCACTGTGCGGGACTAGTTTTTAAATCCCATCCCGCCCCACAGTACCCACTCCCACCTGCTCCCACATTGTTTGTTGAATTTTATCCCGCTCCCGCGGGACTCATGGGATCCCAGTCCTGCAGCAGAACTCTCTAGTTAACAGTGTGACTGCCCACAGTTGTAGGTTACCTCACAGTACTTTCTAAGCAATCCTATTTTATTCTTAAAGTAAAAAGCATTCTAGAGAAAACTTTTAAAAATGACTAAAGAATCTACACACATGCTAATACACGTACCAGAAATCACCCCAACCCTAACATGGGCTCTGGGAGGAGCAGTCTATCAATACCCCACTCAAGAGGTTTCCTTGTAGTTTCAAGTTGATCACAGCTTCAATTCAGAACAAGCACCCAGTCTTATGGGTTCTCAATAGGCCCAGTCCATCCAAACATTCCCTAAGGACTGGGACCTTCTGTGGACTAAGGGTCCTGTCCATTTGCTGGAACAGGAAGAATGTCTGTTTAAAACCAGACTGTTTATCAAAAACTCCTTTCTTTGTCTGTTGGTCAAGTTTGAACAAGAATAAGCAAACCTCTCAGGGGGAGGTGCTGGCTTCAAAGGGCTGATAACCAGAAGAATTACATTAGCATCCCTCTCTTCCTAGAGGAGTTACAGCAATTCCAGAGTAACACATACACAATTGCATTTTAGTACAATGATCCTCAAAGATATTAAACCTAATTCGATAAACTTTACTGAATTAAGTTAAACATTATCTTCATTCCATAGGGTTTGTGCAGGGCATGGGAGGATGTTGTCAGTCTGCTACATATGTAGTTAGAATAAAAATACTAGTATGCCCAATCCACAACTACAAAAACAATCAGAATAGTTATCATATTAATAATCTATTTTTCCGGAAGAATGCCATGAGAGACTGAAACTACGAGTTAGAGTAGTTGGCTGCCCTGTGTGATGCCCTCACTAGGGTACTGCATTGTCCATCAGGGTGACGAGGGTGCGTCACCAACATTGATCCCCACACAGGAGCTTGTTGTACGTTGTGTTCCATTTGCAAGTAATTCACAAAGAGGACTCAGGTGGCAAAAGACTTCTGGCTGAAGCAGCAACTTCAGCACTGAGGCCATCATCCGATCGGCAAGTAATAATGCTTCAATGCTAGAGAGACTGACAATATGTTTATTATGTTGCTGAATAAATGAACATTTAAGCCACTGAGGGGTGGGCCCAAGTCTCAAAATTCAGATCTGAATTTTATATTCTTCTTCAAGTAAATGCAGCTGTGTATTCCAGCACACTGGAGCTGGAGAACTTTGCCTAAGTCCCCGCAGGGGTGGTGCTCATGGCCTGTGGCCATAGCTCCTCCCTTTTCCATATGAGGATGGCAGTGCCCCCATACCCACAGTTCCTCCTCACCATCCATGGCTAGAGTTGGAGCTTTCAGTGTCAGTTTCTGAGAATTTTTTTCTTGTGTCTATATTAATTAGGTTAATGTTAGTGTTAGCATAGTACGAGTTAGAGTAGTTGGCTGCCCTGTGTGATGCCCTCACTAGGGTACTGCATTGTCCATCAGGGGGATGGGGGTGCGTCACCAACATTGATCCCCACACAGGAGCTTGTTGTACGTTGTGTTCCATTTGCAAGTCATTCACAAAGAGGACTCAGGTGGCAAAAGACTTCTGGCTGAAGCAGCAACTTCAGCACTGAGGCCGTCATCTGATCGGCAAGTAATAATGCTTCAAGTAATGCTGGTTGGGGGTCTGGCATTTCCCCCAAGAGGAAGAGGGCCCATAAAATAAATTGGGATCATTCCAAGATTTGGGGGGAATTTCTCTTCTATTTCTAAAAGGAGTGCTGATCAGCGCCGTACTCTGGCAGATGGGATGGCCAATCCCCCATTCCTCCTTGGCACCAATGCTTCCCCCACATTGGGCTTCAGACAAGTCTGATCATTTGTTTGCCCCATCGGGGCTGGCTCCCCTGTTATCATCTGAGAACCTCTGGTACACCTCAAGATCCAGGTCAGAATTGTCCTCCCACTCCTCATCGGATAGGCTCCAGAGATCATCCTCAGATCACCTATTGATACTGAGATCAACATTGCAGTTGGGACAGGGGCTCTTGACCCGGTGCCTGCTGGCCACCAATGACTCATCCATACATATAGCTGCCTCTTTGGAATCTTTGTGACACTCCTCAGTCCCTGAAGTTCCATTCTTCGATCTGCTCCAAAGATCACCAATACCGATGGGGCCTTTACTCCCAACCCATCTCAGTGGCAAGTGACTGGTGAGTCAATTCCCTTTGGATCTCCAGGGTTACTCCAGCTAGATCATGTGGTTCAAAAACAGGACCCATTGTTGGCACAGCAGACTTCCTCTCCCTCAGTGCCTGAGGACTTTATGGCATATCAGGATGCCCTGAGGCATATGGCTTGTACCTTAGCTATCCAGAAAGAATTCCAACAGAAGAATATGCATAAACTGCTGGATATTCTCCAATCATCAGCTTCAGGGACAGTAGACCATCTGATAAATGAGGTTTTTTTGGAACCTGCAAAATCCCTCTGGTCTTCTCCAGCTCAGTTGTCTGCCATGGCAAAGCATTCAGAGAGGTGAGACATCATTTCTGTGCAGGGTTTTGAGGGTTTTTACTCCCACCTGGCCCATATCTCTCTAGTAGTAACTGCAGCAAATGGCAGCGCATGGCAAGGAAGGTATAATTCTACTCCTAAGGACAAAGAATCCAAAAGGATAGATTTAATCATAGAATCATAGAAATCATAGAATATCAGGGTTGGGAGGGACCTCAGGAGGTCATCTAGTCCAACCCCCTGCTCAAAGTAGGACCAATTCCCAACTAAATCATCCCAGCCAGGGCTTTGTCAAGCCTGACCTTAAAAACCTTAATGGGGAGGAAGATTCATACCTCCTCTTCCCTGCAAATGTGCATCATGAAGCAGCAGGCATTGAGCTCTAAATATGACTTTGTCAATTGGGCGGACATGTCTAAGTTTATGAACAAGTTGCCAGAACCCAAGAGTTTATGGCATTCATTGTGGAAGGTCTTGTGGTGGTCAAGGCCATGTTGCAGTCAGCTTTGGACTTGGCAGGTGCCTCAGCCGAAATTATGGCGTTTACTGTGACTATGAGGAGAGCCACTTGGCTTCAGAATTCTTTGGGAATATATATTCTGGCCATGAAGAGACACCACTACAGCGCTCAGAAGAAACAGTAGCAATACTGGCTACAGTGTTTTTTTGGACAGTCCTCCCTTCCTATAAGGCAGCAGGACAACTCCTGGAAGGACCATGAATCCCAGAGGAGAAGGTCCTCTGGTTCTGGGTTTAACCAGCCAGCTCCCCATCAGCATCCACTTTGACTCTTGTGGACTTAAGTTGATGTGTCAGATGAGTTATGTTGGTGAAAAGGACCTAGTAATGTAGATACTTTCAGTATTAGGTCGATGTAAGGCAGCTTATGTCAACCCAACTGTGTAGTGAAGACCAGGCCTACATTGTAAAATGGAAAATATTTTCTCTTTTTACCACAAAATAAGATTTTACGTGGCTGAATAATTACAAGGCTTATACCACTGCATTTCAACAATTGAGATTAGCTTCTGTGTGTATGCGGAGAGGAGTTGGGGATGGTAAAGAGTGTAAATAAAATAGTTTTGTAGTGCTCACTTGAGATTATTTTAAGGCATGCTACTGATTTTTAAATGTTCAGATCACTGACTACCAATTCTTTGTGAGGTAAGACTGGAAATAATCTTTATCAAATGCAAACATTTATTCTTATAGGAATTGTATTGGTCAGTATAGCTGAGATATTAAAAACATATTGAATAGTAAATGCTTTCAACACAAAACAGTTAAAAAGAAAAGAATAAACAACTGACCTAGATTTAACATAGTCTAGTTATTTCAAGGCATCCACAGTCTATATAAAAATAACATTTACTGTACTTAGAAACTCTACCAAAACACCCACTGTGAATGAGAGACAGACAAACAATTAGATCTCACGATTGTATGCAGAAATTTTATTTTAGCTATCACAGCATGTGTGTAGTAGAAAGAAGTGATTTCATTTATGAAAGGAACTCTTAGAAGTGATTTGAAACAGATAAGTTAAGAAGTGGCTTATCATGGAAGGGGAAATTGATTCAGATAACCTAATGACTGGTGTATACCGTCACATGTTCTCAGAGTGAAACTCACCCAATACACGACATCCTTTGTGCCACTAAAGGCCCATGTAGGGGCTGTGCAGGCATACTTGAGATGAAAGTCCTTGCATACCTGGTAAGCCTAGTAGGTCTAGGATTTGTATGCAAATGAGTAACTGTCATAAGAGTCACTTGATGAATATACATTACCTCATTTACATAAGTGGTAAAACTCCCATTGTTTTCAATGGGAGCAAGATCAGGCATTAATCCCATGTTCTTCTCTTGTACTAAAAAAATAAAGCTGTGATTAATGAAGTGACATGCTTCATAATTCTTCATGTTAATAAAATCTACGATGGTAAGTAATCTGAATGAAGTGAAGAGTAGATTTTAGTGGATTAGTGGAATATATAATGTGGGGGTTTAAATGAAAACACTTAAATTACTACATTATTTTTATCTTTCAGGACCTTGCCTTCCTAATCCCTGTCATAATGGTGGAACCTGTGAAATTAGTGAAGCGTATCGAGGGGATACATTCATAGGATACGTCTGTAAATGTCCAAAAGGATTTAATGGAATTCACTGCCAGCACAGTAAGTTTCAGTACTGTAACTTTTATTATATTTATGGACAAGAGCCTTTAAAATATCTTTCTATGTTTGCAGTATTAATACTGACACCTGTTCTCATTTCCTGGGACATCTAATTAGTAGGTATTTATGCTATGACCAGGTTAGTGCTGTTGAATATTGAGAACACTACCAATTTAAAATTACTTTTTCTCATGATTGTTGGTGCTGAGCCATTGATAAGAAATGAAACAAAAATTAAATTGGTTGAGTATATGCTAAAAATCTAGTCCTAAAGAAAGACTAACCAAATTCTGCTCTCCTTTACTGTGGGTGTAACGGAGAGCAGACATTGGCCTGATGTCTCTAGTAGTACAGAGACATCTTGATCTCAATGGAGAAAAGGCTTTGGGTTTTGTCTTGATGCTGATGCTGATTAATTTGACAGCTGAAAATATAAAGGCTAGTTAAAAGGAGATGTGTATTTTAGTTAATTTTCTAGATCTTCTTCATCCCACTTTGATAGGAGCCAAAAAGAAGTATTCTAAATCATGCTGTTTAATTCAACAGAAAGATTTTCCTGAGGGTTGGAAGCTTCAGATTTAAAAAGGGATGGACTTCTAAATTTGATGTTTTTAAGTCCAATATTTGGTCCACTTTCCATTTCATATAATTTACTGGAAAACAGTCCGCACACTTCTAACTTAAATTTCACATGATGTTATGATCATCATATTGATATTGGTTACCTTTCAAGCATGTATAGTTACAGGCTAGAAGACTTGTATTGATAACCAAGTCCTACTCTACATGAATCATTAATAGTAAACCTCACACTGTAGAAAGGGATAGTTCCTAAACTGTCGGTAATGGCTCTGGAGTTTATTAAAAACTGTATGAAAGGAGTCCCACCCTATTACACTTAGCCAATATGCAGATTTTAGCAAAAGAACAGCTTTTACTTTAATTATGCAGCAAATGTATGCCTCAAAGGTCTCCAATTAATATGTCAGTAGTAGTTCATCAGCAAAAGGCTGATCAATAGGAGTCATGAATATTTATCATCAAAAGAGTAACTAGACCATGAACTCTGCTGTCATGTTCTCATCCAATAAATGAGACTCCATGATCTAGAACAGTAGAAAAGTTAAATAGAAGTTCGGGGATTCATTTAACTCATTCGGCATTAGTGGAATTAGTGTTTGTGTAAGAAGAAGCTATACTCCAAACTTTGTGTTTTGCTTTGTGGATTAAGGCACAGTGTGGTTCTTCTGAAGATTCCATGTCTTGATGCAATTGCAAGGCAATGGCTAAATGGTGAGAAGGTTAACTCTGTGGGCCTGGCTTGACAGAGCTGTGTTAATGCTAGCCTGGTGGGCTCAGAACAAGTATCAGGCTACTGAGAGAGGAGAGATTAAATTCAGTACCATGTGCAAATGTTGGACAATATTGTCAAATAGTTTGACAGAGGTTAAAATTCAGCTGCACAGGAAAAGAGGGTCCGTGGTAAAAGGTTATCAGGCAACCGACTTAGCAGCCAAGATGCAGCAGTAACTGGACCGCCCTGGCTGTGGGAGACCTCTTTGAAAGCCACATGGTAGTAGTTCTCACTCGAGGCAATTGCAACGAGCTAAAGCAAGGCAGTTGCAAAGCATTCAAAATCAGGATTTGGAATTAGGACTGCTTTGGTAGCCAGTCTGCAGCCAGGAAGTGAAAGGAAAAGGTGAGGATCTAGTAATAGAGCAAGGACTCTTATGTGCAAAAACAGAAGATGGTTTGGTATGGATTGTACCATGGAATATGAGAAAACTGCTGCTGCTGTAGGTGCATGGGCCCAGTGTGGGTGGTCACCCCAAACAGCCAAAGACAGGTTGGCAAAAATGTGGTGGTGGCCCTAATGGGAAAAGGACCTGACGGAACATCTTAATGCTTGTATGGTTTGTGTCTAGACATAATCCATCTAACAACATGGAAGGGCTTTTATGAGACAGGTACCCAGGAGTCCACGGGAATAAATTCAAATTCACTGTACTGGGGAGTTTCCATTAGCACCAAGAGGTAACAAATACATGCTGGTAATTGTGGATGCTTTTTCACATTGGGTAGAAGCTTTCACTATGAAAAATATGACTGCCCTAACTACAGCAGAACAATGGATGTATAATCTGTCTGCAGATGTGGAGTTCCTAATGTAATTGACTCAGACAGTGGTAGTAGATTTGTGGTGTCAGTCATTAAAGAAATGACATCCTGCTAGACACTGATCAGAAGTTTCACATTCCCTATCATCCAGTGGCAGCATGACAAGTTGAGCAAACTAATAGGACCATCAAATCCAAATTAAGAAAAGGGATGAATGTAACAGGCAGCTATTAAGAGCTAGGGAATACAGATCCAAGGCTTTTCCCCTTGCAAGGCCTTAATAAAAAGACCAATGAGATTGTGGAAGAATATAGTTAACCCAGTTGCAGCCCATTTGGCTACTGTAGCCCTATCAGAGGCCTGAGTACAGAAATTGCAAAGGCAAATTTTGCAAGTGCAAAAAAGTGTGATGGGAAAAATAAGGTGGAAGTACAGAAGACCAAGGCATGGTTCAATTCCAAAGAAGACCTGATTGAGCATCAAGTGGAATTGAAATCATGATTCAAGGTCAGGCTCCTTACCGCATTTTCCTGAAGGTGAGGTGGTACGGTCCATACTTGGTATTGGACAGACTTGGCCTCTTTGTATACTTACTAGACTCAGGAAATAAAGACAAAGCTGGGTTAATGGAAGTTAGCTCAAGGCACATAAAAATATGTAAAGAAAGAAGCAAAAAAATAGTTTCTTTCCATTTTGTTTTGTAAATTTGCATCCATGCAGTGGTGATAGTTTACAATGTTGGGGGCAATCTTGTGCTTTAGGGTAGTAGTATATCTGTACAGAATCTGCAAAGCTATTCATGTCACTCTCCCTATCCATTTAAGAGGGCAGAGATGTCAGTGTGCTGCTAAGGCAGACAATAAGTGTTTACCTGGTCTCATGGCGAAACCCTACAGCACCATGCTTATGGTCATAAAAGCAAGAATTAATCTACCATGCTATGCATGGGTGTCAGAGGTGTACTATGCAGAGTTTTAGAGGGAGACCCTAACTTTTGTGCCACAAAAACCCTAAAACAAAGAAACAAACAAACAAAACATACATTGGCAACCATACTGAGTGGCACAAGAGTTGGAGTCTCTTTATAAAATTCTGCCAGCATTCAAAACTAAACCTCAAAATTAACTCCTTAACTAATACATTCAAGCAAGCCATGAAGAAAGGAGAGGGGATTAGTATTTTAACCCTGCAGCCAAAAGCCTTAACTATCCGTAATATGCACTCTGTTACACAAACTTTAAAATAAATTAATGGTCAGGAATGTTAAACAGCACACTGATCTAGACCACGCTAGTGGAAAAGGGAATTTATAATAACAGTGGATAAAATAAGCCTGGAACCTGAAATGTGGAAAAGAGTAGGTTCTGCATGGACAGTATGTAGATGGAGCATGTTGTACAGGGATTGATTCCTACAAAGTAACCAAACCAATCCCAAAGCATGTAATGTAATGTAATGCAACATGTGTAAATGTATGTAAAGGAAGAGGTTTTCTGTGTAACTTTGGGTCTGTGAAGTACCCTGCATCCACCCCCTGTGTTTGAGTCTTACCAACTCAGCATACCTTTGCTATATGCCAAATAAAGATACTTGAGTAACATAATCTGGAGTTGAACTAAATTTGTAGGAAGCCAAGTAGAAAGAGGTCTTAGAGAAAATACCAACAAACTGAAATATGGACCTCAGGATTTAGTCGAATAGCACCTGCAGGACTGTGGAAAGAAACCTACTAAAAAACAATAGTGGGTTATTCTTACTTGGCTTAATACTGCATTTTAGGCTCTGACTATTTATTCAGGATTACACACTAAATATTTGTCTAATAAAAATAGACATCAAAGTGTACTTAAGATAGCAACTCTTGTATTATATGTGGACTCTTAAATATAGAATGCTTTCATTGAGCATAATACAAGAACTAGGGGTCACCAAATGAAATTAATAGGCAGCAGGTTTAAAACAAATAAAAGGAAGTTCTTCTTCACGCAGCGCACAGTCAACTTGTGGAACTCCTTACCTGAGGAGGTTGTGAAGGCTAGGACTATAACAATCTTTAAAAGGGAACTGGATAATTTCATGGTGGCTAAGTCCATAAATGGCTATTAGCCAGAATGGGTAAGAATGGTGTCCCTAGCCTCTGTTCATCAGAGGATGGAGATGGATGGCAGGAGAGAGATCACTTGATCATTGCCTGTTAGGTTCATTCCCTCTGTGGCACCTGGCATTGGTCACTGTCAGGAGACAGATACTGGGCTAGATGGACCTTTGGTCTGATCCAGTGCGGCCATTCTTATGTTCTTATGAGCAACAGACATGTTAATAAGTGATGTTAGCTTAAGTTGTTTTCATGGTAAATAATGGAAAATCTGTTTTATAACGTTCTGTCTACACTAATAGAACAGCAACCACTATTCTTTCACAGAACAACATTTTCCTTTGTTTCATCTTTGTTTCTTTCTAAAAGCTGCTTTGATATAAAGGAAAACAAAATCTCAGTTTTGAAATGAAAAGTTGTAACATTTAATTTCAAAATGGCCCTGGCGGGGGGATGGGGAGGGATGGATCTATTCACCAAATTCTATCAGAATTCATGAATAGTTTTCATGCGCCAAAAAGTGCATTATTTGGTGAATTTACTGTTTGTTCGGGGGTGGGGGTGGGCGGGAAATCTCAGTTTTACCTATGTATAATTGTGACATTTTACCCAGGGTCTGATCTGGACTGTTGAACAGCTGTGTCCCCTCAGTTCTCCAACCTAGGGTACCTTTTACACTGCTTTGCTGTGAGCGCAACCACTCCTGCATGTAAATTACTCCCAGCTATACAGTCTGAGTGCTATGGCCAGCCACTCTTGAATTACATTGCGGAACACCAGCAAATTCCCAGTCCTAGACTTTCCCCCAGAAATGTGCATCTGATACTGTCCAGCCCTTTCCTGGACAACACAAGCTCATATAAATTCTGTCATCTTATTAATAGAAAATTATATGCACAAATTTTGTCATCTCAAATGGAGTTTCCCAAACACTTCAAGCACTGATATCTCTTTTAGCCAAAATCCTTTGCAATACTAAGTTTTATGAACTTATGAAAAATTAGGACTCTAATCTCCTACTTTCCTGTGTAGGAACTTAATTGCAAATGCGTTACAATTCAAATTAAAAATCTGTCACAATTAGTCCAGCATAAGAAGTTAAATTAAAATGACCCCATTCCAAGATACATAACAGCTTCTAAAACTATTAAAATTTCTAAAAGATCACACACTTAGTTTTATCTCAGATTTCTTTAATGTTTAATATTATCCTGCTAAATCAATTACACTAGATGATTGATTTTGCAATCAAGATACACTCCAGAAGCTGACATTCTGTCATTCATGTTAACCAGAATCCAATCAATATTTCTGAGACACCCTGACCTTTTGCTCATGTAAATAATTGGTATGTAAATTATAAAAGAACAGTATTAATTTTACTGATTTCATATGCCATGTTTGATTGCAATATTACATATTAAGTGTCAACACTTGTCTCAAAAGTTTCTGATACTCCACTGGCAAAACTGGGGACGAAGATATCCTAAATAACATCAATGCCAGACAGTCAAGGATTATAATGAAAATCAGGGATGGATTTGGATGGAAAACCCAGATCCCTCAGATGTAGTTCTGATATCTTCACTGAAATGTTCAAGGAGTAAGGAACTATTACATATTCCTGATATATTAGTACATGGCAGTCTCCCTCTCTTGTATTGTATAGTGTTTTTCTACATATATGAAGGTCTAGATTTCAGATGCCTTACTCACACTGGTGAGAAGTTAGCCACATGAAGTCAATCTGGTGAGCAACAGCAGCAGAATTAGACTCTGAGTCAGTATTGAGTCAGGCTCTGACTCAGCATAGCTGTAGTGGGCATTACACTGCATGTCATAATTCAGATGAGAACAAAGTTAATTTCTCTACTGTCTTGGCATCTTTATGGTTGAAAGTTGTTATGTAAATATAAATATTTACCATTCATCAGAAGCAAGCATAATTAGAGTTTATTATACTTCACTTTTATGACTGCGAATGACAAAGTTCTGTCAGCCTATCTGAATGCACCTTTTAAAACAGAGGGATAGTGATCTGCACTACTGAGTCAACATTCATCATAAAACATTTACACTATCAACATCATTAATTAATCATTTGAATGAGAGATAATAATACAGGGCAAATAGCAGCTGCTTGGAAAACAAATGTCTTGATATTTATTGTGTCTAATGCTTCAGCTTTGCTTTAGTATTTGCAGTAGAACACCATTACCCTGTAATCATATACTGTAACACTGTCTATACCTCTTAATCTTATTCAAAGGAGAAACTGAGTTATTCAGAGGCACAGCTGTAGAAAATCCATCTATTTCACAATTTTGAGGTCTTTCCCTGGTTTTTGATTTGCTCTGAAGAATCCAAGACTTTATTTTAAAACTGTATTTTTCTCTCTTCTGGCTAGGAAGATTACCTTTCTGTATGTAAATGAATGCAGTGAATGAGTTACTGCCTGCCACTAGACAGACTGAAACAAGAGAGAGGCCCGCCCTGAAAAAGTCAAGTGAAAATTATGAATCCCCCTGAAACCTGGGGATGTTCAGATTTGGGTTTTGGCTGGGATGTAGTTTATATTCTTAGGGTCTTAAGGGGAAATGCTTACAACAATACAAAAATGCCCTGCACTGCTAGAAAACCAGACTGGGTTCAAAGTCTGGGTTACCACCTCCATAGGTGCTGACTTTCTAATGTGCTGGGGGGGTGCACCCCCCAGCTTCACCTCAGGCCCTGCCCCCACTCCACCCCTTCCCCCAAGTCCCCACTCCGACCCCACCTCTTCCTGCCTCTGCCCTGGTCCATCCCCCCCTCCCCCACCCTGGGGACATGCCCTGGTCTTGCTGTCCCCATCCCCCGCAAGTGCCTCCTGCTCAATGTGGAACAGCTGGTCCATGGTGGCTGGGAAGCACTGGGAGGGATGGGGAGGCACTGACAAGGGGGCTGCCATTGTGTGCTAAGCACCCACCATTTTTTTTCTGTGGGTGCTGCAACCCTGCAGCACCCATGGGCCACAGGGCTCCTGGGTGCACACAACCATGTTGGCCAATTGCACTGGCCCACAGGGCCCCCCCAAATCACAGGGCCCAGAGTGATCACATGCACCTAGGCATGATGGGCAGTTCTGGAAGTGATGCATTCGTCACTTCCACCCCGGACCGCGCCACCCCAGGGACAACCAGGGCCCTGGGCTTGGGGCCCGGCATTGCTGTCAGCGGGCCTGAATAAGGTGTTCTGTCACTGCCTGCCTTGTAATTTTGAATGCCCTAATGCTAGTCTGCTGTAGCTCAGAGCTCTGACACCAGTAGCCAGCCTGAACACATGAAGATCTCACCCTGGCTTCTACCTGCATAGTTCCTGCTTGCAGGGTGACCCCAATAGCCCTTCTGATCCTGAGTCTCCCTAAATCCATCCCCTGAGTTCTTAACTACCAGACTCTTGGACTTTTCTCTTATGGTTCTTCACCCCCAAAGAAGTGAAGCCTGCCCTCAGTTATCCGTCCACTTGGGGCTGCACGCTCCACCCTGATTGCACAACAGACACCTGCTTGGGGTAAAAATAAACAAATTGTTTATTTAAGATAAACATCAGATTCAAAGAGAGCTTACAGCTGCAATGACCTGATCAAAGAAAATGTGCTTGTATACCAGAAAGTGACACTGACTCTTAATTGTCTAGTTTCCCTGCCCAAACTGATTGCAATGTAAAAAGTAAACAGCATATATGGTGAAAAGTAAATCACATTTTTAGTAAACTCAAGTTTCACATAGAGAGGGTTTCTTGTTTTAAGAAATCTTATTTTGCCTTTAACCTTGTATATAGATTGAACAGGAATATTAATATCACTCCAATACACATGCTGTGGAATAAAACAGTCTTAATATAAAATAATAATGTAAATGTAAAATTCAATAAAACCTCAAAACTGTTCCCTCCGGTAATTGCTTATATAACTCCTTGCTTAGATAAGGAGTGAAGAAGAGCAAATAGCACTCATTCAATCAGGAACTTTCAGAACTTTGCTGAACCAAAATAATTGGTTGCAATCTTGGTTGGAAATGTTTGACATTGATGAGGTGGACCTTATGAGAGCTGACTGGAAGGAATAACATTCATTATAGTATTTTCCTAGAACAGAAGTCTCAAAGGGGAAATAAAATGCAGTACACAAGCTCTAGTAGTCAGATCATCAGAAGTAGTTTAAGATGACTGAAGGGACATCCATCAAACTCGACAAGAGGGAACACAGAAGAAGTTGACTCCATTCATAGAAGTTGAGCCAGTAATGCCTTATGTAAAAGTGTTGAGAGACCAATGAGTACTTCAGTGGGTTATATCAATCCAACCATTCAGAGCAAGAAACCTCACAGTAGACTGATATTGCATAGGAGTACTTGTGGCACCTTAGAGACTAACAAATTTATTTGAGCATAAGCTTTTGTGGGCTAAAACCCACTTCATCGGATGCATGCAGTGGAAAATGCAGTAGGAAGATATATGCATCCAATGAAGTGGGTTTTAGCCCACAAAAGCTTATGCTCAAATAAATTTGTTAGTCTCTAAGATGCCACAAGTACTCCTGTTCTTTTTGCAGATACAGATTAACACAGCTGCTACTCTGAAACCTGATATTGCATAGTCTACCTCTACATGAAGATTTTTGTCCTATTCCCTAATAGTTAAAGATTGGTTTAAGACCTGAAACATGACATTATTTTTTTTAGCAGTATAACCATTGTAACACTGAATATTCTTGTTATTCATATAAATGCTCATCCCCTTTTTGAATCTTGGTAAGTTTTTTGCCCTGGCAACAAGTTTCAAAGTCAAATAATGTGTTGTATGAAAAGGTATTTCCTTTTATGAGTTTTGTACTAGCTATCTTTCAATTTCTTTGAATGTCCCATGTTCTTGTATTATGAGACTGGAAGAAGAGAAGCTTCTGAGCTATCAACTCTATATCATTTATAATTTTGTATACGTCTATAATGTCCCTTCTTATTCATCTCCTTTCTGAGGTAAACAATCCCAATATTTTCAGTCTCTCTTCAAATGGCACCTTTTTCATGCCTCTAATCATTCTCATTGCCCTCCTCTAAGGCTCCTCCAGTTCTGCAATATCAGTTTTGTGATGGTGACCAGATTGCACACAATATTCCAGAGGCAACACAATTGATTTCTGTAATGGACTGACAATATTTTTCCATTCCTTATACATGTTACTATCTTGTTTGTCCTTTTGGCCACAGCTGCACGTTGAGTTGAGGTCTTCACTAGCTGTCTATCGTGGAGCCCAAGTCCCTTTCCTGAAGTGATACAGTTAATTTAGATGCCATTTAAGTGTATGAGTACTTCATCTTTTCCCCCTGCAACGTGCATGACTTTGCATTATCCATAGTGACCTCACAATAGGGCATAAGTGGGACTTAAATGGTGCTTTGGCCATGCATGGGTCCTCTACAGAGGAGTGAATTTCATCCTAGGTGCAAGCTGGCTAAACCACAGGTTGACTTAAATAACAAACTCTCTTGTTGCTATAGTGTAAGTGAGAACGCCTTTCTACAACTGGAAGACATTATTTTCCTGCAGAACAAGATACCTTTACCATTTAAAATTATATACCCTCAGCAGGTTTGCAGATGACACTAAACTGGGAGGAGTGGTAGATACGCTGGAGGGTAGGGATAGCATACAGAGGGACCTAGACAAATTAGAGGATTAGGCCAAAATAAATCTGATGAGGTTCAACAAGATAAGGGCAGAGTCCTGCATTTAGGGCAGAAGAATCCCATGCAGCGGAGGGCAACAAAAACGATTAGGGGGCTGGAGCACATGACTTATGAGGAGAGGCTGAGGGAATTGGGATTATTTAGTCTGAAGAAGAGAAGAATGAGTGGGGATTTGATAGCTGCTTTCAACTACCTGAAGGGGGGTTCCAAAGAGGATGGATCTAGACAGTTCTCAGTGATAGCAGATGACAGAACAAGCAGCAATGGTCTCAAGTTGCAGTGGGGGAGGTCTAGGTTGGATATTAGGAAACACTATTTCACTAGGAGGGCGTGAAGCACTGGAATGGGTTACCTAGGGAGGTGGTGGAATCTCCTTCCTTAGAGGTTTTTAAGGTCAGGCTTGACAAAGCCCTGGCTGGGATGGGGATTGGTCCTGCTTTGAACAGAGTGTTGGACTAGATGACCTCCTGAGGTCCCTTCCAACCCTTATATTCTATGATTCTATATGCAGACTGTTTTTAGAATTAGCAGCAGCAGAATTAGAGAACTTTCCAAGCTCTACATACAACATGAATCGTATAGAATAGATATGGAACAATGTCTGCTTCATACTTTATTTCATACTTTACTTTCAGTCTGAGCCAAATCCTATATTGACGTGTAATGCAAGTCTGGTTAGAAAAAGAATGCAGAGTGGGCCACTGATAACTTTGGAGAATGGAATTCAAGTGTCCATATAATAAAAAAGTGATATATTGAATAAAAAAATTGCCTCCTCTTTAAATTCTGTAACAATTAAAATCTCAGTCTAACCTCAATATTTGTCTTATAAGGTAGTATAAGGATTAAAATATAGTGCTTCTGCAATGGATTTTCTCATAAGAGGAGTAGTTATTTATTTTCCTAAATGCATTATGGAAAAATACTAAGTGTTTTTCTTACCACTATTACATAGAAACATGTTTACAAAACTATCAAAAAGTTAATCCCTTTCAGAATATATTCAGTATTGTGTATATCCTTTAGAAAGGAGTAGAGTCCTATCACTTTATCTGAACTGCAAATAGATCCTAATATCATAGCTATTTAATAATGAACGGTACAAAGACGGTTTAGTAATTTGAGAGGTCCTGTTTCTTTAGGATTTCAGATTTCCAGCATTTTGATTTTGGATTTTTTTAATGTCTCATGCTTAAATAGATGAATTCTTTTATTATATTATAATGGACATGAGGCTGCACTCCTCACTCCCACAAACCTGTCATTTACTTCAGTAGGAGATTCCCTGGATAAGGATTACAAAAAGGAGCCCAATTTTCTGTATATGTTAATGCTCTTTCTTTATCACTTAATACTGTGTTCTTATCATACAGTATGTACTGTGTACATATTTTCAATTTTCTTCAACATTATATATTCAAACAAGCAAAAACTATTAGCTATGGCATCAGTGTGATTTTATTTTTTGTGTTTTTTTTCAATTTCTGCTTTAAGCTCTCGGTAAACACATGTTTATTTCAATTCTCCTCCAAAAAGTGGTGGTTTGGTTTGGTTTTGAAAGAGTGAAAAAGTCATTCTCTTATAGATCCATGCAGTCATTTCCTTCCCTCTCTGGGACTTTGAGAGTGGAAGGAAATACTTATTGCTGAGTGCTCTGTTTGGTATATTTTAACAGACTCAAGGTTTAGAAGGCTCTCTGAAAATGTATCCATTGGACATTTTATTTTTTGTAATAGGCTTAGCCTTCTCTATTTGAAGGCTGTCTGCTACTTGAAAGCTCCCAGTGCTTTATAAATAATAAATAATAATTGGAGATATACCAATCTCCTAGAACTGGAAGGGACCTTGAAAAGTCATCAAGTCCAGGCCCCTGCCTTCACTAGCAGGACCAATTTTTGCCCCATATCCCTAGGTGGCCCCCTCAAGGATTGAACTCACAACCCTGGGTTTAGTAGGCCAATGCTCAAACCACTGAGCTATCCCTCCCCCTCAACAATAATTTGGCATTGAGAGACTAGAAAGAAAATCGCCCTCTGGACTGAATTAAAAAATGAGTTGTTTCTTAGCACAGGTCTGTTAATAATGTTTCTGTTACCAAGTGATTATAGGGATATTAATTCTTAGAAATGATTCAGGTTTGGCAGTGTGTCACATAATATATTCTGTGTATTCCTGGCACTGCCTCTTCCATACAATTATAGGCCTGCATAGTGCTTATTACCAGGAGCAGTCCTGTTGGCTCCTGATTGTTGTAAAGTACTCTTCCAAATGCCTTAATAAACTTTCTTTTCAGTGCAGCCTGAAGCATTAAGCCACATGAACATTTGCAATATTCCCATACGTATTTGCATGACACAGGTTTTCACTATTTTGTGGGACCCAGAGAATAATTGAAATACAGGACTAGAAGGGACTTCAGGAGGTCCCAATTCCCCCCACCCCACCACTGATGAAGGATTAAGTATACATAGACCATCCCTAACAGGTCTTTGTCTAACCTGTTCTTAAAAACCTCCAATGACTGGGATTCCACAACCTCCCTAGGTAACCTGTTCCAGTGCTTAATTTTCCTTAGACTCAGAAATGTTTTCCTAATATCTCTCATGCATCAAACTATCCCAATTATTTTTCATCCAACCCTTGGAGAACATGGAGAACAATTGATCACTGTCCTCTTTATAACAACCTTTTAACATATTTGCAGATTGCTATTGTATCTCTCCCTCCCTCTCCCCCAGCCTTCTCCTATCTAGAGTAAACATATGCAGGTCTTTCAACCTTTCCTCATAAGTCAGGTTTTCTAAACCTCTTATCTTTTTTGTTACTCTCCTTTGGACTTTCTTCAGTTTGTTCACATATTTCTTAGTGTGGTGCCCAAAATTCAAGATTCCAGCTATGGTCTCGCCAGTGCAGAGTAGAGTGGAACAGTTACCTCCCCTGTCTTACATACAACATTTTTCATACCCTCCTGTATATATAGCTAATGTGGTTACATAGATCCATTCATAAATATACAAGTGCTCAGTCTTGAGTAAAGTGCCTCAAGGAGATGCTCTGAAAGGTTCACACACACATGATGCAAAGAGAATGAAAACTGTAACATTTATGAACATTTATACAAAGCAAAGATCATACAGCAAAGGGAATGTGAAATGAGATAAAAAGATAATATACAGAAATCATACTATTAAATCTGTCCAAGAAGTTAACCTTGCTCTTCAAAAGTTTGGTTGCAGAGAAAGATAAAAGACAGTTCTATACAGGGTGGGGAGAAGTAGGACCAGAAGATCTGATGCTATACATAGCCTCATCAGTTCTTCTTATGCTTTCCCCATTCATCTTGCCCATTGTGAGGTTGAGTTGTGGAATCATATGGCTACTTCAAACTAGGGTGATTTAGCCTTCGTAAAGACACTCCACAGCCTCAAAAGGAAGATTCATTCCCTGAACTCTCAGAGCTACTGTGAAGATTCAAGCACTCATCTTGCTATTCAGGCAGGGAACTGAGACCCTGAACTTGGCTTAGTAGTTCTACCCATCTAAGGTTCTTTTCTGGCCACCCATCACTGTAGTGTGCGAGCACCTCATTATCTTTAATGTATGTAATCTCCCAACACCCTTGTGAAGTAGGGAAGTGTTGTTATTCCCATGTATAGATGGGAAACTGAGACACAGAAAGAGTAAGTAAGTGACTTGCCCAAGGTCACACAGGAAGTCTGTGGTGGAGTAGGGAACTGAACTTAGGCCTGGTCTACACTAAGAAGGGGGTTCGAATTAGGGTACGCAAATTCAGCTACGTGAATAGCGTAGCTGAATTCGAAGTACCCTAGTTCAACCTACTCACCCGTCCAGACGCCGCGGGGTCGAACTCCGCGGCTCCCCCGTCGACTCCGCCAACTCCTTCTGCCAAGGTGGAGTACCGGAGTGGACTGCGGCGCTTCCGGAGTTCGAACTATCGCGTCTAGATCAGACGCGATAGTTCGAACTCCAAAAAGTCGAACTCACCTGCCAGTTCGACGCGGAAAGTGTAGACGTACCCTTAGATCTCTTAGATCCTAGGCTAATATCCTAACCAATGGGTAATCCTGCCTCTCTAGTTATTCAATATTTTTATCAAATGGCAATGAGTGGCATAGTGAGACTGATCCATATATGTAGAAATATAGGTATTATGACAAAGTGGATATTGTTATTTAGAGTACCCCTTTTATTTCAAATGTTTGTTTGGTTTTAAGTTATTGACACCATAATTTCTACAGAAATGGGACTAAGTGTGCATGCAGGAGAGGATATGGAATGAAACTACTATGCATATGTTCCAGGTCATGCAGATTTATGAGTGTGCAGTTACCTACTATGACATGCTGATTCTTGCACTGGCATATTGAACCCTCTTAAAATGATGTGAGTAATTTATCTGTTAATGTTTGGAGTTTGAACAATCCCCTTTAAGCCCCCAAGCAATTTAGGCAGAGATGAAGAGATACTCTTTATGCTTGAGACCCAGAGAACAAAAGAGGTGCAAAAATCGGAGGTGCTTTTTTAAAAAAAGAGATCCAAAAAGCTTTTCATTACCCTGGGTCCTTTTCTGCAATGCAAACTGCTACTTACTCAAGCAAGTAATCCTACTGAGCTCAACAGGTTTGATAGCATGAATAAGTTTCACTTCATATGAGCAAAGGATGGAAAATCAGGCCCATCGTGTGTGTGTGTGTGTGTGCGCACACGCATGTGTGTGTAGTAGATGTTAATTATTCTAATAAATAAAAACAAGCTTGGGCAACACTTGAGGAAAACATAGCATTTGGATATAAAGCGCAATATGGAGAATTGAGATAATAGTCTAATGGTATGTATCAATCTGCATTACAGATGTGATCCCTTTGTATTCATGAACTACCTCAGGAATGACTCATGGTGCTATCATATTCTGTGCATTCACATTTGCATGTCAATACCCAAAATGTTCTACTAGCTCACAATTGCTCTGCAGCAGTCTCTTGTCAGAGGTTTAGGAATACATTGAAATAAAATACAGACATATCTGTACTGAATTTGGGTTGTTTTTTACTGATATGTGTGGGGGCCAGATTTGTAGAATAATTTCCCCTCTTCTTCTTTTCAGTTCTTTGAGTGTGGCTGATATTATTCCCTTAGTTTTGGCTACTTCCTGGTAATGCAGGAAGGTTGAGTCCTTATGTTCTTCCATAGCAACCAGTCCTGCAAACACTCATAACTGATTTTAGCACTTACTACCAGGAGTAAACCCAATATGTTTGCTGACTCCAGGTAGTCAGTACTATTCACAGAAATAAAGATTTGCAGGAATAGGCCTTTAGGGCTAAATTTTGGAAAGAGCTCATCACCTAGAAGCTCCCAGTGTGCTAAACTCTTCTGAAAATTGGCTATTAGTTAGGCATTAATTCCTGGAAAAACTCCATTGGAGTCTAGGCGTGTTCTTGACTGGATAAGAAATGAGTAAAATGTAAGGCCTTGAGACTATGCCCCTCTGTAAAGGATTGACAGTGAGACCCAGGCATACAGGCAAGAATCTAGTACACCAATGATGATTTAAATTGCTGTTTGTCCAAGGATAACTGATAGATTTATAATCTTGTCAGATTTCAATTTATCCCTAGTACTACTCACTAAGGCATCTGGTTCTGCAAGTGTATTCTATTTGATCCTTTCTTGCACTTAACAAAGGCTGTTTATGCATAAGAATCATTACTCTTATGCAGTTTTTAGAGTTTAATTAAAAGCACTATGCTTTTGTAATACAGCTATTTTTCAGCATTAGAGAAATTGGTCTGCTATTCTGTACAGTGAAGTTCTTCTCCACTTTCCTTTCTCTAACATATTTTATGTTTATAGCAAAGCTACAGAGTAATATTACTGTAGAAGCAGCACATAAAATAGGAAGCAGAAGAAGATGGAAAGAATTTTAACCCCAGTTTGAAAGTCTGTTGCACCTCATTTGATTCTCACTTCACTAATCCAATACATTTAACACCAACAAAGACTGGCCTCATCCCACTTTTCAGCAAATATTTAATAAGTGAATGATGTTCTACAATACTAGTATAATTCTTGGCCAAATGTTAGTCCAAGCTATGTCAACAAACTGGAGCAAAAGCCTTACATTTCCCCATGGTGTGTTGGATTTTGTAGCTGTAAATGCATAAGCCTATCCTGATGTGTCTCTCATTTGAGGCAGGTGCCAAATTGGGCTGACTCTGCGAAGCCCAGTTGCCATATACATGAGATCCAGTGTAGGGGGATGATGTCAGTGGAAGTCAGGCACTGGCTCCTTGTTAATCTGGCTCCTTGTTAATCATGAAAAATGAATGGGCTGCATGTAGCCCAAAATAACAGAACTGTTGATTAGAAAGAGACAACTGTCATCATGCTGAAGATTTCCTAAACTAAACTTCAGCCACATCTGGCTCCGCGTGCAGTCCATATTTGTCACGGGGAGGCTTCTTTTGCACCTTTGTTCAAGAACCCGCAAGGTAGGTCTGTCTTCCTCCCCAGCCTCGTCTTCCTGAGCTGTGTTGCTCCATTTAAAGCTTCCTCTCCAGTTGGAGCATGCTCTGCAGGTCTGGAGGACCAGGGCTACCTGGGCCCAGTGTTGGGTTTGTACATCCCATCACATGGTGTTGTGTCAATCATGTATAGCGCAGTACATCCAGTGGTCCCCAACTCATTAAAAAAGTGTAACAGCTATGTAAGTCCATAGACTACTTGAGGCGAGCTACTCTATAGGCTTGTGCCAGGGTGCTTGGTCAGTGGGGTGTATTTCATCTCCCAAGCCCACATGCACTACTTCTGCATTGAGGCCAATTACAAGATAGAGTCCTGTACAGGAGAATTTGAATTCACCCATAATTCTTAGTGTTGTGGATCATTACTTGTAATAGTGACTGATAAAATTTTGATGCTTTAATAACTTTTTATTCTCAGTGACAGACAAAATGATTTATAAAGAGCTTGTTATATAAATACCCAATTATTTTAAGAAGGTTCATAGGCAACTATGGGAATTGTTGCCCTGAAGGCATGCTTTTACAGTGTTAAATTACATGGTAAGTAACTTAATGAAACTAAGATTTCCATCCCAGTGTATATTAAAAGCAATTAAAATGAGGTGGGGATTCTCTGCATAAAACTTTTAAAGTAGCAAATCTTGTAAAACCAACAAAAAGTTCCAAGGAATGTTGTTCCAAGATCTATTAAATGAAAAATTGCTTAGCTGGGAAATTGTTAATGATACATTTAAATGGGTAAATAAAAGATAAAGAAATATCTAAATATTCCAGATTGGGTTGGAATATAGAATAGAGAAAGAGGGTAGCTTCTTTTCAATTTGTAATAACCCATGCCTATAGTTATTAATTAGGCCTTGTACTAGGAGTGGATTTACAATGAAACAAACCGTGAGGTAGCACAGGGCCCCCAGTGATGGGGGGGCCCCCAGAATGCAGGACAAATATCTGACAATCTGCTCCTGAGTCGAGCCCAGCTGGTGGTGTAGCAGGGCTTAGGCAGGCAGGCTGCCTGCATGCTGTGGCCAGTAGCCCCACGCCACTCCCAGAAGCAGCCGGCTGTGGCACGTCTCTGCGCTCCCCTGGTGGGGGAGGAGGCAGCTCCGTGTGCTGCCCCCGCCCCGGGCAGCGCACAGAGACCCATTGCCTCCCTCCCCACAAGGAGCGCAGACAGACATGTCAGCAGCAGGGCTAAGGCAGCTCCCTGCCCGCTCTGCCTCCCTCCCTCCACGGTGCTTCACTCCTGGAAGTGGCTGGCATGTCCCTGTGGCAGCTAGTGAGGGATGTCTCTACGCACTGCCCCCACACCGAGCGCCGACTCTACAGCTCCCATTGGCTGGGAACTGTGGCCAATGGGAGCTGTGGGGGCAGCGCCTGAGGACAGTGGCGTGTGGAGACGCCCTGCCCCCCGTCCTGCCGAGGAGCCGCTGCTGGAGGCGTGTGTGTGCCGGTCGCTCTGGGAGCCATGCCATCCGAGGTAAGCGCCATCCCCTTGCCCCCCTCCCACACCCTCACCCACACCCCTGCCTCAGCCCAGAGCCCACACTCAAATTTCCTCCCAGAGTCCGCATCCTTCACCTATCCTTCCACACCCCAACTCCCTGCCCCACCCCAGAGCCTACACCCAAACTTCCTCCGAGATCACACACCCCTCAGCCCTCCTCCCACACCCCAACCCTCTGCCCCAGCCCAGAACCCACATTCAGCACCTAAACTTCCTCCCAGAGCCTGCCCCCCACACCACCTCCTGCACCCTAACCCCCTGCCCCAGTCAAGGTACCTCACTTTATTTTCATTTACTTCCCATTACTTATAATATAGGAGGAGGAGGAAGAAAAAAAGAATGAAAAATGGAAGGCAAGGGAGATGAGAGATGTTCTTTTTCTTGTCTGGGTCCTGAGGGGGGGCCTCAAAAATGAAGCTGCCCACAGGGCCCCACTAACTCTAAATCCGCCACTGCCTTGTACAGGTACAAAACACTTAATGGGGATTCACATAAATGCAGGGGCTTACCTGAGCAAATCTCACTGCAAGATCAGTTTTTCTTTGTAGGTCTTTAATAAAGCAGCAGGTGACAAAAAAAAACCATTAAAATAGCAAAATGTGATTTTAAAACCACAAAGATTGTCAGAGTTCATGAAAGCGATTTAAATATAAGATGTATGGTGATTAGGACAAAGATTTCTGTGGCAACTGCTTCCTTTAGAACCTGATCCAAAGTACACTGGAGTCAATGGGAACTTATTGTGCACCTTAGAAGTTCCCACTTGACTTCTGAGGACTTAATTTTGTGACTTTAACTTTCTTTATATGTAACTTCTGGGGTTTTTTTTTAAAGGAGTGAGAGAAAAAAATATCTTTTGTGACTATAAAAATACTAGACAAATAGTTTTTTAAAAGGCACTACTGGGATTTCATATCCCATTCACCTATATCTATACAGAGGGAGCCCCTCATGGGCTGAAAAGCTATACACTTCGTAAAGTTTACACAAGGCCAAGCACTCTTCCATGTACTGGACTGATATGCAAACTTTACAAGATTCACAGAGATTGCCTAAATTTACTCCTTGTGGCTCTTAAAATAAACCACAATCATCATTCTTCTCATGTACAAAGTGCAGTTTTCAAAGACTCATGATTCAGCCACAAAAAATACAACACCCCACCCTCCTCAGTTTTTTAACCAGAATACTTTTAATGAGGACTTGTTCTTGATGAATGTCAGCTTTCTATCCCCAGCTGTTTTTAGCTAGAACACTCTTTAAAAACGTGGCTAGAATTCATCTTATATATAATGGTTATCTCCTGCTTCTCAGAAATGGCTGAAAATCTTTGGCTCAGACTTAAAAAAAATTAAGGCAGAGACCAAACAGGGAAAATGTCATTATAGAAGATGGACAAAGTGGGTGAGGTAATATCTTTTATCAACTTCTGCTGATGAGAGAGACAAGCTTTTGATTTATACAGAGCTCGTCGTCAAGTCTGGAAAAGGTATTCCCAGTAGCACAGAAAAATGCAAGGTGGAACAGATTGTTTAGCATAAATAGTTAGCACATATTGTAAGGGACTGTTCAAGGTAGAGCGGCCGGTTGACACCTGTTCAGTCATAGGACAAAAAGAGAGGGTTAGTGGATTACATATTGTTGGAATAAGCCATAAATTCAGTGTATCTGTTCGGTCCATGATTTTTAGTGTCTAGCAGAGTAATTAATTTAAGCTCCCAGGCTCATCTTTTGATAGTGTTGTGTGGGTTTCTTTTGAACATGAGGACTGATAGGTCAGATACAGAGTGATTGCTTCATGAAAAGTGTTCACCCACAGCTGCTAGGGCATTTCTGTATTTTATCATTTTCCTTTGTGAGTTCATTAGAGAGCCTAGTGATTGTCTGGTTTCACCCACATAGTTGTTATTGGGGCATTTAGTGCACTGGAGAAGATTTACCATGTTATGTTAGGCTATGTCTACACTTGCAGAGTTTTTGCGCTGTTAGTTTCACCGGTGATAGTGAACCGATGAAAGAAAAGCACTGATTTGTGTACTCACTTACTTCCACAGGCGTCAGAGAGTGTTCACATTTGCAGCACTACCATCGCTGATGAGAGCAGTGCACTGAGGGCAGCTATCCCACAGTGCAGCTCTCTCCATTTTGATGACAGGTCTTGTGGGGATGGTGGGGGTGATCATGGGGCATCCTGGGGTCCCTGCACAGCCTCCTCTCCCAAACACTGATCAGCTCCAGTAACTAAGCATTGCTCCAAGCAGGGGATCATTTGCTCCATGGAACAGGCATTGACACCTGGCCAGATGATAAGTGAGCACTTGCCAAGAAAACAGGAAGGGGCATTTCAAAGTTCCCGGGGCTTTACAGTGGGAGAGGTGGATGTCTGTCTACCTGGCATCAGAGCAGCAGAGCTGTTGGCCAGAGTGGTCACCTAGGCACTGTGGGATATCCTGTGGAGGCTAAAATCTCTGTAAATAGGAAGAATATGTCTTCACTAGCACAGCAACGCAAAAGCATCACCGGTAAGAGCTGTACGCCTCTCATGGAGGTGGTTTTCTTTTTGCGGTGAGGCATCTGAGTTTCACAGTAAAAAGTCATTGGCAAGTGTAGACACTCCCATGTTTTTTGCACAAAAAATGAACTTTTTCTGCTTTAAATATCAAATATAGACATGCCCTTAGATGTGTAGGATCCATGGATCTTCGAAGGTGTGTTTTGTAAGTCACCCAGTTTTGTAAGTCCCTTTGTAACTCTTTGCAGTCAAATTTGTGTTTAACTATTTTGAGTAATTTTGTGTTGTCTGCAAATGTTGCCACCTCATCATTTACCCCTTTTTCCAGATCATTTATGAATATGTTGAACAGCAGTGGTCCCAGTACAGATCTTTGGAGGATCCCCCTATTTACCTTTCTCCCTTGTAGAAACAGACCATTTATTCCTACCCTTTGTTTCCTGTTTTTTAACCACTTACTGATCTATGATAGGACCTTGCCTCTCATCCCATGACAGCTTACTTTTCTTAAGAGCATTTGGTGTCAAAAGCATTCTGAAAGTCCAAGTACACTATAACTACGGGCTCACCCTTGTTCACATGCTTGTTGACACCTCAAAGAATTCTAATAGTTTGGTGAGGCATGATTCCCTCTACCAAAGCCATGTTGACTCTTCCCCAACATACTATGTTCATCTATGTGTCTGATAATTCTGTTCTTTTAGTTTCAACTAGTTTGCCTAGTAGTGAAATTGTCAGGGTCACCTCTGGAGCCTTTTTAAAAAATTAGTGTTAGATTCGCCATCCTCCAGTCATCTGCCACAAAGGCCGATTTAAGTGATAGGTTACATACCACTGTTAGTAGTTCTGCAATTTCATATTTGAGTTCCTTCAGAACTCATGGGTGAATGCCATCTAGTCCTGGTGACTTATTACTGTTTATCAGTTTTGTTCCAAAACCTCCTCTACTGACACCTCAATCTGGGACATTTCCTCAGATCTGTCACCTAAAAAGAATGGCCCACATGTGGGAATCTCCCTCACATCCTCTGCAGTGAAGGCCAATACAAAGAATTCATTTATCTTCTCTGCAATGGCTTTGTCTTCCTTGAATTCTCCTTTAGCATCTCAATCGTCCAGTGGTCCCACTGATTGTTTGGCAGGCTTCCTTCTTCTGATATATTTAAAACAAAAAAAGTTTGCTGTTAGTTTTTGTGTCTTTTGTTAGTTGGTCTTCACATTCTTTTTTGGCCTGCCTAATTATCCTTTTACACATAACTTGCTAGTGTTTGTTTCTTTCTATTTTCCTCAATAGGATTTGGCTTCGAATTTTTAAAAGCTGTCTTTTTGTCTCTGGTTGCCTTTTTTAATCTGTTGCTTAGCCATGGTGGCTTTTTTTCTTTCTTTTTTTTTGTCCTCTTACTGTTTTTTGTTTGTTTTTTGTTTTATTTGTGGTATATATATTTTGAGCTTCTATTACGGTGTTTTAAACAAGTTTCCAGGCAGTTTTCTGGCATTCCACTCTTGTGACTGTTCCTTTTAATTTCTGTTTAACTACACTTCTCATTTTAGTTTAATTCCACTTTTTGAAGTTAAATTCTACTGTGGTGGGTTTCTTTGGTATTTTCTCCCCTACAAGGATGTTAAATTTATTTACATTATGGTTACTATTACTGAACAATTCAGCTATATTCACCTCTTACATCAGACCCTGTGCACTACTTAGGACTAAATCAATAATTGCCTCTCCTTTGTGGATTCCAGGACTAGCTGCTGCATGCAGTCATTAATGGTATCCCATCTTGAGGTGATATGTTCTCAGACAACATGGGGATAGTTGAAATCCACCATAATTATTGGGTTTTCTGTTTTTTGTAGCTTCTCTAATCTCCTTGAGCATTTCAGTCACCATCACCATCCTAATCAGGTGTTTGGTAGTATATTTCTACTGGTATACTCTTATTATTCAAACATGGAATTTTTATCTATGGTACTGTTTGAATAATTTAAGATTTTTACTAATTTCAATCTGACTTCTTTCACATATAACGCCACTCCCCCATCTGCACGACATATTGTGTCATTCCTAATATATTTCATACTCTGGTATTACTATGTCTCGTTGATTATCGTTGTTTCACCAAGTTTCTGTGAAGCCTGTTATATCAAATCCTCATTTAATACCAGGCACTCAAGTTCCCCTTCTTAGCATTTAGACTTCTAGCATTTCTATGCAAGCACTTTTAACATTCGTCAATATTTAGTTGTCTACCTTCATGTGATGTAATTAAATGGGACTCTTTTTCATTTGACTGTTTCGCTTTAGTTCCTGTCTGTACTTTTTCAAATTGTATCCTCTCCTCTCTACTAAGATATAGAATATTCCCTTTAACAAATACTATACTCCCCTAAGAAATGTGTTTGTCCAAAATGTGTGCTTCTCCACACCTGTTGAATTTTTCCCAGCCTTTAGTTTAAAAACTCCTTTATGACCTTTTTAATTTTACATGCCAGAAATCTGGTGCCGTTTTGGTTTAGGTGGAGCCCATCCTTCTTGTAGTGGCTTTTCTTTTCACAAAAGGTTGCCAAGTTCCTAATAAACCTAGATCCCTCATCAGAACACCCTTATCTCATCCATGCATTGAGACCCTGCGGTTCTGCCTGTTTAGCTGGCTCTGTACATGGGACTGGTAGCATTGTCTGAAATGTTTCCATGGAGGTCCTGAACTTTAATCTCTTATCTAGCAGCCTAAATTTGGCCCCCAGGACTTCTCTCCTACCTTTTCCTATGTCACTGGTACCTACTTGTACCAAGTCCTCTGGCTTCTCCCCAGCACTGCATATAAGTCTGTCTAGATGTCTTGAGAGGTCTGCAACCTTTGCACCCAGCAGGCAATTCACCATGTGGTTCTCCTGGTCATCACAAACCCAACTGTCTATGTTTCTAATAATCAAATCCCCCATTACTATTACCTGTCTCTTCCTAATAATAGGGCTTTCCTCCCCTGGAGAGGTATCCTTAACGCAAGAGGATACCATGACATCTTCTGGAAGGATGGTCCCAACTATGGGACTGTTTCCCTCCACTTCAGCTTGAGTTTCTCCTTCCCTGAGACTTTCATCCTCCTCAACAGCACATAGGCTGTCAGACTGGGGATGGGGCAGCTCTCTGTCCTAGAAAGTCTCATCTACTTACCTCTCTGTCTCCCTTAGCTCCTCCAATTCAGCCACTGTGGTCTCAAGAGTCCGTATTCTGTCTCTGAGGGCCATGAGCTTCTGGAGCACTTCAATGCCACTCCTCAAAAGGCCAGATGAGTTGCTGACATACCAGCCTTTTCCTCATCCTCTGACTGTTTGCATCCATATGGCTTTCAATCAAATGAAAAACTGGGCTCATGTTCCCCACATTAGCAGCCCATTGTGTTATTGTTAGATTATTGGTCCAGCCCCATAGCTTTTGCCTATGGCTGTGATCCAGCAAAGCACTTAAGCATGTATAATTTTAAGCATGTTGAAGTCAATAGGATTCATGCTTTAAGTTATTCATATCTTTAAGCGTTCTGGCAACTCAACCCTATATCTGAATGTAACCTATTTCTGAAGTTAAGATGAAAATTTCTAGAAATGTTTAGCAATACTAAATATTAATAATTTCTTTTAGTTGTATTTAACTAAGTTTCTAACTATTGAAAGATAGCTTGTGGTTTTGGAATTCAGTTTCTTTAGTTCAGAACTGTAACACGGTGGCACCCACCTCTCGTGAGCACCCCCTGGTTGAATATGTATGCCTACAGTCCCCAGTTTGTGGTGAGCCCTGTTGGTAGTTTCTTGGGGGGGGGCAATGGGGCCAAATCATACATGCTGTCTGTATGTGAAACAGAACAAACCCCTTCTGGGATACACAGTCTTTTAACTTGTCCTGGCCCTGATGTGGGGTGAAACCCCCAGGGCTTCCTCCCTGGAGACTCAATCTTCCTGCAGCCATCCCTGGGCTCAGTCCTTACTCAGGCCCAGCAGACAGCCAAGACCTCCATCTTTGCTCCCGTGGTCCCTGCCAGCACTGAGCTGTGTGTGGTCCTGCTGCTTTCTCCTCTCCTCCAGCTCCAGGCAGCAACTAACTGTCTCTGGCTCTGCAGCTCCTGTCTATATGGACCTCCTGGGCTCTGATTGACTGTTCCCTGCAGCTCCTCTGAGTGACTGCTTCCCCTACAGCCACTCTAGGCCACTTGGAGGACTTCTCTTCTGCTCCTCTCCGGGATGGGGTGTGGCAGGACCCTGAGCCTCCAACAGAGGGCCTCTGGGCCTAGTCCATCCCATCACAAGAACACTACATTTGGAAGTTACTTTTTGGCTTTATCTGTTTGTATACAGATGATACTTCAGGTTAGATAAGGTCTACTAATTAGAAGTTACATTTTCTTGCATTTATAGTTATATGATAGCACAATGCAAGATCTGTTGTCAACAAGGACAGCAAATTTTTCTCTTATCTAATGGCAGACTTATACTTGCTGATACTAAAGCACTACAATTTCAAAGAAATAAAATGATGATCTATGTATAGAGGATGTGACTCTGTATAAAAGAAAGGTGATCATGTTTACACTAACGTATCATCAGAGATGTAGCACCACTGTTGCACAATTGTGATAAATCGTGTACAAAGTATGTAGTGTAAGATATCGGAAAAGTTATAGTCTGCTAAGTATGATTATTCTGTTTATATGCATACATCATCATGGTATATGTAGTTATGAAACTTTGCTATGTGTTTTTATGTCAAACCTGTTGTGTTTCTGGGTAACACCCCAAGACAGATTTATATCAAGGCTAGCCAGCCTGCTTGATGGCCCATTAAGAGCAATCAGCTCTTCCAGGGTCCCCTCCTCAGGTCTCTTCAGGCAGCATGTAGGCAATGAATTCCTCATGACTCAGTGAGGCACATGTGATCCAGGACTACATGTTTGTGCCAGTAACTTTCCGTGTACCTGGAGTAAGAGGTATAAATTGCAGACTGTCTGATCGTTCTGGATCTTCATTCCTGCTCCATATCTCTGGACTATGATTTCTAACAAAGGGACGCTTTCAACAAAGAACTGATGACCCCCCAATATTTGGGATGATCCAGACAGACTTATTGCAAGCTAGTGGATTTAACATCACTGCTATTATCCTGATCTATAAACTCTGAAATCAACTCTAATGTATATGATTCATTTTAATGTCTTAACTCTCTTCCTTTTAAAATATATTTATAAACCTTTTTAGTTACTAAAGAATTGGCTACCAGCATGGTTTTGAGGTAAGAACTGAAGTATATTTTGACCTGGGGAATGTGTCTGATTCTTTGGAATTGGAAGAACCTAATATATGTGATTTCTGGTTTTAATAATAATACATCACAGAAGTCTGGTTTGTCTGGAGGGTGTAAAAGGGGCTAGAGTGCCTGAAAGGGATTGCCTGTGGCTTCATAATAACTAATAAAGTATTTTGGAAGCACACATTTTTTACTGGCTTGGTGAAGTCTTATGATAGAATATACCACCTGTTTGAGGTACATGCACTGTATTTTGGCAGTCTGACCTAAGATGGGCACTCTTAGCTGTGTCCCATACTCAGCCGCTGTGTCCCATACCCGGCAGCATGACAGTAGTTGTGGAAAAAATGTATTATTGGTCTTTATTTGAAATCTATATAAAGCAAAGTGCTTAACATAGATCTTTTAAATCCTGCATTTCCTAGTGTGAGAGTTCAGTACCAAAGTAGCAGGTGGAAGGGTATATATTTTCATCTGTGTTTGAGACTGATTCATGTGATTCCCATTAACAGTAAGTATTTATCTAGCTGTCACAATATCCCTAAGTATGCATGAAACTAGCTTATATTTTCTGCTGAGATTTCATATCTTTGCTTATGCATATTCATTTAGTATTTGTAGCATTTAATGTGTGTCATTCAGAGAAGGCTAGCCATTAATATGTATTATTTCTCTCCCTGTGATCTTCACTTAGGGCCCTATGGGCATATATATAAGGGTATGCTATCCTGATACATAAGGGTTTTAGATATTGTCCCATTATTAATAATGGGAATTATGTCATATTACTATGTGGCTGTAAGTGAAGGTACGTAGCTGTAGATAAATAATAGATACTAATGGGCATTGCCCTCCAAATGAGAAACAGATCTATTATGGTAGGAAAAATGCTGAAGCTGAAAATGTTGATAGATTTCTACAAAGTAGAAAGCTAATGGAACTTCTTTCAAAATCCTTCCTTTCACATGTTTGGATCTTAATTTCCATAGCTGGCTGTGAGGGTGATTTACAGATTCACACTTACTTCAACACACTGCCCAACCAAACATTTGCCCAATGCATAAGGCTACTTTTAAGTGTTTGTTTGTTTGTTTCTTAAAGATGCCTCTTTCTAGCTTCAAAACACAGCTCTAGTAAGTCTCTTACTTGACAGAATATTGACACTCTTCTTAACTGGGGATAGCATTATCTGAAGAGTACTTGTCTTCTGCTGAAAGACTCAGGAAGGGTCCTAATGCATAATCTGGAAGATTGTTCCACAATAGATTATTCTAGACAGTGTTTACCAGAAATCTCATATCGCACATGTGTCAACAGAATTTAATAGGAAGACTACTTATGGCAGCATAAAACTAGAGGCATAATAATGTTGTGTATTTGTGGGCAGTAAGTGGTTTGTGTTTACTTTCCTCATCCCTGAGTGCAATTGCCTTTCAGTGTCTTCAAAAATCAAATAATCAGGATATTTCTGAACAGTGAGATACTTTCAATATATCATTAGGGCCATGGTGTAGCAAAGCTATTTCCATTTGAAGGCAAGAAACCAGCTGTCAGAAAATACTGGCCCCAAAATTCTGAAAAAATTACTGGTAGTTAGAAAAGACTGTCCGGTGTTGAAGCTGGCTCTTACATTCAGTTCATCTCTAATGTGATCTGTTGCAATTTATCAGGAATACCTATCCATATTTTCTCAAGTAGCCTCTGTTTAAGGGCACATTTTTAACCAGCAAAATAATTCTGCTGTGATTTTTGTCCCAGTGGTAAATTGAAACACTCATGTTTGTAGTTAGATATCTAACTACTAGTTTGCACTTTCAAATAATGACACTATCTATCTGATATCAAGAAGACTTGTCCAGGAGCCAATCTGGATCTAGCTTTAAACTGGAAGTAATAATGATAATACTCAGCTCTTACATATCTTTAAACCAGTGCTTAAACGTCCTACTTTTGACCTTTCCTAACCTTTAGTTGATGCTTATTCATTCAATTTTAAATGCAAGTCCCAAAGATACATAGAGAAAAATCATTATAACCTTGCGACTTGGAACTATTTTCATAAATCATATATTCTGAGAAATAGAAATTTAAATATAAAGTGACATTTATTGTAAGTATTTTATCAACTGTCATCTTGCTTTTGATCCATGAGATTTTTGGGTCCTTCACATTTCATTGTTTCAGTAAGTAGCTCACTCTTAGGAGAACACTCTTGAATTCTATTTTCATTGAATATCTTGGGTCAAATTCTATGCTGGCATAAATATGGTAAAGCTCAATTCACTTCAGTGGAGCTGGCCCAGTTTCTACCTACAGAGAATTTTGTCTCTGTTCTGTACTATAGCTTACTGCTACAACCTTATATTAACAAGAATATCTTATTTTAAATCTCATTTTCCTAGTAATTATAGAATTTTTTTAAATCCACATTTGGCTCCTTAGACACATCAACATTCCACTGTAGATTTTTGTGTTCGGTAGAGTCCACAAACAAGGCATTCTGTATGATCTTAATCATATGACACCTCATTCTTTGCTTCATTAAATCTTTCAGTGCTTCTACACAATAAACACCATAACAGAAGAACTAGAAAAACAACTTTAAAGTATCTAGGTAAATCATCTCTAAAGCCCCCAGCTATTTGATCAACAACTCCATCTATAAAAATTGCCAAGGCTAAACTCAGACAGAAAGCCAAGTATTTCAAGATCTGTTTCTCTGTGTTATGTCAAAAATATTATATCTGTTGTTAAAAGTATATGAATCCAGTGATTAGTCATCAGCACACCTTTATCATTGGATTTGAAAGAGCTGGAATAATGTTTGTCAAGGAGGGGGGAAAATGTCTTTTGTTTACTAATGTACAATGAGATTTTGATCTTCAGACTGCTCAGTTTGAGCCAAATCCTCAGATGGTATGCAGAAGCATAACTCCATATAGAAGCCAATGTTTTACACCAGTTAAGAATCTGCGCCCTTGATGTGGTTTGTTTTTGTTTTTTTCTATAGGTGTAATTTTCTCTTTAGGGAAAATTGTTTTACTCTTGTTTAATAACAACATGGGGGAAAAGACTGCATAAAAATGATTGTGAAATTATATATTCATTTGTATTTTCTGTTATTTTAGAGGAAAAGTACTTTGTGTCCCTACATTATAATAAATATTTAAGGACAATTTAAAGGACTAATAAGTCTTATAATCTTACATTATTATTGTCACAGGGTGGGGCTTTCCCCCAGCTTCCAAACGCTTGCTTCCATGCCCAGTTTCCTTTAACAAGGGTTATTTTTTAACAAGCAAGTAAAGCAATAGAAAACAATCTTAATTCACTCTTTCCTCTCAGGCTTTGGGGCCACCCCTCTGAGGAGTCTCTTGTTCTCACACTCTAGGAGCCCCAAATTCCTCCTGACCAAACAAAACACTCCCCTTAGCGTTTTAACATATCACAAAGATGCCATACAGCACTTCACCAAAAGTCCTCCAGGCCACTTAGGGTATGTCTACACTGCAGCATGAGCCCAGGATTTGAACTCAGACTCAAGCCTCCCTTCCCCTCCCCATCTACATACTAATCACATTAACCAAGGGCTCAGATCCAGGGACCCAGGATCCCACGGGGATGGAGGGGCCGAACCTGAGTCAAGCCAGGACACTATTGCTTTGTAGTGTACACACAGCCCCACTGGATTTGTGCTCTGGGAATCTGCCAGAAGTATCCCTGTATCCCATTGGCTGACTTTCTTTGTCCTCTGGACAGTCACATTTGGTGGGCAGTCGTGTTTTCCCACAATGCACCATGAATAAAGAGCTAGAGCAGCCACATTTCAGGTGGGCACTAAGAAGTCTTGGATATGGTTGGTTGCACTCAGGTCTGCATTCTGTGGTCTGGATGCTGAAGCCCTGAATTCAGGCCTGGCTTAGAAAATTCTTAACCTAGGGTTGACTATCCGTGTAGAAACTCAAGCCAACCCACGGTCTGCTGACTCAACCTTTGGTTTACACTGCAATGTGGACATACCCAGAGTATTGTCCTATTGCCAGGAACCTTAGCACAATTGCTCATGCACAAACCCCTAGTCCCAGTTGCCTTCAGTCTTATTGCAATGGGATCAGGGTCACATTTCCATTCTCACCAGGCACAAGCAACATACAGTCTTCATCGCCTGGATTTCAAGGTCCCTGCATGCATAGGCCTTTCTATCTCTGCATGCAGAATTTCTACCTCAGACTTGAGGTCATGGACCATGAAGAGTAAGCATTCCCTTTCCTCCTTAGTGAGCTGAAGAGCTATTGTGAGTTGTTTTCTCTCATGCTTAAGATTCTGTAACTTGTGTTTTGTTGGTCCCAGTTTGTTCTTTAATATCCCCTGTATTGTCTTTTAATATTTTTTAGAGGAAAAGTATTGTGCCCTTACATTATAATGCATGTTTAAGGACAACTTAAAGAAATAAAAAGTCTGATAATCTTACATTATTACTGTCACAGGGCAGAGCTTCTCCCCAGCTTCCAAACACTGTCATGCCCAGTCTCCTTTAAGACGTATTATTCTCTTAACACGGGCAAGTAAAGCAATAGGAAACAGTCTTAACTCACTCCTTTCTCTCAGGCTTCATGGCCTCCCCTCCCAGGAGTCTCTGGTGCTCCTGCTTCTGGCAGCTTCCTAGTTCTAAACAGCTCTGCTCCCTTCCTGGAGCAGTAGCCCCAGGACTGCTTCCCTGAGCACCTCACCCTTTGCCCCAGGGACTCACCACAGGAGTTAATTCCGCTCTGCTCTGCTCTGCTCCACTACACTATATCATGGAATCCCTTCCCCAGGCACAGCCTGTCCCAATCACTGCCTTCACCTCCCTCTTTAACTGGCTGGATTGGACTCTCCTGCTCTGACACAGGGGAGTGGGGCTCAGTTCTATTCACAGGGACCAGCTACCCTGTGACAATTACTAATAGTAGCACCCTGTCATTATTTATTTATTTGTAGGTTCCACGCAAGTTTAGGCAAAGACCCTCGGTCAGTAAAGCACAGGTGAGAATGGAACACTTAAGTAAATCATTTTAGTCCGTTAGAATTATTGTATATAAGAAAAAATATAAAGCAAACAAAGGCAGATAGTTCTAAGGCAAAGTGTCAATACATCAAGGTAATCAGGGGCATATATACTAGGGTGACCAGATAGCAAGTGTAAAAAATCAGGATGGGGTGGGGGGTAATAGGTGCCTACATAAGAAAAAGCCCCCAAAATCTGGACTGTCCCTATACAATTGAGACATCTGGTCACCCTAAAATATATCTAAGGCAAATTATCAACACTTCCATTGTTTGAAGCAATCAATTGGGAAAAACAGTCACTATAAATCTATATATCATCCTATGTTTGTTCTTTGCTCTTGATGAGCAGCTTTCGTCAGAAAAATGACTTGTTTACCTATAAAAGGGAGTGGAAACTTCCTGTGCCTAAGGAGCAGCTGCACCAGGGAGTGGGCATCCGACGAAGTGGGCATTCACGCACGAAAGCTCATGCTGCAAAACGTCTGTTAGTCTATAAGGTGCCACAGGATTCTTTGCTGCTTTTACAGAACCAGACTAACACGGCTACCTCTCTGATACTTGCACCAGGGAGGAGATTCTACTGTGGGGAAGACGGCTTTCATTTTTGTTGGAGATTCCATCCACACATCAGTTGGGTACCTTGACCCTGTCCTCTGCCATACTAGACCTGTTCAGTTTTTTGCTACGGGAATACATCCGACATCCGCGGCTCCCCCGTCGACTCTGCTACCGCCACTCAGGGGCGGCTCCAGGCCCCAGCACACCAAGCGCGTATTTGAGGCGGCAAGCCGCGGGGGGTGCTCTGCCGGCCCCGCGAGGGCAGCAGGTAGGCTGCCTTCATCGGCTTGCCTGCAGAGGGTCCGCTGGTCCCGTGGCTTCAGAGGACCTCCTGCAGGCACGCTTGCGGAAGGTCCACTGAAGCCGCGGGACCAGTGGACCCTCCGCAGGCAAGCCGCTGAAGGCAGCCTGCCTGCCATGCTTGGGGCGGCAAAATGCCTAGAGCCGCCCCTGCCATCACTCGCTCTGGTGGAGTTCCAGAGTCAATGGGGAGCGTGTTTGGGGATTGATATATCGCGTCTAGACGAGATGCGATATATCGATCCCCGAGAAATCGATCGCTACCCGCCGATATGGCGGGTAGTCTGGATGTACCCATAGAAAAGGTCTTAATGACTATGGGGTATCCATGGGTTTACCTTGACCTGCAAACTTGTGTGAAAATTATAAAGTGCCTTGTCTTTGTTAGGATTTTACTTTGTGTTAGTTAACCTGAGTTAAGAACATACCTTTTCGCCTAGTGAAGACAAGACAGTAACTATATATATTAGATGTAGTATTCTTGTTTAACAACCACAAGAAACTGGATGGCTGTTTTAACTGCATCTTCTTTAGGAAGAATTGCTCTAAGACGGGGTGGGCAAACTATGGCCTGAGGCCGCATCCAGCCCTCCAGACATTTTAATCTGGCCCTCAATCTCCCACCGGGGAGCAGGGTCAGGGGCTTGCCCCATGCTGGCGTTCCAGCCAGAGAGCAGTGTCAGGGGTTGACCCCACTCCACACATGCCATGGCTCCGCACGACTCTTAGAAGCAGCGGTATGTCCCCCCTCTGGCTCCTACTTGTAGGGGCAGCCAGGGGGCTCCACACACTGCTCCAACCCCAAGCGCGGCTCCCACAGCTCCCATTTGTCGGGAACCTGCTCCCTGCCCGAGCCCTGATCCTTTTCCCACCCTGCAAACCCCTCAGTCCCAGCCTGGAGCACCCTCCTGCACCCCCAACCCCT
Source organism: Mauremys reevesii (assembly GCF_016161935.1). NCBI lineage: Eukaryota > Metazoa > Chordata > Testudines > Geoemydidae > Mauremys > Mauremys reevesii. The sequence goes on along the minus strand of NC_052628.1, from coordinate 50,650,138 downwards.
CATCCCCCACCCCACCCCAGAGCCCGCACCCCCAGCCAGAGAGTTCACACCCCAGCCCCTATCCCAGCCTGAAGCCCCCTCCTTCATCCTGAATGCCTCATTTCTGGTGCCACTCCAGAGCCCGCACCCCCAGCCGGAGCCCTCACCCCCTCCCACATCCCAACCCCCAATTTTGTGAGCATTCATGGCTCGCCATACAATTTCCATACCCAGATGTGGCCCTTAGGCCAAAAGGTTTTCCCACCCCTGCTCTAAGAATTCTAGAATTTGTTAAATTGCTCAAACATTGTTATCTACACAAACTCTTAATCGTGACAAGATGACAACGATTAATATAAGATATTTCTATTTAAGAAGGAGGAAATAGACTTTAAATATTGAAATGCTTCATATCATAATTAGCAGTGCTGGCAGTTTGACCAGAATCTGACCCCAATTTTTAGATATTATATTTCATTAAATAAACTACATTTAAATGTTCACATCAAAACAATATAATAAACTGTAAATTAAATAACTTTTTTATAATCCATGTTCTCATCTTAAGTACATTTAAGTTCATTTTCCTTTCGGTAGAAGCCTGCACTTGTCTCAAAAGTGAACTAGTCTTTCTTCACATCAGATGTAACTTTACACAGTCAATTTGGTTGGATTGAGGGGCCCATTGCCGCTGGAGTTGCTGAAAATATATGATAGAAGCTTCTACAATATACACTAGCTAGCTCTAACTAACTGACAGATAGAATAATTAAAAGCCTCCATCTTTCCACACTGATCATAGCTAATTGCTCACTAGAGCTAGAATATGAGGATTAGTGTGAAAATGTCTGATACTTAAAATTCAAACTATGTTCTAAGTAAGCTCACAGACCACATGGAATATGTTGTACAATCGTGCATTTTTTCCTTCATATTTATCTATTAATGACAAACCAGAGAAATCTAAAATCTTGATAATCTTGAATCAGAAAAGCTCTTAAAAGGATAAATTACCATTTTAAAGTCACCAAATGAAAGAGTTTGCTTTTTTTTCCAGTTCACGGTGACCTTGATTTTTTTCACAGAGGCATTAGCTTGTATTAAAATGATGAACAACCTGAAGAAAACATAAGAGTAATGGGTTTTGTTTAAAAAGGCAGATAAGTACCTAGTTAAATTTTATAAATACATATAAAGAATTTAATTTATCACTGAGCAGTTTCTATTCTTTGGTCATTAGCTAGTGACAGATTTTATTTCCAGGACAATGAGTTACTTTTCTCTCTGAGTAGGCTGAAATTAAGGTAATAATCTAGGGAACCTTTATTACTCCAATATTTGATCCCTTTATAGGCAGCAAATAATAAGACAAGAATGAAGTATAGGACCCTAGGGGTCATGTGTGACCGTTAATTTCTAAGTAGAACTCTGGAATTTGGCTTGTTAAAGGGACTGAGCGGCCTTCATATGAACTGAAGGCCCATTAGTATGCATCTGTCCTCAAGAGAAAAGATCTCAGGAGCTACAAACACACCACGTAAAATTAGCAAGCTCCCTCACTTCCAAATTATTTTTGTGACTTAGTCCTGCCCTGAGTGCAGGGAACTGGACTAGATGACCTCTCAATGTCCCTCCCAGTCCTACGATTCTATGATTTGAAACAGTTAGAGCTGGAGCCAAATTTATGTGCAAGTTAATGGCAGTAATCCTAGGTACCTGAAGAAGAGCTCTGTGTAAAAAGCTTGTCTCTCTCACCAACAGAACTTGGTCCAATAAAAGATATTAGAGTACCTCACTCACCTTGTCTCACTAACCATACCAGGATAACTCATGTCCTTGATCCCTTCAGATATGTAGTTGATATGTGAACACTCTAGCTATGTGTAATTTTAAACATTTGTCAGGTCTGTCATGGATCTATATGCAGAACCCCAAACTCTAGAATGATATATGGATTTGTGATGCTACAAAATAAATGTTGTCCCATTAACCAGTAAAGTACATAGAAACACTATAATGTGAAATATACAATGGGGAAAAAACTAGGGATGCACCTCTGTAACTGAGGCTTTTTACACTTACAGCGCTGCTGGCGCTGCGCAGCGCTTGAAGCGCTAAGTCGTCAGCGCCAGCGCGCTGAGAGCGCGCCCCAGCGCCTCCTCTCTCCACCTCCGTGGTGGGAGGGCGACAGCGCTGGGCGCCAGCAGCGGCGGCGGCTTTGGCACACACTGGCGCAGCGCGCAGCGCGCAAAGCGCTGGCTGGAGAGAGTTTGTCACCCTGCTGCAGCGCTGCAAATTTGTAAGTGTAGCCAAGCCCTGAGAGCACAATCTGGCCCAACTGACATGTCATGCCTATACAAATTTTATAGTGAAAGGTACTAATGTCATGCATGTTATGAGTTACTGAAGTATAAGTACTCTGGATGAAACTCTCACCACATCCAGACAGTCATTTAGGCAGATTGTGTGGTAAAGCAGTGTTTGCTGGGCAATCAAACATCTCCTCAGATTCAACTGTATTGCAAAGCAACTGCACAACAGAAGAGTTGAATGCTCAGGCTCCTCTTTTGATGTGATCCTAGGTGAGCAGCTTTGTCTAGCAGGTTTCCCTAGTATAGCCTTCAGGTTGAAGCAGGAACATGGAACAAAAAGAACAGGAGTACTTTTGGCACCTTTAGAGACTAACAAATTTATTTAAGCATAAGCTTTCATGGGCTACAGCCCACTTCATCGGATGCATAGAATGGAACACACAGTAGAAGGTATTTGTACATACAGAGAACATGAAAAGGTGGAAGTACCCATGCCAACTGTAAGAGGCTAATTAGTTAAGAAAAGCTATTATCAGCAGGGGAGAAAAACTTTTGAAGTGATAATCAAGATGGCCCATTTCGGATCATTGACACGAAGGTGTGAGGATACTTTAACATGGGGAAATAGATTCAATTACTGTAATGACCAAGCCATTCTCAGTCTCTGTTCAAACCTAAGTTAATTGTATTGAAGGCCGGAGAGAACTGATGAAAGGGCAGTGGTGTTTTAATTGAGGGTTTTTTGCAAGAGGGTTGCCTGTGTGCAGTTTGGGACCATCTCTGGTCAAAGAATCAGGACAGGTGTAATTGTTAGAAATAAACAAATTACACTAAGAGAATATCTTGACACAGTGTAACTGATTTCTGCTTCAACAGGGAACTGACCTGTTTTGCTCTGAAATCTACCTACTTAACAAAAGAGGCAACAGAAGTGTGCATCTGGTCAGTTTCCAGAGATGGATTCTAAAGTTCTCCGTTTATGTGCATAGCCTCAACATATGAAATAGCCTGTGTTATGTATTTTGAGTAGACAGCCACAGTCTCTGCTCAAATGCATTCATACTACCAATAGAATGTTGGAACAGTTAAACATGTCCAAAGCACTTGTGTTCAAATAGTCAAAATGAGTGGTTTCACCTAAAAAGTGAAAGGTTTCAGCAATGTGTATCACTTATAAGCATACTTATGCTAAAAACATGTGTAGCTGTGTCACATGTCATGAATGCAATTTATCTAATGTGCTTACTGAAACAAACAATTCACAGGAACTCACTCTTATGATTTGAGACATTTTTCATCTAGCTCAGCTCTAAATATGGTAAGATCCAAGACAAGGGAAATCGTATGGATCTGTGCCATTCTGCATATATGCAGAACATGAATGTACTACACTCATATTACTGTCTGTAATGAGGCTGTCTAAAATTCCTTTCTCTATTCAAAATACAATTCCAGCAACTTTTTTTTCTGAACTTCTCATAAATGAAACCACGTGGGTAGAAAATTGAAATTTAGCATGGAAAATGGCCCTTATTGAAAGGAAGCATCTTTAAGCTTTCTGGTAAAACTGGTTTTGATTTGACCAAGTTAATACTCATTGAAAATAGCACTCTGCATATATATGGTAGATACTGCAAGAGTTTATTTGCTAAACTAGATAAAAAGGGGTAGCTAAGGAAACAATGAAGCATAGGCATAGAGGGCTAACGGGGCTGTGCAGTGAAAATTTAATGAAAGTGTACAGTGGGGCCCAATATTGATTGTGCGGTTTGTAAGGTGGTTGAGGGGGGGAAATGTATGATGATACATTTCATTATTTGAGAAATAGCATGAGCTTCATGTCATTGAAGATTGTCATATTGAAAAGCACACAGGGAGCACAGATAGGATTGTGTGTACAACCTTTAATTTCTCATTTACTGACTTTTGAGTTCTTTACAGTGCAATATATACATATGTCATACTCAGATATATAAGTTCCCAACAAAGATTTTGGGGTCAGAACTTCACAGAAAGGTATATCCATCCACTAACTCATGCTGCATATATACAAATACCTGATTAACACACCCATATTGAGTATTTGTTTGTATAAACTTGAAGCTTGTCACTTGTGTCCTGTTTGAGTGCACTGCTATTTATAGAAAAAATATCTTTAAGGCCCAAAACACATTGGTTTATTAAGAGGTGTCACATTGTGAACTTTGTCTGGTGATCTAATGCAACCATTTTCTGCAGCTTTGTGGTTTAAATTAGAACAGGGGTTCTCAACCTTTTTCTTTAACCCCCGCCCCCGAAACGTGCTATAAAAACTCCACAGCCCACTTGTGCCACAATAACTGGTTTTCTGCATATAAAAGCCAGGGCTGGAGTTAAGGGGTAGCAAGCTGGGCAATTGCCCAGGGCCCCCATGCCACAGGAAGCACCATGAAGCCAAGTTGCTCAGGCTTCTGCTTCAACCTCAGGTGGTGGGGCTCAGGGCCCCAGGGTTCAGCCCCATGCACTGGATTTCAGCTTTTTGCCCTGGGTCCCAGCAAGTCTAACACTGGTCCTGCTTGGCAAACCCCCTGAAACCTGTTCGCGGCCCCCCAGCAGGCCCCAGACCACTGAGTTCGGACATGGGTTCTCAACTTGGGGAGGGTCTGACTACACCCCATTTCCTAAATGCCTAAAGGGGACAGGGAATCCTGAAATGTTTTCTGTTGCAAAATGGGTCACAGTATAGAAAAGGTTGAGAATTACTGAGCTAGAACTTCCTTTCTGCACTCCCTGTCAAGTTCAACAAAAGTTGAAAGACACCTCTTCCCTGCAGTATCAAACTCTGGAAGCTCCCAAATAAAATTAGCTAACTACTGCCTTTTGAATTTAATAAAATTTATAAGCTATTAGATCAAGCTGTTAGTTCTTATTTACTGACTAAGTCATGCACAGAAAGGGAATTATTTAGACACTAAAACAATTAGATTGTCAATTAGAGGGTTTTTTTAAATGAATTAAGATGAACTGAGAGACATTCTTAACTGGCAGCTGTTGCTAAAAGAAAAACAGCTACAGTTCTAAAAGTAGAATGAATTAGTTACTCTCTGAGCTAATTGGATTATTTATTTAGGGCACAATTTTGACCTGCACTATGTGCCCACACAAGGAGAGGGCACAGTTGCTGCTTTACTTCCCTACATAGGCTACCTGTTGCAGGGCAGGGTTACATTGCCGGGGAAGAGGGGAACAATCTTCAGCAGCTGCTATTCTCCCCCATGCAGGTGGGCATGGAATGGGTGAGTAGAGGCAGAGAATAGATGAATCTTTCAGTCTACTACTCTTTTCAAACACAGGGGGAAGAAATCTCTGCCAGGTATATGATGATGCAAATTACTTTTCCCAGAAGAAAAGGAGGAACCTCTGACTCACTGTATGGTCCCTCATTTCCTCCTGGACCAGAACAACTATGCACTGCCCCTTTTTCAGAACTTGTGACAAAGCCACATTGTAGCATTTAATTCTGTTGTTGTTTAACGGGACATTTCAAGATTGTAGCATGTGTTTCTGAAACTAGCCAAATCTATATGTGCTTGATTGGATTTGATTGTTAAAATTGCTCTGTTTTGAACACATTTTGCACAATTTGCATTCTTTGCTGAACATATGTTTACTGTCCAAAAATATGTTTCTGATACTAATATCATCCATATGGCTCTTTAGAGAATGACTGTCTAATTTACAGTGCATGAAACAAATACTTATTACTTCTTAAAGTGTTTTGCTAATGCTGACACTATGTATTTCCCACAGATGTAAACGAATGTGAAGCTGAACCTTGTAAAAATGGTGGCATTTGTACAGATCTTGTTGCCAACTATTCCTGTGAGTGTCCAGGTGAATTTATGGGAAGGAACTGCCAATACAGTAAGTACTGCAATTTTATTTTACAAATCTACCTGTTTAAATTCTTTACTCAAAGTATTACAGAAACAACCATGTAATAGCATCCAGGATTCCACTATATCATTAATGTATGGATAAATACAATATTAACATAAAATGGGCAGATTATGAAGTTGGCAGACCTTGGGTGCATTATGCAGTACATGGTCTTTCAACCAATTGGGGGGTGGACCTCTTAAATATGAACTGAAGGAGCATCTTTTTTAAAGGGGCTTCAACTTAGTCTCCAATTTTGCAAGCAAAGGGGTCTACAGCTGTTGTCCTACAATAGGCAAAAGGGCAGGGAAATTTGAAAGAGCTGATAGACATAGCCCATAAAAGATATGTGATACTGGAGAGAATTAATAGGTTAAATTTATTTGGCTATGTTTTGGGAGGCTGATGCTTATAGAGTTTGCAAACTGCTCTAGAACAGTTACTAACATTGACTCAACAGCTTTAACAGATTTAATAACTCTTGCTTCCTGTTTTCTTGGTTGCTTAACAACCCTAGACTCTCAGCTGTGAAGTGCATCCTAGTGTAGAGATTCAGAAAGGCTGAAATTGTGCCAGGAGGACTAAAAACCATCACAAGATGGTCTCTACCTATTTAGTGTTGACTGGCATGACAGGAGAGCCTCCACACTTGGGTCATATCTTTTTCAAAGGAAAATGATACAGCTGTTAAAGTTGCTGATACAGTTAAAAATATGCTTCAGCATATTAATGCTTAGTAGCAGATAGAATACATTATTTTTTTTCCAGATTCAATTTTTATGTTTTTCCATGGAGTTTGTGGAGGAAAGATTAAGGGCTGCACTGTGTGTGAGAGGTGGCTCACATTAATGGAATCCCAATTCAAGCATCACATATTAGATTGATAGAGTAGAATGTTTTGATTTTCTTGTATCATTAAGTGTTATATAAAAATTGTTGATAGATCATTTTACAGGGTACTTATACTTGATAAATGGAGTAACTGACAGATTCTTTATGAATTCATCAAAGGATCATATCTATCTTGTGGGGGGTTATCCTTCTGTGACGTTCCCCTCTGGTATTTTCTGGACCGGTGATCTGTGAGGTCACTCCAATCCTCGACTCTGAGAGCCAGCCTTACTCTGCTCCACTGTGAGAACCCCCACTCCCGAGCTGTTCACGCACAGCCTCTAGCATGTAAACTGTTCCCAGTTACGTGAGTGAGCACTTTTGGCCAGCCGCTGCTTGGATTGTGTAGCTGAATGACACTAGCCAATATCTCCAGTCCCAGACACAACCCTAGGAAACTCCATCTTGCAGTGTCTAGTTATGTGCTTATATGAGTCTCTGACACTCTTCAAACCAAACACATGGCTTCAGGTAGAATAAACAAATAAATTTATTAACTACAAAAGTTAGATTTTAAGTGATTATAAGTCAAAGCACAAGAAGTCAGATTTGGTCAAATTAAATGAATGCATTTTGCTTTTTAAGCTGATCTTAATACTTTCAATGCCCTTACAAACTTAGATACTTCTCACCACAGCTGTCTGATTGCCCTTCAGCCAGGCTCTCCCCTTTGATCAGCGCTTCAGTCTGTAGATGGAGGTGGAAGAGACAGAGAGCATGGCAAACATATCTCCCTTTTATTATGTTCTTTCTTCCCTCTTGGCTTTGCCCCCTCCCTTCAGAGTCAGGTGAGCATTACCTCACTATCGTCCCAATCTGACCAAGGGAAGAAGGGTGACTCACTCGGGAGTCCAACAGACCCTTTGTTGCTGCCTAGGCCAATGTCCTTTGTTCCTGTGAGCCTGGGCTGGGTTTGTCCCATACATGCCCTGATGAGGTGTGAACTGCCCCTCTGCTCCTGGAGAGTTTTGCCTAGGCTTGTTTTACGCCATGAAGACATATTTTCAGACTCATAACTATATACATGACATTACAACCTACAACATTACTATCACAACAATGCTCAGTGCATCATGAGCTTTCCAAAGGAACCCGACATAACAAACTTTGCACTGGATACCACACAATCATATTATAAGGATGAACATGGGCATGCAGGGTGTTCCCCCTGAGGTACAGAGCATCACACCTTCCTATTTCTTGCAGGATACAAGAATAAAGAACCATCAAATAAATATTTATGGGATTTCAGGCCATATAAGTGCAATACCCTTTGCTGCTAAAAAGTAGATATTATAATTAGATAATAAAGAATGGATTTTTGAAGGGACTGTTGCTTTTTTAGAGACATCACCTTTTATTTGTTTTTGGCTGTCCTTGAGGTCCCAATATGTAGAAGTCAATGGCAAAATTTGCATTAACACCAGAAGAGCAGTACTGAAACTTAAGAGATACTCACTTGTGTTCTCTCTTTGAGTGGTCGTGCTGGTTTCAATGGGTCTACTCACATGAGTAAGTGCTTAACAATGTGACTTGCAAGGAAATATCTTGGGGAATTTAAAAGGGTAACTTTGCTGGGTTAGGAAGAATTATAATAATTTGTATCAATTTATTGAGCACAAACTTTTCAAAAGCTTGCTGAGTCACCTTGATGTAGACTTCCAAAAACACATTCATTATGACTTAAATGTGATTTCTAAAGAATGTGCTGGAATTAGTAGTGACAGAGATATGTAACAAAAAATTGTTATTCCTAGGATGAGAAAAATGCTTACAAATGTGTGTTTCTGTGTGTGTGTGTATGTATGTGAAAGGCTCACAGTCCTGTACTACAAGATTGTGTTCCTTATTCTCCTGGGGGAAGGGGAAGAGAAGTGCTGCTGTGGAAGCCAGTTTTTCTTCGACACTGCCAATAATTTATGTAGGAGGCAAAACCCAATGAGGAATATAAACCAAGTGTACCAAGAGAGAATGCAAAAAGAAATTGGAAAGCAATATAGTTGCTAACATCAACATTTATACTATGTATAATTTAAAAGAAAAATAAACATTTAGAATATTTGATCATACTACTGTCTGTAACTACCCATAATGCTTCAGGTTACTTTATGGTAACATAAATGGATGGACAGGTGGCTAAACATCTGTGCTGACTACAGATCATTGAATTATCCTTGTTTTGGGAGCTCACCATATCTTCCCTAAGCACTTAAACACTGTTTTAATAACTTTTAGCATTCGTTTGTGAGCTATAAACATAAACTAGCTTTAGTTCAGTTCATATTAAAACATGGACTCTTAGTAATGTACCAACATTATTATTGTGCACTATAGCAACTCCAAACAGCATCACTGTAGTTAAAGTTGCAAATACCCAATTCTATTATAAAGAGTTTTACTATGTTGTTACATCTAATTATGTAATTACAGGTAGTAATTACACATTCTAATTACATCATTATGCATGTTTACAGTAATTATGTAATTAAATGCTGTTACACTAATTATGTAAATGCATGATTACTGACTAAAATTACCTCAGACAGCTTAAAGATTTTTTACCTAGATCATAGACTATCAGAAACATAGAAGACAGAGCAGAAAAATACATATTATGTCATCCAGTCCATTTTCCTGTCAATGTTGGGCTGTGCTCTAGAGTGCATTTTCTAGTGTTACATCTAGGTTGTCCCAGATAATGAGGCTTCTGCCATTTCCCTGGGGAGATTATTGATTCTAGGAAGTTATTCCTAAATTTTCTTTTTCCTGATTTTCTTTTACCACTCTTAGTTATAGATTCTTAAATCATTTATTTCTGTCCTTCATGTTTAACAATTCTTGGATTTGCAGAGACTGTTATTTTATACCCCAGTTCTGCAAACTGCTCAGTATCCATGGAGAGCCCAGTTCACAAATCTCATGAGCTTTTCATGTCAACTGATATGATTGTAGTGGGAGGGACAGGCTAGGCTGGAGATGAGTTAGTGAGGCAATTCCTGCGCTCAGACTCTTTCTAATGCTACTGTTGGTAGGAGGGAGTAGCAGAGAACTTTTCAGGGCTCAAACCCTACAGCTGGGTTGGGAAGAACAGACCATGCTTGTGCTGTTTTGGTGCAGACGCTGTGGTTGATGTTGAGGAGTTTTATTTGATGTGGTCTGTGAATACTTAGTATGGAGTCAGCAAAAGAGATCAGGCTAGGCTGCAGCCATACTTCTTCATGGCTCCATGGCTTCTTCAAGGCTCTGCTGGACCTACTTCTTATTTAGTATTTTGTGTTCTTTTTAAAAACACTTTATCCCTTAGTGCATCTGGATAGTTTTAAACTCATTCTGCTTTTCTGTCTTATTAGCTGCCTTTATTTTTTCCATCCAAACTTGCCTGATTTTGAAGTCCAGATGGTCCTCATTTCTGGAAGGTGTTGGGGAGGAAAGAGAGCAACAGAGTAACATGGAGTGGGAAGGCTCTGAAAGCTTCACAAAGATGTATGATAACTCTGTAGTATGCTTATTCCCCGTTCCTCTCCCCCCAGGAACCCTCTGTTTGAGCCTATCTATGTGATCTCCCTGGAGTTGGAGCTGTAGATGATTTTAGGGTTGTAGTTAGAGAGCAATCACTGTCTACAGCAGGGGTCAGCAACCTTTCAGAAGTAGTGTGCCGAGTCTTCATTTATTCACTCTAATTTAAGGTTTCACGTGCCAGTAATATATTTTAATGTTTTTAGAAGGTCTCTTTCTATAAATCTATAATATATAACTAACCTATTGTTGTATGTAAAGTAGATAAGGTTTTTAAAATGTTTAAGAAGCTTCATTTAAAATTAAATTAAAACGCAGAGCCCCCAGAGCAGTGGCCAGGACTCAGGCAGTGTGAGTGCCACTGAAAATCAGCTCACGTGCCACCTTTGGCACGCGTGCTATAGGTTGCCTACCCCTAGTGTATAGCATATTCTCTAAAGACTCCACTGGTATTCTATGGAAATCTATTCAATAGTTAATGCTGCTCAGATTATTATTAACATTATTTCTGTGCCTGTACCCCTTTCAAGAAAGGAGTTCTGTACTATTGTATGTGGAGAACCATGCTGCCCGTGCAAATGAAAAGGTTGAGAAGCATCATGGAAAGAGAGCCAGCTCCACACAGGTAGTCCCTAGAATTTAAAGAATTTGCCTGCAAATGCTCCATCTCCACAGGATTCAAAGGCTGAGCCCCTTTCTGTTCTATGAACTTTAAACCTCTACCATTTTGATTGCATCTTACTCACTAGATTTCTTAATTCCTCAGTATTTGGTTTCCTGACATCTAGTGCCCTCACAGTGCTTCATTTTTTGAACCCATTTCTTGCTTCTATGCTGCATTTTAGTAATTAATGGTCACTAGCTTCATTAAAGCTTTTCTGTTAGTTCAAATTCTACATAAGTAAGGAGCAGCTCCAGTTCCTTAGGTTGGAATCTCTTGCTTTCTGGATCACAAAGTTGTCTTATAGGCAATTGAGAATCTCTTTTAATTCATGTTTGGCTGTTTTTGTTACCTAACACACATCCGTATAGCTAAAACCTCCAATGAGCACTTAGTTTGCAGCTTGGAAGTTGGACCACACAGTTTGCCCTTTTTCTCCTTCAGTTGTGATAGTCTGTAGCACATGCTTCTGATACTTTTTTCTTTTTGCTCTTCATTCTTTGTGTTCTCACCTAATGAATTTCACCAGTGTGCTGTTACACTTACTGACTAAAACTATTGCAAATCTCCCACAACCTTCAGTGGGAGAAGGACAAGCCCCCATCATTGCAAATATTTTCTACATATGCTACCACTCTTTCACTTTCTCATATTTTTCTGTCTGTTGATAGATTACATTCATGTATATTGGCATTCCATTTAGGAGAATCATCCCACCCAACTTAGCAGATCTTAACATCCATTATTTAGTGTCAGTTCTGATTCACGTTGCTTGTTGCCCATGCTTCTTGTGTTTGTGGAGAGAGGTCCAATGTTTTAAATGGGAATTTTAGTTTTGCCTTGGACTCAAAAAACAAAACAAGATTAAACTCTCAGAATCTGATATTGAAACAAAGTCCTCAGTCAGATGCCTCTGGGTACATTTTTACCATGCTGCTTTTGAACACTACAGAAATATCTCACTTTTGAAAATTCATTCCTCGGTACCTTAAAGTGATTAGGCAGTAAAGGATAGAATTTTACTGAGACACCTGATAGAGACTCATTGTAAATTATTCAGACAGGCCCCCAGGACCTGATCACACATTTTACACATTTAATTAGCTCTTTGCTACATGAGAGCCACTCATTTAATAATATCACTGAGGCACAACCTAACAGGGTAGTAGCTTTCAAGTTGTATAAATACTCCTATTATGAAGTAAATTCCATTTTCAAGCATCTATAACTTGGTTATCAAATTTCATTTCAGATTGAAGTTTCTCAGAAGGAGAGGAGATTCTCTCTAACTATATTTTCCAACCCAACTCCTGGCCTGATCCTCCATACCCACTGATCTCGTGCTTTGTGGAGCCCCTTTAATTCACTTTTACACTGTTGGAGGAAACACGTATTTGGGTAGCAATTGCCTCTCAACCTGAATTCTGGTATATCCTAGTCTACTTACTGAACTGGAGGAACAACATGGCCCTGAATTTGCTAAGTCACTTTTCTATACCCTTACTGACATTAGATTATATATGCCATCCTCTGTCTATGTAGTAAGAACTTTCATGTGGATGTTTACTATGTGGTTTGTTCTGTGCCAATGCAAGTTTAAGGTATTTTCTAAACCCAAAAGAGCCATTACAGTATCCAGAGTTATTTTTAAAATTGCCTCAATATGCACTTTAACAGCTTTGTCTAGTCACATTCTTTATGTTCTTACAGAAACAAAATATAAATTGCAAGTAAAGACTTGGTAATATAAAAAGAAATAAGCCAGAATACAGCTATAGGTTACACAACTGTAAGAATAGCCACACTGGGTCAGACCAGTGGTCCATCTAGCCCAGTATCCTATCTTCTGACTGTGGCCTGTGCCAAATACTTCAGAAAGAATTAACAGAACAGGGCAATTTCAAGTGATCCATCCCTTGTCATCCAGACCCAGCATCTGACAGTTCGAGGTATAGGGACCACCATCACCACCTGACCATCTTGGCTAATAACTTGTGAAACTCATTGTTATGGGATGTTGTGAAGGCCAAAAGTATAACTGGGTTCAAAAAAGAATTAGTTAAATTCATGGAAGGGGGAAGGGGATAGTTCAGTGGTTTGAGCATTGGCCTGCCTGCCAAACCCAGGGTTGAGAGTTCAATCCTTAAGGGGGCCACTTAAGGATCAGGGGCAAAATCAGTACTTGGTCCTGCTAGTGAAGGCAGGGGGCTGGACTTGATGACCTTTCAGTTCTATGAGATAGGTATACATCCACCAATGGCTGACTGTGCATTATGTGAAGAAGTATTTTCTTAAGTTTGTTTTAAACCTGCTGCCTATTCATTTTATTGGGTAACCCCTGGTTCTTGTGCAGGGCTGCCCAGAGGATTCCGGGGGCCCGGGGTCTTCGGCGGCGGGGGGCCCTTCCGTTCCGGGACCCGCCGCCGAAGTGGCCCGAAGACCCGCGGCGGGAGCCCCCCGCCGCCGAATTACCGCCGAAGCGGGACCCGCCGCCGAAGCGCAGCCCGGTCTTCGGTGGTAATTCGGTGGCGGGGGGGGGTCCCCGCCGCGGGCCTTCGGGGCACTTCGGCGGCAGGTCCCGGAACAGAAGGGGCCCCCCGCCGCCGAAGACCAGGCTGCGCTTCGGCGGCGGGTCCCGCTTCCCGCCCCGCCCCCTTACCCGAGTGGGGGTCGGGGCCTGAGCTCCGTCCCGCTCAGAGCCGCGTGGTGAGGCGGGGCTGGGAACTCAGCCCGGAGCTCGCAGCCCCACCCCCTCCCTACGCCGCTCTGAGCGGGGCGGGGCTCAGGCCCCGGCCCCGTTGGAGCTCCCAGCCCCGCCCCCTCACCACGCGGCTCTGAGCAGGGCGGGGCTCAGGGGCTCGGCCGGAGACTCGGCGCTTGATGCGCTGAGGCTCCAGGAGAGGGGCGGAGGCGTGAGCTTCCGCTCTTCTCTTGGGGGCCCCTGCGGAGCCCGGGGCCCGGGGCAAATTGCCCCCTTTGCCCCCCCCCCCCTCTGGGCGGCCCTGTTCTTGTGTATGTGAAAGGGTAAGTAACACTTTCCTCTTCTCTTTCTCCACATAATTCACGATTTTATAGACCACTATCATTTCCTCCCTTAGTCATCTCTTTTCTAAGCTGAACAGTCTCAGTCTTTTAATCTCTCCTCATGTGGAAGTAATTCCATACCCTTAATCATTTTTGTTACCCTTTTCTGCACCTTTTCCAGTTCCAATACATCTCTTTTGAGATAGGGTGACTCATACATTGTTCAAAGTATGGATGTAGATTGATTATTACAACATCAAAAAACTAGAAAAGATGGAAAAGTACCTTCAGTGAAAATATTAATGAATAGAAAGACAAAAGAAGAGCAACTTACAGTTGAAATGTACTCAGCAATATTGTTTTAGTCAGAAGGAAGCTCCCTCAAGTTTCAGCTATTTGACCTGTTGCTGACAGACTGCAAGACTTGGTTCAGGTCTTTGCTGTAGTAATATGCAGATCACTTACTCAAAGAGTATAGCCATGAAATAGGGTCCTCTGCTAACTTTTTCAGTCTGCTCTAGTTTTTAGCTACCAATCAGCAGACACACAAATTACTAATGTGAGTAAGATAGTTCTAGAGCTTTGTAAAACTTTCATAAACTCCATTGAGATTTACCAAAGTTAATAAACTTTTTGGTAAATCCAGGCTAATCCAGTATAAACTGTGCAAAATTTGGAGATTGTGTCCCAAACTATGCAAAACTCAACACCATTTTGACATTTGCTTTGTATTTTGGAGCTTCATTTGGACTCAGAATTCAAACCAAACTGCAGAGGATATAACTGAAAAGGGAAAAAATGGTTCACATGCACCATCTCTGAATTGGAGATCACTGAGGGCTTGTCTCCACTTACTGAGGGATCGATGCGCGACCTAAAGTACATTGACCTAAGGTACCTAAGTTGACCTAAGGTACGTTAACACCAGCTACGTTAGGCACGTAGCTGGAGTTGCACAACTTAGGTTGATCTAGCCCCATAGTGTAAACCAGCCCTGAGCTTTGCACAGCTCCTGCCTGCAGCTCTCAGAAGATGAAGGAAATACAAGAGCCTGCTGAGGCAAGCTTCACAACTCCTACTTGCTTAACCAGAAAGAGGTTCCCACAAAGCTCCTGTTCCAAGCTTGGGGGCAGTGATATGTAAGACACAGAGGAGGAGTGAGAAATATGCTAACTGTTAATTCTACTTTAGTCTCTGGCTGAAAGTTCACATGTATAGTAACATTTTACCAGAAAAGACAATTATTACTATTCAGTACAGCAGCTGAGAAGTCACAAGAAAATTTTGGGAATTTGTCCATTATCTAGTAGTTATTTGTATCTATAAGAAAAAAAATCACATAATTTGCCACAGGGTTATCTGCTTTTTGATTATGCTAGGTTTAGTACTGAAATAGCACAGTCATTGCCAATCAGATCTGAAATGGGATGGCATAACTTTGGGGTGGCAAACTGCCAGATAAACTGTTATCCTGAACATGCAAGCTGCCCTGCCTGGGTGGCCCTCTGCAGCTTGGAAGATCAGTGTGTGTGGTTTTAATTAGGGCAGCCACTTTCATCGAATCTCTTCTTGGAAAAAAAAAATACAACAGTAATCTTTAATGACAAATAGAGACTTTAGTCTTTCTCTCATGCCTTACATTTTAACTAAGACTCAGAATTGTACAGGCATGTTTTGACAGAAAAGTGGTATTCTAGTTTTTAAAAGACAAGTCTGTCATAACATTTTATTATTTCATTTTCTAGAGGTGACTGATGAGATTGATCCTCAGTTCCAGTCTTTATCTATCATGGTAGACAGCTGTCCGCTTGACATATATCCACTACTGATGTTGTTTTCCATTGCTAGTGACAAAAGTTTTAGAACCCATCTTGGTTGAGTTTTTCCCCCCAGCACATCCAACACCTCTGGTAGAGTATATTTACAATTTTAGTAAAAGTTGACTTTAAAAAAACCTTTACTGTCTGAAACTGCTAGGCTGCTTAACAGCCATTAAAGTAAAGCCACAGCAAATGTCAATATTTGTCTGATAGAGAAATCATGTTATCTGAGTTTCACTTTCACATTTTTTATTAGAGTTGTGATGCTGTATGGAATATGGAAAATTTATAATATTAATATCAGTGTTATAACATTACAATGAATCATGCCAAATATGTCGTGTGAGGTGTCAGTGACAGAGTTATGATTTGCAAGTATGATAATCTTGTTTATATGTTTGTATCACCTTTGTATTATGAGTTATAGATATATGGTATATTTGTATTTCAAAACATGTGCTGTGTTTCTGGGTGACACCCCGAGACAGAATGGCATCAGCACTAAGCTTGCTTGCTGGCCCATCAACTGTACAATGAACCCATTGAGAGAAGGCAGGGACTACACATCTGAGTCAGCAAGACATGTAGGGTCATGCTGATGGACAGAACTCCAAGGCTTTTTTATGCCATGTGCTGTGAAGCTTGTGTTTGGGACAAAGGAAGTACAAGCCACACGGGTAAGAGGCAGGGCCAGGGCAGGGATTTGGGGAGGGATCCAATAGGGGCAGGGAGGGGGCAGGGCTGAGCACCCACCGGCGCCAAGGAAAGTTGGTGCCTGTGTACATGAGCAGAGTTTTTAAGTAACTTATCACTTTATTGGACCTATATGCTTATTGGGAGCCAGAGAACTGGAATGCACTAAAGGGGGCTGTGTGATTTTTTTTTCTTCAGATTCTTGATAATCAGTGTGGGGGATCAGGAGCATAGTTAGTGACTGGTTGGTGAGTCTAACTTCAGTGTTAACCACCAGTCCTTGGGTGAATCTGCTCTCCTTTTTGCAGCCTGCCCTGACCTTGGCATTTTCAGTGCCCAGAAACCCCAGGTCACAAGAGGAATAGAACTAAAATAATAGTAAAAACTTTTTTTTAACTTCAAAATGCCTTATCTATACAGTGGCTCATAAAATGGGTATTTTTATGATATGAAATTAAGCAAAATTTTAGTAGTAGCTGTGGTGAGATGTTTGGCTGCATGTGTTCACTCTGTATGCCGTCCCAGCTCTGTGCAGGTTCCTGGCACAGCAGACCTTGAATGAACTGCCCAATGATCAAGATCTGTTAAGGTACAAAGGCACACAGCCAGGTTTATTGTCAACAAGGCAAAGTACTAGTATCCTGCAGACTCTACCGGATCACTAATACATGTATTCCCGTAACAATGGACCAGCTCAGTGAACAGCGGGACTTTCCATTCCTCCGTAGGCTAGACAGAAACACTCCCTTTTAGTTTCCATTTTATACATCAATACAAACAAGTTATGTACTGCCCCTCTGATGTAGTTAGTTGACATCCTGTGATGTAGCTGGTTACCACCCATCACCTTGTACATCTCTATCCATCACGCTGTCATCCTGACCTTATCTTTAGGATCGGTCAGCATGTTCCTGTTATCTTTAGGGAATGTATCAGTTCTTCTTCGAGTGATTGCTCCTATGCATTCCAGTTAGGTGTGCGAGCCGTGCGTGAACGGCTCTTCGGAAGATTTTTACCCTAGCAACACCGGCGGGCCGGCTGGGCGCCCCCTGGAGTGGCGCCGCTATAGCGCTAGATATATACCCCGTCCGGCCCGTCCGCTCCTCAGTTCCTTCTTCCCGCCCGTGACGGCCGTTGGAACAGTGGAGTGCTCCTTTGACCTCCACATCCCTAGCTCACCTCTGTTTCTCATTTTGTATTTAGTGTATATAGTTAGTTAAATAGTTAGTTAAGTTAGTTATTAGGTAGATTAAGGGGAATTAGGGGGGGCTTAGCCCTCTTTTCCCATCCGGTGCGGGCTTATGCCCAAGACACCGGTGTTCAAGCCCTGTGCGGCTTGCCAGCGGCACATGCCGATTGGGGATCCTCACGACTCCTGCCTGCGTTGTCTTGGTGAGGCCCTTCGACCAGATAAGTGCCAAATTTGCAGATCGTTCAAACCTAGAACGAAAAAGGAGCGGGACATTAGATTGAGACAGCTCCTAATGGAGTCGGCGCTTACCCCTGCGGTGCCGACACCTTCAGCTCCGCCGTCGTCCTCGGCACAGAGCGCTCCAGCGGTCCCCGACCGGTCCGGTACCGAGACTCTTAAGAAAAAGCAGCCGGCACTGAAGCCCTGGCACCGTTCCCTCTCACCATCGGGGAAACGAAAGCCGCAGCAAAAGTCTATGAAGGCATCGGGACCGCTTGTCCAGCAGCCAGTGTCGGCCCCTTCGGCACCGACCTCGACAGCGCATAGACCATGCGCGGTACCGTCGACTCCGGCACCGTCAGGGCCGTTGAGTCCGGTACCTCCGTGCTCCCCGGTGCGAACTGTGGTCGAGCTGCCTCTCCCGTCCACGCCTGAGACTTTCTCGACAGCGAGGGAGCTCATAGAGCTCACAGAGGCACCGAGCCTCCGGCCCCCGGCACCGCCGGTGCGGGCTGTACAGTCAGTGGGTAAACCGGCCATGACGAGGCCTCCTTCCCCTGACAGACGGATAGAAGGCGATCCAGGTCCCGCTCCCGATCCCGATCCCGGAGACGGTCACCTGCACGCTGATCCAGGTCCCGGCACCGGTCACCATCCTGGTACCGCTCTCCTTCTCGGCACCAGTCGCAGTCCCGGTACCGCTCCTCATCGCGGTACCGGTCGCACTCCCGGAGACGATCCCGGTCCTGGTCTCCGGACCGTCGGCACCGAAGAAGGTCCGGATCCCGACACCGCTCCCGTCATCGTTCACGGAGCCGCTCCCATTGACGACGGTCGAGATCGTGGTCGACCTCCCGATACTCATGCGGTCGATGGTCCCGCTCTCGCTCCCGGCACCGCGTTGACCGGCACCGGTCCCCGGCACCGTCCACGGGCAGACTAGCGGCATCGACGGCGTAGTCCCTGAGCGCCTCTGCCCCCCCCGTGGCCTTCCCGCCAACCGTCGGTCGCCTCGCACGAGGGCAGCGGTGGAGAGCACCGGGCAGACCCCCAAGGGCAGGACCACGGTCCACAGCAATGGGGCTTCTGGACCCCCTGGACCTATCACGAGGCTCAAGGCATCCCCTCCCTGCAGCGACCCAGGGCCTCCGACCACAGGGTGCCAGACGCCACTGTCAGCAGGCCCCCTCCGTCACCTCCGGCTGAGGCTCCACCGCCGCCTGTACTGGCAGAGCATCCCGTAGAGGCGGAGGCTTCGCACCCCATGGACGAGCCTGAGCTTCAAGCCATGGGCCAGGGCCTGTCCTCGTCTTCCTCGCCGGATGAGGTGGTGGCGGGGTCTTCATCATCGGATCCCCCTCCGATTGATTTGCATGCCCACCAGGACCTTCTTCGTCGGGTGGCACAAGCCATTGACCTCCTGGTCGCAGAGGTCACTGAAGACGAGGATCCGGTTACTAGGGTGCTTGGAGCTGAGGCCCCGATGCGAGTGGCCCTGCCCTTCATTCACACCATCCAGAAGAATGCCACTACAATCTGGCAGTCGCCTGCATCCATCCCTCCCACTGCTCGAGGTGTGGAGCAAAAGTACTCCGTTCCCCCGACCGGGTACAAGTACCTGTATACGCACCCGACCCCAGACTCCCTTGTCGTGCAGTCTGTGAATGACCGGGAGAGAAATGGGCAACCCGCGCCGGCGCCAAAGTCCAAGGACGCGCGGTGGATGGACCTGTTGGGCCGGAAGGTCTATTCGGCGGGCGGCCTTCAGCTACGGATAGCCAACCAGCTGGCTCTCCTTGGCCGCTACACCTACGACAACTTCGTGGCCCTCTCTAAGTTTACGGAGTTGATTCCATCATCCTCCAGGCAAGAATTCTCAGCCCTGCTTGAGGAGGGCAAGAAAGCCTCCAGGTCCTCCCTCCAGGCCTCACTGGACTCGGCAGATTCCGGAGCCAGAACTTTGGCATCAGGAGTGACCATGAGGAGGATCTCCTGGCTGCAGTCTTCCACCTTGCCGCCAGAAGTCCAGTACACCTTACAGGACCTGCCCTTTGATACCAAGGGCCTATTCTCGGAGAAAACAGACTCCAGAATCCAGACCCTTAAAGATGGCCGTGTCGCCATCCGCACCCTGGGCATGCACACGCCAGCTACCCAGCGGAGGTCCTTCAGGCAACAACCATATCAGCCATTCAATCAGGCCAGGCCACGGCCTGATAATGGGCGTAGAGGCAGGCTGAACCAGGGTAGGCCATCCGGCAACCGCCGCACCCAGTCCCAGGCGCCCCCCAAGGCCCCTCAAGGGCCGAAGCAGGGATTTTGATGGGACGCCCGAGGACGGCCCATCAGTCTCTTTACCGGATCCTTCCCCATTATTTTTCAACCGGCTTTCCCATTTCCTCCCGGCGTGGGCCCAGATTACAACGGACAACTGGGTGCTACGCATGGTAGAGTCCGGTTACCGTCTTCAGTTTGTTTCGCCCCCTCCCTCCTATCCACCCACCCCGTCCCTCTTCAGGGACCCCTCTCACGAGCAAGTCCTCTCCCAAGAGGTCGAGACTCTGCTGAGTTTGGGTGCCATAGAGGAGGTGCCGAGCGAAATGCGAGGCAGGGGATTTTATTCCCGATATTTCCTGATCCCCAAAGCGAAAGGAGGTCTAAGACCTATACTAGACCTCCGGGAGCTCAACAGATACCTGCTCAAGCTCAAGTTTCGCATGGTAACCCTGGGGACTATCATTCCCTCCCTGGATCCGGGAGATTGGTTTGCTGCCCTCGACATGAAGGACGCGTATTTCCATGTTGCGATTTACCCTCCTCATCGACGCTACCTGCGTTTTGTCATCAACAGCATGCACTACCAGTTTACGGTGCTTCCCTTCGGCCTCTCCACCGCGCCGAGGGTTTTCACCAAGTGCATGGCAGTGGTTGCCGCAGCCCTCCGCCATCGTCGTATACACGTATACCCGTATCTCGACGATTGGCTGATCCGTGAACCATCCCGCCAACTGGTAGAAAGTCACATGACCACGACCCTAGCCCTGTTTCAGCGCTTAGGACTTATGATAAATGCCGAGAAGTCCACGTTGACTCCATCGCAGAGGGTGGAGTTCATCGGAGCGGTCCTGGATTCCAATTTGGCCAGGGCCCGCCTCCCTCAACCTCGGCATCAGTCTCTGGTCTCCTTGGTTCAGGACCTGCAATCCTTTCCCACAACAACGGTGCGATCCTGCCTCCGCCTCCTCGGCCACATGGCATCGTGCACGTTCGTCACTTCATACGCGAGGTTGCGCCTTCGCCCGTTTCAAACTTGGCTTGCGTCGGTGTACCGGCCACACCGCGACTCCATAGATATGGTGGTCACGCCCACGAAGCCAACCCTTGCTTCACTCAGCTGGTGGCTGGACCCAGAAGTCGTGTGTGCCGGAGTCCCATTCCGCCCTCCTCACCCATCCATCACCCTGACCACGGATGCTTCGGAGCTGGGGTGGGGGGTGCACCTGGCTGACTTGCACACCCAAGGTCTCTGGTCGCCCCGAGAGCTCTCCCTACATATCAATGTCAGGGAACTGCGGGCGATTCGCCTTGCGTGTCAAGCCTTCCGCTCCCATCTCCAAGGGCGCTGTGTGGCGGTGTGTACGGACAATACGACGGCGATGTTTTATGTCAACAAGCAGGGTGGGGCCCAATCCTCCCTGCTTTGCACGGAAGCGATGCTCCTGTGGGACTTCTGCATAACCCACTCGATTCACCTGGTAGCGTCCTATCTTCCGGGGGTGCAGAACACGCTTTCCGACCGTCTCAGCAGGTCGTTCCTTTCTCACGCATGGTCCCTGCGTCCAGATGTGGCACACACAATTTTCCGAAGGTGGGGGTTTCCCCAAATAGACCTGTTTGCCTCCAAAGAGAACAGGAAATGCCACCAGTTCTGTTCTTACCAGGGTCGCTCCCAAGGCTCCCTGTCGGACGCATTCCTCTGCTCCTGGACGGTTCACCTCCTATATGCCTTCCCTCCGTTCCCACTCGTACATCGAGTGCTGCTCAAACTTCGGAGGGACAGGGCCCGCCTCATACTCGTCGCTCTGGCCTGGCCGAGACAGCACTGGTACACTCTACTGCTCGAGCTCTCAATACAGGATCCCATTCCACTCCCGTTGTGGCCGGATCTGATAACGCAGGACTTCGGCAGGCTCTGCCACCTGGACCTGCAGTCCCTCCATCTTACAGCCTGGTACCTGAGTGGTTGACTCACGCGGAGCGTGACTGTTCGGCGGCGGTCCAGCGAGTCCTGCTAGAGAACAGGAAGCCTTCCACTCGCTTGACTTACCTCGCGAAATGGAAGCGTTTCGCACTCTGGTGCGATCAGAGAGACCTTAGTCCGTTCGTCGTCCCTATTCCAACGATCCTGGTCTACCTCTGGTCGCTTAAGGAGCAGGGTCTCGTGGTCTCATCGTTGAAAGTGCACCTAACGGCCATATCCGCCTTTCGACCGCCGGTCGGTCACCGGTCTATCTTCTCCGATCCGACAGTTTCCCGCTTCCTAAAAGGCCTAGATCGCTTGTTCCCACCAGTACGACATCCTACCCCATCCTGGGATCTGAATCTAGTTTTGGCCAGGCTCATGGGAGCCCCCTTCGAGCCCTTGGCCACGTGTTCCCTACTCCACCTGTCGTGGAAAACGGCTTTCCTAGTTGCCATAACCTTAGCGAGGCAAGTTTCCGAGCTTCATGCACTAACGGCTGGTCCACCGTATACCATCTTTCATGCAGACAAAGTTCAGCTTCGGCCACACCCGGCCTTCCTCCCTAAGGTGGTGTCGGCCTTCCATTTGAACCAGGACATTTTTCTTCCATTTTTTTTCCCAAAGCCTCACGCCTCGAGTCGGGAACAACAGCTTCACACCCTGGACGTCTGCAGGGCCCTCGCTTTCTACATAGAGCGAACGAAATCCTTCCGGCGTTAGTCCCAACTATTCGTAGCGGTTGCGGAGCGTATGAAAGGCAAGCCGGTCTCCTCTCAGAGGATTTCCTCCTGGGTAACGTCTTGTATCCGGACATGTTATGAGCTTGCTCGAGTGCCAGCTAGCCGCCTCACCGCTCATTCTACGAGAGCGCAAGCCTCGTCTGTCGCTTTCCTGGCCCATGTCCCCATCCAGGACATCTGTAGAGCGGCCACCTGGTCTTCTGTCCACACCTTCGCTTCCCACTACGCATTGGTGCAACAGTCCAGAGACGATGCAGCCTTCGGCTCAGCAGTCTTACACTCTGCCACGTCTCACTCCGACCCCACCGCCTAGGTAAGGCTTGGGAATCACCTAACTGGAATGCATAGGAGCAATCACTCGAAGAAGAAAAGATGGTTACTCACCGTTGTAACTGTTGTTCTTCGAGATGTGTTGCTTCTATCCATTCCAGACCCGCCCTCCTTCCCCACTGTCGGAGTAGCCGGCAAGAAGGAACTGAGGAGCAGACGGGCCGGCCGGGGTATATATCTAGCGCTATAGCGGCGCCACTCCAGGGGGCGCCCAGCCGGCCCGCCGGTGTTGCTAGGGTAAAAATCTTCCGAAGAGCCATGCATGCGCGGCGCGCACACCTAACTGGAATGGATAGGAGCAACACATCTCGAAGAACAACAGTTACAACAGTGAGTAACCGTCTTTTCTGGTACCATCTTTCTGGAATGTGTTTGTGTGATGGCTCTGTGCCTAGCACCTCTTAGGAATGTGTGTTTTTGCAATATCAGCCCTGTTCTTGCCAGATTCTATAAGCAGGACCTACCTCTAGCTCACAACCTGATTGTTCTTTATATCAGCAAATGTTTACCACTAGTTTAGCTCAGGCCTCAGCCCAGGCCTTTGATACAAGGGCTTATGTTTCAGGCCCTCTTCCTACTGCAGTAGCTAATATATTGCCAACCAAGTATGGCTTCACTGAGATCAGTTCACAGGTGAAATTTCTAATGTTATGTCTGTTAACATAAATAAGTTCTGTATTCCTGTTTGCCCTAATATTTGTGTGCCCATGTTTTAAGTTATTCTCTTTTATGTGTGCATATTTTAAACACAGATGTGCTTAGTTACATCACAATGAGAGATGAGCAAATAGTGATGTATTTAAAAGTAGGCCTTGACATGTTAGACTGTGATGACTCAGAAGGAGTAACTACAGCCCATTGTGTTGATAGTCCACCTATTAAGAAGTTCACAAGTAACCCTAGATACAAGGGAGCCACATCAATAATTATACCAAAGAACGTTTCTGTGGCCTCGAGAATCTTGATTCAATAAGCCTCATTGCGTCACAGCACTAATTATGACCCTGTATGTTACTAAACTACATATAAATGACTCCCAAAGAAACTTTAACACAATGGCATAAAAAAGAATTAAGCATTACGGTGCTATGAATCATGATTCCTCTCACTAAGCATTAGTAACCAGCAGGGAAAATAGGACTTCAAAATTACATCAATATCCAAATAAATGAGTGTTTGACATTGAGAACTGTAACTGTTGATTGTGAATGGTCTAATTGTTCTGCTTTTGAATATAAAATAATATTTAACTTCCAACAATTCTATCTGTCTGACTAAAACTAATCCACTTTTCTCAAGGACACTTTATAACGTGCCCCATGCTGCTTGCAATGGAGTAAATGGGAGTTTTGACATTGACTTCAGTGGAACATGAGAAGGCTTTGTATGGATTATATCATGCATTCTGAGAAGAGGAATCAAATTCTATTTTAGAGCAATTTCCACTGACACTTATCATGAAGGAAACAATTTCCAGTGTCAATAGATTAGCATGAAAATAAGCTCAAGGTTTTCTCTGATTTGTTAAATTGTAACCAAAATAGTTCAGGCCTCTGGGTTTTTTTTATTTCTTTTATTTATATAGGTTTCATAAAATAGCTCTTCAAAGTTTTTCAGATGCCAAAGACGACAATGTTTAAAAATAAGAGGGGAGGAGGAGGAACAATTCTTTATTACTTCGTTATTCAATAAAGTCTAGTCAGTCTAATCAGTGTAGAATTTGGGTTAGTTCCTTTGGTGAATTTTTAACATGGAGAATAACTCTAGTGATGTCTGCTATTTTAATTGGATTTAATTCATTTGGTTTTACAGCTTCTTTGGATGGATGGGGAATCAAGTTAGAATGTGACAAAGTTCTCACTCAAATGCAAAAAATGTCAAGATTAAAAAAAAAGTAAAGATTCATTGTGGGTTGTTTAATCTGTAATGGATTTCTATATTATTTTTCTACGTGGACTTGGTAATGGTCATGGAAGTGGATGCATTTTCACTTAAAACATCCAAAATTGTGCCTGAAGAAAAGGATTCTAGGGCTGGTGATGCAGTCAGATTGATGGATCAAAGGAGATACTCGTAAGGGCTGTATTTTTTATGGATTGGAGAGATTGGGTGTCGATGCGGGTATGAGGGAGGTATAAGCGTAGGAGGCTGCATAATCCAAGTGAGAGCTGATAAGAACCTCTTGTTGTTTGCTAGATGGAAAAGGACAGATCTTAGAAACATTGTGGAGGGAAAAACAGTAGGATTTGGATACATTCTAGATCAGAATAGTCAAATTTGCTTTCAAATTCAAATAAATATTTGGGGACTTTTTCTCCCCACTATTTGCTCATCTCTCATCTCTATTGACAATGAAAAACCATAACAGCTCCTCTGCCACTGTAGTTTACTTGCATGTATATTGGCTTCGTACACTACAAACTATTATATATTTTTATCCTAGTCCATTAGGCATTGTTCGAAGTTAAAATCATTGCATATATTTTTTCCAGATATTAGTGGGAGTATTCTGTGAGCAGGATTTGGTCTCTGGTTTTTGGGAAAAAAAGCAAATGTTAATGGACACTAGGTGGCTTAAATTTGGTGATGTGTTACGGAGGCATTCATTTTTAGGTCATATAATCAAGGTCTCTCAGCCATCATGTCTTTCTGATAGCTGAGTGAAATGAGTCTGAGAGTCCAAATAACGAATACCACTATTTCTGATAATCCACTAACAACAAAGGCTTACCCATGGAGATGTATGTAAAACCAGTCAGTAACTAAACTTCCAACAAAGCACTCAATAAGCAGCTCTCACACTTTAATTAAGGGAGAGCCCTTCTGAAATAAAAGCATTTAAAAAAATATTTTCTTATTGTTCTGGTAACTAATTGAAGTAATATACTTACTCATTATGTATTGGGTATGCTTGCTTAGAGAGCCATTTATATATGGGTTATTAACATGAAGGATCATAATTACTTCTATTGAGTCTTTTAAGTTTGATTATATCAATGAACTGCACACTATGCACAGTTTGCAAATGATGCACAATGAAGAATAAAGGCTAAATTTATTGAAGAATTTATTCACATGATTAGTTTGGACAGTTCTAATCTGAAAGAAGTCCTGGACTTCAACAATTTACAATCAGTAAATTGTCTTCCTGACATTGGATTTTATTTAATCTACTCAGATTATTTCAACATAGGTGATTGCCATTATTCATAGATTATAAAAACAGATCCTCTAGTCTGACCTGCATAACACAAGCCACAGGACTTCCCTCAATTAATTTCTGTTTGAAGTAGAGAATGTTGTCACAGTTCGGAGCAACTACACCTGTATTTCCCCTTAGTGGTTCAGCAAGGCTTCAGGCTCCCTAGCCATGGCCTTTCTTGGGTAGAGACCCACATCTCACTCCTTTCTAACAGGGGTATTTCCAGACTGCAAAGTGCACTGAATATATTGTAATATCCTCAGCAGAGACAGGCTGCCCGCTTGCTTTCTTTTCAGAGATGGTTAAGAGTGTGACTGCCCACCGTTATAGCTACCACACATTTTTTTATGCATGATTATTTTATTCTGAAGGTAAAAGCACTTCAGAGAAAACATATTAAAACAATAAAAGAAACTACACTGACAGCCAATTAGAGAAGGGCTTATTGGGAGCCAATCGGAGCCAAGATTGGAGACAGCCAATCAGGGCTCAGCTTGTCCCTATATAAAGGCTGCCCAGGAAGGGAGCAGTTAGTCTGTCCCAGGCCTTTGACAGGGGAAGGTCAGCCTCCAGAGCTAGGAGACTAGCACCGTGGACAGAGCAGTGCTGGCCAGGCTTGGGGAGCAGAAGTGAGCTCTAGCCTGAAGCCTGCCAGGCTGCAGGCCCTGAAGGGAAGGGCCTAGTGGGTGCAAGGAGCTGTAGGGGAAGCAGCCCAGGGAAGTGGACAGACGAGGGAGGAGAAGGAGGACAGCGAGGCTGCCGCCAGAGGGTCCCTGGGCCGGGACCCAGAGTAGAGGGCAGCCGGGGTCCCCTCTTTCCCCTCTTGCAGTACACCCAGCCATCAGCTGTGGGGAGCGGCCATCATAGACCATGCCAGATCCCTGACAGGAGGGATTAGACTTTGGGGGCATGGTTGGACATGGTGGCTGGGGTGCAGAGAGACTGCTGATCAATCCCCCCGACCCTCCCGGAAGGGGGTGTGGATGGACTGAGAGGCACTGCTGGAGGGTAGTCGTCCGGAAAAGGATGCTGGGAGCTAGAGAGTGACGCAGGCTCAGATGCCAACCAAAGGCGAGACAATGGGTGGGACACCACCAGGAGAGGGTGCTCCATTGGACTGAGCTAATTCCCGGAGGTAACCAGCAGGAGGTGCTGGGTGGTGAGTCCCAACCTTGTCACATATGCATTATTTGAATTACCATAGCATATAGGAGCCCCGGTTGTCAGGAATCAGGCCCAGTAGCAGAGTTAGTCTCCAGGCAACCTAATGACCACAGCTGGCCTGTAGTAGGCTGTCTGATTGGCTGTGCCACCTGATTGGCTGAAACAGTGAGCAGACCAGCACTTAAGCTGATAATGCTGGCATTAAAGTGTGTGAGATGTGAACATAGTCACCCTGTCTGATTCCTTGTCAGGACTGCTGGCAATCAGAAATGTCACTTCAGATAGCAAAAATGATATACTTAATGGAATATTACTGTTAACAACAGAGTTGACAAAGTTGAATGTAATCATAGTAATAGCATGGATTGCAGCACATGCAGTGGTAGTGGGCAATAAGCTGCCAGACAAAGTGGCAAGAAATGCTATTAAAAACTAGCACATTCATGTAGAGATCCCTTTAAGTAAGCTGAAGCTTAAAAATCTAAAGATCAGTTGAAAGGAATGGCCGGAACTATGGGAAAAAGAAACAAAGGGGAAAAGATTCCATGAAATATGCCTGAGTCGAAAATGTTGATTTACTACAAGGCCCTGAGAGAGAGAGAATTATCTGTGATGTCCAGTGTTTGGTGATGGTAGACTCAGCAATATTGCTGTGTCGATCCAAAGATATTAGAGAGACAAGGTAGTGATGTATCTTTTATTGAACAAACTCAGCAACAGAATTTGGTCCAATAACAGATATTACCTCATCCTCCTTGTTTCAATAATAGACTCAGCAAGAGAGTCTGCTTCACCATAAACACAAGAAGTTGTTCAGAGACTACTCAAACCATTCACCCACAGCTGGTACCTCCTGTGCCTGCTTGTTCTCAGCCCTGCTCCTGCCTTGGCCCAGACTTGCCTCACTCCAGGTAACCCAGTTCTGATCCTCAGCTCCAGTTCTTGGGTCCGGCTGTGATCCTTGGCTCTGCCACCTGGCCTCTGAATCCATCTCTGACCCTGGCTCTGATTCCTGTCTACCAAATCCTGTTCTAACCACTTGGCCTGACTCCTGTTTCAACCACTAGGCACAACCACCTACATCCTTGTTGTATGACACTGGCCATAAACCAGGCTGCCATTGTGCTCGGTGCTGTACAAATGCAAGATGATGATATTCACATTAATATTTTTTTCAAGCTAAGAACATGAAAATCTGTCTGTTATTTCCAAATCAACCCTTCCATGAGTGTCCTTCCAACACAGCATACTCTTACTTTGTTTCCCCAACCACCCACAGGCAGAATTCTGTTCTGCATGGGCTGGGGAAGAAGGGGTTTCCTACTCCTTTTCACAGCAATGTATTGCAAAGGATAAGATTTAAAATCTTAAAACTGTACAGACTGTTGATTTACAAGTTAAACAGTTATATTGCTTTGCAAAAATCCTAAACTGGAGTAGTTTTAACTGCAATTTGAATGTCCTCTATCTATCCAGTTACGGAATGTACATGGCCTCATCACCACAGTACCTGAGTTCCTCACAATCTTTAATGTATTTATCTTCAACATGTCTATAAGATAGGGAAGTACTATTACCTATTTTACAGATGGGGAATCGAGGTACAGAGAGGCTAAGTGACTTGTCCAAGGAAACATAGGAAGTCTCTGGTGAAGTAATATGTCCCAAGTCCTAGGCTAGTGCCCTAACTACTAGGTAGTTGGCAAGCAAATTCTGCGATGTGTGTGTCAGGTTAGGTGTAAAAAACAAAAATAAAGCCTACCCTATTTCAGCTGATCTCCTAGACCTGTTACTATGATCCTCTTTCTCTCACTGATCTCCAAGTGGTCATTGTCAGAAATACTCTTAAAGAAGAATCCCGGGGATGGTATCTAGCATTCCCAGTTTTAGCTTGGTTTCTCTTATCTGATCCTTTCAGTTGTTGGATCCTGTCATCTTAAAACCTAAGTTACATCTTACAGGCCTTTGCTGCTTCTTTAGCCTTACACAGCCTCTTTACTCGGCATGTTTAATCATGTTCTCTGGCTTTGCATTGAATTAACAGCGTCTTAACAGTTTGAGGAAATCCGAGAAACACTCAGGACCTTAAAAACGTGATAGGCTTGAGTGTTTACAGTTTGCCTTTTTTTCCTGGAGTCCCTTTAGAGTTTTCATTGCTTCTTATGGAGTTTGCCTGATCTGGAGCTCAAATATGTTATCACACTGACTGCCTACATGCTGTGTCCTCTCTACTACATATTGTGTCCAACCCATCATTAGCTTTCACTCCCTTCTTTTCCTTTTTATAGGGGGACAATGGTAAATTTTGTTCTCATTTTCTTACACAGGCAATGTCTGTTCTTCCGTGGCTATTTTTACAGTCAGCCCAGATTACCACATGATTTCTCTAGACATTGTGAGCTATAGAGACTAAACTTGTAGTTAACCCTAGAAATGTGTTCTTCCAGGGCAGGATTATGATGCATTGTTGGCTCAGTGGGGAACGTACTGATGATACCTATCCTATACTTGCTTCATGGATAGAAAACACCTCAGAATCCAGGTGCATCAGCCCCGTGGCAACTTTTATAAATGTTAAGTCAACTAAAGCAAAATAAAACAAAGGAAAACAGTCATCTCTAGGTATCAGGAGCCCTGCAAACTACTAAGAACCTCCAATTTCCATTTTTTTAATGCTCATACAATTTAAGAATGGCCTAATCTCACTTTTACACTTTCTCCTCAGCTAAAACCTTGTAGGCCAAATAATAGCCAACACTGCATTTTACAACCTTGTTATAAACCTATGATGATAGGATTTTATAATGGAAACATTGATAGACTTTTAGCAGTAATGGCATTATTGAGAAGCAGACTGCATCATCCAATTTCTTTATATCTGATTAGTTCTGAAGAATGTTGACCAATACAGTAATAAAATAATGTGCTGCTAGTTGCTGATATGCTACATCAGCACAAAAGACATTTAATCTGTTTGAAAATATTGGCAAATAAGTAGTTTTTCAGACAGTAATGGGATGAATTGCAATCTTCAGTTGCATGGAGCATAGTTAATCATTTTATTTTCAAGTCAACAGCTGGAGATTTGAGGCTTGACCCAACAATATTTGAAAAGTTTGCTTATCTGGAAGTGTATGTATCCTCATTAGTTGGCACTGATGCAAATTGTTAGAGATGTTGCCTTCCACATATAATATTATGTGCAACAAACCTAATCATATTTTCTAGTTCATTGCCAGGCAATGTGGTGGCTAACAATGTATTTAACTGAAAAATTAAAAATAGTAAAAAAGTTGATAGAATTGGAGAGTTTTCTTTATATTGTAAAGCAAATTTTGGGGGGGAAACTTACTTTCTTTTGTTTCAGATAATCCGACTTCAAGATAGTATGGATCTACAAACCTCAGATTAGAGTGTATGTACACTCTAACAGTTAGCTTGGGTTCCCCCCACTTGAGTTATCCTAGCTCAAGGGAGGACAGCCATGCTGTGAAACAGAAACACTCCAACTAAGTTGATTAGCAGTAGAGAGTGATTGAATTAGCAGCTGAGGAGTTGTGCTAATTTGAGCTTGTAGCCTTTAGCTGCATCCTCACTGCATTACAAGGAGTATGGTGACACTTAAATGTATGGCTGCAGCTGCATCACTGTAGCACATCAGTGTAGACATGACAACAACAGGAGGGGTTCCACTGGTGCTGTAGTTAATCCACATCCCTGAGAGGTGGTAGCTAGGTCAATGGAAAAATTCTTCAGTCAGCCTAGCAGTGTCTATGCCAGGGGATAGGTTAGCAGAGATGTGTCTCTAGGGTTTAGATTTTTTCACATTCCTTTGAAATGTAGTTATGCTGATGTAAGTTCCTAGGGTAGACAATCCTGGCTTGAGTGTCAGAAGCACTTGAACATCACCCTCTACCTTCTGATGGGCAGCTAGTTCAGGTTTAAAGCACAACTTAATTTGAGCTAGAGATTTTTGTATGTGACTGGGTGTCAGGTTAGGGGCAACACTCAAGTTATTCCTCATATTAACACTGCAGTGAAGATGGGCCTTTTGTGGAAACATTGATTTTATGTCCATTTTACAATTTTTCAATGTTGAGAGGGGAAACACATCCTTTAAAACTCCCTCTGGGTGAGATCCCCTCCTGCAGAGAACACCCACAAAGCCTAGGCTCAGTCAGGGCCAGATTTCTAATTAGGCACATTAGGCATGTGCCTAGGGAGTCTAGCGTTCTAGGGGCACCTAAAAGTTAAAAGTAGGTGAAAAGTTTCATTTTTTTTAATGCAAAACACCAAGGTCAGTTGTAGGCGGGTGGGGGGGGGCGCACTGTTCCTCGGGGCGAGTAAGGTGTAAATCCGGCCTTGTGCTCAGTTTGGGAGTGAGGGGACAAAAGAATAGCGGACAATGAAAAGAGAAAGCAAGAGCTGTTTGCAAAAAATATATCAAATCACATCACATATATGATCATGAGTGAGGAAAACAAAGAGGAAATGAGAGGGTGCAAGACAGAAAATTAGAGACCAGTGTGACACTCTGTACCTGACAGGGAACACCCTGCACAGCCATTTTCATCCTTATAATATGATTGTGTGGTATCCAATGCAAAGTTTGGCATGTTGGGTGTCTTTGGAAGGCTCTTGATGCACTGAGCATTGTTGTTATAGTAATGTTATAGGTTGTAATTTCATGTATATGGTTATGAGGCTGAAAATGTGGCCCCATGGCTTAAAACAAGCCAAGGCAAAAACTCTCCAGGAGCAGAGGGACAGTTCATACCTCACCAGGACGTGTATGGGACAAACCCAGCCCAGGCTCACAGGAACAAAGGACACTAGTCTAGGCAGGAACAAAGACTCTGTTGGACTCTCAAGTGAGTCACCCCCCTTCCCTTGGTCAGTTTGGGACTACGATGAGGTAATGCTCACCTGGCTCTGAAGAGGGGAGTGGCAAAACCAAGGGGGAAGAAAGGACATGATAAAAGAGAGAGACATTTGCCATGCTGTCTCTTCCACCTCCATCTACAGACACCACCACCAAGTGACTGAAGTGCTAATCAAAGGGGAGAGCCTGGCTGAAGGGCAACCAGCCAGCTGTGGTGAGAAACATCTAAGTTTGTAAAGACACTGAAGGTGTTAAGGTCAGCTTAGATTGTGTGTTGCTTTTATTTCATGTGACCAAATCTGACTTGTTGTGCTTTGACTTATAATCACTTAAAATCTACCTTTTGTACTTAATAAATTTGTTTGTTTGTTCTTCCTGAAGCCATGTGTTTTGTTTGAAGAGTGTCAGAGACTCCCCTTGGGATAAGAAGCCTGGTACATATCAATTTCTTTGTTAAATTGATGAACTCATATAAGCTTGCAATGTCCAGCAGGCATAACTGGACACTACAAGACGGAGGTTCCCAGGGTTGCGTCTGGGACTGGAGATATTGGCTAGTGTCATTCGGTTGCACAATCCAAGCAGCGGCTGGCCAAAAGTGCTCACTCATGCTGAGAGCAGCTTACATGCTAAAGGCTGTGTGTGAACAGCCCAGGAGTAGGGGTTCTCACAGTGGAGCAGGGTAAGGCTGGCTCCCAGAATTGAAGATTGGAGTGACCTAGCAGATCACTGGTCCAGATAACACCAGAGGGGAACATCACAACCAGTAAATGCACTTGATATATATATGGATGCTGTGTTCATAGTAAGAGTCCTATGCTGTACATAACACTATTGGAACACTATCCCCATTAATACTGCAGTGGGGCAATTTTCTTAAAACCCCTGGCCAGAGGCCAGGCATGAAGCTATTAATCAAATGAGGCAGAGAGGATATGTGGCACTGCCATTCACCAATAGGATGTCACATGTACATCCTAACACATTTGATTTTGTGCAAATGTTATCTGAGAAAATTAAATGTCAATATCCAGTACATCTTGCTTCCAATGGTTTATGAATTACCCTCTCCCACACTCAAGAAACTGAAGTATATTTAGAGGTAGGGTCTATCTATCGTCCATCATTGGGGATTTTTAAGAGCAAGTTGGAGAAACACCTATCAAGTATGGTCTAGATCAGGGGTTCCCAAACGTGGTTTGTGGCTTGTTCAGGGTAAGCCCCTGGCGGGTCGCAAGATGCTTTGTTTACCTGAGCGTCCGCAGATATGGCCACTCGGAGCTCCAAGTGGCCGCGGTTTGCCGTTCCCGGCCAATGGGAGTGGCGGGAAGTGGTGGCCCAGCCTGTGCTGCTTCCCGCAGCTACCATTGTTCATGAACGGTGAACCATGGCCACTGGGAGCTGTGAGTGGCCATACCTGAGGATGCTCAGGTAAACAAAGCATCTTGTAGCCCACCAGGAGCTTACCCTGACCAAGCTGCGAACCAAGTTTGGGAACCCCTGGTCTAGATAATACTTAGTCCTGCCTTGAGTGCAGGAGACTGGACTAGATGACCTCTCAAGATCCCTTCCAGTTCTATGATTCTACTTAGCCAGAGTATAAGGTTCCTGTGGAAAGTAAAAGATTAAAAAAAAAGAAAAGGCAAAACTATAAGTCCTTGTCTGGTTTTCTTCTGCTCCTGTCCCTAAAAACACTCCCATCTTCTCCCTAAGGCAAAGCACCAGTGATGTAGTCAAGGCCTCCTTCAGTTTACTAAAGATACTGGTTATCCATTCAAGGAGTGGAAACCCATTTGATTAGGTAACACAATCATGTAGCTTAAATACAGAATTTTATATATCAAATACTCACATCTAACAGTTTTTGAACAATTGGGACTGAAATATGTTCACATTCAATGTTTGCCAGATAAATGTGAACAACAAACAGATTGGTGCAAATTGTGCCTGGCCTGTGAATGCCTCCTAAACAGAGAAAGGGCTAAATCAGTTAACAAATTATTTTCTAGGAATATTTCATACTGTGCTAGTCCTTATGTTACTGGCTAAAGTTAAGTACTGTAGGCCAGCTCCTCGGCTGGTGTTAATCAGTGTTGCTCCAAAGTCAATGGAGCTATGACAGTTTTTACCATCTGAGGATCTATGTTGATTTGAGTTTGCATCATTTTCCAGCAAAACAAAATTGATCAAAGTGTTTACAGTTTGCACTTCAAATGTATCATGGACAGAACAACATTTTGAGGAATGATATTTTGTCTGTTTTAACTTGAATCATATTGTTACCTTAGTATGCCAGTGGTAGTCCTTTTGTGTGCACTTCTGTCACTGCTTTTTTACACAATGATCAAAATCTAGTAAGATTTTTTTTCAGCTGTGTTACACAGCGGCAATCCATTTTATCTAGAAGTTACAGTTCACATATGCTCTGAGTGGCTATTGTTTCTTTCTCATACATTCATCTTTCTGCCTTCATCTATGTTGTTGCTCATGCCTGAAACTCCTTCTCCCCTGGTGTGCCAAATAACTTTCCTCTCTTCTTTTGAATCTCTTCTTAAAAGGCATATTTCAGTTAATTTACTACCAATGAAAGTGGCAGTACAGGAAAATATGTTGCTGCATATTTTTTAATTGTAAATTGTTTGCACTACATTGAGATCTGTTGGAATATAAAGCACCAGATAACTATGTTGTTTCATCTATTTTAGAATGCAGGTGCTTTAGAGCAGAGGCAGTGTCTTCCTCTGTACTGGGTAGAACTGAGAGATGCCAAAAAAGAGAAATGAAAACAAAAGGATGGAATGTGAGAGCGGCAATTGGATAGAAGAAAAAAAGGAAACCATGAGCAAGGGTGGGAAGAGAGGAAATGTTTCAGTTTCTCCATAGTGCATTCGGTGGCATCTAATGCACATGGGGAGAAAAAAAAATCAAACAAAAAATGAGATTTTTGTATTAATTAGATATCTGGTTTGTATTAATTCGATATCTGGTTTGGTTGTAATGCTTAGTTGAAGACCTATATTTCAATACTATTCTTGTTATCACTGGGCCTTCAATGTATGCCTCAACTAACGTCCACTAATCTGTTGCCACAGCATCCAACATCTGTCATGAACTAAAGCCTTGATCCTGCAATGTGTTGAATGTGGATGGACACCTGTGCCTGAGCAGAGCCCCATTGACTTCAGGGGAACAATGCATAGGCCCCAGGATGTGCCGGAGCACAGGAAGTTACAGAATCAGAACCTAAACTGTGAATAGGCTGGGATATAGTAAGACACCTTTGGAAGCAAAGATTCTGTAGAATTCACATCTTTTGTGTGCCAGCCTAGATTGCTGTTTCTGTTGTATCTCATACTGAACAGCTACTGCCACTCTGATTGAACCTCTCTATCCTTCCTCTTTTTCACTATTTAAAATGTATTTTCATTTAAGAAAGACATTATATTTTTTATAACACCGTTAATGAAACGGGTTAAAACTTTAATTGTAATAGCATCAGGAAATTCTATGTTTAGGTTCTGACGGAATCATTAACAATGCTACTTTGAGCATCTGCATTATAATAGAACTGCATTGCTATAGTCGTTCACTGCATACTCATGCATACTATTATCAGTGCGATATGTTATTTAGCTCCAAATTGCTATAGAAAAAGTGCAGAGGCTTCCACTATAGTCTGCATTATTGTGACATTCCCCTGGGCACAATCTGGATGGTTGAACAGCTGTGTTCCCTCAATTCTCCAATTGGGGTGCTTTTTACACTGCTTCTCTGTGAGAACAACCACTTCTGATCTGTTCACACACAGCCTCTAGCATGCAAAATCACTCCCAGCTGAATTATATGAATGCTTCTAGCCAGCCACTCCTGAATTGTTTTGCAGAGTAACACCAGAAAACTCCATCCCAGACTTGTCCCCAGAAATGTGAGTCTTAGGCCTGGTCCACACTACGCGTTTAAACCGGTTTTGGGAGCGTAAAACCGATTTAACGCCACAACCGTCCACACTAAGAGGCCCTTTATATCGGTATAAAGGGCTCTTTAAACCGGTTTCTGTACTCCTCCCTAACGAGAGGAGTAGGGCTAATATCGGTATTACCATATCGGATTGGGGTTAGTGTGGCCGCAGATTGACGGTATTGGCCTCCGGGCGGTATCCCACAATGCACCACTGACCACTCTGGACAGCAATCTGAACTCGGATGCAGTGGCCAGGTAGACAGGAAAAGCCCCGCGAACTTTTGAATATTTCCTGTTTGCCCAGCGTGGATCTCTGATCAGCACGGGTGGTGATGCAGTTAAAAATCAAAATAAAGAAAGAGCTCCCGCATGGACGATGCGGACGTGATCACTGTAAGGGCAGGCAAATCTGTTCTATCAGCGCTCCGTTACAGAAGACGAAATTCAAAATCATTTTTTAAATATCTCCAGACAGATGCCATAGCAGGGACTCAGCGCACTGCTGCGTGACAAGCGTAACGGAAAGCCAAAGAATCAAATGGACGCTCATGGACTGGAGGACTCAAGCTATCCCACAGTTCCTGCAGTCTCTGAAAAGCATTTGCATTCTTGGCTGAGCTCCAAATGCTTCTAGGGTCAAAAACAGTGTCCGCGGTGGGTCAGGGCATAGCTCGGCAATTTATGCACCCCCCCAGCCACCCCCAGAAGTGAAAGGGAAAACAATCCTCTCTTGACTCTTTTACATGTCACCCTATCTTTACTGAATGCTGCAGATAGACGCGATGGTGCAGCACTCAACACCAACATCCTTGCTCCCCCCACGCTATGGCTGGCTGATGGTACAATACGACTGGTACCCGTCCTCGTCATCAGCCTATTGGCACATGGGGCAGTGCAAAAGGACTGGTAACCATGCTGACTAGCATCTGTTAGGTCGATCAAGGGCGCCTGGTCCTAATTTTTCCTGGTAGATGGTGCAGTATGGCTGATAACCATCATCGTCATAGCAACAGGGGGCTGAGTTCCATCAGCCCCCACCCTTCATGTGTAAAGAAAAGATTCAAGTGCCCCTGAACTAGCAGAGGGATGCTGGGCTCCTCTCCTACACACTCCTTACTGTCCTGTCTGGACTAGCATAGCAGCTGGAGGCTGCCTTCCACTCATTTCTCACTAACAAGTCACTGTGTCTTATTCCTGCATTCTTTATTACTTCATCACACAAGTGGGGGGACAATGCTACGGTAGCCCAGGAAGGCTGAGGGAAGAATGGGGTTGTTGCAGGAGCACCCAATGTGAATAGAATACAGCTCATAATTTCTGCAGGATCTGACACAGAGCAGCTGTGCTCTCTGGTTCTCTGATACAGTGGTTCTCTAGTACACTTGCCCATATTCTAGGCAGGACTGATTCTATTTTTAGATACCAAAAAGGAGGGATTGACTCAGGGAGTCATTCCCAATTTTGGCTTTTGCGCCCCTGGCTAAGAGCAGCCAGGGGCACTTATGACAGCAGCAAATGGAACAGTGCAAAAGGACTGGTAGCCACGATCATCTTATTACCAATTTATGGCATGGTAGATGGTACAGTATGGCTGGTAACCATCTCTGCTGTCATGCAAAAGCAAAAGCATGCTGCTGTGTAGCGCTGCTGAATCGCCTCTGTCAGCGGCATCTAGTACATATACGGTGACAGTCACAAAAGGCAAAACAAGCTCCATGATTGCCATGCTATGGCATCTGCCAGGGCAATCCAGGGAAAAAAGGCGTGAAATGCTTGTCTGCTGTTGCTTTCCCAGAGGAAGGAGTGACTGACGACATTTACCCAGAACCACCCGCAACAATGATTTTTGCCCCATCAGGCACTGGGATCTCAACCCGGAAATTCCAAGGGGCGGGGGAGGCTGCGGGAACTATGGGATAGCTACGGAGTAGCTACCCACAGTGCAACGCTCCAGAAGTCGATGCTAGCCTCGGACCGTGGACGCACACCACCGATTTAATGTGTTTAGTGTGGCCGCGCGCACTCGATTTTATACAATCTGTTTTACAAAACCGGTTTATGCAAATTCGGAATAGTCCCGTAGTGTAGACATACCCTTATACTGCCCAGCTCTTTCCTTCTGCAAAGTACAAGCTCATCGAAAGTCAGTCATTTCATTAATAGAAAATGATATGCACAAGCTCTGTTATCTCAAATGAAGTTTGTCAAACACTTCAATTCCAACACTCACTGGTTTAGATAAAACAATAAAAAAGTTTAACAACTAAATAAAGATAGCATTCAAGTGATTACAAGTACTGATTAAGGCTACTCTTTAATCATGGGTATTCTTAATAAAAGTCATGGATAGGTCATGGGCAGTAAACAAAATTCACAGCCTATGACTTGTCCATGACTTGTACTATATACCCCTTACTAAATGTGTGTGTTGGGGGGGAGTGGCAGCCTGGGACCCCTACAGTTCCTGGTGGGGAGAGCAGCACATGTCCTGGGACCCCTGCTGGTTCTGGAGATGGTGGGTTGGCAGGGCTGGCAGGTTCCCTACCTGGCTCTGTACCTCCCTGGAAGTGGTGACATCCCCCTCTCTCAGGTCCTAAGTGGAGGCAAGGGAAGGCAAATCTGCACGCGGCCTCTGCCAAGAGCTCTGGCTCCACAGCTCCCATTTGCCAGGAACCATGGCTAATGAGCACTGCGGGATCGGTGCCTGCAGGTGGAGGCAGCACGCAGAGCTGCCTAGCCTCACCTTCACATAGAAGCTATGGGAGGGGGATGTCGCTGCTTCCAGGGAGCCCCCCCCCCACAGGTAAGCACTGCCCAGAGCCCTCACCTTGTCCTGTGTCCCAACTCCCAGCCCTGAGACTCCCACCCAAACTCCTGCTGCTGCTAGGGGAGAGGAGCTCAGTGGCCAGACTCTGCCCCAGCAGTGGCTGGTGAGACTGGCCCAGGGGATGCCTGAGCTGCTCAGATGGCCCCCAGGCCAGGTGCACCAGACACTGCAGAATTCCCAGAGGTCCTGAAAAGTCATGGAATCCATGATTTCTGTGATCTCCGTGACAAACTCGCAGCCTTAGTAATGAGACATGAGTCAAAAGAAAGAAAGAGTTTCTTTTGGTTACAAAGAAATAAAAGGTAAAATGCAAACTAATACTTAACAAGTTGAGTGAATTTGAAGCAAAAAAAGGTTTCTCTCACCATATGCTTACAGCAGTCTGGTTGGAATCCTTCAGCCAGAACCACTCCCCCAGTTCAATGAGGATTTCTTTGTTTTTCAAACTTTGTTGATGCCGTGAGTAGAGATGAGGGGAAAGAGGTGATTTGGGGGCTCTGTTCCTCATTTTTATATCTTTTTCCTTCTCTGTGAGAATCATCTCCAGTTGGGGTTCAGGCAACAGCCAGGTTGTTTACACAGCATGTAAATTTCTCGCTCACATCCTTCTTCCTGCCAAAGAGTGACCGCTTAACCAGGTGATAGTCCAATTAATTTTGTTGACACCTGTCTGAGGCGTCCGTTTGCCCTTGTCTCTGAGGAATTGGTTTGTGCCTGCTTTTCTAAATTTGAAGCATGTCTCAGCAATGTCATATAGTAGAATCTTATAACTTTATATACAATGTTGCTACATATATTTTACCAGGACAATAATGATCAGCAAATTATAAGTATTCAAATGATACCTCACAAGGAATACTTTGTACAAAATGTACCATAGTCTTGTAAAAGTGGTGAACATAGGCGTACAATCTGTCACAAGTATCATCTGATGAATTTAGCAGTCTAAGCTATTTAATATAAAGGAAGGAATTGTATTATTTTGTTTGTCATGGTAGATGCATATACTGGCACCCATGCCTGAAAAGTGTGATCTAAGTGTTGATGTCCAGTTCCATAACTGAAGGTACCTAGGCTAAGTGCGCAAAATTAGGTGAAGATAGAGCCTCATGTGCAATACAATATTATTATTGTTAAGCAGAATTTGTAATTCTGTTCCTATACTAAGACCTACAGTTGCAAATGTAGAATTTGTATTATTGTACACATGCAATCATTTAATGAAATACCATATTTTTATGCATATGGAGAACAGCGGTTGTGAAAATATTGATTCTGAATTTCAATCCTAATGTAAGTCACTGCCTCCCCCAGTTTAATCCTACATTTGTAGCATGGTGTTTATAGCCCTGATTCTGCAGACATTTCACAAATCTGAACATGGGTTCTCCTACGTGGAACATCTTATGGGATCAGGGCATAAATTCTAATATCTGAGTTTCCAGTTATCAAGAAGTTGTGTATTTTATGGTAGAAGATGGAAACACCTTAGAGGCTTTGAAAACTGCATCCTGTGGATAGCAGAATTTAAATAATATCCATTTGCATGCAATTCAGGTTCTCTACAGTGGTTATAGCTCATATTTAGCATTTTACATCAGCACTATATTGTAAAGTGCTTCCATTTTTTTTAGTTCTTTCCAAAGAACATCTATTTTATTACAATGCAGAATTCGTATTACTGCAGCTGGTAGTTTTTAAACAGTCTCAGTGAATGTGTCTTGTAACTGGCAATATTGTTGTCATTTTTCTAGAAGATATGTTTTGCTGCTCTTCTAAAAAACTAAAGTATATTACACAAAGAATGTACCTGTGCTGCAAAATGAGATTCAGCTCTTGAAAAGCCCAGTGTAATCCAACTGAGTCCAGTGAAGATTCTCATTGTCAGGGTATCTTGAAGGAATGTTAATTCTACTGATGTGATAGTCCCATTATTTCCCATTGCAGCTCTCATAAATTTGCTAAGGTAATGTAGGTGACCTTTCAGCATAATGATGTCTTGTCTTTCCAATTCTATCTACAAGAGGAGTTATCTGACTATATCTTTAAAGATAAATATTTTAGTGCATTAATGCAGAGTTTCATTGGACATAGTGGGTATGTGTGTGTGTGTTTATATTTTTTTCATAGGCTGTGTTTAAGCTGACAGTACCTCATTAGTACTTTTAAGAAAATATTAAGGCCATTTTCATTCTGTCCCTGTGGCTAATTCAAGGCATTGGTTCAGAACTTCAGAATTTTCAACTGGTCAGCTACATCAGTGACTACATCCTTCAGCATGACCTGCCAAGGGAATTGTGCTCCAGTGGGACAATGCATTTTAATAAATCCAGGTCAAAGTGTATGGGAGGCCAGGTTTTTCAGTCAGCTTTCTTGGCTGTGGAACAGGCTTCCAAAGATTAGACCAAACTCAACTCTGTTTAAGTTTACAACAATCTGAAAATTATTGTTAATATTTTTCTGCCATAACTAGAATAGTTTTGGGGTGTCTTAAAAATAAAAGTCTTATCCCAAGTAAAACTTAATAATGGAAGGGAGAAGTGCAGGAGTTTCTATTAAGTTTCATATGTACCTTGCTGTGCAAATTTAATTTACCTTAGGGAGCTTTAGTGACTGGCATTAATGAAAGCTCTAAAAGCACTGATCAGCTATGTCCTCACTAGTTGTCAGCATATTAGAGTTGCTGTTGTTCTAATGCATAGTGGGGACAAACCACACGGAAACTATGGGCCAGATTTTAAAAGATATTTAGGCACCTAAAGATGCAGATAAGTGCTTAATGGAATTGTCAAAAGCACCTAAGTGCCTAAATCTCATGGGGATAGCTGCATCTTTAGATGCCTAAATACTTTTTAAAAAGACTGGCCCTATGTGCTCTTTGTTGGTTCCATGTACAGTCGTCTTGGGTACTAAAGGGGGGCTGGGGGTGTGGGACATAACTAAAGGACCAACAAATATGCAAGTCTCTCCTACCCATAGGGGTTCAGTTGCTGCAGAAGTTACTGTAGCAATGAAGCAGTTTCACTAGTACACAGCAGACCAAGGAAGGGAGGATTCAATCCACTATCGAACTCTCCTGCACAAAACCTGTTTTCTCTGTCTTTGCACTGGGGAGACGATTTTAGTGTTCTGTGGATTTAGACATTCCCACATCAGCAGTCTATCATATATATTGAGTATGGATGGAAACTGTAATAAACTACTGAAATGATTGTTCCTAACCATCTAATCAGATCCTTTAAAATATTAGTGTTGTCTGAAGAGTGGTATCCTATAAAATACAAACTGTAGGCGTGGGGGAAAGGCTGCAGTCTAAATTGCACAGAGGAAAGTTTATGCATGAATCAGCATTAATTACTGCAATATTGGAGGTCATCTGTAATCCCATTGGCAGGCTTTGTGGTCAGTGTAATTAACATGCTGTGCTAAGAACAGCCAGAGTAATCTCACTCCACAAAATTAGGTGCTTGGAGGAAGAGAGGACTGCAAATGTCTAAAGTAAATTTGTTTTTTGCATACCTTCCATTTTAAATCTGTTTGTTTTTATTACATTTTCTGGAGAAATACCAACCAAATAAATGAAAGCTAAGTATTAATGCTGCATAATCAGCTATACTTCATCTTAAGTAGCAAGAAATCTTATTCTCTTATTTGCAAGGGCATAGTCTACACACTTTCAAGCAACATTTAAACCATTTGAAGGTTTTGCTTAACTTCTAGCTTGAAATAAATTATAGAAGTCAGCTTCTTGACTCAAAGATATTAAATCCACTCAAGTAAACATGTTTGTCCAGTGAACGAACACTTACCCCTTTATTTTTTTGCTTATTACCATTATTATTATTCTCTCTTCAATCGTTCCTAAAAAGATTTGTCCCTTCATCTACTAAGGTTATAAATCAATAGCATTTTTCTATATTAATATTCATCTGAAAATATCATAAAGCAATTTTTGGCATAAATGGGGCTGTTCTTGTTTGGTTGGGTTTAGTTGGTGGATGATGATAGAATTTACCTTTGTGGGCTGGATGATTTGGGCAGTGGTGCCCAGTATGTGACTAGGGAGGCCACTTGATCCTTTAAGC
Organism: Mauremys reevesii; assembly: GCF_016161935.1. Lineage (NCBI taxonomy): Eukaryota > Metazoa > Chordata > Testudines > Geoemydidae > Mauremys > Mauremys reevesii. The sequence continues at coordinate 50,606,480 of NC_052628.1, read as the reverse complement.
CCTGTATTCTAGAGGTGAAACCTGGAAAGATGGCCAATTGTTTCTTGATTCATATTGGTGAAATCCTGTGCTCTGGTTGTAGCTGTCTTCTTATATGCTAAAGCAACCCCCTTAGTGCTTATCTTCATTCCAAACTGATGCTGGTTATTAAGAGAATTAAAAGGGTAAATTGGTACTCAACTCTTCAGGTTTTTGACGATGTATATTACATTAATTCCTACATTTTCTTGATTCCATTCATGGCCATGAGGTTTATTGGCATTCCTTTTGAATTTGTGAATTCTGTACCTAGTGTTTGCATGTGTGGGTTTATTTTTAATGAGAGTAAGAGAAGAAGTTTGTCCCTTTTATAACACCAACCAAAAGTGTAATTAAACTATGTTTTGTTTCAATAATAGATAGACCAATCATTCCATTATGCTAATAGAATTGATGTGCCTCTGTAATGGGAGGAATTTATCCGTGTGATCTGTTCTTTCTTGAATGGCCTTAAAAGGTGGAATTGAAAATTTAATGTTATTGAATATTACCTTGGATAACAATAACCGTCTAAATGTGGATCTTATAACTGCACATGCAAATGTCGCTATGATTGTTCTATATGCCTTGCTCTCTTTATCTAGAAATGAAAATCTAGTTTAATGTTTGCTATGTGTTTCATTTTGGTATGTTTTGAAATGCACATTGAAGTTAAAAAAAATCTCCAGTGTTATATTTTAGGATTTTTCATTTACAAATTGTGAATTTTGGGTGTTATTCTCAGGACATGTCTACACTAGCACTTATGTTGGTAAAACTTTTGTCACTCAAGGATGTGAAAAAACACCCCCCTGTGTGACATAAGTTTCGGCATAATTTCTCATGTGCACAGCACTATGTCGGCGGGAGATGATCTCCTGTCAACATAGCTACCGCAGCTGGTTGAGCTGGTTTTATTATGTCAATGGGAGAACTCTCTCCCACTGGCATAATGTGACGACACGAGTGATCTTATAGCAACATAGCTGTATCAGTACAGCTCTGCCTCCTGTAAGCTTGTAAGTGTAGACATGGCCTTAAACAAATTGACAAAGCACAATTTGACAAATTAAGACAAGTACAATCACAATAAGAAATATATACAGTGAAGTAAATTATTCCCTGGACATAGAAATTAGCTGTGGATTTTAGGAGTAATATCAAAAAAGTTAGGGAAAACATATAATTCTGATGGTATATGGTCATAGTTGATGGAGCGTAGTAAGTGCTGTACTCAGTGTTACAAGTAGGGTGGTATGATATGGTACACCATACCATTAAGATATTTATTGCCAATATGCCATACCAGAAAGACAGAGGAGCAGAACATGGGGCTGCTGGGCAGCCCCATGCCAGCACCTCCTCCGGCAGGGATGTCCAACCCCCAGCCCTTCCATGCAGCTGCGCCTCCTGTCTGGGGTCTGTACAGCCATGCTGGAGGAGCTGTCAGCCCCACGTTCTGCTCCTTTCGTCGCTGTGGTTTCTGGGAGAGCCATGTGGTTCAGAAGTCTCCGACACAGTGGGAGGACAGAACATCCTCCCCCCACCCAGGTAACGTGTGATGGGGAGGGGATGGGGAGCACATGGAGGCCCCAGGCTGGGGATGGGGCAGGGAGGAGTCACGTGGGAGGTCACGTGCCTCCCCTTTAGCTGGTGCCCCCCTTTGTGTCCCTCCCCTGAGTCGCCTATGCACAGCGTACTGCAATTCTACTTGTGCCACTGGCTGTACTTGGTAATTTAACTGCCTTCAATTTAAGAAGGGAAATTCTCCCAGACACTCTTCTCCCTGGAACATGGAGCATTGCCCGCAGTACTGACTGGTATCTCAACCCTTTCTCTTTCCATCAGTAGGAGGCAGATTGTAGCTATTTGCTACTCTGGGAAGAGAACATACTGTATAACCCCACTAGCACATCTGCACAGGATGAACCACAAGTGAGCCATAAATATATGAATTAGTTTCATAGTAAGAACAAAATGTCTCTGTCCATGTCATTCAAGCACTTAAGATGATTCCCTACGCTTGGTTTTCCCTCACATTGAAGAGACATATTAAATCATTAGGTCCATATACTGGGGCTGACCTCAAATCCCCCAAATAACTCCATATTTACATCAGCAATGTAGGCAGATGTTCTAGTCACAGATCAAAGTAAATGTATGGCCCCTCAAGTGTCTTTTCTCATACTTTCCACAAACTGTCCAGGTTTGTATGATTGCCTTTGTAGCTCTTTCCATGTCTATGTAGAGGGAGCTCTTCCCATTTTCATAATGTAGGCACTCAGCACTGGCCTAACTCTGCTCCCACTGAAATCAACTGAGTGGGAGCAGACTTATGTCAATGCTCAGTAGACCTGGGCAAAAATTGTTCAGTAGTAAATTAACTGAAATATGCATTTTGGGGGCACAGAAACTATTCAAAAATTCAGAATGAATTTGACAAATAGTTTCTGCAAAAAAGAAGTGAAGAAAAAAAATTAGAAATATCAAAATATTTTTGTTTTTACATTTTTTAAACAAATCATTTTGATACTTCATGTTGAGTTTACATTTAGTTTCAGAAACATCATTTTGAATCAACCAGAACAAAAAGTTTTTTGTTTATTCAAGAAAAACAAAAATAAAAACATCAATGTCAGTTAGAAACAAACCTATTTTTTTTTATTTGGCCACTGATTCGAAAAAATCAATTATTCGTTTAGTTCTAATGCTCAGAATATCCAATCTGTGAGCACTACTCTGTGTAGTTATACTTCTGGTGCCTAATCCAGAAGTTAACCTCTAACTATTCCTATTATCCCCATAGCTAGATCACTGTTTGATGCAAAGTTAAGGCTGAGAAGTAAAACATGAAGAGCTAGGAAATTCTCAGTTAAGTTTCCCCACATCCACTTTAATGGTCCACTTGCAGGGTGTGCACTGCAAATAAGAACTGGCCAGACCTTTACTCACTTCTCATTCCAAAGCAAAGTGCTGCTTTTTTCTTTGTTTCATTATTGTTTCAACTTGGCTTGATTAACACCTTGGGCAAGATCCTCAACTGATGTAAATGGGTCCTCATTGACTGGGGGGAGCTGCACCCTTTCATACTAGCTGAAGTTCAGCCTATTGTCTTTTCATTTACAAGGTCTCTGCATACTACTAACTTTTCCCTGGGACCTCTCTGTATTTCATTTGAAGACTTCCCAGGAGCACTAGGGAAGTCAGAGAGAATATAGATATCTCTGTTGTTGTGAGAAGGGCTGTGGACCCTCAAAGGCATCTCTGATTAGGGAGATAGGTACACAGAGCTCCTCCTTAGGACTCTTGCAGGTGGGGTGGGGGAAGGGGTGATTATTAGTGAAACTACCTTTCTAAAAGTAGAACTGATCTTATTGCCATAAAATGTAAGTGCATATGTATCAGCAGGCCCAAATACATTCATTGCAGTTGTGCATGTAGTTAATCAGTTTGCACACACAAACTTATATGTGAATATTTGAACCATTTTAAAAAAATGGTCCAGATCCATTGGCGACAATAAATGCTTTCTCCAAAAGAGAACATGGGATCCTCATAAAACTATTTATTATGATTATTTATATTGTAGTAGTAGGTAGGAGCCCCATTCATGGACTGGACCGCATTGTGCTAGGCACTGTACAAACGCAGAACAAAAAGATGGTCCCCCCTTGTCCGGTACTGTCCTGATCATACAATGCAGGGTCCTGTTGTATTTACAGACACTCTGGTGGCCATGTTACCAAAACTTATTGTAAAAATTTCAATCCTCCTGTTTTAGGTTTCAAGGACAAAATCCAGACTACCCATGGTTTGGGATTCCTGCAAAATAAGACTATGGAGCATTTTACAAGTTCCCCGTGCTCATTTTTGACTGATAAAAGATAAAATTATAATTGCCTTTTCCACTTTAAACTATTCCTGTCTTACTTCTACTGGGAAAACACCCCAACCCTGCCACTAGCATTGGCCAGAAAAATGGATCACACAATAAACTTGTCAGTAGTCAGGCAACATACATATTGTTTTATGTGGTAAACAAGTTTCAATATGAACACTTTCGGTATAGTGAGGCTGCTTCTCTGCATGCTGTCCTGTGCATTTTGCTATAAGTAGGGTCCTACCAAGTTCACGACCATGAAAAACATGTCATGGACTGTGAAATATGTTCTGTTTTGTGCTTTTACCTTATACTATACAGATTTCACAGGTGAGACCAGCATTCTCAAATTGTAGGCCTAACCCAAAAGGGAGTTGCAGGGTTAGGGTTATTTTAGGGAGGTCACGGTAATGCCATCCTTACTTCTGTGCTACCTTCAGATCTGAGCAGCCAGAGAGCAGTGGTTGTTGGCCTGGTACCCAGCTCTGAAGGCAGCACCCTCCCCTCACCCCCAGCAGCAGCGCAGAAGTGAGGCTCACAATACCGTACAGTGCCATCCTTATTTCTATGCTGCTGCCTTCAGAGCTGGGTGGCCAGAGAGTGGCAGCTGCTTACTGAGGGCCCAGCTCTGCAGGCAGCAGTGCAGAAGTAAAGGTGGCAATACCATACCAGCTTTTGCACTGCTGTGGGTGGCAGCTCTACCTTCAGAGCTGGGCTCCCAGCCAGCCAGCAGCTACTGCTTTCCTGCTGCCCAGCTTTGAAGGCAGCGCTGCCATCGCCAGCAGCAGTGCAGAAGTAAGGGTAGCCCTACTGCAACACCCCCCCCACACACACACACACAATAACCTTGCAAGTCCATCATAATTCCTTTTTGGATCAGGACCCCTACAATTACAACATTGTGAAATTTCAGGCTTAAATAGCTGAAATAATGAAATTTACAGTTTTTAAAATCCTATGACCGTGAAATTGACCAAAATGGACCGTGAATTTGGTAGGGCCCTAGCTATAAGGGCAAGCAGGACATCTACAACTGAAATAGCAAAAGTCCCAGAAAAAAATATAGAGCAGACCTGCCTCAAACCTTCCTCTCCTATGACTCCCTACCAGCCTAAACATATGGGGAGCTGGGAAGTGAGGCAGGAAGCAATACAAGGACAGTACTTGTACATATTCCCCTGAATCCAGAATTAACTCTTATCTTCATCCCGAGATTTAACTTCCATCAGACTCAAATCCCTGCAGATTGGTTGCATATGAAGCCACAAAATCAACATCCTCCTCCTTTTCAGAAAATTTCAAAGGATTCAAATCTGGGGGAATGGATTTGACCTGTTTGCCCGTAATTAACATATGCAAGGGAAAAGTTAACATTGGTGTAAAATTTTAACACATTAGGTAAGTAAAAAAGGAATAACATGTCATTAGGCAATGATTTATCAGAGTGAAGACTGCCAAAATGCAATATTGTATCTGAAGCTTCTAGTTCAAGTTAACCTCCATCGGCTCACTAACACCCATTCAACTTTCCTCCTCAGACTCCCTGATCCATATCCAGAAGCATAACTATCCAATCTGAAATGAAATTTAATAACATCTCCATTTTTAGACTTCCACCCACCCCCACTATTCACTTGCTCTCATGGATGCCTAATTTCATTGGAAACTGGAACCAGTTAAGCTGGGTTTGTTTTTGTTTTGTTTTGTTTTGTATTTGAATTATGAATTGATAAAGAAATTAAATTCTTTATGCAGAAATCAGAAACATATTAACTTTTGAAGCCCCATTTTTTTTTCAAAATCCTCCTCTGGCTTGAAAGTGTGACAATTCTCAGGCTCAATGGACTTATTTTAACAAATGATTTCACCCTTCTGATGAAATTGGTGTGTAAACCTTCAAGTTGGATTTTACTATGTAAAAATGATACATCGTTAACAGTTCGGCTTCTCAGGTTCATTCTTTGTCATGTCCACCTTTGTCAGTGACAAAGATAAGATTTTATTATTTTTTCCTCCTGTTACCACCGTGGAGCCAATACAGCTGTGGGAGAGTGAACTGAATTTCATTCTGATTCATGAAGCATCCACAGAATTATTAACTAAGCTCTAATTGCAGAATCTATATTAGTGATGGTGGATGACCCAGAAAAACAGAAGTAGGCTTCCAGATTTCAGACTGAGTTTGGCTGGCAGTTAGAAATAACAGGTGAAATCCTGTCCTGTTGAGATCAGTGCCATTGATTTCAGTGAGGTCAGGATTTCATCCAGCATCTTTTTTAGTTGTACAGTGAGCAGGTTTTGTCATTTGGAAAACAATAAACATTGAGCCCCTCAAAGTATTTTAAAGGCCTTTCAGCCCTCACCTCAAAGTCAACTTACAACTTCAATTTGTTTTATATTTGTCAGTGATATATAATAATGCCTGAGATCATGCTGAAATTGACTGTCCCTTGCCACAGCTTCGGGGAAAGGGATCAAATTGCAATAATCATTTTTTTCCCCCACTGTCTGTTTAAATTAAATTATTTGTAAGTTTATCACAGTGTGTAGTAAGGATTTTACAGAAATAACACTTAGGAATTCATTCTCAGTTAATGCTTAAGGTGGAAATGCCTACATTCAGATGTGCAAATATGGTTCAAAATGTCTCCCTTCTCCCTGATCAACAGGAGGGGATGTTGATAGGACAGCAGGATACTGGAGGAGAAAGAGCAGAGATTGCAGGAACACATGCTTGGCAGGATAAGCCTGGCCCCCTCCTCCTTGAGTCCTCTGCTTTCCCATTGCCTGGGCTGATGGCACAGGACTAAGTGGCTTTGATGCCCATCTGCCCCATCTATGTAAACTCTCCTGAGATTTTTTCAAAAGCCTCTTGTCCCTGTTAGCTTGGTGCTTGCAAGAATTAGGATTCAGAGAGATGTGGAGTTGGCTGAACATGTTCTGATTTGGTCAAAGATGCTTGTAAGGTGAATTTGGCGGGGAGCCGTTGAGTCTACCTGCATCAACCTGGAAACGTATGAACTGTGAAGTGGCCTGGATAATTTTGTAGACATGTGGCTGAGTGATCACACACAGGGATACTTGCAACACAGGGCTTGAGCTTTTTAGGGTTAATGGAGTCCATCTGTTGCATGCAGAGGCTGACATTTGACTCTGTCTCCTTAAGGGCTAGATCAGGCAAGAAATAGATGCCAGGCAGTAGGGATAGGGGCATGCAATGAGGCTAATTGCTGTTGCCCCCAGCGGCTAGTGCAGATAAAGCATTAAAGAAAAGGGCCAGTTCCCAAAGGTAAATGAGACCCAAGATTTTGCTGGTAGACGTTGTGCCTGTAGGAGAAGGAGGCATGTGAACTCTTTGCAGACTGAGGTCCCTTTTTGTTTACCTCTATCCCCTCATTTTAGGGAGAGGGAATTTAGAAGTGAGGTAAGTCAGGGGTGTGTGTGTGTGTGTGCGAGGAGGGTTTACCCTGAGTTATTGATATATGGTGGGAGCCCAGTAACTCACTGTTAGACCCAGTTAAATGCCTGGTATGTGAGAGCAGGGGATGGGTGCCTAGCTCAACTTCCCAGTGATAAATTAATAAAATGGCAGCTGTCTGCTTAAATCCATCCCTGTGTCTGTTGTTCACTCAGCTGCATGTCCTGATCAATGTCTGTAAATGTCTGCTCTCTACTGTCCTGTTTCAAATTCCCAAGGTATATTTGGCCCACAAACTTGCAGAAGATCTTTTGCAAAGCTAAATAAATAATTTACGAATAATTCATGTAATGAATTTCCCCTTGTGAATTGTTTTGGAACAGAAAAAAAAATCACATTCACTTGAAATGATTCACATTTTTTTTCAGCAAATTATTCTCAGTCAACAGAATATTTGTGAAATCTGAATAATCATTTTTTTTTCTGTGTGATGGTTACTCATGTAAGTTATGTGGTTATGGGTTATGTTCCCTGATTGAATGACTTGCATAACCAATCATGTGCAAATATTGTAATACCTCCTAGGTGTCTTAGGAGGAAATCCATTAATATTCTTGAGATGCTTAGGTACCTTGGTGATGAGCACCATAGAAAAGTCTATAATAAAATTGTAAAGATTGCAACTGAATATACATCTTGTGCTGCATCAATTAGTTACAAAAGAACTCCACTCAGGGACCTGACTTAATACAAGGTTATTTATGTAACTAACCAATGCAGTGCAAATTTCCAATTATATATTCAATTACAATATTCACAATTCCCACTGTGTTGGATAGAGGACTAACTAGCACTGCGCAAATGGCAAAATGCCAATTTTGGAGTAATTATACAATTTTGAATTTGTTTTTAGCAAATATTGCAACATTCAGGCTTACAGTTCATTTTTGTAAATACTTGCATTCATAAAACTCAGACTTGCAAATGTTTGTGGAAAGCAAACAAAAAGGAGTCATGAAGTTAATCTAATCAGTTGTCGAATGTAATTAACTATTCACGGACAATTTTTTGTACTGTTTGCTCAGTTCTGCTGATAGCACAGTATTACTCAGATGCTCTACATTTCTGCTAATAACATATTTGAAACCAGTAGCATCCTGGATTAATTTAACCACTATTCCAAGTATGTCAATAATGAACCTGAGTAATCAATCATTTCAGTTGTATTCATTTTTCCCTTTTTTTCATTCATAGGATGCTCTGGCCCCTTGGGAATAGAAGGAGGAATTGTATCAAACCAACAAATTACTGCATCATCCACCCATCGGGCTCTTTTTGGGCTCCAGAAATGGTATCCGTACTATGCACGACTTAATAAGAAGGGTCTTGTAAATGCTTGGACTGCTGCAGAAAATGACAGATGGCCATGGATTCAGGTAACAGATGGAGTTGTGGGAGGAAAAAAAAAATCTCCTAGACTCAATTTCCAGAGTCATTTAAGAAACTGATGAAGATAAGTGGTAAACTAATAGCAGGATTCTTGTTCACTGTCATAAATGCATCCTAGATTAAAGGGTGGTGGGAGAGGATCCTAATTTCAACTTCTTTATGTGTGTAAAATGTACAAATCTTATATAAAAACATGACATACCCTAATACTCCATTGTAACTGTAAGAATCTTCTGTACATAAAAACAGATTCTTATCAAAGAGTCAGCTTTTCAGATATGCCACATATCTGTTCATTAGTGCTATAGTAGCATTTAGCAGCAGCAGCTGTGGATGGACAGCCTTTGATATTTATAAAGCCATAGGCTCAATCCTGAAGTCTTTATGCAGACAAAATTCTCATGTGCTTTATTAGGAATTTTGCCCAGGAAGGGACTTTAGCACAGGACCCTCTATTTGTATCCTCTCTGTCTAGCTACATAACACACATGCCCACATAAATAAGTCAGTGTGTGCATTATAGCAGATGCAGTGGTAACTGTTGTAGTTAAGACTGAAATGTGTCTTCTATTTGAATCCTGTTTTCTAATGTTTGTAACTTGCTCAAACATATCTTTGGGGGCTGAAATTCTCCATACTTTATCTCTGCCCAGAAGAGAATATTTCTGGAAAGTTGCAAATGAAAATGTCCACTCAATGGATATGGTATTTCATTACCATGCAAATTGTGTAGTTATTTGCACAGGTGGATTCACTTTGCACAGATGTACATGACTACACAAGTGGCAAAGCAGTGGAATATCAAATCTGATGGCTACATGTTAAGGAATAGTGTTTTAAGCTTGGTATCAGATTTGTAGATAATCTTAGCTGGTGATTTCTATAGGTTGTTTTTTGTTTGTTTGTTTTTAATGATGTGTATGTATTGGACTAGCATTTAGGTACTTTAACTATTTGTTACCTAATAAAGCTTCTTGCATGGTAATATATGTTACAATCCACTCTCATATGTAACATATAAAAGGGGCCACTTTCATATTAGTCTTTATATGGTCTCATGCAAGTCAAATATGTAAAATATATACTTCATAATATTCATATGCAAATTGCACAGTTTTTGTTCCATGTGGGATATTTTAGTTCTTACTGTGACTTCCTGTGTTATTTTTGTGCATAGTTACTGACTAGCAGATAAAGTATATGTTCACAAGTGTTATATGCACTTTTCCTATTTACCTAAATTTTAGGTCCAAAATCTGTTACAGGTAAAAATTTCAAAACTATCTGTGATATTTAGGAGCAAGAGTTTTTGAAAATTTTACCCTATGTTGTTTTATTGTTGTTAATTATTATAATTCCATAGTGAAAAAACAAACATATTAAGCATCTTAAGATCTGTTTCCTTCCATAAAGTCCAGCAGGGAGTTGGAAATTCCTGAATGTATACAATGAGAAGGAATAGGAAAGAATAAAGGAAAGGGAATTGGGCAGAAGTGTGTTCTTGGACTCAGAACCTAACTTAAAAGTAAAATGGGAACATGAAGTCGTAAATTGTCCTTTTAGGCTCTGTTAGAGGGAAGTTGGCTCCAGTAAACTAGAGTGGGATTTTCTGCCTGATTCAGAGCATTGACTTGAACCTGGGCTTCTCATTTCCTATATCAGTGCCCTAACCACTGGGCTGTTAGCTATTTTTCACGGGGCATTCTCTTTATATATTTTTTTCACAAAAAAATATAGCAAAGTCTTTTGTGTGAAATGAAATTCTTGTTTTCCAGTCAGCCCTTCTAAGGACTGTAGCCCATAGGGCTAGCTTTCCTTCATTATCTTCACTGCCTTGCCTTCATTATATTCTGTTTTATTATATTAATTAGTAATGCAGGGAACCTGTATCTTGTAAGACATTCGCTTCAGCAGTTAGCATAAAGCTTGAGGCCTATGAGATTTGGCACAGATAAATAACCTAATGGTTTCTCCTAACCTTTGGGGAACTGAAAATAGAATTTGCGGGGAATTTTGACCATAATGACACCTATCAACCACAGGAACAGGAATCAAATCCACAGATGACTAACCACAATAGTGCCGTGGCAATGAATTGACATATATGATAATAAGTTGAGATCTCTGATATACTAACCTATAGGAGAAGTACATGCCAACATTAGTAAGGTGAGGAAATACACATAAAGAAGAGAGGAGGAAACCCCTGCTGAATATGCAACAGACATAGTGGTGTCAGCATAACATATTATAAAAGTTGCATCTCAGCCAACGGGCAGTAGGAGAGAGAAATGTAGCCCTTGGGAGATGCCAGAATGATGGTGATGAGGGGGAAGGTGATGGTGATGAGGAAGATGATGGCTAACATTTCAAGTTGTTCTGCAAGGGATGGTGTGAGTATATGGATATTCATATGTACTTTCTGTAGTATCTCCATCTATCTTACTCAGTTGGAGTGTTTGTGATTGTATTAAATGTATTAATAAACTATTTGTAAATATGGAAGAGTTCCTATAGTGTGAGAGTTACAGCTGTGCACATCAGGGTTCCCAACTATATAATACTTTGAATAACACTGGGCCTAATCTTGAGACAAAAACCTGTCAACTCTCAAAGTGATAACGGAATTCTTAAGTAATCAATATAATTAATACATAATCTATAGATCAGGCTACAGGACTCAGTTTAGTGTTAGCAGATTTGCCCATTACTTTGGGGTAGCTCATTTATTAGGGTTACTCTTCTGGGGGGCAGTATTCTGTAATTCTGTCAATGTACTGCTTGTGTCACTTGTGTTCTCAGATGGAGCTCTACTTCTCCCTTCTGATAGTTCCCTCCCAATGGAGCTATCCTGCAGGACCTAGGTTCCCCAGGGCTGGGTTCTTCCATCCGCAGAATCAGCCACACACACACATTAATAGACCATGTCTGAGAGGACCGGATTAATCAGCACTCCCAAGCTGACCCCTTATATGTCACTGGATTCAGGCTGGGTTGAACAGCATTTCCAAGCTGTCACCGTCATTGGCCCTTGGATTCAGCAGGCTGGGTCAAACATCACCTCCAAGCTGTCACCCTCATATGCCACGAGCACTGTCCTGGAATAGAGTACGCCTGAGCAGGCTGGGTTGAGCAGCACTTCCAAGCTTCTATTCTAATATGTCCCAGGTTCAGTACGTCCCTATCCCCACTTTCATGTTACAATTGTTCTGATAGTAACCCACTTGATGAGCAAACCCCACAGGATTTTTGGGCGCTGCAGGGATCTTTGGTTTAAGTATGAGGATTGTTCCTGCAGAGCGAATGAGGAAGCCAAAAGACACCCACAAGGGGGAGAGAGAGAGAGAAGCAACCGGCTTAACCATGAAAGTTATTTATTGCCAGGTAATAATCATAGGGGAACCAAACAAACATAAGTTATAATATTAAATCTAACTTAAATTTGATTATAAAAGTCAGGTTTAGAAAACTATAACTGATCACACAAGTCAAGGTCAGAAGGCTAAACCTAGAGAAAGAAAAAGAGAGAGCTGGGTTCTCACCGCTCCATGAAGCTTGAATCAATTGGGGGGTCCCAGGTGGGGGCAGTAGCTGAGGGTCCGGAGTGCTGGAGACAGGCAGAGCCCCCAGCATTATCAGTCAGAAGAAGATGAAATCCCAGTGGAACTGATGTAGATGTTGAATACAGGCAGCAAAACAGTTCCTTGAGCATGGGTAGGGGTTTTTGTAGGGAAAGAACAATGGTTCAAGGGATAACACTAGATTTCTTTATGGGTAAATCGATAGCTCGAGGGAGTATACCAAAGTTGTTTTGTTCAGGCTAGACAATAGGAACTGATCATTCCTGGCTATGGGTGGTGTTTCTTTGAGGGAGCTCAGAATGGAATTAGGCAGCTTCAGTATTTTGGCTACTAAAAAAGGATTTATTACTAGAATTGGTCTGATAACTGCTGAGCTGGCTGTGTGCAGGCCTGGGTTCTTTAACATCTGGAGCAGACAGGTCCGGTGCAAGGATGTTTCGCGCCCTAGGCGAAACTTTCACCTTGTGCTCCCCCCACCCCACGGCAGCTCCCCCCCTCTGCCCTGACGCGCCCCCCTTGCAGCAGCTCCCCATCCCCCACCCTCTGCCCTGAGGCACCCCCCACCCCAGCTCACCCCTGCTTCGACTCCACCTCGAGCACGCCGTCGCTGCTTCACTTCTCCCGCCTCCCAGGCTTGCGGCGCCTAAGCTGATTGGCACCGCAAGCCTGGGAGGCAGGAGAAGTGAAGTGGCCACGGCGTGCTCGGGGAGGAGGTGGGGCAGGGGTGAGCTGGGGCGGGGAGTTCCCCTGCGTGCCGCCCCCGCCTTACTTGCTGCAGGCGGCCCTCCCTGCGCTCCCCTGCCCCAGCTCCTTCTGCCTAAATGCCAGTGGCGACCGGGGTGGCTGAAGATCCGGCCGTCGCGGTCGCTGCCGAAGAAAATGGCGCCCCCCAAATCGTAGTGCCCTAGGCGACCGCCTAGGTCGCCTAAATGGTTGCACTGGCCCTGGGAGTAGAGATCCCCCATCATGCAGTGCTTCCCTGCTTTTCTGGTCCCATAGTTCAGTGTGGTTCTTGCCTTGGAATCTCTGTTCTACATTCTGTATGCTAATGGAGATGCCTCCCTGTCCCATCTTTGATGCAAATAAGGCTAGGGGAGTTTCGTTAATCCTGTCACCCTTGTCTGAGGGGTTTAGTTGAGTCTCCTACTGCCTTTTCATTGCTTTTTGTAAGTCTTCCTTCTGATCGGCGTTGGTTCAAACAGAGGGTGAGGTATGGGGGGTCCTTTGTGAGTCAGACAGGTTGGATACTGTACCCTGGTTCCCCAAAAACACAGAGCTGACCAGTAATACTAGGTAGTGTTGATTCTATCCTATTCAGATTCTTATACAACTTTTATTACCATGGTATTTAAGTGCCTTTCAATAATTAATTAAGTAATGTGCTTAGCCTATCTTACATGTAACTCTTTCTTACTTTGTCCCTCCATCTCCCCCTTGCACTTAGAATGAAAGGTGGTCATGTTTGTGGTGATTCTTAGAAACTGCAGCAGTTTATCTAGAGACTTGGAATAGATCCCATCCAACCATTCTTCCTGGGCATAAATAAGGTTCCCTGCAGTTTACTATGTGGATTTTTCAGGAAAGACATTAAAAATTGAAGTTCCGTGTGAACATTGAGAGCTAGTGTTGCATTTTCTAAGACGAGAGATTTTCTATAGTTTCATTATAGCTGGAGCACTAGAGATAGCTATAGTTAAGGTTGCCTTAACATTTCCATTAAAACCTGTTTTCAGTCAGTCATAACATTTTGAAACCGTCACTTATTGAAATGAAATTTTCCGGGGCTTATCCCTGCCCCAGGGTAACTTCTGTTTTAGCACCTGGAGAAAAATTGTTGAGCTACTTTTCAGTAGGGGGAGAGTGGACATAATACATTATTCCCATAAAAAATAAATCAAAAAATCTTGCAATATTGTTCTGAATACTTTTAGTGCTAAAATAGCTGGGGATAAAAAAAAATCTAAATTGGGAAGGGAAATAGTCCTTGTTGAGGAGAAATGCCTTTGAGGTTCTGCCGGAAATTGGTTTTGATTTCTCAGAGATATGAACCGTTGGAAAATCAGATTTCATGGATGCATTGTACTTTGCATTGGGGCCCCGTTTCATTCTCTGACCAGTAAAATACTCATTAAGGGGCAGATATTGCCTGGTCCTCACATGGGTGCACAGAGTGGGGGAAGTTAGGGAGCAAAGGAGAGCAGCAGCAGGAGTCTCAGACCTCACCATTGCACAAGGGCCTGGGAGAATTTATTTAATTTTTGCATTGCAATCCCTGGTCTCTCCTAGCGCTCACCAAAGGGAGGTGTTCTGTATTGCCTCCACTGCAGAGTTGTCCTAAAAACAATCTAGCCTTAACTGAGGATAGACTCCATAGGAGGTCAATCTAGCACCTTTCTTAGAATTGAAGGCTCACAGGCAGATGTGGAGGATATGAGAGTCAATATAGCCTGATACTGCATTAACTTTATTAGGCCTTGTCCTAAAAGATAAGAGGAACTGACCACAGAAATAAATATTAATGGAAGCTTACGTAAAAGTGATCATGACTTGATCATATTTATAATGTGCAAGCAGAATAAAGTCCAGACCAGTAATACATACTTGGTGCTTTAATGGGGCCAGTTTCACAAAGCTGAAAACAATTATGAATCAGATCAGATTAGGAGAAGAATTTAATCAGAAAAATTTGAATAATAACTGGGAATAATTTAAGAACACCTTACTAGATGCCCAAAAAGCTACAATCCCACAATTGAGGGAAAAGGCTGTGCTGGTTGAAAAACCAACCTGGTTTAGCGAGAAAGTGAAGGTAGCTATAACAGATAATAATAGTAATAAAATAATGTATAACAAATGGAAGAATGGAGGATTGATAGTAATTATTATGAATCAGAAATTAGGAATTGTAGAAACTTGATAAGAGAAGCAAAGTGACACAAGGGGAAATGTATGGCCAGCAAAGGTATAGACAATAAGGAGTTTTAAAAACATATTGAGAACAAAGAATCCTAACAATGGTATTCATTCATTAGTAGACAGAAATGGTAGAATTGTCAGCAATAATGAAGAAAGGCAGATGTGTTCAATAAATATTGGTTCTGTATTTAGAGGGACAATAGATGATAGAGTCTCATATTGTGACATTTTTTCCATTGCATTAGTATCTCTGGAGGATGTTAAACAGTAGCTACTCAAGGGAGACACTTCTAAACTGGAAGGTCCAGATAACTTGAATCCAAAAGTTTTAAAAGAGCTTTCTAAAGAGATTGCTGGACCATTAATGTTAATTTTCAATAAGTCTTGGAAGCCCTGGAAAAGTTCCAGAAGATGGGAGAAAGCTAATATTGTGCCAATTTAAAAAAAGTGAAAATTGCATGACATGGGTAATTATAGGCCTGGCAGCCTGACATCAATCCCAGGCAAGATAATGGAGTAGCTGATATGGAACTCAATTAATAATGAGGATAATATAATTAATGCCAATCAACCTGTGTTTATGAAAAAATAGATCCTGTCAAAATAAATTGACATGTTTTTTTGATGAGATTAAATGTTTGGTTGATGAAGGTAATAGTGTTGACATAATATACTTAGAATTGTCTAAGGTATTAGACCTTGTGACATTTTGATTAAAAAACTAGAATGATATAAAATTAACATGGCACGCATTAAATTAATTAAAAATGAGTTAACTGATAGGTTTCAAAATGCAGTTTTAAGTGGGGAACCATCATCAAGCAGGAGTGTTTCCAGTGGGGTCCTGCAAAGATCAGTTGTTGGCCCTCTGCTATTTAACATTTTTTAATCAATGACCAGGAAGAAAACATAAAATTGTCACTGGTAAAGTTTGTAGATGACACAGAAATTAGAGTGGTAAACAACGAAGAGGATAGGTCACTGTCTCAGAGTGATCTGGATCTCTTGGCAAACTGGACACAAGGAAACAATATGCTGTGTATATGGCTAATGTAAATGCATACATCTAGGAACAAAGAATGTAGGTCATAGTTACAGAATGGGGGACCATATGGGGGAAGCAGTGACTCTGAAAAGATTTGGGGTTCATGGTGGATAATCAGCTGAACATGAGCTCCCAATGTGATTCTGTGGCCAAAAAAAGCTGATGCAATCCAAGGATGCATAAGCAGGGGAATTTCAAGTAGGAGCAGAGAAGTTATTTTACCTCTGTCTTTGGCACTGGTGTGACCACTGCTGGATACTGTATACAGTTTTTGTGCCCACAATTCAAGAAGGATGTTGATAAATTGGAGAGTAGAGAATTCAGAGAATAGCCATCAGAATTATTAGAAAACGTGTCTTAGAGCAGCCTTTTTCTTTCTGAGGTCCCCCAACATGCTATAAAAAGTACATGACCCACCATTGTCACAACTGTTTTTCTGCATATCCAGTAGATTATAAGCTGTATTAAATTCATAGTTATATATGTGTATTTTAACTGTATAATAAAAAAAGAAAAAGGATAATATAGGTACAAAAATAAAAAAAAATATTCTTTTATTTTACATACTCAGTGTGAAGCTTGTTGCAGGTGCTGATGCACAGGCTGGGTGGCCCACTGAGGTGAGTGAGGGGCTGAAGCCTGAGCTTTGCTGCCTGGTCTATTTTGGCAGACCCCCTGAACCCTGCCCACAGCCTCCCGCAGGCTGCAGACTCCTGGTTAAGAACTGCTGCCTTAGAGAGAGATAGACTCAAAGAACTCAATCTATTTAGGTTAACAAAGAGGAGGTTATGATTAGGGGTATGGAAAGCTTCTGTATGAGGAAAGATTAATAAGACGGGGACTTTTCAGCTTGGAAAAGAGACAGCTAAGGGGAGATATGATAGAGATCTATAAAATCGTGACTGATGCGGAGAAAGTAAATAAGGAAGTGTTATTTACTCCTTTTCATAAAACAAGAACTAGGAGTCACCAAATGAAACTAATAGGCAGCAGGTTTATAACAAGCAAAAGGAAGTATTTATTCACACAACGCACAGTCAACCTGTAGAACTCTATGCCAGAGGATGCTGTGAAGGCCAAGATTATAACAGGATTCAAAAAAGAACTAAATAAATTCATGGAGGATAAGTCCATCAATGGCTATTAGCCAGAATGGGCAGAGATGATGTCCCTAGCCTCTGTTTGCCAGAAGATGGGAATGAGCACCAGGGAATGGATCACTTGATGATTACTTGTTCTGTTCATTCCCTCTGGGGCACCTGGCATTGGCCACTGTCAGAAGACAGGCGACTGAGCTAGATGGACCTTTGGTCTGACCCAGTGTGGCCATTCTTGTGTTAAGTGGTGACTTGATTTTACAGTCTATAAGTACCCATATGAGGAACAAATGTTTATCAATGGGCTATTCAGTTCAGCAGAGAAAGGTATAACACAATCCAATGGATGGAAGTTTAAGCTAGACAAATTCAGACAGGAAATAAAATGTAAATTTTTGACAGTGAGATTAATTAACCATAGGCACAATTTATCAAGACTCTAGTACTGGCAATTTTTAAAACAAGATTGGATTTTGTTCTAAAAGATCTGCTCTAGGAATTATTTTGGGATGGTTCTATGTTCTGTACAGGAGGATCACATTGGTCATTTCTGGCCTTGGGATCTATTAACTTTCTGGCCAATTTCCTGCAGTTCTTGCAGGAAAGGGGAAATGAGGAACATTCTTTCCATCTTCAGCGCACACCTTTTTGCTTCCCCATCTGCAAGCTCTGCCCCTGAAGAAGGCTCCCTGTGGGATCCAGGCCAGGGTGGGAGTGGTAAAACACAGTGTTGTGGAATCAGCTGACCTCATCCACTCTGTGTGCAGGATGGAGGAGGTCTATACAGAGCATCCTCTTCATGGTGGTCTGATTGATAGAATAGTTAGACTCTCAGAATGGCAAAAAAAAAATCTTCAGAAACTGAATGAATGTTTCACAGAGATTAGGTAAAATGATATGAAACAAGAAACTCATTTATACATATATATGTAAAAAGCAAATTAACATATGGTTCAGTGAACTTAAAACAGTAGTGTGTTTCTTTATCATAGTTTCCAATGTAAAGAAAATTCTTAGGGAAATTGTTATACAATGGACAAAGTCCCACAAAATATAATTATATTCAGACCCTAGCTATTTTTGTCTGTAACATCATTATCTTTTGTCATTTAATTTCTTTATATGCAGCCTGTCAAGTGAAAGGTTTTGAGTACTTTGCTTATAACTCACTTGTAATGAGTGCAGTTTTCCCCCTAATCTTTCAGGTGTCTGACACACATGAACTAATTAGTATGCAATTTCATTTTCCTGTATTCTCCTGATGAACTGAAAACTGAAATTGCTATTTTAAATTTATGCTCCCAGCATGTAATTAGTGATGACACTACAATGCTTGTAATCGGCTGGCGATTTAAAGGGTCAATGACCATGTTTTTGAAAGCAAATTAAAGGCAAACTCAATCATTGCTTTCTTTTTATAAAGTTCTGCTGACCTTTGATTTTCCTTATAGGTTTAGAATATTAATAATATAACATCCATGTTAACCACTTTCTGCTTCATTAGCGACACCAGACATTATTGTTTCTAATTAAAAGGGGAGAAACATTCATATTTTTATACTTTTATTTTAATAATTGCTGGTTAGAGATGATCAAAATTGTCTCTGCTTATTGTAGTAATGCTAACTATTTTCTTGTAAAATCCCAGTTATAAATCAGAGCTATTTTCTTTACCATTGCTAGCCCCTCTGTTTTATGGGCTTAGGATATAAGTTTGTCCTCCCAAGACACACACCCCAACCACCACCAAAAAAAAAATAAAAAAATCTTAATCAGCAGCCAAGTATTCTAATCTTCCTACTCTAGTCCCTTACTGCAGCCATCCCAGTTTTATTTGGTCATACCACTTATCTCCTAAAATACTGAAATGAGCCTCCCTAATAGAGGAAAAGAAATAAACTGAAAAAATATGAATGATGAGGGAATTGTTTAAGAACACTTTACTCAATGCCCAAAAAGTTACAATCCCAAAAAAGTCAAGAAAGAAAGCTGTACTGCTTTTAAAATAATAATTTGGTTTAGAGGGAAAGTGAAGGCAGCTATTTAAAAGAAGGAAGAAAGGTGAAGCTGATAGTAATGAATCTAAACAAGAAACTAGGAATTGTAGAATATTAATAAGGGAAGCAAAGAGACACAAGGAAACGTCTATGGGCAGCACAGTTAAGGACAGTAAATTGGAGTTTCTAAAATAGATTAGAAACAAAAAGAATTCTAACTCTGGTATTGGTACTAAGTAGAAATGGAAGATTTGTCAATAATAATGCAAGAGAAACAGAAATGTACAATAAATATTTTTCTTCTATATTTAGGGGTGGAAAGTGATGTAGTCATATTATGTGAAACATTTTCTGTTCCAACAGTAAATTAAGCAGATGATAAACAGCAGCTACTAATGTTAGAATTTTTTTTAATATACAGGTCCAGAAAACTAGTATTCAAGAGTTTTAAAAGAGTTGGTCCAGTGAGCTTCTCAGCCACTAATGTTGATTTTCAATAAGTCTTGGAAAACTGGGGAAGTTCCAGAAGACTAGAAGACTAATGTGCCAATATTTTAAAAGGGTAAATGGAATGACCCAGCGAATTATATTCCAGTCAGCCTGACATTGACCCTGGGCAAGATTATGGAACATCTTATAAGGGATTTGATTAATAAAGAATTAAAGTAGGATATTTAATTAATGCCAATCAACATAGGTTTGTTGAAAATGGATCCTGTCAAACTAACTTGATTTTTTTTAAGGTTACAAGTTTTGTTGATAACGGTGATAGTGTTGATGGAATATTCTTAGACATCTGTAAGGCATTTTAGTCAGCAACACATTTTGATGAAAAAAATTACAATATACTAAATTAACATGGCACACATGAAATGGATTCAAAGCTGGCTGTTATCTCTCAAAACATAATTGTAAATGGGGACTCATTGAGTGGGTATTTCTACTGGAGACCTCAGGGATAGATTCTCCACCTTTTGTTATTTAACATTTTTAACAATGACCTGGAAGAATAGAAGTGTCACAGTTCAGGGCAATTGCACCCATATTTCCTCACTTTTGCCCTACCCAGGGCACTCACTCTAGGCTCACATTTCCTCAGTCTCCTTTCTGACCGAGGCTTATCCAGGCTGCACAGTTCCCTGCTTACACGCTAATATTCGCAGCAAACCAGCAATTCCCTAAACAGACCAGCATCTGTGCTTTGCTTTCTCACCAAAGGCTATGAACAGCTATAATTGCTAGCACTTATAAGTTATCACATCTCCTTTTAAGTGAGCACATTTATTCTTAAGATAAAAGCATCACAGAGTAAAACATATTAAAAACAATAAAAGAATCCTCACACACACTAAGAAGCTTACCAGATATCATCCCCCCACCAATTCCAACAAGTGCTCTGCTAGGCGTCAGTCCTTCAAACCTAACCCCTGCCATGTCTCATGCTATTGGGTGGTAACTGTAGGTAAATGTCGGTTGTTGATGGAAAGCATTGTGCATAAGTAAGTTTTGGTTATTGAATAATGTCACTCAGGAAATATTGTCCACTCCTCCATCATTAAACCAACAATGAAGGAGTCCCTAGAGAAGTAAATGGGGTTGACGTATGATGAGAAATTGGAAGGGGGTACATGGTTGTATGCTGGTTATTAAGGATGAAATCAAAGATTCC
The DNA here is from genome assembly GCF_016161935.1 of Mauremys reevesii. Classification (NCBI taxonomy): domain Eukaryota; kingdom Metazoa; phylum Chordata; order Testudines; family Geoemydidae; genus Mauremys; species Mauremys reevesii. The sequence goes on along the minus strand of NC_052628.1, from coordinate 50,585,410 downwards.
CACAGCCATATGAGGAGTGGTATGAACAAGCTGCAAAGGGTATCTGTAGCAGGTTCAGCCACCATCTCATAACCAGAGTTTATTCTATGGTTTCCTGCCTGTTTTCTCCTTCTTCTGGCCTCCTTAATTTCCTTCGGATGGTGTTGAGTTTAAAACATTTCCTCACCTCCAGTCCACTTTATTCACTCCTCAGATATACATTGGCCCTCTAGAACTTCCAGATCAGTGTCTCTCTCCTCTCTCCTCCTCTGCCCAGCCCTCTTTTGGAGCAGAATTCAAAATATTTGCAAGAGTCAATCTTTCTCCTTGCAACTGTTGCTTCTTCAAGTCAATTACAGCTTCTCAGGCTTCTGTTTCCTGAGCATCCCCTCTTGCTGCAACCACCTGCTGCTCTTCATAATCATAGGGAACCCACTATCTCCTTTAGTAATCAGGGTTGGCTAGCCCCAGGCCGTCCAGCCATTAAGGGGAACGCCACCCTGTCACATACTATCCTCACCCCTTAGAACCTTGCCTACCCAGAGAAATATAAATGTTTTCCCCCATTCAGTGACACCTTTGGCTTTGGGGTCTGGGCCTGAAGAGTCTCCAACTCCCCTTCCAGTTTGCTGACTATGATGAGAAAGTGATCCCTTTCTGCTAGGGTTGACTGATGCTCATCAGTGAGCTTGTCCTTCCAAAACAGCCAGCTCTACTCAGTGCTTCTCAGCCAGAGAAAGTAGTCATCTCACATCCTCCCCTCTTAGCTCTGTGTTGCACCTCTTGGCAACTGTAGGAGGTGCCGCCATCGTTGTATCATCCACCCTTACTCAGCTTCCAGATGTATGTCCGGGGCCGTCCTGACCCATACGCAAACTATGCAGCTGTGTAGGGCACCAGGAAATTTGGGGCACCAAATTGCCCCAAATTTCCTGGTGCCCTACGCAGCTGTGTGCTGCTCCAGGGGCCAGCCTGCGTGCTGAGCCAGCCAGGAAAGCTGACCCCGTCACTGCCCCACCTCTCCCTCTTCCCCAAAGCCCCTGTGACTTCTCTGCCCCATCCCCATCCCCACCCCACACTCCACTCCTTCCCCATAGTCCCCGCCCCTGCTGTAGGATTCTCATTCTGCAGAGTGCTGCTTTGCCTTTTTTCCTCCCTTGGTCTCAGTATTAGTTCTGCACCCTCTCCGACTTGGCCTCTCTTACTAGGGAATTATCTTTCCTTGTTCTGCAGGGCTTTCCTCAGCAGCTTCTTCACAGTGCAGATCTTCTTAATGTGCCTGGCCTTTCCACACTGAAAGCATTTAGGTCATCTCCTTTCCCCCTGGATCCATGCTTCAGTGTTCCTCCATTTCTGGGCCAACCATCCCCTGGAATCAGGTCACCACCTGGGGCATTCAAATGCCTATGTCCTGGCTTCCCACATTGGAAATGGGAGTGCAGCGTGTATCTCTCCTGTTGACAGTATTGAGCCTCTTGCCTCTGCTGCTGATTATGCTGGGCTGTCCACAGCACTTCCTTTGCTGATCCTGCAGAAGTTGCAAGAGGACAGCTTGGGTCTGCTGTTGTCATACCAGGTACTACAGTATCTCTTCCATCTTGCTATCTGCTGCTGCACCATTGTTACTTCCCTCCTTGACAGGAGGGGTTTCAGGGATCCTGTCAACTATACCAGAGTGGCAGACAGGCTGGCCACCACCCAACCTCCCCCTTGTGCCCCAGCCCCTTCTCAGCTCCTTGTCAGGCTGCAACAACTCCCACCCCAGCCCCAGAGAACAGGGAGTCCAGCTGGGCAGGGAGAGGGGAGAATGTGGAGACAATCCAGCAAATGACTGAGGGAGGCAGAAGAGGAGCAAGTGACAGGGGAGGGGCCTTGAGGGGAAGAGGCAGAACATGATGGGGCCTCAGGGGAAAAGGCAGGGCAGGGGGCAGGTCCTCGGGGGAAGATAGGGGGATCCAGTTACCAGCCATTAGAAAGGTGGTAACCCTATTTCTTGTGCCTTCCAGCACCCCTTTCTGGGGCTTGTTTAATAGTGGATACAGTCAAAGTCCTTAATCACAAAGCAATTCAACATAAAGTCCAAAATCACAAGCTCTATCTGAAGTGCCAGTTCCTGGCCCTCTCTGGCTGGAGCTCAGCCCTCTGCTCCTGTTCCCATACTCTCCTTCAATTAGTCACCTGCTGCCTTTTATATAAAATCACCTGATTCCACTCAGGTGAGGCTCCTTGGGATCAGGGCAGGCTTAGCCCCAAGCTCTCCTGCTCATGGGCAAGCCACTCTGTCCCATCCAAATGTCCTTGGCCAAAGAAATTACAGTGGCATAGGTTATTACTCACAAGGGAAGAGAAACTGAACTGTGCAGTATAGTATCAAATGAGGAGAAATGGCTGGGGGGATCTGGTATTTCTAGCTGTTATGTAGGGGATTAATTTTCAGGAGTGCTGGGTTCTAATCCCTGCTCTGCCACAGACTCACTTTGTGACTTTGGGCAAATCACTTAGGGTGCGATTTTTATGAGGTATTTAGGTGCCTACTGGGATTTTCAAAAGTATCTAGGTGTCTTCAACCCATAGAAATTAGAGCACCTAGATGCTTTTGAAAATGCCACTAGGTGCCTAAATACCTTTTAAAAATCTGTTCCTTAACCTCTGTGCCTCAGTTTACCATCCTCACTTTAGAGATAGGGAATACCTACCATAACCTGCTAAAGCATGTTGAGAGCCTTGAAGAAAGGCTGTATCCAAATGTGAATATCACCTCAGGGCTCTGGGATGGATGTTAAGGTTGAAAAGCCATTATTTTACAAATATCATTCTTCTTGTGTTTTTGAGTTGTATGTACCGTAAGTTTTAGATGCATGGGATACTACTTACTCAGATACCATGGTGATGGGTATGGTATAAGAACCTGAAGAGGAGAGAATAGAACTTTTCACCCAGTGGATACATTGCCTGTCTTGTGAGAAGTGAATTTTTTTTTTTACCCTACTGAGGGCTGGAAGGTATTCTGCTCCCAGCACAACTGTATTCCAGCCTATATCCCAAAGGCTGCATTATACCGAGTGCATTAATTTATTGCTTAGTCTAATGATCCTTTCTAAGTTATCCCTGATGGAAAATTACAATTTCATTTAAAATGAAATTTAAAAAGTAATCTCTTATATGTAGTTATAAAGGAGGTCTTAAAAATGTATGCTGCTTTTTGATTAAACAACTAAAACAAAAAGACACTTAACATTAAGTTAGCAAGCCTTGGTATTGCCATAACACAATATTTGGTCTATAATTGTTTGGCTATTCACCCTAATTACCATAATGCTAGTGAAAATTTGCTTTCTTAGTAGTTTAAAAAGATATATTCTACATGTTAACTGCAGCTGCTGTCAGTTTTAGAAAATGTGGCAATAGTATAAGAATGCTAGTTAACACGATCTTCTTGTAAGAGACAAAATTCACATAAGCTAATGTGCATTTTTAATGAGTTTTAATGTATTTATAGTAAATGATGTGATCAAACACTTCATAATTTTTGAATGGTAAAACTGTGTCACTATCATGACGAAGTCTATCGATCCAGATCAGGAGACGTCCAAATCGAACTGACGTCAAAGCTACCAGTTCAACAGCAGGAATGATAGTGACCGCTATAGGAGATCCACACTGTTGCTTGGACACTTCCATGAGAGTGTTGCCTGTCAGAGCCCTTAAGGAGGGACTTCCCATGGTCTATGTCCATAGTGGGTTGTGGATTGCAAACTGGTTACAGCTGCTGTGGGGTGGCAGGTTTCAAGACCCACTGGGCCTTACCTTTACCCAGCTCCCTGTGGTGGCACCCTCCACCAGCCCAGTTTTGTCTGGATGGGCCATGTGGAAGGCTGCCATGATGTTAGGGGCATGGACTTGTGATTCTGGCTCCCAGGATCCCTCTTCTGGGCCATAACCTTCCCAGTTTACAAAGTACCAGAGAGAGCGGCAATTGACTTTTCAAGTCCAGCCTCTCATGACCTCATACTCTTTGTGTTCTTAGGTTCACAATGGAGGGGATGGTTTTTGAGCCCGGTGAGCAAAGGGGTTGTCAGTGTAGGGTTTTTCCAAGGATACGTGAAACACTAGGTGTATTTTGAGGGATCTGGGAAACTGAAGCTTCATGGTCACTGGGTTGATTACCTGACTGATGGAATATGGCTGAGGTATCAGTAATCCAGTTTACGACATGGCTGGTTGGTGCAGAGGTTTTGGGCTGAGAGATACTTTTTGCCCGATTAGTGTATGCCAGGCCTTCCTGGTGCCAGCAGTCAATGTGCTGCTTGTAGTCTCCCTTGGCCTTGTCCAGATGTGCCTTGAGTTCTTTTTGGCCCTCCTGGATCTGCCACAGTCAGCAACTGTGGGATTAATGGAGTTGGCAGGTACAGCCAGGTGGAGGTGGCAGTGAAAGACATAGTTTGCATAGAATGGTCTCTGCGTGGTAGAGACATGGTCAGCGTTGTTGTAAGAAAACTCTGCTTGGAGTATGAGGCTGAACTAGTTGTCCTGGTGGAAATTTGTGAAGCAGGACCAAGTGGATGTTCTGGGTTTATTGCTCGGGATCCTCAGAAAAGATGAGCATATCATCTAGGTAGTCTACAATATACTGGTCTAAGACCTCGTTCATAAAATGCTGGAACGTTGCAGGCATTTGTGAGGCCAAATGGCGTTACCAAGAATTTATACTAGCTTTTTTTACTAGGTACAGCCATCTTCCACTCATCCATGGCTCAAATCCAAATCAGGTTGTAGGCCCCACACTTATGACGAGTTCTATGAATGCCTGAGCCAAGTGTACACAGTCCAGTAGTTCCAGGATGAGTAGAATGGGGGGCATTGATTCCTGACGGTAACCTGATTGAGGACTCGGTAATCCAAGTGTAGGCACAGGGTTCCATCTTCCTTAAAACAAACAGAACTGGGGCTCCAGTAGGAGAAGCAGCTGGCCTTATGAAAACCTTGGCCAGATTCTCCTGGAGACAGTGCACAGGGCAAACAGCTCTGGTTCTAATATTGTGTGGATATAGACAAACGGCACCTGGGTCCCTGGTTGCAGCTCAACTGGGCAGTTATAATTCTGGTGCCATAGTAGGGTATCAGCATTCTTTTATTCAAAGACATCACCATAGTTACTGTACTTGGGGACAGTGCTGAAGTCAACTCCAGTGGTGCTCTCAGCTGATCCCTAGCCAAGGCCCTTGGAGGGAGTACATTTTGATTCTGGGATTAATCCAATGGTGTGCAAAGGCAGACTTGCTGGCAGAACTTGGACCAAAAGCTAACTTGGTGCTCATGTCAAAGGATGTACAGATCATGAGCCAACAACCATGAAATGCCAGCAATTATGGGGAAGTGGTGAGTGGATTTTCTCAAACTGAAGGACTTCCTGATGGTCCTGAATGGTACCATCTCCTGTGTCACTGGCCCTGATGACATGAGTGAACCATCTATAGTTTACAATAAGTTGTGGACAGTCTTTGGTTGAACTGAAATACTTGGGGCTTGGGCTGTATCAGCATCTATGAAGTTGTCTGCTGCCCCGGAATCCACCAGTGCCCACTGTAGCAGAATTTGGTAAGGCTCCCCTAGAACAAAAGACAGATCTGGACTTTAAGGTTCCTTGGTGAGGAACGGGGCGGGGGGGGGGGCATTATTGAGGGGCTCACCTAGGCCAAGCCACTCTACCAGACCTGGGCGTGGTTTTTTCCTGAACTGTGTCATGCTAGAACTCAGGGTGGGCAGTAGGCAAAAGCATGGCCAGATCGTCCACAGTAGAAACAAAACCTGTGGTGGCAATGGTGCTGTTTTTCCTCCAGGGTCAGAGGGTGGTGGGTGCTATCCAGCTACTCAGGTTTAGCGTCTGGGCTGGAGACAGGTACTAAGGAACACTGTTCAGTTAGCAACGTGGACCCCTCCTTTCCTCATGTCACTCACTGAGAGTACTGTTGATTCATATGACAAGGTCGATGAAAGCATCTAAGTTGGTCAGGGTATCCATCCGAGCTAGGTCATCCTTAATCTCCTCCTCATATAGTCCCCACCAGAACTTGTAGAACTGGGCCACTTCATTCCACTCAGTGTTGGAGACTAGTCACTGAAAGTGAGCAGCAAAGAAGGAGGCTGGTCCCTGCCCTTGCTGGAGTTTGCGTACAGTCGCCTCTGCCAAGCAGGCATGGTAAGGATTGTCAAATATGCCCGAAAACGCCTGGAGCAAGGCATCCCAGTCAAATAGTCAGGCTCGCTTGTTCGGGTAGGGACAAGGCCCAGTCCATTGCATCTTCTATCAGGAGGCTAATAATGAGTCCTACTTTTGTTTGGTCAGTAAGGTAGGACCCCGGGGTGGAGCAGAAACAGCAGGCAACATTGGTTAATAAAGCCCCTGAATTTTTGGCAGTCCCCATTAAAATGTTCTGAGAGTGGGACTGGGTTTGGGTACAGGGCCACAGTGTGTGCCTGTAATGCAGGATTGTTATCCTGGATCTCGGCTGCCCACTCTCATAGCATCTGGTTATCAGTAGCATGCTGTGCCATTTGGGCCTGCAGTGCCATGTTTTTATTGTGGAACTGGGTGGATTGCCTGTACAGAGCTGGTTCTCTGTTGCAAGCTGAGATACTTGGGCTCAAAGCATGGGGAGTTCCTCCTCAGAGTGGTCAGTCTGTTCAGGCATCTGCAATATCCTCTGAGGCATGCTGGGCAGAGAGTGACCCTCTGCCTCCAGAGTTCCCCAACATAGGCCTTCACCACAGGTTAGGGTCGCCCAGGCAAACTGTCAGAATCCTGACAAGGGTTGTCAGAACCAAACCTCTGACTGGGAGTAGTGGCGATGTTTCTAGTCAGGTTGCAGGCCAGGGTCGATGCCCAGGGTCAGATTCTCAGTCAGGTTTCAAGGTCTGCATCAAGAGGTGAAGTCCAAATCAAGCTGAGGTCAAAGCCAGCAGTTCAAGAACAGGAATGGTCATGGCAGCTACAGGAGATTCACACTGTTGCCTGAACACTTTCTGGAACTCCCCTTGGGATTATATAGGGCAGTGAGCCAATCAGGAGCCATAAAGATACTGCCTGTTAGGCCCCTTGAGGCAGGACTTCCCATGGTCTGTGTCCACTGCAGGTCAGTGGTAGTGGAGTGCAAACTGTGTACAGCTGCCCTGGATTGGCAGCATGGTGATGTCGGCTGCCTGGCAGCTCTGCAGGCCTGTGTTTGAGACCAGCTGGGCCTTACAAACTGAAACATTGTAAGTGCCTTTGTAGAAATCACCATGGATGTAGTAAATTGTTCTTTATGGCTACCTATATTAAAAGCTCCCCCAACTGGCTTTATCATATGGCCTGCCAAAGCCGAGATACCATATTATAATCTAATATGTGCAGACTTTCCAGACTAATATTCAAGTATAAATCATTTATTTTATTGCAAGTAATTATTAGTGAACGCGAATTCAGTAGATGTTTTATTTTAAAATAAAATATTTGGTGGTACATTTGTTACCCCTCTCATAAAGTACTGGCTTATATTACTTCCTCTTTTATTATCATCTCACCATTTAAAAATAAAAATATATATATATTGATAAACTACATTCCTAGTCCATAGTCAATAATGGTCAAGGAGAGGATTGGCAAGAAGGCCTGCCAAGTAAGGCCCTAATCCTGGAAAGGGATCTACACACAGAGATTGTTCGTAAAATTCCAAAAGGCATGTAAATGATTTAGGACCCTAAGTCCCGTTGACTTTCAATGAGCCTTAACCTTCTAAGTTCCCAAGACACTTTTGACAATGGGACTTAGGCTTCTAAGTTCCTTAGGCACTTCTGCAAATTCAATTCTGTGTCACCCACCAAGACCTCTAGGTGTCTTAGGCCCTGATCCCACAGTGAGCTTTGCACAGCTGACTCTTGCCGGTGCACAAGACTCCATTGAAGACTTTAGACTCTACACACTGGGAGCCCCACATATAATGGTCCTTGCAAGCAAATCTCTTCACATGATTGGGATTCTACTATGCTACTCAAGATAGTTAAGTCCAAAGCAGACTGCAAAGAGTTACAAAGGGTTCTCACAAAACTGGGTAACTAGGCAACAAAATGACAGATGAAATTCAATGTTGATAATTGCAAAGCAATGCACATTGGAAAACATAATCCCAACTATGCATATAAAATGATGGGGTCTAGATTAGCTGTTACCACTCAAGAAAGAGATCTTGGAGTCATTGTGGATAGTTCTCTGAAAACATCCACTCAATGTGCAGCAGCAGTCAAAAAAGCCAACAGAATTTTGGGAATTGTTAGAAAAGGGATGATAAGACAGAAAATATCAGAATGCCACTATATAAATCCATGGGACGCCCACATATTGAATATTGTGTGTATATCTGGTCACCCCGTCTCAAAAAAAGATATATTGGAAAAGGTACAGAAAAAGGCACCAAAAATAAATAGGGGTATGGAGCATTTTCCATATGAGGAGAGATTAATAAAATAGGACTTTTCAGCTTGGAAAAGAGATGAGTAAGGGAGCGATATGATAGAGGTGTATAAAATCATGACTGGTATGGAGAAAGTAAATAAGGAAGTATTATTTACTCCTCATAACACAAGAACTAGGGATCACCAAATGAATTTAATGCGCAGCATGCTTAAAATAAACAAAAGGAATATTTCTGCACACCATACACAGTCAACCTGTGGAACTCTTTGCCAGAGGATGTTGTGAAGGCCAAAGACTATAACAGGATTCAAAAAAAGAACTAGATAAGTTCATGGCAGATAAGTTCATCGATGGCTATTAGCCAGGATGAGCAGGAATGCAAATCATGCTCAGAAATTTCCCTAGCCTCTGTTTGCCAGAAGCTGGAAATGGGTGACAGCGGATGGATCACTTGATGATTATCTGTTCTGTTCATTCCCTCTGAAGCACCTGGCATTGGCCACTGTCAGAAGACAGGATACTGGGTTAAATGGACCATTGGTCTGACCCAGTATGGCATTTCTTATGCTGTGCATATTACAAATCACTGAGTAACACAAACATTACTTTAATAAATAATTTTCATCTCCCCTCCATCTCATTTACCCTTGCTTTCAGATATTGTCAGAACTAAAAGCTATTGAGTAGTCCATTCCCATTTATATTAAAAGTACAAATTGTTAAACATAGTCAAAACCATAGAATCATGGAAATGTAGGGCTGGAAGGGATCTCAAGAAGTCATCAAGTCTAGCCGTCTGCACAGAGGCAGGCCTAAGTAAACCAACACCATCCCTGACAGGTGTTTGGTAAACCTGTTCTTAAAATCCTCCAGTGATGGGGACTCCACAACTTTCCTTGGAAGCCTATTCCAGAGCTTAACTACCCTTATATTTAGATTTTTCTAACATCTAACTTAAATCTACCTTGATGCATATTAAGCCTATTACTTCTTGTCCTACCTTCAGTGGACACAAAGAATAATAGATCCTTGTCCTCTTCATAACAGCCCTTAGCATATTGGAAGACTGTTAAGAAGACCCTCCTCAGTCTTCTTTTCTCAAGACTAAACATGCCCAGTTTTGTTACCTTCCCTCATAGGTCAGGTTTTCAAAACCTTTTATCATTTTTGTTGCTCTCCTTCAGACTCTCTCCAATTTGTCCATATCTTTCCTAAAGTGCAGCTCCCAGAATCCTCTGGCTGAAGCCTCACCACTACCAAGCAGAGCAGGGCAAATACCTCCCATGTCTTACATATGACACTCCATTTAGTACATGCCAAAATATTAGCATTTTTTGCACCTGCATCACATTGCTGACTAATTCAATTTGTGATCCACTATAACCCCCCAGATCCGATTCAGTAGTACTGAGACGGTTATTCCCCATTTGTAGTTGTGCATTTGATTTTTCTTTCCTCAGTATAGTACTTTGCATTTATCTTTACTGAATTTCATCTTGTTGATGTCAGACCAGTTCTCCAATTTGTCAAGGTTGTTTTGAATTCTAATTCTGTCAATATTGGTGTCAGCTGCAAATTTTAAAAGGATACCCTCCACTCCATTATCCAAGTACTTAATGAAAATATTGAATAGTACTAGTCCCCGGACCCGGGGGTGGGAGGACATGAGATATACCCTCCCAGTTTGACAGCGAACCATTGATAACTTCTCTTTGAGGAAAGTCCTTCAACCAGTTGTGCACCCACCTTATAGTAATTTCATCTAGACCACAGTTCCCTAGTTTGCTGATGAGAATGTCATGTGGGACTGTATCAAAAGTCTTACTAAAATCTACTGCTTCCCCTCACCCATCATTTGGACAAGTAAACCTATCAAAGAAGGAAACCAGGTTGGTGTGGTATGAATTATTTTTGACAAATCCATTCTGGCTATTGCTTGTAACCCTGATATCCTCTATGTGCTTACAAATTGAGTGTTTAATAATTTGTTCCAATATCTTACCAGATATTGAAGCAGACTGACTGTTCTATGTTTCATAGTCACTTTCACCCAAATTGCTTTCCACCTTCAGATTCGCTACCAATTCTTCCCTGTTGGTCAGAATGTCTGGCCCCTTGGTTACTTCCTCCACTTTCTGAAAAACAAAGTTGTCCCCAATACATTTCAAGAACTTTCTGGGCATTTTGTGTTTTGCTGTATTACTTTGTATTACTTTTCTAACAGATGTTTGGGTAGTTAAAGTCCCCCATTACTACCAGGTCTCGTGTTCTTGATATTTCTGTTATTTGTTCTAGAAATGCCCCATCCATGTCCTCTTCCTGATTTTATGATCTATAATGGATCTCTACCAGGATATCAACTCTATTTTTTTACCCCTTTTATCTATACCCAGAGACTTTCAACTCGGTAAATATAAATTCTATTATTATTACATGCATTTCTAGGATACCTATCACAGTAGTATCTGCAATCCTAATCTGCAAACACTTACTAATATATATACATTTAAGCATGTGAGTAGTCCTAGTGACTCCTTAGAATACTCATTGCTTGAGTTATGCCTAAACAGTAAGTTGTACCATACATTTCATAACATTAACATTTTAAAACTAAAGGAGCCCTAATCATTTTCTTTTGTTTGTTTGTTTATTTTTCCAAGAAGGGACCAAAACATAAAATCTATTTAAAATACAGACTTTCTAAATCCCACCACTTCTATCCCCAAGTTTTCACTTTCTACATCAATCATCCGGAACTTCCATAGGGCAAGTATGCACCAGGTGATAAGTATTTGCTAATAAAATGATTAAAGAACGAAAATACACAGAGGTCTTATAAAACATTCATGCAAACATCTGGTAGGAAGAGCTCTTAAGCAAACTGCCGTCTGTCAAACCATCCACTTTGTCGAAGTTCATTTCCTCACTCATGAATACTGGAGTATCAGCTTCCAAAAAAAAAAAAAGCCATCCTCATAGATTAAATATTTGATATAATTTAATAGCACACACTTTTTTAGCAGGATATAAAACCTTAGTCTTTTCAAATTTTGCCTCACATAGAGTAGCTGTATATTGTTTAAGAGAGCTGGAACCCCAGGGAATGCTTGACAAGCGAAGTGTTAAAAACCCTACCTGAGCTCTGCATTTGCTTTCAGCAGTCCAACAGTGAGGCATAATAAAATAGCTGGATTTCCTTGGGGGAATTTGGACAAGTGTAATTGGCAGCAGACATCTGATTACCTGGCAGGTGAGGAATATAAACCAGCAAAGAGATGAGTCTGAATGCTCCCTAACTTGCTTCCATGATTGTCTTTTGAACTGCAGGAAGCATGAAGCATTTCTTACGCTGGTGGAAATTGTCACAGATCCAGTGATTTCACTGAAGTCAGTGGATCTACAACAATTTCCAGCAGCTGAAGATCTGCTCCTGTGTCTTTATGTTAGCCTTTAGATACTTCCCCCTTCAACCTTTCTTTTGGTCTGGGCAAGGAAAGCTGTACTTTTTCTGTTAAAACATGGGGTAAACCGTTCTTTCCCAACAGCAGAGTGAAAATGTCCTTTTGCTGTTATGACTAGCTGCTGCGTTAAATGGCCTATATCACATGAATAAAACGTCTGGTTATAATTGATTCTTTTTTGCACCATAATCTGTCTATACTGGTTCATTTAACATTTTAAATAAAGTTGGGTTGAGGTTTTAGATGCACAAAAGACAGCCTGTTCAAAGTTATGATTCTCTCAGCAAGAGAAACTTGGTTCTCTTGTGCATACTCTGTGTAATATACTCTAACATAAGAATATAAGAACGGCTGTATCGGGTCAGACCAAAGGTCCATCTAGCCCAGTATCTGTCTACCGACAGTGGCCAATGCCAGGTGCCCCAGAGGGAGTGAACCTAACAGGCAATGATCAAATGATCTCTCTCCTGCCATCCATCTCCATCCTCTAATGAACAGAGGCTAGGGACACCATTCTTTACCCATCCTGGCTAATAGCCGTTTATGGACTTCACCACCATGAATTTATCCAGTTCTCTTTTAAACACTGCCATAGTCCTAGCCTTCACAACCTCCTCAGGTAAGGAGTTCCACAAGTTGACTGTGTGCTGCGTGAAGAAGAACTTCCTTTTATTTGTTTTAAACCTGCTGCCCATTAATTTCATTTGGTGACCCCTAGTTCTTGTATTATGGGAATAAGTAAATAACTTTTCCTTATCCACTTTCTCAACATCACTCATGATTTTATATACCTCTATCATATCCCCCCTTAGTCTCCTCTTTTCCAAGCTGAAGAGTCCTAGCCTCTTTAATCTTTCCTCATATGGGACCCTCTCCAAACCCCTAATCATTTTAGTTGCCCTTTTCTGAACTTTTCTAGTGCTAGAATATCTTTTTTGAGGTGAGGAGACCACATCTGTACACAGTATTCAAGATGTGGGCGTACCATGGATTTATATAAAGGCAATAATATATTCACAGTCTTATTCTCTATCCCCTTTTTAATGATTCCTAACATCCTGTTTGCTTTTTTGACCACCTCTGCACACTGCGTGGACATCTTCAGAGAACTATCCATGATGACTCCAAAATCTTTTTCCTGATTAGTTGTAGCTAAATTAGCCCCCTTTGAGTCCTTATTAGAAATGTATGTGTAGTTGGGGTTATTTTTTCCAGTGTGCATTACTTTACATTTATCCACATTAAATTTCATTTGCCATTTTGTTGCCCAATCACTTAGTTTTGTGAGATCTTTTTGAAGTTCTTCACAATCTGCTTTGGTCTTAACTATCTTGAGTAGTTTAGTATCATCTGCAAACTTTGTCACCTCACTGTTTACCCCTTTCTCCAGATCAATTTTGAATAAGTTGAATAGGATTGGTCCTAGGACTGACCCTTGGGAAACACCACTAGTTACCTCTCTCCATTGTGAGAATTTATCATTAATTCCTACCCTTTGTTCCCTGTCTCTTAACCAGTTCTCAATCAATGAAAGGACCTTCCCTTTTATCCCATGACAGCTTAATTTACGTAAGAGCCTTTGGTGAGGGACCTTGTCAAAGGCTTTCTGGAAATCTAAGTACACTATGTCCTCTGGATCCCCCTTGTCCACATGTTTGTTGACGCCTTCAAAGAACTCTAATAGATTAGTAAGACATGATTTCCCTTTACAGAACCATGTTGACTATTGCTCAACAGTTTGTTTTTCTATGTGTCTGACAATTTTATTCTTAACTATTGTTTTGACTAATTTGCCCGGTACCAACGTTAAACTTATTGGTCTGTAATTTCTCGGATCACCTCTACTGCCCTTTTTTAATATTGGCGTTACATTAGCTAACTTCTAGTCATTGGGTACTGAAGCCAATTTAATGGACAGGTTACAAATCTTAGTTAATAGTTCCGCAACTTCACATTTGAGTTCTTTCAGAACTCTTGGGTGAATGCCATCTGGTCTGGGTGACTTGTTAATGTTGAGTTTATCAATTAATTCCAAAACCTCCTCTAGTGACACTTCAATCTGTGACAGTTCCTCAGATTTGTCACCTACAAAAGCCAGCTCAGGTTTGGGAATCTCCCTAACATCCTCAGCTGTGAAGACTGAAGCAAAGAATCCATTTAGTTTCTCCGCAATGACTTTATCATCTTTAAGTGCTCCCTTTGTATTTCGATTGTCAAGGGGTCCCACTGTTGTTTTGCAGGCTTCCTGCTTCTGATGTACTTAAAAAACATTTTGTTATTACCTTTGGAGTTTTTGGCTAACCGTTCTTCAAACTCCTCTTTGGCTTTTCTTATTACACTTGCACTTAAGTTGGCAGTGTTTATGCTCCTTTATATTTGCCTCACTAGGATTTGACTTCCACTTTTTAAAGGAAGTCTTTTTATCTCTCACTGCTTCTTTTACATGGTTGTTAAGCCATGGTGGCTCTTTTTTAGTTCTTTTACTATGTTTCTTAATTTGGGGTATACATTGAAGTTGGGTCTCTATCATGGTGTCTTTAAAAAGCACCCATACAGCTTGCAGGGATTTCACTTTCACTCTATTATTTGTTATATGCCGTCTTCCTTAATATCCTTGCATAGTGTGGTTGAGTTGTTGTAAAAGCAATAATTTTAAATGTCTTTTCTTTTGTGCATCTAAAATCTCAGCATTGACATCACAGTTTTTTACATTCGACTTTGTTAGCATTAAGATAGTTTAAGAACAGTGAAAGGTCATGCACTGAATGAAATAAACAAGTGATATTCCATGAGTGTGTGCCTAAATCAGTAAGAAAATGATGTACCTCTCTTGAATAGTATGCTTTAGTCAAATATTTATAACATTTTGTGTCTTAATTAATTACTTTCAAACTTGGCAAAGCAAATATTGCTCATTAACAAATGTGCTTGTGCCACGGTTGAAATTTTAAAAAGATACTCTCTTTTTATGTTATCCTACATCAAGGAACAAACAAACAAGTGAAATTACATTTAAAAAAATTGTAAATCTTTCTCAAATAATTCAGCTTTTGGTTGGCAACTTGGGCACCAAACCTGCAAATGTATTCATGGTTGCATTCCCCAGGCCATCTCAAAAGTCCCTTTGACTTCTGTGGAACTTCATCTCTTTGGAGGATCAGTATTATGGAACGAAAGCATCTCCTCAATACTATGAATACGTTTTCACTACTGCAACAATATAATCCTCTTATTCTGTGAGTGCTAAAGCAGAAAGTTATCATTAAAATCTCACATCCCATGGGTATTACCCTTGCGTTATCTATAACATAGATCAAGCAATGAATTTTTAATTTAGAGCCATTGTCTTCCAATTGTTCTGAAAAGAAAAAATAAGGTGTATTCTTTTTTTAGGGCATAATCCAGAGCTCAGTGATGTTAATGAAAAGACTTCCTTTGGCTTCAATGAGCTTTGGATTGGGGCCTTTGAGGTTTGGCTTTGCATAAGAGGAAGCTTGAAAATTCTCAGCTCTTTTCCAGCCACAGTTTTTTTTGTGGTGAAAACAAGGGTTACAAAGATATTGAACTTAACTGTACAGTTTCCTTGCACACACATGTGGAACCCAGAGGTTGAAACTTGATTTGTATTTCAGTTTTCTTCTGTCAAGAAAAGTATCTCTCTTCAGGGTGGTGATGATGGGGAGGGGACGGGGAAAGTGTTCCCTCTGCTTTTTTTTTTCCCTCTGGAGTATTAGTTTTTTTTTTTAAATAATAATAAAAAACCTACAGAAGTAGGCAATGCCACAGGAAGTATAAACACAAGGGAATGTCACCAAAACAAAAAACTATTTTCATCCTATTGGGGGAAAGACTGCATCAGTCTCTCCACTGGTGTCTTGGTTCATTCCAGGTTTATAATTGGTTGTTCTTGTTCATGTTTATTAAACATCAGCAATGTGTGCACTGTTTTACAAGACAAAGATGAAGACAGTCTCTTTCCTGAGGTATGCCATAGTTTGTATTATAGAACCTAGGAGCCACAGTCATGGACGAAGACCCCATTGTGCTAGGCACTGAACAAACAGAACAAAAAGACAGCCCCTGCCCCAAAGAGTTTACAATCTAAGTATAAGATTTGGATAGAGACAGACTGAAAGGGGAGTACTGGGAAGCAAGGAGACAGTTTTGGTCAGCATGATAGGCAGTGGTTTCATCATAACAGCTGCCTAATTGCTGTCAAGTTTTTTGTAGGCATCAGAGAAAAGGAGAGTTTCAAGGAGGGATCTGAAATAAAACAATTAAATGTTTTTGCAGATGTTTATGGGTAACTCTTCCCAAGTTTGAGGGGCAGCAAGGAAGGCAGTACAAAGGTGTTTGCCTGAAAATGTAACAAGTGGTTGGTGGAGGCTGACATCACGGGCTGATTGGAGGAGGAAGATGACCTTTCACTACTCAGTGGTTCCCAAACTAGGGTTCGTGAACCCCTGGGGGTTCGTGAAATGTTACAGGGAGTTCTCGGGAGAACATTCCCTAATGGCAGACAGAGCTGTCCCTAGGGACCCCGGGCAACACAGGTCAGCAGCCCGGAGCCCCTGGACTTCCAAGAGCTAAGCAGATCAAAGCAAGCATCTCTATCACACTGAGGAGATTTAAACTTTGAGTCCTTATTAGAAATGGAAAGGGAGGTGCATATTTTTGCTGTTTTTAAAATTAAATAGGCAGCTAGTATTGTTTTTTAAATTATTATGAAGAACAAGTTTAAGCTTTGTTGTAATGTGCATTGTTTGCCTGGACTGCTCAAGACCTGCATGCTTGTGTAGGAGGAACTCTATGAGTTGGCTTCTTAAATCCCTTCCTGCTGTTTCAAATCTGACACTCCTTGATGAAACATAGGAGCTGGTCTAATTCAGAGTGATACAAGCTATGAAAGTAAGGTCTTGGAAGAGTGTTGCCGTTTTCCATAATATAATAAAAATACTTTAATGATAAATAATAATAAATAATAGTGTGTAATAAGCAGGTCATAAAAACAAATTTTATATTTCCAAGATGACTGCTTTTATAATTTATACTCAGGTAAAGGAGAAAATCCCTGGAAATATTCATTTTTAAGAGGGGGTTCGCGAAACTTGACATTTTAGTGAAAGGGGTTCACAGGTTGTTAAAGTTTGGGAACCACTGCACTACTGAATGAGAGATGTTTCAGATGGTGGGGATAGGTTGTGAAGGCCTTTGAAGAGAGAGGTGACAATGTCAAAGTGACAGGCTAGGAAAATGAATTTCGCAGCAGCAATCTGAATGGATATGAGTGGGGTGAGACTGCATTTGTCAAGGCCAGAGAAAAAGATGTTCCAATAATTATGACATGAGATGATGAGAGTTTTAGCCACATGAATGGATAGGAAAGGCCATATCTTAGAGATGTTACAGAAAAACAATCTGCAAGACTTAGACATAGCCTGGATTTGAAGACCTAGAGAAAGTTCCGACTCAAGGATAACACCTATATTAAAGGCCTCAAGGACAGCCACAGAAAACATAAGATGTACTTGGAGACACGGAAAAGAGGTTGAATTAGGGTTGCATGTGGTCAAAGATTAGTTTAAAAAAAATCAATGAACAGTTGAAGTGTTTTTCATAATAAATTGTGGTCTTTTTTTGGCTATGTGTGCTGGTCAATGATTCTGAAATTTCAACAGACAATGAGAAAATACTTCAACATATTTTCATGAAAATGTTTTGCTGGTTTTTTTTAATAGCTTTCCTTACGGTTTCATTTTTTTTCCTTATAAAATCTTGCTCTATTTCTCTGTTTTCTTTAATACAATCTTGGGATGGAGAAGGCATGTCAATGACATAATGTCTGTGAGACTTAGGAAGGATCAGAGGAGCAGTAGGTGAGAGCAAGGTACACTGGGATTGGTAAAACATTCTATGGATTGGCGCATTGTGGAAGACTGCAGTAGTAGAAGTAAGCTAAAGATACAGTGAAGAGGATGAGAGGAAATGCAGCTGGAAAAATACTCTGGGATGTAGACTGAAGCAGAGTTTTTCAATGTCCTAAAGAAAGAAGGAGATATTTAAATATGATATGGTTGGCAACAAATGCTATCTAATACTTGGAACTGTTTAACTCAATAATATTTTTCCAATGTAAACCTGTAAAACAAAAAAAAATGTTTAAAATGAAGTACATATAGTAGGGAAGGGTTGCAGAGTTTTGAGATGCACCTTTGAGGAGGCTGGATGAGGAACAAGTCACCAGTGAGCTCAGAAAGGGAATGGGGCATGTGAGGTGGTGGAGGAGTCAGTGGTAGGAAGACTGGGGATGCAATCGAAGGATGGAGTAGAAGATTACAATCCTTCTTTCACTGACATTTTTTAGAGTGATCTGTTAATTGCTATGGGTACACAATACAGTAGTATGATTGATAGGATGAGGACTCTGTGCAATCTACTTCATTCTGTGCTTCAGCAGCCTTTTGGTGGGTGGGCTGAATTCAAGGTTTGGTTTTAATGTTCATAGGCCTAACTGGACTGGGTCTTCATTTTGTCATTGTGACTCTAATGCCCAACAGGCTCTTTTGAGTCCCTTGATTGTAATTCACTAATACTACTTGGTCTGACAAGTTATATATGGGCCTGATTTAAAGCACCTTGAAGTCACAGGCAGCCTTTCCATTGACTTCAAGGGTCTTTGGATCATTCTGTATTGGTTACCACAGAGTTCAGAGGTGTTCATGTACCATGGTGCGTTGGAAGAAAAAGAACAGAATAGAAGGTATTTCTGGTTTCTGTCACATAAGTAATGAATCAAGTATCTGCCCTGGACAGAGTTCCAGGCTATATTTGAAGTTTTATATTGTGACCCTTTATTGTTGTTGTACATGGAATTAAATGGAGGCTGTATTTTGTTTGTGACCCTGAATGTGTAGAAACAGCCTGCCTTTTAACCTCTGGGGACTATGGATTTAACCTATTTAACATGTGGAAATAAAAACTAATCTAAAATATTTTCTCTGATTGATTTTGTTCAGGCATTCTTTAATTGACATTTTAAGTATTCTTCACTTATTTTGTGAGGGGCTAGCATGCCAATGGCGGAGATATTTCATAGAGAATTTACAAGTTTGAAATATCTGGAGGAATTATTTTTACTAATAATAAAGTAATTAATATTTAGCAAATTTTAGCGAAACACAATTGCAGTTAGTTAATAACCATCTAATCAATATTTTGCAAATGAGGTGAAATTTTATAGGACTACAGAATTCTGAACAATATGGGCCTCTTATTGAGACTACAGTCTAAATATGCCACTAGCTGAATAATTCATATCATCCAGTTAATGGAATTTATAACAACTACTTTGGGATTAAAATAATGTCTTAATAATAAGAAGAAACAAACCAAGCAAGTTTTTAGTCTGTCTAATCATGTAAATGCTCTGAGGCATAAAGTAAAATTTCTCAACAATAAATAAATGAGGTGAGCATTTTCTGTTGTTCATAGCATAAAGTATTCTGTTTTAATGCTACAAACCCCAAACATATGTTTTCTGTATCTATGATTTTTAACATGTACTGTACTTTGATCTATGCACAGAGGGTCAAATTCACGTGAGTGACGTCAATGGTAATTCATGGCCATGACACAGGAAAGCACATGCTTAAATTTAAGCACATGAGTACTTCCACTGAAGTCAAGACTGCTCACATGCTTATAGTTAAGCACATGCTTTTGGGAGGTTGGATGGGGAGAAGGTAGTAGTGAGTGCAGAAGGGGGCTGGGGCTGATGATTATTTATTTCTATTGCCACTGTGCCAAGGAGCCAGAGTCATGGATCAGGACCCCATTGGTAGGCACTGTACAGAGAGGCAATAGATTGTTGAAGATGCAGTAGCAGAGATGGGGAAAGGTTTTTCTGGGTCCGGGTCTAAGTGAAGGACTTTTGCTCATACAACAAATTGGAATTAACAGAAAATATCAGTGTATTTATCCTAAATCTTATGGAAAATATAGAACAATCCCTATAATAGTGTCTCCATATTTAGTTCACCTGGATCACCCTCTTAGCATTAAAAGATTCTTTTTATATTTATTTTAATATTTCATTTACATATCACATTGCCTGTCATGTAGGAACTTGGATGTTTGCCATGCTTTCTCATATTATTTGTAGCACAACTGTGTAAAGAAAATGTTTCCTTTCCCCTACACCTTCACCCTTTTCTCTCTCTCTCTCTCTTTTTTTCTCCCCTATTGTGCATGACAATGAAAAATATCAAAAGTTTCCTATTCTCAGCAGACTCTTTTGTCATTTTTCACATTATTCTTTGTGGATTTTCTGTGTTGATATTTAATTGTTCCTGAGTCAGCATTTAGGAATGCAGCACTCTCTGTAACACTGTCAATAACATCTTCATAGTAAATCTGTACGTGGTCCACTGGCAATGCTATCACATATTGGCAATGCAAAAGGCAGTTAAAGTAGTGACTGCCATAAAGCAGCTAACAATGAATGTGATGCAGAGAGTGGCTGAGCACCTGCAATTTTCCTTGACCTTAGTGTAGAGTTATGGGTGCTCAGATCTCTCAGGAGAAAGCCAAAGGCTCTGAAGTCATTGACAGAAAAGAATCATCGTTCAAACTACATTTTCATTTCCACTACCAGTTTAAAAAATAACTAACGTTTCAGCACAAAGTAATGACTTCTATCATCCAGGCATATGAGTAGCTAAGTTTGCATTTTCTCTAAGTGCTTCATTGTGCTATAGCAATAGGTCTCTTCTCATGTGTCTCTTTCATATATATTGTAAACACTATAACTGTTCTCACTATGTTAAGGCCAAATTATCCTTCTGCCTATAACATCCACAATGGCATCAACATGAACTATGAGACTTAGACCAAAATTATCAAACTTGTGTGCCTCAACTAAAGCACAAAATGTTTGTGCTTCTGATTTTCAGAATTGCTGACTAACTGCAGCCTCCCTTGACTCCAGTTCTTACTTCACTGGGAGCTGCAGGGACTGAGCATTTTGAAAATCAGGCCTCTCTTTGTTAGATTCCTATACGTGGGGCAGGTCCACACTACAACCTAAGTCGATATTACGTACGTCGCTCAGGGGTGTGGAAAAGCCCTCCAAGTGATGCAAGTTTTGTGCTGTCCATACTAGTGCTACGTTGGTGGGAGACGCTTTCCTGCCAACATAGTTTCCATTTCTCACCGAGGTGGAGTAATTACGCCAATGGGAGAGTGCTCTTCCGTTGGTGCAGCTGTGCCAATGTAGTGCTGTAGTGTAGACTTGCCCACAGATTCAAATATTTTAAGACTATATGGGACCATTATGATCATCTTGTCTGTCCTCAACACAGGCCATTAAATTTAAGTTAATAATTTCCACATCAAGCTCTTAATGTCTGTCGAATCCATAATTTCTGTTTGAAGGATTTAGGAGCCTCATTTTGGATACCCAGGTTTGACAGTTGGGGCCCTAGAGCCCAATATTCAAACTTAGCAGCCCAATCTTATGCCACTGAAGTCAGTAGAAATTTTGCATTGACTTCAGTGGGAACAAGATTAGAGCCTAAATTGGGATACCCAGTTCTGCATGGGGTTGGCATTTAGACAATTAAAATAGGTATGGGGACACCTAACAGCTTATTTCAGCACCCAAATGTGAGATTTAGGTGCCTACCTCTGAAAATTGTATACTTATCAGAATCATGTATCAGCCGCACAAGAAGAATGTTACCCACAATTTTTTTTTAATATTGAAAGCTACAGAAATATCATCTGCCACATTTTTGTTCCACACATGTCCACTCCAGGGGTCAGACTGGAGGCACAGAGAAAGTGTTGGTATTCTACTCAGCTCTTTTCATGGCTTGCAAAAATGATGAGCAGTGAAATAGCTGATTGTGATGACCTTTAAATTGCTGCTGTTAGGCTTCAGCATTAGTCACCTTTCCATCCACATACAAAGCTCAAGTAAATTGGCTTTGCACAGAAGGTCAAAATGGAGTTGGGGAAAAAGGAACCCTTTCCCAGGGCTTAGTCAGGAATGACTGTGTAAGCCCTCAGCCTGTGAGTTATAGCAGCAAGTGGACATCTCATCTACACTGGCACTTCTGGCACTGCATTACCACCGTTGCAGCTCCACCATGGTATTCACAATTGGAGTGGCAGTGTCGACATGCCATAAGCATTTTAACCACTGTGTCATTTAACTCTAGATGCCAATTATTTAAAACACAGGCCACTGTGTTGTACACTAATGTTCCCAGTATTGCTAGTACCAGTGGGGCAGCTCAAATGGTAGTCCAGTGGGAAACTTCAACAAAAAGGCAAATGCGGATAAGGCTTGTGGGCCTCCTACCACACAGATGCAGTGGTGCTGAGTCCTGCTGTGCAGCCTTTCCCTCCCAGCACAGTGGGTCCACAGATGTCGTGTTTGTGGCCTCCTGGGTTGGTAGAGAGGAAATGGCAGTCATTCTGTCCTTAAGAGTGGTTGCTTCACTTTGCATGCTGGTATGTTTCCAGTTCTGGATCAGAGTGATGTCTTTGTTAGAGCTGGTGACAAAAAATGCTATTTTATTTCAAATGGATTTTTTAAAATGTATTAATTTCAACAAATATTTTTGCAGAAAAATATTTTCTAAAGAAAAAAATTTCAGAAATGTTTGACTTGGGAAATTCTGAAATTTTTGGTTGAATTTTATTGTATTGGATATTTCCATTTTTATACCATTATTATTGTATTATTTTTGACCGTGTCAAACAGCTTTTTATTATAATACAAACTGGATACCCTTTGAACTAACGAATAAGACAGGTCTCTCAATCTGCTTTAAGTAGCAGCTTCCTTAATGATTTTAAAAATAAAATAAACTTTTTCAATTATTGTATTATGCCATATCATGTTATGTCAGTAGTAGTAGTAGTGCATATTACTTTATGAGAAATTAAAATATTTTGTTGTGTTCCCATTCAGAATGAATACAAATTCTAAAATACCGAAACTCTTCCATGAAACAGATATTCAGTTTTGACCAACTGTAGTCTTCACAACCATCTGAGATGGAAATTAGAGGTGATAACAAAAAAATTCTTTGTAAAAATGTCCCTATTTTTCACCAGAAAATGTTTGTGAACACATGCTTCTACCAGAAAGTTGATTTTTTAAAATATATTTTATATTTAAAGAAAAATTAAAACTTCAGTCTTTGGGAAACTAATAAGACCATCAGGGAAGGGCTGCTTTGGTGAAGTGCCCCATTCTGGTAGTATTCAATCCCCACTCAAACCCTGGTTTTTGCATAAGGGATAACTTAGATTAGTGGAAAATACACTCAGCACTGCAATAGATGGAGAATTAGTCATAACAGCAGACTTCTATCTCACTAAGGCAGGACACTAAAATCTGCCATAAACTATGGATTAGCAATGAGGCTTCACAAACCAATATATTTCTGATATATCCCAAGCAACAAGACTTTGTGGGAATTTTAAATTAATTCTTCCTGAGAGTTGAGACTAGTAGTTTGGTCTACACATATAATCCAAAGAGCCTTTGTACTACTTAGGCTTTATTGCTAATTGTACAATAACAAGTGAGGGGAATATGATCAGGAATCCTGGCCAAGAGCACTGCACATGTTTTCCTCCTAAAGGCAGCAAGATTTCTCATCTTTCACCGCTTCTGAATTTAATCATGTAGACAAGACAGAGTCAAGTGAACATCATTGTTGTCAAGTGCAGGTTTTCTGCATGTTGAGTTTGACAGTATTTGATCCTGGGCTGTAGAAGCATATGAACTTTAAACTGATCCCATTAGACATTTCTCCTGTTTGAGCTGCATGGAACAAGCCCGCAGTTCACCATCTCAGAGCCTAGCAGAGAGAATTTGACCAGCCAAAGAGGCATAAACAAGATAATTGAAACACAATAAAAGATAATTGAAAAAAGCATTCCGTTATTCAGAATCTTGAGTTGTGTGTCAAAGGAGGGAGGAAAAACCATTCATATTTTCCTCCATTTATGTTGTACGTAGAAAGATTTTTAGATACTGAATAATACCTGGAAAAAATGGATTCCATGCTTGGGATTCTGTATGAATATTGAACTCGTTACATTTTACATGTCTACTGATAGCTGTAACAAATTATTCAGCAGGCTAACAAGTCTCCTGTGTATCCCAAATCCCAGGGCCAAAATTGTAAGTCAGATCTTTAATGGTGTTCCTAGCAGCTAAATCCACCTTAAGTACTACTTTGCTGAATGAGCCTATAGCCTTTCATTTTAAAGTTAACAAAAATTAGGGAATTTAAGATCTATAAAGAAATCTGACATCTATAGCTTTGGAACCTAAGACATAACATGAGATACCACTGAAATATGTATATGTGTACATGACTCTGTGTGGGGAGCACTTTCAGCTGCCACAACAGACAGGGAAATCTTGAAACGGTAAGCGAGGGCTACAAAAATAATTTATTTTCTCCACATGAAAGATAATTCTCTGTTTATTTCCCTTTCTAGTCATTCTCTGCCTTAATGAATTACATCACTAAAGTATTAACAGAATATTATTCTTGAGGCTCTGATCTGGAACCCAAGTATGTACATATGTACGTACACACACACACGTATAAGCTTACTCACAGTTGTGAGAGAAGTTATACACATGCCTTGCATGGAGCCTAAATTTGTTTTAAAACATTGTCCCAGTTATATCCTCCATTGTCTGCAAAACTTTGTAAATATTTTCTTTCTGATGTTGCCATTTTCAGGCAATTACTCTTTTTTGAAGAGAGCTCAGATTAATGAGGCTGCTTTTGTTTGACATCTTCAACATAGATACTTCAGTGTTTTACTCCCAAATGATTTTGGTTATGCACCAACATAATCAAAGATATTAGTGCACCTGTGCAAATAGCATGATTATCAATTTCTGCTTTAGAATCAGCAGAAAGAACAGAAAACATGATACGTGGGGTGGTTTTATATAATAGGCCCTGATCTTGCAGTATGCAGACCCATGGGAACCAGGGTGACTGTAGCTAAAAGTGTGAAAGGGATGAAAAATAATTCAAGGTTGAGTGGGATTTTCAAAAGTGTCTAGGATAATTAAGTACCCCAGCTCCCAAGAGTCACAGCCTTGTGACTTGATTTGATTTGATTTGATACAGCATTCTAGTGGGAGCTTGACTCAGACAGAATGGG
The DNA here is from genome assembly GCF_016161935.1 of Mauremys reevesii. Taxonomy (NCBI): domain Eukaryota; kingdom Metazoa; phylum Chordata; order Testudines; family Geoemydidae; genus Mauremys; species Mauremys reevesii. Next base: position 50,560,309 of record NC_052628.1, on the reverse strand, counting down.
CCAGATTCTCTTTGCTTTCTCCACTTACTTCACACTTACTCTACTGTGAATCGGGATTAACTTCACTGAAGACAATAAAGTTACACCAGTGTGAAGCTGGTGTAAATGAATATAGATTTAGTCCTGTTGCCTCCAGGAGAGTAGACCAGACCCAAACCTGCTTCACCCTTGGACAACTGTTTGCCCAGTGCTGGGTCATACCTCCTGGCCAGTGCACAGTAAATCATGGCATAGCTGTGCCCTCACCCCACTGCATCCCCCAGCTCTAGGAGCTTCTGATTGTTTATCTTGGTGTGATAAAAGGTCTCAAATTAGGTTTATATCCCATAAACTGAGTAGACTGCCCAGGAATATTTTATAAGGGCTAGTTTATGCAAATCTTAACACTGTTGAACACTTACTTACACAAGTAACCCTACTTTTTGAATAGAGGTCAAATTCACAAAGCTCCTTTTCTTTGAGATTTTTGGAGTGTTACTTGTGTGAGTAAGTGCTCACCAATATGAATAAGGATTGCATGACCTAGTCGCAAATGAGCTTCTCTACTAAGACTGCATTAACTAGTCACTTAGTGGTAGATTCTGATACTAGTATTGAACAGTACCTTATTCAACAAGTCTCATCAACTGCTGTCTGGCCTGAGTAAGGATGGCAGAATTTGACCCATAATTTTTGAGTAACAGGAATTATTTTTATATGCCATATTATTAATAGAATTGGGGCCCTTTGTTTTATATTGGGCCAATCCTGCAGCTCTATTCATGTGAATAATCCTATTGGGCTACCTAGATGAATAAAATCTATGGAACTGATCCCTTTCCCTGCTCTTAGTAATTCTTCAGTGGCAAAGATCAAAATTTCCATAAAGGATGTTTTTCCTCCAACATCTAATTTTTAATAGTGTGAGTTTCTTTCATCAGGATATTATTGACTTTCTCCATCCTTGTTATGTCTGGATAGATATAATAGTTTTTATGCTTAATTTTCTTTATGCCAATAAACTCCTGTCTTTTAAAAATGATGTGTCAAATTGTTTTTCTTATCTTAATGCCTTTCATCTCCTTGTTTATTTTACCTCACAAGTAGCTATATAATTAAAATGTATCATGTTATTTCGTAGGTCCTTGCTTTTTCTGTATCCCTAAAGCCTAAAGTCTAACAATTAACTTGAGTTGTTTTTCTTCACAATTACCACAGAGGACTGAGTTTTTTAAAAGATTGTATCGCTAAAAGCGCTAGTTCATATTCCATACTGGGAACTTTATTTCCTACTAAAATACACTTAGTAAGAAAGCTTTCACCTACTGCTTTTAGTTATAGTTACTGCACAGTTGTAATATTTTGTATTTTGCTACGCTCTGGCTTGGCAAACGTAAAGGTCATAATAGAACACAGACACTGTGGGACAGTTTCTCTTCTGCTGTAATTCTTTAGACTTCATGGAGTTATATCTGTCAAATTTAGCCCCTCAGATTTTTATACACATGAAAGTTCTTGGAATTTCAAGGTACTTTTTTCCCCTCCTGTGGGTTTTCTGAGAAGTACTGAAGAAACAAGAGACCTACATCAAGCATATTGTATAGCATCCAGTTTCTTATTTTTAAATCTGATTGGAAAACTGCATGAAGCTCAGCAGTGTTGAAAGCCAATGCTTAGTGATTCAGAGCAGAAACAGAGACCCAGAAAAACAAACAAAAAACAAACAAAAACAAATTGGTTAAAACTTAGGACTAAATAAAAGGGGGCATAGTTTTTACCTAAAAATACATGGATATGGAGGTGGTTGTATGTGAGTGGAGCACAGAAAACTTACTTTCTTAAAGTATCAAGGTCACAGGTCAAACAGTACTCAAATTCCATAAGTAAAGGAAAGTAACTATTTTAATTAGGCAAGGCAAGGGTATGGCTAAAGTTTTCATGTGTAGTCATTTGGCAGGAGCACCCTTTAATTTCATGTTTTTATAACTACACCTCTACCCCGATATAATGTGACCCAATATAACACAAATTCAGATATAACGCTGTAAAGCAGTGCTCCAGGGGGGCGGGGCTGCACGCTCTAGTGGATCAAAGCAAGTTTTGATATAATGTGGTTTCACCTATAAGGCGGTAAGATTTTTTTGGCTCCTGAGGACAGCGTTATATCGGGGTAGAGGAGTACAAACAAAGACCCAAACACCTCCTCCAAGAGCATTCAACTCTTCCAAACATGTGGGGAGAGGGGGCTCACAGGAGTATAGTGTCAAAGGGGTTAGAATCATAGGGGTAAAAGGGACCACAAGGGTCATCTAGTCTAACCACCTGCCAAGATGCAGGATTTTCTGTGGCTAAACCATTCAAGACAGAGGCTATCCAGCCTCCTTTTGAAAACATCCAGTGAAGAAGCCTCCGCAATCTCCCGAGGCAGTCTGTTTCATTGTCCTATTGTTTTACAGTTAGGAAGTTTTTCCTGGGATTTAATTTAAATCTCCTATGCTGTAGTTTGAACCCATTGCCCCTTGACCTGCCCTCTGTGGCAAAAGAGAACAACTTTTCTCTATCCTCTTTTATGGCAGCCTTTCAAGTATCTGAATACTGCTTATCATATCTCCCCTTAATCTCCTCTTTTCCAAACTAAACAGACCCAGTTCATTCGGCCTTTGCTCATATAGCTTGCATTCCATCTCTTTGATCATCTTTGTCACTTGCCTTTGGATCCTTCCCAGTTTCTTTACATCCTGTCTGTACATTGGTGCCAATATTGAACACAGTACTCCAGCTGAGGCCTAACTAGTATCAAGTCGAGCAGAACTATCACCTGCAGGGACTTCCATGCTATACCTCTGTTTCATTTACTTTTTTGCAACAGCATCACATTGCTGACTCATGTTGAGGTTGTGATCCACCACAACTCCCAGATCCTTCTCAGCTGTGCTGCTGCCAAGCAGTTATCCCCCATTCTGTATTTATGCAATTGGCTTTTCTTCCTTAAGTATAGCACCTTACATTTGTCTTTGTTGAATTTAATTTTGTTGTCTATAGTCCAGACTCTCTTTGAATTTTATCTCTGTCCTCCAAAGTGTTGGCAACCCTCCCCACAACTTTGTGGCATCTGCAAACTTGATCAGTATGCTCTTATACTTACATCCAGATCATTAATAAAGATGTTAAACAACACCAAACCCAGAACAGATCTATGTGGAAACCCACTGGAGACCTCCCTCTGATCTAACCTCTTTCCATTAATAGTTACTCTTTGTTTGCTGTTGCAGTCATGGATGCTGTTAGTAGCCATTGTTTCTCCAGCATTAGGGAGATGGGTTTCAAAAAGCTTTAGTTAGTTATATTAACATTTACCATATAAATCATTGGAGGGCAAACTTGTACAAAAAAGCCATATTAGAATTAAAAAAAATCATCTGTATAAATGTGTGTGAACTGTTGGTGCAGTTGGAAAATGGTTATCCATTTGAATAACAGTGTCAAAGAAGATATAATTGGAATTAACTTGTTTCTCTGGAATTTATGGTGGGAGTCAATGGAGCTGGGAGGCAAGTTAGCTATAATTGCGCGTTCTTTAACTTAGCTATCACTTGTCAGACTTGGGGGCAGGGGGCACTGTTTGGTTTGATTGTTTTTTGTAAATATTGCAGGGTTAGGTGACATACTGTTTTTGTTTGTGCATGTTTAAGATTTTCCATATACAGAGTGAAAAGTATATTAAATCACCCTTATTAGGCAACCTCTTATAATAAGACACCATGCTAAACCATACTCCAATGTACTGAGCACAAATCCATTTTGCCTTAATTGGGAGACTCCTCTCAGTTAGTATAATTGTCAGTCCCTGGAGTGGACCACTTCAACAGATTTTGCTGTTTTATTAATTGTTTTTTTCAGAAGGATGGAGGAAAAGAACCGTGAATTGCTGTACTTAAAATTTGATTGTAAATATATTGGGCCTGATTCTCCCCTTACACCAGTGTTATGCTGGTGTAATTCCATTGACTTCAGTAGAGTTACTCCATATTTATAACTGTATGTTTGAAGACAAACAGGCCCCTGAGCTGTAGCTTTTAGGGGTCTGTTTCACCTCTCATTTATAAGGATGTAAATCAAGTATAAGTCCATGGAAGGCAAGGGAATTATGCTGGTGTATGAGAAGGGAATTCCACTGATTGTATGCATGTGTATAATAGATATAAAATCCTTCCAAGGGAAAGTTGAATAAATGTTTATCAATTAGTAATGGGGGGAAATGAACCTTGCAGTCTCTCAAAGGAGAGAAACATTGGAAAGACTGGAAATTCCAAGTGAGGATTACACTGAGAGAGAAAGAGCTTACTGATGAAAAACAGCCCTTTTTTTCCCACCTGCAGATAACATGTATTCAAAATTATCCAGTTTCAGAAGTCTTAAATGCATTGAATCTGTTTCATTTCTGTGGCTTGTCTTCAAAGCTGAGGAAATCTTGAGCACTTTGGTGTGAGTGCATGCAGTTATTTTGTTGTTGTTGTTGTTGTTGTTATTGTAGTGCCTAGGAGACCCAGTCATGGGCCTGGACCCCATTGTGCTAGAACAAACACAAACTAGAAAGACCATCCCTGCCTCAGAGAGCTTACAATCAAACCCATTAAAAAAATCTTTTTGAAAGGTCAAAACACAGATTTTTTTCTTTTGGAGCACCCCTATGTTGGAAATCCCTATTCTGTTTTGCCTCAGACTTTCCAGAAATATTTTACTCTGGCAGAGGACCATGCAATGAAGATTCTTGTGATATTAGAGTGGGGGGGAGGTCAAAATCAGTCTTCTAATGGAATGGAAGATTAAATCTTAGCTGTAGACACATTGCAACACATATACAAATAATACAGTATGTAGTTTGGGGGCAAACGTATTGTTTTTTTTCACATTTATGATCAAATGAAATGTAGAGACAATCAATCAAAATGCTACAGAATGAACTGGTTTCTTTTGTGTTTGAGTCAGAACAACAATTTAGTGTCATCATAGCAACTGTGTCCCTCTGATGGTTACCAATGATGTTGTATTGTTATTGCAGATAAACCTGCAAAGGAAGATGAGAGTCACTGGAGTTATAACCCAAGGTGCCAAGAGGATTGGAAGCCCAGAATATATAAAATCTTACAAAATTGCATACAGTAATGATGGGAAGTCCTGGGTGACATACAAAGTAAAAGGCACCAATGAAGATATGGTAAGACTGAGTCACCTGTGTGTGAATGAAAATCCCAAGGTATATCTGACTTCTGAAAGCAAAAGGTATCTCTAGTCTAATTGTCTAATAGAGAAAGCACTTTTATCTGTGTTGCCTTACTATTTTTTCTGGAAAACATAGCAATACATTTCCACTTTATGTCTGCTAAAACTTTCTTATTCTTTAATTGATGGTTCTATAAACACTGTGTCCCCAGGCTAGAATAATCCTGTTTATTACACTTAACTGATTTTCATTTTAATTAGTTTACCAGTAATTACTCATGACTCTGTTTTCAATTTAGTTTTAGTACATTGGCAGATTAATGTTAACCCTTGATACCCTAGAACCCATTCATCAATGCTAATCTCCGCATTGCAAAAATAGTGTCCTTCTGTGAAAAAAGAAAAAAAAAGAAAGAAAGTTTACAATATAGTTAGAATTTATTTTTGTATGAAGCAGCACAGACTGCTTTACTGTAAAAGGTAGGCTAGAAGTAAGGCACTTCAGAGTTGGACACAGTTTCTGTCATGTAGGCAGAGAGAATGCTGTGTTGAAAAGACTGTAATGAGGCGAGGAAGCAAAGTGTAAGAATATCTAATTACAATGAAGAGAGAATAGAAAAATCCTTTAAGGGCCTGATTTGAATCCCATTGCAGTCAATGGAATCTCTCCAGCTGATTTCAGTGGAAGTTCTTAAATGAGGGAGGGAAAAGTAAGTGTGGATCAGTGTTTATAATTGCAGACTAAAATGAACAGGAACATTTTAAAACACAAGTTGAAGGGTAGATGTGATTTTAGTGTATTAGTAGCTGGAGCATGAGAGAGAGAGATCCCAATTCAGCAAGATTCTTAAACACATGCCTTACTTTAAGCATGAGTACTACTCGTCGAGTAGTTCTATTAAAGTCAACAAATAGAAATACCCACATGCTTCAAGTTACGCTCAAGTACCCTGCTGAATCAGGCCAGATTGGGGAGCATAGGTGAAGGAGAAGCTTCTAAATGTGGAAAGACATGACAAACAGGGTGTGAACACTAGAAAAGGAAGTGGATATGTACAAGTCCATGAAGATAAAGTAAGGATCCAGTTGTCATCCTTGTACTATTTGAAATGTGTGATGATTTTTTTTTGTCGTCACAGGTGTTCCATGGAAATGTGGACAACAACACTCCCTATGCCAATTCTTTCACGCCTCCAATAAAATCACAATACATTCGACTATATCCTCAGGTTTGCAGAAGACACTGTACATTGAGAATGGAACTTCTTGGCTGTGAATTATCAGGTGAGTTTTCCAACAACACACCATTGTCATAGCATAAAACTGCTTTGTTCCTGTGGTTTGGAATATTTATTCCTGCTATAATTCCATTGACATCTGTGGTGTTACAGCATGGTTGAATTTGATATTCTTTGTATTTAAGAACATAAGAACATAAGAAAGGCCGTACCGGGTCAGACCAAAGGTCCATCTAGCCCAGTATCTGTCTACCGACAGTGGCCAATGCCAGGTGCCCCTGAGGGAGTGAATCTAACAGGCAATGATCAAGTGATCTCTCTCCTGCCATCCATCTCCATCCTCTGACGAACAGAGGCTAGGGACACCATTCTTATCCATCCTGGCTAATAGCCATTTATGGACTTAGCCACCATGAATTTATCCAGTCCCCTTTTAAACATTGTTATAGTTCCTAGCCTTCACAACCTCCTCAGGTAAGGAGTTCCACAAGTTGACTGTGCGCTGCGTGAAGAAGAACCTCCTTTTATTTGTTTTAAACCTGCTGCCTATTAATTTCATTTGGTGACCCCTAGTTCTTGTTTTATGGAAATAAGTAAATAACTTTTCCTTATCCACTTTCTCAACATCACTCATGATTTTATATACCTCTATCATGTCCCCCCTTAGTCTTCTCTTTTCCAAACTGAAGAGTCCTAGCCTCCTTAATCTTTCCTCATATGGGACCCTTTCTAAACCCCTAATCATTTTAGTTGCTCTTTTCTGAACCTTTTCTAGTGCTAGAATATCTTTTTTGAGGTGAGGAGACCACATCTGTACACAGTATTCGAGATGTGGGCGTACCATGGATTTATATAAGGGCAATAATATATTCTCAGTCTTATTCTCTATCCCCTTTTTAATGATTCCTAACATCCTGTTTGCTTTTTTGACCGCCTCTGCACACTGCGTGGACATCTTCAGAGAACTATCCACGATAACTCCAAGATCTTTTTCCTGACTCGTTGTAGCTAAATTAGCCCCCATCATGTTGTATGTTATGCAAGCAGCCACCCAACATCACCAGACAGGCACTAAATGAGGGAGGGAAAAGTAAGTGTGGATCAGTGTTTATAATTGCAGACTAAAATGAACAGGAACATTTTAAAACACAAGTTGAAGGGTAGATGTGATTTTAGTGTATTAGTAGCTGGAGCATGAGAAAGAGAGAGATCCCAATTCAGCAAGATTCTTAAACACATGCCTTACTTTAAGCATGAGTACTACTCGTTGAGTTGTTCTACTAAAGTCAACAAATAGAAATACCCATATGCTTCAAGTTACGCTCAAGTACCCTGCTGAATCAGGCCAGATTGGGGAGCATAGGTGAAGGAGAAGCTTCTAAATGTGGAAAGACATGACAAACAGGGTGTGAACACTAGAAAAGGAAGTGGATATGTACAAGTCCATGAAGATAAAATAAGGATCCAGTTGTCATCCTTGTACTATTTGAAATGTGTGATGATTTTTTTTTTGTCGTCACAGGTGTTCCATGGAAATGTGGACAACAACACTCCCTATGCCAATTCTTTCACGCCTCCAATAAAATCACAATACATTCGACTATATCCTCAGGTTTGCAGAAGACACTGTACATTGAGAATGGAACTTCTTGGCTGTGAATTATCAGGTGAGTTTTCCAACAACACACCATTGTCATAGCATAAAACTGCTTTGTTCCTGTGGTTTGGAATATTTATTCCTGCTATAATTCCATTGACATCTGTGGTGTTACAGCATGGTTGAATTTGATATTCTTTGTATTTAAAGTAGGGTATATATTTTTGTACATATTGACATCAAATTATTTGTTACTTGAAATGGGCACAGAATGGGGTATTTAATGCCTATTTTGTTTCAGTCATCACTAAAAAGATAAGTAGTGACCAAATGCTTAACAAAAACTAAAAATAAACACAGGAATGGAATGCAAGTCAAGATAGGGAATGATCAGGTTAAAGAATATTTAAATGTTAGATGTATTCAAGTCAGCAGGGTCTGATGAAATTAACCGTAGGGTATTTAAGGAGCTACCTGAAACAATCTCTGAACTGTTAGCTATTATGTTTGAGAACTTATGGAGGAAAGGTGAGATCCCAGAGGACTGGAGAAGGGCAAACATAGCACCTATGAACAAAAAGGACCCAGGGAATTATAGACCAGTCAGTCTAGCTTTGATTCCTGGAACAAATTATTAAACAATCAATTTGTAAGCACCTAGAGGATAATAGGGTTATAAGGAATAGTCAACACTGATTTGTGAAGAACAAGTAATGCCAAACCAAACTAAATTCCCTCTTTGACAGGATTACTGCCCTAGTGGATGGGGGGAGCAGTTGACATGATGTATCTTGATTTTAGTAAGTCTTCTGAGACAGTCCCACATGACATTCTCATAAGCATACTAGGGAAATGTGATGTAGATGAAATGACTATAAGGTAAGTGCAAAACTGACTGAAAGACTGTGCTCACAGTGTAGTTATCAATGTTCGCTTTCAAACTGGGGGGACATATCTAGTGGGATCCTGCAGGAGTCTGTCCTGGGTCCAGTACTAGTCAACATTTTCATTAATTACTTGGATAATGGAGTAGAGAATATAGAATTGGTGGATTACACCAGGCTGGGAAGGGTTGCTAGCACTCCGGAGGAGAGGATTAGAATTCAAAATGACCTTGACAAATTGGAATGACATGAACAAGATGAAATTCAGTAAAGACAAGTTCAAAGTATTATACTTGAAGAAAAAAATCAAATGCCCAACTACAAAATGGGGAATAGCTGGCTAGGTAGTAGTACTGCTAAAAAGGAATTGTGGGTTATAATAGATCACATGTGGAATTAGTCAATAATGTGATGCAGTTGTGAAAAAGACTAATATCATTTTTGGGGTGGATGTAAGACATGGGAGGTAATTGTCCCACACTACTTGTCAGTGGCGTGGCCTCAGTTAGAGTATTGTGTCAAGTTCTGGGAACCACACTTTAGGAAACATGAGGATAAATTGGAGAGCATCCAGAGGACAGCAATGAAAATGATAAAAGGTTTAAAAAAACCTGATCTATGAAGAAAGGTTAAAACAACTGGACATGTTTAGTCTTGATTAAAAAAAAGATTGAGGGGGAATATGATAAAGAGGATGGTGATCAATTGTTCTCCATGTCCCCTGAAGGTAGGACAAGAAATAGTCCACTTAATCTGCACCGAGGAAGATTTAGGTTAGCTATTAAGCAAAACTTTCTAATTATGAATACATTTTAGCACTGGAACAGGTTTCCAAGCGAGGTTGTGGAATGCCCATCATTGGAGATTTTTAAGAACAGGTTAGACAATCACCTGTTAGGGATGATCTAAATATATTTGGTCCTGCCTGTGTGCAGGGGGCTGGATTAGATGACCAGAGGTCACTTCCAGTGCTTCATTTCTGCGATTCTCTAATTATTTATTTACAGTAGCACCTAGAAGTACCAATCAAAATTGTGCTAGACACTGTACAAACACATACTGAGGGACAGCCTGTGCTCCCCACCCACAGCTTACAGCCTGACTAGACAAGCCAGACAAAGCGTAGGAGGAACAACAGATACAGAAGTCAAGTGACTTCTCCAGAGTTACATAGCAAGTCAGTGGTAGAGCTGGTAACTGGACATAGGTCTCCAAGTCCTGCCTTCCTGTTTAGTGCCCTATCTCCTAGATTATGCTGAACAGGCACTGTATAACAAGATCGAAATTGCAAGAGTTCAGTAAGCTGCATCTGAAGAACTTTCAAAGCAAAATAAAATACATTGTGCCTGGTTGCTTTTGATGAATTTGATTTGATTTAGATTTGTTTTGTGACTTTCCTACAGAAACTGTGATTGTGTCTTGGAGCAAAAGTAAATAAACTAGTGAGCCAATATAAACCCTCTCAAGGTTTGTTGTAACAAAGGTTATAGCACATAAATGTAATGCTTGACCCCATCCGCTCTCTAACATGCAAATTCTTTATCTGTCAAAAGAGATCAACTTTTCACCACAGGGATTGCTACAGTAAATACATTTTAGGATGATTTTACCTGGCTTCCTGTTTTACTGTATGAACAATAGTCATCCAGTTCCCGAATGATATATCACAACAATCTGAGTTAAATAATTCTTGGTCCTCTAGTGACATCAAAACCAGATTCAGAAATTAAAAGTTAATGCATTAATCTCACTGTAGCCCTTTTCCAATACAGATAGATTTGAAAGTAAATAGAAAATCCCATCTTAGGTGCTTTAGTATATTAGATTTTTCTTTCTACATTTTCCATTTCTGGAACCACAATTTAAAATAAGTCCTTGCCAGAATGACCAGGAATTGTTTTGCTCAAAGAACTGTGAAAGCTACTAAAGTGAATTCATTTCAGTGGTCTCATCTCAGTTTCAAGGTCACCATTCCTCAGCACTGTTGTCACAGTCTGGGCTCATCAGAACAACTCCGCCTCAGTGGAAAGCCAAGTACAATTACACATAAAGACAGACTAATGCAGTCTAATTCCAGGTGGTTTATCTGAGGTTGAGGTGCACTCTTAGAGGTCTGGGGGTTTTAAAACTGATCCTTTTTTTTTCTTTTTCTTTTTTCTTTTTTTTTTTAATCAAACCTTTCTAATTAAAAAAAGTGTAGCAAGATCAAAAGATGGACCTTTCCTAGGCCCCAATTCAGCAATATACTTAGGCACAGGGCTAACTTTAAGCACAGTAGTCCTATCTAAACAGGGCCATAAGTGCGTTTTATATGCCCAAAAGCCCTTTCTAGGCTTGTGCCAGCCAACTATAAAATGAACATTTATTTCTTTCCCTGGCTTTTTTTTTTCCTGAAACCTTCTGCATTTAGAGCCAGATTCTGCCAATCTTGCTCATGTTGAGTAGTACCTTATTCAGAAAGTGATTCCATTAGTATTCATGTGTCCTTCTGTAGAATAAGGTACTGTACTACTCAATGTGAAGAAGGGAAGCAGAAGCTGCCCTTCACTTTTGTTTGACTGGCATTCTTGGATTTACAGAACACCTGTTTGATTTCTCAAATGGACCGACTGAAAGTGAGAATTATAGGCAACATATGTATTTTCATATAACCAAGCAGTCTGTTATTTTTCATAAGCAAAGTCTTAAAATCTTTTTTTTTATTCACCAATAGATACATACGGCAATCAAGGCAGAACATAGTGTTTGTATTAAAATAATTGGCTTGTTCTGCTCTTACCACTCCTTCACAAACCCTAGCGTAAGGCAAGACAAACATAGTAATTTGAGCACAAGCCTAGGTGATAAGAACTCTTGCATGCAAATTTCTAGCTTTGGCACTGATTACTTCTGAGTTGTTGTACAATTATATGACATGCTGAGTGCCTCTTGAGAGGTGCTGAGTGCCTCTTGGGAGGTGCTGAGCACTGCTGAAGTCAATGGGAGTTGGGGGTACTCAGTGTTGTAGAGGACACGGGCAAACTGACAGACAAGATGTGCTACAACCAAAGACCATAGAGAGCATGTCTGCACCTGAGTATGGATTATCCCAATATCAAGACCCTGAATTATTGGTCTCCTAGTGCCATCTTGGCTTCTTGCCTTGTCATTCTGAGAGCTTTCAGTTCCACTTCTAGTGTGCATTTCTGTGTTAACCTTGGTCTACAGCATTGCACCTTATCCTAGGGATTCCAGTCCAACACTTCCCTTGTTATGTTATTTGGGTCTTTCCTTCATGTATGTCCTAGCCATCACCATTTTGTTTCCATAATTTCCTATCCTGTCTTTATAATCACGAGTATTATAATACTCCCTCTCACCATTTTTTTTAAATAAAAAGGTTTTTTTGTACGTACAAAGTATTCAAGAAGTCTCCTTTACAGGTCCTTTGCACCCTTGTTCAAAGCCCAGACATCAGAAATTACATTTGTGTGTTGGGAGAGGAGGAGGCAAGGGGGGTTGTTTTTTGGTTTTTTTTGGAAGTATTCAATTAAATATGTGATCTATAATGGATGTAATTTTCTTTGATATAGCAATAATTTGTTGTCCCTACTCCTGTATCCATATAATGTTACCTCCTGCTCTAGTAGCTCTGCCTCTCTTTCTGCTAGCAGTTTAAGATTTGTGGTATCCTCTTCTTCCCTCTAAGTTGTGAAGCTGGAAAGAAAAAGTGTAAAATTACGTGTGTGCACAAGCATGTATAAGGGTGGGTGCAAAGTAGAAAAAGTAGATGAATGCAATTGATGGTTTCATTTTCTGTGATGTATTGTTTTTCAACTCTGGCGCAAATGGTTTTGACAGCCCATTTTTGAGTATCAGACACTTTCCCCTTCCTTCTCACCCCACCCCTTCTTCAGATGAAGCACTCTTAAGGACAGCCCTAGTAATCCAGTAGTGATACTTTGATACTGAATAATAAGCAACCTGCCTTTCTAAACCAATGAATGAATCTCTCTCATTTCTATCTCCAGTCAAGACCTATATATTGCTCCCTCCCACTCCTCCTGTGTTGATATAGCGTGGTAGTGAAAACAAGCCCTCAGACAGGGTTTTCTTTGGCAACTAGCCTGAGTCGCCATCATACCACTGTGGCTACACTTTGGTTTTTTGCACACTAGCTTGAGCAGAGTCAGTGCATGTACATCTGCCCAATCTGAGAATTACATCTCCCAACTGCAGTGTAGACATGGCCTCAAGGTATTCCTACACTGCAGTTAGAGGTCTGACTGCAGTACGAGTCGACATAGCTGAGCTAGGTAGCTTGAATAACAATAGCAGTGAAGCTGCAGCAGCATGGTATAGGTGGCAGTGCAGGGTCCTAGATGAGCTTGTATGGCATTTGCTGCAGCAGCTTCACTGCTATTGTTACTCAAGCTAGCTAGATCAAAGTTAGCTCAGGTATGTCTACTTGTGCTGCAATCATACCTCTTATTGCAGGGTAGACAAAACCTTAACCATTCTCCTAGCCAGCCACATACCCTACCTTTTCCTTATTCCTTTTTATCACAAGAGCCAGGCAGCCCATCGGCCTCTGCTCTCTTGTTACTGTGCTGCCATCATATGGTGGTGCCTTCTGATCTATGGAGGTTATGGCAGCAGAACTATCGTGTTCATCTATTTTGACTTCCTGTCTAACACAGGCCATAGAATTTCCCCAAAGTAATTCCTAGAACATGTCTTTTAGAAAAACTTGCAAGTTTGATTTAAAAATTGTCAGTGGTGAAGAATCCACCACAACTCATAGTAAATTACACCAATGGTTAATTAGCCTCACTGTAAAAAATTTGTTTTATTTCCAGTCGTAATCTATCTAGCTTCAACTTCCAGCCATTGGATCATGTAGTATCATCTCTACTAGACTGAAGAGCCCATTATTACATATATGTTCCCTATTTAGGTATTTAGACCTCTCTAATTCTGTCACTACAAGGCATGTTTTCTAAGCCTTTAATCATTCTTGTGGCTCTTCTCTGAATCCACTCCAATTTATCAACATGCTTCTTCAATTGTGAACACCAGAACTGGACACAATATTCCAGCAGTGGTTGCACCAGTGCCAAATATAGAGGTAAAATAATCTCTCCACTCCTACTTGAGATTCCTCTGTTTATGCATCCCAGGATTGGCATTTGCTCTTTTGGCCACATCATCACATAGGGAGCTATGATCCCCAAATCTTTTTCATCATCCCTGCCACCCAGAATCGAGTCCCCCATTCTGTATTTGGTCTACATTGTTTGTTCCTAGATGTATATATTTAGTCTTATTAAAGCCCATATTGTTTGCTTGTGCCTAGTTGACCAAGTGATCCAGATTGCTCTGAATCAGTGATCTGTCCCCTTCATTATTTACCACTCCCCCAATTTGTGTCATCTACAAACGTTATCAGTAATGATTTGGTGTTTTATTTCCGTCATTGATTAAAAAAAAAAATAGCATTGGGCCAAGAACTGATCCTCGAACTCCACTGGAAGCACACCCACTCAATGATGATTCCCCACTTGCAATTACATTTTGAGATCTATCTGTGAGCCAATTTTTAATCCACCTAATGTGTGTCATGTTAATTCCATATTCTAACTTTTTAATCAAAATGTTGTGTGGTACCAAGTCAAATGCATTTGAAAATCTAAGTATATTACATCAACACTATTACCCTTATCAACCAAACTTGTAATATCATCAAAAAAAAAAATACCAGGCTAGTTTGACAGGATCTGTTTTTCATAAACCCTTGTTGTTTGACATTAATTTCATTACCCACTTTTAATTCTTTATTAATCAAATCCTGTATCAATCACTCCATTATCTTGCCTGGGATCAATGTCAGGCTGCCAGGCCTATAATTACCCAGGTCATCCTTTTACCCTTTTTAAAAATAATACTGACTTTCTTCCACTCTTCTGGAATTCCTCAGTGCTCCAAAATTTACTGAAAATCAGCATTAACAGTCCATGATCTCCTCAGATGGCTCTTTTAAAACTTTTGGAATCTAGTTATCTGGACCTGCTGAATTAAAAACATCGAAGTTCGCTATCTTCTGTTTAACATCCGCCAGAGATAGTGGAATGGAAAGAGTGTTATCATCCCCATATGATGAGACTATGTCATTTGTTTTTCTCCCAAATACAGAACAGAAATATTTATTGAATACTTCTGCCTTTTCTGCATTATTATTGATGATTCTACCATTTCCATCTAGTAATGGACCAATAACATTGTCAGAATTTTTTTTTGTTGTTGTTCCTAATACATTTAAAAAACTTCTTATTGTCCTTAACTCTGCTCCAACCTATTCTTCCTCCTAGTAGATCCACCCTGCCTCTGCCCAGTGAATAACCTCATGATTCATTGCACAGCATCATGTTTGTTTGGAATCACTTGTTAAATTTTATCTTAGAAACTTAAAAGAGGAGAGGAGAGAAAGGACCAATATCCATCAATGTCCATCCTCATCTTCAGTCACAGTAAATCATGTGGGGTATGGCCAATTGATTTTAGCAGACAATCCCTGCTTAGCTCTCCAGAGGAAGCTCCCACCTCTCCCAGCTATAATATCTGTAGTCTACACCTTGCTGCTGGTATATGTTTTTTGGCATGATATCAAGTTATGAAAAAGTAGAGATGTGATTAGTACTCAGGGAATTTTCCTCAGCACTAGTAGCAGTAAGAAAGAAATACGTATTTTGTAGAATTATACTTCCTTGGTGTTAAGACACCACTACAATGGTACATGGTATAAGAGTAGAGTAGAATAAATTAAAGGAAACAATGGTTATGTGCTGGATAGGAATTCATATATATACATGAGGCTGAAACAAATGAAAAGGACTGGGGGAAAAAAATCACCTTTTTTACTTTACTTTGTAAATGTGTTAGAAAATATTTTGAGTTCTCTATCTTGTTTTCAGTTATTTCAACATGTGTTATAATAAAATGCCTTGAATTGACAATTTTTGGTTTGATTGCAATTTCCTCCAAAGATGTTCCTGATTCTCTAGGGCCCTTTCTGTGGGAACTGCTTTCTTCTTTTTCCCCCTGTAAGATGGTTTATTGGTCTCCGTACCTCTAAGGGCAGCCAGTCATCAACAAGAGCCCTTAACCCAGTGTTACTCTGCTTTAGCTGGAGTGGGTTTCAATGGCCTGGGTTCTTAATTACTAACTGATGGTGCCTCCACCTGATTGTTTAAGGTATTCAGAAGCCCAGCCATTGCTTCCTATCTGGTTTTGACTATTGGTGACCCAGTACTTCTCCCTGTACCTAGCCGGATACCTCATACATACTCTTCTGACACCTCCATAATAGATGAGGCAACCATCAAGGCACATTTTATTTACCAGGGGAAATATAGAGGAAGCATATAAAAGGTAGGGGAAGATTGATCTGAAGTGGGTACATCAGTAACACTCTATGACCTGCAAGTAGTCAGGGTGGGTTTCCCTGGATTCACAAGTTCATTCCACACTAGTGGGTGCCATAATGTGGAGGAACCATTGTACCTTCATGAGTTGTTGCAGGCCTGGAGGTTGCGGCGAGGTGATGAGGGTGCCTATTCACCCTGTGGCTAACCTATTTGCTGTAGCAGTAGATGTTACAGTGGAAAAAGTCCCAATGGTGGATCAGGCCTCCTTAGTGTTTCTAAGTGAAGTTGCTCTCTCCCAGAGTAGTTTGGCAAATGCCTTTCAGAGCAAAATAGGTAACCTCCCCAGGCAGGGAGAGAGAGAGAGACAGGAGATCACTCACACTCCCTCAGGCAGGTCCATCTCTCCCTCTCCCCAACCCCCTTCCCCGTTGGCTTAGTCAGCCATCCATCTCCCAGTATTCACCTAATCATAAGGCTCCTTTATTAGCAAGGTGAGCACACTGCAGTTTTCCCCATCTCTCATCTATCTGGCAACAAGCTTGGCTCCCTTTCTTATCAGACCCACTAACCCAGGTTATACCACCACAAAAAAAAAAAAGGCACTGTAGTGAAGTAAATAGTCTCATGGATTCCTTTTCACATTTTCAGGTTGCTCTGAACCTCTGGGGATGAAATCAGGGCATATACAGGACTATCAGATTACTGCCTCCAGCATCTTCAGAACACTCAACATGGACATGTTCACTTGGGAACCTAGGAAAGCCCGGCTAGACAAACAAGGCAAAGTGAATGCCTGGACTTCAGGTCATAGTGACCAGTCACAGTGGTTGCAGGTAAAGTTTCACTGTTTCACTAACGTTCTTAGTGTCTGTCTATATTCTCTATGTTCTTGTACTGGAAAGTTTTGTTGATTTAGAATCAAATCTTGCTTTTCTCACCCGGGTACGTAGGGAATAACAGCAGTGGAACCCATCTACATCAGCTGCACATGGGAGATAAGGCTCCAAAGAGCCCACACTTGGGTGCCTGCATCCCAGTATCTCTCAGTGCACTACATTGTTGTTCAATATGTGCCACCACGCAGAAAGGCATGGTGAGGGTGGGTCTACAAACTGAATTAACCTAATCTTCCCCCTCCACCGATTTATGAGGTGCTAGCAGCCATGAGTATTACTATAGCTAATGAACTCAAATAGTGGCTATGGGTTACTGTACTGGATGCTTGACTGCCTGTTGAGAGAGATTCTATCCCCCAGCCCTAGCAAAACTTCCTGGGACAAAGCCCATTTACTTGAACTTTTGCATAAGGTGAGCAAATTTGGCTCCTAGGAGTTACCTTAGTCTAATTGAAACTATTCAAAATTACCTTCCCCCAACACTTTTGAATCTAGTAAGATTGATTCAACACATGGATTCATTATGAAGCTGTTCACAAAGGTTGTTTTCAGTCTGAAAGTGATTTATAGAAGTTACTGGTAGGCTAATGGGAAAGCAACAAATCACCATATGGAAGCCTATTTGACCAGTCATTGTGACATTTACATTTTTGAACTGTTGTATGTTGCAGTGTTTTGAGACAACTGCCAGTTTGAAATGGAATTCTCAGCATGAAACCTCAATAGCGCTAGAGGTGTGCTACTAACCCCCTGCAAGCTTTTCACATATAAATTATAACTTATTAGCTTTTTTACCCACAGTTGCTAAGCAATTTAGCAATGTGATTACTATCTCCTCTCTAAGCTTATACACAGAGGGAAAAGAAGTAGTGATTGCATTGTCTATTTATCATTTGAATAATTAAAGATGTCTGGATTTGGTGAACTTTTTTTAAAAACAGTCTGTCAAAATACAGTAATGTTTTAAGTCATTTTAGTTTTTTTCAGGAGGAAGTGGTTATTGTGTTTTGTGGTGAAGGAATGGAAAAGAGTGTCTCTCCACCAAAAAGAGAGGCAAGCCAGATCTAGGGTAATTTTGTCTCCGTTGCTTATCCAAGGGAGCCAATAGCATTCAGAGGCTATAAAGAAATGCTCTGTGATGTTTTATTCTATTAAGGGTGACAATGGATTTGTCATTGTCTACAGATGGTAAGGGAGTTAGGGAGCTACCAAACAGAGGAAACGACAGCATTTCTTATTTAACATTTTCTGTTTTGTTCAAAATGCATTTTCCTCTCTTTTTCTTCCCTTCCCTCAAACTAACTTGAGTACGCAAATTAATTCACGTAGCATTCATTTAATTGCTGGCAGGTTTTCCATGAGTCAGTCCATAAAACTTATGCCTTTTTTTTCTTCTTAAAATATGCAAGAAGTCTATAAGGCAAGTTAAATCTGGAAGGAAGTCTTTTGTTTTTAACTTTCATAATATGATTGCAGAACATTTCATGGGAGAATGATTATTTTCTTTCCTTTAACTTAATATAACATGCTATGGATAACTGGAAGTTGTTATATTTGTAGTACTTGTCCTAGAAAATACTAACTATGTTTCAGTAAAACCGGAGACATTAAACCATTTGAGTTTTCAATGCATAGACTAGTTATTTTGTACTGTCTCTGAATTCATATGCTTCAGTTATTGAAGTGCCCAAACACTTCAAGTCTAAGTAACAGCTCTGTAGGAAAGAGGATATAGCCATCATTTAAATTTGTCTCATTGTTTTTCTCTGTGCTTTTGGTCCCTTTGGGAAATTCCATTTATACTCATCACATTGCAACCTTTTAACATAGTGACTGCTTTTTCACAATGCTGCTTTCAGAGAATCTAGTAAAACCTTATTTGTAGGAAAAAAATGTATAAAAGCAAAGTTATACATTTTCCCCTCAATAGCTGCATGTTAGTATGGAGGCTCCTCCTTGCAGCTCCATATCTAAGGTTGTGTTCTAAAAAGTGCTTAAATTGAGGCATAAATTCATGTTTTTCTCTTAAAAAAAAAAGGTAGCCCATCAGTATGAAACTTCACACAGTATTAGCTATTATGCCCTTTGAATTTTCTGTACAGTCTTTATTTGGGCATAAGCTTTCATGGGTAAAAAACCTCACTTCTTCAGATGCATGGAGTGAAAGAGGATGAGTATATCCTCTTTCCTACAGAGCTTTTACCTAGACTTGAAGTGTTTGGGCACATCAATAACTGAAGCATATGAATTCAGAGGCATTGGACTACAGTACTTTCACTTCATGCATCTGAAGAAGTGGGGTTTTTTACTCACGAAAGCTTATGCCTAAATAAATCTGTTAGTCTTTAAGGTGCCACTGGACTCCTTGTTGTTTTTGTGGATACAGACTAACATGGATATCCCCTGATACTTGTACAGTCTTTGTTTTGTTTATCTTTATTTTATTTTTTATTAAGAAGTCTTTGACATTGGGCTCTGGTTGAAATTGATCCTTTGCCCTTCAAACTTTCATTGTTGACTGATGTATTTTTTTAAAAATTATGGGTCTGCATAAATGTTGGTAGAAAGAGGTATCCTGAGTAGATCTGATGCAACTTGTTGTTTTGGGGGAAAATATTGATTTTAGGATCATAGCTGAAAGATTATGTTCCAATGGTTGCCAACATATTTGTGTAATGTGAATAAACATTTTTGACTATTTATGGCAGCTGTTGATTCACAGGAGATTTGGGATAAAATCTTCTCCAACAGCAACTGCATCTCTGACCTTACGCAGGTGTGCTCCCTAAAAAAAAACACCAACATATATAAAATTTTAAAAAACCCTCCATCTTTTAAGTATTTTAAAACTTGGAAATTAATATAGGAAAAACTTTGTTGTGAAGTAGTAATACACAATCCACCTGATGCTAACCCACAAAACAAGAAAATGAAGAGTTAAGCCACCCCAGTACATACCCTCTACTTCCCCCATCTCCTGGCATGCACCTTATCATAACCACAACTGTTGTACATGCACTGTAACTGTAAGTCTTCCCACTTGGGGATGCCAGCCTCCCAGCAAAACACACTATTACTCCATATCCATAACTAATTATGGGAGGAAGTAGTTTGGTAAAGGGGTGTGTGGAGATGGCTGGTGAAATTCACTGTCCTATGTTACACAAAAGATCAGATTAGATTATCATAATGGTTTCTTCTGGCCTTAAAATTTATATATCTATGAATGCATCATATACTCCCCAAGCACCTTCAGAAGGACTTCTGTTTGAGTTAAAATCCTGAGTCTTGTGGACTCTTTCATCCCTCCTCCTGCTGTAAAGGCCACATTTTTATTCTACAGGAAAATAACCTATTTCAAAGCCATGCAAGAGCATCTGTTAATTTACTATTCAATAACTGTGACCATTACCCCTGCCAACTACTCTCTGCTGTCTCTCATTTCTTGGCAAATGGAAACAGAATTTACCAGCATAGAATACCATAGTCTATGTCCCTTGATCAAGACTGAGATGAGGGAGTAGGTTTCAGAAACTTTCCACTCATGAACACTGCTCTTTAAGGGATTTAGAGAGACAAAGTGGGTGAGGCAATATATTTTATTGGACCAACTTCCTTTGATGAGAGAGACTAGCTTTGAAGCTTACACAAAGCCCTTCTTTAGGTCTTTTTAAGGGTTGTCTTTTTTGGGGAGACATCTTTTTGAAACTACACATATAACAGTAATCTTAACAAAAACCAAAATATGTTAAATAAAAGCATGATATATTAAAAATAAAGAAATGTAATTAAAGCAAAATAAATCATTTGCTTAATATATCTCGGTGTAGCCTTCTCATAGTCTTTTCTGTCTAGTTACAAACCTAACAGGAAATAGCTTATATTCCTTAAAAAGCATTCCCCTCTTTCTTTCTTCTCTGATTTGCCTGTCAACATTGCTTGCTGCACTAGATACCAACTCCTCTTGCTGTTTCCAAAGATGTTTCCTATCTAGTCCCTGTGACTGGGTCATCTTGCAAGTTCAGACATATCGCCATTGTTTTCAGACAGCCAACGCCACTTCCCAAACTTGTTTCCTCCAGTTACCTACATACACATAGGATTTTCAGTTGTTGCTTTATCTAAGGGATGAGCCATTGAGAATACAAAGATTCTTAAATATGATTAATATCTGTCTTTCAAAGGCTTACTGACCAGTCTCAGGGACAGAATTTCACAGACTACTCTGCACATCTCTGCCTGTGACAGCATCTGTCAGGCCTTTTCTGACCCCTGCTGGATGTACTGGTGCCTCAATGCCCCTTGCTCAAGGAAACCCACTCCAAAGAAGCTACCAACAACATTTAGTCCTCCAAAGGCCTAGAAAGGCCAGGAGGAGACAATGACCAATTGGGAGTCAGCAGGCCAGTTACGAAGGCTAGCCTCCTCCTTCTCAGGGCAGAATTGGGTGAGACTGGACAGTGCTACACAGAATCCCAGGGCCTTTCCTTCAAGCACCACAACTAAGCACTTGTATGTGAAGCTTTATTTCTTTATTTATAGGCCCAGACAGTCAAATTCTGAGGGTTTTTTTTTAAAACAATGTTTAGAGACTGTTGTTGAATTAATGGAATAGGCTGCCCTGCTCCAAACAGGCAGCCAAAACTTGTGGACTAGGGGTTGGGAACAGCAAAGTTGGGAACAGCAAAGTAGTAGAAGGGAGATATACTGGCCACTGGATAAGCAGTTTTCTGTTCCCTGAGTGACCAGAGCAGGGCTGTTCCAGGCTAATGAGAACACCTGACTCCAATTAACCTGCTAAGAGTCAGATGAGGCTGTTAAGCACCTGACTCTAATTAAGACCCCTCTGATGCTATAAAAAGGCTCACTCCAGTCAGGCCAAAGGAAGCCAGGGAGCCAGAGGAGAGGAAGTGCATGCGAGGAACTGGGAGCAAGAGGCGTGCAAGAAGCATACTGCTGGAGGACTGAGAAGTACAAGCATTAACAGACATCAGGAGGAAGGTCCAGTGGTGAGGACAAAGAAGGTGTTGGGAGGAGGCCATGGGGAAGTAGCCCAGGGAGTTGTAGCTGTCGTGCAACTGTACCAGGAGGCACTCTAGACAGCTGCAGTCCACAGGGCCCTGGGCTGGAACCCGGAGTAGAGGACAGGTCCGGGTTCCCCCCAAACCTCCCAACTCCTGATCAAATACAGGAGAATTGATCTGGACTGTAGCTTCTACCAGAGGGGAAGGTCTCTGGGCTGTTTCCCGACGCACAAGGTGAACCTGTGAGGTGAGCAAATCTGCCAATAAGCACAGGAACCACCAAGGTAGAGGAGGAACTTTGTCATAGGGTGGCGGGCAGCGATCAATCCTGCAGGGATCGATTTATCGTGTCTAGTCTAGATGCAATAAATTGACCCCCGAGCGCTCTCCCATTGACTCCTGTACTCCACTGCCACTAGAGGTGTAGGAGGAGTGAATGGGGGAGCAGCAGCAGTCAACTCACTGAGGTGAAGACACCACAGTAAGTCAATCTAAGTACGTTGACTTCAGCTATGTTATTCACGTAGCTGAAGTTGCATAACTTAGATCGATCTCTCCTCCTCCCCCTCCAGTGTAGACCAGGGCTAAGACAGGAAAAGCCTGAAAGTGCTGTGGTGCATTATTACCTGCCACGCTGCCCCAGCCATTTTCTGTACTGTCCTTTCAAACCAACAGATTAGCATTTTCCTCAAAACCAACCCCTACCACTTATTTTCTGGCATTATGAACTATGAATTAGGGAAGAGGTCTAGGCCCTCTTTCACAGTAATGTATTGTTAATTGAGATTTTGTTTTAAATTGCATATTCTTAATTCTGCTAAATCTATAAATATATTTATCGCTGTACTTGTAAGTATTAGAAACAACTTAATTATTATAAATAGGGCTCTACTTCGATGAAACTTTTTTTCCTGTGTATTTTGCCACAAGGCATAGGAAGATTTTCTAGCTTGATGCCCATGAGTGATAAACCTTATACCGTTTATTCACAGTTTTACACTGTTCCTGTGGAGCTCTGATGTTTTAAGAAAACCATTGTTCCCTCAAAAATAGACTGGAGCAACAAGCCATGTCATCTTTTAATGTCTCTAATGTTGATTACATGTGAAGGAATCAACTAAGCATGATCAGAGAGAACACCAATGTTGATACACAACATATTGCTGCTAGAGATTGATAAAATGGAATCACTGTAGCCAATTAGCTGT
The DNA here is from genome assembly GCF_016161935.1 of Mauremys reevesii. NCBI lineage: Eukaryota > Metazoa > Chordata > Testudines > Geoemydidae > Mauremys > Mauremys reevesii. The sequence goes on along the minus strand of NC_052628.1, from coordinate 50,536,857 downwards.
AGATGTGTATAGATTTCTGTTTCACACCTGATTGCTAAAAATAACATAGTAGATATTTTATTAGTATTTCCTCCATCACTGAACATGGTCTCCAGTATCAGATGTTGTCTTGGAGCTTTTGCACCAATATGCTTAGATATCAGTTGGAATAACTCTTAATTTTGCTTATGTTTTCAGCATAATGCAGGACAACTGTTTTTTACCTTCTGAGATCCTGTTGGTGTGAGGCACAGATGGAGAGTCTATTCAAAATAAGTCATCACTTTTTTTGTGTTATATTTGCAGAAAATAACATCTGTCTATGATACCTTTTTGTGCAAACTTAGGATCTGTGTGTCTTTTATACAGACTCTTTTCTGTTTAGTAAAAGAGTTGCATGTTCATTTTCTAGATAATCAAACAAAAGATATATTATTATTGATTTGTTGGAACAGACCCTGTGGTCCCTTTAGTTTGTTTTATCATATGCTTCTGAGGAAAACAGAATCCTTAAAGCTGGTATAAATTGCATCTGATTATTCCCCTGGCATGGGGGGATCTCCAGTGGCATAGAGCCATTCATCCCTTGGAAAAAGTGAATGGACCAAGAATGGGACGGAAGCATGACTAAAGTGCATCAAGCTCCAATGATCTATGGCTGGTGTAATGCCCCCTAGGTGCCAACATAATCCAACATAAATTGGAGCAGCTAATTCTGGAGTCAGAATGCCCTTGGCAGCCCTGGGAATTGCAAGAGTGCAAAAATGGTATACAATCAGCTTTCCCACCCACTTCAAATCCTGTGTTATAGGGTATTGCAAATTGAACATGAGCTAACAAAGTGATGCAGTTGCAAAGAAGGCTAATATTCTGGGATTCTATTAACAGGAGTGTCGTACGTAAGACATGTGAGGTGATTATCCTGCTCTACTCTGCACTGGTGAGGCCTCAGCTAGAGTATTGTGCCCAGTTTTGGGCACCACACTTTAAGAAAGATGTGGACAAATTGGAGAGAGTCCAGAGGAAAGCAGCTAAAGTGATTAAGATTTAGAAAACCTGACCTATGAGGAAAGGTTAAAATAGGCTTCCAGCAGAGGTTGTGGAAGGATTGGAGGATTTTAAGAACAGATTAGACAAACACCTCTCAGAGATGGTCTAGGTTTACTTGGTCCTGCCTCAGCATGGGGGTCTGGGCTAGATGACCTCCTAAGGTACATTCCAACCCTACGTTTCTATGATTCTATCACTTCAGTCTTGCCTGGGTTCACTTGAGTTAGCTGCTCTTCACCCAAGAGCCGGTCTCTTGTAGGCATTCTGATATTTTAATAGTGATAATGGTTTCATCTGTTGAGCATGAGATATGTAGTTGAATGTCATCAGCATATTGTTGGTGGCTAAGCCCATGGTGTCTCATTATTTCTCCTATAATCTTATGGCTAGCTCAAGAATTGAAAAATATAGAGAGAGATTGTAGGGTTGGCTCCCTCTAATCCCCCAACTCTGCCCTTTGCCAAGTAGAGCTTATCTGGATCCAAGGATCTAGCCCATAAGTGTGTTAGGACTTGGTCCTTAATTTCCAGAGTTCAAAACTTAATGCTATAAATATTATCATCTGCCAACCTATGCAGTAGAATTGCAGATTATAAATAAACCATTACATGAAAGCATATAGCTTGTTTATGATTGTCCCATAATAGAGACTTTTTAACAACAAGTAATTTAAAAAGTTACTGTGTTCTTTGGGTGACTTTTAATGGTCTCATTGTGTCAGGAAATTTTAGCTTAGGTTTTCCTCATGGACAAAGAGTCAGTGTGTCATCAGAAGTTTATATAGTGCTTCACAGAAAAGTATTTGGTGTTAGAAATAATTATTATTGTGTTAGAATTTACATGGGTTCTTTTAATTGCTGGTCTCATAATTTGACAAGGAGTGAAAAATATCCTAGGTAAGAGGATACAAGTAAATATAATAGTGGATTGGTTTTAGTTTGTATACTAAGAATATTCTTTCTGGCATCATTTTATATTTCGAATTAAGGCCAATTGTTTAATTAAAATGGGTTCATTGAATCAGAAGTATATTTTCTCTTCATTGACTAATTTTAAAAACTGCTGAAAGTTGGAATAAAGAAAAATGCTAGTTTAAGAGCAATTTGGGTAATTAACAGAATGAGGAAATTATATGGTTTCTAGATGGCTTGGAGTACATAAACAGCATGTTATGACAGTGTTTTTAAGATATAAAAGTATTTGGTGGAAATTGTAAGCTTAATTATAATATGTCATAAAAGTAGATGAATCCTGCCATGCAGCTCCACTGAACCTCAGCCAGTACTACCAGAGTAGGGGAGGGGAATTAAAACGCTTTAAAATCTAAGCCAACTCATTCTCCTGTGCACCCTCACAAAAGGCCTCTCTCCTGCATGTGCGCTCTCTCTCTGCACGAGGAGATCTGGTATCCTCTAAATATAGTGGATTTAGTTGTTTTGGAGAGGTGGGGGTAGGTGAGAAAATTGTGTGATGGCTGTTTAACCTCCCTTACCCACCCATTGCCTGCAGGAGCTCATGACAATGTCTTATAATTTGTTGTTTTTCTGCTACAATTCTTCAGTTTTAGTTCACTGATGATCAAAGATGAGAAGGTAGATAATTGAGGAAAGACCTAATATGGTGAGAACAATTTAATGAACAGAGGTGATGAATGGTGGGTAGGTGAGTGACTCTTACTTTTGTATTGTTTGTGAAGAATTTAAAGTGTTGGTGTTGGAATCTGTTGATATGTTGAGACAGGAGGCATTGATATTGTTCCTCAGAGTTTTCCATGTGGGATGGGTGGGGTTTATAAACATTGTTTCTAATGAGCTCTCTACATCTTGAATGATCTCTATGATCATTGTTCTAATGCTCTCTCTAGATCTAGAGCCCAAGCTGGGTTCAGTTATGGGAACTAGTGGATGTAGCAACTTCCAGTTTAGATAGAATGAGAAAAAATCCAACTGGACAGTGTACTTTAAAGGATTCTCTGTTTTGTACAATCAGCCTGATCTCAGTGCCAGGTTGTACAGCAATTGTTCTATCCAGTTGTTCCAAAGACCAACTGATAAGTATTTCTGGAAGGTTTTCTTAGGCCTTGTTTATACTATGGAGGTAAGTCGACCTAATTTACGCAACTCCAGCTATGTGAATAATGTAGCTGGAGTTGACGTAGCTTAGATTGACCTACTGCGGTGCCTACACCATGCTGGGTCGATGGGAGACACTCTCCCATGGATTTACCTTACACTTCTCGTTCCAATGGAGTACAGGAGTTGATGGGAGAGCAATCTGTGGTCAATCTCCGATAAGTGTAGACATGCCCTTATGTTTACTCTATCTGCCTGATCTCAGAGTAGAGGGGCTGTGAGATCATAGTAGTTTTCACACTCAGAAAAGGCTAAGAGGTCTGTCAGTCCGGGAAGCTTTGGAAGGCTTTTCAGTATTCCATTAACGTTCACTTACCCTCTGGTTCTCAGTGGGGTGTCTGTAATCGCTTCCCAGACAATCAGGGCTATGAAGCTTCTGGGGTTTCAGATAGTGGAGGGGCAGGTGGTGTGGAAGAAAAGACCTTTGTTTCAGATTTTGTACTGGAATACCAGGAAGAATTTGGGGCAGTCTTGTTTATTTTAGGCTCCCCTATCATTTGAAGATAACTTGAAAAATAAAAGGTAAGAGGCTGCTGTTGCATCCTGCTTGGAGGTCTTTGTTCAGGCATTCAATTGTGGCAGCAGATCTCCCCCAATAGCTCATTGGTCTTGAAAACAGTCTTGTACAAGGTTCTGCAGAGTAACACTCTGATCAGTGTGTATGTGAGCCCACATAGGGGGAGAGAGTGAGACAGTTTGGGTTGCAAGTCCATTATTATGTGGCTGGTATGCAGTGCTCTTTTTTGTTTAAAATGGTTTAGCTTCTTTGCTTTTCCGGTGATTGGCCAAAACAGGGACTTACATGAAAACTAATTTTTAGATCAAACTGTGGTTCTAGGACAGTCACAAGCAGCTGGGTATTTTTAAAACATTTTGTAATAATTTCTCTCTTTCTATGGAAAAATAGAGTGCTAATTTAATCACTGAGTGCTGTACAGAGTGTATTGGTTTTTATTAAATCACACAAATAGACAGACCAAGAAGGACAGGGCATTTCAAAGTAGGAAAAAAAAGTCACTTAAGGACAAAGGCTAGGGAAAAAACATTGCGAGTTAAAATTAATATATTTTAATTGTGGGACTGGTTTTGTTCTTTTTTGTCTGTTGCTTTCCTTTTTATGCAATGCCTTCCTTAACCTCCTGAGTTATAAGGATGTAACACACAGGCCTGCTGTTAAGAGACTAATATTTATTTCCTGGCCCCAGTTAACCGACATGGGACAGAGTTACAGAAGATTAATTTCCCTGTCATATTACAAGGATTATTACCCACTGACTCTACTGGCTACAGCTACATTTCTCTCCACTTTTTTTTATTTTGAAAGTCACATGGAAATAAAACAATACTAGCCTAAAATAACCACAAATTTACACATCTGTAGTTATATACCTTCCACATGGTAAGTACCCCCAGTGCCTGTATCGGGTGATGCCTGCAAAGCATGTTCCCTTGCCTTTGCTATGCTAATGTCACTTCCCATTAATTGAACTAATCAGTGACAAAATGCACTCCTTTGCATCCAAGGACATTACCTGGGCAATGCACTGGATGTCGATTCCTGAGGTCACACTCTAACCCAATGTTTCCTTCATATCGTTTCAAGCAAACTCCATTACTCACAATAGTATTGTTAAAGTGTACATTGCAGCATTGCCCTTTCCAGAATTGCTTTTGACTCTGCAAAGCTTTGCTTCCCAGTTCGTTTTATGAAAATGTTTATAGTGCGAATTGAATTTAAGCCATCATTTTAAATAAGGCAGCATAAAAATCTGTGTTTATACAGTATTAGCTTTTTAATGATGTCTTTAGGCAATAAAGTCCAGGGCCTCAGTAAACTCACTGATTTTATATTGGCTGGCCACTTTCAATGAGATTATTAAAAACACAGGTGAGGCAAAGCCTTCAAAAACTTCATATTGCAAGAATTGTTTCTAGGCATCCATGAAATACACAACAGTAGGAGGTAACAGTTTGATTGTTTCTTTGGGTTCTACTTTTTATAATGATAGTCTGATAGATAGCTCTGAAAGAGAAGGTCCGTTTGAACAGTAGAGCAATTGTATTGATATAACAGTAAAAGCAGTTCCATGGTATAGTCTCATACTGTACTCAATTAATTATGTTTCCAATTCTTTCTTTTAAAGGCTTTTGTAGAAAAATATAATGAGTTAACTTTGTTACAATGACTGCTACTTATTAAACATAACACATTCATCTTTGGTTATAAATATCTGTGAGAGACGTTTCCCTAAGCAGGCAAAGCTGCCTCTCTGTTAGCTTTAAAGAGTTGCAGGAAAGCACTGTCAATTCCTTTACCACACTTATCATTCCTCTCTGTGTATCACTGCCTTGCAGACAAAAGGAAATTGAATAATGACAAATTTCCCATTACAATAATGGTTTTTGATTCTGATAAAAAGAAATAGGGAGCATAAGCTGAAGCTCTCCAGTTGTTCTGAAAGTGGATATACATAGGCTTTAACTCTGAAGTGTTCATTGTTTTTGAGTATTTACTCTAAAGATCTCCCAATTGCTTGATACAATAACAGCACCCATAAAATGACACAGAGTTTAATGTGAAAGCTGGTAGGTTTTTCATTTGTTTTACACTGAAAGCAATTGAATAATAGCCATACTTTCCACTGATTTTCACTAATGATTTATGGGTAACAGAAGCATAGTTATTTCCCCTGCTTTTTGTCCATTTATAATAACAAAACCATATTTTCTTTCCTTTTTTAATAAAGGGAAAAGGCAAACTGGTCAAAATTGCTTAGAGGGAGATGGAGGGGATGGGTATAAAATATGCTGCTTATTCCTTCCTACTCTCTTCCTGCAGTAGCATTGTAAAATGGTGGTTAGTTGTGTCTTAACTATTTATTATTATCATGGCAACATCTAGAGGCTCCAACTGAGACTGGAGCCTTACTATGCTAGGCACTGTACAAATGCATAGTTCAGTACAGTTCTTGTCCCAAAATTCCTGCAGTCTAAATAAGACAAAAGGTGGAAGGGGAAAAAGATGCATGGAGACATGAAGCAACTTGGCAGAGGACAAACATCAAGCCAGTATTAGAACTTGGAGTTGAACTCCTGTCTTCTAGTTTAATGCCCTTGCTGTTGGATCTTACTACTTCTCATTAGCCCCTCTAATATATATAATATTGTCTATATCCAGGGTGATTTAAGTTCTTCCTCAATGTTATTGTCTTTCAGAGTTACAAAGTCACTTACTTTCTTTGTAACTCTCATAGATCCAATATAAAAGAGTGCAAAAGGACTGTGAAGCTACTGTTCACTGAATAAAGTTTTGTATTTATTTTGTGTTCTAATTATTGTATTCATAATAGCACTGTTATTAATCTAACCAATACAATAAGGCTGGATTATAAGAATCTGGGTGATTTAACAACATTTTTGTTCAACAGTTGAGACACTTTCTCCTAGCAATGTTCCAATCCCTGGATTAGATAAAGTAGATACAGAGAGATCCATATTTTACTGGCAAATTGTGTATGGGGGGGGCTATAAAATAAAGTACTCACCACCCATAGTTGATATTTTTGCAAATATTCACTTTTGGCCAGCACCCCTCTTCCACTCCACCTTTTGAAGAGATCTTCCTGCACAAATGCAGGAGACATGCAGATCTGGGACTCTCCACTCTTTAGAGGTTGCCAGAACACTGGCAGATAACACTTCAGGGTGAATGTTGCTATTAAATATTGTTCTATATTTTGGAGATTCTTCAGAAGACAATCAGGCCCTAACCTCCTATCTAGAAATTATATGCATATTTTCAAAGTTTAGGGTAGGGGAGAAGGCAAATAAAAGAGAAAGTATCTGAGGGAACCCCTTGTGCTATATGTAACCTCTTTTAGTGACCAGAAACAAAGATGATAATTGACACCAGTTGGAGGGGCAGATTCTGACTTGGTGTAACTCCACTGAATTCCCAAAGCTATATAGATTATATGGCACTGTAACGGGTTGGGACTCACCCCAGCGGCGCCTCCTACTGGTTCCTCTGGGAATTAGCTCATTCCAGTGGAGCGCCTCCTCCTGGTGGTGTCCCGTCCGTCGTTCTGTCCTCTGTTATCTCTGGACCCGCGTTGCTGCGTGCTCGGCGGTGTCCTCTTCGAGGCCACTGCCCTCCGGCAGTGCCCCTTAGTCCATCTGCGCCCCCTTCCGGGGATTGGTGCTCAGCAGTCCCACACCTCAGTCACTCTGTCCAACCGCCCTTGAGTCTAATCCCTCCTGTCAGGGATCTGGCGTAGCAATATGGCCGCTCCCTACGGCCAATGGCTGGGTGCACTGCAAGGGGTGAAGGGGGGGACCCAGGCCCGCCCTCTACTCTAGGTCCCAGCCCAGGGACCCTCTGGCGTCTGCCTCGCTGTCCTTCTCTCCCCTTCCACTGTCTGTTTCCCTGGGCCGCTTCCCCGACGGTCCCTTGCACCCGCTAGGCCCTTCCCTTCAGGGCCTGCAGCCTGGCAGGCTACGGGTTCAAGCTCCCTAGCCTCCCCAAGCCTGGCCAGCACTGCGCTGTCCATGGTGCTAGTCTCCTCCCTCGGAGACTGACCTTTCCCTGTCGAAGGCCTGGGACAGACTGACTGCTCCTGCCCTGGGCAGCCTTTATATATGCCTGAGCCTGGCCCTGATTGGCTCACAATAAGCCCCTCTTTGATTGGCTCCCTGTCTGCGCAGGCACCCTGGCCTGCCGCAGCCCCCTCTCACAGGGAGTGGGGGCAGTCCACCCCACTACAGGCACCCAATCAGAGAAGAAGCTGAGCACCTTCTACTGCCACTGAACATTCCTTAATAACTTGCAGGAACGGTCCCTTCACTATAAGACCATTCTTTCTCCCTTTTAATAGCATTTACATTGCTTGATCCTCAAGTAATAGAAGTGCAGCTTCCCTGTCAGAAAATGTGATATGGGGGGGGGGGAAACTTGCTAGAAAACACTCATAGATTATAAAGCAAGAAGGGACTACTGCGGTAATGTAGTCAGACCTCCTGCACAACATAGGCCATAGGACTTCCTGAATGAATTCTTGTTTGAACTAGAGCATATATTTTAGAAAAACATTTAAAAGTTGACAGTGATGGAGAATCTACCACAACCTTGATAAATTGTTCCAATGGTTAATTACCTCTACTGTTAAAAATTAGTGCCTTATTTTTAGCATGACACTGAATTTATTTAGCTCCAACTTCTAGCCATTGGATCTTGTGATGCCTTTGTCTTCTAGACTGAGGAGCTCATTATAAAAGTTTTGTTCTCCATGTAGGTAGGTATGTATCAACTGTGATCAAGTCAACCCTTAACCCTTCTCTTTGTTAAGCTAAATAAATTCATCTGAGGTCTATCAATGTAAGGCGTGTTTTCAAATCCTTTAATCATGGCTCTTCTTTGAACCCTCTCCAATTTATCAACATTCTTCTTCAACTGTGGACACCAGAAGCAGACAGTGTTCCAGTAACAGCCACACCAGTGCCAAATACCACTGTAATATAACCTCCCTACTCCTACTTCAGAGTCCCCTCTTTATATATCCAAAGATCAAATTAGCCCTTTTGGCCAGTGCGTTGCACAGGGAGCTCACATTAAGCTGATTATCCACCAACCCCCCTAAGTCTTTTTTCAGTCACTGCTTCCCAGGATAGCGTTCCCCAATCTGTAAGAAAGGCCTGCATTCTTTGTTCCTAGACATAAACATTTACAACTGGCCATATTAGGATACATATTATTTGCTTGCACCCAGCTTACCAGACTCCTGTCTTTCAGTGACCTTTTTTCTGCATTATTTACTATTCCCTCAATATTTTGTATCATCTGCAAACTTTATCAGTGATGATTTTATGTTTTCTTCCAGGTCACTAATAAACATTAAGTAGTATAGGGCAAAGAATAAATCTCTATGAAAATGATGTGCTTGATGATGATTTGCCATTTATAATTACATTTTAAGACCTGTCAGCCAGTTTTTATCCATTTACATGTGCTATGTTAATTTTGTATATTCTAGTTTTTTAATTCAAAATATTGTGTCCCAAGTCTAAGTATGTTACACGAACACTATTATCTTTAATCAACCAAACTTGTAATCACATCTCAAAAAAAATTGAATTAATATGACAGAATCTTTTTTCCATAACCTATGTTGATTGGCATTAATTATATTACCCTCCTTTAATTCTTTAGTAATCAAGTCCCTTATCAGCCATTGGATTATTTCTCAGGATTGATGTCAGGCTGCCAGGCCTATTATTAGGGTCATCCTGTTTACTCTTTTTAAACAAAGGCATACCATTAGCTTTCTTCCAGGCTTCTGGAACTTACCTAGAATTCTAAGAGTTCTTTAAAATCAGTATTAACAATCCAATGAGCTCATTGGCCTGCACTTTTAAAACTTTGGATGCAAGTTAACCATATCCGCTGATTTAAATGCTAACGTTGGTAGATGGGAGAGGGAAAGAGCATGTAAAAAAGAAATGACAATAGATAGTGAAAAATACTGTTGTTAAAGATTTTTTCAGTTATTTGAGTCTTGTTCAAAAGCACCTGATTTTTAATGGGATTTATAATGTAAAATGACAGATCAAGTTCACTTATCATTGATCCTCCAAAGACTTCCCTCTGTGCTTAAGTTTACAAACTGTGAGTAGTCGATAAACATTAATACAACTACTCAATGTGCATAAATTTATGTATGTATGTAAATGTTTGCAGATTAAGGCCATAATCTTTGGTTGTAGTTACCCTTTGACATCCAGACAGAGCTGACATGGAGCCTAAATTTAGAGTGGTATATTTTTAAAATAATCTAAGCCCTTTCTTGGCATATATTCAATTATCAGCATTTCTTTCACCACATGCAAATTCTCTTTCCTTTTTTTCCCCCACAGTTCTTTCTTTTTTTAAAAGTCTGACACTAGGGAATATAAAAGCAATAAGTGTTTTCAAAGTTATTTTTATAAATTACAAGAAATGCCTGTCTAATTATGCCCTATATGTAACTAAACATTAATTACTTTTGTTGTTGCAGTGATCCTCTTAGAACTTGTGTGTATTAAACACTAGATATATTAATCCTGTTGAGCAGAGCCTCTCTTTGTTGTATAATTAAACATAAAAAATATTTTCACAATTATTTCTATATTTAATTAATTAATGAAAAATACATCTGAAAAAACAAGAGTGCTTATCTTTCTGATCCTCAGAAAGGAAGACACTTTTCAGACTTACCTCTTTGGATCATATTATTACAGTGTAAGGGAATGTATAGCATATTTTAATATTTTGAACTAAGTAGTACTGAAAATATAACCATTTTTTTCCAAAGGCAAATGAGCTAGAGATTCCTTTTTAGTATCTTCAAAGCAGCACTACAGAGGCTTGGTACGGTATTTACAATTAGAGGAATATCTTCCTTTATCTGAGTATTTTTTTATTGACTTTACATTGTGATGTGCCAGGGTTGACCTTAGTAATACTTTTAAGTACATTATACATAGGCACTATATTATATGCAGTATACACAGATTTTCTAGGTTCAGTCCTGCAAGATGCTGAGCCCTCCTGTGTGGTGCTGTGCACCCTCACCTGGGTTCAGTGACTGGGGAGCACTCAGAACCTCATAGTATTGGCCCCAACATTCTATATGCTTGAGTGCCTTTTGAGAGGCCTTAAGCACCTTCAGCTGACAAACAACGCTTTTGAGGACCAGGCCCAAAGAATGAAAGCTGGACAGTGTGGTGAATGGGGTTGCCAATTTTGGTTGGACAGATTCCTGGAGGTTTCATCATATGACACAAACTTTAATTAAAGATTAATCTTTAATTTCTGGAGACTCCGGGACAATCCTGAAGGGTTGGCAAACCTAGACTGGCACAGTGAGTAAACCACACTGAAGCATTGAAATTCTACAGTCCGCCTTTCCCCATGAATTAGCAAATTAAAGATGGGCCCAAGCTCTGCATTCCAAAGGGGCTCCAGAGCAAGGTGATATTATACAATGTGACACAAAAATCCACCAAAACAGGAAGTCTTTTTTTTTTAATTGGCACCACTTTGAGTACCTTGCTAGATCATGGCCCTGATCCACCTAATTGGGTCCAAAACTGTATTTTATATAGAGATTATATATAGATATGAATAAATACATATGGTGGTGGTATCTGTATACTAATTTGAATGAGCATGTGTAATGGGGTGGCACTCATCTCTCGTGAGCACCTCTTTGGCAGAGTGCATGTGCCTACACTTTCTTTCTGCCTTGTCCCTCTGGCTGCATCTCACACAGTCTGTATGTGAAACAACAAATAGATAACCCCCTGCCACATCCAACAGGGGCCTATCCTCAGTTGGCCTTTCTCTTCCTGTAACCCTCCCTGGGCGCAAGTCCTTAATTAGTTCAGCAATCTTTAAAAAGGTCTCAGCCCTGGTATCAAGCTGTAGTCCAGGGCTCCCTCCCTAGATGCAATGTCCTTGCCCCCTCTGGGCCTTTCTAGCCCCCATATCTCCTGCTAGGCCACTAAAACAGTTCAGTTCTCCTTCTGGGGTGCATCAAAGTCCAGGCCATTTCCACAGTGGCTAATGGAGAGGACCCGAGCCCTCTCTCTACTCCAGGTCTCAGCCCATGGACACTATAGATAGCAGCCATCTACCATGTCCCTTTATCTAAGCTGCATCACTGCTGAGATTCCCTGGGGCACTTTCCCATGGCCCCAGCACATTCTTCACCCTTACCTCAGGGCCACATCCCAGCAGCCAGCTAGGAGCTCCTTTTTGCTTCTTCTGGTCTCTGTCAGCAACTGCTCTGGCCGAGGTCCTGGAGGTCCTTCAGCCAGTCAGGAATACCATCTTAACTCCTCTGGCTCCAGGCAGCAACTGCACTCACTCTGGGCCTGCAGCTCTTTTATACTAGCCTGTTGACCCCGATTAGCTGCATCCCACACAGACACTTTAGGGAGCTTAGAGGACCCTTGCCATTGCCCTTTTCTGGGGTGGGGTGAGGCAGGGCTGTGAGGTCTCCAGCAGGGGGCCTCAGGACCTAGTCCAGCTCCACACAGCATATAGAATATCAGGGTTGGAAGGGACCTCAGGAGGTCATCTAGTCCAACCCAAAGCAGGACCAAACCCCAACTAAATCATCCCAGCCAGGGTTTTGTCAAGCCTGACCTTAAAAACCTCTAAGGAAGGAGATTCCACCACCTCCCTAGGTAACACATTCCAGTGTTTCACCACCCTCCTAGTGAAAAAGTTTTTCCTAATATCCAACCTAAACCTCCCCCACTGCAACTTGAGACCATTACTCCTTGTTCTGTCCTTCAGCCAGCTGAAAGTGCCATAATCTCCAGAGTACAGAAAAGGAAAATAAACCCAGAGATCAGCAGGGACCAATGATATGTTTATCCTGTTCCTTAGATTATCAAGCCTGTTTTCTGCCCACAAATCCATCTTCAATAGGAGGACTGCTTCTATCAATGCAAACTTTGGACTAGCTTTAAAATGGCTACTTGTTTTGTTGTTGGTGGTGGTGGTTTTTGATTTTTTTTAAAACCACATTGCTTATTCGTCTCACTGCCCTCAAAATTTTACTGATCTAAATTGCATGACTGGTGATATTCAGACCAGGACCAGATTTTTGTTCTAATATTTTTTAATACATCATGGCTATGAATATGTGATTTATTTCATTGGAGAGGAACTGGGAAGCCTGTCTTCCCAACAGGATACAGTGAATGTTTCCAGCCTGGAAAGTTCTCAGGATATTGGACCTTAAAGTCATAGCTTTATGATTTTAGAAAAGCTATTTCAGACTATTATCAGGGACATCTAAAATGTTTATACCTCTCTCCTTCCAATAGCAGCTCTGTTAGCCTCATGGTACTAGGGCACCCTGGCTATACAGGAAACATACAGAAAAAAATAGCAGGGATTACAAACAAACAAAAGAAATCTACTGTCTAAAATAGTTTTTCCTTTGAAGTATATTGCATATATAAAACATGATGTGTGTGTGTGATCTAGCATAAAGGATTTTATTGGCATTCTTTTGGAAGCATCTGAGTAAAGTGGCCATTTTATATACATGCCAAACTCATGATACACCTCTACCCTGATATAATGCAACCCAATATAACATGAATTTGAATAGAACTTGGTAAAGCAGCGCTCCTGGTGGGAGGGGGAAGGGCTGCGCACTCGGGCTGATCAAAGCAAGTTCGATATAACGCAGTTTCACCTATAACGCAGTACGATTTTTTGGCTCCTGAGGACGGCATTATATCAGGGTAGAGGTGTATACCATATGGTTTCTGTTGTCCTTTTCAAACTATCAATTTTTTATTTATTTTTTAATTCCATTATCCTGTTACAACACGGCTGGTTTTTGCTCAAGCAATGGTCCTGACAGCAGCAGAGAAGTAAGACTTTTTTTCCTTCAAAAAATAATAAATATTAACTATGGATGTGAATATTATACTACTTGACCCTCTGAAAAATCAACTTGACAAATTGTGCAGTGGCTTTCTAGAAGGAAAAAAGAGTACACATCAATAGAATCTGCATGGTGTCCCGGTGAGTGAAATATAACTCTAAAGCAATTTCAGTTATAAAACTGTCTGTCTTCTATCACAGACAGTCGCTTAGGGTGGAAGAAATGGTGAATAATCAATTTACAACAGTTATGGGAGGGTTTCCAGAGTACGTGAGCCCTTCCATATTGTTTTGATTGAAACAACCTTTGAATTCTGGAAATTACATTCTCTTCCTTACATTAAAAGTTTTATAAGAAAGTTAAACTTTAATGCAGGAGGACATAAATGGAAACATTAAAATTAATTATTCAAATTTAATCTATTCTTCAATTCTACTGAAAGATGTAAATTTAATTTGAGCATTACATTTCAGCTGTTTAACCAATGTAATCTTAAATATCAGAATAGAGACTTTATGGGTTTTTTTGTTAGGTAATATAATAATCTGTCATTTTACATAGTGTCATTGAGTAGTGGGACCCACAGATGAAAGGAAAAAAAGCTTAATGAGACAAGTTAATGCCAACATTGTCACCCAGACATTGCTTTTAAAGCACGGCTCTTTTCTCTGCACAGTACATAATGTTCATACAAAATCAGCACGTGCACAGAATTAAAATAGTTTGAGTATAGTTCTATTATTTTGTTGTTTAATTATTTTATTACACAAAATTTAGTGTGATATTGCCCACAGAAGTCTGCAATGGCTATTTGGTAGGATTTGTGCAGCTCTGAAATTGCCATTAACTAACTCATTAAACTAAATAAAATGCTTTTTTTACAGAACACTTAATATCCAAGATAAATAATGTCTACTTGAAGGTTATTGTATTGTGGACATAAGAGAAGCCCACCCAAACCAAGTTGTGTGCATTTTGATATGGAGAGTAAGGAGCTGTTTGTAAGGAATTCAGTGGCTGATCCTGCAACCCTTACTCAGATGAGTAGTTCTTACTTATGCAGTCAGTCCAGTTAAATACAGGTTGCCTTTTTCATACCATACTGAAAATTATTTCCAGCCCCAGTAGCTAAAATAGCAAAAAGATTTTTACTTATATATTTTTATGATTTGGGGCTTACTCCTACAAGTCTTCTGCATATGGAAACCTCATCAAAATCAGTGAAAATTCTTTTTATGTAGGCTTGCAGGATCTGACAACTTTATTTTTTCATAATGTAAAAAAAACAAAAATTTGTCAGAATAGGGAGTGACTGGTCCCACAAGTGATTGTGTGTGCCTTCGGCAGTGAAAAAGCCCAAAGCCAGATGCATATTCATACATTTAAAAAATACAAAACAAAACCCTTTCTTCTACAAACCATGCTCTGAGTGTCCCTAGCCTCTGTTTGTCAGAAGCTGGGAAAGGATGGCAGGGGATGGATCACTTGATTGCTTGTTCTGTTCATTCCCTCTGAAACACCTGGCACTGACCACTGTCCGAAGACAGGATACTGGACTTGATGCTGACTTAAAACTACAAAAGCAAGGGAAAAAATGCATAGTCTGTTCCTCCATCTACAGGCACCAGTATTTACCAGTATTTACCAGTACCACAACTACTGCATCCCCCACTCTTACGACTTCCCTTCTAGAGGTGCTAGCCTTCCAGCATGCACTTTACCCCGTTAATGTAAAAGCTAGAGTAATCATGAGTAAGGCTAAGATTTAGTCATGGATATTTTTAGTAAAAGTCATGGACAAGTCACGGGCAATAAACAAAAATTCACAGAAGCCCATGACCTGTCTGTAACTTTTACTAAAAATAAGTAGGGGAGTTGACTACTGGGGAGAAGACTAATAGCTCCAGCTCCTGCTGCCCATGGAGGATGCTGACAGCTGTGGGGCCCCCATTGCTGGAGCAGCTCGGAACTCCAGGCTCCCCACCACCTGTGGTGGCTTGGAGCTCCAAAGCCCCGAGGCAGCAGCTCAGAGCTCCAGAGGCGGATGACAGCTCCACAGCCCTGGCTTGGAGCTGTGGGGCCCCCCAGCAGCAGGGAGCTGTGGGACTCCTGCCGCCCCTGGCAGCTGAGAGCTTTGACTCTGCTGCCCCAGGATACAGGGCTCAAGCTGAAGCAGAAAATGTCACGGAGGTCTCTGAAACTCACAGAATCCCTGACTTCCATGACATCTGTGACAAAATCTTATCCTTAATCATCCCACTAAAACTGATGGGATTACATCTTTGCTTAAGTTACTCATGTACTTCATTACCTTGCTGAATTGGGGCCTCAGCATTTACTCAGCACCTGTGCAGACACATGCCCAGTTAGTATGGAGAAATGTGTAAGGTGCTCATGACAGTAAGTCAATGAGACCTCTGTCCAAAAGAGGCACGGCAGGGAGGCTCGAACACAATATTAGAGTTTGTCTATACAGGGGGGTAAAGCCTATTAAAGTTGCATGCGGTGGCCACTTAGAGGATTTGCAGTTACTCCTATGGCTAATCAGGAGTACAGCTTCCAAAAATTCTCATGCGCCGTAATGCCTCAGAGCCAGAGCTGCTCCAAACTTTGTGGTGAACACTGGACATGTCCTTCCTGATTTACCAGGCCAAACAGATGTCTTCCTTTAGCTTACTTTCTCTTACTAAAGTAGGCATAACCATAAAGGACCATTTTCATCAGCTCTATGGATGTTTCAGCTCTGCTTTTACACAACCCTCCTTTTTACCCATGCAGAAACAAACCCTGAAATTGGTTTTCCAACCTACCACATGACCTTCTCAATTTTAAAAGTCCATGGAGCATGAACTGTGTGTGTGTGTGTGTGTGTGTGTGTTTTTCTTTCCTATATATAACTAAAAACATTTATCATCTGAATTTAGATAACGTTTGGGTTTTAATGAAATCCTGATCTTGTAGTGACTCACATTTACTTCTGATTGACTGTATTTGTTCATTTGCTTTATCATATTCTTTAAATACTTTATTTTTTTAAGTATTTCTTTAACCATGTGATACATTTCAATTACAAATTGTTAGATCAGTAAATCTAAATTATATTCTTATACATGTGTGAAAATATTTTTCAGCCTGCTTGAATGAATACCTGGAGAATAACAGAAAAGTCTGCTGATAACAAGCCTGGTTCCACAAACTTAACTTAGAATTTGAACACTCTCACAACACGCTAATCAAGTTTTAGGGGGGAAAAATCCATAATTAGCCAGGTCTATTTTCTGAACATTAATTGGCAGAAAAAGTGTACGAACGGTTTGAAATTTGATTACACAAATCTATAAAGCCAAACTGACATAATACAAAAAGATACTGTGGTTGAATACTGATGTTTTAAGAGTGCTTGTAAATTGTCAGTACCAGAAATGCAATATTGAAACAATAATTAATTGTTTAAAACATAAGGTTGGATTAAAGATATTACAGAAATCAGACCTAATACTTAATTCAAAAACATGAGTGCAATCAAGTGAGCCACAGAATAACTTTATTTATCCAGTCAGTGCTTCAGTTTTCATGAAGATGAACAAACCTACCTCCTCTGACTTTACATCAGTGCAGGACTTAATTGGGTTTTTTCATTCTTAACAATTAGTTTGCTTATTCTGGCCATTATGCATATTAATTAACATCCAGCAATCAGTTGCTCACTTCACTTTGTTTTTTTGCCATAAATGTCAATGTATCCTCAACAACATTCACAAAGGCCCTGGGTGTAAGCCACACTCAGTGCCTTACTGAGAGTAATTGGTGGTGGAGTGGATGGATCTATTAGTGTCTGCATGCTCTCTAGAATGGACAAGTGAGAAATTCACAAGCTGTCAGCTAAACTTAATTTTTTGTCAGAGTGATGAAGGAAGTCTTCATTCTTGTTAATATCATGGTCTGACTTTGTGAAAATTGGATCTTGTCCCTTAATGGCTAGGGAATTAAGTTAGCAAAATTTAAATTTCCTTCCAGCAATTCAGAGTGATCCTGGCTGTTACTGATCTTCTTCAGGCATTATGAATATATTCCAAAAGCTGATGAGCATTCAGCAGCAGTGATACAGTGGTAATACTATTTATTCCTTCTTGTTAAAATGTTTGATACTTTGGATAATGCCCAGATTCATTAGCTGGATATGATATGTAATATTTAGTAATACATGAGAGTCTCCATGAGTCTTGTTACCAGGGTAGGAGCAATGCTAGAATTATCTACCTAAAGAAAAACTTAGTGTAATTTAAAGTGAATTTATTTGTCAAATTCGTAGACTTGGAATTCAGTAGTTGAAAAGCACATGGTTACATTTTCCACATACCATGCCTAAATCTTTGGGTCAAAGTTTCCTATGATGTTTGTAGATTTTATAGTTTGAGCTCACACAGATACAGACAGACATCATCTTCCTTTTCAAGTGCAAAAGGTGGACATCATACCAAACGGACTGAAGGTAAAAAATCCATTGCAATCGACATACTACACTGACTATGGTGCTACACACTCTAAAAGAAACCAAGAAACCACCTGATCAGCATCCTGTATAGCAAACAGGAGAAGATCAAGAATGAGCTCTCAAAACTGGAGAGACTCATACAAAACCAACCTTCCACACAAACTTCCACATGGCTGGACTTTACAAAAACGAGACGAGCCATTTACAATGCACACTTTACTTCTATACAGAGGAAAACGGACAGTAAACTATCTAAAGTCTTACATGCCACAGGAGGCTACAACAGTGGTACCCTCAACTCACCTAACAATATTGTTAATCTATCCAACCACACACTTAGCCCAGCAGAAAAGTCTGTCCTATCTTGAGGGCTTTCTTTCTGCCCCATGCACATGATGCAGTTCTGTGGTGATCTGGAAGCCTACTTTCACCATCTCTGACTCAAGGAATATTTTCAACACACCACTGAACAGAGCACTGACCTACAGGAACCCTCCTACCAACACTACAAGAAGAAGAATTCTGTGTGGACTCCTCCTGATGGTTAAAATGACAGACTGGACTTCTACATAGAGTGCTGCCGCAGACATGCACAAGCTGAAAGTGTGAACAGACAGCATCACTTGCCCCATAACCTCAGCCGTACAGAATGCAATGCCAGCCACAGCCTCAGAAACAACTCTGACATTATAATCAAAGGAGCTGACAAAGGAGCTGCTGTGTAGTAATCATGAACAGGTCTGATTCTGAACAGGAGGCTGCCAGGAAACTCTTGAACACTACATTCTACAGGCCCCTATCCTCCAATCCCACTGAGGAGTACCAAAAGAAACTTACACTATCTGCTCAAGAAACTCCCTACTATAGCACAGGAACAAATCTACACAGAGACAGCCATAGAGTCCCAACCAGGAGTATTCATTCTCTCACCCAAGATCCATAAACCTGGAAATCCTGGACACCCCATCATCTCAGGCATTGGCACTCTTACAGCAGGATGACCTGGCTATTTGGACTCTCTCCTCAGACCATATGCTACCAGCACTTCTAGCTATCTTTGAGACACCATCAACTTCCTGAGGAAAGTACAATGCATTGGTGATCTTCCTGACAACATCATCCTGGGCACCATAGATGTAGAAGCCCTCTACACCAATATTCCACATGACTATGGACTACAAACTGTCAGGAACAGTATCCTTGATGAGGCCACAGCACACTTGGTGGCTGAGCTTTGTGACTTTGTCCTCACCCACAACCATTTCAGATTTGGGGACAACTTATACCTTTAAGTCAGAGACACTGCTATGGGTACCTGCATGGCCCCACAGTATGCCAACATTTTTATGTCTGGCTTAGAACAGCGCTTCCTCAGCTCTTGTCCCCTAGTGCTCCTCCTCTACTTGCACTACATTGATGACATCTTCATCATATGGACCCATGGGAAGGAGGCTCTTGAAGAATTCCACCTGGATTTCAACAATTTCCATCCCACCATCAACCTCAGCCTGGACCAGTCCACACAAGAGATCCACTTCCTGGACACTACAGTGCAAATAAGTGATGGCCACATAAACACCACCTTATACCGAAAACCTACTGACCGCTATACTTACCTACATGCCTCCAGCTTCCATCCAGGACACATCACATGATCCATTGTCTACAGCCAAGCCCTAATATACAACCACATTTGTTCCAGTCCCTGTGACAGAGACAAAAACCTATAAGATCTTTATTAAGTATTCTTAAAACTACAATACCCACCTGAGGAAGTGAGCAAACAGATTGACAGAGCGAGATGGGTACCCAAAAGTCACTTACTACAGGAAGTAAGGTACCCAACAAAGAAAATAACAGAATACCACTGGCCATCACGTACAGCCCCCAGCTAAAACCTCTCCAGCATATCATCAGCGATCTACAACCTATCCTGGAAAATGATCCCTCACTTTCACAGACCTTGGGAAGTAGGCCAGTCCTCGCTTACAGACAGCCCTCCAACCTGAAGCAAATACTCACCAGCAACTACACACCACACCACAGAAACACTAACCCAGGAACCAATCCCTGTAACAAACCCTGTTGCCTACTCTGTCCCCATATCTACACTAGTGACACCATCAGAGGACCCAACAACATGAGCCACACCATCAGGGTCTCATTTACCTGCACATCTACTAATGTGATATATGCCATCATGTACTAGCAATGTCCCTCTGCCATGTACATTGGCCAAACCGGACAGTCTCTATGGAAAAGAATAAATGGACACAAATCAGACATCAGGAATGGTAACATACAAAATCCAGTAGGAGAACACTTCAACCTCCCTGGGCACCTCGATAACAGATTTTATAGTAGCCATTCTTCAACTAAAAAACTTCAAAAACAAACTTCAAAGAGAAACTGCAGAGGTACAATTCATTTGCAAATTTAACACCATTAATTTGGGCTTGAATAGGGACTGGGAGTGACTGGCTCACTACAAAAGCAATTTCCCCCCTCTTGTTTTTTGACACCTTCTCATCAGTTACTGAGAGTGGACCACATCCACCCTGATTGAATTGGCCTTGTCAACACTGGTTCTCCACTTGTAAGGTAACTCCCTTCTCTTCATGTTTCAGTATATTTATGCCTGCATCTGTAATTTTCACTCCATGCATCTGAAGAAGTGTTTTTTCCCATGAAAGCTTATGCCCAAATAAATCTGTTAGTCTTTAAAGTGCCACCATACTCCTCATTGTTTTTGTGGATACAGACTAACACGGCTACCTGTTTTCATACTTAGCTTGAGCTTGTCACTTCCACTAGCTTAAATACAGAGAGACACTAGTAAGTCTTGGAATATATTAGTGACAAAATAATGGAGCTGCCAAAGTGGAATTAAAAACAAACAAACAAAAACCCTAGCAGCATCACATGCCATTGTACCTCTTGCATTCATCTCAGTCATAGAGACATTTAGTATAGATTCCTAATCACTGTTTGCCAAAGCATATATGAACCACAGTTTTAGAATCTGTTGTGGGATGCTAGCCATCTGTCTCTGCTTCTCCGTATATCACTACATGTTGATGGGCCAATCCATATGCCATACCCTTAATATGCGTATGCTACCCTGTCCTTGTATGTTGTTGTTTGGTCTTCTGTTTTTCCAGATGCATAGCTGACATTTCAGTAACAATGAGAGTTCTACATGGCAGTGCTTTCTACCTGGTGTTGTAGCCATGGTTTGCACAATATTTTCATGATTCATTACAATCACAGGTTTAAATACAGACACCTAGATCAAGGTCATTATCTTTTCTCTGTTACTGGAAGTGGGATGCAACTACTGAATTTGTATAATAAGGATAAAGTGTGTAGATCATATTAGCATGCAAGCAGCAATGAAGATGGCCACGACACTAGTCATTCACTATAATCACTATTAATCACTGCAGCTAGCCAAACAACCTGCAAGGTGTCAGTGATGTATGGCTTATTTGTGTTTATACAATCAGAGAGCGGCCAGATGCCACTGAGTTTGTCAGCAATGAAAAATACACTGTAAATATACAAAAGCAATATTCATCCAAAGCTTTCACTTCAAAGGAGAGGCAACATAAAACTAGTCAAATATGCATATTCACTAGTTTAATATATGTAATTTACAAAAATCTGATTCACAGACATACAGGTTAATATCACCAAATCCAAAGACAGCCAGCTTCATCATAAATGTCTACCTATTTTAAGTAGTTCACTATCTTTCCTAAACTATCAAATTTAGTCATATATTTTTAATCGCTTTTTGGTCCTATTTGACAAGTCCCTACTGTATGCACTAGAGCACGAGGATGTGATTACAGTGCAGTCTCTGAGTGAAGACTTTATGGCAGTGGGCTTTTTAGAAGTAACTTTACCAAACAGGAGATTACACTGGTTACAAAAATTGCCATTAAATAGATTCAAAAGTAAACTGATGGTTTGAATCACCTCTGAAGAAATGCTAGGTCCATTTTTGCTAATAAATAAATAGATAAATTTGCTTGACCATTCTGCTATATACAAATATAGGGCTAATGTGTCACTTTCGAACCTTGCCTGAGTAAGGCACAGCACATAACTGCCCTCTCCAGGAGCAGACTAGGGAGGGAATTATCACTTTCAGTGACAGTTCTCTTCCTAGCTTCCCCTTTGCTCCTGAGGGCAGTAATCTGCTACTTGCCATGCTGGCCCAGCTGTGCTGGCCAGTGCATCATGTGCCCTTATGGTGGAGGCTAGGCTCCACCCACTCCACTCCTCTCCAGTCTTGGATGGGAAGTATGGCCTACAATGGAGGTTACACTTCCCCCTCCACAGAGGAGTAAGAGGAAGTCTTATTTCTCTTTGCTCCCCTAGATGGGCTCACAGGAGAAGAGACAGTCTTGGTCAGAAGTGATAAAGAAAATGCACATGTTATAATGTACAGTATAACTTTTGTAGGTCTGACTTCTGATGAGCTAATAACCTCTTTTTAAGTCAGTTCATAGAATCATAGAAGATTAGGGTTGGAAGAGACCTCAGGAGGTCATCTAGTCCAACACCTGCTCAAAGCAGGACCAACACCAACTAAATCATCCTGTCCAGGGTTTTGTCAAGCCTGGCCTTAAAAACCTCTAAGGATGGAGATTCCACCACCTCCCTAGGTAACCCATTCCAGTGCTTCACCACCCTCCTAATGAAATAGTGTTTCCTGATATCCAACCTAAACCTCCCCCACTGCAATTTGAGACCATTGCTCCTTGTTCTGTCATCTGCCACCACTGAGAACAGCCAAACTCTATCCTCTTTGGAACCCCCTTCAGGTAGCTGAAGGCTATCATCAAATCTCCCCTCACTCTTCTCTTCTGCAGACTAAACAAGCCCAGTTCCTCAGCCTCCCCTCATAAGTCATGAGCCCCAGCCCCTTGATCATTTTCGTTGCCCTCTGCTGGACTCTCTCCAATTTGTCCACATCATTTCTGTAGTGAGGGGCCCAACATTGTATGCAATACTCCAGATTTGGCCTCACCAATGCTGAATAGAGGGGAATAATCACTTCCTTCAATCTGCTGGCAATGATCCTACTAATGCAGCCCAGTATGCCATTAGCCTTCTTGGCAACAGGGACACACTGCTGAATCATATCCAGCTTCTCATCCACTGTAATCCCCAGGTCCTTTTCTGCAGAACTGCTGCTTAGCCAGTCAGTCCCCAGGCTGTAGCAGTGCATGGGATTCTTCTGTCCTAAGTGCAGGACTCTGCACTTGTCCTTGTTGAACCTCACCAGATTTATTTTGGCCCAATCCTCCAATTTGTCTAGGTCAATCTGGACACTGTCCCTATCTACCTCTCTTGCAAACTTGCTGAGGGTGCAATCCATCCCATCATCCAGATAATTAATAAAGATGTTGAACAAAACCAGCCCCAGGGCCAACCCCTGGGGTACTCCGCTTGATACCGGCTGCTAACTAGACATCAAGCCATTGATCACTACCCATTGAGCCTGACAATCTAGCCAGCTTTCTATCCACCTTATAGTCCATTCATCCAATCCATACTTTTAAACTTGCTGGCAAGAATACTGTGGGAGACTGTATCAAAAGCTTTGCTAAAGTCAAGAAATATCACATCTGCTGCTTTCCCCTCATCCACAGAGCCAGTTATCTCATCATAGAAGGCAGTCAGGTTGGTCAGGCATGACTTGCCCTTGGTGAATCCGTGTTGACTGTCATTGATCACCTTCCTCTTCTCCACTTGCTTTAAAATTGTTTCCTTGAGGACCTGCTCCATGATTTTTCCAGGGACTGAGGTGAGACTGACCAGTCTGTAGTTCCCCAGGTTCTCCTTCTATTTTTTAAAGATGGGCACTATATTTGCCTTTTTCCAATCGTTCAATTCAGATTATCATCATTATTGTTTTATTATCATGCTCATTAATTTTATTTTATATTGTATTTATAAAAAAGCCACCACCATAGTAATGAGAGGTCAAAACATCATATGTAATTTTTCAACTAATGATTTTTCAGATCAAGGAGATAATTATATGAAAGCTCTTTTTTGTAACAAAATCTGAGCTAGCCAAAGAGTACTAGATGGTTGAAAGTTTAATAAAAATCAACCATTCAGAAATCAGTTGAGAATCTGATCCACTGTCCACTGAAGTTAATAAGGGTGAAATCCTGGCTCCATGACAAAACTTCCACTGAGTTAATGGGGGCCAGAATTTCACCCATGGAGTCTTTCCAGTGCCTCATTGAGCATTTGACCAAGCCCTTATTTCATATCTGGAAAGAGAACAAGTCTGTTCTCTAAGCTGATCACTATGCTGATATTCAGTAGAGTAGAGAGAACCTGCACAATGGTTCTACAGTTTTTTGATATAAAGGTACTCTTAACAGGATCACTGTTTGATTGTCTACTTCCCCTTGTATTTAGTCTGTATGTCTAGCTGCAGGAGACCATTATCCCATGGCAATGTTCTTCTTTGCTGATATCTCTTGAAAAACTTTCACCTCCAAGATTCCTGTTTCAATTTCCATCCTCCTTCAGTTAACCAGAACTCCACCAGCAGCATGGTTTCAAAGCATCTTGCATTATTACTCTGGCGTTCTCTAACTATATGTAAGGCTTTAGACAATATAATAAAAAACATCCTGTATTTTGCATAGTAAGAAGTTAATCAAAAGAAACTGGACATTAGACAAAAATGCTTTATCCTCACAGTACAGCCACATTAGAGCTGTTCTGCTGAAGTGGAGAGAAAATTCTGGTCCAGTCTTGCTTTTACAAAGAAAAAATAGTTCCTCCCCTAGCATTAGTGATTACTAGATTGTGACTAGCCCTTATATGGGTGACCAGTGAAGTGAAAGCAAACAAGGAGCCTTCCCCATTGCATGCTTTGAGTAAGGATCTGTCACAATTCAGGCCGCACACTCAGGGGAATGCATGGATTGCTGCCTCCTTGTACATCCCTCTGAATGCACATCACCACAAAGTGGGTAGGGATCCTGCCATCCCCTCCATTAGCCTCCTGAGGACGCCTACAGTAGCGAGGGAGGTCTGACTTAATGATCACAGGGTCCCTTTAGGCTTTGGCATCTGTGAATCCTTTACCCCATAGAGATGTGCAGCAGCAGAGGAGCACTAGGAGGAATTTTGCTCTTCTGAGGCACAATACCTCCTGTATCGTACTGTAGGGTGGTATCACCTGCATCACAGGATAGCACTGGAACCTTTTCCTATTAAAATCGGTATGAAGTCTCCCACTGGCTTTTCTGACAAAGGATCGGACTCATAATGCATTACTGAGACCTACGCTAAAAAAAAAAAGTCTGATTCCTTGTTTTCCTGTTTATTTTCCCTTTAGAAAAGCTGTAGTTCTTATTGGTGTTTATGCAGTTAACTAAATGTATGGTATTGCACCTCAGTAAGCAGAACATAAAAATCTGGCAAGAGGCAGCCCTGACATATTTCTTTTAGTTCAGTGTTTTCTTCTGAAAGTACCACAAGGTTAGTTGCATATTTCTCTAGGATCATTACACTTCAACTGCTGTAATGAAATAAGCTTAGCTTCTCTGATACTTTCCTATGCTGGTGTATTATACATAAATGAAATGTGATCTGTGTAGTGAAATAAATTTCTTGCTGTCATAGTAGTAAATTTAAGGTGCATATGGTTTAAGTTAATTATGGGTAATAACGTGCCTGTCGACAAGTTAAATGTATTTTTCAGTTCCTGGTAAACTTTTACGAACTCTTTTTTTGGGAGGTGAGGGAGGTGCTTAAATTCTTTTTATTGATTTTTAAAGGAGAGGCAAGGACAGGGTTATAAGGGAGGGATAGTAAACTGTTATAGTAGACAATATAAGAAGAAATATAAATAGCACATGTAAAATATAACTGTAACATGATATTCTGACTTTTATTCATACATGTCAAGAAAACAAGGCCATACAATTTAAAATCCTTAACTTTATCGATAAGATCTTGTATGAAAAGTTTATATTCTTTAACCCCCTCTGCATGTTGAGGTATCTCAGATGCATAGTTAAAGGAACAGCAGCAGGACAAAAAGTGTCTAACTTGCTATTTCAAGATGATAGATGAAGGGGCTTCTTGGAGTCCTGAGGACTGTTCTTGAGAACTTGCAGGAGGGAGTGAGCTTGTTTTTATTGCCATCCATATCCTCCTGTAGGCCAAGAATCAAGGAAGGCCAAGGCTTCCTCCTGAAGACATCAGGAAGTTGGATCTGCACTGGCTATTTGTTCACAACCAATAACAGTTTAAGGTGTCGATTTTGAACCATAAGCCCTGATTGGTTTAAGATGAGTCTGTCAAATGGGCTGTCTCAGTGCAGTTCAGCTGCAGTCACTGGGCACACACAGCATAGGACTCCCTTGTTATGAAAAAGAGGGAGCCGCTGGGAGACTCTTAAGTTTGGACTATTTCTCCCCTTAATCTATAATTGCCCAACTCTGTTGACCTTCAGGGCAGTCTGCAAGGCTCAGCGATTCCCCAGGCTATTGGGGATGAAGGGATTGATAAATACTAGTGTTTGTGTTTTTAATATGGCTATATTGCTGTATGACTATAGTTTATAGCAAGGATTCCTAGGATAGGAACCTTTTTTATGTATTTGAAATGAAAACAAATATCTATTAATAGTTTAGGTATTTCATTAAGTATTGTACAAAGTTTGGCCAGCTAACAGTACGACGTAAAACACATCAGTGTCTGTGTTGTTGTTGACTTTACCTTCAAAATGAACTTCCTTTAAATTATGGGTGTGACTGCTTGGTTATATCTGCTCTCATACTCCCTACCATTTTATAGCTGTGCTGTTTATTTCCTCTCCCTGGGTGTAGGACTTTGTGTTTTAGTACCCAATCTCCCTTGTTTCCTGTAGTTCCTATTTTAATCTCTTCAGGTCGTTTCTAGGTATTGTGGTGGTGGTGTTTTTGTTTTGTGGGCGGGGGAGGGAGGAGGTTGGTCTTTCTGTTTGTTTCTTTGTTTGTTTGTTTACAAGTTCAAATTTTGTTGTGCTCAGATCTGATGACAACTGAATTTATCCCAAAGGAATACCTAATAAAAAGACATGAAGTGGCCATACAGGATACAGAAATAGTTTCAAGAGGAAAACCTCTTAGAACCAAGAACCAGCACAAAGAATGGAAACAATTTGTACATTTTGTGTATGTGTGTTGTGTGAAATCCAGGCAATAATTCCACAATTTAAGGGATGTGAAAACAATAAAGCCAAATAATCCAAATGTAGTGAGTTAGACCCTGATTTTCTAAACACTTAAGTACATGTTTAATTTTACATACATGAATAGTCCCACTGAAGGCAAAGTTAAGCACTTGTGAAAGTGTCTACAGGATTGAGGCTTCCTTTTGCAAATTGTATAGTGAAGACATCAAATTTGAGAAGCAAAACCAGCAAATTAAAGACATTCCGAAATAAAGTGGTTGTGTGACTACTTTTGATGAGACTGGAGATGCTGAGAATTAATATATTTGCATATTTTGTTGATTCCTTCAGGAGTAGTAGAACTAGACATCTGGGCTAAATTCATGCGTAGTGGAATGAGCAAAAACAGTTCCCGGTATTTTGAAGTGGTGAAATAAATATTGTTACGCTATTATTATTAAGAGAGTCATCACCTATTCCAGTTGAGATGTGATACTACTGCTCCTGCCCAGCTGTCCCTTTTACTATTATCACAGTTCCATGACACCCAGAAATACCTGGGTTCTGCATAAATGCAAGATAGTTCCATCATCTTGATGAGAATAGTGTTAGGGCTCTCCATACTTAGAAAATTTCCCACCATCCTAATACTGGGGAGGGTTCTTCTCTCACTGACTGAATATGAGTTACTTGAGGAATTTAAAGAAGTTATGGGTCAGAGGTAAGCCAGGGAGATCAAGAATAGAGCCTGGTGGTCTGGAGGTTTAAGGAAAGCCATGCCTCCATCTTCCTCCAGGATTGTTGTTTTGTTAGTTTTTTTCTTTAAATAGCAAACAGCCACAGGATGACCCTGGAGTCAATACCCGAAGCTGTGACCATGCAAGCCATTTACTTCAGCCTAGATTTGGGTTAGCCCCCACATGTTTCATAGCTCAAGGTTTTGCAAATCAGGAGTATTCATATGCCTTATTCACCTCTCTGTTGGCTTTGCAATTCATAGGTCTGAGCCTTTGAACACTTACTACTGCATGTAGTGCTTGCCACCATGGGTAGACACATTGGACTTCATCCCATGGACTTCAACAGTAGTAATCACTGAACATGATAGATTTTTCAGGCCCCTGTGTTTGTTTAATGGTATTTTAGGGGATATTCTGGGAACATTCCTTAAACTTAATTGAAATACAGTGGACTAGGGGCTTGCAACATGCAGAGCAATTTGGCCCTAATCCATCAAAGCCCTAAACCAGAGGTGGGAAAACTACAGCCCGCAGGCCACATACAGACGGCGGACCATATCTGGCCCATGGGACCATCCTGACTGGCCCTTGAGCTCCTGGCCAGGGAGGCTAGCCCCCGGCCCCTTCCCTGTTGTCCTCCCTCCCCGCAGCCTCAGCCCACCGTGCTGTCAGCGCTCTGGGCGGCAGGGCTGTGAGTTCCTGCCAGGCAATGCAGCAGCATGGCTGGCTCTGGCTGGGTGGTGCGGCTGTCAATCCTGCTGCTCTGAGCGGCACGGTAAGGGGGCGGGGAGTGGGGGGCTTGGATAAGGGGCGGAAGTTCTGGAGGGGGGCGGTCAGAGGACAGGGAACAGGGGGGTTGGATAGGCGTGGGAGTCCTGGGGGGCCTGTCAGGGGGCATGGGTGTGAATATGGGTAAGGGCAGTCAGGGGACAGGGTTAGGGGTGGGGGCGGTCAGGAGACAAGGAGCAGGGAGGTTGGAAATGTCAGGGATTCTGAGAGGAGCAATCAGGGCGGGAAGTTGGATGGGGGTGGAGGCCAGGCTGTTTGGGGAGGCACAGCCTTCCCTACCCAGCCCTCCATACGATTTTGGAACCGCGATGTGGCCCTCAGGCCAAAAAGTTTGCCTATCCCTGCCCTAAACTCATAAGTAGTCCCATTAAAGTCAATTGGGTCACCCCCATCTTAAAGTTAAGCATATACGTTGCTGACTCAGGGTCAGCCTGTTTAGAAGCTTTGAGGATCAAGATCTAGATCAACAGTTCTCTACTAGAGGTCTGAGCCAAAGCCCCACGGCCCGGAGCCCCACCACCCAGGCTTCAAGTTGAAGCCTGAGCAGCTTAGCTTCGCGGGGGCCCCTGTGACATGGGGCCCCAGGTAATTGACCTGCTTGCTACCCCTTAATATCAGCTCTGGCTTTTATATGCAGAAAGACAGTTGTTGTGGCACAGTTGGGCCATGGAATTTTTAATAGCATGTTTGCGGGGAGAGAGTCTCAGAAAGAAAAAGTTTGAGAAACCCAGATCTAGATGAATTGTTTGTATCTGGAAAATGAAAGTAAAAATTGGTCTGCTTAAAATGACATTTGTATGCAGTATAGCTCTAGCTTTGTCAATCTGAGGAAATTAGACACAAGGTGGGTGAGGTAATCTCTCTTATTGGACCAACTTCTGTTGATGATAGAGACAAACGTTCAAGCTTCACAGAGCTCTTCTTCAAGTCTGGGGAAAGTACAACCTGTATAACAGCTAAATGCAAGGTGGAGCAGATTGTTTAGCCTAAGTAGTTAACACACATTCTAAGGGACCGTTCAAGGTATAGTGGGCAACTAACATGTCTACACTCATAGGACAAAAAGAGGGGGTTAGTGGGTTACAGATTGTATAATAAGCAATAAATCCAGTGTCTCTGTTCAGTCCACGATGTTTAGTGTCTAGCAGAGTTATGAATTTAAATTCCCTGGCTCGTTTTTTTAAAGTGTTGTGCAGGTTTCTTTTGAACATGAGGACTGATAGAGTGATGGCTTTATGAAAATTGTTCGCCCACAGATGATTTTTAAAAATAATATTTTATCATTTTCCTGTGTGAGTTCATTCGAGAGTGTAATGATCATCTGGTTTCACCCACGTTGTTGTTGTTAGGGTATTTAGTGCACCAGATGAGGTATACCACATGTTGAGATAGGCATGTGTAAGATCCATGGATCTTGAAAGGTGAGTGTGACGGGCTGGATCACAGAACCCCCTTTGGGACTGCCACCTGATGTGCCTAGACTACCTCTGAGCCCGTTTTCCCTGGCAGCTTGGGACTTCAGAACCTTGCCTTGTTTGAGCCAGACATGCTAGCCTGCTGCAAATACAGATCCAAGTCTGAACCACATCCCCCACAAGCTGCAGGCTTAACTGAAAACAGCTTAAGAAGTGCTCCTGTCTCCAGCTCTCAGATACCCAACTCTCAAACCCCAAATAAATCCGTTTTACCCTGTGTAAAGCTTAGACAGGGTAAACTCATAAATTGTTTGCTCTCTATAACACTGATAGAGAGATATGCACAGCTGTCCCCTCCCCCCCCCCGAATTAATACATACTCTGGGTTAATTAATAATTAAAAACTGCTTTTATTAAATACAAAAAGTAGGATTTAAATGGTTCCAAGTAATAACAGACAGAACAAAGTAAATTACCAAACAAAATAAAATAAAACACTCAAGTCTATGCCTAATACAATAGGAAACTAAATGCAGGTAAATCTCATCCTCAGAGATGTTCCAGTAAGCTTCTTTGACAGGCTAGCCTCCTTCTAGTCAGTGTCCAGCAACCACTCACACCCCTGTAGTTACTGTCCTTTGTTCCAGTTTCTTTTGGGTATCTCCTTGGGGTAGACAGGCTATCTTTTGTGCCAGCTGAAGACAAAATGGAGGGGTTTCCCCAGAGCTTATATAGTCTCTCTCACGGGTGTTAACCCCTTCCCCTCTCCTATGCAGAATCCAGCTCCAAGAAGGAGTTTTGGAGTCACATAGGCAAGTCACATGACATGTCCATGCATGACTCAGTTCCTCCTTACAGGCCGACACCACATTCCCAGGAAAGCTCAGATGTGGATTGGCGTCTCTCAAAGTTCATTGTTAGCTTAAGTGTTTCTTGATTGGGCACTTACTGAGAATAGTCTTGTCTCAAGAAGCTGACCAACTGTTTCACTGAGGCTATTTAAAATCAAACAAGTACAAAGCCAATATTCCTAACTTCGAATACAAAAATGATACTTGCATACAAACAGGATGAATATATTCAGTAGATCATAACCTTTGCAGAGATATGTTACATGACATATCTAGCATAAAACATATTCCAGTTATGTCATATTTACACTCATAAGCATACTTCTGTAAAGCATTATGGGGTGCAACATCACAGTGAATTGTGGACGTGTTGATCATTGTAGC
The DNA here is from genome assembly GCF_016161935.1 of Mauremys reevesii. NCBI lineage: Eukaryota > Metazoa > Chordata > Testudines > Geoemydidae > Mauremys > Mauremys reevesii. The sequence goes on along the minus strand of NC_052628.1, from coordinate 50,505,375 downwards.
AGCGGAGAGAGGTCTGCAGGTTTTGCATCTGTTGTTCTGGCAGGATCTGGTGACCTAATCAATAGAGAGCTTGCTTCTGATGATGAGTTTGGAGAGGTTGGAAGGCTGTTTGAAAGCCATAAATGGGGCTTTAGGAAAGATTTATTTCAGGATGGGGTCCCCACTGAGTATGGGTTGTAGTTGTTTGATGATACCCCCTATGGGTTCCAGTGTGGGGTGGCATGTGAAATGACAACTAGGGGTGTGCGGTCAGAGTGGGTTATATTTCTGTACTGAAGCAGGTTCTCTTAGGTAATTTGTGTGGCCTGTTCCATGATGTGATCTACTTCTCTGGTGGAGTGTCTTCATTTTTTTGGTAAAGGCAGTTCTAAGTGTGTTGTAGTGTATATCCCAGACTTTCTCCTTGGAGCATATTCTGTGGTATATGAGTGTCTGGCAGTAGATAACTGATTTTTTTGGTGTGTTTGGGGTGGTTAGTGGATCTTTGAAAGTAGGTGTGGTGGGTTTCTACTATATGAATGTCTGTAGTGTTCTATTGTTGAAGCGGATTATATTATTCAGGAAGTTGATGCTAGTGTGGGAGTGTTCCAGAAAGAGTTTAATGGATGGGTGTTGTTTGTAGAGGTTGTGGTGGAAATCTATGAGGGGAGTTTAAGTCATCTGTGCAGAGGATGAAAATGTCATCAATGTATCTCGGGTATATCATTGGTTTAATGATGTATTTGTCCAGAAATTCTTCTTCAAGGATGGCCCACAAAGAGGTTGGCATATTGGGGAGCCTTCTGGTACCCGTGACTGTTTCCTTGGTTTGGACAAAGTGACAATTAACAACTCTCTGACACCACTTACTGTAAAGAAGGCAAAAAAAACCCAATGCAACAATTTATCTTGGAACTTACGGATATCATCAAATCTTCCCCAAACAATTCCAAGAGAAACTCTACAAGCTCATCCTCCACAAACCGGCTGCCACGACCTCCTAAATGCTTCCCACAGTACACAGATGTTGGAACCCACACAGGTCCATCATATCTGGCCCAGCACAGCACTTTTACTGAAGGAATATCAGGATGCATAGAAACCATACTCAAAACATTCAGCACACAAAGGGTCATCTTCCTCCAGGACACAACTGACTTCTTCCACAAAGTCTGCAGCATTAGCAACCTTCCTTTAGAACACCATCCTTCCCACCACGGATGTCACTTTCCTATGCACCAACATCCCTCATAATGATGGCCTAGCTTCCTACCTCAAATATTTACAAGACAATGAACTGTCCTCAGCTATCCACCCTAAACACATCATTTCATCCTCACCCATAAGAATTTTATATTCAACAGCAAACACTTTGTCTGTAACCCACTAATCCTTTTTGTCCTATGACTGCAGAGGTGTTAACAGGCCACTCTATCTTGAACGGTTCCTTAGAATATGTGCTAATTACTTATGCTAAACAATGCATTTATCTGTGATGCCCTGGCTATATCAACACTACACAGCTTTTAGCGACATGGCTGTGTCGCCACAGCAGTGCCGCTAAAAGTCACATAGTGTAGCCGCTGTTTGTCAGCAATCCTGCCGACAAAAAACATCTACCCCCAATGAGTGGTGCTTGCATTGTTGGCAGGAGAGCACTCCTGCCGACAACATGCTGTTCACACTGGCACTTGTCGTGGCAAAACGTTTGTCTTTAGGGAGGGGCGGAGGTTAACACCTCTGAAATACAAAAGTTTTGTTATTCAATTGCCAGTGTAGACATAGCCTCAGTGTACCTTTCTGAGACATGAAGAAGAGCTCTGTGTGGCTTGAAAGCTTGTCTCTGTCACTAATAAAAGTTGGTCCAACAAAAGATATTACCTCACCCACTTTGTCTCTCTAATATGACATTTGGAAGACAGGAAAAGGTTACGTCTATTGATAACAGCTTAAAAATGATCTTTATTTCCTGGTGTGCCAAAAACAATTTCCAAAAGATTTCCTGCAAAAATCCATCAGTGCAAAGAAACATATTTCAAGTGCTACCCCTGGAAAAATGTAAACATCACATTGGTACATGTGTTTCTTTAAAGTGATGTTTTCTGCATCAGAAGAAACATTTGCTACATTTGATGTGGCAGTTGATTTGGAAATTGCATTGTTTTATTGAGCAGCCCGATAAGCACGTGAACCTGTTTAAATGTCAGTGCACAAATTATTGTTGATCTAGACTGCAGGAATAGATGTACTTCTACCCATTATCTTATAGCAAAGAGTTAGGAATCATTGCAAATGAGAAATGTCTACCTACAGGTAATGAGCACAATCAGGTTGTAAACGTCAAACCAACATATTTAATGGGAATCCTGGATGGAAAACAAGAAACAACCTCCCCCCTCCCCCTCTTATCCCCCACCTTTCATTTAGCAGACTTATGCAGTGATGAGCCAAAGATCTTGCATTTCAGTATACAAGCCAGTGATTTCCCTACACCCCCCCTGAATTTCCCCAACACCCCCCACCCCCAGTTTTGTGGGCTAGTTACATACCAATTTAGTGACTGTTTGGAAATCTGAATTTAAACTGAAACATTAATACACACTTTAAAAGCTTATACAGTGTATGATAAAATATGTGTATCTGAAAAAGTATAATAGATTTGAAAAGTATGAACATAGACTAGCTTCCTTGCTTCCTTATACAGCTGTTGTTTTTTATGATGTCAGTGCATTCATTTCGGTGATGTTGGCCAACCTAGTAATTTCAAATGATGATTTGTAAGCAAAGTCTAAATGAGCTCTCCCTGACAGCCAGTGATGAGCTGGGGCTGCGGGGAAAGGCTTCAGGGCCAGATTATATTTACATTCACACCTAATCTACCTAGGTATCCAGCAAACAGAGCTGTGTTGTCCAAGTGTTATATTTTGGCTGGGGTTGGGTTACAAACCACTTGAATGTGGGGGGAATGGGGGATGAAATGTTGTTCTTATTGTATGAGTAAAGGGCAGTAGAACTGTACTTAGCCTGTGATGATTTGAAGGCATCAAGAGAGAGGATGCAGACCTGTCCCTCTCCACTGTTTAAAGACAGAGCTGATTAGGCTCCATAGATAGTCTTTTGTTCTGTTAAGTGACCACTGCAGCTGAAATCACTGACAATCAGATTGTGCTTAGTCCTGTTGTGGGGACAGTGTTCCTGTGGGTACAGTGTTTTTGTGTAAGAGACAGCCCAGACTGCACTAGCAGCGAGGTTCCCGCACTGAGAGCTTAGCTGAAATCACTGAGAGCTGGTGGAACCTCAAGAGACCAACTCACAGAGGTCACAGTGGCAGGTGGAAACAGAAGGTGACTGCGCAGGGCCATTGGCAATAGAGCGATGGAGTGAACGGTGTCACAACGAACAGACGTGGCCAGAATGAACAGTGAGCAGCTAGAGGAACAAGCAAGGTGCCTTCTTGTCTCCCACCTGGAAGGTGTACTCACGTGAAAGCACCTCTGAACTCTGAGTCTACTCTCCACTGACCAAGGAGAACACCAGTGAGTGGAGTGCGGTGGAGGGAAAAGTGAGGGGCATGTTAAATAAACATTTGCTTGTTGGACTATATTTTAGTCACTTTGCTCCAGAATGCTAGATTTGTGACTGGGAATGTAAACTTATATAAATGTTTCCTAATAGGCCAAGATTTTTAAAATGCAGTATTTGCCAAGGTTGTTATCTCACATTGTTGCTATCTTGGGAGGTCATGATGTTGGGGAGTTTCTGTACTAAATATTTTTATTATTATAATTAATTTTTACATAAGAATGGGCATACAGGGGTCAGACCAATGGTCCATATAGCCCAGTACCCTGTCTTACAACAGTGGTCAAGGCCAGGTGCTTCAGAGGGAATGAACAGAACAGGTAATCATCAAGTGACCATCCTTTATTGCCCATTCCCAGCTTCTGGCAAACAGGCTAGGGACACTCAGAGCATGGTGTTGCATCCCTCCCCATCCTGGCTAATAGCCACAGATGGACCTGTTCTCCAGGAATTTATCTAGTTCTTTTTATAATCCTGTTATAGTTTTGGTCTTCACAGCATCCCCTGGCAAAGAGTTTCCTGGGTTGACTTTATAATGTGTGAAGAAGTATTTCCTTTTGTTTTTTTAAAACCTGCTGCCTATTAATTTCATTGGGTGACTGCTAGTTCTTGTGTTCTGTGAAGGATTAAATAAAATTTCCTTATTCACTTTCTTCTCACCAGTCAAGATTTTGTAGACCTCTATCATATCCCCATTAGTCATCTCTTTTCTAAGCTGAAAATTCCCAGTCATTTAATCTCTCCTCCTGTTTCATACCCCTGATCATTTTAGTTGCCCATCTCTGTACCTTTTCCAATTCCAATATATATTTTTTAGGATGGGTGACCAGATCTGCACACACTATTCAAGATGTGCACATACCATGGATTTATATAGAGGCAATATGATATTTTCTGTCTTATTATCTATCCCTTTCTTAATGATTCCCAACATTGTTTGCTTTTGTGACTGCTGCTGCACATTGAGTGGATGTTTTCAGAGAACTATCCACAATGATTCCAAGATCTCTTTCATGAGTGTTAACAGCTAATTCAGATGCCATCATTTTGTATGTATAATTGAGATTGCTTTCCAATGTGCAATACTTTGCATTTATCAACATTGAATTTCATTTGCCATTTTGTTGCCCAGTCACCCAGTTTTGTGAGATCCCTTTGTAGCTCTTCGCAGTCTGCCTGGGACTTAACTATCTTGAATAGTTTTTTATCATCTGCAAATTTTGCCACCTCACTGCTTACCCATTTTTCCAGATCATTTATGAATATGTTGAACAGTAATAGTCCCAATACTGACCCCTCAGGGATACCACTATTTATCTCTCTCCATTCTGAAAACTGATAATTTATTCCTACCCTTTGTTTCCCATCTTTTAACCAGTTACTGATCCATGAGAGGATTTTCCTCTTACCCCATGATGGCTTACTTCTCAAAAGTCAATTTAAATTAAATACTTTTTTTTAAATGTATATTTTTTTAGAAATCTAGATCTGTTATGTGTTTTGGTGTAACTTGCATTATTCTTATGTTAAATTTGCATAATCCTAACAAAACATTTACTTTATTCATATCTCTTTTATATATCTCATTGGTCCTGACACCTACCCTGTAAATTTGAACACCCCCCCTAATTTCAATTCCTGGGGAAACCACTGATACAAGCCCATTTAATATTTTGCTTTCTACTAGACCTTGATTTATATTAGGGCATGTTTTATTTAGGCTTTTCGCTAATATGCTACTTGAAGGATGTTCAGATTTATTCTCCTGATTCATTCTTTTACAGTTATTTTTTTTTTAACCACTAGAGGATGAAAAAGGATTTGTCACAACGTCCTGGGCATGCTCTAAGTAGAGTGAGAAATTCTCTGTTTGCAAGGCTGTAACAAAGGTATGGAGGCTTGGAGAGTAAACGTGTTTTCATATACTGGACCTGCACCCACCTGACAGAGCTAGAGCTGCAGGAGCCATTTAAAGGATTAATCTACAAGCAGCAAAGTCAGGGGGCGGAGTGGGGGAGGAAAATGCTTTGACTAGATCAGGGCCGCTCCAGGATTTTTGCTGCCCCAAGCAGCGAAATTTTTTTTTTTTTTTAAAGCCGTGATTGGCGGCAGCTCCACCGCGCTGCTTTCTTCTTCGGCGGCAATTTGGCGGCAGGTCCTTCCCTCCGAGAGGGACCGAGAGACCCGCTGCTGAAAAGCCCGACATGCCACCCCTTCCCCTTGGCTGCCCCAAGCACCTGCTTGCTGAGTTGGTGCCTGGAGCCAGCCCTGGACTAGATCTGAAAAATGGTTTCTTAGAATTTCTAGTCGCATGATTTCACTGTCCTCTTTTTTTTTTTTAAGAGGAATTTTTAAAAACAGTAGATGTTAACTTGTAAAGTTAACATTTCAACTTTATTAATAATTGAGCATCTCCTATTCTTGTCCTACCAAATTTCTGGCCAAATACTGCCCTGAACTGCATGTATGTAGTTCTTATTAACTTCAGTAGGGATCACAAGCAGATATCCAAAGGCAGAATTTGGCCCATAGTCTGGCTTTCTTCAGAAGCCTAAAGGATGTTATGACTTTTTGTTGGGAATGGGCTTTGTTTAGCATTTCTTCTAAAAGAATATGCCATTGAGGGGATTATATATTTTTTTCTAACCATAGCTACCACTCTGTCCTTTTCTTTGCCTTGCTCAATGCACGTTGTTATTTTCAGTAATTTTTTCTACTTTTTACCTTTCTGAGTTGCAAAAATTTCCTTCTCTGCAGTTTGAAATTCCCAGGAAGTTCACATTAGGTCCACACATGCCTTTCTAGTCATGTTTTAAAATATGTTACTTAACATGTGTTACTTAACACAATAATACATTCTAGTGTAAACACGACATAAACATTTGTTGCTAGTTAACCCTTTGACTAAACACAGGTAGCAACACGTGTCAGAGATCATTTTTTGTAGTATGTATATTAGAATTTACAACCATGTTAGTTAACACTTCTTAATTGACATGTGACATGACTTCCCAATGTATTCTCAGATTTCTGCATTAGAGCTTTGATATAGAGACCACTAATAACAATGACCATGTACTTCAATAGTCTTTATCTTAGGCATTAAACAGGAATCTAAAACTGATTGCAAATGAAACGGTTTTGTTTTGTTCTAAGGGACTCAACAGTCTATATAGTTTAGTGTCCTGCCCTCAGAGTCAATATAACTTCCACTGAGCCAGTTTGGTTAAATGGCTCAGGACCCGATTAGCTCCTTGTGACGTACTGCCATGGTTTAAATCAGCAGAGATGTTTCAGTTGGAACTTCCTCAGTCTAGGTGAGGGGGAACTTTGGCAGGTCATTACCTGTGGGGGTCTTCATTTTCAGAACTTACTCCCACCTTGGTCTGCCAGTGCCCAGATTTAATAACTCTGCAGGCATGCAGCAGAACACATCTTTTTCCCCTTTGCTCTGAGGTTGTTGGAGAAGGAATGGCCTTAAGTAGATATGTTCATGGGCAGCCTTTTAAAATTGTTTTGGTACCTAAATGTATGGGATAGATTCCTAGAGCTGAGGATGGTCACCTATACTTTCAGGTTAGTAATTTGAAGAAATGAATGACTAGCCCCGTTTCCATGAGGATCATTCGCAGCAGGTTCCTCAGGAAGATTATGCAGTTCCAAAGTAGATACTGACTCCTTACACTGGAATGCCATGTGCTAAGAACTTCAGCTCTCTGTATTATCCATTCATCCTACGTCTCTAAGCACCGAGTGAAGGGATACTAAGTTAGAGAAGAATAACCTGGTTGTAATGACCCTCCCCAGTCTTGAACCCACCTGCCTAAGGCCCACAGCAGCATCACCTCCTTTCCTCACTCCTGCTTAATATTAGGTCTTCAATGTTTTCAAGGGAACAGTTTTCCATCAGAAAATGCTCTTTTGTCAAAATTTTATTTTTTTGCAGAAACATGTTAATTTAGACAAATTTTTGAGGGAAGAAGCTCAAGACAATTCAAAATTGAAATGGAGCACTTAATTTCAATTTTCTCATTTCATTTTCTTTAGGCTTTCTGGATTAGTTTTGTTCTGATATTCTCTTTTCTTTCAACTTTTATATATTATAAAATATTTATTATATATATTATATTGTAAAATATTTCAACATTATCAGAATGAAATGTTCCAGTGAGGTCATGTCAATGTTTCTGAATAGAAATTTCCAGAATTTCTGTCCTATAAAAAAATTTTACATTTTGACTTTTTTTCATCCTAATCCAGGATTGTCACAGGGTATGCACACCTCGTCCCCTATTGGGGTAGGTAAGGGCTGGTGGCCTAATGGCCAGAGTCAATATGGCTGCCCCTGGGGTTGAGGACTATATGCCCTAATGACCCATGACTGCTTTTGGGTTCAGGGCAGCGCATCCTAGTAGCCAGAGTCTATATGGTTGCCCTTGGGGATCAGGGCTGTGTGGCTTAATGGCCAGAGTCAATAGAATTGCCCTTGGAATCAGGGCAATGTGGCACAATGGCCAGAGTCTGTATGGCTGCCCTCAGGATCAAGGTTGTGTGGCCGCCTATGAGGGGTGACGGCTGGAGTAGGCAGATCCAGGCCTTTCCTGTCAACGGCGAGTGTGGTCACTACCAAACCAGTAGGGAGCCTACTGCGACACACTGACCTCCCTTGTGTGGGAGATACCAATCACTCCACCTTCCTGGGCCACTTCCTAATGTGTTTCCTGAAGCTGGGGTCTGTATGTTGTCAGGATCTCCAAGCTCCGCAATGTAGGTAGTTCTGACTCCAGGCTGTAGGTCTTCTTGGGATCTCTGGTTCCTGCAGGCAGGTGCTGAAGCAGCTGCTGGGATGGAACCTCCCCCAAGCATCCTCCCTCCTCAGTGGTCAGCTTAGAATGAGCTGGGCTGCTCCCTTTTATACTGAGGCAGCAGTTGAAGCATGCCCAGCACAGTTTGATGGGTGGGACTTTCACTTCCCGTAGTGTGGAGTCAGGGCCGTCCCTAGACATTTTGGTGCCCTATGCAGCCCCGCCCCCCCATGGGGGGGCATCACCAGGCCTCTGCGGGGGGGGCAGGAACAGGCTTGGGAGGCAGGGGGGAACCCCCCCCCCCCCAGCACGAGCCAGCAGAGTAGAACGGGTTGGGGCCAGATCGTTCCACTTCCTGCCACCTGGTGAGTGCAGAGCAGACCCGACCCCGCACTCACGGGGCAGCAGGAAGTGGAGTAACCTGGCCCCAGCCCGCTCCGTTCTGCTCCCCTGGCTCCCAGTCTTGGGACTTGGGGGGCAGGGAGAACTGCCCCCCAGCACTCACCAGCAGCACAGCTGGGAGATGGTGGAGCAGAGCGGGCTGGTGCTGGGTCGCTCCACTTCCCACTGCCTGGTGAGTGAAGGGTACGCCCGACCCCTGCTGGGGAAGGGGTGGAGTAGGGGCAGGGCTGGGGTAGAGGAGGGGCGGGAAGAGGCGATACAGGGGCAGAACAGGGGCGGGGGCATAGGAGAAGGAGTGGAGTGGGGTGGGGCGGGGGTGGAGCAGGGTTGGGAAGAGGTGGGGGCCCTGAGGAAGAGGCGGAGCAGCGACAGGGGCAGCTCAGATGGTCGGGGGATCAGGCTGGCCACTGGAGCAGCATGCAGCTGCATAGGGCACCAGAAAATTAGGGGCAATTTGGTGCCCCGCATTTCCTGGTGCCCTATGCAGCTGCATACTTTGAGTATGGGTAAGGACAGCCCTGTGTGGGGTTAACACTTTCTTGCCTAGTACAGGATATATACACCCCGTCACAAGGACAAAAACACATTTCTGATTATCTGAATTTTTTTGTGGGACAGAAATTCTATTGTCCAGCAAGCTTTACTTAATATATATATAAAAAAGTTAACCAGAATCTGCTCATAACAGCTACCTCCAGACATCTGTCCATTCCCCTGATTTTTTTTCAAATGTTGACAAAAATTACTTTACAAATTGTGCATCTTATACTCCCAGAACATATACAAACAATTTGAGACTACATCTCTTCAAACAGTCACACCCTAAAATTATATTCTGGATGAATAACTAGGTAAATCTTTCTCATCCACAATTAATTTAAATTGTTAAATCATTCAGACCCATTTCATTCCACTCCTCCTTCAGATGCCAAGGACAGCAGATAAACATGCAACATATCTGGAAGGTCAACAAATTTGGAATGAGTTGGACCAAGGAGAGAACTGAGTCCCATAATCAAGCTCCACACAGTGAAAATATCCTGCCAGCAGAATCACTCCCATTTCAAGCTGGTGTCTGTTTGTGCAATGGTATATTAAGTATCTGGGGATGTTCATTCTGACCAATAACAAGTGATTTTCCTATTCCCTGAAGCATGAGCATTAATAGATCTTTTAATTTTATTCAAGATAGTACATATGGGAATACTGCTTTAGAAGCATCTCTCCACTTAGCTGAAATTGAAGAAGAAACTCATTTTCCTTTGTAAATCTGCACCTATATTTCTCTGACTAAAAGGGGCCATGAGAGATACCTTAATTGAATTGCACCAATTTGTTTCTTTAATTCTATATATCATTAACATTTTATCATTGAAAACAAAAGCTTGTTCTGTTATTTTGGCAAGTGTATTTAGTAAGGCTTATGGTTATTTTCAAGGTCTGTTAACATGGCTTTGTCATTTTTAGTGTACAACTACAGCAGCATAGCTGTAGAAACAGGTTATGCATGATAATCTCAGCTGACAGATGGGTGAAGTCATTCTTTAAAAGAATGGCTGAATGATGCTGTCTTGGCTACAGTTACTATGAAAAGAAGACTCCTATAGTAAGAGCCTGTAAATCAGAGGAGGATCTTTCAGACTAATCTTCTAAGCAAATTTAACTTTGCTTCCAGGGAGTTTTTGTTAGTATTTAAACAGTTCAGTAGTTATGTTAATTATCATTGAAATATCTTGTGTGCAAAGTTGTCTTGAGTTTACGTGCTGATATTCAACATATATAGCAATACGTTATGAAGACTTCTTTGTGTAGCTGTATTTAGTCAACTGAGAAAAGCAGGCCAGGTAAATAATAAACTTCTTTATTGGATGAACATAACAAGATTTTTTTTCCTTTTAAAAACGAAACAAACAGCTTGTGCCCTGCTCTTAAGCCCCTGGGTGATCTAAACATTTGTATTAAAACATTCATCAGTATTCCAGTCAAAGTCATCACATTATCTTCCTTCTGAAGAAAGTTCAGAAGGAAGATAATGTGATGACTTTATCTTCCTTCTGAAGAAAGTTCAGCAGTTTCATTTTTCAGTGGGGATTTCTCAAACTTTCTTTTAGGTTTCAGTTCAAAGGGTTTGCACTCCTGAAATTTTGCTTTTGCAAGATGTAATGAATCCAAAACCTCAAATCAAAACTAATTTGAAACTACTTAGATTTCCACTGATTTCAGGACAAAATCAAACACAACTGTTGGTTGTAAACCACAAATCCTTCTACTTTCACTTCAGTGTGGATGGGGAAGTTACCATTCTGAAACTAACAAATATATTGCACCTCACAGATCACATCTCCTTTGTTGGTATTCTTTGGTTTCCCAGCCCTACGTTTACCTCCAGGAAGTCCCCCATTCGCATGGCTGTTTTACTAACTCTGGGGCCTGAGAGTCCAGTGCTTAATTTGTGCCAGCGCTTGCCATGGCTGAGCCCTGGTACCTCTAGGTGTGGCAGTTCATAGCCCTGGCACCTCTGAGCTTGGCAGTTCATAACCCCAGCATCTCTGGGCTTGGCAGTTCATAACCCCGGCATCTCTGGGCTTGGCAGTTCATAACCCCGGCATCTCTGGGCTTGCCGCACCAGTTACAAACGTTTTTTTAAAAATTGCTGGAGCCCCGGCACCTCTTTCATTCCCAATTAAGCACTGTGAGAGTTCCCAGAGTGGACTGTGATAATAGGGAATCCTTCTGTAGAACTAAGGAATCCCCAATCTGGGACTGAATCTCCAGCCCTAGAATCATAGAAATGTAGGGCTGGAAGGGACATTGAGAGGTCATATAATTCAGCCCCTTGCATCAAGGCAGGACCAAGTCTTCCTATACCATCCCTGACAGGTGTTATCTAACTTTTTCTTAAAAACTTCCAATGCTGGAAATTCTACAACTTCCCTTGGAAGCCAATTCCAGTGCTTAACTATCCTTATGGTTGAAAAGTTTTTCCTAATATCCAATTTAAATTCCCCTTGCTGCAGATTAAGCCCATTACTTCTTGTCCTACCTTCAGTGGACATCAAGAAAAACTGATCACTATCCTCTTCATAACAGCCCTTCACTTATGCCAACATCTGATATGTCAACAGAGCCTGTCACAATTTTCAGTGGGAACTTTAAAAATAACATAAAATGAAAATTATGTTAAGATCAGAAAGTGCTAAAAAATCCCATAAACAAATATCTCAGTGGCATGAATTAAATTCAGGCCATTTGAGTCATGATGCAGCTGAATTGGGAACAGGATGCCCATCTCCTCAGAAGATTTTTCTGTGAATTTGGGAACTGGTCTAGCATGCTGCCATCATCAAAATTAAAAGATGATGGAGCAAGTCAGCAGGCCATTTCTGAAGTTCCTGGAATAAAGGCAGCTCACTGCACACAAAGACATTGGAAAGAAGTGTTAGCAGCTAGTTGAAATGCTTCAAATTACTTTGGTTTTGATCTTGGTTGGTTGGTTGGGTTTTTTTGTGAGTGTTCTTCAACTCCAGTTGTAGTCATCTTTGTGGGCTTTTCTGTACAGTTGTCATCCTTTTTTTTTGTCTTCAGTCATTGTCATCTCCAATGTTGGCTCTTTTATGTTAGTTCATTAGCTTATGTTTAGTATTTGTCATATTTGGTTTGTTTAGGGTTTGGAGGCAGAAAACATTGCTCTGCCCATTTTGATGAGTCAGCTTAGTTATGTGATGGAATATTTTCAGAATAGGGTATTTTCATTTCAGAAAATTACGGATTTTGACACAAAAATGGTTTCTCTTCTCCCTTTAATGTCAGTGGGAATTGTCTGGCCAGAATGAGATACATGACAAAAATGTGCTTCTTACAATGCAAATTTCAAGGTTTCTCTGAAAACTAAGGGCCTGAATTCAAGGCCCATTAAAGTCAATGGAAAGATTTCCGTTGATTTCAGTGGGCTCTGGATCAGGTCCCATAAGAACAGCAGAAAGTTCAATTAGGGCCAGCCAAAAACCTTACATCAAAACTGTTTTTGATTTAAAAAAATGATTTTTTATTAAACATTTTTTCCCAAAAAGGTGTGCTATTTTGCTGAAAATTTAATTTTATTTTGCCAAAAAACAGACACCCAAGAACTGAAATATTTCAGCTGAAAACTAAAATATTTTGATTCACATATTTCTTCTATGGTGCCTCATGGATGTTATAGCTTGGTTTCCTCATGGTCCCATTTTTCTTTATAGGTCAGGCTCCACAGCCTGACTTCATCTCACAAGATGCACAAAGAACAGGGGTTGCCATGCTGCAACCAGCTGCCATCAACATGGGGGAAGACTGTGGTGCATCACAGGAGATGTAGTCCAATCATAGAACCCAGTCCACAGAGGAAAATTAGAATGAGGCACCAAAAATACTCCAATTTGTGGCCAAGTAGTTTGGTTCTCAGCTGAAAACTTTGGTTTGTATTGATTTATTTTTCCTAAAAAGTCAAATTCCTGAAAAGCCCATTTTCTGGCCAGCTCTGCGTGCAGCAAATTCTGACTTTTAATTTTTAATGCTGACTGTGTGTCAGATTTCCATATCTACACTTATGACAAATTCGATCAGTGTTATGCCCAAGTAATGGTCTCACGGTTTTGTAACCACATTCTTCCTTCAGGTTGTCTTGTCCAATATGAATTATACTTTTTTTGCAGGACCATGTAGAAAATATCATGCTTTTCAATTATGTGAAAAGATGCCATACACTACCTTTGGGACAATAGTATTCAAAGACTTGACCATCATTTGACAATAATGTGCTGACATGTGGCTGACAGTTATAATTGTTTTCAGACTATCTTGGAAATTATTCCCCTATTAGGAAAAAGAGTCATAATAATAATTCTTTTAAATGACATTTTCTTGCAGTTATTTCCTCTACAAATATTTCTGCCGTGCTCCTGTGGTTTGGTTTTGCTTTGCTTTTTAACAGTGGCATATACTATTAATTTTAAACTTTTCAAAAAAAGGTAGATTTTTAATCACACCTCAAATGTTTCCAAATATATCGTTTTAATTTCTATCGCTACAAATTATTCCCCATTTCTGCCGTCAGTTTCCAGCACAGGCTATTTGTAACAACTTATCTCTAGCTGTGAGGATTCCCTGCAATTCCTGAGTGCTTTTCCTTTGAATTGGCTACCAATGTCCTGTGCTGCACAGTTAGCTAATGCAGTAGCTTTCAAATGCAGAACTTGTCTACAAGGCAGCATAACGTGCTACTACTGTGAGGTCCCATAATCTCCTCAAGCACACACTATTTTAATGGCTTTTTCATTTTTAATGACTAGTGTACTATAGACTGCTATTTCTCTGACATTCTCCACAAGAATTCTCATTGCCTGATATGACACCTACTGGTATGAACAGAACTGATCAACTATTTAAGTGTTCTAATGCAGTTCTAAAGTTTCTTCTAAGCTCCGCCAGATGTCTAAACTTATTAATCTTATGGACTGTTTTATTTGCATCTGTCATCATAAACACTAATCAGCTTTGAACATCCCTGACAAGTGAGAGACACTATAGTTACTTAAAGAATTTTATTCTCCTGAGCTGCTTGAAATTGAACTTCAACTTTTTTAAGGTAATACACAAAAATATGTCTGAATACAAATAGTACTAATCCAAGGTTAGTAGAAATGACAACAGATTTTTAGACCAATGGCTCTCGACCCTTCACATTCTGAATCTCTTTGTGACCCATTCTTTATAAATCAGCATTACCAGGCCTGAACTTGTAAAGTGATGTCCTCTCCTGAGAGATGCTGAGTGTATTCTGAGGGGTTCTGGGAGTCATCAGCTTCCAATGAAGTCATTGCATCTTGCAGGATCAATTGCATTTTATGAACCACTGGGATGGCATTGTTATCTGGGTGCTATGCATGGGATTTACAAAAGTAAATATGGGACTTTAGAGCACAAGTCACATTGAGTTCCTGTGGGAGTTGGGTGCCTAACTCCCTTTGGTGTTTTTGAAAATCCAAGCCCTATAGTTAAAATGGATTTGAAGCATCAGTAAAGTAAGATTAGTCATAGTTTAGCACATTGTGGTATGTTAAAATTTTCTTTTATAGGAAAGACTCACAGGTCTTAAAATGGTCAGTGACTATAACATATAAAAAGAAGCCTTAACTTCATTTGTCTTTGAAGTTCTGAGGAAAGTATATGGTATTTTAGTGTTTCTGTTTTTGCCGTGACTTACATCTAAAAATGAATAGTAATAAGAAAACTGCATTAGTTGAGAGTTTAGTTCAAGTGACTTATTTCTTGGTCTAAAGGCTTGTCTGCATAGCAAGTTAGTGCACGGCAAGCCAGGGTGAGAGTCTACAGTGCACCAGCTTGCCATGCGCTAACTCACCAAGTGGACGCTGCTACAGCGCACTCCAGGACGTGATAGACTCACACCATGGCTTGTCGTACACCAACTCACCATGTAGAGAAGTCCTCCATGATTCCAGAATTGTGGTCTGTAGCATGTTTTCTGGCAGTCCACAAAAAAACATTTCAGTCACATGGTACTAGTACTTTTTGGTCTCCAGCTGCTAAATTGCATAGAAGAAAGCTAAAAATGAAATGCTTTGCAATGTTGCTTTACCATATAAGCAGTTGTTGTAGTTATCACATAGATGTCATTCAGTTGCTAGCAGGAGAAGAAGTCTTCATGAATGTTCCACACTTGTGAATGAGACATGAAGTGATCCACAAGACCACCTCTCTAAGACCTTGTCCACACTTGCAGTGGTGCGTAGGGCACATACAGCTATGTGACAAGGTGAAAAGCAGGCTGTATCCACACTGTGATGAGTAACTACACATAGCAGTGAAAGGCCATGGCAGAGCCTTTCCTCATTGCTGGAGTCTTTCCTTGGTGGAAATGAAACACTCCAGCAGCAGGGAGGCAGCAGGACACCACACTGCTAAAAAGAGAGAGTTGATGTAGGAGGCATGGCTTGGGCATGTAGAAAGCCATGTAGGCTACATATATCCTACAGTTCTGGTGTGTCTGTCCTCTCGCCCAAGCAGTACCTCACTGTCTATACTGCTATTTATACCCCTGCTAACTGGGCATGCAGTATCTATACACACCACTGCAAGTATAAACATAATTTAAGTTGAAATCCACAAAGTTTGAGAAACACCCCCTCTCTCAATTTCTGAAATGTTTTATCATAATTGAAAATACAATGCATACCATTTGCTACTATGATTTTTTTTTTTTAAAAAGAGTATGAATTGAGCTGCTTGCTCAAACAAACCAGCCATCGTATAAGTTTTAAGACAAAAACATTCAGAGCAAGCCTACATTTATACTTGTTTCTCAAGAAATCATATACTCAGGAGATGACTCTTTTCTATGAAATATAATTTGTACATTCACATAACTTCTCTTGATATACAGGTCATTTTTGTATATTCAATAGCTGATCCAATTAAACATCATTTTTTAAGGACAGAACAAAATAAGAGCTGTGTTTAGTAGTTCTGCCTAAGGAACTAAACCTGTTAAGAAAAATATCAAAACATTGTAAAATAATGTTACAGGTGTAAGCTTAAATTGAAAAAAACCCAAACAAACAGGAAATGTAAAGAAAAGAAACACTCTATCCTTATGTGCAGGAGCCTTATCTGATTCAGAAAAGAACCTAAGCACATGCCTAAATCACTCCATGTTCAAGAAAGCAACTAAATACATGATTAACTTCAATCATGTCTTTAAATTCCATTCTCTTGAATGGGACTTAAGCACATGCTTAAAGTTAAGCATATGCTTAAGTGCTTTCCAGAATCAGGGCATCAGTGAATCATTTTGCCTAATACATGTGTTACAATATAGTAGTAATTTAAAAAAAGAGAGAGAGAAAGACAGACAGAAAAGTCTCTTTGGAAGGTGTTGGAATTGACATAATAGTCTGCAGAAGGTTCTTCCTGTCAAACTGCTTACAAAAGTTCTTTCTGGAGCATTACTTTTTAATCTCATAAAATAGTGTTTTTCTTTATAATCTTAAATCTGTAATATTTTTGATAAAATGAATGCATAATTAGTTAACTTTATTTAATATATTTCTGAGTTAGTTAATTACTTATGTGCAGCAGCTTCTAGAAATTATATCTTTTAGCAGTGTTTTTTCTTCTTCAAAGTACTACAGGTACTTAGGCACTATAGATTATTTGCTAACCATTTCATTTTTTAATAGGGGCCTTTTTAGATTTACTTTTGGAAAACAACATTTATTTCAGGCATTAATACAGAAGCGTGCGTACTAATAGCTTTTTTTTTAGTTTTAGGAGCGAATTTAACGCCAAACCACTCCACACTAGCAGGCATCTTATTTTTATTTTTGGCTCTTTTAAAAACTCTCTTCCTCTCTAACGAGAGGAGTAACGCGCTTAGTCGGTATTAACATGATTCTGACACAGCATTAGCTGCTGTATATAGCAGCACACCTGGTGGCTGCTATATTTTATTGGTTCCAATTTTCCACCATATCAAATGCTTGGAGTGGAGAGTGGTGGCTCCAGGGAGCCTGCTACAACTCCCTGATTCAGGGCTACCCAGACCTAGTGTAAATAAGATAAGGAAGGTTCCAGCACTAGCTTTATGTTGCTGGCACTGCTCGCATAAGGTCTCTTATTTACTGGATAATTTGAGAATTGGGCATAGCTAAGCTCAGCTCTGCCATGCCCCCAGCCCGCCTCTGACAAGTCACCTGTGCTGAGGACATAGGAAGCAGCTATGCCACCTTTGCTAGCTCTACAACTGTAGAGTTTCTTCCTGCACAGAAGGAATTTGCTGCTGGAAATTTCATCCTGTGTTACAACTATTTTCTTCTTCTAATAAACAGGGACAAGATTTTAAAGTGCTTGTACACAAATGCCAGAAGTCTAAATAATAAGATGGGTGAACTAGAGTGCCCTGTGATAGAGGATATAGATATAATAGGCATCACAGAAACCTGGTGGACTGAGAGCAACCAATGGGACACAATCATTCCGGGGTACAAAATATATTGGAAGGACAGAACAGGTCGTGCAGGGGGAGGAGTGGCACTATATGTGAAAGAAAGTGTAGATTCAAATGAAGTAAAAATCGTAAGTGAATCCACATGTTCCATAGAGTCTCTATGGATAGAAATTTCATGTTCTAGTAAAAATATAACATTAGGGATCTATTATCGACCACCTGACCAGGACAGTAATAGTGATGATGAAATGCTAAGGGAAATTAGAGAGGCTATCAAAATTAAGTACACAATAATAGTGGGGGATTTCAATTATCCCCATATTGACTGGGAACATTTCACTTCAGGATGAAATGCAGAGATAAAATTTCTCGATACTTTAAATGACTGCTTCATGGAGCAGCTGGTACGGGAACCCACAAGGGGAGAGGCAACTCTAGATTTAATCCTGAGTGGAGCGCAGGAGCTGGTCCAAGAGGTAACTATAGCAGGACCGCTTGGAAATAGTGACCATAATACAATAGCATTCAACATCCCTGTGGTGGGAAGAACACAACTGCCCAACACTGTGACATTTAATTTCAAAAGGGGGAACTATACAAAAATGAGGGGGTTAGTTAGACAAAAGTTAAAAGGTACAGTGACTAAAGTGAAATCCCTGCAAGTTGCATGGGCCCTTTTTAAAGACACCATAATAGAGGCCCAACTTCAATGTATACCCCAAATTAAGAAAAACAGTAAAAGAACTAAAAAAGAGCCACCGTGGCTTAACATACATGTAAAAGAAGCAGTGAGAGATAAAAAGACTTCCTTTAAAAAGTGGAAGTCAAATCCTAGCGAGGCAAATAGAAAGGAGCACAAACACTGCCAACTTAAGTGCAAGAGTGTAATAAGAAAAGCCAAAGAGGAGTTTGAAGAACGGCTAGCCAAAAACTCCAAAGGTAATAACAAAATGTTTTTTAAGTACATCAGAAGCAGGAAGCTTGCTAAACAACCAGTGGGGCCCCTTGATGATCAAAATACAAAAGGAGCGCTTAAAGACGATAAAGTCATTGCGGAGAAACTAAATGGATTCTTTGCTTCAGTCTTCACGGCTGAGGATGTTAGGGAGATTCCCAAACCTGAGCTGGCTTTTGTAGGTGACAAATCTGAGGAACTGTCACAGATTGAAGTGTCACTAGAGGAGGTTTTGGAATTAATTGATAAACTCAACATTAACAAGTCACCGGGACCAGATGGCATTCACCCAAGAGTTCTGAAAGAACTCAAATGTGAAGTTGCGGAACTATTAACTAAGGTTTGTAACCTGTCCTTTAAATTGGCTTCGGTACCCAATGACTGGAAGTTAGCTAATGTAACGGCAATATTTAAAAAGGGCTCTAGGGGTGATCCCGGCAATTACAGACCGGTAAGTCTAACGTCGGTACCAGGCAAATTAGTTGAAACAATAGTAAAGAATAAAATTGTCAGACACATAGAAAAACATAAACTCTTGAGCAATAGTCAACATGGTTTCTGTAAAGGGAAATCGTGTCTTACTAATCTATTAGAATTCTTTGAAGGGGTCAACAAACATGTGGACAAGGGGGATCCGGTGGACATAGTGTACTTAGATTTCCAGAAAGCCTTTGACAAGGTCCCTCACCAAAGGCTCTTACGTAAATTAAGCTGTCATGGGATAAAAGGGAAGGTCCTTTCATGGATTGAGAACTGGTTAAAGGACAGGAAACAAAGGGTAGGAATTAATGGTAAATTCTCAGAATGGAGAGGGGTAACTAGTGGTGTTCCCCAAGGGTCAGTCCTGGGACCAATCCTATTCAATTTATTCATAAATGATCTGGAGAAAGGGGTAAACAGTGAGGTGGCCAAGTTTGCAGATGATACTAAACTTCTCAAGATAGTTAAGACCAAAGCAGACTGCGAAGAACTTCAAAAAGATCTCACAAAGCTAAGTAATTGGGCAACAAAATGGCAAATGAAATGTAATGTGGATAAATGTAAAGTAATGCACATTGGAAAAAATAACCCCAACTATACATACAACATGATGGGGGCTAATTTAGCTACAACGAGTCAGGAAAAAGATCTTGGCGTCATCGTGGATAGTTCTCTGAAGATGTCCACGCAGTGTGCAGAGGTGGTCAAAAAAGCAAACAGGATGTTAGGAATCATTAAAAAGGGGATAGAGAATAAGACTGAGAATATATTATTGCCCTTATATAAATCCATGGTACGCCCACATCTCGAATACTGTGTACAGATGTGGTCTCCTCACCTCAAAAAAGATATTCTAGCACTAGATAAGGTTCAGAAAAGGGCAACTAAAATGATTAGGGGTTTAGAGAGGGTCCCATACGAGGAAAGATTAAAGAGGCTAGGACTCTTCAGCTTGGAAAAGAGAAGACTAAGGGGGGACATGATAGAGGTATATAAAATCATGAGTGATGTTGAGAAAGTGGATAAGGAAAAGTTATTTACTTATTCCCATAATACAAGAACTAGGGGTCACCAAATGAAATTAATAGGCAGCAGATTTAAAACAAATAAAAGGAAGTTCTTCTTCACGCAGCACACAGTCAACTTGTGGAACTCCTTACCTGAGGAGGTTGTGAAGGCTAGGACTATAACAATGTTTAAAAGGGGACTGGATAAATTCATGGTGGCTAAGTCCATAAATGGCTATTAGCCAGAATGGTGTCCCTAGCCTCTGTTCGTCAGAGGATGGAGATGGATGGCAGGAGAGAGATCACTTGATCATTGCCTGTTAGATTCACTCCCTCTGGGGCACCTGGCATTGGCCACTGTCGGTAGACAGGTACTGGGCTAGATGGACCTTTGGTCTGACCCGGTACGGCCTTTCTTATGTTCTTATGTTCTTAAATGGGTAAGCAGTGCAAAATGGTCTAAACTCATCTCAGAATCTGGCTTTATTATATTTTGGCCCCAATCCCACAAACGATTATACACAATTACATGATTACTTACTCCTGAGTTCAACTGTATAAGTAGTGTAAGTAAAGAGTATAAGTAAAGAGTTCTCAAAAAGGGCCAATTCCACATAGTTTAAATAAGAACACTGTTCAGTACTGTTTTAAATTTACACTAAGTTGCTCAACTAACTAGCAATCTAGAGCATTTAATTACAAATATTCAGATATGTTTTTGTGTTAATAAATCAGCTCTTTCCTCCAAATCACATTTCCATGGTTGAATTGCCTTTTAATATCTCAGGACTAAATCCACAAAGGTACTTTGCCGCTGCTCCACAAGGCACTGCAACATGAACCCCCTTGGTGCCTTACCACCTAGTAGAGAAACAAGTGCTTAAGGGAGAGATTCTGAGATGCTATTTAGTTGAGCAGGGAGCCACATAATCTCTGTAAGTCCTCAGCCAGGAGTTAAATGCAGAGGGAAAAGGAGGGGCTTAGGCTCCTCTTCTCAAACGCATTTAGGCACCTGAGTCCCGTCAATCTGGGTCTTTAGGCAGGTACTGATGGGCCAAAGGGAAGTGCCTTCATCCACTCAAGATTCTTAGCCATGAACCCTCTCCTGTAGTTCACTGCCTAAGCCAGATCAGTCTGTGTCCTAGGGGATAAAACCCAGACTTCTCAAGAAACACCAGAGAGAAAAAGAGATCCACCCTATTGTAGCCAGGCCCTCACCTTGGATACAGAAGACCTCTGTTAAAGTCCCTGCTCTGCCTGATTTGGAACAGGGCCTTGAACCTAGATCTCCCACATCTCTGGTGAGTGCTCTAACCACAAGGCTATTGGGTGTCCTTTTATACCCTCACACATGCCAGGCAGCCAGTTCCTGAAATTCCCAAGCTTGTTGCCCAGTTCTTTTTGTGTGGGTTATGCATGCTCAGAGCATGTCTACCACCTCAGACCCCTCAGGTGTGATAGGCAAGGGAACCCCTACTTTAAGAATCCTGCCAGGGCTAGGATGCTGAGCAGCTCAGTGGTAGCCGGACTTGGATGATTTTGTGCATGCCCACCAGTGGAAACATAGGCAGCTAGGTAATTTAAATACCTACAGAGTCAGGTGCCAGCTGAGTGGTGGGTTTTGAGTACATTATTGGTGTGCGAATGGTGGACTTAGGTGCCAAAAGAGGATGTTAAGCCCCTAAGTATCTTTGTGGATCTAGCCCTTAGTAACTAAAACAAAACAGGAAAAGGAGACATATAAAGAAAGCCAGAGAGTTTAGCCCAGGAGAGTTCTTTGAATCACAGGATGTTAAACTGCTTTTAGATCAGCAGTTTGTAGAAGTATGCATTAAATTGTAATCCATGGTTCTTCTTGTAACCAGTTAATGATCCTATCAGTAACAGCCTAATTGCCTCTGCCAAGTTCTAAATTCTGCTATATTGAAGAAGGCAATGATTGCGATCCAGCTAATCACATTCAAATCTGAAAAGTACACAGCAACAGAATGTTAATTCAGATTCTTTCCCTGGTAATCCATTTGATAACCTGGTGTTTGCAATTGACTAACTGAATACTCATTCTACTTCCTCAGAGGAAGGTATGTTTTTCATTAAATTATTTTAATTCAGATATTTTGTCTATACTCTGCATTAAATCCTGCTTTCCTTTCTCATACAAGTTGGTTTCAGTGGAAATACTCCTGCAAAGCAAGCAGGATGTAGCCATTTGGGGAAAAACAGGCTAAAGGAACATGTGGTAGCACAGCTGTTACCTTGATGCCTTGTTAATATTAGTTTTGGTTATTTATAATTTTGTTCTTGTTTCAGTATAATTATTCAACACAATGTAATAAAAAAAAGTGTACTTAGCACCATGAAAGTGTGCTAGAAAAAAATGATAGAATATAGGCCAAAGTATCCCTGAGCTTTCCACATCACTTCAGAACAACATTACAAGGCCATTGGATATGTTCTGTAAGCATAAAACAACTGTTACTGGGACATGTTTATTAACTCTGGATCTGTGTGATAATAAAGGTTGATTATGATTTTACCTTTTACATCCTTTGAATTTTAATGAGATTTTTTTCCTGCTCTGAATTTCAGTAAGTACTCTGAATATGATGGCCACATAAAATATTTATAAAATCCATCTAGATTATCTTTATGGTTATAAAACAAACAAACAACATCTGTTTTTTAAGAAGGGTTTTTTTTTCATATACTAACAAAACAGACATTAATTTTCAATATAAGTAACATTCCTTTCAAGGCTACTTTAAGAGACCATTAAGGGCAAGATATTAAAAAATTAGTGCCTAAAAGCAAAGCTCCTAAAACCTTAGTTCAGTGATACTCAGACCTCAGTAGTTCAGGAGCCAAATAAACGGACAGCATTATGCAAAAGAGCCACAGTAGTGTGAATTCATTGTTTCATTTACTACAGTGCTATATATTCATATTTGAACAGTATGACAGGGGAAATATTTAGATAGATCAGATTCTTCTCACAGCAAAATAACTGACCAAGTATTCTAATTGGTTAATAATTAAATCACACAGCATTTTAATATAATATGCTGCAAAGAACTACAGGAGACCCATTAAAGAGCCACTTGTGGCTTGTGAGCCTCAGTCTGAGTATCACTGCCTTAGTTAAAAGTGCAGAGCAACCAGCAGCTGCCATTGAAGTTAATAGGAGTTGCTTGGTTCTCAGCCCTTTTGAAAATCAGGCCACTTATTTAGGCTCCTAACTAAAGTACTAAGAGCTTAATTTTAGTTACAGTTTACTCTTAAGTTCCCTTTATACTGCTCTTTCCTCCATTTTTGAAAAACTTGACCTAAGATTGCAAAGTTAGAATTAAAGTTCTGCAGCTTTAGGGCACAATCCTACAAACACTAAGCTGGTGAGGGTTTTTTTCAACTTACGTAAGTATACATATTGACTACCACCCATGCTAAAGAACAGTATAGTTCTGCCATGTCACTAAAACACATCTCTGGACCTAGCAAACCTGCAAAATACTGACAGGAGTCAAATCTGCTATTTTAGCAAGAAAATCAATAAATTGGCAAAGAACAGTCTTGAGGCACACCAATCTACTGCCCACTTCCTTGATCTGTACCAGTCAATGTTCAGGCATAGTCATGGAAGAAGGACAGTACTGATAAATAACTCCTTCCTATCCACAGATGGGGGAATATGTCCATACTTATCCTTCTGGGTCTGCCTAGAGCATTAGATACAACTCACCTCAGAGATGTAACAAGGTCTGACAGGAAAGGTCTGAAATGGGTCCAATCATTCCTGTCCAAATGCTCACAGAGCGGAATCATAGGGAGCTGTTCCTTTATCTCTAGGTGTCATAGGTCTCACCCCCACTTGGAGCTGTTGGGTTCCAATGTGGGGACCTGCACTGGTTTCCCTCTAAACTAAAATCCTAGTTTAGATCTAGTAAGCTGCCACCACTCAATCAGATATGTGGATTGAGACACAGTCCTTCCCCAAAATCCTAGGGGATTCCAAGAGCCCCAAATCCATGGAGTTCTTACACCCAGGAGAAATAAACCATTCCCCCTGCTTCCTCCCCCCTCCCTTTTCCTAGGAGAGATACCGGGATCTAACTACAGAGGGATACCTCCCCCTTCTCTTTCCCTGAGAATCCACCCAAGGAAAGACCAACCAAGTCCTTAATAGAAAATAATTTATTAAAGAATAAAAAAGAAAAGTCACTGTCTCTGTAACCAAGATGGAACAATACAGGGTCTAAACTTATCAATCTCTGGAGAGAATTCCCCCTCCCCCTTTCTCAGTAAAAGCAATATCAGCAAACAGGAATAAAGAATTTCCTTCAGCAAAACACACAATTGCAAATATAGAAAGCAACTCAAAAGACTAATCCGCCTTTCTAATTAATACTCACTATTAAATAGTAGAAACTACTCCAGGAGAACTTGGAGACATGACTGGCCTCTCTTAGATCCAAAGAGAACTCTTACAAAGAACACAGACAAAGGCTTCCCTCCACAGAGATTTGAAATTATCTCATCTTCTGATTGGTCCTCTGGTCAGGTGGTCATCAGGTACTGCATGTTAACCCTTTACAGGTAAAAGAGACCTTAACCCTTAACTATCTGTTTATGACACTAGGCCACTCAATTTTGAAGTTCCCTAAGGCTCAGTCCTCTTCTCCATCCTTTCTAACATCTACATGAAGTCTCTGAGGGGAAGTGAGACATCATGGCTGAAATACAAGCAATATGCAGCCAGTCCTCAGTTCTACATACATTTTGCTTCTAGTAGAAATATCACCATTTTCCGAGCTATCCATCTGCCTGGCTAGGATAAACAACTAGATAACAGAAAGCTGTCTGATCCTGAACCTGAGCAAGCTGGAGGTGCTTTTGGTGGGAATATGAAAACTCTCTGAAGACCTAAAAAACTGTTAATTCACCTCCCAGTAAAAGTTCTGCCCTCCAGCTGTCTAATCAGACCCAAGTGTACATGCCTTTCTGGACTCCAGGTACCGATGGTTGGAAAAATGCTTACTTCAATCTATGTCTAGACAGAAGACTGTTCCCATTCATATCCTACATGGAACTGCTCACATGATCCAAGCCTTCATGATCTCATGAGTAGACTACTGCAACTCAGTATAAGTCTTTTCATGACTTCAATGGACTTTCAAATGCAGTGTTGTTGTTGTAGCCATGTTCATCCCAGGATATTAGAGAGACAAGGTGGGTGAGGTAATATTTTTTTATCTGACCAGTTTCTCTTGGTGAGAGAGGCAAGCTTTCAAGTTCACACAGAGCTCTTTTTCAGATCTGGGAAGCTAAATACAAGGTGAACCAGATCACTATGACTACATCATAAAATAGTAAAGGAGGAAAAAGATGTGAAGGTAGGAAGAGGGAGAGAGAGAAGAGGAGGAGTGTAGCACAGGAGGAGATAGGATATAAATAAATAAATATTTAAAAATAATAATAAAGTACCACCTTTTACTATTTATGGGGAAGTGGGAGAGAAAAGTGGACCTTTGGCCTATTGTGATCTGGTTATCATCAGCTGGGACCATTCACTTTTTAGTTATGTTGAATGAAAATAAATTGAACTATTACAACCACGTTAATTATCTTGCATAGAGAAAGAATCAGATATTACAGCATGCTACACATGTGCATTGAAGCTTATATAGAAACAATTATACTACTATATGATTGCAGAGCCTTTTATCCAAATTCCTTTCCTACAGAACTTCACTTTGTGAATGGAAGTAGGTAGCACTTCTTACAATTTTTACACATGCTATATGTATTAGGAGAGCCATTATTTGATCGTATTAAGTCCATTTGCATATGGAAAGTATGTTTTTAAAATATTTCTAACTGACAAATTATAACCAATTTTCACCAAACCTCTGAAAGGCATATATGTTGCCTAGGGAATATGTCCCTGCAAAATTTAAAGACACTAACACCTAACACTGACCTAAAATTTGACCCCTTATGTTTTAATTTAAATGGAAAAATATTATCTTCTGCCAAAATACATTTTTTTAAAAATGGGTGTCAAGTTTTGGGCATCCAACTTAGAAAAGCCTGATTTTCTGAGGGTGACTCAGCACTTCTGAAAATCAGACTTCTTTTGAGGAGTCTCAGAGTCGACATCCAAAAACTGAGGCATACAGTAATCACTAATACAGAACAATGCACTTCTAGCTGAAGTTGGAAGAATAACAGTAAACACAATGGAAAGTGAAACAGCACATGGTTCTCAACTACAAAACACCAAGAACAATAAATATCCCATTTCATAGCTTTCTCTCTGTATTTTGCCTTCATAAAGTATGATCTATTTTTAAATAGCATTGGCAACTCAGTTTTTGTCAGTGCAAATTATCAAATAGCTTTTTTATGCCTAATAATACAAATTACATTGAAAGGCTACCTTTGACTTCAGAGGGGTTTGAGTCATGTTCCTAAATTGGAGCACTTAGCGCCAGAATTAAAATCAAAATCTTTGGTGTGACATTGTGATGCCTTGGGGTTCAGCCAGACATAAGGGGTTCAGCCACCACCTGCCTTGCAATTCTATGCTATGCTGCTGTGGCTCACAATCTAGACGCCAGCAGCCAGCATACAAGCAAGAAGGTCTCACCCTGGCTTCCGCCCGCCAGTTATTCTTTGCAATGGGACCTCAACTACCATTCCAGCCACAAGTTCTCCTGAAAAACATGTTCTGCCATGTTCAGCATCTCTCATTGTAACTGCTCAATTTCACTGCTCCTTTAAAGAGACAATATACATCACCTTGTTAGTTTAACAGGTGTTAACATGCCCTCCACAATTAATTGATTTATTAAAACTAGCACACAGATTTAAGTGATGCCCAAATAGAAGGGACAGGAATAGAAAAGGTTACAAACAAACAAACAGAAGGAAAACTCTGGTTCTAAGATTAAAGTCCAATTTAACAAACTAGAGTCTTCTATTCAAAGTAGTTTTCTCACCACAGTCATTCTTCCAGCAAGGCTGCCCAGTCTTCAGCCAGAATCCAACATAGAGCCCAAAGCACTTGGTTTCTTTATCTCCTCAGGTAAAGGATCATATAAATGACTTTTGCTTTCTCATATATCTTCCCAAAGTTCATTGACCCTGTTTGAAGAGGCAGGAAGGCTTCCCGGGGTGCAGTCTGTATCCCCCATGGCGATTAAGTGGTCATCTTCCCCCACTTGCCTGCCTGATAGCTTTTTTTACCTTGCATGTCAATATGCTTTTTATTGTCTTAGGTCACACCTTGCTTAATTTACATTGGAGACACATTCAAGCCTGTGGAACCTTGTTCTAGGACCAGCTGGGCTTAGGCACTATCCAGGGGTGCAGAACAATTTGTATAGTGGGGATGCTGAGAACCGTTGAACTAAACTGTAAACTCAGTATATGATGGAAACCACTTTAAGCCAGGGAGTGCGGCAACACCCCCAGCAGCTCTAGTTCCAGCACCTATGGCACTGTCTGCCAAACACAATTGAAGAACATCGTTCCAGCACATCTGCATAGTTTTTTGCATGTTAACCATATTTACATCACACAAGAATATTAACGATCAGTGAGTTACTTTTCCAAGACACCTTTTAAATAAATATCATGAAACAATGTGTAGGGTGCACTGAGCTGGTTAGGCCAGCTGAAACTCACTGCTACATACCAGAGAGCCCCTTGCTTTCTGGTATTGGGGTGTCACAGACATCCAATTTGCAGGAGACTATTTTGTAAAAAAAAAATACATTTTCTACTTAGAAAGTATAAGCATAAATATGGAAATGATTTAACCTGGAGCAAAAACTAAAATTCACGGGGGTAAGTATATATTGGGCAATAGATGCAGTTAAAGTGCCAAAATCATTTTAGAAATCTCCAAGCCCTCAGCTAGTGCAAATAAATGTAGCTTCACTGAAGTCAATGGAACCAAACAAAATTATACCAGCTGATGATCTGGCCCCTAGTTTGAGAGCTGGGGAGCAACTAAAATTAAAGTTCCACATGAGAGGAACCCATTAGCAGCTCTAGGAAATAAGGAATGTAGGCTGCATTTATACACTCACACACATCACAAAACAAACAAAATGCCCAAACAGCACATGTCATATAACAGACCATGATTGTGTGGAAATCCTAACTTTGAAGCTGCAGAAGCATATGAATACTGAAAATCAGGACTGGAGAAATAATGCACAAGTAATTCTAAAATCTCTTTATTAGGAATGAGGAAGTCCTATCCAAGATGTAGGATTCTTGTAAAGCCAATCCAATATTTATATTCCAGATCTTGGAAAATACTGGTCTAAGTAGGCTCTTGTAAGTTAGAAGACATTTTGGAAATCAGCTTAAACAATTGTTGAGGTGGTTTCTCTACAAAACTCAGGGCTTTCCTAAATTAGCTTGTGCTCTTGGGCATCATAGCTGCTATGACATGATCAAGAATGTATCTTTATGTTTTTGTGTGACACAAAGTCAGTTGCTGAATTTAAAATATTATAACTATGTTTGACTTTCTTGTTTGTTTGTTTGTTTGTTTATAGATTGACCTCCTTGTTCCTACAAAAGTGACTGGCATAATTACTCAAGGAGCTAAAGATTTTGGTCATGTACAGTTTGTGGGCTCTTATAAACTTGCTTACAGTAATGATGGGGAGCACTGGACCATCTACCAGGATGAAAAACAAAAAAAAGATAAGGTAAGATAATGAGGCAATTGATATTTGGGTTGCATTTACAGCAAGTAGTAACCTCAGTGCTGGTAGCCTGCAGGTTAATATGTACTGTCTGTTTTATGTGGATCTATATGCTTAGAGTTCCACAGATAAAAGTCAAGGTGAACAGAAAGGAATCATAAACCACAATGACATTCACTGATACTATAATATCGTACATATCTATGCAATGTGCCAGATCCAAAGCTATTAGATGCGGGACATAAAACTTTACAGTTCTCCATTTATTGAAATTATTTCTCCCTTGAACTCTGCAATAGAATGCATATAAAAAGTAGCTTGTTTGTGTTTTTGAGAACAGCAACCCTGCTGAGATTTTGATAAGTATATGATAAAATGTGCTAGCTATTTTGAAAAAATAAATACTTTTTTTTAATGTGCCTTTGTACCAAATGGTTTTGGGTGATTTTTCTGGTAATTAATCATTCTAGG
Source organism: Mauremys reevesii (assembly GCF_016161935.1). Classification (NCBI taxonomy): domain Eukaryota; kingdom Metazoa; phylum Chordata; order Testudines; family Geoemydidae; genus Mauremys; species Mauremys reevesii. The sequence continues at coordinate 50,475,976 of NC_052628.1, read as the reverse complement.
ATATCATATACCCACCCATATGCATTAATATTGCATCAGCGGTCTTAATATGCTTTAAAATAAATTAATTCCAGAACTCTTCCTTTTGCAAATGTTAATGGCAGATGTTAGAGAAAGGGCTGTTTTAAGGTGTTGAGTGCCATGTAATTTTATATCAACATAGTCTAAAGAAAAAAGAAGTGACAGGTCAAATTTTAATAATTGTCTCTCTTCATACTGCTCCAGGGATATGATCCTCACTATAGTAGTCACGTGAGGTGATCAAGGGGACACCACTATCAAAAACAAGCAAGATATTCATAAGTCACTCACATTCCTATTTTCTATGCAAGTCTGAGCTTTCAAAATAGTCTATTTAAAAATTCTCAAAGAGAGTCTTCAACTCAAGTGGTCATCAAAAAAAATCATTGTGTGTCTTCTTAACGATCCTTGAAGAGGTGATTGTTGTCTTTGTGATTTTTAGATAACTAATTAATTCCCCAATTAATACAAATATTTGATGTTCAAATAGCTTCTTATATTAGTAACCAGTTTTAGCAAGGTCACTTGATTCTATATTGGTACATAAAACGTATTACTACTCACACAGTAATGGTATTATAAGTTATTATTTTAGATTATTGCATTTAGATACAAAACATTTGCCAAAGAACATCACAAAAGAAGCTTTTGCATCTTAAGCATTTAGGGAATAAACAAACAGGTTTTCACATTTAAATTGAAACATAAGGTTAGAAGTAACCAAAAAAATTCTCCACTATACATATTTTCCTTAAAGTTAAACAAAGTTAAACTTTAGACTTTATAAAACAAATCAGTGTCACAAAGCATATTTCCAGAAATCTTTGTGAGTTTAAAACTGAGGTTTTTCTCAGTAGGGACAGGAGCGAGGGATGGGAGAGGGGAGAGGGAAGGGGTAACCAAAGACTCCCAAGTCAGCATTTATTGCCTTGAAAAAACAGGTGCCACACATCATTTTGCTTTCACATTGTAGAAAATAATATATTCACATCCCTTAACAAGGCAGTTGTAACCTTCATTTTTAGAAGACATTTCTATGGTAGTTTGCCTTTTAACCAAACAGTTCCCCAGATTACAATCTAGATTAATAGATTCTCACCCATCACACTTCAGGAACCACTGTGATCACCCTCTCTGTCCTCCTGTATAACATAGGCCATAGAATGTCCCAAAAATAATTCCTGGAGCAAATCTTCTAGAAAAAACATCTGATCTTGATTTAAAAATTGTTAGTAATGGAGAATCCACCATGATCCTTGGTAAATCGTTCAAATAGTTAATTACCCTTGTTGTCAAAAATTTAACACTTATTTCCCTCCTGAATTTGTCTAGCTTTAACTTCCAGCCATTGGATGATGTTATACCTTTCTCTGCTAGATTGAAGAGCCCATTCTTTTTAATTTTATAACATTCTAGCTTTTTTTAATCAAAATGTTGTGCAGTCAAAGGCTTTTCAGAAGTCTAAGTATATTACATCAACATTATTGCCTTTATTAACCAAACTTGTATTGTCATAAAAAAAAACATATCAGGATAGTTTGGCAGGATCTATTTTCCATAAACCCAGGCTGATTTGTACTTATTACATTATCTTGTCTGGGATCGATGTCAGCCTGACAGACAGGCCTATGATTACCTGGGTCGTCCTATTTAGCCTTTTTAAAAACTGGCACAACATTAGCTTTCTTGCAGTCTTGTGGAACTTCCCTAGTGCTCCATGACTCACTAAAAATCAACATTAATTGTCCAGCGAGAGCCTCAGCCTGCTCCTTTAAAACTCTTGGCTGTAAGTTCACTGAACCTGCTGTTTTAAAAATGTGTAACTTTAGTAGCTTCGGTTTAACATCCTACAGTAGATTTACCTACAATTCTCAGTTAAAACTCCTACCACATAGTCTATGCATGGGACAAACTGCAATAACTAACATTTAGATATATCTTTCTAACATAATATAAAATTCAAACTATATAGAATATTAAAGCAAAATAGACATTATAAAGCTGCATTCCAGAGTCTGTGCAATTGGACCTAGAAACGATATGTACAGGTTTATGGCCAAGACAGGGGCATTCTCTTTGATGCTTTTTGTGCCTCTCATTTTTTGGGAGAAAACAGATTTCCTAGGAGTTTTTTTTAATTAGTCCAAATGTTTAATTTAATAAAGTAAGCAACTATAAATATAAGCATGTATGCTATTGTTTTCCAAGCATTGTATGCATAAAAATAATTGTAAATATGTTCTAAAATTCAGTAAAGGCAAAGACAGGTTTATAATAATCAGAATGATATGTTATTATAATTACCATAATAACCATTTTTGCATCAATTTGGAGGTCTGTCCTCCCACAGGTGTTCAAGAGTAGGTTTAGTGATTGATTTATACATACGTATTTAATTTCTCTTTTTTTAAATTTCGAATGTTGTTCAGTGCACATTGACTTTATACTGGAGGCTGCAAACAGCTGAATTAATAGCATGGTCAAATTTTTATTATGGATTTGTTTACAATACATACACCGCTTACGGGAATCATTTTTTAAAAATGCAGACAGAATGGAAATTATTTATTAAAACATTCTCCTGGGTTATGGATAATTGGAACATAGTTACACTAATGGCCATTTATAGCATATATTTAGGTTCCAAATGGTTAGCAGAATGTCTTATTCTAGCAGTTGAAGTAACTGTTGCCTCAAGGTTTGAATGTTTTCAACAATTGTTGTGGTTTTTTTCAGGGTATTAAATGTTTCCACTTGTATTTATTATTTGTAGAACTTTTTTTTAATAAAAGGAACCATAAACATATCTCACACATGTCAATTGTATTTTCAGTTTTTGCATTCTATAAAAGAGCTTATGATACAAAATATGGTATATTCATATGAACAGTTTTGCTGACATGGAATTAGTGATAGTTTGCTTCTTGGGTAGACCCATTGATTTAAATTAATTGAAAGAGTCTATTCACTCAGCATGAGTAGGGTATCATAATCTGGCCCATATTGTTCTGTTTTAAGTCTTTCTTTCTCAAATATTATTGAGAACAAGATGGCAGATCTCAGTGGTTTTATCCTGTAGTGACTTTCTTTTGCAATAAATTCCAAGACTCCAGATAATAAAAGCAAAATCTGCCATTATAGCAATAAAACTGAAAAGGTACTGACAGATGTGGTTATGTATGTGTGTTTAGTATAATTGGTTGTCAGGTAAAAATAGGAAACAATAATTTCACCTTTCCTGGATGTACCATAAATCTATCCAAAATATCTGACAGTTACACCTCTACCTCGATATAACACTGTCCTTGGGAGCCAAAAATCTTACCGTGTTATAGGTAAAACCGTGTTATATTGAACTTGCTTTGATCCACTGGAGTGCGCAGCCCCCCTCCCCCGAGCACTGCTTTACCGCATTATATCTGAATTAGTGTTATATCAGGTGGCGTTATATTGAGGTAGCGGTGTACCAACATTAGTACTTCATACTCATATTAGTTTATAACCTTTGCATTATAAAAAGGAAATGTCTTTCAGAGACCAAACGTCTAATAGCAAAGTACTGCATTCATTACAGTGAAAAAGAGAACATGCATTCAAGCTTACTCTAACTTTGCTCCTTGGTGTAGTAGCACAGAAAGAGACAGCATCAAGAAATACTGAGCTGCACTCATGGGGGGAACAGAAGAAAAATAGTTTGGAACTAAAACAGAATCCGACCAGCCTTTGCAGAAGAACCAATTTTGAGGATGTCCACAGGATTTGGCCCAAAATGTATAAATATTTTCAAGGATGCTTTACTGCACCAAGCAAAACTTACTGATGTTTCCGTTTTTTCTACCATGGCCTGACAGCTTTATGATAGTCTTGATGTGAACTTATCCTGAGTAGGATAGGATTGCCATATCCTTTGAGAGTCCCTATAGATTTTTGCTTCCCATTACTGGTGATTAGTAACCACCTGCCATCATTTTTCCGACACTCAGTTGTCTAACCTTTATTTACTATTTCAGGCAATTTACACAGTTCTAATGTCTTCCACGGCCAACTGGCTGCCCAATGGTCCAATGTCTTAGGAAGAAAAAATAATGCCAGAAATGGAAGAAAAGGGAACACAATCCCCAAGGGAGACCTGCTCTTCAGCCCCAAACAAAATCTGTCACTTCATACGATTAATAAAGATCTAAAAACCCATTAAAATATATATACTGTACATTCAATATATATGTAAAGTGCTGATCACCACTTTTCACATTCAGCCAATAAATAAATAAATTAGATGTTTCAAAGAGAAGGAAATGTGGTTTTTTAGCTTTAGGTTTCAGTGATGCACACTTTTAAATGGAAAACCTGTGAAAGCAAGAACAGTAGCACCTGCTGCTTCTGTCTGGCTTCTGACATTTTAACTGCCAGTCATCTCAGTTTAAACCTACACTGAGTTCATCTAGAGATGCAAACTAAAGGGTACTGGAAAAAATGCATCTTTAAAAATTACGCCTTTCTTGGTCATTGTAAGTAGTTAGAATGAAACCTCTGGGATATATTAATGTTTTCCCTGCAGTCAGGAATTACTGAAGTTTAAGCAACTTACATATGTGAAGAAAGTGTATTTTAGAACGACTGGAGTAAAATAGTTATCTTGTTTTTCTCAGCTAGAGGTCAGTAGCTTACTATATCTCTTATGGCAAGGCCACTAATACCAAGCATGAGCAGATTTAATTTTTTTTTAATCACATTCTGAATGTGATTTTTAAATTGCCTCCCGTGCGGTAGATAACCTAGAGGCAATTGTAATGTCAAATGGAGGTCTAAAGATTGCATTTTTCTTGATAATATGTAAAGACCCACACTTTTAAAGGAGCCTCAGTTCAGCTTTGAAATTTACATCCAGAATTTGGCACCGTCAATCCTGATCAGAAATTGCAGGAACAATTAATTGCAGACAGAGATTATAATATTTAAATGTAGGCCCAATTTCTGGGCAAATCAGGTAGTTAGCAATATAAATGGTATAATCTACACTTCTAGTAAATCTCCTTAGCAACTGATTGCACAGGCTAATTGCAAATGTGAAATGACATGCTATTATATATTTTTTTTAAAATTGGCCTATTTTCTGTAATAATTTTGCTTAATTTTCTTTTGTCAAATGTATAATTATTTTAATACTCTACTTATATTTATAGATTTATCACATTCTCTTTGTGCATAAAATACAGGTTATGGATACATTTTAACAATATTTTACACATTTTCAAATTTAGTACTTGATTTGCCTATGTATAGTATAATTGTTAATACCAAAGTTGTGAGAATATAGGAGAACTTTTCAGGCACTCTGGTTTTCGTTTTCAAAATTCTGCAGGTTTAAAAGTCCAGTGCAATGTTGATTAGTGATAACAGCAAATGTAAAGCAAAGTTTTTTAAAAAACATTTATTTGCATTTGGCATGTTGTATGGAAAGGGGTATTGTATATTATCAAGTACCAGGTAGTTTCAGCACCAAAATAACTAAAAATATTTAGTCTAGAGAAACAAGAAATGGTATCCCACTCTTACTAATTATGCTTTTTATTGACAGTTCAGGGATGCAACTCCCACTGTTGTAACTTAAGATATTAACAAGTTCTCCTGTTAATCACTATGTGGTCAGATCACATATTCATGGAGAGGAGATGGGGGCTAAACATTGATAATCATAGAAATGATGAGATTTAATTTATTTAAGATTCTTATTATTTGCTAATTGGCTTGTTTTAAGACAACTTCTTACCTGACTACTTCTTCTAATTAACTGATTTAAAACACTTTCCTTGATTCCCTAGGATTTAGTTAAGATTGCTTATTTTACCCATTGATAAATTGTTTCACATTATAATGATAACCTGGCAGGATCCACTTGTAAACAAAATTATTTTGCTCACCCATGAACAGTTTCTATTTTCCTATGAGGCATCAAATCTGGGCTCATAATAATTTGGGGAAATAAGACATTGGTCTCAATTTACCAAGAATAAAGGGCCCACCATTTTAGTCACAGGGGTCTTTAAATACCTTCATGGAGATTGCAATTAAAACCAAGCAAAATAATCACAATTATTAACCATGGCTATTTTATTATTAAAGAAAGAAAAATACAGCATTAAACAAAATAACACAAATGACAAACTGGTTACTTCTGACAGGGTCTTAGTGTGCTTCTTTGTGGAGAGCTTTGACCAAAGATTACACTTTTGAGAGTTAACCCAGCTTTTGGTGTGGCACTTTTCTCATGGTAAACTGAGACCAAAGTCTTATTTCTTAAAATAATCATGGGTCCAAATTTGATGTAAATTTCAACACTCCAATAAACTCATTCCAAGAGTTTTCAAACCTAATCCCTTGGTAGTGCATTTGGCTACTTCCATCTCACTATGATGAAGTCTTGGTTGTCATCTGGGCTAGAAGTTTGCCTTTTATCTGTTCTCTTCTTTGTCTTCTTAGCTGTCTGTGGTAGCTTGCTTGTAGAGATGCACGGGATGAGTTGAGGAGTGCTTGAACAGAATAGCAGAGAGTGGGAGTAATGGATGCTCACTTCAGAATTTTATACTCTTCTGCTTCCTATTTTCATGAAATTTCAGTCTTGTTTATATTCATAGTTGATTGCTGTAATCCTTTCACTGGCTCCATTCCTTCGTGGGTTGTTTTTGATGACACCTTCAGGTCCTGAATATTCAGTATACTTCATGAATGTGCCACACACTTCTAATGGCCTTTGTTCTCTTGTGGCTGGAAAGCCTCAGATAATATTTATAGTTATAGTTTTAAAAATTGTTTTTATTCAGTCCATTTTTTGAAATATTTCTTTAGTTTTATTAGGGTTTAACAGGAAATGAAATTCCACTTTTAAAAATTCCAAATACTCTTTTTATATAAAAGTTTTTAGTTCAAATAGTCTTTTAAAATTAAAAAATTATCTTAAATAGTTATTAAAGAAGTTGATGATTCTTCATAATTTTTGGAAAATGATTCTTTTTGTCTTCCTCAGTTGGGTAAGGGGGTTGCTTATGTATTAATTAATTCCCCATTCAGTTTATGTTCATCACTGGCAATCTTATTGTGCCACCAAAACTTTTGGCATCCATGTGGTTGCCGGACTTGTAGTGGCTTCAGAATTTGTTGGTCTTCCATTCTAATATGTCCAGATCAAGAAAATCACTGAAACTGAACCAGTGCTGGGTTCAGCTTTAAATATCCTCATTTCCGATGTTGTTCTGCCACTTGATTTGGAGCAGCTGATGAAGATGACGAGAATCAAAAACATCAATCCAGTGTTCTTTAGCCTTCCTCAGCATCCACATTTCACTTCAGTACAATAGAGTTCATATAAGCATAGTTCTCTAGATCTGCCATTTCATAGCAAGTTTGATGTCACAGTGACCTGACAGAGGCCACTGAAGGGTCTGAAACCATGGCAGCAGCAGGTGCTCTGCAAGTGTCCTCAACTTTCTGCCACTCTTCAAATGGAAGAGGGACTGCAGACAAAGAACAATTGAAGATTGTCTTGAAATGATCTTTCTATCAATGTAACTGATCTTGCAGACTCTGGCTGATGCTGCCTATCCAGATTCTTTACTGGAGAAGCTGGTGCCACCTTCCCCTGAAAATACTGTGGGGTGCCAATGATGGACATAAACTGAATATGCAGCCAGACCACCTAGGCATCTCAGCAAAGACTGATCCAGGTGGTGTTCTGTCTGCAAGGAGGATACATCCCTGTGGGATTTGCCAGGATGATGATGGTAAATCCCCATTAATATAAATATTCAATATTTAAATGGCTTTTTATATTAGTAATTAGTTTAGCAAGGTCATTAGATAGCAATGATATTAGGATATTACATTACAAGCTTTGCATTTAGCTAGCACATCTGCAATTTTGCATTTCAGAAGGGCTTGCCATCTCAACATTTAAAAAACAAACAAGGTTTTCTCCAAAAAAAAATTCAAGTATAAACTTTTTTGTAGGGTTTCCTGGATGTTGATTTCGTGGCTGTTGATTACAAAAGTGTATGTGTTCTGATAACACATTCCTATGCATTTCTCTCTTTCTCTCTATCTTTAAACATCCTCTTGAAATCAGGACCTAGCTATTTTGCAGGTCTGTTGTATAAGACATATCAGCTGATGTTTTAGACAAGAGATGTGTCCTGTTATGTGATAAGGCAATCTGGTTGGTTGGTTTGTCTTCTGACCCAACATTTCTTAGAGTTATGACTGACTCTCATTCCAGATAAGACAGAGGTAATGATAGTTGTTTGTTTTGAAGTATCTAGAGAATATTGTGGAGATGATGTCTAGCCAACATGATGGGGTTTGCCTATCTCGTCTCAGTTTTGGGGTATTCATGGATCTTTGATTACTTCAGATGAATTGGATGCCAAAAGTGCATCTTCATCAGTGTTGAAGAGAATGATTATTACACCTCTACCTCGATATAACGTGACCTGATATAACACGAATTCAGATATAACACGATAAAGCAGTGCTCCGGGGAGGGCAGGGCTGAGCACTCCGGTGGATCAAAGCAAGTTAAATATAACGTGGTTTCACCTATAACATGGTGAGATTTTTTGGTGCCTGAGGACAGCATTATATCGAGGGAGAGGTGTACTATTTCTCGCTACAGCTATCTATGCCTTTGTCACCTCCAGAATGGATTGTTGTAAGAACTTGCCTGGAGGTTAACCTTCAATACAACTCAGACACTACAGCTTGTGCAGAATAAAACTGCCCTGTTGACCGCAGGGAACTTATTGTATCAGTTCAAAACTCCAGTATCCTTTAATTTAGTTCCAAGTGTAAATCAAAATGTTGGCCTTGCTCTTTAAAACTACAGGCGAAATACTCATCTGGTGAAAATTGATTTAGCTCAGTTGTCTTCAATAGAGCTATACCAATTCCACAAGATGAGTATCTGGCCCTATAAATTTTAGGTCATACCTTCACCATATAGTTCATGTCCTGCCATCCTAAGAAATGGCTTTTGTCCCCACACACTGTGATGACAATTGAGAAGAAATTATGTGCTTATGTTGACAGTACCCACACTTGAATCTGAGTGGGTATTTTCCCAGGGAAATCAGGGCTTTGAAATGTTGTAATAATCCCAATTTCTGAAGATTACTTTTGACTTTGAACCTGCCAGTTTGAACAATTCACAAACTCCATTTAAAGGAGTAAATTCCCATCAAGTGGCATCACTAGCCATTTCTGGATAAAAAATACTACATGATTGCCTTTCTGTGTTTTGCCTATTTGGAAATGATTATCTCCCTTGAACCCATTACAAATATGATAAAAATAAAGGACACATAATAATTTTGGAAATCAGGTACATTCCAGCCATGAAAGTTGCTTTTGTGTGTGTGCGTACATGAGAGAGACAGAGAGATACATACATAGAAATATATATGTTTGCATGTGTCTGGGTCCTGAAATGCATATACTTACATTCATCTAAACCTTAAAAATACAAACAAAAACAAACAGAAGGGAAATTGAAAAAAAGAGGTTAGATTCATTGTAGGAGCCCATTATTTTTTCTGCTAGTATGGTATTCTTCACCAGAAAAGTTACATTTTTGAGCCATCTAGTGTTGGAAAGGCAAACATCCTTATGGTCATTCCAATCTCTTTTGCCTACCATTTGTGGGCATCACATGCCATCTCCATGTAAAGATCCACACTCCACCCCACTCCTGACTCTAAGCCTGTTACTGGCATAGTGCTATAGGAGAAGCAGAAAGGAGGTGGCCAAGAGTGAAACCTTTATGAGCACTCTGAAGAATAAACATGCTAGTGTCAGGGAAAGAATTGCTTTTTCTCTCTGCATATGTACATATAGATATCTATGTCTATAGGGTAGATACATAAATGGAAATAAAGACCTGTTGCCCAATCCAGCACACTGCCTCATCATCTTCCATTGGAGTCAACAGAATTAATACCCAACCAATATCTGCCAGTGATAGCACAGTTGGTAGAGATGTTTAAAAATACTTTTGCTGATTCCTATCTAGTCTCTGAATCATAGAATATCAAGGTTGGAAGGAACCTCAGGAGATTATTTAGTCTAACCTGCTGCTTAAAGCAGTACCAATCCCCAGACAGTTTTTTGCCCCAGATCCCTATAATGGCCCCCTCAAGGATTGAACTCACACCCATGGGTTTAGCAGGCCAATGCTCAAACCACTGAGCTATCTCACTCTTTGTGACTAAAAGTGTTACTTAAAAAAAAAGAAGTAGCTTTTCAAATTTACAAATGCAGTGTCTGCTGAGTGTATCACCTTTAGTTAATTTGAAATATATAAATTAGATGCTTTAAACAGAAGGGAATGCGGCTTTCAAGCATTATTTTTCAATGTAACATGCTTTTAAATAATAATTTTAAAAAAGGTTTGAAAGAAGGAACAGTATCCCTGCTCCCATTTTAACTGCTGCCAGTCAGCTGAGTTCTGATCTACACTGACTCCAACTCTAAATAGAAGCAGCACTAACATTTTCTTTTTAGCTAGATCTAATCCAAGCAGGAATGCATTTCCAATAGAGGGTCCATATCAGATATTTTGCTTGGCACAGAAATATTGCAATAGGCAATATATTAACAACAACATTGTTTTGGGGACTGATTGTCAATTTTTAGTCTCTCTTCTTCCCCCAGCATCATAAATATAATGGTGCCTAGAATTGTTTTCAAAAAATCTTTATTTCTATGGCCAAGCCACCACTTTAATCTAATTTTGGTTTATACCTGACATGTAAACCACAAAGGTCTTCTGTGGGGAGTTAGAATCCATGCACACCTGTTCTTTCTGCACATTCACTGACACTCTACCACAAACATTCCCTCCCACTGCAATTGCTTAGTCAAAGGTTGCCTGAGGCTGACGTGCCCCATAAAAGAGATACTAGCTCTGAGCTTGAGAATAAAGCATAAACAATTCACAATACATTATTTAGCTATAATTCAGTTTTTTCCAGTTTATTTTGTATTTAAACATTTCTTCTAAATTATTAAGTTTTGTTATAAGGTATTTGTTTAGCTTTTAAAAATATGAGTCATCTTACATTGTCAGTATTTAGATTTGTTTTTTGTGCTATAAAAGCATTGTTAACTCTATTGAAAATTTCAGTAACTGCTGAAAGCAAGGCAACTTAATTGTATACCCCAGTTATAGATAAAGGGCACATTTTACGATAAAAAAACCCCAACATTTTATTGAAGCAGAGCATCCCATGCTATATTTTCCAGGTTTTTAGTCTCATTTGAGTAGGCTCCAATTATTCAGCTCTGAAGGGCGAGGACACAGGAGCCAGATACACATTCAGTATACTCGCACATACTCTCTCACATAATTGCATGTGTCCTTGTTAGAGCAGCTGTCTTTCATGTTGTCATATTGTATGCCGCTGTCAGATACGTTACACTTAACAAAGGCAAAGTTCTGCTACTGTTACCCACACTAAGTAATACTTTACTCCATAAGGAGCCACACTGATCTCACTTGGACTACTTGTGGAGTAAACTACTCTTCAGCATGAGTAAGAGTGGTAGAATCTGGATAAAAGAACATGAAAAGTTATTAAGAAGTTTTTAAAAGTTCACTCACCCATAACAATTAAAGCACTGTATTCCAAATTATTTTCTTGAGGTTTTTCTCATGTGGCTGACAGAAAACTTTGAGAGGTAATCAAAGGATGTGAAAGCCAGAACACAATTTATCTTTCCTTCTTTTTCCGCAATAGAGGGCACACACAGGTCCTACGTCCATTGAAGTCAATAGAAAACTCCTTTTGACTTCAGTGGTCTTTGGCTCAAACAAAGAGAATGATGGAAAACAATTGAATGTGTAGAGCTGTTACAATTCATGCATCTTTGGAAGCAAGTTGAAGAGTTGAAACCCTTGGATCCAATAATATCGCTTTATTTATTGAGCATTTTTTTTACACATGGGATGTTGTTCCAGTTGCAAATTTAAGTTTTTGAATATGTCAAACAATGGTGCCATAATGGTCAATAGTCATTTTAAACAAACATTGACGTCAGTCATTTAAATACAAAATTAATTCCCTAAAGGTATTTGCCTTGGTCCATCTCAACAAATTAATTGCTTATCAATGAAACTTGAATAAAGATGAACTAAGATGAATTCTAGACTTGCCAACTTTAATGTGAACTAGCAAATCAGAAAATAGCCTTGGAGATGGGTTCTATATCAAGCTGAAAAATGTTCTGCACTCCAGACTTAAACATATTATTTTTGCTCCAAGTACAAGCAAACATGCCAATGAACTAGAAAAAGAACTTCCCTAACTCTTATTTCCATGTTTCAGAGTAGCAGCCGTGTTAGTCTGTATCCGCAAAAAGAACAGGAGTACTTGTGGCACCTTAGAGACTAACAAATTTATTTCAGCATGAGCTTTCGTGAGCTACAGCACACTTCTTCGGATGCATAGAATGGAACACACAGACAGGAGATATTTATACATACAGAGAACATGAAAAGGTGGAAGTATGCATACCAACAGGAAGAGTCTAATCAATTGAGATGAGCTATCATCAGCAGGAGAAAAAAAACTTTTGAAGTGATAATTAAGATGACCCATAGAAGGTGTGAGGAGAACTTAACATAGGGAAATAGATTCAATTAGTGTAATGATCCAACCATTCCCAGTCCCTGTTTAGGCCTGAGTTAATTGTGTCTAATTTGCATATTAATTCAAGTTCAGCAGTCTCTCTTTGAAGTCTGTTTTTGAAGTTTTTTGTTGCAAAATTGCCACCTTCAAGTCTGTCACTGAGTGGTTAGAGAGGTTGAAGTGTTCTCCCACTGGTTTTTGAATGTTATGATTCCTGATGTCAGATTTGTGTCCATTTATTCTTTTGCGTAGAGACTGTCCGGTTTGGCCAATGTACATGGCAGAGGGGCATTGCTGGCACATGATGGCATATATCACGTTGGTAGGTGAACGAGCCCCTGATGGCGTGGCTAATGTGATTAGGTCCTATGATGGTGTCACTTGAATAGATGTGTGGACAGAGCTGGCATCGGGCTTTGTTGCAAGGATAGGTTTCTGGGTTAGTGTTTATGCTGTATGGTGTGCGGTTGCTGGTGAGTATTTGCTTCAGGTTGGGAGGCTGTCTATAAGCGAGGACTGGCCTGTCTCCCAAGATCTGTGAGAGTGAGGGATCATCTTTAAGGATAGGTTGTAGATCTTTGATGATGCGCTGGAGAGGTTTTAGTTGGGGGCTGTAGGTGATGGCTAGTGGCGTTCTGTTATTTTCTTTGTTGGGCCTGTCCTGTAGTAGGTGGCTTCTTGGTACTCTTCTGGCTCTGTCAATCTGTTTTTTCACTTCAGCAAGTGGGTATTGTAGTTTTAAGAATGCTTGATAGAGATCTTGTAGGTGTTTATCTCCGTCTGAGGGATTGGAGCAAATACGGTTGTATCTTAGAGCTTGGCTGTAGACAATGGATCGTGTGGTGTGTCCTGGATGGAAGCTGGAGGCATGTAGGTAAGTATAGCAGTCAGTGGGTTTCCGGTATAGGGTGGTGTTTATGTGACCATTGCTTATTAGCACAGTAGTGTCTAGGAAATGGACCGCTTGTGTGGATTGGTCTAGGCTGAGGTTGATGGTGGGATGGAAATTGTTAAAATCACGGTGGAATTCCTCGAGGGCTTCTTTTCCATGAATCCAGATGATGAAGATGTCATCAATGTAGCGCAAGTAGAGTAGGGGAGTTAGGGAACGAGAGCTAAGGAAGCGTTGTTCTAAGTCAGCCATAAAGATGTTGGCATACTGTGGGGCCATGTGGGTACCCATAGCAGTGCCACTGACTTGAAGGTATATATTGTCCCCAAATGTGAAATAGTTGTGGGTGAGGACCTTTTCATGTTCTCTGTATGTATAAATATCTCCTGTCTGTGTGTTCCATTCTATGCATCCGAAGAAGTGAGCTGTAGCTCACGAAAACTCATGCTGAAATAAATTTGTTAGTCTCTAAGGTGCCAAAATTACTCCTGTTCTTATTTCCATATTGTTGGTCAATTACACTGCTTTCATCTAATTAAGAATTAGATGTAATTTTGTTTTCATCTAATGCATCTTTCTTTTCCCCAATTTTGCATGGAGATCTGCATGGGTGGACCTATACACCAGTACAGACCCCTTTGTTTTCAGTGAGGCTCCTCATTGGTGCAGGATTCTTCAGGTAGAAAGGTCCTTTCAGGGTCAGACCTATAGTTCATTTTACCTTGTGATCTACATCTTCCACAGTAAAAAACTAAATTTTTCATCAGCTCTGTGGTGTGAAATTTTTGCAGTGTTTTTTATACTTGATAACCATCAGCGCTGGGTAAAGTATTTTGAAATTTCAACCAATATTTTGTGGAAAACTTTTAAAAAATTGCAATAAATTATTATTATTATTATTATTTTTCATCTGTCTCTATTTATCATTGTTGGCTTATTTAATTCTTCAATGGGGAGAAAAACTATAGGGCTTATGCTAGTACCATTGTTACTTTTAGCTTGAAAGTTTTGAGGTCTTTTTTGCTACAGTACAAAACTTAAAGAAACTTAAAGTCAGAAGCAATCTTGTTATCCCAAAGCATAGCAGTCAGTGGGTTTCCGGTATAGGGTGGTGTTTATGTGACCATTGCTTATTAGCACAGTAGTGTCTAGGAAATGGACCGCTTGTGTGGATTGGTCTAGGCTGAGGTTGATGGTGGGATGGAAATTGTTAAAATCACGGTGGAATTCCTCGAGGGCTGATTTATCTAATCTAGCTGATTTATCTAATCAATACTGCACTCAGTCTACGAATGGTCTCCTATGATAAATATATTTTTTCATTAGCCCTTAGTGTTGTTTTCTCAGTAGTCTATCTCTCTAGTCTAATGTAATCTATTTTAACTACACATGCACTTGTAATGTGCCTATCTCTATAGTAACTAGGTGCCAGTTTATCATTTATCATATCAAGTTTATCTGTTTGCCAGAAGCTGGGAATGGGTGACAGGGGATGGATCACTTGATGATTACCTGTTCTGTTCATTCCCTCTGGGCACCTGGCATTGGCCACTGTCAGGAGACAGGATACTGGGCTAGATGGGCCTTTGGTTTGACCCGGTATGGCCGTTCTTATGTATTTAAGGTGCCAGATTGATAGCACTTCAAAAAGATGTTTTATGTTCAAGGGATATATACAGCATGGAAAGCAGTGTACATTTTCTTATGCTATTTTGTAAATATTTCGCATGAAAGGACCACCTTTAGGGCTGAGAGGATAGTTTAGTCCAGTGGTTCTCAAACTAGGGCCGCTGCTTGTTCAGGGAAAGCCTCTGGTGGGCCAGGCCAGTTTGTTTACTTACCATGTCCTCAGGTTCGGCCAATAGCAGCTCCCACTGGCCACTTCCTGCAGCCCCCATTGGCCTGGAGAGGCAAACCGCGGCCAGTGGGAGCCACGATCAGCCGAACCCACAGATGCAGCAGGTAGACAAACCAGCCCAGCCCACCAGGGACTTTCCCTGAACAAGCAGCTCCCTAGTTTGAGAACTACTGGTTTAGTCCCTCATGCATTCAGTCTTTGGCATCTCTGTTAAAACTTCCTTGTCCATACTACCACAGTAAGTCAACTTAAGTTACACTACTCCAGTTAGGTGAATAATGTAACTGGAATCGATGTGGATTAGGTCAGTTTAGGTGTCTACACTGCACTGTGTTGATGGGAGACGCTCTCCCATTGACTTCTCTCAGAGAGGTGGAGTACTGGAGTCGACCAGAAAGCATTATGCTGTCGATTTAGTGGGTCTTCACTAGACCCACTAAATCAACACCCGCTGCATCGATTGCAGCAGAGCCTATCTACCGGTAAGTGAAGACATGGCCTGAATGCCAGTTGTCATAGAGTACCTGTCCAGTAGGAAAGAACTAAAACCACTATTTCATTTTTTATAGGACACTGAAAAGCCAATAGATATTGCTTTTCTACCTTTTCACCGGTGTTTAGGTGAACACAAAAAGTGAATTTGTCAAAGTTTGAAGGGAATGAAGAACTTCCAAATATGCTGAAAATTCCCTCTCAAAATATCTTTCTCATCTTTCCAACAGAAAAACAATCTTTAAAATAAATGTGTGGCTATTGTGACTTAAGGAAAAAATCCTACACTGTTTTAACACAAACTAGAGTCAATATATTGATTTATAGTTTGGTTTACCCTAGCTAAAAACAAAACAAAACAGAAACCCACCATATGTGAGCTGCACAGTATTCAGACTTTTTGACTCAGTCAGAGCTTTTTTTCACTAACCAATACCATTTTTCCATTTCCTGACATTTTGATCATCAGTGAATTCATAGCAAAATAGGTTCACTAGTGATTAAATAAAATATCTACCCCGCTTCAGTGATGTCCTACTGTGTGAATAGGGTGACCAGACAGCAAGTATGAAAAATCGGGACAGAGGGTGGGGGGTAATGGAAGCCTATATAAGAAAAAGATCTAAAAATCGGGACTGTCCCTATAAAATCAGGACATCTGGTCACCCTATGTGTGAAACAATATGATTTACCAAATTTATCTCAACATCCAGTGTATGCCAAAAATGCTAAGTCAGAAAGGTATTTAATTTTAAAATGTTAGTAATTTTGATACAACTTTAGAGCAAGGCTGCAGATATCAGCTGTGCCGCAGATTAGCCAATGGGTAAGATCAGTCAACTGCTACAAACCAAAGCCATCTGTAACAGGGAGTTCTGGGATGACTGAAGTCAAAAGCCATTGATTTCAGAGTTTCCATGATTTCACCCATGGAGTGACGGAAATATTTGCTTGATGTTTCAGTCTTATTTTTGCAGTTTAATATTAGATGGATGAGCTAAAAGGCTGGGGGGAATTCAGGATGGGATTTTCAAAAGAGCTTAGGTGAATTCAGAGCTCACGTACTATGCTGAGTCAATAGGAGTTGTGTTCCTAAATCACTTAGGCGCTTATTAAAATCCCACCCTCAATGGTTAGCATTTAGCATTTGACTGTAATATAAAAAGAAAAAATGTGTGGAATATTTTAAATGTTATATGGAAGGAACATAGAGAGAGAGAGAGAGAGTAAAATCATAGTAATATAAGAAAATGTTAATATTTAAAATTGTGGTAGAAAATTAGACTATATAGTTGATCCTGTGAGGCTGCTATTGAAGGCAATGGGAATTTTGTTATTAAATGTAATGGGAGCAGGATCAAGTTCTGTCAGAGTATCCTTGTATTTGAAAAGAATGATTAACATGCACCTATTTGGAATTAAAGTTGAAACTTTTAAAATGATTACTAATAACTAATTAATGATTAATTAGATGACTAGGCTAACCAGAGGGATGGATAGTCCAACAATCAGGTTGTTAGCCTCGTACTTCGTAAAGCCAAGTTCAATTCTTAACCCCACCACAGATTCTTGTGTGACCTTAAGGCCATCTTTTAAAGGTATTTAATCACCTAAATATACAGGTGGGCATTGAGTAGGATTTTCAGAAGTGCCCAGGCACCTAACTCCTATTGCTTTCAATGGGAGTAGGTACCTAGGTGCTTCTGAAAATCCTACTAAATGCCCACCTGTATCTTTAGGTGCCTAAAAACCTTTAAAATCTAGCCTCTAGTCTCTATCTGCATGTTTCTCATCTGTGAAATGGGGAGGGTAGTATTTCCCTGCCTCACAGAGGTGTTGTGAGGATAAATACATTATAGATTATGAAACACTCAGATATTATGGTAGAGGTGACCATGTAAGTACCGTAAATAGAAATAAATATAACAATGGCTCACCCTGTAGATGGCTAGAAGTCAAATTTATCCCTAGAGTGAGTTAGCTCATTCCCCACTGACTTAACTGGTAGTTTCACCTTCTTACTTCATTTGTGAATTTGGGGTAAATTTTCACCCTACAATCTTACCAAATTTTAATCCCTATTATCAAATTTCTCCTGTATACCTTGACTCAGTCCCCTCATAAAGAACAAAGAGGTTCTTGACTCAAAAGGCTAAGTGACAAGACCTTAATCACTTGAGATACAGTTAAATTCTCCCATCAAAGCACTTTAAACCTGCCTCTCACAATCCTCCTCCTGTTACTCAGCCTCATGCTTGGTCCACCTTCTGCCTCTTCCCCTTGCCTTTGCCCTCCTTGCCTCTCCTACTTCTATATTTATGTCTCTGTATTCCTTCAGCCTCTGGACATGTTTTCTTACAAGTTTCCTGCTCTTTACAGAACATAGTGCTATAGTAGAGGGTGCCACAGAGTCCATGTTCAGGATTGGAGCATGTTAGCAGGAACACATACAGTGTGAACTTTAAGTTGGAATTGAGTTTGGTTTGTCCTCTGATTTTTGAACTCTTGCGTTTGGCAATGCTGGCATTTGCCATTTGGGCTGTACTACATCAGATTGCTGCATCACTTCTTGGGGTCCAGCCCCAGCTA
Organism: Mauremys reevesii; assembly: GCF_016161935.1. Classification (NCBI taxonomy): domain Eukaryota; kingdom Metazoa; phylum Chordata; order Testudines; family Geoemydidae; genus Mauremys; species Mauremys reevesii. Next base: position 50,457,450 of record NC_052628.1, on the reverse strand, counting down.
GCCAGACATTCTGAAACTGTGGCTGATGAACTACTGGTGACCCATGGAGACTTATAGTGGTCCACAAAGAGTTGGTTGGTCACATGATGCTGGTTCTTTATCTTATGTCCAACAGCTAAATCACATTCCAAGATGCTAGAAATACATTATTTCTTAATATTAATTTTTCATGTAGGCAGTGGTAGTGCTGTAGTTGCCAGAGGGACATTATGAATAGGAAGAGAGACAGTCCAGCAATTGCAAGTAGGAGGGGGAAAAGTCCACACTTTGGAAAATGTTTGTGAACCCTTGCTCTAAGCAAAGCTGATGCAGTCATGCAACACTCCCCAGTTGGGAAATTGACCTTATTTCAGCATGACATGTTTTCTGTTTTTGGTATCTGGGATAATTATAAAAAGCACTTTCCTGAGGCTCGAAGTAGACAGTAAACTTACTAAAATACTGTTATAAATTAATTCAATTGTATTATTTATGCAATTATTGACCAGGTTCTTTTTGGAGACCTTTTTAAGCCTTGCAAGGAGTAGCTCCTAGCTGAGAAAAAGACGCTGTTGCAGTATTGGGAAACTGTCCTTTCCTAAGTCAGAATATTTTCCAGTTACTTTGGGAAAATATACAACTTTTATCAGCTCTTTTTCTTCCATGAGTTCGTATTCACGAAGGGCAACACAGGCATAAATAATAATTTTTAATTCTTACATTCTAGGTTTTCCAGGGAAATTTTGACAATGACACACACAGAAAGAATGTCATTGACCCACCAATCTATGCCCGGCACATAAGGATCCTCCCTTGGTCATGGTATGGCAGGATCACTTTACGGTCAGAGCTGTTGGGCTGCACAGAAGAGGACTGAAGAGGATCTCTGTTTGACAACACAATGCTCTATATTCCTAAAAGTATCTCTGTAGAAGAAACTGTGCAAAACCTGTAGGAAGTTGAATGGGTTTTTCATGAAAAAGTGCTCACTTTTTGGTAGGCCGCTAACTGTCTTTTGTAATGAGGTCTAAGCCTGCCCTTTAAAGGATCCAACCTGATTCTGCCCTTTAAATCTGTTACAGTATTGTCCCTTTCGCTGTGCAATTACCTTTCTCGTTTTCTTCTGAGTTGTTCACACTAGTTGAAATGTGTTAGGAGAAGAACAGCAGCATCCTTTTTACAAGGAAGGAGAAACGGCATGAAAAAGATCATTTGCAGCTTTAGAAACCCTGGGCTGACACATTGTTTGCAAATCGCACTGTCATCTTACTTGCAAAAAGAGATACTGCAGCTTTTAGCAATAAGTTTTATCTGGGATGACTGCATTATATTGTTTCCCTCGTGCCTATCAGACATTGTCAGTATTTATGACACACATTTTGGAAGATACTCTGTGGTATATGGTACTTGTGATGTTGCAAACTACCTTTCATTACTTTTATTTAAACTACAGAGTCCATGCAACTGCATTTTGCTTCCATTCAGTTTATTTTATGTTATGTATGCTGTGGACATAGTCACTGTCTTTTTTACTTTAATCTCATTGCTAGCATTGTTTTCTTTAAAAGAACTGACCCGTTTGTACATGGAACAAAATCTATTATCAGTATATTACAGAGTTAATGACTTTGTTAAAGCAAAGTTTATGAATTCAGTTTGCAATTTTATTTTTCAAGAAGGCTGAGATTAGACACTGTGGACCAAATTCAAGGCCCAAGTACTTTTAGCATGGAAACAGATGTACATCTATGCTGCAAAAACAGCATTAATAGGCGCCCATATTCTGACTTGCTCAGGGGTGGGCATGCAATCTGCACAGAGCTGCCCAGGAGGTTACTTAGCTCAGAAGCCTCCTTAGTCTTAGTGAGGGAGGGTGCATGTGAGATCTGGGAGTAGATGCTAATATACACGGCTCACTTTTCCTAGCCCCGGCACTGCCCTGGCATGCTCCCTCTATGGTGCTGGCCAGGAAGTTCTTGCAAAATGTGAACTCAACAGTGTCAGAGGAACATGTAAATGTTGGGCTCTTCAGATCCCCTCCTGACTATAGCATGTCAGTGAGTAATGTGAGGCTTGAATTTGTCCCTGTTTGTTCACTGTATGCCATTTTTGCCCCTTTTCGATCAAGTGGCTATTCAAAGTTCAGTGCTCTGGCCCCTGGGGATGTTACAGTAGGGAGTAAAAATTGATGTAGACTGATATTTTCTTTGACACAATCTTTATTATTTAGAAGGAATGTACAAGATCCTGCTTCTCCGAATGCAGGAGGAATCAGAAACAAAAGAATAGTTTCTTAGCTTACAACTCCAAGTCTCTTTAGCCAAAACCACACCCACAGACCTCTCTCTCTCTAGCTTTTTTTCCAGGGTCATACACCTTGTTCACAGGCTGCTGCTTGGCATTCTCCCATTTTGCCTGTGTCTCTCCGTTTCTGTTCTCTGTGCTCCCTTTCCTCTCACACACAGGCACTTCACCCAAACCAACATAGCCCTTTTATCTTGGTGAGGAGGAGGGATTGTGATTAATTTATCCTTACAGGTTATGCTAATTGAAGGGTGTATTCACACCCATCCACCTCACTGGGCTTTTTTTAACTAAGCCCATAGCAAAATTTCACCCATCTCATTACATTATTCACAGAATTACTTCCTTTTCTAGTCCCCCCAGACATGTTACATTGTGTTAACAACATCCTATTCAGATAGGATCCAATTCTGAGGTATCGTCTGCAGGTGCATATGGACAAAAGCTGCTGAACAGCTACGTGTCTGATGCATGGAGGAACAAACTCAGCCTACACAGGGGAATGCTGTAAATGGGGCATGTCAGGAATATAGTCCACAGATAGCATATGACCCCAGAGCACCGTAAGAGGGGAGCGGCAGGCCACTCCCCACTACTCCCCCTCCTATTGTGTATTAGCTGGATGCAGCCCAACTGCATATGTTCCCAGTGATGTGCAGGGTTGTGTCCATTATGCTAGCTCTCTGTGAAAGTTTCACATGAGCACATCCCTCTTGAAGCCTGTGAGGCAATGTCTGGGTAGAGCATAAGACTGGGAATCAGGAGACCTCTGTTCAAATGCCAGCTCTGTTGATTATTCATTGTGCAACCTTGGGCAAGTCACTTTAATTCTGCCTCAGTTTCCCTATCACTAAAAAGAGATGATACTCACTTTTGTAAAGCACTGAGTTCCTCAGATTAAAGGTACATGCAAAGCAGTATTATGTTATTACTTTACTCTCAAATTCTTGGGGTGGGGAGGTGGTTTAGTTATCTAAATTAACATTGTTTAGAACATTGGATAACTGATTATTTTCCCTACTTTAATTTCATAACATGCTGATGTAGATATGTAGTGCTGCATGTTTTAAACAAATAATGCTGAATTTCTGTTTGTCACCATTACATTTTTTGAAGCTATAACATCATTGAGATATGAACCTGGGCCTGCTTCCCAGATATATAAGTAGCTGTCCCATAATCTGCAAAGGGGAAAATTTTACTTCAAAAACAAAACAGTTTGAATTTCACAACCTGCATATAATCTCTCAGTCTCCACAAAGAAAAATTTTCACTTTGAAAGACCTTCAAACTTTGTGGGGAATTTTTGAAACAAAAATTTGTTACTGATTTGTGGAGGTTTGCTTGACAGCACATCTCCAATTACTTGAATTTTTAAAAATAAATAAAAATTACTTAACCCTCATGCTGTATTTATACAAGTATTTATTTTATAAGGCTTAGACATGGATTTTCAAAGATTTTAATTAAGAGTCCTCTAAAGGTAAAAGAAAGTATGTGTAAGAAATGTTGAGGTCCTGTGCAACACTGCTAAGTTTTTGTTTATTTTTTTTTTAAATTTGTGCTGCATAACAAAAGCCACTAGACTGTTACTGTCTCGTCTGTAACTGTGTTAGCAGCATTCCTTAATGATGTATATATGGAGTGGTCTTCAATTGTAGTGAACAATTTTAAAGAGAAAGTCAATCATAATGGCATTTTTAAAGAGCAAAAACTGTTGGAAAAGGGGGGACTGGTATATAGTTAAATTATATACTGCCCACGTTTTGCACTTTAGGGTCTTCACAAAAGAGTTGTTGGGTTGTAATGTTTGAATTTTTTCTGGCCTGATATCTAAAGGGTTCTCAATTTAGCCTCCTACTTTCTGAGCACTAATTTGTACCTGCATTTAATTGTAGGTATAAATAATAGCATATAGACTTCTATCTGACTTTTCCCCCTAAATGAGAGGCCATTTCTGAAAGTTACTTCTCTAAGTCAGCAATTTGTTTTAGTGTTGTTTTTTAATTTAGTTGCCATGTTCATAAGTAATTTTTATATGTTTACTAGTACTTTACATTTTCAAGTTTGGATTTGAATTAATCTGTCTTGGCTCTGTGATTAATTATGTTTCAATTTCATCAGCACATAAAAAAGCAACGTTATGTTACAGAATTTAGACTTTTCTCTTATTTCATAATATTTCAAAGAGTTGAATTTTTCCATCTATTTATTTTTGTCAGCCTTCTTCAATTCATTCTTCAGAGCCTGAAGAGAAAGCTCAGTACATTGTGATAGTGCTCTGTGATGATTTATAAATGAATCATATATGATGCATTTACATTTTCAAATGCTGCACTGGGGATTTTTCTAGTGACATCATTTGACTTTTAGTTGCCAGAAAGCTTTTTTTAAACTGCACTGTACAGCCATCGAGCTAAATTTTGCTCCAAGTGATAGCTGTATAAAACTGAGATAACGTCACTGACTCCTATGAAGTTACTTCAGATTTAACATAGCAACTGAGAGCCAGGTGTGGCCCATCATTTAAGAATTTTTTCTTTTAACTTTTTTTTTAACCTCTTTATCTGCATAAAATTAATTGACACTAAGGAACATATTCTACCCTGATTCTACCATTTGCCCCTCTTAAAAACAATGGGAGTTCCATACACAAACAGAGCAGAGAATGTCTTTCTAAGAAAGGTTGGGAAAACATTCTGAAATAATCCTTAATTTTTATATAAATCGTAACAATGACATCAAACTGGAGTGCAATTGTTCTCTTAATTAAATTTCACCCTATACCAGTTAAATATATGTAGGCTGGCTTCACCTTTCTATAGCTCTATGATGTGCTATATAGCCTGAGAAATAAAACAAGACACAAAGCTTAGTTTGATCTATGTTCTATTAAGGGCTTATCACGTCAACTGATTCTGATTTTTAGGTTGACTTTCTCTTTTGGAATGACTGCATACAAATTAGTGTGAGTTTTGAAGACTAGGGATACTAATGAGTGTATCTTCGCTATACAACAAATATGAAATATAATATTCAGTGCTGGCTTCTGATGTGTCAGTAAGTACAGAAGTAACTCAGACACAATGACCTTTGCAACCTTTGAAGCTGTGTAACATTCAAATGTTTTTGTATATACTTTAATCATGTAGGATGATGTAAAACCAGTATGACCTTGTCTAGTCTTCAAACTTAACAATAAAACTTTTGAAAAATGAATACATTTTTGTAGCATTTATAATGAAATACCTTGAAAAAGACCCAAGTTTTCTCAGTCTGAGTGACAGTGAATGCAGAATACAGATATGATATGGTATTTTGTTGAATTCAGTCTTTGGCTCTTTGTGGTAGGTAAGTTTGTCCTTGGTACAACCAACTATTGTCTAAAAATACTCTATTGTTTTACATAAAAAATGCAAAGGTGCAAGGGAGACTAACAATTGCATAGCTTACTGCTGTTTGGATGGGCATCAGAAATGTATAGGCACCATCTAGTGTCCTATAAATCAAATTTTAATGGATATGTGTCAATCACTCCCCCTCACTTTCCCATCCATAGGTTAGTGAAATGGTAAGAAGATAAAGATACCGATTAGAGTGTTCAATCAAAACTCAGATATAATCTGACTGGAAATGTTTCTAGTGTTCAAAAAGTTTGGTTGACCATGTCATTTATGCTTCTGCCTGAGAATGGGAGTAGAAATGCCAAAATACTTTGAGAAAAGCTGTTCTCTACTAATTTTGTACATTTAAGAGATTCAGCTGAAGTATCAAATTGAGGTGTGTTTATTTTAGCTGAAGTGAACCTCCGAACTTTGGCCATTTACCCACCTCTATCTACAGCCATATCCTTCTATACAAATATAGATATGCTTTGTTTTAATGTATTGCAGTGGATGAAAAGGAGATTTCTGTGGAAGGAAATACAAGCCATGAATATGCTACATATGGAGAACAATTATATTATCTCTGTTGCAAACTTACATTCTGAACACTAATAGCATAATAATCTTTCAGTAGAAAGGTCTGATGTTGTGATGGCTTACCAGTAATATATCACTATCAGTATTCAAAAATAAGCAAGAAAGTAGGTGCATACAGAAAAGAATGTAAAATGTAATATTTACTATATTAAATCTATTTGGCTTTTAATTATAAACTACACCTTTTCAGGAATGTGAAACACAAGGCATGCTCCTTCAGAACTGAGAAGTGAAAGACTTTTTGTACATCATGAGGTGTTAAATTACAGTAATGACAGAAAATAATTCATAATCCTTTTTAGAAAAATAATGCTTTATCACTGTCCATCCTGCTACATATGTGGCTAATACACTAGAGAGATTAACATGAAAGTCAGCATACAATTTCATTATGAAAAATGTAGCCTTCAGTATCTATGTTGGTAAAGACAAAAATATGTATTTGAATCTTTAGATAAAAACAACAGGCATGTACTTTGATCGATAAGTCTCATAAAATCGTGGCGGGGGGACATCAATGGGATAGTAATAGCAGGACTTGGCTCAACACACTTTCACCTCTTATTTTACAAAGGTTTTTGTTTGGAAATACACTTTACAGTGCAGAAAATGGTGATGAAGTGATACTGTCAAGTCAGTAATATAAAGTGTAACAGAGAGACATACATGTGCTCATTTTTATACATTTTCTTTGTATACCTTCACACCCAAATTATTCTTTGATCTATACCAAGACCAGCATTTGGTGGAGATTTAGATAAATGCTTGAGTAAAACCATTATTTCAAATGCAAGAATGTGGAAATAGTCTTTGGTCTCATTAGTTAACTTTGTAAGACTGTATATGAGCAGAACACAATTTACCACATATATATTAATAGGCTTTAGAAACATCCTGTCTCAGTATAAATTAGAGGCAAGAATAACCCAGGATAATAGCATAACCAAGAGAACTGCCCTTGTGCAGTCTGTTCATCATGTTAATACTCCTGATGCTGTCTCCTTTGCTGCTCTAACAGTTGATACATCATGGTTATCTGAGGTTTTGCATCAGGCAATAGGTCAGTGGACACGGTTCTCATCTTCACATGACTAGATAAAGAAAATCAGCCTTCAAAAGATGGTGTAAAAGGTCAGTAAACATTTGCATCAGACTGGAAAATCAAAAACAGAATAAAAGGAACATCCCGAACTGTATTGAGATTCTGGGCCACTGCAAGAGGTCAGTATAGAAACTGTAGTATGGAATGGTATTTTTCTATTGTCTTGATCGAAATAAATGCAATTAAGCACATAAACTGTCAGACATAAAATACATGAGCTTAATATTGAAGGAGACCAGGGGATGGGGATGGGAAGGGATGTTGTTCAAAGAGGCTAAAAAACAGTGAAACAGTTCAACCTTATGAAAAAATATTAAACAACGCTGCTTAAGTTGTGTGGTGTATACTGTAAATGTAAGCCACAAAAGGTAGATCCTCTCTGGGAGTTAATTTCACACATACACAGACTCTCTCTCTCTCTCTCTCTCTCTTCTTTCCTTGCTTATTTCCATTACATGGGGCCACCCTATTATTCCTTTGAAGTATATTCCTTTTTGCCTTTTTCAACGTGCAAAACTAGTGTCCTTATGTTGTGTGACCCACATTCATTGACAAATACCAGGCCACAAATTGATTAGAAGAGGCCTTTAACACATTACATTGTAAAAAGCTATTGAAACTTGTTACAGGTGTTGGGTAAGGGTTAGGGTTAGGGTTCCTAAGGGTACGGCACTTGGAGCTAGGGTTAGGGTTCCTATGGGTAGGGCTCCATTCCCTAGAGTTACGGTTCTAAGGGAAGAGCACTTGGAGCTAGGGTTAGGATTCCTATGGGTAGGGAACTTGGAGCTAGGCTTAGGGTTCCTATGGGTAGGGCACGCAGCCCTAGGGTTAGGGTTCCTATGGGTAGGGCTTCCGACCCTCGGGTTAGGGTTCCTATGGGTAGGGCACTTGCAGCTATGGATAGGGTTCCTATGGGTAGCACTTGGAGCTAGGGTAAGGGTTCCTATAGGTAGGGCTTCCTGCCCTAGGGTTATGGTTCCTAAGGGTAGGGCACTTGGAGCTATAGTTAGTGTTCCTATGGGTAGGGCGCCCCGCCTTAGGGTTAGGGTTCCTATGGGTAGGGATTTCTGCACTGGTTTAGGGTTAGGGTTACAGTTAGGGTTCCTAAGGGTAGGGCGCCCCGCCCTAGGATTAGGGTTCCTATGGGTAGGGCACTTGGAGCTAGGGTTAGGGTTCCTATGGGTAGGGTTTCCTGCCCTAGGGTTAGGTATCCTAAGGGAAGGACACTGGGACCTAGGGTTAGGGTTCCTATGGGTAGGGCACTTCGAGCTAGGCTTACGGTTCCTATGGGTAGGACGCTCTACCCTAGGGTTAGGGTTCGTATGAGTAGGGCACTTGGAGCTAGGGTTAGGGTACCTATGGGTATGGCACTTGAAGCTAGGGTTAGGGTTCCTATGGTTAGGGCTTCCCGCCCTAGGGTTAGGATTACTAGAGGTAGGGCACTTGGAGCTGGGGTTAGGGTTCTTAAGGGTATGGCTTCCCACCCTAGGGTTAGGATTCCTAACAGTAGGGCACTTCAAGCTAGAGTTAGGGATAGGGAGCCCCACCCCAGGGTTAGGGTTCATAAAGTTAGGGCAATTTGAGCTAGGGTTATGGTTCCTAAGGGTGTAGTGCACTTTGAACTAGGGTTAGGGTTCCTATGGATAGGGAGCACCTCCCTAGGTTAAGTGTTCCTAAGGGGAAGGCACTTGGAGTTAGGCTTAGGGTTCCTTAGAGTAGGGCACTTGGAGCAAAGGTTAGGGTTCCTATGGGTAGGTCTTCCCGCCATAGGGTTAGGGTTCCTATGGGTAGGACACGTGGAGCTAGGGTTAGGATTCCTATGGATAGGGCACGTGGAGCTTGGGTTAGGGATCCTATGGGTAGGTCTTCGAGCCCTAGGTTTAGGGTTCATATGTGTAGGGCAATTGGAGTTAGAATTAGGGAACCTATGGGTAGGGCACTTCGAGCTAGGGTTAAGGATCCTATGTGTAGGTCTTCCAGCCCTAGGTTTAGGGTTCCTATGGGTAGGGCAATTGGAACTAGGGTTAGGGTTCCTATGGGTAGGGCACTTGGAGCTAGGGTTAGGGTTCCTATGGGTAGGTCTTCCCACCATAGGGTTAGGGTTCCTATGGGTAGGGCTTCCCGCCCTAGGGTTAGGGTTCCATTGGGTAGGGCACATGAAGCTAGGGTTAGGGTTCCTATGGGTAGGGCTTCCCGCCCTAGGGTTAGGGTTCCATTGGGTAGGGCACTTAAAACAAGGGTTAGGGTTCCTATGGATAGGGCACTTGGAGCTAGGGTTAGGGTTCTTATGGGTAGGGCACGTGAAGCTAGGGTTAGGGTTCCTATGGGTAGGTCATCCCACCACAGGGTTAGGGTTCCTTTAGTTAGTATACTTGGAGCTAGGGTTAGGGTTCCTATGGGTAGGGCATGTGAAGCTAGGGTTAGGGTTCCTATGGGTAGGTCTTCCTGCCCTAGGGTTAGGGTTCCAATGGGTAGGGCACATGGAGCTAGGGTTTGGGTTCCTATGGGTAGTTCTTTCCGACCTAGGCTTACGGTTCCTATGGGTAGGGCACGTGGAGCTAGGGTTAGGGTTCCTATGGGTAGGGCACATGGAGCTAGGGTTTGGGTTCCTATGGGTAGTTCTTTCCGACCTAGGCTTACGGTTCCTATGGGTAGGGCACGTGGAGCTAGGGTTAGGGTTCCTATGGGTAGGGCACATGGAGCTAGGGTTAGGGATCCTATGGGTAGGTCTTCCAGCCTTAGGTTTAGGGTTCCTATTGGTAGGGCAATTGGAGCTAGGGTTGGGGTTCCTATGGGTAGGGCATGTGGAGCTAGTGTTAGGGTTGCTATGGGTAGGGCACTTGGACCTAGGTTTAGGGTTCCTATGGGTAGGGCACTTGGATCTAGGGTTAGGGTTCCTATGTGTAGGGCACTTGGAGCTAGGGTTTGGGTTCCTATGGGTAGGGCACTTGCAGCTAGGGTTAGGGTTCCTATGGGTAGTTCTTTGCGTCCTAGGATTAGGGTTCCTATGGGTAGGGCAAGCGAAGCTAGGGTTAGGAATCCTATGGGTACGTCTTTCAGCCCTAGGTTTAGTGTTCCTATGGGTAGGGCAATTGGTGCTAGGATTAGGGTTCCTATGGGTAGGGCACTCGGAGCTACAGTTATGGTTCCTATGGGTAGGGCACGTGGAGCTAGGTTTAGGGTTCCTATGGGTAAGTCTTCCCACCCTGGTGTTAGCGTACCTATGGGTAGGGCACGTGGAGCTAGGGTTAGGGTTCCGATGGCTAGAGCACTTGGAGCTAGGGTTAGAGTTCCTATGGGTAGGGTACGTGGAGCCTGGGTTAGGGTTCCTATGGGTAGCTCTTCCCGCCCTAGGGTTAGGGTTCCTATGGGTAGGTTACTTGGAGCTTGGGTTAGGGTTCCTAAGGTAGGACACGTGAAGCTAGGGTTAGGGTTCCTATGGGTAGATCTTCCCGCTCTACGGTTAGGGTTCCTATGGATAGGTTACTTGGATCTAGGGTTAGGGTTCCAATGGCTAGAGCCATTGGAGCTAGGTTTAGGTTCCTATTGTTAGGGTATGTGGTGCTAGGTTAGGGTTCCTATGGGTATGGTACTTGGAGCTAGGATTACTGTTCCCATGGGTAGGTTTTCCCGCCCTAGGGTTAGGGTACCTATGGGTAGGGAACTTGGAACTAGGGTTAGGGTTCCTATGGCTAGAACACTTGGAGCTAGGGTTAGGGTTCCTATGGGTAGGTTTTCCCGCCCCAGGGTTAGGGATCCTATGGGTAGGGCACTTGGAGCTAGGGTTAGGGTTCCTATGGGTAGGGCACTTGGATCTAGGGTTAGGTTTTCTATGGTAGGGCGCCCTGCCCTAAGGTTAGAGTTCCTATCAGTAGGGTACTTGGAGTTAGGGTTAGGTTTCCTATGGGTAGGGATTCTCGGCCTAGCGTTAGGGTTCCTAACAGAAGGGGAATTGGAGCTCTGGTTAGCATTTCTATGGGTAGGACGCCCTGCCCTAGGGTTAGATTTTCTATGGGTAGGGCACTTCAAGCTAGGGTTAGGGTTTTTATGGATAGAGATACCCGCCCTAGTGTTAGGGTTCATAATGGTAGGGTAGTTGGAGCTAGGGTTATGGTTCCAATGAGAAGGGCACTTTGAGCTAGGGATAGGTTTCTTATAGGTACGGCTTTCCGACGTAGGGTTAGAGTTCCTAAGGGTATGGGACTTGGAGGTAGGATTAGGGTTCCGATGGTGTAGGGAGTCCCGCCGTAAGGTAAGGGTTCCTATGGATAGGGCACTTGGAAATAGGGTTAGGGTTCTTGTGGCTAGGGCTTCCCGCCCAAGCGTTACGGTTCCTAAGGGTAAAGAACTTGAATTTAGGGTTAGGGTTTCTATGGGTATTAAACTTGGAGCTAGGGTTAGAGTTCCAATAGGTAGGGTACTTGGAGTGAGGATTAGGGTTCCTATGGGTAGGGCTTCCCGCCCTAGGGTTAGAGTTCCTAAGGGTAGGGCAGTTGGTGCTAGGGTTAGGGTTCCTGTGGGTAGGGCTTCCTGCCTTAGGGTTAGTGTTCCTAATTGTAAGGAACTTGGAGCTAGGGTTAGGTTTTCTATGGGTAGAGAGTCCCACCCTAGGGTGAGGGTTCATAAGCGTAGTGCACGTGGATCAAGGGTTAGGGTTCCTACGGGTAGGGCACTTGGAGCTAGGGTTAGGGTTCTTGTGGGTAGGGCACTTGGAGCTAGAGTTAGGGTTCCTATGGCTATGGCTTCCCACCCTAGGGTTAGGGTTCCTAAGGGTAGGGCACTTGGAGCTAGGGTTAGGGTTACTATGATTAGGGCACTTGGAGCTAGGGTTAGGGTTTCTAAGGGTAGGGACCCTCCAAGTTCCTTGCCCATAGGAACGCTAACCCTAGTGTGGGGCACCCTACCCATAGGAACCCAAACCTTGTTCCAAGTGCTCTACTTTTAGTAACCCTAAACCAAGTGCGGCAAACCATACCCATAGGAACCCTTGCCCTAGCTCCAAGTGCCCTACCCTAAGAAACTCTAACCCTAGCTCCAAGTGCCCTACCCTTAGGAACCCTAATCCTAGGGCGGCGTTCCCTACCCATAGGAATCCGAACCATAGCTCCAAGTGTCCTATCCATAGAAACCCTAACCCTAGGGCGGGGGGCCTTACCCATAGGAACCCTAACCCTAATTCCAAGTGCTCTAACTTAGGAACGCTAACCCTAGCTCTAAGAGCCCTACCCTTAGGAACCCTAACCCTAGGGTTGGGTGCCCTACCCATAGGAACCGTAACACTAGCTCCAAATGTCCTACCCATAGGAACCCTAACGCAAGAGCGGGGGACCCTACCCATAGGAACCCTAACCCTAGCTCCAAGTGCTTTACCCTTAGGAACCCTAACCTGAGTTCCAATTGCCCTAACCTTAGGAACACTAAACCTTGGGCGGGAAGCCCTACCCATAGGAACCCTAACCCTATCTCCAAGTGCCCTTCCCATAGGAATCCTAACTCTAGCTCCAAGTGCCCTACCCATAGGAACCCTAACCCTAGCTCCAAGTGCCCTACCCTTAGGAACCCTAACCCTAGGGCGGGAAACCCTACGCATAGGAAAACTAACCCTAGCTCCAAGTGACCTACCCATAGGAACCCTAAAACTAGGGCGGGGTGCCAAACCCATAGGAACCCTCACCTTAGCTCCAAGTTCCCTACCCTTATGAACCCTAAGCCTAGGGTGGGAAGCCCTACCCATAGGAACCCTAACCCTAGCTCCAAGTGCCCTACCCTGACAACCCTAACCCTAGGACGGGAATCCCTACCCTATATACACATGTATACACATACACATGTTCTGTAAACTTATACTGTACAGTTTTCATGACTGAGAAAAGGAAACAGGAATCATATGCGTCTGTCCCCTTCAACTCCTTTCCCTTCCCTTTTCTTTCCTTTAGTTTATCCACTCCTAAGTAAACCCACCCTAAAAATGCAAGGGAAAATAGTCGTTTTACAGAATTCCTTTTTTAAATCCAATGTTTATCAGCAGACCCATTAACTGAGCAGAAGAGACCATTTCATTCCTAGCCAACCTTTTTATGTTGAGAAGATCAATGATGTTGCAATGAAATCAATCCTTGACCTTCTACTTTCTTCTCTTCCTTTCAGGAGAACTGAGAAAACAAGGGTTTGTCCTTTGTGAACTATGTTCTTTCCTGGTTAAATCCTGTTTGTAACTTTTAGAATTTATGTTGCACTGTACAAATAAAAGCACCACATCCAGCCATGGCACTACAACTTTCTTTTAGCTGAAATTATTTCTAGGGCTCATTAGTGCTGCGTATTATTAAGGTAGCCCGACGAGTGCTATTATAAAACCCATTTGCTTCACTGTCTGAGCTGAAATTTTAAATGGTAGATATCTGCCTCAGGCTGAATTGTTGTTTATTTTCGGTGTGGAAATGGTTCAGCTACTTCCCAGACCAAAGCTGGAAAAAAGTATATTGTTTGCTCATGCTAAAAACTTCTGGTGACATTTTCTTTGCACAATACTGGATCAGGCAGGCGGGTAGCCTTTGTGTCAGGAATGTGCCTTTCATTATCCCTGTTAAAACCCACCCCAATTTGGCTAAGCTATAAGCCTTTAAATCTCACTTCATACATGCTCAGTAAAGTCTTCAATTTTATCAGCTAAAATCTCCAGATTCTATTCTCACTGAGCATGCAGAAGTCTCTCTCCCCTCCTAGTGCTGACTTGACATTGTATGCACCATCTCCACAGAGCAACTGAGCATTCTCCATCCCCTCACAGCTCCTCCATGTCACCAGACTGCACATGTGCTAGAGGAAGCAACTAAGCGTGCTCCCTCTAGCACAACACTTAAGGAGGCTCAGAAGAACTTTCCCTGTAATTGCTGCTCCAGGCCATGGTGGGGCCAGGCACTGGAAATGAGAGCAGGGGAGACAATGTCGCTAATGTGCTTTCAGTGCCAACCACTGCTGCCATTCAAATGCAGAGGGGACAAAAACTAGAATGAATGAAGGAGTCTAGTGATTCTCAGACTGGAAGTGGGGACTGGAAGCTGGTGAGAGAACTGTGGGGTTTCTCAGATCAGATGAAGAATTGAGGATGAAGACTGGGAATGGCTGGGCTAGGAGAATGGGACTAGGAACCGGTGCTAAGGGGAACAGGAGCAGGGAGAGAAGAATCAGACATGAGGTGCGGGGTAGAATTGAGACAGGCTGGGCAGAGAAACTTGAAAAGGAGCCAGGGATGAGGTGGGGTGAATCATAGAAGTGTAGGACTGGAAGGGACCTCAAAGACTGAGAATGGCTGAGGAGCCCAGGAAGGGGAACTGGAACTGATAGCCAATGGCAAAGGATGGGAGAGACAGATGGGACAAGGAGCAAGGAAGAGGGAGCTGAACAAGGAGACCAGAACTGAGTGTAGAGAGAAGAGGCAGGGAGCTGGGAAGGGGAGTAGAGACTTGGGGCTTAGACATTGAGCCCAGAGGGTGGCACTAGGACTGATTGAGCAACAACACTAGGACTAGGCTGAGACATGAGTGGATAGCTCAGTGGTTTGAGCATTGGCCTGCTAAACCCAGCGTTGTGAGTTCAATCCTTGAGGAGGGCCACTTAGGGATCTGGGGCAAAAAAATTGGTCCTACTAGTGAAGGCAGGGGGCTGGACTCAATGACCTTTCAAAGTCCCTTCCAGTTCTAGAAGATTGGTATATCTCCAATTATTATTACCTGAAGAGTGAAGACCAGGACTTGGTAAGCAAGGACAATAGGTGTTGGGTAAGGAGCCAGGGGTTGGGAAAAGACAGGACTGGGACTTGGACAGGGACATTGATTAGGAGAGAAGGGGTCAAACTTGAGGCAGTGGGGATGGGCAAAAGAGTCTGTGCACATTGGAGCACACTCCCCTCCAGACCCTGGAACGGAACCCAAGATTTCTGAGTGTTGCCATCCCTCTGCTGCCTTTCAGCAAATAGCTGTGAAAGCCAGTGGGAAAGTGCAGTGTTAAAGCTGCAGAGTCAACCATTTGAAAGTTAGAAAATGCCAGCAGTAAGACTGCCTGTGTGCAACCTTAATTGGGCCTCCTTGTGGGAATGCATTTTGCTACAGTCTTTAATTACATGATCCTGTTTTTCCCACAGGACTCCTGCCTCAATCAGCACAAGACCTGCTCTGTGGATCAGTCAGGACTGTGTAGGAAAAGAAGTTGTTGTCTGTAGGATCTCTGCTGCAGAACTTGGAAGGTGTATAGTAGTATTATTAGTAATGGTGCAGGCAAATGCAGGTCTGCACAAAAGTGAAGGCCCTCCTCAGCTGAGGATTTCTGGAGACAATGAAAGAGAAAACCAGATCGGAAGTGGGGTCAAAGGGATTCAGAGCGGGACACTGAGCAGAGAACCCCGGCCAGCACCCACTGCTCTTCTAAAGGAGTCAGTGGACACTGCCCAGAGGAACTCTGCCCAGAGGCTTGAATGGATAAGAGAATGAAAATGGACCCCACAGTCACAAAGCCTCCCTCCCCCGCACTTCTTCCCCTGTTGGAAGATGTGTAGTGAATGAGGCAGGGGATTGCAAGAAGAAAAAGGAGGGTCTCATGGTTAAGGCAGTGGAATGATACCCTGGGGGACTGGATTCTATCCCTGCCTCTGTCAGAGTTGCTGTGTAATGGAGGGTAAGTCACTTAAACCAAACTTTTCACAGGAGGTCACTGAGTGTGTGTTCTTAATTTGTTGGGTGCCGAACCTGATACCCTGGGGTCTGATTTACAGAAGTGCTGGGCACTCATGGCTGCAACTGAAGTGCTATATAATGCTAAGTGCTCTGAAAAATCAAGTCCTCAAATGGAACATCCAAAATTAGTGAACGCTTCTGACCTTACTCTCTCTCTGCCTCAGTTCCACATATATAAAATGGGGATACAACCCCCTTAATCTGAGAGGGAGGTTGTGAATATAAATCAATGTCTGTAAAGCACTTGGATATGATAGTGACAAGCTCTGTAAAAAACTCACCAGGAAATTAATAATTCTGTCTTCAGAGCAGGGTTTGAACAGTGGCCAGTAAATAAGGCCAAGGGCAACACTCTGAACAATATAGATAAAACAAATTTTGAATAGCTACTCTTGAAGTGAACACCAGCCATCCTGTGGTCCGAACGAGGCAGAGGGTCATGTAGAAAAATAGTATGTAATTAAATGCATATGCAGAAGAGAGGCAAATTAAGGCTGCCTATGCACAACTTTAATTTGCCCCCCTTGTGCATATGCATTATGATTTCCCTCTTTTTAATTTGCAACCTCAATAATATTCTTTAAATATAGGATTTGGATGTGTAACATCGTAAATAAAATGCATGAAACATTTTCTGGACCAAATTCAGTCCACCGGCACAATATCAGTGAACTTCTAATAAATGTATTAAGCATGGTACCAAGAGAGCAGCGAGGGCTGGGATTCAGTAAAGAGACATGGGGCTTTTGCTTGTCCTCCAAGATTCATTGGCTTTGTGGGATGAGCCCTCTTGGCTTCTTTTCCAGGAGGATGGAAAGGAACAAAGCAATGTCCATCTCAAAAGGGTAGATTTCATGGTAATTGGAAACTTGCAAGAAGTACCTCATAGAATTTCCTGCTCCTTTGTGGGAGTAGCCCACTGTAGGGGATGGAAAGGCCCTTTGTGTTTTCAGTAGCTACTGGGGCTGTTTGTTCATCCTAACACTGTGCCAGATCCTGCAAACCCTGCACAGTCCTTTCCAAGAGCCAGATTGTGAAGACTTTTCTCACACTAGTGGGCAGTTACCAACCCAAACAATACCACTGAAGTCACTGGGCCTACTCAGGTAATTGCCCGCTGATCTGAGTGAGGGACTCATGATCTGGCCCCTTGGCTGCAGAATTTGGCAGCCTACAAATGAACACATATCACTAAAATTTGAGATATGTTTGTGTGGGTTAAAGGCCTCAGCACATTCACGGAGATGGTACATGCAAAATACAGGCCTGATCCTCAGCTAACTTGGAACTATCCCAATTTACTCCAGCTAAGGCTCCGGCCTTATATATACAGTTGGATAATTATTACTTTTTTCTTAAGTATAATTTTCCAGAGAATTGCATGTCTAAAAGTCTGCCATTAACACCTATTCTCCACTTAGCATCCAATTGCTGGTATTTCAAAGACCCTCTGGCTACTCTTACGTTCTGACCTTCATTCCATAGGGTCAACATCAGAAAATGTCATTTGGACAGTTATTTCACTATTGCTAAAATATAAAGCTACTAATTTCAGCGTAATTGTAAGTATAATGGGAGCAAACCAGAGTAAAAACATGCTGACAAATATTCTCTCCTTTTGAAGACTTCAGGGTTCTGGAGTTACACTGATATAAAACTGGAGTAACAGAGTGAGGAACAGGAATCTAGCCATCCTTGTATATATAGATGTATCATAGTGTGGTTCTTTTTTTATATTTTTGTTCACATTTTTGTAAACCCCAACCTGAGCAATTTAGACCTGAAGAAGAGCTGTGTGTAGCTCAAAAACTTGCCTCTCTCACCAACAGAAGTTGGTCCCATAAAAGATATACCTCACCCACCTTATCTCTCTAATATCCTGGAACCAACACAGCTACAACAACACTGCACACAGCTTATTTTAAAGTAATTTTGTTCCTATTATGAGATTTGTAAGTACATCTTAATATATTAAGAACACCAACACTAACCTGGGAGGACTGAAGTTTAAGTAAGGAGAGTTTTTCAATGTAGATGTAATGACGTGACTTAAAAGGTTTGTACCAAGTGTTTTTAATTCCAGAAGAATCCAACCTGATATTTACATATATATATATATATATATATATATATATATATATATATATATATATATATATATATATATATAGAACATGACAGTTGCTAGACACCTTGAATGGTCTATAATATCTATAATCACCTTTCAGTTTCTTTCCAATTTCTGTTTTGTAATACAAAGTGCTGTTTTTCCTATGGGAGAGGAGCCATCTACTAACAAATGGCTTTTTACTGAGAATATGTTTAACTGTAACTGTCACATTCTCCAAATATTTCTTAAAGTCTAAAAGCAGACTTCAAAACCAAACCAAACCAGAAGAAAGTGTGATGTGGTGAAGGAAAATTTGTTCAGTCCTGCTGCAACTTCTGAGCTGACTGAATGGTATGCATAGTTTACACCTGTAAACACAGAGTGGGTAATACGAACTGCTTGATCAACAAATCCCAATAAAGTGCCCATAGTTTGGAAAGTTGTACTTCAACTAAAACAGTTTAGATATTTTTAAACATTTAGCAACCTTCTCCCAACTTGTGCCACAGCCATTTATACGGCATGGGGAAAAAAATGCATTTGTGGTCAATGCTGGGTTTTACTGTGAGTTGCATTCTATTTAGATTAATGCTTACTGGGTGAGAAATCTCTTAATGGACTAATCTTTTCCCAAATCAAAGAGTGGAGTGCAAGAAATACTTCTTTTAACTATCATTTAAAATAGCTTATGTACTATGCAACAGCAACAAAGTAAAACAGCTGTTCTCCATTCATTATTTTAACTAAAAATACTACAAATACAGGGTCTGATTTGGCACCCTTACTTGTCTTGAATAGTAAATAGTAACTGGAGTAGATTCCCTGACTTCAATGCAGCTACTCATGTAAGTAAGTACTTTTCAGACTTGGGCCCATAATGTTCCAGTAATTATGCTAAAATACTTGCATAACAGACCTGTGCTAAAGGGCTTATAAGTTTCTGGTAAAATAACGGTTAGGCCTGATATATTTCACCCTTGCTTTCAGCTTGTAGTTCATGTAACTTCATGTAAGTTTTGTTAAACTATTTTTAAGTATCTACCATGGTTTGGATTTTAAATGTCTGCCTGGGCCTGTCTTGTGCATAATCTTCCATGGTGTGCAACATCAAAATGAATGAGTGAAATTTGTGTACTGCATAACCACAGTGCTGTTTTCTTACTGATCACCATGCACTCCAAAAGCCAGATTTTGATCTTGTTTACACCCATATATATCTTAGTGGCTCTTTTGCACTTGTGCCAGTGTAACTTTGAGTACTTCTGTAAAGAAAGTAATAAACTACACATTCATAGTAATAACATAGCCATGGCCCAGATCACACCCCACCACTGGAAAAAGAAGTACAAAACAATGAGTGGGGTGCTCCTTGCACAGTACCATTCCATAAGGATTCCCTCCCATCATATAGACCCATATGTAAGGTACATAGCTCCATCTGCCCATTCTATTCCCCTCCTCTCCACCCCCACCCCCCACTACAAAAAAAATCAGTGGGGCCAGCTTGAAAACCTGGTGCCTTCTCAGTGATCCTCAAAGAGCTCCTGTGCCTGCTCTGTACCCCGGCTTTGGTATCTGACAGGGTCTTTGCCCAAGTTCCCTGGCAGTGCAGCTACGCTGGAGTTGCAATACTAGTAACTCCTGGCTGCAGATGCTCCTGGGAGCTAAACCGAAAAGATGCTGCAACTCAGGTTATATTATCTTTTTGGTGGGCTGTCGATCACTCGCCGTTAACTCACGATTAATGCAAACAAAAATCACGATTAAAATTTTTTATCTCGATTAATCACAATTTTAATCACACTGTTAAACAATAGAATACCAATTGAAATGTATTAAATATTTTGGATGTTTTTCTACATTTCATATATATTGTAGTCTCTGTTGTAATTGGAATCAAAGTGTATGTTATTTTTATTACAAATATTTGCACTGTAAAAATGATAAACAAAAGAAATAGTATTTTTCAATTCATCTCATACAAGTACTGTAGTGGAATCTTTGTCCTGAAAGTGCAACTTACAAATGTAATTTTTTTGGTTACATAACTGCATTCAAAAACAAATCAATGTAAAACTTCAGTGCCTATAAGTCCACTCAGTCCTACTTCTTATTCAGCTAATCACTAAGACAAACACATTTGTTTCCATTTACAGGAGATAATGCTGCCTTCTTATTTACAATGTCACCAGAAAGTGAAAACAGGCATTTGCATGGCACTTTTGTAGCTGACATTGCAAGGTATTTACGTGCCAGATATGCTAAAGATTCATATGCACCTTCATGCTTCAGCCACCATTCCAGAGGACATGCTTCCATGCTGATGACATTCATTAAAAAACATACATTAATTAAATTTGCGACTGAACTCCTTGAAGGAGAATTGTATGTCCCCTGCTCTGTTTTACCCGCATTCTGCCATATATTTCATGTTATAGCAGTCTCGGATGATGACCCAGCACATGTTGTTCATTTTAAGAACACTTTCACTGCAGGTTTGACAAAATGCAAAGAAGGTACCAATGTGAGATTTTTAAAGATAGCTACAGCACTTGACCCAAGGTTTAAGAATCTGAAGTGCCTTCTAAAATCTGAGAGGGATGAAGTGTGGAGCATGCTTTCAGAAGTCTTAAAAGAGCAACCCTACGATGCGGAAACTACAGAATCCGACCCATCAAAAAAGAAAATCAACCTTCTGCTGGTGGCATCTGAGTCAGATTATGAAAATGAACATGCTTTGGTCACATTGCTTTGGATTGTTATCGAGCAGAGCCAGTCATCAGCATGGACGCATGTCCTTTGGAATGGTGGTTGAAGCATGAAGGGACATATGAATCTTTAGCACATCTGGCATGTAAATAGCTTGTGACACCGGCTACAACAGTGCCATGAGAACACCTATTCTTACTTTCAGGTGACACTGTAAACAAGAAGCAGGCAGCATTATCGCCTGCAAAGGTAAACAAACTTGTTTGAACGATTGGCTGAACAGGAAGTAGAACTAAGTGGAGTTGTAGGCGCTAAAATTTTACATAGTTTTATTATTGAATGCAGTTGGGTTTTTTTACATAATTCTACATTTGTAAGTTCAGCATTCATGATAAAGAGATTGCACTACAATACCTGTATTAGGTGAATTGAAAAATACTATTTCTTTTGGTTTTTTTACAGTGCAAATATGTAATAAAAATAAATATGAAGTGAGCACTGTATGCTTTGTATTCTGTGTTATAACTGAAATCAATATATCTGAAAATGTAGAAAACATCCAAAATCATTTCAATAAAAAGTATTCTATTATCATTTAACGGTGTGATTAATCACAATTAATTTTTTTAATCGCTTGACAGCCCTACTTCTTTGCCTAATTTCCATGGAGCTGAAAGGGGAAGGGTATGGTGTCTCTCCCCTCCCCTGTACTCACATCCTCCCGGATCTTCATGCCCCACTCCTCCCCATCTCCTGCACAGACCCTAGACAATGCATAAAAGCCTCTACAAGTTCCAGAGGGAAAAATTGGGAGGATGAATGATTCTGTACACACAACTGTGTCAGTTCCATGTGCAAGTGGGCGGGACATATGCACACAGAGCAAGGTTCCTGGAGCCTTGATAGGTGCAAGGTGGTTAAGGAGCCCTTAAACATTGTCCATTTAAAATAAATTTTAAAATCAATCTTCAAGACTAAGTCACATTGCTGCTTTCTGGCTAGTAGTAGTTGTATTTCAAATAGCATTATTGTGAGTAGTTTTATATTTAATTTCATTGAAGTAGCAGTGAACTAGAGAACTCTGCTTCACTCTCCCATTCATTATTACGTTTACTAGCTCATAGCCAAGAGTGAAAAGACTGAGGCCTGGTCTACACTGGAGGGGAGGGGAAAGGCGGCGAGCTATGTCGGTCTAAGTTACACAATTTCAGCTACTTAAATAGCATAGCTGAAGTCAACGTACTTAGAGCTACTTACTTCAGTGTCTTTACTGTGGTAGGTCGACTGCTGACGCTCCCCCATCGACTTTGCCTATGCGTCTCACTCCGGTGGAGTACCGGAGTCGACGGGAGAGCACTTGGCAGTCTATTTATTGCGTCTTCACTAGATGTGATGAATCGACCCCCCGCTGGATCGATTGCTCTGGAGGTAAGTATATATATGCCCTTAGCTTGAGCAAAGTGAAAATAACTGCTAGTAAATAACTTTCCCCCCTGACTTTGTTAAGTTGAATTTGCCTTGGAAACAAAATAGAGGCCTGAAAACTTAAAGCTAGAATTTGATAATGTGACAGGGAAATAAATCTGTACATAAGCTTAATTTTGTGCTTTTTCTCAATGTCCAAAACAGGGTCAACATTTAATGCAAAGTAAGGCCCCGATCCTGCACATACGTACACATATGCTTAACTTTAAGCACGAGTAGGTGTACTGTACTCAATGAGCCTATTCACATGTGTACAGTTGAGTACATGCATAAAGTGTTTACAAGACTGAAGTCTTAGTTTGTCTCTACTATAACCCTTTTTTTCCCCACTTCTATTATATTGAAGTATGGTGATAATTGATTATGCAGGATCTGTGCCACTGGGTATTTTACCTAAAAGCATCTTTGCAAATGAGATAAGAAATCCCAGCTGGATTTTTCCTGACAGTGGTGGTATTTTTTTTAATGTAAACTATTCTTTATAATAGTGCACAAAGCTTAAAAAGTTTTTTTTTTCAATTTTATTTTTAAAAAAACAGGTAATGTTTGCTACCTTGTTACACGTGCAATCTGCCTATTTACCTACAAAACATTTGGTTTTGTTTAATATTGGAAGCCAGGCAGTAAGTACAAATAAAAAAAGCACAAAGAAAAACACAAGATTTGTTTGCAGAGTAAATAAATTAGATCCACAGGAGAGGGGTAAGAGTAAACATATTACCATCTTCAGTGTTCAACAACATGAACAATGGCCTCAATTCAGCAATCTCTTAAGCATGTGATTAACTTTAAGCCTATGTTGAAATCCCTTTGAATGGAATGTAAGAACGTACTGGTAGTTAAGCATGTAAATTGGGTCCAAAATTATTTAATGTTGCCATTGGCAGGGCTAGCTGTACTGATTGAGTAGCAATGGAAATGAGATCTGGGTAATGCAAATGAATAGAAGGGGAAGAAATGGAGTTACTAGGTATTAGTACAGCAATATTACTTCAGGATACTCAGTTCAAATGATGCATCATCATAACATAGGGGTACCATACAATAAGTTATGGGTTGGTCCTCCTCTCCCTAAAGTCAATGGCAAAACTTTTGTTGACTTCCAATGATGTAAGTCCAGGCTCTTAAAGTCCAATATTGGCTAGTCAAATTATAATGTGGGTGACCAGGCCCACCCATAGACCTCACACCATTATGCACAGGGCCAATCTTAAGATTTTGTTGAGAGTCAGGAAGGGGAATCTTTGCTCTAAATTCCAAAAAGCTAAACTGACTTCCATCTGCCTGTGCGTCGAAAAATTCATGGAGGAGTATTACTCAGTCATAGAGTAGCTGGGTGGCAGGCATCCTAAAAGTCATTTGAGCTTTTTTCACCAAAGTCATGGCCACTACAAACATGCAATCTTCCTTTTGGTGGTAAGTCTAGGCCAGAAGTAGATTTTTTTTAAATTAACAGTTCACAAAGCAAGAATTAGTATGTAGTAAATGCATAGCTACCCAAAATACCAATCATAATTCCCTCATTCCCAGTGCCATATGATACAGGATGTTGTAATCTGCCTCTCACTTCGCTCTTAGAAATGAATGTGTTTTTGTGGGAAAGTATCAGAGGGGTAGCCGTGTTAGTCTGGTTCTGTAGAAGCAGCAAAGAGTCCTGTGGCACCTTATAGACTAACAGACGTTTAGCAGCATGAGCTTTCGTGGGTGAATACCCACTTGCATCCGAAGAAGTAGGTATTCACCCACGAAAGCTCATGCTGCAAAACGTCTGTTAGTCTATAAGGTGCCACAGGACTCTTTGCTGCTTTTGTGGGAAAGTTTCACTTAACAAAATTTTTGACTTTTTTTGATCTTTCAATAACAAAAATTCAACAACATTTCCATTCATTTGTTTTGCAATTATAAAAAAAAAATACCACTTTCTCTTGACTTTTTTTTAAACTTCTCCATCTCTTTTTCTAGTGGAAATAAAAGGAGAGAACATTTAAAAATTAGGACAGTGGATTTTTCCATCCAAAAAGAAATTTAAACGTTCAAAAGAAAAAAAAAATATTTTTTTGGGAATCTAAAAAACCCTCTCACTTTTTTCCCAAAGCTTTTGGTGAAACACTCTCATCTTTTTTTTCAATCTGCTCCTCCTGTCAGCTGGTTCCTTCAACCACTATGGTTCACCACAGCCAGCTGATGTGTTTTCTTTTTCTGCATTAGTTGATAAGTGATATTTGAAACATGTGTTAATTAATACAGTAGCTAATACATTTGCAAAAGCTCCTAGTCTAGACACGGCTCAAAAGTCTGATTTTTCAGCATGTAAGCATCTCTATGAAATGCAGTAAATACACTTTGTGAAATGCAGGTCACTTTTTATTCAATGTTTGAAAAACATAAAACAGCCAATCTGAGAACAAAAGCAACTCAGACCTTGGTCTTGGAATGCCTAATTACTAATTTTTATTTACAGAACACTCTATTCCTGAAGGTCCCTTCATGGTTATTAGTATGAAATACACATGGAAAATAATGTGAATCATTGTATTTTATCCCTTAATCTTAACTCTTATTAGGCTTTGTCTACACTAGCACTTTTGTTGGTAAAACTTTTGTCAGTCAGGGGTCTGAAAAAACACACCCCTGACCAACATAAGTTTCACTGACAACAGTACTTGAGTGGACAGTGCTATGTTGGTGGGAGATGCTCTCCTACTGACACAGCTACCACTACCTGTTGGGGGTGGTTTAATTATGCTGGCAGGAGAGCTCTCTCCCACTGACATAGAACATGGGAGACCTTACATGGCGCAACTAGAGTGGTACAACTGTGCCACTGTAAGGTCTGTAGTGTAGACATAGCCTTAATCACATACATTTTCAGAAGATTAAACAGTCAAAGAGTACTGTAGCCTCCTTCGGATCCAAGCAAAAGGCACCTGGAACTTTGAAAGGAAGACATGGAATTAGAAGGTACTGCTCCACCTTGTCTGCAAGGGGATTCCTGACACCAACATTGGAATTGTGCACTTGAAGGGAACAATTATGGATGGATTTATTTTAACTTCCTGTCATGGGAAAGAATTTCATGCTGGTGAGAGTCCTGACAACTTCAGCCATTACAGAGTATGCAGCCAGTGACTGTATATTCCTGAGTGCTGAGTGAGGAGGTGATGGTCTAGAATGGCAGCTATCATGCCATTGGTTATCCTGCAGGGTCTGTTCCATCTCATTCCATCTCCTGGTTACTGTACGTTTCCAGCATGCAGTTAAAGAAGTTTCTCCAAAGTTACAATCATCAAACAAGGCAGTAACTTTTATGGCACACCATTATTGTAGAGAACTCTTAGGTTTTGTTCTCTCTATAAAGAGAATGGACATTTCCCAGATTGTTAGGTGTTTTTTTTTCTTAGTGTCCTCAGAGACATAACAACTCAGAGTAATTTAGGGCTGAAACTTAAGGGCTCATATTTTCTTTATGAGAAACTGCATGTAGTTTTCACAAAAAAAAAAGTAATCTATTTTTATTAGGTTCATTCTCAGTTTCCCCCACTGAGGGATTCTCACAGGACCTAAAACATTTGAGCTAAACTCCACCATGTAGCTTGTTTCACTTGTTCCATCTATTTTTATATTGTAACTAGCTGCCTATCCCCTTTCATTTTAATTCTGGATTTGAAAACATGTGGCACAACATTCTCACACTGAAAACTTAACACAATTGATTTGTCAGAATATATTATTCTTCAGCATTTGCAAGCCTCATAAACTTTTAGCATGAAATATTGGAGCAACCAACTGAAAACATTTCACTTCAAAAACATGGAAAATGTTAACAGGTATATGCATAGACACAGAGAGATGGGGCAGATCTCAGCCAGTATAACACAAATGTCTAGAGAAGGCCATGGTGCCATAACTAAGATGAATAGGGTGATACTGAAGAAGGAAAAACTTAGGCTAGATATCAGGAAAATGCTCTTAAAACTGAGATTGATTAAATCATGCTTTGATGTGTGAGCATGACAGGCCTTGGATATGGCGATCAGCATTTAAAGGCAAATGTAAAGTATATCAGCATTATCCGACCCAGCCTGTTTTTGTTCTTGCAAAGGTAAATAAAAGTCAGTGATAATGAACTCTTCTCAGAATCAGAATACAAGGCACCCACACCCCCCCTTATGTGTGAGTGGGGATGGAGGGTGGCTTGTAGCAGTATAGCAATATCATCAGATTTCTAATAGAAAGACAAAAAGAAAACTCCACTTGCTTAGGTGCACTCCCATCACATCCTTTTAGCCTCAAACATGTTTGGTGATTAATTTATGTAACAGTGTAATTATTGGTGAATGGAAATTAAGATATTTGACTTCAATAGATTTTATTCAAAGATAGATTGAGTTGCTTTCCAGATGACTGTCAGTTCAACCTGCTGAATATACAAAACTGATGACTTGCTTCATTTTTCAAGTCGCATTACGCTGCCAGAATCTTTAAAGCAAAGAGGCTGCCATTATGTTTCGCTTTGAGTGGTTGTAATTAGAGTGACCTCTAATTTTTCAGAACTACTTCATCTTAAGAAACATAGATTTATCTCTGTTGACCTCTGTAGCTGCCAAACTGCACAAGTGTATGGGACTAAAAAGATAAATTAACTTAGTGGCACCTTCAAAATGGTATTGATTCAGAAAGTACAATGGTGGGCAAATGCTTCCTCAAAGGAAAACCTGTATTTATTTCAATTCACAGAATAAATACAGCAGACTAGTAACTCAGTCATTTTCTAACATGATTTAACAAATTTAATTTGGATTTTTTGTTGAAATGGTGCCATTAGAAAGAGGTACCCACATAAGATGAAAACGTGACAATTTTCAGAAAGGTTGGATACATGAATTTCAGGTTTCTGCAACATTTTATTTCTTTACTCCTTTTCTATTGTTATCCTTCTATGGAAACAACCATATTACTCATGGCATTTACATTTTAGAAAAGGCCTCTGTGAAGTCAGGATGTATGAAGTATAAATCTAAAACTGAATCTGAATATTAAATTGGTCAAGGTTGATTCATAGATTCCAAGACCAGGAGGGACCATTAGATCATCTATTCTGACCTCCTGCATAACACAGACCATATAATTTCACCCAGTTACACCTATGTTCAGCCAAATAACTTGTGGGTTCAATATTCAGGGAGACTTTGGATCTGATATGCCAGTTTTATCCCATCTTTGAAATAAGATTCTGCCTTTAAAAGTTATGGTACACCTCTACCCTGATATAACACTGTCCTTGGGAGCCAAAAACTCTTACCGCGTTATAGGTGAAACTGCGTTATATCGAACTTGCTTTGATCCGCCGGAGTGCGCAGCCCCGCCCCTCCGGAGCAGTGCTTTACCGCATTATATTCAAATTTGTGTTATATCAGGATAGCGGTGTATATTGAATTCCATTTGTTATTTCTCTTAATACGGTACAAAAATCAAGGGGATGCCAAATGAAATTAAAATACAACAAATTTAAAACTGATAAAAGGCTTATTTTCTTTTAAAGAAAGACAAGACATAATTAACCTAATAATCTAAAGAAATGAACTCTGGAACTCACTGTTGCTAGATATTATTAAGCATTCAAAGCAAGATTAGATATTTATCATAGATATACTAAACAACTATAAGGAATACTATTACCCTCATGATTCAGGATATGAACCAAGCAGGCAGTGCTGTTGTGATAACTGAGGCTGCAAATTTACTCTAATTGTGAGCTTAACTGTAAAAAGTATGTGAACATGTTAAGATGTCACAATACCCTATAATAGCAAATGCTGAGAGTAAAAGATATGAAAAGGAGACAGAAAAACTTAATTAGTCTAAACAAGGAGGTCTACTGATATGGTTCAAGGACTATGTCAAAATTATGCTTGGTAAAAACAGAAGATGTGAAACCAGAAATTAATGAACTAAAATGAGTGTGTGCTGAATATTAGGCCTTACTGGTGGACAAAATAATGAGGGGATGGACTAATTCACCCTTTTGGGGCCCTTAATGAAAGACCTGGGGGGTGGGATCTAGAAGAACAGACAGAAGCTGTTCAGAGTGTACTGAGGAGAGCTTCACCATCATGGCTGTCACCCACACAGTCTCCTGGGAACCTGGACTTTCTTCATCTTAATCCTGAGGGATCCCTCACCAGAGTGGGCCAGAGTGGATCCAATTGACATAGTCATCCCTACCAGCTCCTGATGAATCTGAAACACAGCCTGAGTTGAAAGAGAATCAGACTTTAACACAGCAGCAGCAGGAACTCCAGCCCATCTCAGCTAACGTCTTCTCTTTTCCCTAAAAGGACAATGCCATCTTTGATACCAAGATCCAAGAGACTGTCAAACAAGGGGTTTTTCCTTCTAAAAACTCTCTCCAGCTAAAGAGAAAGGGAAACTGTTAATAGGAAAGCTTTACTTAACAATATTTCAAATGCTTCAACTGTTTTTCCTCCTTCTCCGTATCTTTAAGAAAAGGTTAAAATGATTTGTAATGGTGTGTTTGCCATAGTACTAAGCAGGCTAATGTCTCTATGTACCAAGCCCAAGACCTTGTTTCACACTGTTTGATGTTGGACAGTGACTCGGTCATGTTAACACCTTTGGCCCATATAGTCCATCTAAATTAATACAATAGTGCCTGTGAGCAGAGGTGAAAGTAAGCCGGTACAAGCCAGTACGGCGTACCGGCAAGAGCCAGTACGCCATGCCGGACTGCACCGGCTTTTGCTGTGGGGATTTAAAGGGCTCTGGGCTCCCTGCCGCAGCTGGCAGGCCAGAGCCCTTTAACCCCCCGCCCGCGGCTCCGGCAGCCAGCTGGGGCTGGATTTAAAGGGCTCTGGGCTGCCGCGGCTGTGGTCAGCCCAGAGCCCTTTAAACTCCCTGCCCGCGGCTCCGGCAGCCGGGCTGGGGCTGGATTTAAAGGGCTCTGGGCTGCCGCGGCTGTGGTCAGCCCAGAGCCCTTTAACCCCCCCCCCCCAACAGCTGAGATTTAAAGGGCTCAGAGCTCCCCGCCACTGCGGGCAGCCCAGAGCCCTTTGAATCCCAGCCAGGGCTCCGGTGGCCGGGCTGGGGCCAGGATTTAAAGGGCTTGGAGCTCCCCACAGCGGCAGGAGCTCTTGGCCCTTTAAACACATGCCCCAGCCCCGCAAAGCTCAGGGTTCCCTGTGGCAGCCGGAGCCCCAGGCCCTTTAATTTGCCCCTGAGCTCTGGGGGCCTCCCAGCTACTTCTGCAGCTGGGAGGCCCTGGTTGATTTAAAGGCCCTGGTCTCCCAGCCACATCTGGTGCCCCAGGGCCTTTAAATCTCAAGAGGCCACGCCCCTTCCGGATGAGACCACGCCCCTTCTGGCTGGGAGCTGGAGGCGTGGAGGGGGATGACCTTCCCCCAACTCTTCCCCCCCCCCAGCGACATGGCTGGGGCTGGGGCAAGGGAAGTGGAGCAGGCTGGGGCCGCGTCGCTCCGCTTCCCGCCGCAGGTGAGTGCGGGAGGTGTCCTTTCCCCAACCTCCCCGTGGGAAGTGGAGCGCTGCATCTGGGAGCTGGTGGAGTGGAGCAGGCTCGGGCCACGTTGCTCCGCTTCCCGCTGCTGCCAGTGAGTGTAGGGTCAATGGAGGAAAAGGTGGAAGGGGGGTTGGCCGGGGGCGGAGCAGGGGGGAAGGGTAAGAGGCAGGGTGGAGGAAGTTGTCTGGGGCCCCGCACCCCCTATGGATGGCCCTGCCCCTTGCAGTGGGCACAGCCCGTGGTCGGGGCGAGGGGGGCAGTGGCCGAGGGATGGGGCTGGTGCTGCTGTGTATGCAGCACACACAGCTGCCTAGGGCATCATGACATTTGGGGCAAATTTCATGGTGCTCTATGCAGCTGTGTATGCTGCATATGCCTAAGGACAGTCCTGATTTCACCCTATGTTCAAAGAATTCTGACACATGCATTTGTGTAGCAGATTTTTTTGCTGCCTTCATTATTTATGGCCTGGGAAAACAAACATATATTCTCCAGTCCTGTACAACTCACCCATGTGCCTCTGGTATGCAGGGTATACAACTCACCCCTGTGCCTCTAAAATGCAGTAATCCCTCATTTTAGACTCAAAATGCTATTCCTCAGCATTTCATTTTGTGCCTTAATTTGTGATTGTGTAATGAGCCATAGTGTTAGACAGAAACATTAACCTCAGACTGAATGCTAGTTGAAAGGGAGTTGAAAAGTACTGGCCATTAAGAGATTCTGGGGTCAGTATTCAGTATGGAACAGTCAGTGTACTGCAATTATATTAACATGGGTACGTTATTTAAAAGGTAATGAAAAATGCTAAGTACTGTAGTGCAGAAGCTAGTGCCATAACCTTTCACTTCCCTGCTTGGAGCAAAGGGAAAAAATAGGCATGGAGTGGAGTGGGCTGGGGCTGGGCTGCTCCACTTCAGCCACTGCTGGTGAGTGTGGGGGGTCCCTTCCCCCAAGCCCCCTCCCCTGAGCGATAAGGCTGTGGTCAGGGCAAGGGAAGTGGAGTGGGCTGCTCTTGTCCCCCCATCCCCGACTAATCCCCCAAGCCACTCTGGGCCTGCAGGGCCCCCAAAAGTGACCCCCCAGCTCCTGCTTTCCAGACCCAAGGGGGGGAGGCTGGGGGGCTGCGTAGGGCACCCAAATGGCTAGGGACAGCCCTGAGTGAAATCCTTTCTGCTCTGTAGTCAACAGGAGTTTTATTATTGCTCAGTGGGATGGATGGCTCAGTGGTTTGAGCATTACCCTACTAAATCCCATGTTGTGAGTTCAGCCCTTGAGGGGGCCACTTAGGGATCTAGGGCAAAATCAATACTTGGTCCTGCTAGTGAAGGCAGGGGACTAGGCTTGATGACCTTTCAGGGTCCCTTCCAGCTCTATGAGATAGGTATCTTTTTCTCTCTCTCTCTCTCTATATATATATACATACACACACACCAATGTAGCCAGGATTTTACCCACTGCTCCTGGGATACACATATGATCCACTAGTGCCAGTTAGGCAAATCCCTGCACATGGAGCAATGTAGAGATGCACCTTCCCATGGGGAGCAGTGAAAGTGCTTGTGTCTTAGGAGACAGAATTCTATCTGGAGCTCCCCACTCTCAAGACAAGTGTGCATGCTGCAATCTCTTGGGGTGGTGCAAACTGCTCCTCCTCCTAGCATACCTGGACACACAGTACAAAAGAAGTACAACAATCCCTCTGCCTTCCCACACCCTTTGTGGTCCCAGGAGCTGTGATTGTGCCTTGTCCCATTATGGGAGAAAGAAGTGGTGGGAATGCTAGTGTAAACAAGCTGTCAGCAGCCAAGAAACTTGCGCTCATCAAGGTTAGACAATGTGATGGCTAAAACAACAGCAGTTGGTTTATGAGAGCACAGCTACAACTGGTGGAGCCATGTTAACATTTCCCAGGGCAAGGAATAATCCCAAAGAGGGAGAACATTATTTTAAAAAGTCAGCAGCAAACACCATGTATTTAACTAGAATTGACATCAATACTATTCAAAATAGTTTTCTCATCTGATCACCTTCTCTGCGGCTCCCGCCTAGGAATGACAGTACAGTAAAGGAGGGCACATACACCTTTTTTTTTTTAAATCAGTGGTAAAGTAGTGCTCATCTTTTTTCATTTTCCCCCTTTTGCACTGTCTTCTTCTTCCTTCACTTGTCCCTCGCCCCCTTTCTTTCCCACCCAAAAGGTTGTGCAATGTTTTCTCACTTTTTCTGGCTTCACTATCAATCCTTCAGGATTCTCCGGAATTCTCCCCCATAAAAGGGAAATGGAACATCCCTCTTTGGGTCTGTCCCTCAGTGTAATCCACTTGCTACACCCTGAAAATCACTGCAGTGTTAAACAAGGGCCAATAGTGCCATTGGGTGCTGCCAAGCCATAGGGAGTGAAGTAACTACAAGGAGTTCTCAGCAAGCATCACAGGCCGCTACAGGCAGTCTTCTTGCTCAGTACTAGGATCAACACTTGTAATAATCACTGTAATAGCTGTTAAATTGCTATTATAACATAAGAAAAGATACTGGAGCCTTTTTAAGTAACAAACTTGTTGCTGAGAACTGTATAGCTAGGCACTGCTGGCTGGTCTGCTCTAGCTCCAAGTGCAACTTTAAGCAAAAGTGAAGTGCTTCTGCTGGTAAGACTCAAGTCACTACTTAATAATTTTGCACTATTACAAAGTTCCTACTCTCATTACAATCACCTTCTACCTCCCTGATGATTGGGACTCATCATGGGCTTTTCAAAACGGCTGGATCCAAGAAGCAAACTGCAGGACTGTTGACAGGTCTGTAATTATGAACTCACTGAAGAGACATTGAGTCTCTCATGGAGTTACGGCTTGTCTATGAAAAATACATCTGGCTTCCATAACACAGGCATAAAAAATTGGCTACACTTGATACACAATGCAGAAGCTGTGTGTACATATATATTGGGCTGAAAGGTTCCAATTATGTTCTGAGCCCTTCTGTTAAAATCACCAGCTGTAGAAACTTGGGTCAACTTGATAGAAATGATACTGTAACAGAGCTACTGTGAAAATGGTGGGAGATTGGTTCTAATGTGCACCTGTCAACATCACACAATGGCATTGCAGAGCAGTTTGCATTGGCTTAGTGCAAATGGAATTTTTCTAGTTGTTTAAAGCTATACAATCTGATTCTCATCTAACTTATACCAGTTTTACACCAGAATAACTCCAGAGGTTTCAAATTGAATTATTTCTGACTTAATGCTAGTGCGCGTTAAAGGACAATCTGGCTTGTTATGTTATAGCTTGGGTTGGAAAATGGGGAGGGGGAGGAGTAATTTTTTATCGAATTTCATTTCTGGTTTTGACAATTTGTTTTTTGTTGAAATTTCCTGAGCAACTCAATGGTTTTATATGATTAACCTGAAATAGTTTTCACATTAGAGTCTATCCTGCTATTTAAAAGTTTGCATTACTTAAATAAAAGTACACTAGAGAACATTTTTCTGTACACTTTGATGAAGAAAATAACACAGCATTATTTCTGAAAGATGATTAGAAAAGGTACAGCTCTGCAGCTACTTGGAAGCACCCGTTGATTATCTCTTCACTTGCATGTGGAAAATATAGAGCATCCAAAATCTGGCTGTGAAACAAGTGGCAAGCTTCAGAAATGGAAGATACTAGACAGAGAAATTGAGGGCTGGTCTATACTGCCCTACAATTTGGAGTGGGGAGAATGCTAACAGTGGTGAGCGCCAAAGTGCTGCACGGTAACTCCCCTGTGTTGATGCTGTGGGTGCAAACTAAAAGGTTTCTGGTTTGCATCACTGTAATCCTCTTCCAACAGGACTACATTAATGAGAACTAGGAACCTTATACTTTGTACCCTCAGTTTTTCTGTGTCTAGCATTTTCCATTTCTTAATCAAAGTGGCATTAAAGTAACAGATGCAAAATCTGCAGACATAACTTGACAACAAGACTTTCAAACTCCCCAAGTCCTTGTGATTGGGTGCCTACCCTACACAAGACCTGAGTAGACAGAAAAGGCCAGTTAACCCTTTTACAGGCTTCACCTGATAAGCTTTTCACTGATTGTCCAACTGGGCAAGGGGCAGGCTAAGCTGCTATAAAACCAGGAAGCAGCCTATGAGAAAGGAGCTGCAGCACAGAAGGTCTGTAATCATTCTCAGAGCTTAGCAAGGGAAAGGCAGAAACCACCAGGAGACTTGAAGCTTTGGCATTCTGGCCCTGAGGGAAGGTGTACCCAGAGAGGGTGGAGAAGGAGCCTGACAGAGGTGAAGTAGGAAGCAGCCTAGGGCAAGAGCAACAAGATTTGGAACAGTGTAGACCTTAGCTGCTGGCTGGAACCCAGTGTAGTGAGTAGGTCCAGGTTTCTCTACCAGCCATTGGGAAGTGGCACAATATGGGCAATGGAACAGAAAACTGCCTGAGACAGATCATCCAGGGGACACTTTCATACCCCAGAAGGAGGTGACATAGCTGGAGGGTTACAAACAGGGAGTACCCTGATTATGGAAAGAGACATGCTTTGGTAAGTGATTGAAGAAGGGGGTGTCAGCCTGGGGGTGAGCTCTAAGGAGGCACTGCAGTGGTGAGTAGTGAACCCCATGATAGTCCTGCACTGCACATACCTAACACAACATGTGGTGTACCTCCACCAGTGTATCAAATGCTAGGTGGGTGAAACCAGACAATCACAATGCTTGTGAATGAACTCTCAGAAAAGTGAGAACAAGAAAAACACCCTGTCACCTGTGTGTGAACACTTTTCATAAAGCAATCACTCCACATCTGACCACCTAGATCTCAAAGGAAACTTGCACAACATCCCCAAAAGATGGGACTGGGGATTTAAATTCACATCTAAGGGATTCTAAAAATCTGAGTTTAACAAACACTGGTTTTATGGCTTAGTAGTACAACTTGTAGCACGCCTTACTGCCTGCTAACCTTTAATTATCCACTTCATTTTAAGTGGTCTCCTACAGCATGTATGTTAAACATAAAACTTTCAATCTACCCTCTGGGTATTTAGCTCAGACACTGGTTACTTTCTTCAGACCTGATAATGAGTTCTGTGAAACTTGAAAGATTGTCCCCTCCACTACCAGAAGCTGGTCCAATAAAATATATTACTTCACCTACCTTGTCTTTCTAATATTCTAGGTCCAAGATGCCTACTACTACACTTTCATTTTTTTTCCCATGACAGAATATTTTTGAGTAGTTTTCAAGTTGATGTGACAATGCTGCTTATTACAAAAATAATAGCATACAGAAATGCTACATATTCAAAGCAAATTCTATTGTTTAACACTTTGTAAGGTTCGATGAGCATATTTTCTGTACAGGGCCTTTTCTTTCCTAGAAGTAATGTGTAAATGCCAGAACTACTGTTCTATAAGACATGACTCTAAAGTATATTCAGAGCACCACCTTGCTGTGCATCACATAGTACTAATTTTTATGTATTTGCATAATTTAAAGTAGTCATTAAAATGTCAGCTGTTGACAGCTGTGACACCTTAACATCCTAGTGGACTCTTCAAGTGCACTGCTGTTTCATCCTGGCTAATAGCTTGTCTCAGCGAGAGTTGTAGAACTTGTTTTTCCCACCCTTCAACTTTGAATGTGCCTATACCTGCACCCAGGCTTTACAGGTTCAAACACCACTGCTTACCATGTGTGTTCAAGTAGATGCATAGTTGTTCAGACTTGCAAACTGTAAGCACCCATGCTTATGTGCAATTTTGCTTGGGAATATGAGAAGAGTAGTGTGAGTAGGGCCCTGGGAGCCAGTTGAGGTCACTCAAAAGGGTAGAACTGCAAAGAATGGGGCAGACAATCTCC
This sequence comes from Mauremys reevesii, assembly GCF_016161935.1. Lineage (NCBI taxonomy): Eukaryota > Metazoa > Chordata > Testudines > Geoemydidae > Mauremys > Mauremys reevesii. Next base: position 50,421,652 of record NC_052628.1, on the reverse strand, counting down.
AAAGCTAGTGGATATTTCAGTACTTAGATTTACCAAGCCAGCACAAAACAGCTGCTTTGTTACATCACTGGTTGCCCAGAAGCCAACAACACAGTCCCCTTAAAATAACCCAGCCTCAGGCCTACACCTGGATACCCATGTCAAAAATAATGATTCTTTTTCATCAGATAAAATAAAAGGTTCTACCACTTCCAAAGGATCAGGCACATTACCTCCCAGGTTAATGAATATTCCAGATCTTACCCACACATGCTTACAGCCAATCCTTATTAACTAAAGTTTATTAAAAAAGAAAAGAAAAGAATATAGTTAAAAGCTCAATTGTAGAAGATTAGGGTTGGAAGAGACCCCAGGAGGTCATCTAGTCCAATCCCCTGCTCAAAGCAGAACCAACACCAGCTAAATCATCCCAGCCAGAGCTTTGTCAAGCTGGGCCTTAAACCTCTAAGGATGGAGATTCCACCACCTCCATAGGTAACCCATTCCAGTGCTTCACCACCCTCCTGGTGAAATAGTGTTTCCTAATATCCAACTGAGACCTCCCTCACTGCAGCTTGAGACCACTGCTGGTTGTTCTGTCATCTGCCACCACTGAGAACAGCCTAGCTCCATCCTCTTTGGAACCGCCTTCAGGTAGTTGAAGGCTGCTATCAAATCCCCCCTCACTCTTCTCTTCTGCAGACTAAACAAGGCCAGTTCCCTCAGCCTCTCCTCATAAATCATGTGCTCCAGCCCCCTAATCATTTTTGTTGTTCTCCGCTGGACTCTCTCCAGTTTGTCCACATCCCTTCTGTAGTGGGGGGCCCAAAACTGGATGCAATACTCCAGCTGTGGCCTACTCAGTGCCAAATAAATGGGAATAATCACTTCCCCCGATCTGCTGGCAATGCTCCTACTAATACAGCCCAATATGCTGTTGGCCTTCTTGGCAACAAGGGCACACTGCTGACTCATATCCAGCTTCTCATCCACTGTAATCCCCAGGTCCTCTTCTGCAGAACTGCTGCTTAGCCAGTTGGTCCCCAACCTGTAGCAGTGCATGGAATTCTTCCTTCCTAAGTGCAGGACTCTGCACTTGTCCTTGTTGAACTTCATCAGATTTCTTTTGGCCCAATCCTTTAATTTGTTTAGGTCACTCTGGACCCTATCCCTATCCTCCAGCATATCTACCTCTCCCCGCAGCTTAGTGTCATCTGTGAACTTGCTCAGGGTGCAATTCATCCCATCATCCAGATCATTAATAAAGATGTTGAACAAAACCGACCCCTGGGGCACTCTGCTTGATACCAGCTGCCAACTAGATATCGAGCTGTTGATTGCTACCCATTGAGCCCAACAATCTAGCCAGCTTTCTATCCACCTTATTGTCTATTCATCCAATCCATCCTTCTTTAACTTGCTGGCAAGAATATGTGGGAGACCATATCAAAAGCTTTGCTAAAGTCAAGATATATCACAACCACCACTTTCCCCATATCCACAGAACCAGTTATCTCCTCATAGAAGGCAATCAGGTTGGTCAGGCTTGACTTGCCCTTGGTGAATCCATGTTGACTGTTCCTGCTCACCTTCCTCTCCTCCAAGTATTTCAAAATACATACAGACATGAGTTAATCTTGAGATTCAGATTCATAGCAGAGATGGTGAGCTTTGTAGTTGCAAATAATTCTTTTAGAATTTAGTCCATAGGTTATAGTCCAATGTTTGTATTCAGGGCGGTCCCGTCAGAGCTGGGATCTCAGTCCTGATGGCTTAGTCTTCCCCTGCATGAAACCTCAAGAAGATCTGAGATGACAGGATCAGGACCCAAGGGTCTCTTATACAATTTCAGGCCTTATACAACTTCTTTTGACAAGTTGGAATTCCTCGGGGAACAATAAGCCCTCACTTCCTAAGCATCATCATTATTCACACAGATTAACATGGCAATTGCCTGTTTCTCACCCTTCGCAGATGATCAGCTATATATTTCAAAGTGATGAATACAGCAATACCCTATGTTTACAGGTCATTTAAATGCTAGAATGTTCTTTTGATCTCAATTAACAGAATACAGCATAAACAGGGACTTGTGGGGCTGGCCTGAGGCCCCACCCACATGGGCTGGGCCTGGTCTGGCTCAAGTTGCTGTTCCAAGCCCTCCCTCCCACATATTCCTCTGTGCCAGGCTAGGAAGCACCCCCCACTTTTTTGAGGAAAACTACATTTGTCTTGTTTGCGCTTGCCAAGTGATGATCAGCTGGCAAGAGTAAAAGGGACAAATGCACAGTTTTCCCCCAAAAATTTGGGATGGCCGAGACAAGGCTTAAAAAAAGGACACTCCCAGCCAAAACAGGATATATGGTCACCAGATCCCAGACGCTGCTGGGAATGCACTAGCTAAACCCCTAGTCTAAAGGATACTTTGGCTTTTTTTTTAAACACCCTATTTGCCCACTAGTTAATAGGTGGCCTCCAAATTTGCAAAGTAATACATTTATAGAGGGTAGCAGAATGCCATTCTGGATGGGAGTGAGGCTAGCACAAAGAATTGTATCTTCTTCTGGATTGCATTGTAAGGTGGCATCATTCTCCAGTTTGTGGAGGGCTGAGGAGGAGCAAGGGCATATGTGCATAAATGTATATCACTTGCACGCTGGTGGAAATTTTTCAAAATAAGTGTTTGACCATATCATCTGTTTTGTGGAAACTTTTTATATTAAAAAAAAATGTTTTATACCCTGAAAAGGAATGAAGCAAAAAAATCTGGAAAGTTGTTCCCTGGCACATATGATAGTTGTGAGTGGTCAATAGATGACAGATACCTAAGAAGGGGAACACAAATCCAAACAGAGTAAAGCACTATAGAAAGAAGTTACATAAGAATAACATGGAAACAGACAGAGTCAGGCCACTAAGATAGCACTTACTAATGAAAATCATAGTAATCAATAGGGGTTATATTCAGAGGTGAAAGTAAGCCGGTACGGACTGGACTGGACCAGCTTCCATGGTGGTGATTTAAAGGGCCCCCAGTACCAGCCGCTGCAGGAAGCTCTGGGCCCTTCAAAGTGCTGCTGGAGCTCCGGCAGCTGGGCTCGGGCAGGGATTTAAAGGGCCTGGAGCTCCATGCCAGCTGGAGCCCAAGCTCTTTAATTTGCCCCTGAGCCCCGGGGCTCCCAGCCACCTCTGCAGCTGGTAGCTCCAGGGTGATTTAAAGGCCTCGGGGCTCCCAGCCTCAGCCGGAGTCCCTGGACCTTTAAATCTTGAAAGGCCACGCCTCTTCCGATTGAGGCCATGCCCCTGTTCAGGACTCCAGCGTACTGGTAAGTCCTTTAAGTTACTTTCACCTCTGGTCATATTTTGCTCTCAAGCTTTGTGCAAACTTCTATTATCATTGGGAGCTTGCTTTGGGGATTGATATAGTATCTGGTCCCCTTTATAGATGCAGCCATGGATCATTATTAAGAACAAAGGGCTAGATCAGTGGTTCTCAATCAGAGGTACATGTCCCCCTAGGGGTATTCAGAGGTCTTCCAGAGGGTACATCCACTCATCTAGATATTTGCCTAGTTTTACAACAGGCTACATAAAAAGCACTAGCAGTCAGTACAAATTAAAATTTCATACAATGACTTGTTTATACTGCTCTATATCCTAGACACTAAATTGTCAGTACAGTATTTATATTCCAATTTATTTTATAATTATATGGTAAGAATGAGAAAATCAGCAATTTTTCAGTAATAATGTGCTGTGTCACTTTAGTATTTTTATATCTGAGTTTTCTAAGCAAGTAGTTTTTTAAGTGAGGTAAAACTTGGGGGTACGAAAGACAAATCAGACTCCTGAAAAGGGTACAATAGTCTGGAAAGGTTGAGAGCCACTAGGCTAGATCCTTCTTGCAGCCTGGCTGAGTCGCACATGGTACAGTAGTGAAACAAGAGAGGGCTGAAGGTTGCTTAATGCCATGCATGTTGCTCTCTGATACTATGGTCAGCTGGGGCCACCCAACACAGTTTAGACAACCCTCAGAGCTGCTCTAAACTGCACCCAGCTGCTCATGGACCACTTCCTATTGGCAATACCTATGTGGAGCCAGAAAAGTCTGTCATGGAGCTAGTATATAATCTTGATGCCTTTCCAAAATATGAAAATGGAAAAAGTGCTGGCTATGTTTATTTTCTATCATTTAAATATGAAAAAGTTAAGAAATGCTGCAGACAGCTGTTGCTCAGATGAGGAAGTAGAACTGTATTCCCACAAAATTACACTCTGATATGCTGACACCTTTCTAATTATTGGCAACAAGTATAAAAACCAGTCACGCTGTAGGATTAATAAAATTGGTTATGTAAGAAATGAGATGAAGAGTGAAATGAACATTGTATCAAGAAGGTAATGATCCCAAAAGCAGCACACTGACTGCTGCTCTGCATTGTTGCAAATGTTAAATTTTCTGATGTCAGTCAAGCAACACTAGCCGTGATACAGATTACTTAACTTTTTTTATGCAGTGAAACATCACATCTATCATATATCTGGGGATATCTACAACTATCCCATGTATGTATGTAGCTGTCTATATCATGTATGGGTAAAAATCTTTCTAGCTATATTGATCTATACCTATATAATGTAGGAAGAACAGGAGTACTTGTGGCACCTTAGAGACTAACAAATTTATTTGAGCATAGCTTATATAAATAAATGTTAGTCTCTAAGGTGCCACAAGTACTCCTGTTCTTCCTACGGAAACAGACTAACACGGCTGCTACTCTGAAACCTGTATATAATGTAGGTGTGTAGGCATGTACCTTTCTATATATCATGTATGGGTAAATATCCATCTGAAATGTCTACTCACAGTTGTCTCAAGGGACACTGTTGAAGAAGATAATTCAGTAAACTCAGAACCCATATAATTAAAAGATGAGTTTTCATTCAAGTGATGTTAATTACCACTAAAGCAACTAAATTGTATTTTCGAAGCATCAGCCCAGAGCTACAGTAACACTTTGCATTCAGTCAACCTTTGCACGTCTACAATTGTTCCAGTAGGTGCTGCTTTTTTTCCCCCCCATGAAACAGCACTGTACCAACCTTCTAAAATTGAACTCTCTCTCTCTGAGTAGAATTAGAAAGGCTGAAGTAATGGATAGTCTGTCTTTTCAGACAGAAGCAGTCATAGTTTTAAAAAAAATTTTAAATGTCCCGATCATTTTCCAACTATGGAGAATTCTTCTTGTGTAACTCCTGAAAGAAGACTAGCAAAGGGTAAGCATTCCTGTCTTGCATTTATCCTCTGACATTAAAGTTTATTAGAAGCAGATGCTTATTTTTAGATTCAGTTTTATTGTCTGGTCCTCATACAGAGTTCAATATTACAGAGGAGGGGGTTCTCTTCGCTGATGGCATTGTGCTAATTGCTGTCAGAATCCTCTTCTTAAAAGACAAATATTTTCAGCAAGAAAAAAATAGTGAAGGATAGTCTACTGATAAATTGTTTGAAAGCCGATAACTACTGTTGCTGGAAAAGCTAGAATAATATCAGCTAGTTCTATATTTCATTTCCTTAGGGCTATATCTTTCAACACAAGACAGGGATGCACAATGTTCTGAGTACAGAAGAATCTGTATTGAAAATGTCTGCAAAAGGGGATCAGCTCAGCACCCTTTGTGTGCTGCAAACCTCCATGAGCCCTAGCACGGAGAGACTTTTGACAATGCAGAACAATTGACCAAGACCCATTCCTCCAGAAGTAGTAGTGCTACATCAGTGCTGGCACCCTAAGACATAATAGCAACCACAGTGTACCCATAAACTGTAGTGGTGTTCAGAGGAAAATTCCATTACTTCTATGGAGCATCTCTGTTCACAATCTCCCAAGGTGGGTCTGATATAGAGAAGGAGTGTGCACACTGAGCCACCACCTCCTTTTTTCTCTTTGGGATGAGCATGGGGACTTCATTTGTTCCCTTTCCTTGTGCATAGAGTGGTAATAGTCTGTGCTCTCCTTCTGCCTGCAGAGATCTAGCTCCATATAGCAAGACCATTAATAATCATTAAAGCATGATAGTTTGTTCTCATTCCCATGAGCAAGGCCAAACCATGATATAACTCATTTGGTGAGCTACCTTGTGAGAACACAATCCTCATGTGTAAAAGAGCCCATACCTCTAAAAAGTATTAGTGAAAGAAAAGTGAGCTCTGCCTAACATTAAGAAAGGGTTAATGTAACATCAGGGTCAGTGAACAGTTTACCAATGAAAATGTCTCCCACTGCCCTCTAATCCACCAGTGATGCCAACCTCTGGACTCCTTTCACCTGCTCCTTGCTTTCTCCCTAATTCTGCAGCACTCCCCACAAAAAGTTTACTCTTAAAAGAAAGGAGCTAGCAACAGCCAACTGAGGTGACAGTTGGGGATACTTTATACACAGAAACAAAGACAAAACCGCTGTCAGCAGCCTGGCCAAACTCTGTATCTGTCGTCTTTTCTTTTGTTTTGTATTTCTGGATTTTTAGCCTTTGGGGGTATGTGCTGTTGCTTCCTTTATGTCTGTACGTTACCTAGCACATTTGTAGTACTACTGTAATATAAATGACAATAACAAAGAAACAGATTTTAGCTGCTGCCTCTATATACCAATAACCAAATGGGATATATAGAGAGAAGCCTCCTTAGACACTTTATGACCTGAGCATGTAGGGGAAAGGAGACAGAATCCCTGCCATCATTTGACCTTAGGAAGGAGAGGAAAAGGAGAAGTGAATGTATACCTCATAACCACCTCATCTTAATGCACAGGAAGAAGGCGAGACTAATCCTCCTTGTTGTCAGACCATCTCTGTCCAGGCATGGGGACAAAAGACTCCCTTCTTGCGTCTCTACTGCCCCTCCTATTGGTATAGGTTCTGAGCCAAAGAATAGTCTCCAGCAGTGGTATTTACCAAGTGGGAGGTAATGACAGCAAGTTTTACTTTCCCTCTGAAATCCAAATCTCCCTGAATATGTTAAAAGAACAGGAGTACTTGTGGTACCTTAAAGCTTATGCTAAAATAAATGTGTTAGTCTCTAAGGTGCTACAAGTACTCCTGTTCTTTTTGCGGATACAGACTAACATGACTGCTACTCTGAAACCTGAATATGTTAACACTTAAAACAAATCTGGGGACTCAGCTTTCCAACCTCTAAAGGTCCCTTTATACAATTTTTGTCCCACTGGGACTGGCAGCAGCTGTTAATTTAGTACCCTATATGCATTTAATTAATGGACTGCTTACATCTGATTCAAGATCAATAATAAAATAAGACCTCACATTGATCCTTGTGGCATCCCAGCAGTCACCTCCCAACAACTCAACACATTGGTATCATTAGCCTTCTGATAACTTTCAGTCCATGCAGCAGTACTCGCATCCAAGCCAGTTTACATTAATTTTTCAAGCAACATTTTGTAAGGTGGTGTCTGAAATGTTTCACTAAACTCTATACTTATAGGTACATATTATATACATCACATTTCTTTACATTCCTAGATTCTATAAATCCTCATACTTAGAAATCCTGTTACTTCTATCCCCAGAGTCATTCTGTGATTTATCTTTTACTCTCCAGCTGGAGATAGAAACAAAATTCTCCATATAAACTATTGGAAGAAAATAAAAATGCCAAGAAAAAGTAGGTTATTTTTACCTATTTGAGAGAATTTATGTAATGGTTTTCTACTATATTTTCTCCATTTTTCTCCTGCAACCACACAGAGCTTCTTCCTTACACAAAATAAAAAATGAAATATGGTCAGTCTTTCTATGTAGGTGACATTTTTCACAAAGACACCAGGACTGAACCGTTGGATCTCTGCCAATCCATAGAAAGACATTGCATTGTCAGGACAGGTTGCAAGTAATCTTACTCTTAAACATCTAATTACATACAGATATGTTAATCTCCTTAAATAAAATATAACCATTACCCACCCTTTTTGTGCTCCCTTCTGTCAAGGCTGGTGTCTCACCTCCCCAATCCCTTTGGGAACTACAGGGTAGGTCCCTGCCTCAGTTTCCCCTAATGGGCTTTCAATGAGTTCAATTATTTTTTTTTTTACTGAACAATGCCCTTTGGGGGTCTAACTTATTTAATCAAAGGCTCAACATGGCATACAAGCAAGTCTTCACCCCACTGTACAGCTGGGAAGGGCCAAATTAATCTTAGTCTGTCTGCCTATAACCTGAGTTCATTTGTCTCTTCCATCCAGACTCCTTATCAGTAAAGCCTTCTCAACACAGGATCTCCTCTGGAGCTAGGCCTGTCACCACCAGCTGGAGAAGTGCTCCTTCTCTGGACAAAGGGCCCCTGCAAAGGTCAAACCAATACAAATCTCTCCTACATCAGCACCTAGTTCATTTGTGATCTAGACCTCCTGCTGCTGTCTGGTAAGGTCCTTTCCCTTGGACCAGGTCACTCTAGATTCTTGGCACTCATTGCTCTTGCCTTTCAGACCCTCTTCCATCCAGGTTTCCTTCTCTGGTGAGTTTCTCTAACCAGCTCCCCTGAAAAGTCCTCAGGGGAGCTGGTTAGGGAACTTCTCATCCTCTGTAACCCTCATAACCCTTTACTTTGGCCCAAGTGCTCCTTAGCTAATTAACTGCCACCCACCCAACTACTCACAGATTGATCTGGGTTGGCTCATTCTCCTTAGCAGAAGCTATCATGGGTAGGCTAGGTGCCTGACCCCCTAAGAAGCCAGCTATCCTGCGACACCACCTAACTTTGCTTTAGATCAGAAGTTACACTTCAATTCCAGTGACTATAGTCTAGATGTTCAGCAACTATAAGTTAGCCTCATTTTATTGAAGCCAATACAACTAAGCCATTTTATACCTTCTCAGGAGCCAGCCTGGAATGGTAATTCTGAAGTGGTCTCCGGGGGTACTTTTAGCCTAAGGAGCATCATATTGAATGTTTCCCTTCTGTCATCCTACAAGATATAACATATAACTTAACTGCACATACCTGAAATATAATTACGGAAGAAGTGCTGTTTTACTCAAAAAGGAATTATTTATGGTGTTGCTTGATGGTATAACTATGAGGATGATGTTTTAAAAGGGAATATTGAGGCTATTGTAAGCACTTTTGGGCAGGGACCACCTCCTTATTGTATATTTGTAAAGGGCCTAGCTCAGTGGAGTGCTGACTTTTGGTGTCTTTGAATACAAATTGTAAGGGGGCAGGGGAGAGAGAAATCCTGATTGTGTGATCAGTTAGTCTGTGTCAAAAATGATGAATTCCACATCATTTGGGACCTTTAGATTGGACAGAACACAAGAACATATCCTATAGAGAACAATCCTGAATTTGGAGGGAGATGGACTGGATTGCCTAAAGGATCTTATCCATTTTTTCATCTGTTTTTATTTTTCTTCATCTTCTACAATGATGGAGCTTACCCAATACCTATTAGAATAGAAGCCTAAGAGACCTGTTAGTCATTCCATGTCCTCCCCTCATTAAACATTTTCAAATAATATTTTATTGAATTTTTAAATACAAGTGTGTTTGTCAAGGTTTTCCTTTCCTTTTGAATTACTTGTTGAACAACCTGAATACAATGCGGAGTGTAAAATGAGTGACCTGTATTTCCTAGATTGTCATATGAAGTTCTGAGTTCCTCAGCTCCCTGGCTGTAATTTATCACTAGTGGGGACTTTCTGAAATGTGTCCAAAATTAATCTGATTTACGTTATCTGATTACATATGTTAAAGGATAAATGGACACAAATCAGACATCAGGAGTGGTAACATACAAAAGCCAGTAGAAGAACACTTCAATCTCCCTGGACATTTAATAACAGATTAAAAGGTAGCCATTCTTCAACAAAAAAAAAATTCAAAAACAGACTTCAAAGAGAAACTGCAGAGCTACAATTCATTTGCAAACTTAATACCATCAATTTGGGCTTTAAATAGGGACTAGGAGGGGCTGGCTCATTACAAAAGCAATTTTCCCTCTCTTGGTATTGACACCTCCTCATCAATTATTGGGAGTGGACCACATCCACCCTGACTGAATTGACCTTCAGTAGTGGTTCTTCACTTGTAAGGTAATTCTCTTCTCTTCATGTGCCAATATATATTTATGCCTGTATCTGTAATTTTCACTCTGAAGAAGTGGTGTTTTTTTAACCCACGAAAGCTTATGTCCAAATAAATCTGTTAATCTTTAAGGTGCTACTGGACTCCTTGTTTTTGTGGCTACAGACTAACACAGCTACCCTGATATCATCGAGGTGAAGTTACCACGTCAAAAATATTCTGAGGTCCTGCAGAAATAACAAAATCTGAGGATATATGTGTATGACACACTGCTCAGGTAGCTAGCAGTTTTAAAGCTATTATTTTCCATCATTAGGAGTTCCTGAGGTTGGAGCATTCAGCTGTGAAAAGTGCTTTGTGCCAGGGGGAGACAAGGTCATCATAAAGAAACTATGTCCTGTTGTGCTCAGCTGGAGTACCTCCTCTAAAGTAACTTCCTTGGCTATTGGTATCTATGGCCCAACCAAGAGAGAGGAAAAATTAAAAATCCTGACTCCTATATGTTTACAGAGTCTTGCATGTCAATAAAAGTTCAAGTTTAGAATGTGATAAAGATTTCTGTGTTTGCAAGATCCAAAACATATCCCCAGGCTACAGTATTTCTGTGTATATGAACATCTGCAGAAAATATAAAGAAGAAATTGCCTGTAATGTCCCCATTTACTAGCTTGTTTTATATTGATCCAATGTCTTGGACCAGACCACCTTTGATATTAATAGAGTTGAGAAGAGAAATGTTAAAATTATGAATTTTAGCTTAAATATGCACCATAAAATGGACCATAACAATAAGGTTAGAGTGCTTTAAAACACCTCTAAAACTGAATACAAAGAAATTCAAAACCATCAAGGAAGTATGACAACATGCTATGTTAATTTGATTTTTATATCACACTCATGCCCTTTCATCATCTTTGGCTGTTCATTAGTTTTTCTCATAACTACCACTGAAGGTGGTAGAAATGCAGAATCTGTGTCAGTGTTGGCCATTGATTCAGCAGTGTATTCTGAGTTCATGGTGCTAGGTCTCTGGAATGTCATCTATTTTTTTTTCCTGCCCGGACACCTAAAGGCAAGAGTATTAAACAGCGATGTCTGCATTTTCCCAATGAGATCTAGAAATTTATTGCTGTAAATCATGATCAAAATACAAGTACCCTATATTCTCTCATGTCCTTTTCCCTCCACCTCTTTCTGTGGGGAGCAGGTCATCCTGGCCCACCAGGCAATGGTTTGATGGAGCTGTGAGATTTGTGGCTTAGCTGGATAGCTAAATCAACTTAGGCCTGGTCTACACTACGCGTTTAAACCGGTTTTAGGAGCATTAAACTGATTTAACGCCACACCCGTCCACACTAAGAGGCCCTTTATATCGATATAAAGGGCTCTTTAAACCGGTTTCTGTACTCCTCCCCAACGAGAGGAGTAGCGCTAATATCGGTATTTCCATATCGGCTTAGGGTTAGTGTGGCTGCAGATTGACGGTATTGTCCTCCGGGCGGTATCCCACAGTGCACCACTGACCGTTCTGGACAGCAATCAGAACTCGGATGCAGTGGCCAGGTAGACAGGAAAAGCCCCACGGACTTTTGAATATAATTTCCTGTTTGCCCAGCGTGGAGCTCCGATCAGCACAGGTGGCGATGCAGTCCGAAATCCAAATCCAAAAAGAGCTCCAGCATGGACCGTACAGATGTGATCGCTGTATGGGCAGGCAAATCTGTTCTATCAGAGCTCCGTTACAGAAGACGAAATTCCAAAGCATTTTTTAAAAATCTACAGACAGAGGCCACAGCAGGGACTCAGCACGCTGCTGCGTGACAAACATAACGGAAAGCCAAAGAATCAAATGGACGCTCATGGAGGGAGGGGGGACTGAGGACTCAAGCTATCCCATAGTTCCTGCAGTCTCCGAAAAGCATTTGCGTTCTTGGCTGAGCTCCCAATGCCTGTAGTGTCAAACACATTGTCCGCGGTGGTTCAGGGCATAGCTCGTCAATTTACCCCCCTCACCCACCCCCAGAAGTAAAAGGGAAAAAAATCCTCTCTTGACTCTTTTAAATGTCACCCTATGTTTACTGAATGCTGCTGATAGACACGATGCTGCAGCAGTCAACGGCAGCATCCTCGCCCCCCCTGAAGGGTGGCTGATTCTACAATATGGTTGATATTCATCATCAGCAGCAGCAGCAGCAGCCTTGTGGCAGATGGTGCAGTGTAGTAGGAATGGTATCCATCCTCATCATCAGCCCGTGAGGTCGGCTGGGAGCGCCTGGGTAAAAAACTCCTGATCATTCCCAATAGATGGTACAGTACGGCTGGTAATCATCTTCATCATAGCAACAGGGGGCTGAGCTCCATCAGCCCCCGCCTTTCATGTGTAAAGAAATGATTCTGTTCTGCCTGGACTATCATAGCAGCAGGATGCTGGGCTCCTCTCCCCCACACTGCTTAATGTCCTGTCTGGACTATCATAGCAGATGGAGGCTGCCTTCCCCTCATATCTCACTAACAAGTCACTGTTTCTTATTCCTGCATTCTTTATTACTTCATCACACAAATGGGGGACACTGCAATGGTAGCCCAGGAAGGCTGGGGGAGGAGGGAATCAACAGGTGGGGTTGTTGCAGGGGCACCCCCTGTGAATGGCATACAGCTCATCATTTCTGCGGTATCTGACACAGAGCAGCTGTGCTCTCTGGTTCTCTGATACACTGGTTCTCTAGTACACTTGCCCCATATTCTAGCCAGGACTGATTCTATTTTTAGATACCATAAAGGAGGGATTGACTTGGGGAGTCATTCCCATTTTTGTCTTTTGCGCCCCCAGCGGCTCTCAGCCAGGGGCACCTATGACAGCAGCAGATGGTGCAGCACAAAAGGACTGGTAACCGTCATCTCATTGCCAATTTACAATGGCATGGTAGATGGTACAGAACGGCTGATAACCATCTCTGCTATCATGCAAAAGCAAATGAATGCTGCTGTGTAGCGCTGCTGAATCGCCTGTCAGCGGCATATAGTACACATATGGTGAGAGTGACAAGAGGCAAAACAGGCTCCATGGTTGCCATGATATGGCGTCTGCCAGGGCAACCCAGGGGAAAAGGGCGCGAAATGATTGTCTGCCGTTGCTTCCCCGGAGGAAGAAATGACTGACAACATTTACCCAGAACCACCTGCGACAATGATTTTTGCCCCATCAGGCACTGGGATCTCAACCCAGAATTCCAAGGGGCGGGGGAGACTGCGGGAACTATGGGATAGCTACGGAATAGCTACCCACAGTGCAACACTCCAGAAATCGATGCTAGCCTCGGTCCGTGGACGCACACCACCGATTTAATGTGCTTAGTGTGGCCGCGTGCACTCGATTTTATACAATCTGTTTTACTAAACCGGTTTATGTAAAATCGGAATAATCCTGTAGTGTAGACATACCCTGAGTGACTGTCTGCTGAACTCCCTGTAGGTGGTGAGAATGCACTGTTCACAGGGCCACTGAATAAACATATATATATCTCCTGTAGATAGGATTATAGATGAAAGGTACTATAGTATTTACAGTTAGTAACAAAAATACCAATTACCCATTTAAAAGCAAGGGCTATCATTGCAAAGATATTTATCCATTTGTAGCTGCAGTTCTAGAACCAACTGTCAGGTTCAGAGTTTGCAAATTTGTGTAGATTTGTTTAAAGAATGTTCAGGGTTGTCAACAAGTTTAAAATTACCAAATGTGGGCATAATGAAAACACATCTGCTATGTGCTGCAAAAGCCTGAGTTTACTACAGACAAAATATAAATTAAAATGGGAAATATACTCACAAGACGAGTCATTGAAAAGAAAATGTTTCTGTCATAATTAAACACAGCTGCAAATGAAACAGATATATTCTTCTCAACTTGCTATTCAATGCATCAATTAGCAGCCAATATAAACATTCTCAGAACAGGTTGCTCTTACATTAAATGACAAATCAAAAGTCAGAACACAATTAAGCCCAGTGCATCTTCCCTCCACCTTGTGTGGGTAGAGGAAAGCAAGTGGAAGTAGAGACTGCTGAATGGAAGAGCTGCTGGATTATCCGCTTTCCTGGGAGCCAGTGGACCCTTTCCTGATCAGCAGCACAATTCAGGAGGTGACTAGGCATGATGGAGAGGTGGGGCTGATGTCCATGGCATGCTCTCTAGGGAATAATCTCAAATGTTAAGACCCAATAAAGCAAAACACGTAAACAAATGCCTAGGAGTAGTCCAATTGAAGTAAATAAAGCTACTCCCAGGTTTAAAGTTACACATTTAAGTCATCTCACAGTACCGTTAATTCCTCTTCTAAGCCTTATACCACTCTCCCTTCCCCACTGGAACAGGGATGAGGTGCAGGCCTAACTTCCTTTCAAACACAGTTATTACTATTTGTATTACTGTACCGGCTAGGAGCACTAGTCCTGGACCAGAACTGCAATGTGCAAAGGGCCATACCAATACAGAATAAAATGGTAGTCTCTTCCTCCCCGAGAGCTTACAATCTAACTAGAAAACAATTCATCAGATGGATACAGACAGATGGGGGAGTATAAGGAACAATGAGACAATATTAGTCAGTGTGGTAAGCAGTGGTCTCAGCACACCAGTGGCCTATCTGTTGTTTAGTTTTTGAAGGCATCATGGAAAAAGGAGGGTTTTGAAGGACAATGGTGAGAGAGTTTTTCAGATGTTTACAGGGAGTTTCTCCCAAGCATGTGGGGCAGTGGGGCAGAAAACACAGAGGTGCTTGTTTGAAAATATAATATCTCAGTGATGGAGGCTGGGCAATGAGCCAATCAGAGGCACAAATTGATATTTTGATAGCGAAAGAGAGAGGCTGTGAAGGGCCTAGAAAATGAATATAAGTTGCTTATGTTTGATGTGCTAGAGAACAGAGAGCTGGAGGACAGATGCAAAAAGAAGGGTTACATGGTCAATGCAAGTGTCTAGGAAAATTACCTTGCAGCAGCATATTGAGTGGAGGTAAGTGGGGCAAGAGTACATTTGTTAAAGTCAGAGGAAAGGATGTTGCAGTAGCGAGACATGAGAAAATGAAAGCATGGATAAGATTTAGCTGTGTGAATGGCTAGGAAAGGTCATATGTTAGAGGGAGAATCGGCAATAGCTAGACATACCCTGGCTGTGAACATCTAGAGAGAGGTTGTCTGACTGGCAGGCAGGGTAGTGCGGTTTTCCACAGTGATTGAGAATGAAGGTGGGAGCAAGGGGATGATGTTGAGCTTGAGCCATTGGCTGGACATCCATGAGATATGAGAGAGACTGGCCAAGATTTTGGACGAGAAACATGTCTGGAATAGAGAAGTAGATCTGTGAATCATCAACATAGTTATGGTAGCTGAATTTGTGTGCAGATATTACCCAGAGATAAGGTGTAGAGGGAGAAGAGAAGAGAACCAAGGACAGCTTTGTGGCAAGTTGGAAAATTGTAAACTCAGATGCTTAGAAGTCACCCTGTAAAACTGAGAACTATTAGGGGGTCAGGAAAAAACCCTGTAGTGTCTAAGAACTGAGTAGTTTTCAGAGTAGCAGCCGTGTTAGTCTGTATCCGCAAAAAGAACAGGAGTACTTGTGGGACCTTAGAGACTAACAAATTTATTTCAGCATGAGCTTTCGTGAGCTACAGCTCACTTCTTTGGATGTGTTCCATTCTATGCATCCGAAGAAGTGAGCTGTAGCTCACGAAAGCTCATGCTGAAATAAATTTGTTAGTCTCTAAGGTGCCACAAGGACTCCTGTTCTTTTTAAGAACTGAGTAGTATTCCTTTAAATAATTTGGAAGCTGTGTAGTGGGCTGCCCTGTCTTCTATTACAGAACTCAGCAGAACCTAATAGTGTATGTATGCAATTGGGACTTAAGTTTATACAGAGTAGTAAACATGGCTATTTGGAACACAACTTAGGTCTGCTTGAATTCTTAATGTTGTGCAGAAAGCATGAACACCACAAACTCTCTATCCCACTTCAGTCCTGGATAAAATGCTGATTGCCTTGCACAGTGTCCAGGTTTAGTTATGAAACCTACCCAGGTTTGTGAGGCTCTGTCTTGTTACATTTCACCCTCTTGTGCTCAGTACAAGAAACATCTTGCATTACCTCTTATCTAATCAGCAGGATTTAAATTTGGATTCCTTGAAAGTTTTTGCTCAGTTGTAAAGCTTTTATCCAGCTGTAAATAAACGAGTGCCACTAATTTACATCATGTAAAATGACAAAGTGGGAGTAGAAATGGAGTTGAAGATGTTAAGTGTTTAGAAATCAATAGTGGCTCTGCTAAAAACCCTTAGTTGAGGGGAAAATACTCAAGCCAGATCTGTACCACAGATCTCTTCAGGCATAGCTAAATCAGAGGTGTGAGCATAGGTGTAGTTTGACTTCTATATTCGGGGCGGGGGAGGCGGCTCCAGTCAAGCCAACGGGGCTGCATGTTGAGGGGTGGGGAGAAAGGTTGGGGAACCACAAATTCCATGCCTGCCCACAGGGGCACCATTTCAGATTTGATGGGGGCACAACTTTACCCGTGATTTCAGGGGCTACTTAGGTAACTGAAAACTTTATGGTTTTTGCAGATAACTTAGAAATATCTGACAGGAGCATTGTGTCTAATTCCTATATCAATATAGAAAATAAATATTAGACCCACTCAGCTCTAATATTAACATGTTCTGACATCTTGTGGCAAGTCACTTATGGGACACTGGTTAGGTTTAAAATTGTAATGTATATTCTTACTCAGATACTCTTACTAAAGTCAGAAGGGACCATTGTGATCATCTAGTCCAGGAGTTCTTAAACTGGGGATTGTGAAGTTATTACATGGGGGTTGTAAGCTTTCAGCCTCTACCTTCAAACTCCTGCTTTGCCTCCAGGATTTATACCGAGAGGCTTG
Organism: Mauremys reevesii; assembly: GCF_016161935.1. NCBI lineage: Eukaryota > Metazoa > Chordata > Testudines > Geoemydidae > Mauremys > Mauremys reevesii. The sequence goes on along the minus strand of NC_052628.1, from coordinate 50,404,633 downwards.
CTGTGTGAAAGCAGTCACCAATACAAAAGTTTAAGAACCACTGATCTAGTCTGACCTCCCGCACATTCTTAGGATTCCGGTGTTCCTGCTTGTCAGTTACTTGGGTTTCTGTCTCACTGCTAAATGAATTTTTAACTCTTGCCTAGCAGTAGTCACTTCAATTCAGCTTGTCATGCCAATGAAGTACTGATATGTTTCCAAAGTGTAAAAAAGGAAACAGAATTCTCAGGCAACTGTCGGAGGCAACTGAAAAGATTCTCTGTCTAAGACATGAAGTAACCATCATGATAATCTAGTGCAGTGGTTACTAACCGTTTGATCACAATCGACTGGTCGATCCTAGAGAATCTCCCAGTAGATTGCAATCTCTGGCAGCACGGCCAGGCTGCTGCTAAAACAGGCTCCTTGCCTGCCTCAGCCCCACGTTGCTCCGGGAAGTGGCCAGCACAGCCCCAGGGGCGGGGGAGCAGGGGTCTCCCTCTGCGTGCTGCTCCTGACTGCAAGCACTGCCCCCGCATCTCCCGTTGGCCAGGAAGGGGGAGCTGTGGACAGTGGGAGCTTCAGGAGTGGTGCTTTTAGAGAGGGGCTGCATGCAGAGCCACGTTCCCCTCCCCGGTCTGTAGGGGCGTGTTGGCCCCTTCCAGAAGTGGCATGGGGCTGGGTTAGGCAGGGAGCCTGCCTTAGTGGCAACCACATTGCACTGCCAACTGGGAGCTGCTGGAGGTAAGTGCTTCCTGGAGGGAGGCTGCACCCCAGCCCTGAGCCCCCTCCCAGAGCCAGCACTCCATACCCCCTCCTGCACCCCAAAACCCAGCCCTGACCCCCTCTCAGTCAGCACCCCACCACCTCCTGCACCCCAACACTCTGCCCCAGCCTGGAGTCCCCTTCTGTACCCAAACTCCCTCCCAGAGCTTGTACCCCTCACCCCCTCCTGCACCCTAATCCCCTTCTCTGGGCTCAGCCCAGAGCACCCTCCCACACTGCAAACCTCTCGGTTCCAGCCCAGAGCCTGCACCCCCTCCCGAACCCCAACCCTCTACCCCAGCCTGGTGAAAGTGAGTGAGGAGGTGGGAGAGTGAGTGATGGAGAGATGGAGTGAGTGGGGCAGAGCTTTGAGGAAGAGAAGGGGCAGAGTAGATCCTGGGTTGCCCTTAAATTCAAAAAGTGATCTTGGGGGTAAAAAGGTTGGAGACCACTGTTCTAGTGTGATGTCCTACGTAACACAAGCCATAGAAATGCACCTAGTAATTTCTGTATCAAGCCCATAGCTTCTGTTTGAGCTGGAGCATATCTTTACAAAGTCATTATCTTAAGATTTCAAGTAATGAAGAATCCATCACATCCCTAGGTACATCATTTGAATGGCTAATTGCTGTCCCTGTTTAAAAATAAATTGCACCTTATTCCTGCTCTGAATTTGATTGACTAGATTCATCTTCCAACCTTTAGAGGGGTAGCCGTGTTAGTCTGTATCCACAAAAACAATGAGGAGTCCAGTGGCACCTTAAAGACTGACAGATTTATTTGGGCATAAACTTTCCTGGGTTAAAAACCCCCACTTCTTCAGATGCATGGAGTGAAAAATACAGATACAGGCATAAATATCTGGCACATGAAAAGAAGGGAGTTACCTTACCAGTGGATAATATACGCATGTGATACAGTTCTGTGGTGATCTGGAAGCCTACTTTCACCATCTCCGACTCAAAGAATATTTTCAACACACCACTGAACAGAGCACTGACCTACAGGAACCCTCCTACCAACACTACAAGAAGAAGAATTCTGCATGGACTCCTCCTGATGGTCAAAATGACAGACTGGACTTCTACATAGAGTGCTGCCGCAGACATGCACAAGCTGAAAGTGTGAACAGACAGCATCACTTGCCCCATAACCTCAGCCGTACAGAATGCAATGCCAGCCACAGCCTCAGAAACAACTCTGACATTATAATCAAAGGAGCTGACAAAGGAGCTGCTGTGTAGTAATCATGAACAGGTCTGATTCTGAACAGGAGGCTGCCAGGAAACTCTCGAACACTACATTCTACAGGCCCCTATCCTCCAATCCCACTGAGGAGTACCAAAAGAAGTTTACACTATCTGCTCAAGAAACTCTCTACTATAGCACAGGAACAAATCTACACAGAGACAGCCATAGAGTCCCAACCAGGAGTATTCATTCTCTCACCCAAGATCCATAAACCTGGAAATCCTGGACACCCCATCATCTCAGGCATTGGCACTCTTACAGCAGGATTATCTGGCTATTTGGACTCTCTCCTCAGACCCCATGCTATGCTGGAGACACCACCGACTTCCTTAGGAAACTATAATGTATTGGTGATCTTCCAGAAAACACCATCCTGTCCACCATGGATGTAGAAGCACTTTATACTAATATTCCACACGAGGATGGACTACAAGCTGTCAGGAACAGTATCCCTGATGAGGCCATAGCATGCTTGGTGGCTGAGCTTTGTGACTGTGTCCTCACCCACAACCATTTCAGATTTGGGGACAACTTATACCTTTAAGTCAGAGACACTGCTATGGGTATCTGCATGGCCCCACAGTATGCCAACATTTTTATGTCTGGCTTAGAACAGCGCTTCCTCAGCTCTTGTCCCAGTGCTCCTCCTCTACTTGCACTACATTGATGACATCATCATCATATGGACCCACGGGAAGGAGGACCTTGAAGAATTCCACCTAGATTTCAACAATTTCCACCCCAGCATCAACCTTAGCCTGGACCAGTCCACACAAGAGATCTACTTCCTGGACATTACCGTGTAAATAAGTGATGGCCACATAAACCCCACCCTATACCAGAAATCTACTGACCGCTATACTTACTTACATGCCTCCAGCTTTCATCCAGACCACATCACATGATCCATTGTCTACAGCCAAGCTCTAAGAAACAACCACAGTTGCTCCAATCCCTCAGACAGAGACAAACATGTCTTTATCAAGCATTTTTAAAGCTACAATACCCACCTGGGGAAGTGAGGAAACAGACTGATAGAGCAAAATGGGTACCCAGAAGTCACCTACTACAGGACAGGCCCAACAAGGAAAATAACAGAACACCACTGGCCATCACGTACAACCCCCAGCTAAAACCTCTCTAGCACATCATCAACGATCTACAACCTATCCTGGAAAACGATCCCTCACTCTCAGAGACCTTGGGAAGTAGGCCAGTCCTTGCTTACAGACAGCCCCCCAACCTGAAACAAATATTCACCAGCAACTACACATCACACCATAGAAACACTAACCCAGGAACCAATCCCTGTAACAAACCCCATTGCCTACTCTGTCCCCATATCTACTCTAAAAAATGCCTTTGATCTTCAGATTCTGGGAACAGGTAATCAGGAGATAATTGTCCCCTCCTTGGGACTTAGCTTCAAAGGGCTAGGTTTTTGCATAACCTGGGGTTGGGAATTTGCATTCACTTTCCCCCTAGAGATTCCTCAAGCAAGCCACTTGACCCAAAAGTCCATTCTTATGTGGCCCATTGTTTGTATAGTCCTCTGACATTCATAACACTTCACAGGGTTCACATCCCATCTTCCCCCAGAGAGGTTACATACAATCCCAGCACACAATAATACACAAACCATTCATTTAATACAATGGACCTCAAACATACTGAAACTTAATTCAATAATGTCTTTCAAGGATATTGCAGGAAATTGACTTAGCTAGGCTTAGGTTTTGTCTATACTAGCACTTTTGTCAGCAAAACTTTTGTCTGGGGTGTGAAAAAAACCCACAAAGCTGGACTAGATGGACCATTGGTCAGACCCAGAATGGCCATTCTTATGTTCTTAGCCATCCTGATTCCTGATATGGAATGAAGTGTACGTGCTCAGAGGCAGAAACATAGGCCAAAAAGGGAACTCTTACCACAAAAATTTAGGCATCAATCAAGTTTAGATGCCTACAGTGTTCAGGGACAGCTGAGTGTAGCTTTTGTGAATCCCAATAGGGCCTGATTCTGGACTTTAGGTGCTTAATTCCTTTTGTGTATCTAGCCCATGTTGTTTAAATGAACCACTTTGACAAATTATCCAGATTAATCTGTTTGTTTATATGTGTAACTCAATATTTACCATTCCACCAATTTGTCATCTGCAAATTTTATAAATTTGATAAAGATATCAAATAGCACTGTGCCAAAAACACATTCCTTTGGGAGCCCACTGGAAACATCCCAAAGGAGGATGATTCCTCATTTGCATTTACTTTCTGAAATCTATCAATTTACCAGAATTTAATCCATTTAACATGGGCTACACTGATTTTTATAATGCTTTTTTTAATCAGAATATCATGTGGGACTAAGTCAAATGCCTTACTGAAGTTCAAGTATATTTTATCAATACAGATACCTTTATCACCCAAATTTGTAGTCTCATCTATAAAAGATATTAAGTTTGGTTGATATGACCTATTTTCCATAAAACTATGTGTACTGGCATTAATTATGCTACCCTAGTTTAATTGTTCGCCTATTTAATCCCATGTCGGCCTTCTGATCATTTTGCCCAAGAACATCATATGGCTAATTTCTGATGGTTATTTGGCTTGTCCCATTTACCCTTTCTACATATTGGCACATTAGTTTTTTTCCAGTCCTCTGGAACAATCTCCTGGAGGACCAAACTTTCTGCTGCAAATTATGTCAGCAAAGAATAAAATTTGGTGTCTACACCATGACTTCCTCCCTCCACCTTAGCGCTTCTAAGATCACTTATCTCTGTTTCATTCTTGTTGGCATAATTGCACATCATTGGTTTGTTGTCATATACCCAACCATAAGCTTCAATTTGCAGCAAATTATTACAAACTCTGGAATTCCAATGAAGCTGTCCACTAAGCTTCTGTGATATTCTGTATGAATCCCACAAAACCCATAGGATTAAACAAATAGAATTGTGCTGCTCTAACACTTAGTTAACAACAATGCTGACACCACATTTATCCAAATAATTTGACGAATATTAATTTATTGCTATATTACATATTCAAAGCCCGAAACAATTCAAACCCTACTTCTGCAGCCAGCCATTTCATGAACTGGAGCTTTGTTTCCCTTGAAATATGTCGAATATGAAACGTTAAATAACTGCCAGCAACGCAACAAAACAATCCCCAAATTCTGTGTGGTGGTGGTGCTATAGCCAGCAATATGCAGTCAACTACAGGAGTTAGGGCAGAAATTAACTGTCCCAATTATGGTCCCTATGAAACATTTGGAAACATCATTCTGCAGCTTTCCAAAACAGGAGTTGTAAAGGTCTATAAAAAAGACAGACATAGACAAGGTGCAGGGGTTTTCATATTGTGAAACTTGTTATTTCTAGAGCCCCCTAGGTCCTTATAGACAAATGAAAAGTCCTGTTCCAAGTATCTTATCTAAATTGTAATTTTTGCAATCTAAAGTTAATCCAATATTAATGTGAAGCATGCATTAATATTAATTAATGTTAGATTGTAAATTAATTTAATATTAATTATTGCCTGCCCCTGTAATAGCCAATACTACTACTCCCATAACAATTACCCCTAAAGAACCAGAAGTTGAGCATACATGCAGTGTTTGTATGTAACTGTGAGTAGTTACATAATTTTCCCTAGTTTTACCTCAGTCGTTTGGCTTTCAGACACTGATACAGTTGGTATAGGACTTACAAAAGCACTCAGTGCTGGCCGAAGGGCTAGTCTACACTGGCAACGCTAAAGTGCTGCCATGGTAGTGCTTTAACGTGCCTTGTGTGGTTGCGGCATGGCTCTGGGAGAGAGCTCTCCCAGCACTCCAAAAAACAAACAAAAAAAAAAAAAACACCCTCCATGAGGGACATGGCTCCCAGTGCTGGCACTGTTTACATTGGCACTTTACAGCACTGCAACTTGCTGCGCTCAGGGAGGTGTTTTATCATACCCCTGAGTGAGAAACTCACAGCACTGTTAACTGCCAGTGTAGACAAGCCCTAACTCTGCTCCTAGGCAATAGAAAAACTCCCGGCTTTCACTGACTTTAATTGGAGCAGAATTAGGCAATGTCTTCATTGAAAAATCTGCAGCCGCACCACTGTAGCGCTTCAGTGTAGACACTCACTTCAGCGACAGGAGTGGTTCTTCCATCACTGTAGTTAATCCACCTCCCTGAGAGGTGGGTAGCTAGGTCAACAGAAGAATTATTCCCTCAGTCTAGTGCTGTCTACACAGGGTGCTAGGTTGGCTTAATTATCTCGCTCAAGAGCGTGGATTCTTCATACCCATGAGCAATGTAGTTGGGTCAACCTAACTTTTTAGTGTAGACTTGGCCTACACAAATACTGAATGCTTTGAAAATCACACTCTTTGGCTGTGGATAGCTATGATGGTCAGAGGTGTGATCCCTGAATACATAAGAATGGCCATACTGGGTCAGACCAATGGTCCATCTAGCCCAGTATCCTGTCTTGCGAGAGTGGCCAATGCCAGGTACCCCAGAGGGAATGAACAGAACACATAATCATCAAGTGATTCATCCCCTGTTGCCCATTCCCAGCTTTTGCCAAACAGAGTCTAGGGACACCATTCCTGACCAACTTGGCTAATAGCCATTGATGGACCTATCGTTCATGGATTTATCTAGTTCTTTTTTTAACCCTGTTATATTCTTGGCCTTCACAACATCCTCTGTCAAACAGTTCCACAGGTTGACTGGAGTTCCACAGGAAAGACACAGATGCCATGGTAGAAGTCCCTAAGGTAGATGCAGCTATGGAACCAAAGCTATGATTTCGCTGGTATACCCTGTTTTGTTTGTGGCAGATGGTTTTACTACCCCAGTACAAAGCACAACCACACTAGGAGTGCTCTGCCTGTGCATTATACCAGTATACTTACACCAGTTAAGGAAGCCTCATTCTAAATTCCTTTCCCTAGTTTGTTAAATTACTATTCAGATATTAGACTTTATCCTAGACACTCCTCTTCCTGAACATCAATATAGAAAAGGTACACAGCAATTTCACTGAGTTCTGCTTTTTAAAAACAAAACAAAAGGAATGTTTACCTAGTGTGACAGCTGTTCTTTTAGTCTCAGCCAAATAAAATGACATGAAAGTAGGAACATTTGTCCCTGAAACTATTAATTATGTTGTGTAAATAAACTTTTATAAAAATACCTTTAAATTTACCAGAATATATCCTCAATATATAACTCCTGCACAAATGACCCTTTATTAATTTGGCTGTTTAGCTATATTTTTCACACCCAAAACAGGGCCAACTATTTTTCCATATTTATAATTAGATCTAATGCATACAATATCCATGTAAACAGTCAGACAAATCTGTAAACCTGAAGAGTTCAAAGATACAATACTATCTTTCTGTTTTCCACACTGCACCCAGGTATCTTTTCAGTAAACCAGAAATATGCAAAGCAGCTAAAGAAACATTACATACACAGGACTGTTAGTACATATATAATACAACTGTCCATCTAAAGGTCACATGACATTTTGCAATCATGATGTTAAAGAGCAAATAAAAAGTTGCTTAGCTTCAAATTCCAAGACAGATTGAAAGCAGGTTCCAGTCAAGGCTAAAGTACTAAAAACACTTCTCCCAAAGATCTAAGGTAATATTTTGAGCAAACCAAATAATCTGTCATGGTTTTTTTCCCCCCTTTCTTCAGTGAATGACTCTGTGTGTGTGTGTATATATACTAACAAAATATTCATCAAATACATTGGGCTGCAACCATAAAGGGACTTATCCTGCAAACTCACAAGGACTTTCCAAGGGACTAAGTTGTCTCTAAGTGCATAGCGTGTTCCTATCAGCTAAACATGTTTGAGAACAGGCAAAAGATAATAGATTGTTGTAACTAATATTATAGCTTGCATCAGTATGTACTTAGTTAAATTGGAGGCAGAGAGGGGAAACTGCTTCTGAAAGCTAGTGAAACTGCATTATTGATCTTAGAATTTTTCTAAATTCCTCTTAACCAATATTGGTGCTTGTGTGGAAATTGGATTTTGAACTCAAATATTCTCTAATAGTAGTCCCTTAAAATAAATTATTGTATTTAGATTAACATTCTTGCTCATAAACTCACTTGCTAGAATATTCTCTTGACATGACTATGAACAGGGGGCAACCAGTGTAGCAATAAATTCAGTATTTTATTTAAGTGAATATTCTCAGATATATTTTGAATTGTTCTCTCATTGCCTTCTGTGAGGCCCAGAACATAGTAACACCTCTCTCTCTCTCTCTCTGGGTTTATCTATATGAACACTTAGTTTATGGCAGGATGGGATGTAAATCTACCCCACACTAACCTGCCATGCGCTAAGTGTGGACCTTGCTGCTGTGCACTAAAAGTTCCCTGGTGCTTGGGTTGCCAACTTTCTAATTGCAGAAAACCGAACATCCGTGCCCCGCCCCTGCCCTGCCCCTTCTCTGAGGCCCCACCTCCCTCTGTCGCTCGCTCTCCCCCACCATTGCTCATTCACTCATTTTCACCAGGCTGGAGCAGGGAGTTGTGGTGTGGGTAGGGGTGAGAGCTCTGACTTGGGGGGTGGGCTCTGGGGTGGGGCCAGGGATGAGGGGTTTAGAGTGCAGGAGAGGGCTCTGGGGTGGGGCTGAGGGGTTCGGAGTTGGGGTGGGAGCTCAGGGCTGGGGCAGGGCGTTGGGGTGTGGAAGAGGGTGTGGGCTCTGGGAGGGAATTTGGATGCAGGAGGGGGTTCTGAGCTGGGGCAGGGGTGAGGGTGTGGGCTCTGAGAGGGAGTTTGCATGCAGGAGGGGGTTCTGAGCAGGGGTCGGGGTGTGGGAGGGGGCGGTGCAGGCTCCGGGCAGCACTGACCTCAGTTGGCTCCTGGGAAGTGGTGACATGTCCCTCTGGCTCCTAGGTGGAGGGGCTCACTGCCCCAGCCTGCAGGCGCCGCCCCCTCAGCTCCCATTGGACACAATTCTTGGCCAATGGGAGCTGTGGAGCTGGTGCTCTAGGGTGGGCTGCCTCTCTGCCTAGGAGCCAGTGGGAGATGCTGGCCACCCATGCAGCTGACAGGGTCCCTGTAACGGGTCAACTGCCCCACTCCAAGAAAAAATGGTTAAAAGTAGCAAAAGTAGGCTGATTGGGGAAGCAGCCACAGGTGTGGCCAGCTCAATTAGGGCCCAGCTGGCCCTGATAAGAGGGCTGGGGCCCAGGAGCTGGAGGAAGTCTGGAGTGGGAAGGGCTAACTGCCTGAGAGAAAGGTACCTGAACTGAAGCAGTGCTGGGGAATAGGGCAAAGGAGCTCCAGCCTGGTAAACCTCCAGGATGCAGCCCTTGCTGAAGGCCTACAAAGGTACTGGGGCTACAGAGGTGCAGCCTGGGAATAGGCAGAGGCAGCTGGTTCTAACCCCTTGCCAATGAAGAGTGGCCATTACAGACTGCAGTCTGCCCCAGTGAGTGGCGGCTAGATGATGACTAGCAGTAGCCAATGAGGCAAGGTGGGCTTAGAGGGTTGGGGGTTCCCCTGGGAGGGGAAACCTAGAGCAAGGTGAAGAGCACCAGGGTCTGGGAGGGACACAGAGCCTAAGGCAGGCAAGACTCCGGCCAGAAGGTGGTGCTCCACATGCTGGAAAAAGCTAATTCCCAAGACAACCAGCAGGAGGTGCCACGCCAGTGAGTCTTTGCTCTGCTACAGTCTCTTTTCGACCAGGTGTTCTGGTTGAAAACCAGACACCTGGCAATCCTACTTTAAGCTACACTTCTTTTAAACTGACATAGATCAAAGTGCACTAGGGAACTTTTAGCGCATGGCAGCAGGCTCCACATGGATACTTAGGGCTTGTTTCCACTTAGCTGCAGCGGTGCAGTTGCAATGCTGCAACTGTAGCACTTCAGTGAAGATGCTAACTATGCTGATTGGAGGGGTTCTCCCGTCAGCATAGGTACTCCAACTCCCTGAGAGGCGATAGCTAGGTTGACAGAAGAATTCTCCCATTGACCTAATACTCTTTACACAAGAGCTTAGGTTAGTTTAAGTGAGTTGTTCAGGTGTGGATTTTTTTTACACCCTTCAGTGACCTAGTTATGCTGACCTAATTTCCAGCGGACCAGGCCTTAGTGTACAGCATGCAGTGCAGAGAAGATTTACATGCCAGGCTGCCACAAACTAGGTGTTCATATAGACAAGCCCTCACTTTCTGTCTCCTGTGTTCTCCTAGAAAATCTTCAAACTCTGAAGAAGTGGTTGGTGCTCACTGTGGTAAAAGCTTTATGCCAAGGTATATTTTTTCCCACCTAAATCCCCTCTCCATTGCTCCTGAAGATTGATCACTCCAGAAAGAATCTCTTGGTTGCTGCCTTCAGACAAAGGCAGCATCTTCCATCACAGAAAGGAAACTGAGCACTGTTTGGAAAACTGCTGCCATTTAAAATCAATCACCAAGAGACAGCAAAGGCAGGTATTCTGTATCTGTGGGAATTGCTGCAGAGTGCAGTTCTTGCTAAATTATATAGCAGCATCTACAATTTTATTTTAAAAACTCCAGGGCCAAATGTGAGCTGTTTCCATTTGCAGAAGCAGAGAATTGTGGCCTTTTGTTTCTGGCCTTTGTAGTTACACAGAAAATCCTACAAACATGAAGTGAGTGTACATCAGTGAATGTAATGCTGCACAGCCAGAAACAATAGCTCTGAGAGGTGTGATCTGGCCCATTAACTCAATGTGTATGTTAGCCCTAAAAGGTGACAACATTGTTAAATATTTCAATGCTGATCATGGTGGCTGGATCTTTCTGCTAATGTGTTTATTCCACAGTACCTTTCCCTATCTTGCTGCCAAAACCTCCAGTTTTCCCTTTGAAGACTTTTACAATGCAGTTATGTATTATTAGTTCAAATATCTATGCCATTCTAATCTTGTGGATGGAAAGGCCAAGTAAAATTAATTAAATTTAATATCAAAATAAATGGCAATATATTAGTGTTACCCATAACAAAAATGAGTTATCCACTTCTAATATTTAAATTGTTAATGACCTCAGGTCTTGAATTTATCTGGAGCTGCTGTAGAATTTTCTTTTTGTGACAAAGCTCCTACAACAGAATCTTTAGCCAACTTGCCAGAATTCAAAGCAATAGCCAAATGCAATAGTGACTTCTAAGTTGACACCCATTTTGCAATGTTTTCACCTTTCTATCCTTACTCTCTTTTGTCCAGGGAGAGAGGGCAGGGGCGATGTCATGTAATCATTGCATGTCAGAGGGTGAGGAAAAAGAAGCAGATGTCTTTTTTTGCTATGAAAAATATGGAGTTATTTGATTACTGACTGAAAGCTCATAACTGTTGTGCCAGGAGGCATGAAACTCATCATGTCAAAAGAACAGCACCTTCATTGTAGTCACTAAATATTTCAGTGGCAATGTTCTGTAAAGGTTTGACTGCTTAGATTGAGCTCTGCTCCCAGACCTCTTCCTTTTTATTGATTACATTAACACTTTTAACACCCCAGCATCATAAATAGTCACAATAGAATGCACATTCAGCACTCTTGCATTGAATTGTATTATATTTCTGCACATACAAATCAGCTAAATCGTCTTTAGCCAAATGGGGTCACAGAGCTTTCTCATCATGTGGCTTGATAACTCAAGACAATGGTTATTTTTCCATTCTCCCTAGGCCTTTTTGGATTCTTTATGTGACCACCTGAATCTGATGTTCTCACATGCCTCAAATTGGCGGGGGCGGGGGAATCATGCACCACGTGGAGAAAAAAATATGCAATACACCTGTGTGCTCAGAACTCTCTCTACTTTGTAAGCTAAAACTATTATACCAAAGGTGATCCAAACATTTTTGACAAACTGAAGTTTAGGGCTATTAAAAATTGGGAACTTTGGATATATTGTCAAAGCCAAAACATTTCACAGATGTATAGGTTTCAACAAAAATTTTTGCATGACATTTTTGGGAATGAAACTCTGATACTCTTTAGCCTGGTGATGAGGGCACTGTGTGGGGATGGTGGGAGAGCCACTTTCAAGTCCCTGCTATTCCTGAATCAGAGTGATCTGGGAGCAAAATATCTGCTCTGAGTGCAGAGGCAATGCATAGGGGGGCATGTGCCCCCTCCTCCAGATGTTTTTCGTTGTACCTTCCCAACCCTGAGAGGCGGGTGGCCCACTGAGGTGAGTCAGGGGGTAGATCTCCTCCCTGAGCCCTGCTGTGCAGGCTGGCCAGCCTGACCAAGCCCCGCCACTGTTCCTCCACAACCCCCGGGGGGGGGGGTATGCCCCACAGTTTGAAAACCTCTGTTGGGGCAGTCACATCCACTGTGGCTTTTGAACAGTTATGTGTTGCCTCGGACTCACACAGAGCAGGTACTTGAACATGGCTCTCCCATACGATAGACTATTGCCTTAGCCACTAAGACACACCCCTACCCACTAGCATCTAAAGGCTCAGTTTTTGGTCCCAAAACAGACATCTTGACAAAATTCCATTTTTGTGAAAACATTTGAAAGGATTTTGATGTTGTTCCAGTGCCAAACGAAAATGAATTTTGAAACCTCAAAAGTTGCTGTACAACAGAATTGTTATCCACCAGGCAGCTTGACATTTTACAGTACCACACATAGCCAAAGGAAATCTGTAGTATGTTTGAGGAAACAGATTACCAGGTTTCAGCAAAAAGCTTTCATTTCATTGTTACATCTATAATTTATTGGTGAGACCAGATTAAATGTCTTACTCAAAGAACTCCAATACTCATGACTCATTCCAGCTATCCTTCTTACTGTTGGTTACCTGCAAGACCACAAGATGGCACTGTGCCACAGGGGACATAGTCAAATACTGATAAATTTGGGCACTAAAAACTTGACTGAGTAAAATACTGTCCTCCAGTCACTGCCACGTGATCTCTGCTAATCCTGTAGATTATTTCCTTTTAAAATGACAAGAAATATTCCTTCTTGGGTGGTGAGGCTTTCACTCTTTTTAAGAGCTGGTCCTGATGACTTATGAGGCATGTACTTTGGCACACTGTGAGGTACATAAATGTCACCAAGTACCAGGTTGGAAAACATCTATGTCACTTTTTTCCTGATCTCAGACTGCTACTGCCTAGTTCAGAAGCAGGTTAACTTGGGATCAGAAAAGGAAGATGGCTGCACCTTGAAGAGGGAACTGGGACCCACAAGCTGAAGCAATGACTAAAAATAGTGGAGGAAAGTAAATGATGTGAATCCTTCTGTGAGGATCAGAATGGTGTGTGGCAGATGCAATGCAGCCTCATGAGGCAAGGGGGAAGACTCTAGAGCCTGAGTGATGGAGACTCATGAATTCACATAATGTTAAGGAGGAGACTTCAGTGTAGTCTGATTTGTGGAGTCTCATGGTGGAGGACTGGGGAGAAATGATTAAGATCAGTGATGATTTTTGTGTGACTAGAAGATCAGTTAGGCTAAAGCCTGACTGTGCCCACAGGGGAAGTAGGAAAACCTCTCAAAGTGCCCAACTCTGTCATCTTTACTCACCTAACCTAAGTGCACTGGTTTCAATGGGCCTATTCCAGCTATAAGGTTCTAGTCAAAGCAAGAGCAGCAGAATCAGGCCTAAAATATTTAGGACTGGCTCTCCTCTTCTCTCATTACAGTGTATTTGAATGAAATGTGTACAGTCTCTCAAATATGCCATTGTTTTCACTAAGACACTCTTAGCACATTTTTTGAGTTACATCTCACCATGCTTCTGTGTGATGTGTATTTTCATGTCTGGCCCATATCACATGTTGTGTTTTGGAAACCTTAGCATTCTTCTTAGTTAATGAGCAGCTGTTCTAGTATGTTATGGCTCTGCTCTAAGGCATCTGTATCAATATAATGTTTCAGATGTATCGTGTTCACACAAGTCATTCTTAACAGATACAACATTGCCCCTAATTGACTTGTACCTCCAGGAGACTCCTTTCTGTTTAACTTTACTGCCATCGATTAGTATGTCTTCATTGATTATCTTTATGGATAGAGAACAATGCCCAAGTTCTCTGTGTTTCCTTACATGCAATTTAAGTGGGGAGAGTGGATAATTTCCTCATAAGTATACTTTTCCTTCCTTCATTCCTCCCAAGATGACAAGATCTTTCTCCTCTCCTCTTCCCCCCCACCCCTCAACCCTTTATGGTCAACCATTATAATAATAATAATAATGAATGTGTTTTCACCATAGAACTTAGGAGCCTTAGTCCAGGACCCCACTATTCAAACACAGAACAAGAAGATGATCCCTTCCCCAAAGAACTCTGGCCACAACATGCCTCCTAACTCTCATGTTACCTTTAATAAGAATACACAAAACACCTCAAATCAGGGTGGGATTGGGCCACATTACCTTGTGTGAACCTTATCCCAGATTTCAGAAAAGATCCTGAAATTCAGTTGCCACTGCTCAGACAGACTTTCCATTACTCTCAGGAATTTTCTCAGCAGCCTCCTTCCCCACAAGTCCCTAGGGCACCCAACTTACCTCAAATGTCATCCAAGACCTCTTTGGTGACAGTAGGATCATATGAAACACAAGGTGGGGTAATATCTTTTATTAAGAGAGACAAACTAACCAACAGAAGTTGATCCAATAAAAGATATTACCTCACCCACCTTGTCTCCCCAATATCCTGTGACTGACATGCCTACAACTACACTACAGGGAACTTAAGGTCAGACATACCCAACGAACGACCCCATAATTATCTGGTATGGTACCTTGTGTGGCAGTAAGCTGCATTAGGAGCACCCAGACTAAAGGTGAATTGCTGCAAAACCAACAATATTGGTAATATTGAATTTCTTACAGACTTGTACTGTTCCCTGAATCTATGTATTCTCTTCTCTCAGGCCAGGTCTACAGTACAAACTTACATCAGTTGCCCATGACCTTTACAGAACCGGGATGTCACTTATTCCCTCTGTGGCCTTGGGCTACTCATTTAAACCCAACCCCCAGTCCCCAGTTTTGCCTGGGCACCGTGGAATAGGGGAGCCAGTTGTGGCTTCCTGATTTTAGGGCTGGTCAAGGGCAAATGTGACCCCAACATAGTTTAGATCAGTCCTAAGGCTACTTTAAAACTTATGTCTGACTAGTTACGATTTCAAAGGGCCAGCTGAGATAGAAAGCAGATGGATATCCTCAGCCCCCTGATGTCTCTTATATTAGGAGTTCAGAGCGGTAGGTGTAATGTATACCAGCTGGTGGAAACCCTCAGCTAAGGAAATCCAGCTGCTTTCTAGCTTCTCTACACCACCAGAGCGGTGCAAGCTTCCTGAACAGAGTTCAGGATTGAGCCTTCTGTCTCTCTTCCATTTGCAAAACACCACTATAGCAATACTTATCTCCCAGGGCTCTTGCAAAGATTAGTTAATGTTGTTAAAGTGCTTTAAAGTTGAAAAGTGCTACATAAATGCTAACTATTGTTGCTTTCCAACCTCTCTCTGGTATTTCTGCTGAAATCACAATTGCAGAGGAAATGTTGACCCTCAGAAAATGTTTGGGTCAAGTAATAGGAAGAAGTGCCTGTCAGTTAATTCTTTTTCCAGACTAGTTCACCTATGCCTATTAGCACTTAGCAATAAAAACTAATTTGGGGCTAGAAGTGAGCAAATTATCAGTGAAAGCAAAAGAGGAGGATTTTTTTCATAATTATATTTTTTGGAAAAACATAATTGCTCTGAAGGAATAGAAGTTGGGGGAGGAGGGAAACACAAGCTATAAAAGTTTTTGGTCTCGTTTTTTATTTCCTCTCAAATGATTTTTTAAGTAAAATTATATTTAATATGGGTGGCAACTGGACAATTTACAGACATATGAAGTCTTTCACAAATTTGGGGCTGGATTTTGAAGCCCTTATTAACTGAAAAACATCTTATTCCATAAGTAGTGCCGATGGCTCCAGGGTGACCATTTATTGAGTCAGGTGCTACACAATATGAGGAAGGGCTACAGAATCTAGTGCATGTTAATTCTTTGGTAACAAATAAAGCTTGAGTGAAACTTATTATGCCCGATGTTACTCATCTATCTGAATTGGTGGTCTCAGTTATGTTTCTAATGGGGACAACCCCTCCCATGTCACCAGATTTTAATTGGAAAAGACAAATGTTGCATGTGCATAGAGATAAAAATGTCCTCCCATATTTAGCTGGCTCTCCAAAAGAGGGCTGATGCAATCTGAAGGAGCCTTATGGGAAAACTTACATTGAGGTTGCCCATGCAGTAGCTGGTCTGCAGAGAGTGTTTCAGTTTCCAGTGCTGCCAATCTTGTACCTTTCACCAGTGCTAAATTAACTCATTTGAAAGAAAGAAAGAAAATTTTACAGATGGTTAACCTGACCATAATGTTGACTTTTTCTGTACCTTAGGAGTCTTCTGGAAAAAAATGCAAATAAAAAAGACATGTTCTTTCATTTGGAAAAGTAGCTGCTCTGTGGAGAGTAATGTGGCTGTCCTGGAAAGACCTGTCAACTCTGTTTCTGACTAGGAGTCCAGCACAACTGCTGTAGACACTACTGCCATGTACTCCCTACCAAGTTTTACACAAACACGTGTTTATTCTGGGACAGATGCTCTGGTGATTTAGTTAGCTCCCGGTCCTCTGGCAAATTTAGATATACTCCATAAAGCTGCCACTAGATTTACTTTGTCATTAAGCCCTAGGATAGGATCTGATCCTGCGCCCATTGAAGTCAATAACTCCCAGTGACTCAGATGTGGCAGGATGAAGTCCATAATAATTAAAAGCTCCCTGGAGCACAACATGCAATAACTACTTTCCAGCAAAAGAAAACATGAGGATTTTCAGTGCTAGGCCTAAAGGCCTCATTGTACACTTTGAAAAGCAAATGATACAAAAGGTAACAGCACACTAGAAGGACAGCAGAACTTATTGCTTACTTCTATACAACGCTATATCTTTGTAGTCCTGATCCCCCCATTAAACTTTACTCTAAATGTTCAGTAAATTTTTACCACATGATTGTATTTCTCCTTTCTCTGTACTTTTTTGAGATTTCAACTATCCATTTGCTAAATACATTATGGTAAAACATTTATCTTTCTCTTCAGCTAGCAACTCCACTGCCATCGGAGTAAGTCTATTGAAGTCAGTGGACTTACAGTGGTGTAAAACTGATATAAGCAACAACAGAATCTGGCCTTTGGATTTACAATCTCTGATTAATCTGATGCTATGGATTTTAATATGTAGATACCTAATTTCCTGTTAATTATACTCCACCAGGATTAGGGTTGCCAACTCTGACTGAAGCTATTCCAGGAGATTATTTCGCAGCCCCACCCCTCCATAACATCATGTCATTTTCTTAAAATATCCTATTAAAATCTCATGGCCGGGTTTCAATAGGAGATAAATGCCGATTCCAGGAGACTCTAGGCCCATCCTGGAGGATTGGCAGCACTAACCAGGATACAGCACTTTTGTGCAGAGGCTGCTAGTAACTCCTCAAACGTAATTATCAGGGGTTTTTTTTTTGTAATTATGTGCAGATCTGAGATCAAAATTAAGCCTTTAGTGTGCTACAAATGTGCACTGTAGCAGCTGCATTAACACAATAGCTGGAAAAAGAGGGAGAGAGAGAGAACAGCTGGAAATGACTTTAAAAAAGACCTAGGCACAATAAACTGCAATAAGTCTAAGGCAGGGGTAGTCACTGGGAGGACAATGGGGCAGACCATCAGACACTTTTGAAAGGGCCACCAAATCTTTGTGGTGTTATAATTATTGTTATTGCACTGTGAAAAATGTTTCCCTGCAGTCTGGACCCTGACAATACCTTGACCAAGAAATGTGGACCTTGACAAAAAATAAACTACCCCCGTCTAAGGGAACCTTTATATGGTCTATTACGTAAAATGCCATTTGTAAATGAGCGCCCAGGTAGGCCTTGAGATGGGTGTATCAGCTCTGAAGAAGCTGGTATGACCTAACACATCAATCCCTTGACTTCTCTGAGTGTTTTGAGGGCATTGCATTTTTTTTCTTTAAAAACATTCTGGTTTTCCCAAAAGGAAAAAATAGAAACTCACTCACAACTTCAAATAAACTATTTAATTGTGACATTAGAGCACTGACTTAGGCTAACAAATGACCTGCATGTGAAGCTTTGTTTCTGGGCATAAATATGTCCATTCAAAAATATTGTAATTAGACCCAGTGATGATTTTAGTGGAATAAGCTTATTCATTTCTGTTGGCTGTCAAGCAAGTTTCTGTGTGAACCATTTATTTAAAAAAAATCAGTGGGAAGTTTTTGAATATAATTTTTCTTGAAATTGTCTAGAAATACTTAGAGTTCATAAATTTATTGATGTGAGTGGCTGAAACTAACTGGGACTCTATCTGTGGGATAAAGAGCTTTTAGAAACTCTAAATTGAGGTGCCAAACTGAAAATTTTCCATTTCTTTCTCGAGTGACTATTTTCTATCAGCAGCACAAAATGTGTTGATTACAGTAGTTTTACTTTATTCCTATAATTATGTGTACAGCCAGTTTTGCTGACTGGCTGACTCCAAGACTGCTAACTTCATATTGGTGATGGGCTTAAAGATTGGAACAATGTGGGCAATCCTTATTATTTTGCATCATGGTAGGACGTAGAAGTCCCATTGGACTAGGCCAGAGGTCCCCAAAGTATGGGGTGTGGAGGAATGTCAGGGGGGATGCGGCATGGCCCAGGCCAGTCCCCACGGGGTTGGAGAGGGAGTGCCATCCAGCCCTGCTCCATCTCCAGCTCTGCTCTAGTCCCACCCCCAGCCGTGTCCCTGGCTCCGGGCTCCAGCCTCAGCGTGCCTCTCTTCCCACCCTGCGCCAGCTCCCAGCCTCAGCTGCTAGCTGTGGCTCCATTCCTGACCTGGGGCCGAGGCTGGGGGGAAGGTAAGGAGCAGAGCTGCACCTGGCCGCGGGTCCAGCTGCCAGTCCCCACCACAGCCCAGCTGTGGCTCCACTCCAGCCTCAGCCCCAGCCCCTGTCCAAGGCCCTGCCCCCAGAGCTGCAGCCCCACTGCCGGTTCTGGGGGGGGAGGCACGGACAAAGGATGTGGGGGGCAACCCTCAAAAGTTTGAGAACTGCTGCACAAACAAAGTAAGAGGCAATCTGGACTCAAATCTAAACAGGCACGGAGTAGTAAAGTGACTTAAGCAAATCACTAGCACAGCTGGGAATAGAACCAAGCTCTCCTGGGTCCCAGTTTAGTGCCCCAGCCATTAGACTCTCCTATGGTGCAAGACTTATCTGAAGTCAAATATGGCTCCAGTGGCTCTTTTTCCAGGCCTTATCAATATTTGTGTTGACAAAAAGATCTTAAAAAGAAGGAAACAGGTGTTAGCTAGGCTACTTTTTATTTATTTATTTATTTCTCTGGTGCCAAAAGAAATGTGGCAGAATGACGAAATTTGGCCTGGAAATGCATCTCATGGACAGGGCTGGCTCCAGGCACCAGACCAGCAAGCAGGTGCTTGGGGTGGCCAAAGGAGAGGGGCAGCACGTCCGGCTCTTCGGCGGCGGGTCCCTCAGTCCCTCTAGGAGGGAAAGACCTGCTGCTGAAGACTGAAGCGGCGGTGGTAGTGCCGCAGATTGTGATTGCAGCTTTTTTTTCTCTCTCTCTCTGTGTTTTTGCTGCTTGGGGCAGCAAAAACCCTGGAGCCAGCCGTGCTCATGGATTAGCAATACCTGTGAGTGCTCAGGAGAAAATTGGGGTATATTTGAATTGAGATATAAGCATTTGAAAATCGCACTCTGTGTATGCACAGTACATTTTTTACATCAATGGGGCTATGTTTGTAATGAGCGTAGTTAAGTAAGTGTGCCTGGCAAACTGAGCTATGCAATGTGGTGGGCAATGAATGAGACAAAAGCTCACCGTCATTCCCTGCCGGTGGTGTGAGATGTGCAGTAAATAATGAAATCCCTGCCTCATTCCTTATGCATCTTGGAAAGTGCGTACCGAATGAAACAGCACTTCTCAGGAAACTTGTCTTTTTCATTGTGCATATTTGCAACAGATTGTGGCTGCTCCCTTTGTGTTCATTTTTAGTGCCATGTGTCCTCTATCTTCAGCTTGCACAAATAAAGAGATGATAAAGATATTCATGTGATAAAGATGTGAACGTGCATTTGGTTTGGCTATCTCACTTGTGAAGGGCAGGGCTGTGCATGTGTGTATTTATGTAAATGAGAAGTTGATTTAAATATGTTTAAAGAAGCTGATGAACTCAAACAGTATTCTGGTACAACCAGCACATATTTTTTCAGTCCTGGCTGTGACATTTGAA
The DNA here is from genome assembly GCF_016161935.1 of Mauremys reevesii. NCBI lineage: Eukaryota > Metazoa > Chordata > Testudines > Geoemydidae > Mauremys > Mauremys reevesii. The sequence continues at coordinate 50,384,277 of NC_052628.1, read as the reverse complement.
GATGGATGGATTCAGAAGCTGACAACTGTGATTCATAACTAAAATTATGATATTTGAGGACAGTTTTTTTTTAAACCTAACATTGTTTGAAGCAAAGATTTTTTTTAAAGGATTGATGTGATGTAGATGCAATAGATCATGCTAGAATGAGCCATTTGTTTTAGTGAAACACTTATAAAAAGACAAGGAAACGTACATAAAAATTAAGGTGAAAAGTTAGTTAACGAAGACCTCAGGAAGCATTCTTCATGTAAAGAATCTTAAACCAAAATGCATTCAAGGCTAAGTTATTAAGGCACAAACTGTGTCTTAATTCAAGAAATAGATATGTTGGTATGAGTTTTGTATATCTACTTCCCTGAAAATTTCCCTTCATTCTGATCATTGGCTAGATTTATGCTAAAAACACAGAAAAGTACAGAGTGGAATAAATATTACCTCTATAACTTAATTACTTTTTATAACTCTAAAAAGCTGTTGACTTATCCTTAAGTGGCAAAAATGTAACCTGAAAAGCCCTGCACCTTTTTTTAGAAACATAAGAAGAAATTGGAGTTTTCAAATCCATCTCAGACCAAGAAAAAACATTAGTACAGTAAATTGCTCTCATGTTCAAGTTGCCAGAAGCAATTTAGTCAGTATATATATATATATAGACACTCAAATCACAAGACTAATCAATATGTTTTTCCCATGTTTGTGGAGAAAAATAATTGAATAGTGTAGCAGGTCACATCTATACTGATGTAGCACTCAATAGCTGACATAATCTCTGTGTTTAAATGAACACTAGCTCATAATAGTCCCTTATATACATCTTAACTGCTTTGCTTTGTAGTCAGAAAATGGAAAACTAACTCATTAACCTTCTTTGTCTTTCAAGGAGGTTTTTGTTTTTTTATTTAATGTTTATGCCTGTTTGGATCTGTAGTTATTCCCATAGACTGCAGAGGTATCTATTAGAAAAATTGGTCAGCTGCAAGTTCCTTATTGCTGCTTAATTTATTCAGCAGTCCTCTCAGAATAATTCAATCCCATATTCTACTCTTATCAGTAAATGGAAATTTCATAGATTGATTTTCCTGTTTCTAGGAGCTAAACTGTTGTTGTAAATGCTCACATGGTCCTATAGACTGTTTTCATTGGTGGCAGATGACTAGGGAATGGATCTTAGAGAGAACAATATAAAACAGCAATTTAAAAACAAGAAATGTTATTTGTAACAGTCTCTTCTCTTACATATGACTAATCATCCCTATTCAGTCAATTTTTAATGTTTTCTAAAAGCTGAAGTTTCAATGTGCCAGGAAGCAGTGAGAAATAGATTTCACAGACCAACAGTGGAATTTCTCAAAATGAGGGTTACAGAGTTAGATAAAGAAAAAGAAATCCAAATGGGAGAGGATTCCTCAGCAAATAATTATGTTGCTGTCACTGGAAATTTAATAAATAAAAACTAGAAAATGAACAGAAACAATAGCAAAAGCCCCTCCAGGCAACTAAGATACCTTAATCCTAAACATTCCCTTTAGGAGGTTAATGGTTAATTAAGAGTATACAATGGCTTGGTAAGAAATGTAGGGAATTAGAATTAAAAATGCCCTGATCAGCTAAACAGGTTCATAAAGGGGACCCGTGTAACCCTAGCATTAAGCTGTAGCTGCAGCAGCCTTCTCTCTTTCTTCTTGGGTTTATGGGTTTTGGGTTCCCCTAGAAGGGTGCCTGGCACCTCCACCCAAGGAACCTCCTCCTAGTGCAGTGAACACAGAGGGCTTGACCCTTGGAAAATATTTAACAGAATCGCATACAGAGGAGTGTCAGTCAAAACACACACAAATAAAATAGCTATCACAAGTCCCAGAGTAATAAATAAAATAGTAAATGGGGCTTTATTGGGCAATGGATAGGGGACAATGGAAAAGGGATTAGTATAATAGACAAAAACAACAGTACATAAACTCTACCCTTTCCAAATGTGCAGCCAATATAAACCACCCTGTGGTCTCTCCCAGCACCTGCCTAGGTCAGTTTAGGTTCAGTCATTGCTGGGTAGTGAAGCACTGAAGCTGGTGCTGGCTTCCAACAAAATAGCAAAATAAATAATCTGAGGTGTTCCCATCAAGTATCCACACCAAGGATGGTAAGATTGTCCTTGTCTTGTAGCTCTCTGGTCTGGGTTCCCATGTGAAGTTAGGCTGGCTTTTGGTAGTCTGACCATGACACTCCTCAGCAACCTGGGTTCCTTGTCTCTGCTGAGATGACACACTCCAAACACAGCCAAAAGCAAAAGTAAAACCAAGCCCATTGTCTTTGAGCTCTGCTTATGACTGGTTCTAGTAGTTGTTACTAGCCCTTTTATCTCTGCCCTTGAGCCTAAACAATTGGGGAAATAGAGTCGTGAGCATCTGTAGCCATTGCTGCTCTAGTCCAGGGGTGAGCCCCACCCCCAACCCCAACCCCCCAGCAGTGATACTCAGACCTCAATGATTCAGCATCACCCAAAAGAGCCACAACAGTGTGAATTCATTGTGTCATTTACTATAGTACTGTATATTCATATTTAAACAGTGGGACAGGGAAATATATATAATAGCAACATGACTGACCAAATAGTATTATTTTGTCAACTTCCGTTGGCTAATAACATAGTAAAAGCATCCTGATTGGCTAATAACTTAGACTGGTTAATAATTAAATCACGGTGTTTTAATATCATGTGCTGCAAAGAGCCACAGGAGATGCATTGAATATCCATATTTAAAATTGGGCCTAGTAGTTACTATTTTATAAATAAAGACAAAGTCCAGGATTAAGTACACCTTTGAGACTCCAGTTTTATGTTGGTTTAACTCCATAGACCACTGTAAAATCGGAGAAATACTATGGTGGTCCAGGCCCTTGAAGTTTGTTTTGTTTTGGATATACATACCAACTCCTCTAATTGTATTTATTCATTATACAAGTTTGTAAGGTGCACGTCACCATAGCACCATATTGGGGCACAATCTCATCTCTAAAAAGGTATTGCTTCCCAATGGTGTCTATAAACTAACATTCCATACCAGCCTACCATCCTGTTATACTGTTCCCCTCAACTAAGCATTTTCTTCCACCTCCATCTGGCAAGGAGAAATGTGATGCTTTCTCTACGGTGTGGATCTTCCCACAATGATCTACACTTTGGTCACTTCTACATAGCAGCTCCATGACCATCATAATGTAAAAATGCTGACAAGTAATAATTTTAATAACACTGTATGTGACCTTGTCATAAACAGATAGTTAAGGGTTAATGCCTCTTTTACCTGTAAAGGGTTAAAAAGTTCACCTAGCCTAGCTGCCACCTGACCAGAGGAACCAATGGGGGAACAGGATGTTTCAAAAGGAAGGAGGGAAGTTTCCTTTGTTTAGTCAGTTTCAGCCGAAGTGGAAAAGATCAAGGAACCAGCCTCTTTTCAGAGTAGTAAGTTTTAGAAAGGAATAAATAGGTTTATGTTTATTTTCTTTTGTAACTTGTCTTTGTGCAATTAGGGGAATTATCAAATTGGGTATTCTTGTGTGTATTAAGGTTTTTGCCCAAGGGAACATCCTGTGTTTTAAATCTGTTGTCTGTGAGATTAGCTGGTATGCTGTCTCCCAGAGGTTTTTTTTTCTTTTACCTTTCTTTTCTTTAATTTAAAAGCCTTCTTTTTAAGAACCTGGTTGATTTTTCCCCCCTGTTTTTTAGATCCAAGGGAATTGGATCTGGACTCACCAGGGATTGGTGTGGGGAAAAAGGGAGGGGGAAGGAGTAATTCTTCCTTGTTTTTGAGATCCAAGGGAATTGGATCTGGGCTTACCAGGGAATTGGTGGAGGAGTCTCTCAAGGCTACCCAGGGAGGGGAAGGTTTTTGGGGGGGGAAGAGTTTTCCAGGTACTCAAAAATCTGGATGGTGGCAGCGAGACCAGATCTAAACTGGTAGTTAAGCTTAGAGGTGTTCATGCAGGTCCCCACATCTGTACCCTAAAGTTCAGAGTGGGGGTGAGACCTATGACAGACCTGGTCAGTGCGGGGAAAGTAAAACTCTATGCATCTCCTGTGACCTCTGGCAATTGGCAGCAAGAGGTCCCTGGATCACAGTCTGCAGCCGACAGCCTGGTCTGAGAGAATTTAGCATGATTTTACCTGGAGCCAGATGCAGAGCCAGCTCCAACTTTTTTGCCACCCCAAGCGGCGAAGAGAAGGCCGGGGGGGTAGCCCTGATCGGCGGCACTTCGATGGCTGCTCTACCACCGCCACCGCTTCATTCTTTGGCGGCAAGTCGGCGGCGGCCGGTCCTTCCCTCCGAGAGGGACTGAGGGACCTGCCGCCGACTTGCTACCGAAGACCTGGATGTGCCGCCCCCTTCCATGTGCCGCCCCAAGCACCAGCTTACTGCACTGGATGCCTGGAGCCGGCCCTGGCCAGATGATACCTAGAGGCCTGAGACCTGGAAGTGGGTGCATTCGACAAGACCATGAGTGGTCTGAAGTGCAGCTTGCTCAGTAATTATGACATCTAGATGTGCCATTGGTATGACCCGGTGTGGCCGTTCTTATAGTAGTGTTTGTGAGATGATGACAGTGGTGAATTTCCAATAAGTACCAAGAGCAGTGAAAGTAAGAGTTGTAACAGAAAAAAAGCAAAGAGAAAGCATCATAGTTTTCCTCACACACACACCCTCAGAAAATTATAGGAAAAGACAGTAAAAATTATTTACGAGCAGCTTGAGAAGTCAGCTGGTGGAATTACACTTGGTGGTGATGGGTTGTGTCTTTGCCATCCCTCTTTGGCTGAAGGATGGGTCAGCTTGATTTGAGTATCAAAAGGAGGGAGCTATTCTAGATTAGTCTCATTTTGATGCATACGGTTCAGCCCTTCAGTTCTAGTTAATGCAAAGTTTCCACTAACTAATGCAAAATGTCATCACACATTATGTGGATATACATGTGATTATGTGGATATCCACATGAATAGAAGTTCAAAGGAAATTATTCTGATTGGCACTAGTCAACTATCAAATTAATTCATAACGTTTGGACATATATAATTCATATAACTAAGCTCCTGGAAACTGAGTTCATTAAACAATTTCACAGATTCACTACTTTCTTTTTTTTTTTTTTTGGGAAGCACAGACTGTTTGCATATGAGCTTTAACGGTGAGGCTGCTCAATATTTATTCTTTGCTAAATGAAGAAAGTCACACACAACTCATGGAACTCTTCAATATTATTATTTTTTATCATTAATGAAAATCTTGGCTCTGTCACTTTATTTACATATTGCTACACCTCTACCCTGATATAATGCTGTCCTCAGGAGCCAAAAAATCTTACTGCATTATAGGTGAAACCGCGTTTATATCAAACTTGCTTTGATCTGCCAGAGTGCGCAGCCCCCCTCACCCTCCGGAACACTGCTTTACCGCGTTATAGCCGAATTCATGTTATATCGGGTCACGTTATATTGGGGTAGAGGTGTAGTGACCCAGGCTGTGCAGCCAGTAATAGACATAAAGGAGAGTAAGATGCCACTGTACCCTTGCACAGAGTCCCCAGACTATAGTGGTAAGCCCAGTCTTCCCACCGCCCTGCAAGCTGGTGGGTGGAACTTTGATTCTGTCTTCCTAGCTGTGAGACTCTGTTTCCCAGACCGGAAGAAGAGCTCTGTGTAAACTCAAAAGCTTGTCTCTCTCACTGACAGAAGCTGGTCCAATAAAAGATATTACCTCACCAACCTTGCCCCTAATATCCTGGGACCAACACAGCTACAACACCCTTGCATTCCTAATGCTGTCAATGCAGCTGAACTGGCATAGCTGAGCAAGATGGGGCAAGCAGTGTCAGTATCTGCTACTGATAGGCATAAGTAACAGATTATTATCTCACTGGAGCAAGGAGGGAGTAGGGAAAGAATTGTGCACCATCTTTCTTGAAGTGCTGCTTGGGAGATGCAGCTATGAACCACTCTTTATACAAGACAGATTGCAATCACATGATCTAGACAGGTTTGGGGTTCGTTTTACTTCTTGGTTAAGATCCAGACCAGATTTTCACTAGGGACCTATCACATTCTGGAGTGCAATCCAGACCAGTAAAGGGTTCTGTTATTGTCAGCCCTGTAACTGGGGTTACCGCACATCCTGTTTACTACTTACATGTAAAGTGAGGTAAACACACATTGCTTTATTTAGGATAGGCTTGTTTAACTACTTTTGCCTGGCTGCTGGTTTTGTACAGGTGCTAGAAGCATCATACAGGGGGAATTCATAACTTTACATATAATGTTGCTACATACATTTTGCCATGATATTATTGACCAGTGAGTTATTAGTTTTCGAATGATACCTCACAATACACATTTTGTACAAACATTGTTACAATGGTGCATAGAGTGTGAATACAGGGGTGCTTTCGGTTACAGGACCTCACAATAGAAAATGCAGTTCTAGGATCATGCATCAAAAGATATCCACTGGGTCAATACTGGCCTCATATGTTTTGTAATTCCAATAATTCAAAATAATTTTTGCTTAAATGACTTGGTGATTTGTCCTATAAAACTGAATTACATATGTTATTTCAATGGGGTTCAATTCCTACATGTCACGTTTATTTTCTACATTAGAGGTTATACCCCTTGTTTGTTCCAAATACAGCAAAATATTTTAACCCTGACAAAGTGTGTGTTGTTATGGAACTCATTTTTCTGGAGTTGCATTTTCAGGCTGTTCAGGTCAAAAAATGGGTGCAAGACTAATGCTTATGCCAGAGCATGAACCACAAGAAAGGAAATTGTGTTCCTTTGCACAGCAAGGCCAGCTAACACTAGCTTTCCCAGTAGAACAGAAACTCAGGAGCACTGGCAAGACATGGCATTTTTGTCACATTTATTTTTAAAATGTCAATTCACACTGAGCTTTGAACATAGGGCCAAGAGATGGAAGTTTGCTGGCCTTTCCCCCATTTCATCTCTGACTGATGTGAATTTACACATTAGTACTTCCAGCTATGTGACATTTACTGACAGCACACGTCTTGTAACACGAAAAGCTGAAAAGTTCTGAAAAGTGTTATGAGTTTCAAAAGTTTCCTATGTAGCATACCATGTGTTAGATACAAGGTTCAGCTTTGTACAGTTGTCATGAGACAAACTGCAACACATACGCTGGGGATTTGATCTGTAAATTGTAGCTCTTTTCACCAGGAATGGAAATGAATAAAACCGTTTAAAAGAGAGCACAGAGGTTGTATTCTGAGGCTTAGGATTCACTTTGTTCTTGTTTGCAACTCAATCCACAGAAAGAATCATTCACGCGCACAGACACTTACAGGGCTACGTTTATAATTAATCCCACTGCAGTGTATTCATATGTACACAACAAAAATGGTTCCTTTGTGGAACCTGATGGGCTGAAACAAGGAAACAGTATGTTCACTCAACCTTTTGACTACTAGGTAAAAAGTTCAAATTCAACCCAAGTTCAAAAATGATTAAGTTGCTTTTTTTGGATTTTCTGAAACTTGCTTCAAAAATTCTGTGTGTGTGTGAGAGAGAGAGAGTATAAAGGGGAGAGAGGAAGAGCACATTTAAGAATTATTTGTGCATTTGCTCTTCCCCTTTACATGAAATTTTCTTGTGGAGTCTAATGTAATGAACGCTTAGACTGTTTCTCTGACAACTTGGGGGGATGCTCTCTTTGGCCCCTTGATTTTGCTTTCTCATTGCTGTCACTTTAAAATGTTGTATCTAGTGATGGTGTAGCTGTGTCCATCCCAGCATATTAGAGAGACATGGTGGGTGAGGTAACATCTTTTATTGGGACCAACTTCTGTTGGCTATTACTTTAAAATGTGTTCATGACATAATTTGTCTAAAATTAAACTGTCTTTTCTGTTAAAATAGACGACAGGTATATATAAATTCAATGAAATGAGGAACAAAAACTCCAGGGCATACACTGGACCCTGGAGTTCTTATATTGGAATCTAGCAATGGTGAATTGAGCCTATAATCTTTCCCCCTCTAACATGCAAATAGGGAACAGGGCATCTATTTAGCTACTCTTCAACCACTGTAAAAGCAGCAAAGGTCCTGTGGCATTCAACGAAGTGGGTATTCGCCCACGAAAGCTCATGCTCCAATACGTCTGTTAGTCTATAAGATGCCACAGGACTCTGCTGCTTTTACAGATCCAGACTAACACGGCTACCCCTCTGATACTCTTCAACCACTGCTTCTGCTGGGTGTGAAGAGGAGTAGCAGCTGCAGGATACTGTTTACTACTACCCCATGCAAGGTATTTGGGGCAAGCGAATTTACATGTAGATTAAAGATCCACTGGCCACAACCCTGACTCCCCTCATCCCCCAGGTGTTTACAGGCAGTTGCTCTGCAAAGAAAAGTGTGGGGCGAGCTTTCCTCTGATGCTTTGTTTGTTCTCTCCATCCATGCACTAGCGATCCAGCTTTTACACTGCATTTTGGTCCTGGCATGAGGATATGACGAGTCCCAGTTTGCCCCACTGAATGTTTATCTTACATGTGCTGGTAATTGACTCTTCAGAGCTATCTTTTATACAAGAGATGAAGTAATTGATTCCAAAAGCAGAAATCCTACTACCTGTAATCATCAGTTTCAAAATCCTTTAGTAAACCCTTGATTTAGTAATGCATTACATATTCAATATTAAAAGGAAGTTTTGTCTGCATTTTTTTTGTATTTGGTTTAATTTAAATAAATTTAGGGGATTTGAAGATTATTACTGAAATGTAGTGTACATGCTTTAGACACTGATGCCGATCTAATCATATTTTATATTATGATGCTAACTACAGTGACAAAACACAAGGGATATTTCAGTAGATGGATGTGTACCTAGTTCATCTTTAATATTCATTTCTCAGACATCTTGTGAATTGTCTCTGGTAAAATAATTATTGCCTTGATTAGCAAATTGCAAAGTGTGAGATTGAGGTGTCATTGCTTATAAAGAGCACATAGTGATAGTGCATATTTTAAAAGATGTGATGTATGGACTTACATAGAGTTGTTCTGAAACCAAGTCCAGTAAAATGATGAGCAAAGTAAGGAAGGGGAGAAATTTGTTAAATAACAAACACTACATTAGATGTTTTACAGAAAGGTTTGAGAAATCCCATGTTTCAACACTACTCAAAAATGAGAACTAAGATGTTGGCCAGCAAATTTTTAAATTAGTGGAGACTCCCATTGGCTTCAGTGGGAGCTGCATCAGGCCTAACTGATGGCCAGATTCTGCTATCTTACTTGCACTGATATTGGTGGATCTACTCACAGAATAAGGTACTGATCAACACAAGTAAGGGCAGCAAATTCTGGGCCTAAATTGTTGGTTCTATCTGTTCCCCTGTAGTCCCCTTAAAACCTATAATCCAAACCACATTTCAAAACCTCTTTCTTTAAACCACCCTTCCATTATCTAGGAGACAATGCAGGCAGAAGCCCAGCAGCAGAGTGGGGGCTATCCAGTTTATTGCACTGAGTGTAGCATGTATGATTACTGGCCCTGTGAGCGGGTGGTGTATGTGTGCAGTCGATGCAAGGAGCTCCTGGCCCTCAGAGACCATGTCCGGACTTTGGAGGCCAGGGTGGCGGAACTGGAGGAGCTAAGAGATGCAGAGAGGTATGTTGATGAGGATTTCCAGGACACTGTAGAATTGTCCCACCTCCGTTCAGACAGCCCCTGCACTGTTGAGGAGGAAGGAAGGCCCAGGGAAGCAGAGCAGTCAATGGGAGCAGAGGGAAACCTTCCCATAGTTGGGACCCTCCTTCCAGATGGTGCTGGGGTTGCCTCTCGCACTGAGGTTACCTCTCCAAGGGAAGGAACTCCAGTTTCTAGGAAAAGGCAGGTGTTAGTAATGGGAGATTCGATCATTAGAAACGTAGATAGCTGGGTTTGTGATGACTGGGAGAACCGTATGGTGACTTGCCTGCCTGGTGCGAAGGTTGCGGATCTCTCGAGGCATCTAGACAGACTTATGTGTAGTGCTGGGGAGGAGCCGGTGGTCGTGGTACATGTAGGTACCAATGACATAGGGAAGGGTAGGAGAGATGTCCTGGAAGCCAAATTTAGGCTGCTAGGGAAGAGTCTGAAATCCAGGACCTCTATGGTGGCATTCTCAGAAATGCTCCCAGTTCCACGCGCAGGGCCGGGTAGGCAGGCAGAGCTTCAGAGTCTCAATGCGTGGATGAGACGATGGTGTAGAGAGGAGGGGTTTATGTTCATTAGGAACTGGGGAAACTTCTGGGATGGGAGGAGCCTATACAGGAGAGATGGGCTCCACCTAAACCAAAGTGGAACCAGACTGCTGGCACTAAACATTAAAAAGGTTGTAGAGCAGTTTTAAAACTAGGAGATGGGGGAAAGCCGACTGCTGCAGAGGAGCATGTGGATCGGACACAGGCTTCTCTTAGGGGAGAGTCTGATGATAGAGAATCTCCAGGTTATAGTCAGGAGCAGAGGACGGAAGAGGATAATGTAAGTGCTGGATCAGATGATAAACAGTCACATAAAAAAGAATCTGGCACATCAGAAAAGGGCAGACAAATAAACAGGGACAAGTTTTTTAAAGTGCTTGTACACAAATGCTAGAAGTCTAAATAATAAGATGGATGAACTAGAGTGCCTTGTGATAAAGGAGGATATTGATATAATAGGCATCACAGAAACCTGGTGGACTGAGAGCAATCAATGGGACACAATGATTCCGGGGTACAAAATATATCGGAAGGACAGAACAGGTCGTGCAGGGGGAGGAGTGGCACTATATGTGAAAGAAAATGTGGATTTGCTTAAGATTTTTACTTCATTTGAATCTACATGTTCCATAGAATCTCTATGGATAGAAATGTCATGCTCTAATAAAAATATAATATTAGGGATCTATTATTGACCACCTGACCAGGACAGTGATAGTGATGATGAAATGCTAAGGGAAATTAGAGAGGCTATCAAAATTAAGAACCCAATAATAGTGGGGGATTTCAATTATCCCCATATTGACTGGGAACATTTCACTTCAGGGCGAAATACAGAGATAAAATTTCTCGATACTTTAAATGACTGCTTCATGGAGCAGCTGGTATGGGAACCCACAAGGGGAGAGGCAACTCTAGATTAAATCCTGAGTGGAGTGCAGGAGCTGGTCCAAGAGGTAACTATAGCAGGACCGCTTGGAAATAGTGGCCATAATACAATAGCATTCAACATCCCTGTGGTGGGAAGAACACCTCAACAGCCCAACACTGTGGCATTTAATTTCAAAAGGGGGAACTATACAGAAATGAGGGGGTTAGTTAAACAAAAGTTAAAAGGTATAGTGACTAAAGTGAAATCCCTGCAAGTTGCATGGGCCCTTTTTAAAGACACCATAATAGAGGCCCAACTTCAATGTATACCGCAAATTAAGAAACACAGTAAGGGAACTAAAAAAGAGGCACCGTGGCTTAACAACCATGTAAAAGAAGCAGTGAGAGATAAAGACTTCCTTTAAAAAGTGGAAGTCAAATCCTAGTGAGGCAAATAGAAAGGAGCACAAACACTGCCAACTTAAGTGCAAGGGTGTAATAAGAAAAGCCAAAGAGGAGTTTGAAGAACGGCTAGCCAAAAACTCCAAAGGTAATAACAAAATGTTTTTTAAGTACATCAGAAGCAGGAAGCCTGCTAAACAACCAGTGGGGCCCCTTGACGATCAAAATACAAAAGGAGCGCTTAAAGATGATAAAGTAATTGCGGAGAAACTAAATGGATTCTTTGCTTCAGTCTTCACGGCTGAGGATGTTAGGGAGATTCCCAAATCTGAGCCGGCTTTTGTAGGTGACAAATCTGAGGAACTGTCACAGATTGAAGTGTCACTAGAGGAGGTTTTGGAATTAATTGATAAACACAACATTAACAAGTCACCGGGACCAGATGGCATTCACCCAAGAGTTCTGAAAGAACTCAAATGTGAAGTTGCGGAACTATTAACTAAGGTTTGTAACCTGTCCTTTAAATCGGCTTAAATCCAGAAATGATTTAACAATATTACTAAAACTGGAAGTTAGCTAACGTAACGCCAATATTTAAAAAGGGCTCTAGAGGTGATCCTGGCAATTACAGACCGGTAAGTCTAACGTCGGTACCGGGCAAATTAGTCGAAACAATAGTTAAAAATAAAATTGTCAGACACATAGAAAAACACAAACTGTTGAGCAATAGTCAACATGGTTTCTGTAAAGGGAAATCGTGTCTTACTAATCTATTAGAGTTCTTTGAAGGGGTCAACAAACATGTGGACAAGGTGGATCCAGAGGACATAGTGTACTTAGATTTCCAGAAAGCCTTTGACAAGGTCCCTCACCAAAGGCTCTTAGGTAAATTAAGCTGTCATGGGATAAAAAGGAAGGTCCTTTCTTGATTGAGAACTGGTTAAGAGACAGGGAACAAAGGGTAGGAATGAATGGTAAATTTTCAGAATGGAAAGGGGTAACTAGTGGTGTTCCCCAAGGGTCAGCCCTAGGACCAATCCTATTCAATTTATTCATAAATGATCTGGAGAAAGGGGTAAACAGTGAGGTGGCAAAGTTTGCAGATGTTACTAAACTGCTCAAGATAGTTAAGACCAAAGCAGATTGTGAAGAACTTCAAAAAGATTTCACAAAACTAAGTGATTGGGCAACAAAATGGTAAATGCACATTGGAAAAAATAACCCCAACTATACATACCATATGATGGGGGCTAATTTAGCTACAACGAGTAAGGAAAACGATCTTGGAGTCATCGTGGATAGTTCTCTGAAGATGTCCACGCAGTGTGCAGAGGCGGTCAAAAAAGCAAACAGGATGTTAGGAATCATTAAAAAGGGGATAGAGAATAAGACTGAGAATATATTATTGCCCTTATATAAATCCATGGTGCGCCCACATCTCGAATACTGTGTACAGATGTGGTCTCCTCACCTCAAAAAAGATATTCTAGCACTAGAAAAGGTTCAGAAAAGGGCAACTATAATGATTAGGGGTTTGGAGAGGGTCCCATACGAGGAAAGATTAAAGAGGCTAGGACTCTTCAGCTTGGAAAAGAAGAGACTAAGGGGGGATATGATAGAGGTATATAAAATCATGAGTGATGTTGAGAAAGTGGATAAGGAAAAGTTATTTACTTATTCCCATAATACAAGAACTAGGGGTCACCAAATGAAATTAATAGGCAGCAGGTTTAAAACAAATAAAAGGAAGTTCTTCTTCACACAGCGCACAGTCAACTTGTGGAACTCCTTACCTGAGGAGGTTGTGAAGGCTAGGACTATAACAATGTTTAAAAGGGAACTGGATAAATTCATGGTGGCTAAGTCCATAAATGGCTATTAGCCAGGGTGGGTAAAGAATGGTGTCCCTAGCCTCTGTTCGGCAGAGGATGGAGATGAATGGCAGGAGAGAGATCACTTGATCATTGCCTGTTAGGTTCACTCCCTCTGGGGCACCTGGCATTGGCCACTGTCGGTAGACAGATACTGGGCTAGATGGACCTTTGGTCTGACCCAGTACGGCTGTTCTTATGTTCTTATGATCCATTTTAATTAGTATCTGTATAAGTAACCATAGCCAAACCAATTTCTACTACAATAAATATCCTGGTGGTACTGCTGTTGTTCCTGGTGTAGGACTTACATTGATTTTTTTTTGTAGGATTCCTAAACCTGGGGAAATGGAATGATTGGGCCTAAAATAGTCACAACTGCCATTACTTATTGTTATTTTGGTGTGGATTTCCTGAATTTAAGTTGCATGCATTTTCTCTCTCCTTCGGTGTAAGTGACACTTGGCATCAGATTTCTGGCCACGCTGAGGCTGCATTGCACTGATCTGACGGCAGAAACTGCCATTGTAAACCCAAGGGATCCAGACAGTGAAAGATTTAACCTGTGTAGGATAATCCTCTGGTGTATAGGCCCAACTACAGTGGCTCCTATGTCACTCCCCTCCTAGTTCCTGCAGAGGTGAAGTGACAGGGAAAAAGGTACATAGTTGGGATGCCAGTATGTCTAGCCCCTAAGTGTCACAATGGTACTTATAGGCTGTTGACAGCTGGTGTTAAAAAAAAAAACACAAAAAAACAGTGGTATTCATGTCATTCAATGTTCTACTGTAGCCCAAGCAGGCACTTGGCAGTTCCGGGATCAGAGGAGCAATAAGATATTTTTAGTCAGACCTCTGCTCCTGTAGGCACAAGTTGGCCAGGCCAAAGAATCTGTACTTACATAATAGAGGCTTGATCAAAAGCACATTGACGCCAACAGGAGACTTTCTACTGACTTCAGTGAGATTTGGATCAGGCCCATATGGTGCTAGATTTTCGACGCTATTTAGGCACCTAAAGATGCAGATAAGTGCCTAATGGGATTTTCAAAAGTAGGTTAGGTGCCTAATTCCCACTGATTCCAATGAGAGTTAGGTGCCTAATTTTCTTAGGCACTTTTACAAATCCCACTAGGTGAAGCTATCTGCATCTTTAGGTGCCTCAATATCTTTGAAAATCTGGCCCATAGTAACTCACTGGAGTAGTAAATGTATATATGGGAAACACCAACTGAGATACTATAAAATCAAAGGCACTAATTAAGCTGAGCATACATCTCAAATTATCTGCCTAGCCTAATGAATCATGTGTGATTATGCCTTAAAACCACCATGAGATCTTCATTTTACAGCTGTAAGTTGTTGGGTTTGGGTTTTTTAAACTAAAGGTCAGATATGGTCAGTTCTGTTTGTGATTTTCTATAATTCACTTATCTTTTCAGCTAGCAGACACTGAAAATTTCACATAGATATTTTATATGTAGCCACGAGTACCAATTTTTTCTTTCTATCAAATATATGAAAACATAAAGGAAAAATGAATTCCCATCTCTTTTTAGTGTGCCAGCAGCAAGTTAAAAGCAAGAGATGAATGGCTAAAGGGGAGAGCAAAGGCTCCCAAAGCAAGGAAATGGCATGATTAGGTTCTGTATTTTAAATTAGAAATAACTGCTCTGAATACATAAGCAATCAGACATCCATTTATATCCTGAAAATAAAAGCTTGTAGATTAATTAATTGCAATGGAATCACATACTAAATAAGACTTCACCCAAAAAAACGATTTTGTTCAAAGAAAACGGTAATGTTTTTATGATAGTATTTTCCACAGTAGTTTTCTGCTAATGGCTAAGTCATTGTGAATAAACATATGTATATTTAAATAGAGAAAGGAACACACTCTTTCAGTCTAAAAACTTTCAGTCATAAAAAACCACCAGCCTGAATACTGATTATTCATGTGAATCACTAGTCAAACAGAGGTGAGTATGAAAAATTATGAGTAACTATTTCTGTTTATAATGTTCAAGTCTGCAGGACATTTCTAAAGGCTTTTTGTCATTGCCAATTGTTCCATGTTGTTTTATATAGTGATGACAAGAAGACCAAAGGACAGCTTGTATTGCTAACACTGAACTGGTAAACTTTAGAATTTAGTAAAGAACTCTTCACTTTCCTTACAACTTTACCCTCCTCTAAAGTAAACAGATTTGGAGCAATCCTTGTGTTTTTTCACAATGAATCATCACAGAACTTCCATTAGCAGATGAACAAAAATACAGAAAAGAAGGTTCAGCAAAGATGAATGAAACATCGATTTACTTTTAGTATAAATAAGGTTGTTATGATAAGAATTAAGACTCTGATCCTGCAGAGACTTAGGCATGAGCTTAACTTTAAGCATGTGATTAATCCAATGGAACTGGGATCACTCTTGTACATCAAGTTAAGCACGTGTGTAATTGTTTGCAAGAACAGAACCATATTTTGTACAAACATCAATAAAGCTTACTTTAAACTGAGGTATATATTTTACCAACGCTCGAGAGCAGCCATAATTTACACGCTGACATTTTCTAATCATTCCACAAGGCTATTTCATATTCAAGAAACATGTGCTCTTCCCATTGCAACTGCTCCATTATATTGTTGCAGTAGTTGTGCTAGAGAACATGCACACCAGTAAATCATGTCAGTGGTAAATCATGTGTGGGGTAGTTTTACATGAATTTAAAGGAGACTCATAATTCACTGGTTTTATTAGTGTTTTAGGATGCAATTTTCTGATTTGTTTTACACTTAATCATTTTTACTGTACTATGTTACTTGTCCTGTTCCAATTTTTGCAGTGTTTATCTACAAACCTGAGGACGGACTACCAAACAACAAAGAAAGCTCGAGAGTTTAGAAATTTGGGCACAAAATAACAAATGTCTCATCCCAGACCAGACCAACTTCCTTCACTACAAGCTTGTTTTCTCCTCCTCCACCTACGCCATCCTCCTAGCTAAATAATTGAATCCTATGTCCTAAATCCCAGCTTCCTGTTCACCACCTTTGAGTCACTCCTCAAGCCCTCCCCTCCTCCTGCCTCCAATTCTCTCACCACATGGATCTCATTGATTTATTCCAAGAGAAAATTGCCAAAATATGCTGTGATTTTCCTCTGCCATTAACTTGGCTTCCCTTCCTCCTTCCCCTCCTACACACTCTCTCTCTCCTCCTCTGCTGTCACATATGCACAGGCTTCTTGTCTGCTCTCTTCCTTTCCACTTGCCCAGTGTAGGGTGACCAGACAGCAAATGTGAAAAATTGGGACAGGGGGTGGGGGGTAATAGGAGCCTGTATAAGAAAAAGACCCAAAAATCAGGACTGTCCCTATAAAATTGGGAAATCTGGTCACCCTCGTCCAGTGGTACTAGTACATCTCCTGATGTCCCACTGCTCCTTTGCTTTTCTCCTTAACCTCTCACTGTCCTCTGGCTCTTGCCCTTCACAGTACAAACATGCTTTAGTCTCTCCCATCTTAAAAACAAACAAAAAAGCCCACCCATGATCCCCACTTGTCTCTCCAACTACCACCCCGTCTCCCTCCTTCTTTTCATCTGTATGTTCATTGAATGTGCTGTTTATAATCACTGTATGGAATTCCTCTCCTCCACTTCCATCCTACACCTTCTCCAATCCAGCTTCCACTCCTTAGAATCATTTGAAGCTGCACTCTCCAAAATCTATACTGACCTCTTCTTAGCCAAAGCTCAGACCCTGTACTCTATTCTCCTCCTCCTTGACAACCTTCAACACCATTGACCATGCTTTTATTCTTGAAATCTTGTCCACCCTTGGCTTTCATGTCTCTGTTCTCTCAAATCACTCCTTCATGTGCCTCATCTTCCTCAACTTTCTGTGTGGGTTCCACATCTTATCCCTCTAGACCTTATTTTTGATCATCTCATTTGCAAAAACAAATTCAACTACCATTTCTAATCTGATGACTCACAGACTTACCTCTCTACTGCCCACCTCTGTCCAAACTAAAATCTTAGCCTACTTCTCTGACATCTCCTTGTAGAAGCCTAGCCATCAGCTCAAATTCAACATGCCTAAACTCTTAATCTTTTCTCCCAATCCCTCCCCACTACCTATAGGCACCGACTCTGTGGGGAGCACCCACAGGAAAAAATGGTGGGTGCTGAGCACCCACCAGTAGCCACCCTATCAGCTCCCCCAATCTCCCCAGTGCCTCCCTCCCACCAGCAGTCTCGATGGATCAGTGCCTCCCTCTCCCTCCCCCCACCTCCCGCCTGCCACAATCAGCTGTTCTGCCGCATGCAGGAGCCTGGGGGAAGGAGTGGGGCAGGGGGCGTGAATAGGCGGAGTGGGGGGTTGTTTGGGGCAGGAAGGGGTGGGGTGTGGCATTGAGGGAAGGGGTGGAGTGGGGGCGAGACCTGGGGCAAAGTCGGAAGTCAAGCACCCCCCCTCACAATGAAAAGTCAGCACCTGTGCCACTACCTCCTTTCTTGATCTATAGAAATAGTTATTAATTGAGAAACGTCATCATCCTCCCTGACCCTCAAGTCCATAACCTGAGTCTCATCTTCGACTCAGATCTCTCTGTAGTTCCTCACATCCAGGCTATGTCTAAATCTGACCAATTATTTATGCATATCATCTCTAAGATATGGCCTTTCCTCTTCATCCACACAGCTACAGCTGTCATCCAGCCTCTTACCATCTCGTGTCTTGATTACCACAACACACTTTTTTTCTGACTTTGACAAATGTAATCACAGAATTGTTGAGATCAATAACTCATGAATATACAATTTATAATAATAGATGTTAACATGGAATATTGGGTTAGATATTTAATGGTAAAACGGAATCACAGGCCTCAAACTTCCTTACAAACTAAACTAACCTACAACTGATAACTGGCTGGCTCCTGCCCCTACAAAATCATGCCTCACACCATCATGAGACCTTCTGCTTATCTATTATCTGGTCTGTTTGAACCAATTAGGTAGAGTTGTAAAAGAAAGGTACCCCATCTGCTATCACAGAAAACATTAGACAAAGGAAATCGCTCTCCCATGGACCCTTCCATTTTCTCTTCTCAGATTATAAATTTTAAGTTTTAACTTTTAAAGGATTTTTTCCTTTTAACAAGAATGGGAAATAACAATTATAAGTTGGTGCCATTTGGAATGTGCATAAGTTACAGGATAAAATATCTGTTGCATACGTTATGCAAGTAAGATCTCATGTATGTTAGAAGAAGGTTGTGACATGCCAGCAAACTGGATGAGCAGATTAAAAAAAACAAACTATATCTGAGGAAGCCATAAATACCTCATACCCAACTGTTAAGAAGAAGCAAACAACATTTTTTACTTAAGACAAGCCAGATCGTAATTCTAAATCAAATCATACAAATTAGGCCTTGCAACTTTAAATCTAGTAGAAACATCTGCCAATAGAGATAGCATAAGAAATCACCATATAAGAGAGCCTGTTGAATTAATTCTTTCTTTTGATGTCTCTTATCTATACATACAGAACCCAAATTCAAACCATCATGTACTGTAAGTCTGTGACCTCAAAATTCATAACACTAGCCCACCTCCCTTGTGATGAAAATGTGACTAAGAATGAAGTTAGCTTATGTTTGACTATTAAGAAGTATATTGGTTGATTGTAGGTTGGTTTGTTTGCTTGTACCTCCTTAGAAGGAAAATTATCTAGCTATAAGATATCAAAGAACTATTCCTGATTATTTAGAGTACAATATTGAACTTAAAAATTATACATTTTGGAAGTTAATTAAGTATAGAATTAAAATTCTGGGGATAAAATTCCTATGCTTGATGCTCGAATAGCTAAATTCCACTTAGAAAGCAAATTGATTAAAAGAAGATGAAGAATGAATGTCCAATTCCAGAATTAAAGGAATCTTTAAGAAAGTTACATCAACATACCACAGACTATAAAAGACTATTACAACAATGTGAATCTTTATGACAAGAATTAACAACTATACAGATTTTAAATTGATTCCGTTTACAAGCCAGGAAGTTAAGAAAAGCACTGAAAGATAAAAAACTTTCACTAGATCACAGTGACCTCTCCTGGACATGCAAAAAGAATGCAGCTCTTCCTAACCCATCAGTGAAAAGATGCTCTCCTCAAAATTGTAACAGTTCAGTGGGAGGGTGACAACCTTCAGACCTCACCTTTTTTGGACATGGACCAACCCCACCTATAAAATTCAATGGGAAACGATACCCATAAAAAGACCAGATCTATGCCTGCCTAAATGTAGCAGTAACCATCCAGCAAGGGTACCCACTGTTTACCAAAGGATCAACATTCCTGCGATGAAGAAGCTGTCTTGAGCCCTGTTCATATGAGTTGTGCTCATTTCTAACTGAAGGGAATCACTTTAGTCTCAGTCTAACACTCTCTCTCCCGAGAGAGAAATTCTCTTTAACCAAATCCTTCACAGACCAAACTCTTGGGTATATTTGGGCCAAGGCCTAAGTTCCTACCAGAAACTAATTTTAGGAAGGAGATTGCTTTCCTGAAAAAATAAAGATACCAAGAAATCCTTAGCTCTCAAGAACTGAATGATGAGATAAAACTATTCTATTTCAATATAGAGAGTGGGTTAATCAATATTTTTTTCCCCTCAGCAAACATACAGCCAACAACCGGGCTCTGAAGAGGGACTAGAAGTTTCTTGGGGAAAAAAAATTATATTGCTTTCCCAATAATTAACTAATTAGACCAAACTCCTGTGTTCCATAAGTCCAGACCCAGGTGCTGGTGGAACCACCTTTTGAGGAATGAGGAGTCTCCCTTAATTTCCATAGAAATACTACCAAACTATTCTGTTCCAAATATCTGAGCAACAGATTGTGAATAAGACTAAAGAACTAGAAAATTACTATTGTCCCCATAAGAGAAATGTAAAATCATTTCCATAATAGTAACAAGGACTAGGGTCCTAGAATTGTTAGAGAAAACATTTGCTGTAGCACCTAAAACACTATTTGTAGAATCATAGAAGATTAGGGTTGGAAGAGATCTCAGGAGATCATCTAGTCTAACCCCCTGCTCAAAGCAAGGACCAACCCAACTAAATCATCCCAGCCAGGGCTTTGTCAAGCTGGGCCTTAAAAACCTCTAAGGATGGAGATTCCAACCTCCCTAGGTAACCCATTCCAGTGCTTCACTACCTTCCTAGTGAAATAGTTACTTACTCCTAGCTGTGTGTTCAGCCAGGTACTCTGGGTGGCAAGTAGAAGCCAAGACTTCTACTGCCTGCCCTTCTTGCTCCTTCCCCACCTACTCACTCACAGTAGGGAGTGTATTGCCAAGTACAACAGCTTACAGTCCAGCCCATAATGTGTGTGACAGGAAGTATTAGTGCTGACCTGGTATCATTATTCTTTGGGGGTTTCTGATACTTGCTGGATGGATCTAGGTAGACTAACATTTGTTTGCGATGTGGTTCACTTACTGATGCAGTACTGACACTATGTAGATACTAACACTTGTATCCATTGGGATGTATGTACACTGCAGATGTATTTATTCTACTCAGTTGTCTCTTAGTAGGTCATGTTTTTTACAGAGCTGAATCCTGTGCATTTTATCATGCTGGTGAATTTGCTGTACACATCTGCTTTATGTCAATTGTTATGGGTGACTATTATCTCTCTGAGGTTCTGGGCTGCATTCACATTTATCCACTTTTTATTGTCTACTTGATCCTGTTGATTCCATGCCATTAGCTCTGTTCTATGCATACTGTCATAGATCAGAGCCAATTGCTGTGCTTACATGCAATCTGCTGTGTGATGGATCTTGGGTCTCCAAAAATCATAAAAATCAACAGTTTGACAGCCCTCGCTCAGGTTGGTTTGTGGAGAGCGCCACCTAGTGGTCAGGGCTAAAGCCTATGACATACCGGGGGGTTGTTGGTACTGACCCAGGGCCCTTTCAGTGATCTGACAGCTGGGGATGCTTAAGGTGGACCTCTCTGGGCCACTTCCTACCACCTCCCTGCAACTGTCCCAAGGTCGCCATCTAGGGTAAGCCAGGGTGAGAGTTTTCTGCTCACCACAAGACACCTCCTGATGGCAGCAACTGCTTTCTCCTGGGCTAGCTCAGTCTAAGGGCTTTCCCCTGCTGGGGTACTCCAAACAAAAATAAAGAGGCTCAGTCAAGTCCAGACTTGTTATGAGAAGGGAATGCTTCCCCTCAGGCTGTCCCTCAGAGGACCCTGCCTTCCCTCATGGAGGGACATTTGGGCAGCTTAAGTGGGTGTCCTGGCCTACCCACTGGACAATCCTTCCTTTAGAAGCAAAGACTTCTAAACTACTTTTGGGTCCTAAACCTCACAGAATCCCTTAGTTTTGTTTACTGCCACACACAGATTTTGTTATTTAAAAAAAAATCTATTTTACAAAATTGGAAGTAGTCATATCCTTCCAAATGCAGGTAAGTGACCCTTTATTCAGAAGTTAGATACCTATTCATTTTTATATATTAATATATATTATTTATTTGCTAGGGACATCTGTTTGGGAAGGTACAGTACCATGAGCTGAACTTATAATCATTGACCAGACAGGTACAGTGGGACTTGGCTATCTGCCAGTTTACAAATAGCTTCCTATTTTGGTACCCAGGAGTCATTAACCACTTTACAGTTCTAGAAAGTATGTAAAAATGTCCAATATGCTCCTGGCAAGGCCAGCCTTTGTTGAAGGCTGAGAGGCCCACACAATGCAATTTGACAGGTATCTAGGTCACTTGGTGTAGGATAAAATATGACATCTGTGCTACAGCTGCAGAGCTGGTGCCAGTCCTGGCTAAGCTGCCAAATCAAGCTCCACTGGAAAGGCTTCAGCTTGACAGATAAATTGTCCTCCCAAGATTTTTTCATTGGTAAGGCACCCAAAAGAGTGCTTTGATGCTTTGTACAAGTTAGAGGCATCATAATCAGCTTATTGGCATGTTAACAACATAAGCCTAGTTTGTCTTCAATATTTAGAATATTTAAAACTTTTAGACCTCTTCAAAATAGAATCACACAATGGGAGGCATTGAAAGAACTATGAGATTTGCAAGTTTAAAATGAAAGGAAATGGTTTTGCACAATGATATTGCAACTGGAAGAATGACATTGGCATATATTTACATAGCACCGTCCATCCAAAGGCCACAAAGCACTCATCAAACTTTACACATTAATATAGACCATACCTTGAGTCCCGGAACACTAATGTTCATGGTATTAGAAATCATATACATCTTCCACACCTGCCAAACTCTTTCCTCATCCCAAAGACTCTCCCCCACCTAGTTGCCACACAGGAGTGTTGGATCATGGGGAATGATGTCAAAGAAGGTACCAGCATCCTAGTAAGAGGCAATTCCTTTCAGTTCACTGCCAGAGTCAAGAAAACTTTGGGGGGAATGATAGTTACAAAGTGAGAAGAATGCTCTTAGATCTGTCTCTAAGACATTAGCTATTACCCAAAGAAAGATCATGGACCTCATGCTATTCAGAGGAAGAGAGCCATCCCCCAAGTGACCAGCCAACAATGCTCTGAGGAATCCCACCTCCATCCCTGATTATGGAAGCTGCATGTGAATTGATGCAGCCCTAAATATCTGTAACTGCTGCTGCCCCAACTTGGGATGAAAAAACTGGAACTGGAGTTCACATAAGGCTGTTATGGTTCAGGGAAACAAAAGGTCATTTCTACTAGTTACCAGGATGACATGTCCATATTTATGCAACTGTCTGGATCTACCATGCTGCTAAGAGCCTGATAAATTTACTTTGTGATTTGACCCGTTAGATACCTTTATCATGTCACCCATCTATGAAATGCAGTCTCATCTGAGGTGGAAGGAGAAAACATTTAAAGAGATTACACAGTCATTCACATTACAAAGTGAACAATTCCTCATCCAGGTGAAATTTTATGGGCATTGTAAGTAGGTTTGAACGTACGTACTTGAAGGGAGTGATGCTTGGACATTGAAGAAAGCAATTCCTCGAAGAGGAAAGCGTGCTATGGTATCGTAAATAATAAGTAGACAGGGAGATTACAACCCTAGCCACATATGGTCACTTACCACCATTCTGGGACATTGGATAGAGTGCTGTGTGTCAAACACCAGCACTGCTTCCTGCATTTCGTAGGTGTGCTTTGAAGAATTTCGAAGAACTGACCAAACCCAACCATATTTTTTCTATTTTTTAGATTTAACAAGTGTATAACTGAGCTTTACATCAGTTTGACTTAGAAACAATAAAAAAAAACTTTTTAAATTGTTTCTATTGCTAGGTGGAACCATGTATATATGCCAAAAGGAGCCAGACAAGCTAGGCAGAAGACAAGTAATATAGGGGCTGCAAAGCCACTCGTGTCTAATTCCCAGATGAAATCACATCATCATAGGTACACCAGCAAAGCTAGTTAAAGTGGAGAACAAAATATTCATCAAATGTAAACCTTTTGGGATTTAAAAAAAAAAAAAAGATTCCTGGACTCTGTAATATGACAGGCTTCTGGCTCCCATACTGTAGTTAGTTCTCAGGAAAGGTAACATAAAACAGCTGAATAATCAAATTTTAGAAATAGTTTCTTAGTGATAAATCTGTTTGTCAATGGAATTTATTTAGCAAATTATTTCTTTATAAAACTACTCTGGAAAGATAGGGGCAGTGTGGAGTGCAATGACCATTTTAATAGCATCTAGCCTAATGATCCAGGGAAGACTCAGTGGAGACTAATTTTAATTATACTCGCGATCCCAATCCAAAGCCCAGTGAAGTCAATTGAAAGACTCCCATTTATTGCAGTGGGCTCTGAATCAGGCCTCATTTTTATAAACAAATGATCTGTTTGGACCCATTGTAATACGCACCTCTGTATATTTTCTAAGGAAAGAAAACAAAATAGAGTTACTGAGATTGCAAAGCAGCTAGTAGGTTTATACAACAATTACTTATAAATATGAATATGAAAATACTTATGCACATGTGATAATCTGTCATATATAAATCGTATAGTTAATAGTGTTTTATACTTGTAAACTGCCATCAATGTAATTGATAGCAACTATTTTGCTCTACCACATCAATAATCCAAATATTACATTTTAAAAAGTAATGTATATACGCTCACTAGTCAGTAGACTCATGATAGTTCTGAAAGAGTCATTAGCATTTATTATGCAAGTAATCTACATATTAAGGATTGGCAATAATACATTTTGATAAAATAGGAGATGCTAAACTCTATGAAGTCAATGATCTGCTGCTTCTAGATGTACTCTGACATTTACATTAAGATTTTTTCTTTAAACTACCATTATGGAGCAAAGGAAATGAAAACATAAACTATCCTAAAGTAAGATTTCTGTTCCATAAAATTACATTCCTGTGCCTATGGCTATTGTAAGTAAGAATCATGTATTGATTTAGACTCTAGCAATGCCTCAACGTAATGACCAAGCTAAAGATGAAAAAGCTTTGGTTGAATTTCTTTAGTCTTATGTTTTAAATCGAATGGCTAACATTTTAATATTACTTCTCTTTGTTAACAACATACAGTACACATCACTCTAACAGGTACTTCATTCCTGATAAGCTAATGGTCTTAAATTTTTTATGTTATTTATAACTGAGAGCCAGTGGCCGAAATCTGTCTGCATTTCCAGCTAAATCGCCACTGCTTCAATTGATGCAAGAGTGTCAATTTTGCAGGTCTGGTGAAGACAAGCTAAGTCAATGGCAGAGAGTTCTCCCATTGACATCTGTACTCCACCTCCCCAAGAGGCAGAACGTAAGCCAGTGGGAGAGCATCTCCTGTCGACATAGCGTGATGTAGACACTGCTGTAAACTGACTAAGTTATGTCGACTTCTACATAACTGAAGTAGCGTAACTTAGGTTGACTTACAGCGTTAGTGTACATCAGCCCTGTCATCTGAATCCCAACTCTGTCACTCCGAGTGCCGAAGTGGAGCCCGCAGACTTGTATTTAATACTGGCCACTCCAGACTTGTATTAAACTCCCAAGGTTATAGCTTTTCTCTGACCTTGGCTTGGTAAAGGCTGCCACCACCCAAATGCAAAAACAAAAACAAAAAACCTTTGAACCCAGGAAGGAGCACTTGAGAATTCCTCCCTGTGGGGTACCCTCAGGCCCTTTCACTCACTTCCCCTCCAGCGAAGAGCTGAGAAAGGAAACAAAGGAAATTAGCTGTGGCTACCAGCTAATCAAACAACATGCACAAACCTCTTAGGACACCAAAAATCCATTCCTGTTCTTAAAAAAGGTAAATTTTATTAAAAACAACAACAAAAAAAGAAAATACATCTGGAACTTAGGCTTTTGCTAGATTTTAAAAGAGCAATTTAAAAAATCAAGCACCCAAAATAGCTTTCTTGGGGGTTCAGCTTAAAGGTTACAGGTCTGTCGCATCTTAGGCACATTTAACATGCGCGATTTCAGCTTTACATGGTCAGCAAAAACAAGAAAAAAACAAGAAAAAAAACGAGAAAAATAACAATTTAAATACTGTTTCTGTAGTGCGGGCGATTCCACCCACCATTACACTCAATGTAATTTTGACTATACGTGATTTTCGCTTTATGTGCTGACTGCAGAATGTAACCCCAGCGTAAGATGAGACAGACCTGTACAAGCAAACAAAAGCATCTGGGGTTAGCACAGAGGAGTCCACAAGCCAATAAGAAATAAAAGAAATAACCCTAATCGTGTCTAGCTAAACATTCTGATCTACTTACACATTTGGAGTTCAGATAAGTAGTTCTAGCCATGATCTGATGATTTATGATCATACCTGGCTTAAGCTGCTTATAGCATGGCTGCTCTGAGCCTCCGGCCCAGAGAACAACAGACAAAGGGAAAGTTTCTTTCCAAATTTTAAAATGTTCTACCTTCCCATTGGTACCTTTGGTCAGGTGCCCACTTTTTTTTCTTTACCTGGGAGACTTTTTAACTCTTTACACATAAAGCAAATAAAGAACAGCTACCAAAAGGGATTTTACAGCTAACTGGCTGGGTGGGTATCCATCAAAGGGAGCTATCCCTCCCCTTTATTTATCACAAGCCCTTACATGGGGCAACTCTTTGATAGCCCCAAGAGCCCAATGTGAAGTGTTTTGTGGGGTTGGTTGGGTGGCTGGTTGTCGGGGGTTGGGAGGTGAGGCAAGAAGGGCAGGAAGGTAGCTGAAGAGGTGATTAAGCAATGGGTAGACCATGGCTGCATCTTTACACCTCTAGACTAGAGGTTGTAAAAAGCCACTATACCATTGTAAGTGAAGAACATAATATCAATAAAATCAGTACTGCCAACTCA
Organism: Mauremys reevesii; assembly: GCF_016161935.1. Taxonomy (NCBI): domain Eukaryota; kingdom Metazoa; phylum Chordata; order Testudines; family Geoemydidae; genus Mauremys; species Mauremys reevesii. The sequence continues at coordinate 50,357,462 of NC_052628.1, read as the reverse complement.
AATGTTCCAAAATCATGAGTCAGGCCCCAGATATACATGAGATTGGTTTTTTAAATATCAAAATTGTGGTTTGTTTTCTCTTTTTTTTTTTTTTTGAGCTTCTAGAGTACCCTCAGCTCACATTTTCAAGCTGTCCACCACCACAAGAGGGAGAAACTTACTTTATCTAAAATGAAGTTCAGATTCTCATATAATTGTCTCTAGGAGCTGGGGCTTTAAGAAAAACATCAAATAGCAAAAGATTAAAGAGAAAATTGTGAGAGTCGGCAACAAAGATGAATAAAATGGAATAGGAGAAAATATGCTGGATTGGTGCCCATTGATTTTTATCCACTTAAGGCATTAATCCACCCTAGAAGCCCAAATTCTTCATTGGCCACTTGGAAGCTGGGACAGTTTTATCCCTGTTTTATGAATGAAGAGAATGAGGGATGAAGAACAAACACTGTATTACTGTTTGTCAATGACCTCTGGTATAAAGGTGTTTAGATATTGAGTATAGCCATATTGCATATTCATAATGCTTTCTATTAAATTATCTTTGCATAGTAATATACCTTGAAGTATGGTAAAGAAGTTTAGAGCAACGGAATAGAATTTGTTTAAATCATATCCTCAATAATCCATCAATATTAACAACAAGATGTATATTAAGTTACAAGGTGCCCCAAAATAAACCATTAACGGTAAAAGATACTGTGTCAGAAATTACTCACAATATGCCTAGGTATTGTAGCATGTGGCCCTACAATACATGGATAATCACCCTGTAAACCAGCATAAAAAAATCTCAGAATTCCTAGATATCCCCCTCACTGCTGTAATTCGTGTGACTGATGTCACAACTATGAATTATGAGCCTCTCTTGACAAGTATATTAAGGGGCTGAATCTCCACTCAGATAAGGTGTAAGTGAGGTGTAACCCACTAAAGTCAATGGAGTTCCACCAAAGTAAAACCAGCATGAGAGAAGAATCAGGCCCTAACAGTCTAAAAAGTGTGCACACAGTTAAAAGGAACTGAAAGACAGATTTGAACATGAATTTTGTCAACTGACTCTTTCCTACCCTGTGTAGAAAATAATGTCAACTGTCAAAATGTCAAATCATTTTGACTGCACAACAATGAGGAAAGGAATAAGTTTATAAAACAGCAAAGCAGAAGGGCAGAAACCCTGCCTCACTAAAACAAATGATTTACTTATTTCCCCACACAAACAAGTCAAAGCTTAAATGTGTTTGGTTTTTTGCATTAAAGTGTTTCTTAAATGGATATTCTTGTTTTGATGTGTACATTGTAAAATTTTTCAGTGAGCAAAAATTGACTTAAAAATACCATCTCAGGGAACTCATGACTACACATTCAATTTGCCTGCAATTCCAGAAACCTTTGATGGCATTATTGGGTTTTGGACTGGGACTTGGAAGATCTGAATTCTCTTTCTAGCTCTTCAACTGACTACTATGAAATCTTAGGTGAGTCACTTGACCTCTATATGCCTCATTTTCATCATCTGTAAAAGAAGCTATTCACCTTTGTACAAGCACTTTGAGGTACAGATGAAAAGCACTATATTAATGCTGTGTAATGTTGTATTGCCACCCACTCTGCCAGCCCTGCACACAGGGGGTGTATTGCAAGAGAGAGTGAGTGTTCCTGTGGTGGAGGGGAAGTGGAGGAGTGGGAGCAGAGCGCAAATCCCCAATCAGTTTAGCAGTCTTTGTGAATATTGCAACAACCATAATTTAAACCAGAGAAGGAAAAAGATGGTTTAGAGCTGCTTCCCCACCACTGCCACCCCTTTCTTTGCAGTTGCACTTGGGGCCCTCTGAGAATCTGGCCCACTAAATTGTGGCAATATAAGTTCCAGTGCTAATTGTGCTTTGCGTTTGTTTCCTTTTGTCGTTTTTGTATTTGTTGCCTTTCAAGTTCACTGAATATCCCAAGTTCTTGTATTATGAGAATGTAAGTAGGAGTGACTGATTTCTCTTTATGCCATTCATTATTTTGTATACCACCATCATGTCCCTTCTTATTCATCTCCTCCGTAAATGTAATAGTCCAAATTATTTCAGGCTCTGTTCATAGGAAAAATCTTTCCATATCTCTAATAATTTTTACTTGTCCTTTACTGAATCTTTATTTGATATGGATCTATATTTTATATATTTTTATTTATATTTACAATGATGGTGCCATGGGGGAAAAGTGCCTGTCCAAAGCTCTAAGAACTTTATATATATTCAAAACACAATTGTATAAATAAGAATTAAACTTGCAGACTCCCCTCACCCTGAAACCAAACAGTAAAACAAGCAATAGGAGGCATTTGTTTTTGTTGTCCTACGTGACCGAAGATGACACTGACAATGGTTTTACATCTTGTGAGTATGATTGTGAATAAAAAGATCAATGCGCAAGTGGCAGTCCCAAGGCTGGCTCCAGACACCAGCGAAGGAATCAGGTGCCTGAGCAGCCAATAGCAAGGGGCAGCACTCTGTCTATTGTTGGGGCAGCACGTCCAGGTCGGCAGCAGTGGCACTTTGGCGGCAGCTCAATCACTCCGCTTCAGTCTTAGGCGGCAATTCGGCGGCTGGTCCTTCAAGCTCTGTCTTCCTCTTCGGCGGCAGCTCAATCAGGTTTTTCTTTTTTTTTTTCTGCCGCTTGGGCCGGCAAAAAAGCTGGAACTGGCCCTGGGCAGTCCTTTCCTTATGAAGTACAGAGGTAGCTCAGTGCTGAGGAAGGGATTACAGTCTCTGCCTGCTGAGTCTGCTGCTGTTTAAGACTCAGTCTCCATGCTTCAAGATCCACACAACAGTTAATCTTAACTGGGTAACCTCATTGCTGAGTGTGATCTATCTGTTGCTGACAACACCAGTATTGCACAGTTTAGTGTGTCCTTGAAGTGTTTCTTCTGGACGCTTCATATGTGGTTGCCCACTTTCAGTTCACTAAACAGCAACTGCTTTGGCATTCTGGTGTTGTCCATTCTCAACACACAACCAACCCAACGTAAATGTGATGCGATAAGCACGGCTTCAGTCCCTGTGGAGTGACTACATTCCAGAACCCCGTTATTGGTAACTTTATCCTGCTCTTTGATGCAGAGTATGGCAGGCAGATGTCATAAATGGAACTTATCTGAAAGCTTAATGTGATGCCAGGTCCAGGTCTCACACCTATACAACAAGTTGAACAGCACAACTGCTTAATAGACTTTTAATTTGGTTTGAAGCTTAATGCCATGTTGCTGCCAGTCTCTGCCTGATATCTGCCAAATGGTGAACTGGCTTTGTGTTACAACTTGTCAGCTCCTTGTCTATAGTAACATCATTTGAGAATATACTACCAAGACAGCAGAAGTCTGTAACAGAATTCAGCTGTTGTTGCTGAGGGTGACTTTTGGTTTCATGTAGGGTTTCTCTGGTGCAGGTTGATACGTGACCTCTGTCTTTTTTAGATTGATTGTTGGACCATATCTTTCTGCAGGGTCTACAAATCTGTCTGTAATCAATTGTCTCTCTTCTAGAGTATGTGCCTCTAGAACACAGTCAGCAGCATATGGCAGTTTATGAACAATTACCTTGAAGACCTTGGTGACCTTCTCTAGTCAGAACCTTTCTAGCAATGGAGAGTAATAAAATACCAAAATAGTTATCACAGTTCGACTTTCCATCTTTCCTTTTGTATATGGTGACAATGGTGTCTTTGAAATCTTGAGATATGTCTTCACTACTCCTTATATGAGATATAGTCCATGTAGTTGCCTCAGAATGATCTCACCTCCATACTCAAATATTTCTGCAGGTATGCCATCAGATCCAGGAGCCCTGCAGTTCTTCATGGCACTGATTGCAGCATTGACTTCATCTAGTGCCTCGTTTGTGATGTTGGTCGGTATGGGAAAAAGATCACTGAAATGCTGTCGCCACCTCTGAAGGATTTCTCCTTTGTCAGTGACTATTGTTAGGCTGTCCACACTCTTCAAAGGCACTGTAGTGGTATGTGTAGAACCATATACAACTTTCAATGCAGCATAGAAGTCTTAGGTCTCATGACAGTCATCATAGCCCTGGATGTCATCTACTTTCGCATTCCACCATTGATTCTGCATGTCTCCTGTATGTTATAACTGTGCCTACAAGGACATGGAATACAAGAATTTGCCAGTGCATCTCATGTATTTTCAGATACCTGCCCTCAACACAACACTCTTCTCCCCAAAGCATTAAACACGGTATTTTAAAGGGAAGACTGTACCATGAATATTCATGCCATTATAACTTTTAAAATATTATTATACATCTCTTCCCTAATATCTATTGTCTTTTTTGCTGCTTTGACCACCACTGTGCATTGTGAGATGTTCTCATTGAGCTTTCCTGAGTGCTTATAGTTACTTTATAACCCATCAATATAGACAAGTAATTCAAATTGTTCCTTCCAGTTATAAGGGAGCTTCCAGAGGGATAGTTTGGGAATTTTTCAGATCAGAGTGGGATTATCTGATATTAAAGTACCACGTTGTCAGCAGGTGTTGAATATTTTCATACCTGTCATTGGCCTTCCTAGAGCTGGTGCAGACTTACATTTTGTTATTGTAATTACTTAGATTGACATGTTGCTATTATAATTTATCAAGGTCATGCAGTCTCTATAAGATCTGTGGAAACTGTTGCTAGATTGCTGTGACTTCATTAAAGCTCCACCGAGGGAAACCAAAATAGAGTCTGTTACACTGCTGACTGATCTATAAGTAATTTTTAAAAGCATTTGTGAAAATAAGCATTATTTAAGCCACTATTATATTCAAATCCAACTATCAGGAATGATAATGGAAATTCCAACATAATCAATGTGGTGCTACCTATGCCTCTGTTAAACTCATACAGAAAAGAATGCATGCATGGAAAAATACTCATGGTGATATGCAGAAAGAGCATTTACAGCATGTCCACTCTTAAATGACTACATGTTTGAACATGCACAATGGTGTTTTCATAGTCAGAAAAAACTGTAATGGTGCCTTCTGGTATTTGGTTCCAGATAGGGCATATATTAATATTTTTATCTGCTTTAAACTGTATATGGCAATTGGGCTACTAGAAATGATGAGGGGGAAAATTGAACCTGTGAAGGTTGACCCTGTATCTCAAATTTAGGGTATGTGAACACAGCTAAAGCTGTGGGTATAGGCTAGCCTACCTGAGGACTTAAATACAGCTAGTGTGGGTAATAGAGCAGTGAAGACAGCTCAGTCTAGGCTTCCGCACAGTTAGTACAAGCCCAGTGCAGACGCTAGGTACATACTTGGCTCATTAGCTGGCACTGACCCTATATCTCAGCAGAGGGCAAGCAGGTTCTCCTCAACTGATTGAAGAAGGATTTCCTGGCTGATAGCTTGGACATAAACTTGCTAAGGAGGAGAGATGGTGAGGGCAGGAAATCCCCCATCCCATCTCAGTCAGGGGAAAAGGGTTGAAGAGACTTTTTTGTGTTACTTGTGTGACAAATAACAAATATGTTGTCTTTCTGGAAACCCATTCTTGACCCCCTCTCTTTCTTTCTCTCTCTCTCTCAGTGTAGCAGAAGTTGAATCAGCCTTTACTAATCTCTCATTTAAAAGGCTGGTGTTATATTAACCTGATGGTTATATAATACAAAGTCAAAGAGAGATTTAAAAAAAAACTGAAAGAGGAAACTGGATAAAGAAATAAAGCATATTCAGTTATCCTCCATTAATACACAACACAGGGATATGAAACTCGTATTGCAAGTTTAGTTGATAAATGAAAGATCAGAACCAGCAGGGTATGAACAAAATAGGTTCTGAGTAACTGTGGAACAGAAGAATTCCAGGAACTGCAAGAGTGACAAGGATAATGATTAAGCAAGGAATTTATCTTGCCAATATATTCAAAACAGACAGAGATGCCTATGCTGATATAAATCTTGCTTAAAGAACTATTTTTAATGGCAAGATATGATAAGTGCTTCTGCTGTTACAGTTGTATGTACAATCTTAGAGCAATGGCAGCTAGGATGTGTGTTCAATAAATTGCAGAGATTCACACCTCCCTTGGACTATTACATTAATTTCTACCTAGAAGACTTAAGCAACTTGAAGAGAATTCAGAGAAGACTAACAAAAATTATGAGGAAGATGGAAAATTTCCCTGATGATAATATGTATTAAGCTGTGATATAGTCAAAAGAAGTGATAGATGCCAAATCACTTGGGCACTTAAAACGAGGCTGAAAAATCATTAGAAAATGTGCTGTCGTTTACACTCTTGAACAGGAGGGAGAATGACTGGTTGATCTAGTACAGTGGTTTTCAACCTGTGGTTCACAGATCCGGGGTTGTCCATAGACTGTCTAATATTTCCAAAGGGGTCCACACCTCCATTTGAAACTTTTAGGAGTCTTCAAATGAAAAAAAGTTGAAAACCTCTGATCTACTAGGTTTTTCCCATCTGTAACTTCTAGGATATAATTCTGAATTTCAATCTTTCTTGGAGCCATATTGTATTCTTCAGTGGGCAGGCACAATGGCCTGTGAGTCCCCAGAGAGTGCAGCCACAGCACCAACTTTGAAGAAAATGCAGAACATGCTCCCTCTTCAAGAGGCCAGTGTTACTGTCTAGTGCACAGTGGGAGATGGACCATGGTCTGACACTCTTCAGAGAGGCAAGTGCTATTACAGATATTAACCTCACACCATACTTACACTGCAAATGTAAGTCTTCTATACCTCCACTCCCTCACAATCTTTGTTCACTTACAGATTCATAGATTGTAATGCCACAAGGCACCACTTTGATAATTTAATCTGATCTCCTGCATAAAAGAGGCTATAGATTTCATTTAGTGATTCCTGCATCTTGACTTTTCTTATTATACCTTTCTCAACTCATGATATTGCAAGAAAATCAAATTTCACCCATTTCCATCAAAATTGAAGAGCCTCAATAGAAGATGCCGCTGGCTAATAACCACTTGTACACCATCTATGGATTTGCTAAGGAAATTCCTCCTCAGGCAAGTTATGTACATTAAAGAAGCTGCCCCTCCCATTAAGAAATCCTAGGGCCCTTCCCTTATGGCAGCTGATCTCTCTTGGTCCAATTTTTAAAAAGCAAGGCCTCTCTTCTCATCTATAGATAATGAGCTTCCAATTATGTATGACACATCACAATCATCTTAGCAGGAAAAACATTTTTGGGTGTATAAAGTTTTTTTGTGTGTGGTGTATTTTGTTTGTTTCTTTTGATCAGTTAGGTAAGGTTTTTATTACAGGGATTCTACAGCTGTTAAGGGACAGATTTTTGATAAACTTGTTCATGCCAAGTAGCATCTTAACCCTTAAAGTCAGTGGGACTGCTTGTGGAATAAGTTGTTTCTCACCATCAGTAAAGCTAGCAGAATCTGTCCCTAGACCTTTAGCAAGAAATATAGTTTCTCTTGTCTTGATCCCATGCCTGCTGTACAAGTTCTCCCTATACTTTTGACTATATTGTGCCAAAATTACACTATTTTCCACAAACCAGGGATTACTAGTAGCTGCTGGTCAATTTGGAGTAATCTCCACAGTACATTTTATGAAGAATTTCTGGACCAATTTGCCCATCCCCATACTGAAAGATATGAAGTGTAAAGCCTGTATCATAGATACATATTCAGAGTTAGGTACCAAAACTCAGTCAATTTAGCTCTAAGAGTATTACACAATTGTATGCGCTTAAGTTTTGTCCTCAGAGTTCTGTCTTGCTTTCCCTTCATTATGAATCAGAGCTACAGAAAGTAAGAACTGAAACATTTGTAAATATTCTTTAAAATATACGAAGCCATTTAAGAAGTCCCATTTTTGCTGTGGTCAAAATAGATGATTTCTGAAATTCACACTGAAAGCAGGAAAAAGGTTAAATTACAACTAATCAAACCTGTAAACTGTTTACATTAGCTGATTTACTATTTAGATTATGTGTTTTGGGTTTTGTTTTTTTTTATTGCTTGGAATCTGATCTGCCTATAAACAACTCATGAATTCTGGTGCCACACAACATCTGAAAAACACATCTGTTTCCTTAATCAGAATAATAATCTGAATCTGTAAAATTAAAAGTAATGAACAACTTCCTTGCTAACCTATCAATTAGGAATATTTTATTCATTATTCTTTTCCTGTTTTTCACTTAGATGAAACTCTCCCACTGAGACCAATGGGAATTTTGACTGAATGAGGGCTGCAGGAGAATTCCCTTTATTTTGCTATTATATTAAAGGAAAATTGACAACCTCAAACTTGAGCTACTTGAAAAAGGCTTTGTCTACACTGGACTTCCGTAGGTAAAATTTTTGTCATCAAGGTGTGAAACACTGGCCCCACTTCCCTCCCCGCCCCAAGCAACAAAAGTTTTACCGACGAAAAGCACCAGTGTGAACAGTGCTTTGTCAACAGGAGAGCTCTCCTGCCGACAAAGCTACTGCTGCTCGCCGGGGCTACATGTTTTTTGTCGGCGGGAGAGCTCTCTCCCGTCAACAACCAGCGGCTGCACTGTGCGCCTTTTAGTGGCATGGCTGTAGCAGCACAGCTCTGTCACTAAACGGTGTGTAATGTAGACATAGCCTAAGGCCCTCCGCTGCAAGCTGCTACATGCAGGCAGAGCCCTGTGTCTGCATAGAGTCCCATGTTCTGCACTGGCTCAGGGATCAGCCAGCACCTAGCAGTTTGCAGGATAGGGACCTATTAAAGTTATTTTAAATAAATCCATTATTCCATCATCAAAATGTTAAAAATAAAATAACACTGATATGTTGGACACACAAGGAGCATTACCAAAAGCACTCAGCATTTGCCTGATTGGGAGTTTTGCCACCAATTTCAATGGGAACAGAGCTAAAGCCAATGCTGAGCTCTTCCGATAAATTCCACTTACAATAAAACTCTCCCACGACAAAAAATAACAAAAGGAATATAGAGCAGCACACCCCATTATCTGGGCTGTATTGACATTATCATTTAAGGGGTGCACAGAGAAATACCCAAAAAAGTCATGCTGATTTTGAGCTCGCTTTGAAACATAGGGAACAAAATCGAAGTTTCTCACATGGAAAAGAACTAAACTCTGTCCACTGACTATTGAGAGCTTTGGAGTAGTTTTTCATTTGGAAGGGGAGAGAAATATTAGTTCCAAATTTCCAAGTGCTTATCACAAACATCAGTGGATTTTTAAGTTAAAAAACAAATAAACAAAAAAAATCACAACCTTTATAGTGACCTGTGACAGGGTGTGGATACCCCGCACTAGCCAAGACAGGGTTAAACCCACATTAGGGACAGCGGAAGTCCTGCCCCCTAGGCTGGACCAGACATGCGCCAGATGCTGTAGCAGTATAAATGGAGGAAGCCCAGATCATTCGGGGCTGGATGCCAGAGGGGAAGGACTAGTGCTGGGAGCACCCACTGAGGACCGGCTTCGGCCTCTGGCTGCAGAGACTGGAGGCCCCAAGGGCAGACTTAGACCCCTGCAACCAATGGAGCCCCAGGAAGTGACCTGTGCAGTGGAGTCTGGAGACCCCAAAGCCTCATGGACTGCCACACCAGAGACAACGGACAACTGTAGGAAGTGACCCGGTGTGGGTGACGGAGTGGTATCTCCCACCCAGGTAAGCTGAGCATCTTTCAGTGGGATTCCCCGCTGAGCCAGTGGTGGACCTCTCCGCCACTGCTAGGGCCCTGCTCCCCCTTTGCTGGCAGCTGCTCAGGTACTGGCCGCTAGGCCACACTGCCTTGCCCCAAGGGCTGCTCTATGGACTCTGTCTGCTAGGCCACGCTGACCTGGGCACCAGGGCTATTACTTTTGCTCTGGTCCGTAGGCCCCAGGGTGGTGAGGTCGGAGATGGACAAGCAGACTTAATGACATTGTCCACGTACCCCCTGCACCCTCCTTTCAGGATGGGGTGTACATACACCACATGACTATTTTGGAACGTAAAAATGAGTAAAAAACAGAAATGCTGTATTTAAAAAACTATATTCTTAGGTGTGTCTTATTAGTGAATTGGTGGGTGGAAAAAGATTATTAACTGCATTTTTTTTATACAAAATGAGATGAGACTATGAATGTATTTGTTTTTGTATATGAGAAGTTGTATTACCCTGTTCTAATGGGCTAATTGGGGAGGTTATTTGCTTAATTCCATGTTGGTGTGGTTAGTGGTCAAGTTTGAAAAGAGAAAATCCTCCTAAAATAGGAGAACTCTCTTCAGATATTTATAGATCAGGGTAATCATCTGGGACAGAGTCCCTAAAAAGGGGTGTTCTCCTGTACCATATCCTGACCCACTATTACGACAGACTCCCCCTGTTCTACCAATTGTGAGTCAGTGGACCTCTGCCAGGCTATTCCAGTCAGTGGACCTCTGCCAGGCTATTCCTTTTTCTTCTTTTTACCTCTGCATTCTTTTTTACAGCAGCCTGCAAAGCCCAGAGATCTACTTTGCCAATTAGACATTAGGGAACATCTTTCCATGTTGCTAAGGAGATTTTTGTGTGTGTATGTGTGTGCAGCAAAAATGTGGGGAATGCTGGGCTTCAAAGAGAAACTGTATCTAGATAGGGTATTGCAATGTAGGACAGCTCATGATGACTATAAAACTCCTGCATTTAAAAGGCATTGGACTCTCATTTTCAGATGAATGGAATGACTGTAGATTATTACTCAGGATTTATCCAGATGAAGTAATTTTCACCCCGGGGAATAAAGTTTTCTTATTTCAGTTGATTTCTTAAATATCCTTCCTCGTTTAAAAAACAAACAAACTTTGAATCTGGTCTCTTCAAGACTCTGTTTCTAACAAACCTCAGTAGGCATACGAAAAAGTAAATCAGTATTTTCTTCTTATATTGATTTTCCACTTATAGTAAGTGCAAGGATTCTGTCTTCCTAAAAATGAAGGATCAAAGTAATCATATTTCCTTACAATATTTTCCCCATGGAATCATTTCACCTATGGAAAACAGCATAGCCTATAATGTTTAAAATCAACTTGAGGGTATACTCCAAACTTTGAACACTGCATTCTTGAATATTTGAAATGATTTAGCACTTGGCAGCTGTATCTTGCTGTGTACTTATATGCGTAATACATTTAAAAGACTGAGGTTCTGGTTCAAAACCTCCCACCTGGATAGGAAGCAAAAGACAAGGTTGGCAATGCGTCCCTGGATCTTGACAAGTTAGACTAGGAGGTGTTTGTTCCTCAAGGCAATTTCCTCAAGGACAAGTGAGAATGGAAATAAAAATAATCACAGACACCTTTCACCCCTGTGTAAGTAAGCACAGCTAGAGCGACAGAGCTGCACTGCAGGGCCTCAAGGACGGCTAGTAAAACTGTCTATCTGGGCATACATGTATGGAAATGATTAAGTTGAATTGCAATTTTCCCAATAATTATATGAAGGATCAGTGTACAGGTGACAGCATTACTCTAGTAAAGGTACATTCCATTACAACTAAACAGCAGGAAAGCGAGCCTCCTACAAACAATGATTTAATGGGCTCAAAAGACAGAGTGAGAACTTTCTTTGTAAAGAAAGACATAATCCCTAACCCTCCAATAGCACAGAAATAACTTCTACAGACCTCAGTACATTCCAGCTGATATTGAATTGCCTAAAAAGCTCAACAAGTCATTATTAGAATATTATCCCAGAAAAGATGACTGTACAAAGTGCCCCAAGATAATTCTTTAGAACGGAAGAAGAGATGAGTCTCAAGTGCTTCCCTTTCCTGATTCATGATTAAATTTCCCCAAACTGTTTAATGGGTACTCTTTGATATTTGGTGCACAAAAACATTAGTATTAGACTGCAAGATAACAATCAGCAATCTTTTATCCTAACACTTAAAAGGCACCCTTTCAGACAGCTGTGCTTTTCACAAACTGAGCTTAAAATGTGATTATAACACTTCCATTTGGCACGAGTCCTGTAAGATGCCAAGAGATGGTGGCTCTCGAAAAAGGCAAGTGATTGGGGATCTTTGCATGAAGCTTACTATGATGGCCTCCATTTTTTCTTATATCTGGATTCAAGAACCCACAACAATTTTTTTTTTATTGAAAGTATATGAGATTGGTCAAAAATTAACTTAAGCCTAAACACCAACAGCAACCCCCTCCCCCCCACCCCAGCACTTAAAATGTCCTAAATGCTGCAGCTGACCTAATGTTCTATGACACTGAATGAGGAAAGAGGCAATCCTAGACAGCCAGGATGGAAACTATATTGGACTTTGTTGATGAATGCAAAAAACTTGATTTCTATCGAGAAGCAAATATGCTCCCTACAGCTTCTGCATTCTTTGAGTGCCCTTAAGACTAGCTCCATGGATCAGATTTTAAAAGGTATTTAGGTGCATAAAGGTGCAAATAGATGCCTTAGTAGGATTTACAAAAGCTCCTAAAGAAATTAGGTGCTGAACTCCCATTAAAATCAATGGAAGTTAGTCACCTAACCTGCTTAGCTGTGATCCATCCCCTGTTGCCCATTCCCAGCTTCTGGCAAACAGAGGCTAGGGACACCATCCCTGCCCATCCTCGTTAATAGCCATTAATGGACCTATCCTCCATGAACTTATTTAGTTCTTTTTTGAATCCTGTTATAGTCTTGGCCTTCACAACGAGTTGCACAGGTTGACTGTGCGTTGTGTGAAAAAATAATTCCTTTTGTTTGTTTTAAACCTGCTGCCTATTAATTTGATTTGGTGACCCCGAGTTCTTGTGTTATGAGAGAGAGTAAATAACACTTCCATATTTACTTTCCCCACACTAGTCATGATTTCATCAACTCTATCATACCCCCCCCTTAATCGTCTCTTTTCCAAGCTGAAAAGTCCCAGTCTTATTAATCTCTCCTCATATGGCAGCAATTCCATACCCCTAATCATTTTTGTTGCCCCTTTCTGAACCTTTTCCAATTCCAACATATCTTTTTTGAGATGAGGTGACCACATCTGCATGCAGTATTCAAGATGTGGGTGTGCCATGGATTTATATAGAGGCAATATGATATTTTCGGACTTATTATCTATCCCTTTCCTAATGATTCCCAACATTCTGTTCACTTTTTTGACTGCTGCTGCACATCGAGTGGATGTTTTCAGAGAACTGTCCAGAATGACTCCAAAATCTCTAAATTAGCTGTTACCACTCAAGAAAGACCCCATCATTTTATATGTATAGTTGGAATTATCTTTTCCAATGTGCATTACTTTGCATTTATCAACATTGAATTTCATCTGCCATTTTGTTACCCAGTCACCCAGTTTTGTGAGATCCTTTTATAGCTCTTCGCAGTCTGCTTGGGACTTAACTATTTTGAGTAGTTTTGTAACATCTGCAAATTTTGCCACCTCTCTGTTTACCCCTTTTTCCAGATCTAAGTGCACTTAGAGCAAACAAACTAATCCAATTTAACATCCCCATGTAGGCATGCTCTTACGGTGAGATGCTGCAGTATTTCTACTGATGCTTTTGTAAATTCTAGTGGATGCTTATCTGTATCTTTAGGTGCCTAAATACCTTTGAAAATCTGGCCTGTGACAGCACACTACAACAGACCAAGTGGGAGGTGGCAAAGGCAAGGTCTGCAAGAGATATGGCCCTGGTCACCTTATCAGATGCAAACCAAGAAAAAAACTATTTTGGCCATAGATATGGAATACAGGAGCTGTTGGAGAGCAAAAAGTACTTGCAAAATATAAACCTCTTGGACAAAGGGCATTTGAGCCTCCTCAACAGGCATAGGTATCCCCACCCCATTTCAGTTGTCTTCCTTATCCTACTGGTATCATCTCTCTCTCATCTGGAATAAGCTTCAGACAATTTGCTCTTATCTAAATCTTTATTTTGACCACAGGCCCCAGGGAAGCAGATAAGGAGTTGTGCCATACACATACTGATAGCATCACAGTCCATATCATCATAATACTGCAGAAAAGACAGAAGTGTTCAGCAAATATTTCTATTCTGCATTTGGGAGAAAGGTAGATGATGCAGTAATATCAAAGGATGATGATGAAAAGTGTTTCTGTTCCACTAGTACCTCAGGAGGATGTTAAATAGCACCCACTAAAGTTAGACATTTTAAAATCAGCAGGTCCAGATAACTAGAATCCAAGAGTTTTAGAAGAGCTGGCTGAGGATCTCACTGACCCATTAATGTTGATTTTCAGTAAGTCTTGGTATACAGGGGAAGTTCCAGAAGACTAGGAGAGAGCAAGTGTGCCAATATTTGAAAAGAGTAAATGGGATGACCTTGGTAATAGCCCGTGAGCCTGACATTGACCCTGAGCAAGATAATGGAGTGACTGATATAGGACTAGATTTTAAAAATAAGAATCAAAGGAGGGTAATGAAATTAATGCCAATCAGTGAGGGTTTAGGAAAGCAGATCCTGTCAACCTAACTGGATATTTTCTTTTTTTACGCGAATGCAAGTTTGGTTAATAAAGGTAATAGTAATATACTATTCAAAGTTGGTGTAACTTACTTAGACTTCTGTAAGGCATTTGACTTTTTACGGCATGACATTCTGATTAAAAAAACTAGAATGATATAAATTAACATGGAACAAATTAAATGGATTGAAAGCTGGGTAACTGATAGGTCTCAAAATGTAACAGGAAATGGGGAATCATCATTCAGCTGGTGTGTTTCTACTGAGCTGAGGGATTGGTTGTGGGCCCTACTCATATTAACATTTTCATCAATGATCTGGAAGAAAACATAATCATCACTGACAAAGTTTGTAGATGATACAAAAATTGAGGGAGTGGTAAATAAGGATGAGGACAGTTCACTGATACAGAGCCATCTGAATTCCATTGTAATTTGGGCTCAAGCAAATAGTATGCATTTTAATACAGCTAAATGTATACACCTAAGAACAAACAATGTAGGCCATACTTACAGGATGGGGGACTCTATTCTGGAAAGCACTGAAATATTTGGTGGGTGCTGGTGGATAATTAGCTGATCATGAGTTCTCAGTGCGATGTTGTGGTCAAAAGGGATAATGTAATCCTTGAATGCATAAAGGAGATTCTTGAGTAAGAGCAAAGAGGTTATTTTAACTCTGTGTTTGTCATTAGCGTGGCTTCTGCTGGAACAGTGTGTCCAGTTCTGGGGTCCACAATTCAAGAAGAATATTGAGAAATTGGAGAGGGTTCAGAGAAGAGCCACAAGAATGATGAATTAGAAAACATGCCTTATAGTGATAGATCCATGGCACTAAATCTATTTAGTTTCACAAATAGAAGGTTAAGGGGTGACTTGATTGCAGTCACTGACCATTTTTAAAACAAGACTGGATATTTTCTAAAAGATCTGCTCCAGGAATTATTTTGTGGAAGTTCTATGGCCTTTATTGTCAGGAGGTCAGATTGGATGACCACAATGGTTCCTTCTGGCCTTGGAATCTATGAATCTCATTGTTTCCCCCAGAAAACTCTCACACATACAAGGAGATAAGCAATTAAAATAACATTAAGTAATTAAGGCTAGATTGTATGCCTCTTACTCAAGCTGGGGAGCACCTAATACCAAAAGAGCTCCTACTGACAGAATGTGACTGCTTGTGTGAATAAGTGCTAAGGGTTGCTCAGTCTAACATACCATAAATAACGCACTCAGTTCTGTCTGTTATTTCATTAGAATCCAGAGAGAACTAATTTGTATATTTTAAAGTGTAACAAGTTAAGTCATAGCCAGAGTATGGAAGCAGCATTTTGGATGCACAAAAATAGTGCTATAATTTATCAGACTACAGAGTCTCTGGGCCACATATTGCACATGGCCTATAAATTTGCACCTCTGAAATGTGCAATTTTGGGCGATGAAAATGTTTGTGCATCCAAACCTCAGGTTTGTATGTTTAAATCAAAATATTGGGATATGCAAATACTGGTGGACCCAAAACCATGCCAAAAAAATGCAGGCACACCACTTTTTACATGTGTATTTTGGGGCCAATCTGAAGGCATGCCAACCTTATAATTAAACCCTCTGGTCTGTGTAGATGCTTGCCTTCTGCTCTAGTCTCTGCATGCAGAGAATGATGGGGTGATTAATCTGCTTCTCCTATGAGGGCCAACTTGCTATGGTTGCTGGCTCCTGGCTAGATCTGGTGGTTTGAATTACTCTAACTTTAGACCCTAGAGGGGCTGGTACCTTATTTCAAAATAAGTACAAATTCCCATGAGTACTACAAATACTTCAAAAGTCCCATGTAGTTCATGACAAATATGCCCCAAAGTAGCAAACAGAAACAACTTCAACAGCCTGAACCTAGCCCAAAGTCACATAGCAAGTCTGCAGCATACCCAGGAATAGAATTTGGCTCTCCTATTTCTCAGAAACATAGAAACATACCATTTGAAACTCAAGTTGTGAAACATTAGGGTGACATTAAGCACTGGTGATTGGCTGTAAGCTCTAGAGCAGAGCTGGGCAAAAAAAAAATCCCCCCCCCCCCCCCAAATAGTAAATTCACTGAACAATGCATTTTTCAGATCCCTAAAAAGATTTGTATTTGAATTCAGGTCAAATTCTGTGAACAGTTTTGGCCAGAAAAACCCATTTATATATATATATATAATTTTGAAATGTCAAAATGGTTTATTTTGACATTTTTGAAACAGACCATTTTGATGTTTCATTTTGAAAATGTCAATTGGAATGAAATTTCATTTCAGACATTCTGATTGAAATTGACATTTCCCTTAACAAACATCACTTGTTTCAGTTATTTGTTTTGACAAGAAACAAACCAAATTCAGAAATTATTTGAAATAAACTTAAATGGACGGGCAGTGGGGGAGGAGGGGAGGAAGGGGGTCAGTTTGGCCACCGAACTGAAAAATCAGTGAATGGCTCAGCTCTATTCTAGAGGAACCTTCCTTAGAGGTTTTTAAGGTCAGGTTTGACAAAGCCCTGGCTGGGATGATTTAGTTGGGGATTGGTCCTGCTTTGAGCAGGGGTTAGACTAGATGACCTCCCGAGGTCCCGTCCAACCCTGATATTCTATTCTAGATTCTGGAAATAGAAGCCACCAAAACTCTCTCAGAACTGAAAAGGTGGGAGAATTGCAAGGGCAAGAAATACATGTTTCAAGTCATTGGTGAGCTGGGTGGACCAACTTTCCAAGTGAAAAATAGTATTTTTATACCAAAGTGGTTTGCAAGATGTCAGATATTAAAATCTGAGAGTGGTGCCTCAGTCTAAGCAGTGCTTTTTTGTCACTGGTCCAGGACTGAAAACAGCCTTGGTGCTGCTGAAGCTGCTTTAGTACCACACACAAGGTAAACCACCCTCTAAGATCAATTTCTTATTTTGAGAAAGTCAAGTTTATCCGCAATCATCTCTTTTATGATATAAAATACCAAGGATCAACTGTGTCCATACAGATTACAAAGCTGTTATCTAGGCTCTGAAGAAGAATATTTGTTATCTGCTCAGAAATACAAACATTTCTCTCACTCACACACACATACAGAGAAATCACCAGTCTTCGTAACAGATAGCATATGTTCACAGATTCTATTTCTGTGAGTCACACAAAACACCACAGTTACATTTATTACTTTTAATAACTCAGTGTGGCACAGACCACTTGAAAAAGGCAGACTGTGTGAGAACTTTTTATCTTCATCACTATAAGAAAAACAGAATTTAAAGCAAGTGAACTTGGTAGCTTAAAAGCTGGCAATGTGCAAATATATTGTGGAATTTGCAATTCATGGTTTACCTGAGATGATCTTCCACTATTGCCATTTGAGACTGCAAGTGGTTTAGACACCCCTAAATAGGATGCTTTATTTAAATGTATTGGAAAGCTCAACTTACTAGCCCTGTGAATAAAAGTTCAAATACTTTGGGCTTGGCTACACTGGAGAGTTGCAGTGCTGGTCGTGGGTTTACAGCGCTGCAACTTACTCACCATCCACACTTGCAAGGCACATACAGCACTGCATCTCCCTGGCTGCAGCGCTGGCTGTGCTCCTGCTTTGCCTCAGGTATAACTATTGCAGCGCTGGTGATGCAGCGCTGCTCCGCCAGTGTGGCCACCAAAAGCGCTGTTATTGGCCTCCAGAGGTATTTGGAGGTATCCCAGAATGCCTGTTCTCAATCTCGTGTCCTTGCGCCGCAGGTTGGGGGCGAGCTCAGCTCACAGTCCCATGAAAGTGGCTTTTCTCATCCGAAAGTTCTGCAGCCACTGCTCGTCATCCCAGACTTCCATGACGATGTGATCCCACCACTCAGTGCTTGTTTCCCGAGCCCAAAAGCGGCATTCCACGGTGCTGAGCCTTTCTGTGAATGCTACAAGCAATTTAGTGTCATACGCGTCAGGCGACTCGATATCATCATCGTCGGACTCCTCACTGTCACTTTGGAGCTGAAGGAATAGCTCAACTGCCAAACGTGATGTGCTGGCGAGACTCATCAGCATATTTCTCAGCAGCTCGGGCTCCATTTCCCACAGAAATCGCACTGCACAGAAACCGTTGGGAGAGTCACAATGGCGCCAAACGTGGACAGAAAAACAGTGACTGCTGGGATGTGAAGCGATGCATCACGGGGCGTTGGAACAGGAAGCGGAATGACCCGTACCCTTCCGTCCCCTTCCCACAACCCACGGCGCCAAAATGGGACGAGGTGCTCTGTGGGATAGCTGCCCATAATGCACCACTCCCAACAGCGCTGCAAATGTGGCCACACTGCAGCGCTGGTAGCTGTCAGTGTGGCCAAACTCCAGCGCTTTCCCTACACAGCTGTACGAAGACAGCTGTAATGCCCAGTGCTGCACATCTGCAAGTGTAGCCAAGCCCTTTAATACCTTGGGTTTTATTATATTTTGCCCTGGGTGGGTGAAGGGTGATGAGAGGATGCCAGGAATTTTTCACACCCCCTTGCACCTTACACAGAGTTAGGTGCATTCTTGTCAGGGACAACAGCCACTGCTCTGTGCTACTCCTAAAGTGTCTATCCAAAATGGAGTAAAGTGAGGGGCTATGACTGTATCTTCAATCTATGTAGTGGCTAGCAGATATGGCTTGTCACAGAGGGCACGGCCGTGTACACTCAAAAGAGTATTTAATTGGCTCTGCATCATGTGTTCCTTGGAACCTCCTATGAAGAATGTTGTGGGAGTCAGTCAGCCAGATTTCTTTCTAGGGTTTCCTGCTGCAGCTTGGCTCCTCTGATCTTCTTCCAGCTTAAAAACTACACTGTGACCCTTTCTGGTAATTTAGGGGAATACTGCTCAGACAATAAATGCTTGAGAAAGTTCTGTTCTTAAATTCCCCTGTCACCTTTGAATGGTGAAGAGAGATAAGGGATGAGAAAAAACAGAAAAAACAGAATGGATGATCTTGTGGCTAAAACTTAGCACTAGGAGTCTCAAAGCCTGGGCTCCCTTTCTAGATCTTCTACCAGTGGTCTGATTTTTCTTTTTAAGGTGAAACCTGAGGTCTGCATGTAGGTGCCTATTTGTGTGCAAAATATGTATGCAATTATGTATACAAATAGATGATCTATGCACACATTTGCTGTAATTGTACATGAAAAAGTAGGCAAACAAATATATGTTCAAGAATACATGTGACTCATGTATCTCAGATTATAAAAATCTGTCTGTTAATTTCTCTTTGCCTCAGTTTCTTCATCTGTATAATGAAGATGAATCCTAGGCTGTAGGGATGGCAAATACATTAATGCTTGAAATGCAGTTTGAGAACTGCCATATGTGTGATATAAATGCAAAGTAGTCTTATTACTAACCTTCATTTTGGTCAGTGTTGATGTGTTCATATTCCGGCTCATAGATCACCTCCAGTAAGTTTCTGAAGCACACTATCTTGTTTGTTTGAGTCCAACCATTGATCTATATGGTCCTACAATGAAAACAGAACAGAATTATGATTCTTCTGAGCAAAACATAGGGACATAGGCTATTACTTTGGTATAATTTGCGTTGCTAGAGGTATGAATAATCCACACACACCCCGAGCGACATAAATTATACCGACCTAAACACCAGTGTAGTCAGCACTAGGTCTACAGGAGAGCTTCTCCTGTTGACATAGCTACTGCCTCTGGCAGAGGCAGGAGTTACTAAACTGATGGGAGAGCTCTCTCCCCTGGCTTAAAGTGTCTTCACCAGAAGTGCTACAGCTGTAAATAATGTAATGTAGACATAGCCTTAGAGAAGAGCAGGGCAAAAATACAAATGCTTATGCATCCCAGAAGAGGTGCTAACACAAGATATTTGAAAAGATTTCACAGAAAAGCCTGGAGCAGTCTCAAATTTATAATACCAATCAACTTCCAAGGCAAAGATAATATAGATCAGAAGACCAAAAACAATCAATGAATATTCTGGAGGGAAGTGTATAAAGGTTGTGTGATGAAGAGCTAAGAGCTAATATTCTTAAGCAATATAAATGAAACTGCCACATACTGAGAAAAAAATCAGTTCAAATACTAAAAAACTGGATGATTTACTTTTAGTTGTATAAACAAACACACCAAGTTAGTCCTCCAATGTGCAACCTGGAAAGAACAAACTGATGTTGTATAAGGTCAGATCTGGGAAGAAACAACAAGGAAAGTTATTGGTTGGTAACATATTAATAATTTTAAATAATTGGAAAAGCTGGATGCTGAGCTGCTGTAAAACAACATGGTTTCATTAAAGTTCTTCATTCATCTTTAGTCAACTTGGAAAACTAGAGTTTTTAACATCAGACCTTTTGTTATAATGTGTCTTCCAGCTAAGCACATTTAATTACACACTATAAAAATAATATTTGTGACCATATTTATTGCAGAATTTTCTCCATTTGAGAATCCAGTTGCAAAAGTGTGGAATTTTCACAAATGTTTATGTTGTATTTTACTTAATATATTGTCCTTGTTTTTCTGCAGACCTGTACTGATGGATCATGCTGTCAGCTGAGTATCTATCCCTGCACATTTGCTGCAAAGATCAAAAAAAAATTTAACCCATGCTTTCCCCCATACTTCATATTTTGTTCTTCAACAAGATTAACTGTGCCTTATTCTGGCTTTCTGAAAACCAGGCATCTTGGCTGCTTCTTTTTACAGATTAACTTTGATCGTCTCACTAACTGTGGATACTTTATCAGAAGAATAATTAGTGTTCAACTGAAACAGAACAGTCCAACAGCTAATCCTAAAGATCATTACTCTGGAGAATCCTGGGCAATAGTTAAAATAAACAGATTTTTTTTTATTATTTTAAAGCAAGCAAAGATCATGTTAGTCTTGTCAGGTTACTCCATCCAGTAATGTAGTTAAGGATTAGTCATGGGGACCCTGTTGTTCCAGCCAGCCATTGATTATATCTTAGAATGTAATTCACAGCTGTTAAATCTGTCTGGCTAAAGAATATCACTAACAAAATGAACTGTAAGCTAACTGAAAGACAGTAAACTGCAGTAAAGGAGGGGCTGAGGGGGCCTCTGCTGAGGTGGTGAGGCCTGCTGAGGGTGACTGAGGACCCCGGCGGGGTCTGTCCCTCCTGAGGTGAGGTCCCCCAGGCTCCCCCCGTTCCCCTCCCCTCTCCTCCTCTGTCCTCCCCCCCCCCCCCCTCTCCCTCCCTCCATCCTCTCCCCTCCTCTCTCCTCTCTCCTCTCTCTCAGCCAGCTCCTGGAGGTGAGGCTGGGGGGGCTGAGGCTGGCTGGTGAAGCTGGTGAGGGGCCTCAACCAACTTTGAATGCCAGGATTGGAATGTCACAGGGCTGGGAATGCCACACAGGAAAATGAAACAGGGGCCAGGGGGTGGTGGTGACAGGTGGGTGAAAGGGTAGTCAGTCCAGGTGTCCAGTAGTTTTTTTTCTTATATTTTTTTTTGGGTCTTTTCCTTTGATTTTTCACTTTTGCTGTCTGCATTTTGATTTTGGGTACTTGGTGTCCTATCAGGTGAAAGCCCCCAAATATCGTGGGCACAAAATATAAAATCAGGACATCTGGAGCCCTACAAATCTAGCTGGGGCCCCTCCAGGCTGGCTGCTGAGCAGCCCCCCAGCTGCAGCCGCCAGCCATCGGGCAGCATCCGGGGGGATCCTGTGACCTGTCCTGAGCACAGGTCTCTGCATGTGACCTGCTGGGGTGGTGGTGTGCGTGGCGTGGATTTGGGGTGTCATTGGCTGCTGATTTTGCTGCACTTGCCACTCTGCATCCCAAGGGTTTGCTGCTCTACTGCTGCTTCTTGGACCAAGAGGCTGGGGTAGAGCAAAGCCAGCAGCAGGCTGGGGTGTTGCCATTTAGATTGTCATTTAACAACATTTTTTGTAAAATTTTTATTAAACAATTTTAACAAAAAAAAATTAATTTCAAATTATAATCACAATAAAAATCAAAAAAAATTAAAATTCAGAAAATTTAGAAAATGAGAATTATTTTTGGTTGGTTGTTATTAGTGGTAGGGTTTGGTCAGAGACAGGAAAAAAAAAGTGACTGTTTTCCCCAGTTACCTAGCCTGTTACCAATAGCCAACTACTCCTTTAACTTTCCTACCTGGCATATAAAGCGAAGTAATAAGCTTGGTCGGTGCCGGCACGGCAACAAGGCAGTAGGTGCCATGGGGCTGTGTGAGCGGTGGGCGGCAGGGCAGGGGCAGGCTGGGCTCAGCGGCAGCTGGCTCTGGCTGGCCCCTGCTGCTGCCCTTGCCCAGCTGATACTGGCCGGCCCGCCCCCACCAGCTGCTGCTGCTCTGGGCCCAAGGGACCCAGGCCTGGGGCTGGGGCTGAACTGGCAGCTGGCTGCCAAACCACCTGCACCCTCGCTGGTGCTCCATCAGCTCCTCAGCGGCGCAGGGCTGAGGGCGGAGCAGGAGGGTGGCTCAGTCTGCTGCTGGTTCTGCTGGCAGTAGTCACAGCCGGCAGCCCGACTGCTACTCCGGCCGCCGGCTGCCTGCCGCCCGCCCAGAGCCCAGGCCGGCCCCCCTCTGCCTCCTGGCGGCCAGCTCTGGCCAGAACCCCAGGCTGGTAGCGGGCGCTGAGGCTGGGGGATCCTGGGTGGGGGTTGGTGGGGGGAACCCCAGACCGTCAGGAACCCAGACCGGCAGCGGGCTCCCTGGGGCTGGGATCCCAGTCTCCGTCCAGCCACCAGGGTTCAGCCCCTGCCGGTCCGGGTTCACATTACTCTCAGCTGGCAGTGGGCTGAGGGACACAGGACCGACCTCAGATATCAGATAATAATTATTTTTTTATTATATAGATATAGAGAGAGAGACCTTCTACAAACGAAAAATTACTGGCACGAGTGGCACGTAATTACAGTGACCTTTGTGACCCCTTTTTCATTTCTGAACCCCTGGTATAGACTGGAGATATGACTAGTTTTTTATCCTTTTTTTTTTTTTTGCTTTTTTTTTTTTTATAGCAGCAAGCAGCCCAGCCAATTAGCCAGTGTTTTTCGTTTTTTTTCAATTTCTTAATGTTCCATAATAGTATAAACATAGTTAAAATGCAATAAAAAAAAGGCCAGGACTTCCTTGTGGTAAGAAATCTGTACAGAGATGTGAAAATGTCAAATGTCATGGAACTTTTTCTTTTTGATTTATCATTTTATCATATATTTTATCTGTATCATATGTGCTTGCTGCTATTGCTAAAACAAACACACAAAAAAATAAGGCACAAAAAGCTGGCAAAAGCAAGCAGCAAATCCTGTGGCAAATTATAAGCTGAAGCTAGAGATAACGAGGAGAGAGGATAGAGTTATCAGGAGGATGAGGCCCAATTGAGGTGTGTGTGAGGTGTGAGGGAAAAACTGGTTCTGGAGAGCTGTTTGTTCACAGTCTTTGTTTAACCAACCCTTTTGTTTAACCCTGAGCTGATCTCTCTATCTTGCTTTGCTTTCTTGCTGCTCTATACCTGCTCCCTGGAAATGGATCCGAAGAAGTGGGAATTCTCTCCAGCTCTTCACACCACAAAAAAAGCGTCTTCTAGTCTAAGGTGTCACAGGACAGCTGTCTTGCTTTTGCAGAACCAGAAGAACACGGCTACCAACGGCTACTCCTCTGTAACATTTCTGTCTGTAACATTTCTAGATGAGAGAATCTATGATGACTGTGATTTTCACTTTCTTCTTTTCTTTTTACCTAAGTAAGGGTTATATTTTAATACTTTATTTTGTTTGGAACTGGAAAAATTTAAAACTGATTGCAGCCAAAAAAAAAAGATTGCTTTTAATTAAATTAATTAAAAATTTTTTTTTGTTTTCATATATTCAATAAATTTAAAATAAAATTAAACAAAAAAAAAAAATTATATTATTTGCATCATTCTGTCAAATTTTTTTTTTTTCTACTACTTCTTTAGTGCTGTGCTAGTGCTAGCATTACAGCATTGTTAATTATTTAAACTGGTTTTAATGTGAATGTGGCAAGTTTTCCAATACTGTATGCTTATATTTGTGTTGCTTATATTTGTTGATCAGGCACAGGGGCACCAGTTTAATAATCTCGCCTAGGGCACCAGAAATCCTAAGGACGGCCCTGTGCAGTAATGATGAGTGGCAGTTAACAGAATTGAAGAGAGATATTTAGTGAGGTGTTGGTGGTGGTGTGGTGTTAACACTTTCATTAATGATCAGGAAGAGATGAGTAAGAAGAGTGTTAATGAAATTTGAAGAAGATAAATTGGGAGATGCTAAGATCTGAGGACAAATGAATAATGAGAATGGACAATACATTTCCTGCTGGCTAGAAAAATAACA
Organism: Mauremys reevesii; assembly: GCF_016161935.1. Classification (NCBI taxonomy): domain Eukaryota; kingdom Metazoa; phylum Chordata; order Testudines; family Geoemydidae; genus Mauremys; species Mauremys reevesii. The sequence continues at coordinate 50,332,652 of NC_052628.1, read as the reverse complement.
AGATGTGTCTGGCACATTGTCTGAAAGTCTGGGTTTTTGGCAAACCACGCATGGAGTGAATTCCAGAATTGAAGGACCCCAATCGTCTCTATCAAATAGAAATGTGTGTATGTTTAATACTTTGTTATTCTGAATAACTACTTACTAACTATACCTAATTTTTAAATTATTTTGAACCCTGTAAGAAGAATGTTAGCATGGCAAAACTTTGCAGATGAAAATTAAAAGGTAAGTAATGTCTTCAAGAATGCACCCGAGTACATTAAAACAATCCAATTTTGTAGTGGGAACTGTGGTGAGGTCCATATCCTAGAGGAATATTCAGATTCTCTGAGCCAGCCAAAGAGGGTGAAATAGATTTCAAACCACTGCTATAACTTGAAGCTCCAAGAGCGATGATGGATGCAATTCCATTATGAGCCTGTTGATAAATGAGATGTTCTCAATTAAGAACAATTATAATCCCTATCAACTCATCTGCAGGTTCCCCATTATATACCAGCATCGCTCCCTATCTTGTCTAGCTTGACTTTACCAAGCTAGTTTTCATCTGGGATCCTTTCCTGACCAGATACTGGGAAAGCAAAGACTGCAGGATATGAAGTTGAAGAGAAGGAAATGTAATTGACTTTCATCAGCATTATGGATACTGCAGCTATGTATGTTATAAACTATGCTGATATCATGTATTGTGTGGGAATAGTGTTTTGCATGTTGAGAAATGATGGGCTAGATTCTCAGCTAGTTTCTCATTGATTCACTACTTTGACTTCAGCGAAGTTAAGCTAATTTATAACAGCTGAGCATCTCTCCAAAATTCACTATATTATTTACTCTCAGAGGTGTGTGAGTATCTGGATGTGCGAGTTGGGTAATGAGCAGTTTCATGATGTGGTTGGACAGAACAGTATATGGAACATTACTGTCATTTCTGTTTTGTTTGTTGCCAAGTGATTGCCAGGGTGAGGAGTGGCCTAGGCACTCGCAGAACTTGTTCGTGCTTAGCCTGGATGACTGAAATGTTTTTTGACTCATGCCTTTTGAACCACATTTGTGTATAGTATTACGCTCTGCATCTAGATTGTTTGTTCTGCACCTATAATTTCACTCCTCCAGATGTATTCTTGAGTCTTTCCTGCCGTTATTTAAAAAGTTCAGTCTTTTTTTCCAGGCATCCAATACTTAGGCCTGGTATATTGGGGGGGCGGAATCGATCTAAGTTACAAAACTTCAGCTACATGAATAAGGTAGCTGAAGTCGACATACTTATACGTCACAGACATATATTTCAGCTGCAGCATTATGCACACATAGCACACAAACAGTAAATTCCAGCTCCTGTATATAGAACTAGGAAATTGTCAACAACTAAGTGAAGCAATACAGGATGGGGGTAATGAAAAGTTTGTGACAAGGTGACACACACCACTTCCCACCACCTTAATTTTAAGACATTTGCTTGACAGACACTGGAGTCTGAAAGTATTGGCAAAGTGAATAAAAAATAAATAGGGAATTTTAAAAATAAATTATTATTTATAGCATCTACAGGCCCCAATCAAGACTGGGATGCCCTTGAGCATAGGCCCACAGCCACAAAGGTACTTAGGCACCTAAATCCCAGTTTTAGGGTTCACTGTGAGGCAAAAAACTCCCACCCAACCCTGTACGTATCTAAACTCACTTGGCCCCTATGTTTTCAAGATAAACATACTCCAGGTGCCTACATTTCTGCCTCTGTACATGCACACTGCTGTCTCTCTCTAGGCCTTCAGCTGCCTATCTCCCACCTCAACCCCAGTGCAATCCACAAATCAGGAGAAGACAGGCATTTTCCAACCTATGTCACATGCACAGCCCAATCATGTGTGTGTGTTCTGAGTCTGCTCACCAGATTGGGTCTCATTCAACATCAGGAGAAGGAGGTAGTTGCGGTGGTGATGCCTCCCACCATATATAATCTCAAGAGTTAGAGCAGTGGTTCTCAACCAGGGGTCTGGGACCATGATCAGCTTTCAGGGGGTCCACCAAGTAGGGATGGCATTAGACTTGCTGGTGCCCAGGGCAGAAACCCAAAGTCCCACTGCATAGGGCTGAAGGCCGAGCCCTGAGCCCTGCCACCCTGGGCTGAAGCCGAAGCCTGAGCAACTTAGCTTCAAAGGGCCCCCTGTGGCATGGGGCCTCAGGCAATCCCTCTGTTGCTACCCCCTAACACTGCCCCTGGTTTTATATGCAGAAAAACAGTTGTGGCACAGGTGGGCTGGGGAGTTTTTATAGCATGTTGTGGGGAAGGGGGATCAAAAAAGTTGAGAACCCCTGGGTTAGAGCATTCACCTGAGATGTGGGAGATGCAGGTCCAACTCCCTTCTCTGCCTGAGGGGGCAAAGGGGTTTGAATAGGGGTCTCCCACCTCTCAGGAGAGCGTTTCAACCACTGAGATATAGGATATTCTGGTATGGGGCACCCTCACTCTCTTCAGTTGAAGCTGTTCCACTGTGCATAAATAGTCATTGGAGCAGGGGGACTAGTCTAAGGTGCCTATCTCTCTCCCTTCCTTAGAGCCAAGGTGCCTAACTCAGGCTTTGTGGATCACAGTGTTGTTCCTGTGATTTTTTTTTTAAACCTCTACAATTGGTATTGTGCCACTGAACACTGCAAAGCCCAAGACCTTTTTGTGGATCTGGGCCTTTAGAATTTAAACAGAGGACAGAGAGAGGACTATTGCTATTCCCATTTTACAGATGGGAACCAAGACACAGATAGATTAAGTGATTTGCCCAAGGTCACACAGGAAGCAGAGCCAGAAATGAACCCAGAATTCCTGAGTCAGTGCTTTGACCACCTCTCTATACTATTTTGGAATTAGAATTGCAGGGTGGACTTACAGTAGAGCAGTGCAGCTTTTAATGTAGTAAATAAAATGAAATAAGTAGCAGATAACCAGAATGGATACTTATGAATTAATAACATTTTATCAAATCTATCCATCCATCCAGTCAGTATATTTACAGGAGTACAATATTTCTTTTAAAAATAGGGTAAACCTTGTTTCATCCTTTCAAGGGAACAAAAACCTTGGTTGCTTAATGGAGGTGATCTAATAAGGTTGCTCAAGAGCTGTATATTTCTATGAATTAGCTACTTCATGGCTTGGTAAAAGAGAGACCCCATCGATCAGAATATAGGTCTTTCAATAACTGTATCTCCAATAAGCAACTGTTATTCTAACATTCCATCATAACATTGCATTTAGTTTTTAATCACTGGGTCTAAAAAGATAGTCATTGGAATAGAACGGCACATGCTTTGAATCTGTGCTGAGCTGATATTTTTGATAAATGCATTAAGCTAGAATCTTGGCTAGGGCTCTAGCTGTTTTGCATTTTTGAGGAGCTCTAAAGAGGCAACTGAGGATTCACCATGATTGAGGCGAAACCTGTGGTGAGAGTGAGCTGTGATAGCTGACTCTACACCACCCACTCTTTTCCATCTCCACATTAGAGGACAGGGAGGGGAAAGGATAGAGTGCACAGTGATTCTTGACAAGCACAGCAGACCCTGTGGAACCACTGCAGCTAGTGTCACTTTGAGGGGTGCTTCAGCTGCTTTAAGTTATGTCTGTGGAGCCCGTTTCAGCCCCAGCTGGCCCACAATCAGAAGAGAAAAAGTGCTATATCCCCCTGCTCTCCTCAGCATAAACTTGAACTTACAGTAGATAGCAGCAAACGTTTGATTCTATTTCATTATCTAGTTTTACGAACCCATAATGCACCGGATTGAATGTTATTTTTCAAGGTTTTCTAGATGTATTTATATCAGACTACTTTTGTTTATTGTTCTCTAGTTACCTGAAAATGTTTTATAATTAGAAGATATATTGAATAGCACTAAGCTTTTATTTTCAAGGAATAATTTATTTGTTTTTTTCTTTAATACTGTCTCATATAATAAATAGAGTTCTTAATACATCTGTTGCTGTGAAAAACACAGTAGAGTCATTAGGCCAGGTCCTAAACAAGAGCTTCTCCCATTGGTGTAGGTACTTCACCTCCCCAGAAGGCGGCTGACAGGAGAAGAAGCCTTCTCATTGCCATAGTGCTTTCTCCACTGGGGATTAGGTTGGTATTACTATGTTGCTCAGCGGTTCAGATTTTCCAAACCGCTTAGTGACATAGTTATTTTGACATAAATTGGTAGTGTAGACCAAGCCTTGGAAAGCTTCATAAATAAATGCCTGGGGCCTGATTCTCCTCACATTTACACTTTTGTTTTGAACCACTGTAACTGACTCATTACTCTTGCTTTACAGGGGTGTAAGTGAGGCAAAGCAGGCCCATTATATTTAGTGCTGGGCAAAACTTTCATAAAACTTCAAACAGGATTTTGTTGCAGGAGTGGTGGGGAATCCTCTTCCATGTCTTCAGCAGGCTTCCATTTCCACTGAACAGGTGGACCATATCTTTTTATTGGACCAACTAGGGTTGTACTTTTGGAAAGGAGCAGGGTGCAAAATTTTCTTTACCCTACAGGAGCCCTCTTTAGGGGAGCCTAAAATAATCTTTCCTTCCTCTACCCTTACACAGGTGGTGTCAACTGGGCAGAAGAGCTGATTGCAGTGTCTTGTTTCCAGCTCTCTTCCCCGCTCCCTCTACCAGCACTGGCTGGGAAGCTGGCTGCTATGTTGTCTGTCCCCATTATAGGTCTCTGATGACAATAAGGATGTTCAATGCAGACTCTGCTCCTTTAATGGGTGCTATTGTCCGTTTGGGATATCAGTAATGCCGTTCCTGATAACACCAGGCCAACCCCCCAGTCTGGCTGGAGTATATTACAACGATCTGTCACCCACTAACACCCCTTTTTGTTCTCTGACTCTGCAGTCATAGGTGCTAATGGGCCACTCCACCTTGAATGGTCCCTGCTAACTTATGCTAAAGAGTCTGTTCCTTTGTTGCACTTTGCTGTGATGCTGGGAGTACCTGAGCGCTGTGTGGCTGGAAAGCGGGGCTCTTTCACCAGTAGAAACTGGTCCCATAAAAGGTATTACCTCCCCATCCGTCTAGCACACCACTGGCTGGTCATCAAAGCGCAGGCTGGGCACGCAGTCAGGGGCCTGAGTTTGGCTGGCCATGACTTGATCAATGACCTTGGGAAGTGGCTCTGACTTCACCCGTCTCCGCTTCCCAGCGTGTGGTGCAGACGGTCACTGCCGCCTTTGTGATGGGCTTTGCAACCGGTCCGGGTCTAGTGTCTAGACTGCTCCTCTTCCGCGTGTTTGCTCGGCTCCCCCGCACCGGCGTGCCCTGAAGTCCGGTGAGTGGGGGAAAGCGAAGCGGAGAGGGCGCTGGGGAAGGGGAGCCGCGGGCTGGGCTTGGCTGAGACAATAGCGCCACCTACAGCTCGCGGCCCAGAGCCGACCAAGCCGCGGGGCTGGAGTGCTCGGTGAAACGACGCGGACTGCAGCGCTTCTCCCGGCAGCTCGCCCCAGTCTGGCTCCTCGCTCAGCCACCTCCCCCGCGGCTTTGTCCCTGCTCCGCTTCCCGGCTCTCTTGGCGTCTCTTTGCTGTTTGATCTCCTGCCTCTTCCCCAGCCCAGCGCTCCCCGAGGTGGGTGTCCACTCCCTGCCCCATCAAAGGTAGCTCTGTCATTCAAAGCCGCGGCTGTTTCCTCTCCAGCAAGCGCCGCTTGCTCAAGGCGGGACTCAATATATGCTCCCTGGAGTTATAAATAAACGCTGAGTGTTCTGGAGGGAGGCGTGTGGCCCAGGAGCTTTCTTCTCCACGGTTATTTTGGTGAAGATCCTGTGTGCGTGTGCTTGGCTGGTTCTAATACTGGCCCCTGTGGCCCACTCCTCAATCACCCCCAAAGCATTCCTCTATATAAATAGAGCCAGCTTGTCTAGCTCCCAGCAAGGGAATTTTAATTGTTTAAATTACCACAAACACAAACATCCCATACATATCAGGGCAAAACCGAAATGGGAGGGCTTGAGGTCAACTTTATTAGATGTCTGCTCAGCTTTGGTGCCTCATTTGTGAGGTGGGGCCCATATTCTACTTTATCTGATGAACAAGAGTAAAAGATGGTTCCTGTTAAACTCTGGCCCCCAAGCCCACAAATTGTACCATCAAAAAGCAAGTCTAGCTACTTCTATGTCATTAAAAAACCACAACAAAACAAACAAACAAGACACCCCCCACTCCAACAAAACCCTGCACTCTCAAGCATAAGCATGGCAAAAGCCTGAACCAACACCTGAATCCAGCCAAATTTTGGTCCTTAGCCCCCATATCCTGATGCCTACATAGCTTCTATCTGTTCCTATAGCACCAAACAATTCCAGTCCTGATGCATCCCAGAGTATCAGTGACATAAAACATGGATCTGATAGGAATCCTGTGAGATCCATCCAATTGTTGGCCTTCCATTCATGAATACAGCACAAACATAATCATTTGATGCAGTAGGAGAGATTCTAGACCATGATGTTACTATCCTCTCCTATAAAATAATTCCATTCATTGTGTTTCAGTGAAGTCACAATAATCCAAATTTGTCATCTTGATCTGTCTAGATACAAACAAATTTCATTCCATAACATGGGAATTTTCCAGTGGGATTGGTCTGTCAGATGAGAATGATCACATTCGATGTAGTTTTAGTTGATCCACTCTTGACAGAGATTCTCAAAGCAGTCTAGGGAAATTAGAAACATCTTCCATTTAAATATGTTTACAATTAATGGAAGATGTGTCTAAATCCCTTAGATCTTCCATTATTTTTAATCCCATTTAAATGGAAGATGTGTGTCTAGACTGCTTTGACGCTCTCAGTGGCCTAGGATACAGCTTTTCAGCTCTAAAAGGATAGCTACATTTACTGTCTCTCTAGAAAGAAAACCTCTTTTAGTTGGGAGATATGGCCTGGACCTTGCTGGACTCAGTCCCCTATTCAAATATTTTCAAGTGCTCATGTGCCAGAATGTATCAGGGACCAGTTTTTTATAGTGGAAGCGGAACAGCTAAACTTAGTTTATATTTGTGCAGTAAAGTTTAGAGGTTTGTGGTCAAAAATTTGTTGGATCTGGCAAGACCCCGGAGCAAGGTACATGCATTTGTACTAGTCTTGCACTAGGATTTGTGACTGTCTGGAATTTTCTAGTCCAGTAGTCTTGACAACATGTATTGCCTATTTTGATGGTACAATTTAGGAACGTGGGGGCCAAAAAATGGTAAGATCCAGCAGGCTTCAAGTGCTGGTATTCTGGTGATGCATCAACATCTGGATTTCTGCAGTTGCACTTCTGTGTTTAGCTGGTAAATTGGGGGGCTTGGGGAAAACATAAGTGACTGAATCCAAGTGCTGGATACATGTTTTGCAGTGTTAATGTGCCAGTTTCCAACAGAGTCTGAATTTTCTAGTATAGCGAGCTGTTACATTTTTTTCTCGATTTAGACAGTAGGAGTGTTGGGGGTCAGACAGGATCCAGGTATAAGATACTTGTTTTTTAGTGCTATCCGGCCAGGATGCAATAGGATCTCTCCCCCTCCTCCCCCAGTAAATTAGAAGCAATTACACTTTTTTTCTATTTAAATTATATGATTTGGGCCCTAAAGATGCCAAGATCTAGATGAATCCAGGTGCTAGATCTGGGTTTGTGTACTGTTCATATGCAGGGACAAAAAAAAAAATGGTGCAGTCGTAGCATCTAGACTTCCACTCATTTCATGTCATGGAATTTGGCATAGTGAACCGGGTGAGGGACAACCATTGCATGGATCAAGGAGATAGTTTTTTGCAACGCTCATCCCACATGATACATCAGATATTTTTGGTGCCCTAGGACCAGCTAGGCTGTTTTCTCTTTAGGGGGTTAAAATTGGGGCTTGGAGCCAAAATGTTGCCAGATCCAGGTTTTTGTGACACTCGTGCTGTGGCTCAGTGGGGCTCTCCTTGTTGTAATAGTTGGGGCTTTGAGTTGTTCTCTGGTTTGATTGTACAGTTTGGGGCTTGGGGCCAAAACCCAGCAAGATCCAGTTAGATCCAGCTTTCCCCTTCCCCCTCTTATCTCACCGCTTCACTTACTTTCTTTTCCAGAAAAGAGCATCTTCCCATCTTTAGATGTAAAGGGGAACGGGGCTTGGGGCAATGGAGAGACAAGTTGTGTGAAGTATCGTGTTTCGGAGGGTGTCAGGCACTCTCACTCGAGAGATCCCTTCCTGTGAAAAAAACTCTGTCAACTGCTCACTTTGTTTTTAACCTGGGGCGTGCATGTGGTGTGAGGGAAATTTTTAGCTGCTGAGGAGGGCAGGACATCAGGACACTCATAGAGAGAGAAGAGGACGTCAGGACAGATGTGAAGGGACAGTGCGCTGTATTGAGACGCCGCGGTGTTCCAGCCTCTCTGGGCACTCATTCCTGGGGTTTGAATGCACGTTGGGCTGTAATTAAGAACTCTTGGAGGCGTACTTAACTTGTGACGTGGTGCTTTTCTTTCCCTCTCGGTGAGAAAGTGGCTCCCTCTTCCCTGAATCAGGACCTCTGCCATCCAGAGTCACAAAGAGACATTCTGGACATATCCTGCACACACAAACTTAAGGTGAGCACCAAAAACTTGCTCTGCATTTTGTGTCCTCCGTTTCAAACTGCTGCGGAGTTTTGAGAGCATCTTAACTTTGGAGCTCTGGAAAAGGTAAAAACAAAACATTTTTTTTCGGGGGGAAAGACTTTCTTTCAGATGTATGGTATCCAGCAGGTAACGTCTCAAGGCATCAGCTAGGATGGTGTCCTAACGGGATTTTGAAGAGCTCTAGTTTGGCAAAAGTGGGAGAGAGGGCTTGAAACTGACTACCCTCTGTTTATCTGACTTTAAGTGCACTGTGTTAATAGATGAGATGAGAGATCATATTGCAACCGCAGATTCTGTTTGAAATATGAAAATGGCATAGTTTAGTCCACTGGCTTTCTCCTGTGAGACTATACATTTCACAGAGATTAATGTTTCCGAGAGGTAACTTCCCCATCTGTTAAAATCCTGTTAAAAGAGTTTACAGGACTTGGGAAGGGGAGGATAGTGTGGGTTGAACGAAAAGCTGAAGAGCTGTGAATGTGTTTGTCCCACCCATTGCTTTAGGAGTGATCGTATTAGATGGGGAAAGAATCTGGTATGATCCATCGTTTTTTCAACATATTTTGCCTATTGTCAATGGAAACTTGAGATAACATATCTTTTGGGCACAGGCTTCTTTATTATCTCCACTTTAACAAGAATGCTAGGTTGCTAGTATCATCAAAGTTAAATCGCAGATTTATAGATGCTATAATAGCTATTTAGCTTCAAAAAGTGTTTATTTGCTTTTAATTGTTAAAAGTAGAAAACACTCATTCCAAATGCTCCTCATGCCAAAATCAGAAGTGTTGGCTATGGATGGTTTAGATGCAAATGTTTAGTTGGAATGAACTTGTATAATGTGTTCGAATTAAGTTGTCATATTGCTTTACATTCCTTTATCACTGGAAAAATACACTACAGACATTTCAATTAGGAATTTTCAGTGTGGAATGTGTACATGGATATGTATGTATGTATGACGTCATACGGTCAACAACCTTTGAGGAGTTTCTTGAAAGTTAGCAGTACTTGAAGAAGAAAAAAAAAGAATCATATGAATTAATTTCTTAAAGTTGAATGTAATATTGATTCACTACAGATGAACTTTACTAAAATGTAATGAGTTTTTAATATTTATGCAGGCATGTTTCACTGAGTATAAGTATGAAGTTAGCAATAAAATTTTCATTAGTTTTGTTAATTATAAGAGAAACTTGACATATGATATTTGAAAATGCAGATGCGGAAGAAGTGTAACTGGTGAGGGTACACCCTCTTGATAAAGCTGTTCTTAGCAGCCAAGCTCCACTGAGTTTAACTGGCTACAGTTCTCGCCCATATGTACAATATTTTAATGTAAAAAACTAATGTAATATTACATTTCAGTTTAGCTATTCGCTGAACTGACAATCATTACAAAAGGGGAAAATTGAGTTCAGTGGAGAACAACTGCTTTCTTAAGTGAAATAAATAATAAAGCCAATGCAGTAATCAAGACATTGCTGGTCTGCAATGAAAATGAGCCAAAAGGCCTGTCATCCTAATAAGAGCCCTGAATATCTGAGGAGTTTGAAAGGAGAAACACCATTTTGATATGAAGTGAAGCATTTAGCTGCAGCAATTTTCTGTTTCAGAGAAAAGACTGACAGTATAATTCAAAAGTATTGCAGAGATTTGCACAGTAAAGAATCATTTCATTATATCCCTGCTGAGTTATTTCCTCTCACTTTGTTTTGGCAGGGTTAACACAGCTAGTGCTTGTAAGAAGGGTCTAGGGTAGTACACCGAGTTGCTCTTATACAGGAATGGTTTCTGAAAATACAGATTTGAGAGGGTCCTAACAACATCCTTGTTGTTCACTCTGTGTGTAATAAGGTGGGAAGGACATTTTCTCGCAGATTGGGAAGACTCCAGAGTCTCCAGAGTTAATGTAGAAATGTTACAGGAAAAGGGCGTAGGGGGGTCTCTAAGCATGGGCTTTGGAGCCAAGAGAGCTGAATTCAAATCCTGCCTTGCTTTGTGACCTTGATCAATCACTTAACCTCCCTACCCCTCTGTAAAATGGGGAAAATAACATTGGTCCATCCTTTATGAAGTGCTTGGAGATCTTCAGGTGAAAAGTGATTATACAAGTGCAACGTGTTATTGTTGGTATCATATCTTAATCATATTGAGAGATATAGTAAGTAATGACAAGAACTAAGCACTTTGGCCTGAATTAACATTTGTTTCTTTTTATATGCTTTTCTATTGAAGTGGTACATAACTTATCATTAGATGTTGAAATACTGGACACTTCATATATTGCATTTTTAAACCAGCAATTTGTCAATTAAAATTCCCAAAAAATTAAATGTAAATTTTTGAAAAAAAAAACATTTTCAGATTACAAGCTTCTTCTGTTGCTTGTAAGGAATTATTAGACATTCTGGCTCCACTGTGAGTAACTGTAGAATACAGTCATGCACTTGAAAAGGTAGCTTGTAATGTAGGTAACAAAATGTTCTTTGGGGTAAAAATGTCTGAATATATTTAGGATTTCAATCAATAGCATTTAAGGAGGATTAGAGGAAACAGCTGGCTAAACAAATATTAGGTGTAGGGTGGATGCAATGGTATAAATTAATAATGCTGTTCTTTATTTACTCTATGAATGGGAGGTTTTGTGAAGATAAGATGACTTAAACATGGTCACTGTATGCCACCTAGTGGATGTTTCAAATTGGGCTTTCACTACAGTATCATCATCTATTTTTTTAACTATCCACACATCTGTAACTAATCTAGTGCATTACTTAACAATAACAAGTCAACTTTATTTAGTTTTAGCATAAGAGGCACCAGCTAACTGTGTGTGTGTGTGTGTGTGAGAGAGAGAGAGAGAGAGAGAGAGAGAGAGAGAGAGAGAGAATACCAGTTGGTTGCAGTAAAGATCAATTTAATTCCAGTTTAACATAATTTGACACCAATAGAGCTTTAGCTGTTTCCAAGGGGTAATTAAATCATGCCGTAACTAATACCCACAGCTCACATATAGTCTGGCATTTACTGTATTTTAAGCATATATTAAAGAAGTGAAGCGTTTAGGGCTTTTGTACTAATATTCCAACAGGAAGCGATAAAGATCAGCAGTAAGTGTTTCAAAGGTACCTCTAGCAGTGCTTTCAAAAACTCCTTTACCAAGCAGAATGTGGTGCTAATAAAAATATTGTTTGGCACTAAATATTTCTTTCTTTGGCCGCAATAGGCAATGAAAATATTTGACCATTTCCCCAGAAAAGTGACCTCAGCCTCTCCCCCTTCCTTTTCCTGATTCTCCCCCCATCTTGTTCCTCTCTTCTCCCCAGCCTCTCCCTAATGTTCTTTCCTTCCCTTGGACCTCTCCATCTCTTCCCTTCATTGGGGAAGGGGAATATGTTTCTTGGTCCACTGGTTTCCTCATTTAGTTACAGATCCTCAGGTGATGTAAAATATCATTGCTCCATGGAAGTTAATGGAGTGGTGAGAACTTACACCAGCTGAGAATCTGCCCCTCAGTCTGCACTTTGGGAGTGGACTTCCAGACTATGTCATCTTCTGGCTACCTGCCTACCCATAACCTGTTCTGGAACTCAAGTGGCAACCACTGAAACCTGGCCTATGGAGCCAACTAAAAGTCTCATTTCTGGGAGGTACAGCAAAGCACCCTCAAATTGTATTGGCTCAAATGAGTATTGAGACTACTCAGTAAATATCTTGTGGGATCAAGCCCTATACACTTCAGCCACCCCTGACTTTTGTCACAAACTGAATAGTAAAGGAAATGGCAATGCTGACACTGTATAGAATAAACTGTCCTTTTCATTCACAGAGCTTCAAAACAGGTTCTTTGTTTCTCTGTAATTAGCACAACAGAGTGGAAATCTTGAACATGATCAGTTACTCTGAAAACAAACATTTAAAAGAAGCATTAAGAAATCACAGAACAGTAATCTGTCTGAAACCTCCACTGGGTGCTTTGAAAAGTTTTCTCAAGAGCTGTAGTAGGCTGATGGCTGAAGCCAGGGGGAAATTTGCTCTACCACGAGTCAGGTGAAGTTTACCCATTTAAGTTGGAGAAGATAAAATGGTTCATCAGAAAATATGCTAATTGATTTTATTGCATGCTTCATAGGTGGAGTAGATAGATTTAAAATTTTTATTGAGAACAGCTGGAACCATGACTAGGAATCAAACCCGAATCAAAGTAAAGAGAATCCTTGCTAGGCCATAAAGTCTGTCCCACAGTGAAGCTTTTTTACTAATGGCACATTGCGCCACCGTCATTCTTCTGCAGCAGTGCGCATCAGATGTAATGACAGAATCTACATCATTAATCATGTGATAGAATGGAAATAAAATCACTGGAACAGAAAATTGTTACTGGATATGTACCTCTTGCTTGGAAAAAAATTGTCATCTTGACATTTATCTAATAGCAAGAGACCATTATCTTGCAACAGCATTCCATTAACAGTATCTCTTAATTATTTTAAAGGCTTACAGGATACAAGGAACATATGGGCAGTGGAGACAGGTTAGATTAGAGATGTGTTTGGCAGAAATCCGAGTAACAGAAAACAAATGCTTTGATGGAGAAGAGAGAAGAATTATTTAGTGATGGTTCAAATTTAGGGTTGATCATTTTCAGCCCACATTTTTACAAGCAAGGTGATGGATGTGTTAAAGAAGGCTTTCCATTTTTAGCATTATGTTATTTTACCAATATTGTATTTCTTGGTGAGTTATCAAATCAGCTAAACTGTATCAAATAAAGCCTAATTCATTATACTGAATTATAATATCTACAAAAGATGTATAATATATTTTCTTTACTCTCTGTGGTGCCTTACACATGGTAATACCATATATATGTGTGGGCATATATATGCGTGCTTATATATTACCATGTCTGAGGCACCATAAAGAATAAAGAATATATAGAGGAGATGTGTGCCTTCAAGTGCACTCCCTTTTGGAATGTGTAATTTTTTCATCAGATCCTGATGATAGAAAATCTATTGTTTTAAATTTCAGGCTGTTGCTGGTCTTTGGTTTTCAGCACATTGGCTATTACTTTAAATTGTTTTTAAAAAGGCATCTCCCTTATTTCCATGGTTGGTGGCAAGCACTGCTTGTCACTGTTTTGGAGCCCATCTCCATGAAAGCCATGGCACAATGCAGCTTCATTCATTTAGGGCCAGATCCTACAAACCACCGTATGAGTAGCTTTGCTGCCATGAGGACTCAATTGAAATTAATGGGAACTCTAATGGGATTTAAAGGAGGCTACCCATATGAATAAAGTTGCCTGCATAAGTGTTTGTAGGATTTTGGTCCTTTATTCACAAATTGGATGAACGAAAAGAAACATGTACAACTCCAGTCCTGCAAACATTTACATATGCAAAACTGTATGTACATTAGTAACTCCATTGACTTCTATACAGCTGCTCTTGTGAGTAAAGTTATGCATGTGTTCAAAGGTTTGCGGGACTAGGTCCTAAAATGGTTATATCTGTAATCAATTGATATATATGCTTAATACGTGAATTGACTTTACTCAGGCTGGCAGTATGAGAAAATACTGAAAGGCTAAATTGCTGAAGCTACTGAAAAATTGAAAATGAATAATTGTTCAGCTATTAATATTTAAGAAATTCTAACTTTGACTGAAGTCTTGCACATATGTTCTGTACTTTACTTCCCAGAATATCAATGTCAAGGTTAATTTTACAACAAAATATCTGCATAATTCAGTAAATGAAATACAAATCCATATAATATTTAAAAATACATTTAGAATAAGAAAATATTTAAAGATACATTCCAAAGTTTTTGGTGTCTATAGTAACATAAATGTGAACATATTATAACATTCAACCCAAAATAAAGTTTTAAAAGTGGCATATCAGAAAGAATAATTCAACCAGGCAGTGTAATTATTAGACAAATTCCAATTACTTCTTACTCTAGCTACAGCTACACTATATATTTGTTTGTAACACTATATCATTACTGTACTGCCACCTTGTGGCAGCAACACAACACTGCAAACAACTTATTCCAGCATTTTCACGTTACAGGTATAGGACATACAATAGAGAAGTTTCATAAAGTTTCATATTTTAAATTTACTGTACAGACAAACTAATGAATATATAATTGTTCTTCTTACATTAAATGTGCTTCAAATTTTCTAGAAATCTGGAGCACGTCAAGTTTTGCCTACTCATAGAAACTTAACTACTGCATATCCTTGATAATATCGTTTTCTTCTTTATTCTTACAAACGATTGCTCCTAACTGGATTTTATTTTGCACTGACTAGTCAGACAGATTTTTTTTACTAACCTACTGTTGTGTGTTGCTTTTGGAGCACTGTATTACTGAAAATAAAACTTTATTTATGTGGGTACATGTTTGTGTGTGTGTGCATGACATACATACGCACACATATATAAGCTCTCCTGCTGCTCTAATGTATTCTGGAGACTGAGTGGGCACTTCAGTAACAAAGAAATGATGGGAGGCCACCTTTCAGTTCCTTTCGCTAACGTTATATCATTACAGTATTTATTAAAACTATTTAGACTGATTTCCATCTGGTCAGAGTTGGTCAAGTTCTGTTCATACTTATGTTGGTTTAAATCCAGAGTAACTCCACTGACATCAGTGGAATTTCTTCAGAGTTGCATCAAAGTGAGAACATATATAGGCTCTTTGTATATTCAGAAACCACTGGTGCAGCCATATTAAAAATTAGTGTGAACCAGGAGTGAAAAATGTACCTTTAGACATGAAAATGCATGGAAAGGACCATCAACAGGACAGTAAAATGTCTGCACATGAGGCCAAACATCTCCTTTTACCACCAGTAGTTGCACCACTAGTTGGTATTTTACCAAATAAAATTAATCATGTTGACCATTTCTTTAATTCCCTGTTCATAATTGAATACCTGTTTAAAACACGACAGTCAGTTTTTCCTAGTCCATTGTATTTGCCTGTGAGAAAAGATGCCATAGACTCATAATATAGTGAGCTCCATTTTTATTTACATCTTGTATGGCTTTGCTGGTAGTTTTGTCCACTAAGTGTCACTTTCGTTCTTGATATTTTTAATGTGCAATTTATCCTGGGAATTCCCCCTCCACTCACCCCAACTCAGCTGTTGCATATGCTTTTCAATAAATTCCTGCTTTTGACACTTTTTTTCCCCAGATGAGTTAACTGAAGTACAACGGGTTAGAGTTTCAAAAGCAGCCTCTCTCCTCTAGTTGAACTTGAACTTTCATGTGCATTAATAGCATACCAATTTAGAAAGATGTAATCAGACATCTGATTGGTTGGGGGAAATTTTCAGAGGCACAAAAGGCAGTTAGGAGTAGGGAGACAATTCCTTTTGAAAATCGATGGGAATTTAACACCTCACACATCTGTGCCTTTGAAAAATCTCCCCCTCCCTCAACCTGCATGCTATAATATGAGTTTTTACATGTTCAGAATTGCAGGGTTTTAGAAGTAGCCTAACAATTTCAGAAGACTTCCACAGGTTCATACAGCGAGTGTCTTCTCCAGGAAAGGATTGCTACTTGTTGTCTGTACCCATTTAACTACATGATCTTCTCAGCTACATTTCAGCTCCTGTTTGACTCCAAAATAACGAACACTAATCCAAATAAATGTACCCAAAGAGTTTTTCTTTTTATCTCATATTGAAATTCTGAGATGACATGAAAAAGGTATCTTTGGCTATTCTTTTCACTGCATTCAAGGATTCATCACGGGAAACAGGTTGATAGAAAGCTTAGAGTTACTATACTTCAGAAAGGATAAATATCAGCAAAAATGTAGAGGTAATTAGGAGATAATGCCACTTGAATAGAGCGTTGACATAGGATAATTTTCTCCTGCTATCAGAGGAATAGCTATACCATTTATGGAGAATATTGTGAATGTCAAAACAAAGCAGAGACATTTATTTGCAAACCAGAGGACATTGATCCTGTCAAATTGTTCAGTGATAGTGATTTTTATTTTTGATACACCAGATGATTGATGCAGATGCTGTTGTGTTATCTGAGGGATGTTGGGACAGTACTGCACCACTACTGAATAGCTTCATTTTGTTTGACTTTCACCCTTCTCCTGGCACTATAGCATGGAAATATGTCTACTTCCTTCTGGCTGACTGTGGGTTTGGGCAAATCTATATATAGTTCTGTGGACAGAGTGTACAAAAATCTATCTCAGAAATACCCTATCCGCTTTGTTGAAAGTGCCATGCAGTGACTCATCTTTTATTACATAGGAAACTGCCAGTGAATCTGTAATTTACATATTTTATACACGCTCTGTCAGTCATTTTTATTTCTATGATCACTATACAGTTTTATAGGGTGTCGCACATATAAAAAGATAATAAAAACTGCATGGAAGCAGCAGCCTGCTCATGAGGCAAAAACTTTTGAACACAAACAACAGCTGAAAGGAGGTGGCTGTGTGGCTGGCAGGGGCCAATTTAGTGCCCAACCTAAGTTTAGCCTCAGAGATGCTCTAAATTATGTCAGTTTGCAGTAGTTCCCATTCCAGAGCTCTGGTTCTATCCCCTCCTGTCCCCACGCCACCGTGGTCAGGAGGGTGTGGCATAGACAAAGCTACACTGGCTCTTCATGAATCAGGGATTCTTTCATGTCCAGTTAGGGGAAGTTTACAGTCCTTTTCTACTGTAGCATGAGCAATAATCTGGCCCTACTACTGTGATTAAGAGTTTGCAGGGTCAGGCCATAGCTGTATACTGTGCAATATGCAAATATGTTTGAGCAAAATAAGCAAATTAAGGGGTCTCTTCAGCCCACAACTACTACTGATGTTGCTTCTTTTTCATAGGCGGCACATCTCTTTTGCAAGTGGCCACTTATGACTTGCAGATTTGGACAAAATGAAGATAGCAATTCTGGTCTTATGCAGATGCATAAACACCTTGTATATGGGAATGATGATCATGGGGATGATATAGGGGATTTATGCTGGCATCACTGTGGGGAGCAGCTGGCTCATATTTTACAAACATGAAAGTTTAAGTTTAGTGTAAAATACTGGGTCAGATTCTGCAGGAAGTGCAACGGGCAGTGTTGCCCACTCTTGCAATTTTCATATCTAGTGTGTTTTTAGAGCCACAGCTTCTGGAGTCATATGATTATATGAGAAGCTCAATTTCCATTTAAAATAAAAGTCTCTAGCCTTCATGCTTGCAGAAAAAAGCTTGAACATGTGAACCCTAAAGTTTAAAAAAACAGGAGACAAATAAAATAAATAAACCTTCAAAATTTATCATTTTAAAAATCTCATTATTTTTAGCTGTTCTCATGATTTTTTCAAAGCTTGGGGTTGTCAATTATAGAAGGGAGACTTTAAATTCCTACAGTAGAACTCTATTCTGCATTATTTCCATATGTATCAATTGGGGTCATGGGAATACTACCAAGGGAGTCATTAATTTTGGCTAAAATGGTGATGGGTACCTTCCTGATTGTTGGATATTCAACAGCCAGAGACAAGGAGGTGAGGGAAATATGAGATAATAGTTAATCTCTCAGACTAACAGCTCCTTTAATCTGGGGATTATCCTGAGGGAAAAAGAAAGGGCTATGCAACCAGAAGTTCAAAGTTTACCAACCACATCAAACAGTATGATTGGGGTTGGTCTACAAAGAAGGGCTCCAAAGAGGAGGGAAATTGAAGCTGCAAAACTCTCTTCCCGAAACAACACAACAGAGATGGGGAAAGAAAACTCCCCCTTTCCCAGTTAAATATTTTTTAAAATGTTGCCTAGTCTTAATCCCTAGTTTTAGCTAGTTCCAGATGATCTCATTTTCATGACCTCTCTTCCCTAAGGCAGATCTTCAGTTACGCCCTCCCCATGCAGCTTTGAATTGTTTTTGACTTTGACTTTCAGTCCAGCTCCTCCCACTAAACAGAAAGCTATAGAATCATAGAATCTCAGGGTTGGAAGGGACCTCAGGAGGTCATCTAGTCCAACCCCCTGCTCAAAGCAGGACCAAACCCAACTAAATCATCCCAGCCAGGGCTTTGTCAAGCCTGACCTTAAAAACCTCTAAGGAAGGAAATTCCACTACCTCCCTAGGTAACCCATTCCAGTTCTTCACCACCCTACTAGTGAAAAAGTTTTTCCTAATGTCCAACCTAAACCTCCCCCTCTGCAACTTGAGACCATTACTCCTTGTTCTGTCATCTTCTATCACTGAGAACAGTCTAGATCCATCCTCTTTGGAACACCCTTTCAGGTAGTTGAAAGCAGCTATCAAATCCCCCCTCATTCTTCTCTTCTGCAGACTAAACAATCCCAGTTCCCTCAGCCTCTCCTCATAAGTCATGTGCTCCAGCCCCCTAATCATTTTTGTTGCCCTCCGCTGGACTCTCTCCAATTTATCCACATCCTTCTTGTAGTGTGGGGCCCAAAACTGGACACAGTATTCCAAATGAGGCCTCACCAGTGCTGAATAGAGGGGAATGATCACATCCCTCGATCTGCTGGAAATGCCCCTACTTATACAACCCAAAATGCCATTAGCCTTCTTGGCAACAAGGGCACACTGTTGACTCATATTCAGCTTTTCGTCCACCGTAACCCCTAGGTCCTTTTCTGCAGAACTGCTGCCCAGCCATTCAGTCCCTAGTCTGTAGCAGTGCATGGGATTCTTCCGTCCTAAGTGCAGGACTCTGCACTTGTCCTTGTTGAACCTCATCATATTTCTTTTGGCCCAATCCTCTAATTTGTCTAGGTCCCTCTGTATCCTATACCTGCTCTCCAGCGTATCAACCACTCCTCCCAGTTTAGTGTCATCTGCAAACTTGCTAAGGGTGCAGTCCACACCATCCTCCAGATCGTTAATGAAGATATTGAATAAAACCGGCCCCAGCACCGACCCTTGGGGCACTCCACTTGATACCAGCTGCCAACTAGACATGGAACCATTGATCACTACCCGTTGAGCCCGACCATCTAGCCAGTTTTCTATCCACCTTACCGTCCATTCATCCAGCCCATACTTCTTTAACTTGCTGGCAAGAATACTGTGGGAGACTGTATCAAAAGCTTTGTTAAAGTCCAGAAATAGCACATCCACTGCTTTCCCCTCATCCACAGAGCCGGTTATCTCATCATAGAAGGCAATTAGGTTAGTCAGGCATGACTTGCCCTTGGTGAATCCATGCTGACTGTTCCTGATCACTTTCCCCTCCTTTAAGTGGTTCAGGATTGATTCCTTGAGGACCTGTTCCATGATTTTTCCAGGGACTGAGGTGAGACTAACTGGCCTGTAGTTCCCTGGATCTTCCTTCTTCCCTTTTTTAAAGATGAGCACTACATTAGCTTTTTTCCAGTCGTCCGGGACCTCCCCCGCTTGCCATGATTTTTCAAAGATAATGGCCAATGGCTCTGCAATCTCATCGGCCAACTCCTTTAGCACCCTCAGATGCAGCGCATCCGGCCCCATGGACTTGTGCTCGTCCAGCTTTCCTAAATAGTCCCGAACTACTTCTTTCTCCACAGAGAGCTGGTCATCTCCTCCCCATACCGTGCTGCAGAGTGCAGCTGTCTGGGAGCTGACCTTGTCTGTGAAGACAGAGGCAAAAAAAGCATTTAGTACACTAGCTTTCTCCACATCCTCTGTCACTAGGGTCCCTCCCTCATTCAGCAAGGGGCCCACACTTGCCTTGACTTTCTTCTTGTTGCTAACATACCTAAAGAAACCCTTCTTGTTACTCCTAACATCTCCGGCTAGCTGCAACTCCAAGTGTGATTTGGCCTTCCTAATTTCACACCTGCATGCCTGAGCAATACTTTTATACTCCTCCCTGGTTATTTGTCCAATCTTCCACTTCTTGTAAGCTGTTTTCTTGTGTTTAAGACGAGCAAGGATTTCACTGTTGAGCCAAGCTGGTCGTCTGCCATATTTACTTTTCTTCCTACACATTGGGATGGTTTGTTCCTGCAACCTCAATAAGGTTTCTTTAAAATACAGCCAGCTTTCCTCGACTCCTTTCCCCGTCATGTTATTCTCCCAGGGGACCTTGCCCATCAGTTCCCTGAGGGAGTCAAAGTATGCTTTTCTGAAGTCCAGGGTCTCTGTTCTACTGCTCTCCTTTTTTCCTTGTGTCAGGATCCTGAACTCGACCATCTCATGGTCACTGCCTCCCAGGTTCCCATCCACTATTGCTTCCTCTACTATGTCTTCCCTGTTTGTGTGCAGCAGGTCAAAAGAGCTTTTCCCCTAGTTGGTTCCTCCAGAACTTGCACCAGGAAATTGTCCCCTACACTTTCCAGAAACTTCCTGGATTGTCTGTGGATACATCATGTTTGATTCAGTGCAGAAAGCATCTTTTGTGTGCCATGTAATTTTCAACCACAAAATGGCAAGGCCCAACCACTTCACATGGGTGTACATTCCTGACCAGTGACTTGAGTAAGCCAAATAGAATTGACCCTTGCACCATTTTCTTCAATATGAAATAAACAACATAAGAATATGTCCAAAACCACAGGTGCACAAAGTAGATAAATTAAGAGCAAGGTAGAGAGATCACTGCACAATTTAGTAAAATTTTCCATTTAATTGCTGGAGGAAATTGTAGTATAATTACTAATCAAGAAACTTGAGTGATATTCCAAGCTCCATCACCTCGCTGCATATTAACTGTCTGCCACTGGGATTGAGAACTTCTCCATGCAGACTGTAGTGTCAGCAAAGGACTTGCAGGGAATCATTATTGCTATGGAGTTAACACCTTGCCATTTAAAAGTGGTAATTGTAGCTGCTACGCCAGCAGAGAGAATATAGAATAATATTAATTGGAAAGAGCACACGGGGATCTGTGAACAGACATTATTTATTTTCTTTTAATTAGTTTCCTTATCTATTAATTGTTCAGGGGAGGAAGGATAGCCCAACAGCTAAGGCATTAGCTTGGGACACTGGAAACCCAACCTCAATTCTCTGTTTAGCCACAGACTTCCTGTGTGCATAGGTGCCAACTTTCCCTGGCACCGGTGGGTGCTTGCGTCCCCACGCCCAGCCCCAACTCCACCCCTGCCCTGCCCCTGCCTCACCCCCATTTCAACCCCTTCCCCAAAGTCCCTGCCTCAACTCCGCCCTCTCCCTGCCCCTATTGGACCCCTTCCTCAAATCCACGCTGTGGCCCCGCCTCTTCCCCGAGCATGCTGCGTTCCCCCTCCTAGCACTTGCCGCAAGTGCTGGGAGTTAGTGGGGGAAAGCGGGCATGTGGCGCGCTCAGGGGAGGAGGCGGAGGCAGAGGTGAGCTAGGGTGGGTGAGGGGGAGCTGCTGGTAGCACCCACCAATTTTTCTCCATGGGTACTCCAGTCCTGGGCCCTCAAAAAAGCCAGCATGCTGAACAGAGAGCTAGTAACCCATATACAGCCAGAATAATTGGTGTTGTGTGGTGAAATGCATGGAGTCTGGATTATTAAATTCACCTCCCAGATGACAAAGCAAGAGGTGGGACCTAAGCCTTGCCCCACAAAGGGAATTTGATGCCCAACACCAGGCCTGAGGGAGGTGCCTTTCTCCACTTGGGATTCACAATTGTGAACCCTCTTTTGGAGTTGGGCACCTAAATGAAGTTAATGGGGTTTTGTTTATGGAAAACAGGGGCTGAGAAGGTGATGTTGCAGTGGTTATAACCTTATAAGAAGGGGTTGAGGCACTCACTCAGGATGTGTAGTATCCAGGTTCAAAGCCCAGCACTGTCTGATATAGAGCAGAGACCCTCCCATGTAAGTGCCCTAACCATTGGGCTATGGGGTAGTCTGGGGCAGGTGTCTCTCCAGCTGAATCTGTTCTATTTTGTATGAATAATTAAATATTCACTCACCCAATGAGCACATTAGAATGACTTTGTAACCTGCTGGGAAATGGGAGACCCAGGTCCAATGAATGAGTGAGTGCTCTCACCACTGGGCTCCTCTTCCAGCATCTTTTATACGGAGTTAAGTATACCATGAACATGTCTACAGAATCAGGCCCCAAAAGGCAAGATAGGTGAGGACAGTTTGTAGATTCTGTTGGGGCTCATGTGTGAATTAGGCAAAGAGCTGCTGGGTGTCAGGACTTCAGTGGCTCCACACATGCCCACACCCCAAAATTTAGGCACCTCGGAGACTTTATCAGTGTAAACTTAGGCACTAAGGGACATTAGGCACCTACAGGGTTAGGCAGCAGCTGAGAAGTGATTTTGTGAATGCCAGTGATGCCTACATGTTGGAGTTATGTACCTAACGTGGCAGTTAGGTGCCTAAGTCCCCTTTACAAACCCCACATTCTGTGCCTCTGTCCCCCATATGCCAAATGGGGATAATAGCACTTCCCTTCCTCAGAGAGTGTTGTGAAAATAAATACATTAAAAATTGTGAGCCACTCAGCAACTGGTAGTGAGGGGCCAGATAAGTACCTTAGTCAGATTGATTCAGCACCCAAAGAGTTTACTTTACCGTAAAAATAGGTCATGATCCCTGCCCCAGAAACCTTATAACTTAATTTTAGACCAAGTATAACAAATGACTGAGAGGAGAAGTGGAGAAAGGGCAAATAAGCTCACACTTATTCAATTTAGTTGTGCGCACATCTTAGCGGCCCAAGATAATGCTGTTTTAAAAAACAACAACATATGTAATACTGACAATAATGAATTGTTGTCCCATATGAACAATTCTATTCATCTTTTAAATACAGGGGACCTGATATGTCATCCTGGTTTGGGACTATTTTACACCCACTTCATACTCACTTTGCATGGGAGTAAATGACTACAGAATGAGGAAGACAGTCAGGGCCGGCTCCAGGTTTTCTGCCACCCACCAGCGGCTCTAGGCTGGTGCTGGAAAATGTAAGGGCCCCTGCTGCTGCCCTGCTGGCGGGGAGGGGGGGGGGCGGACCCGGGGGGGGCGGGAGCTCGGCTGGCGGGACGAGGGAGGGAGCGCGACGGCGCTGGCGGAGGGGGCGGAGGGCCGGCGCTGGCTCTCCTCTGGACGGGCGCGAGCGGCAGAGCAGCGGGTGCGGCGGACCAGCGGGACCACGGCGCGCGCCCGCCGCGCGGCCCGCGGCGCGGGTCCCCCCGCGGCCCCGCTGCGGCCGCAGCGGAGAGCCGCGAGCGGCGGGGGAAAGGGGCGCCGGGGAGGGACGGGAAGGGCGGCGCAGCGCACCACGCTGCTTGGGGCAGCGTGATTTCTAGAGCCGCCCCTGCTGCCACCCCAAGCAGTGAAAAAAAATAAAATAAAAGCCGATCGGTGGCATTCTTCGGTGGCAGTTCGGCAGCGGGTCCTTCACTCCCTCGCTTCCTCTTCGGCAGCACTTTGGCAGCAGTTCAAAGAGGAAGAGAGGGACTGAGGAACCCGCAGCTGAATTCCTGCAGAAGACCCGGACAGGCCGCCCCAATAGCAAATGGACTGCCCCCTTTGTATTGGCCACCCCAAGCATCTGCTTCCTTAGCTGGTACCTGGAGCCGGCCCTGAAGACAGTGAAGAATCAGGTCCAAAATGCTTGAAACATTCAGCTATTGTTCCATACAAAAAGACAATCCTGGCTCATATTTGGCTGAAAATGGTCAGGTGGTGAGTCAGTAACTTTCCACTGTTTACTTCTTCAAAGGTTAATACAGTGGCTTGAAAAATGTTACACAATTACAGTAGATTGCATATGCAAATATCTTTCGGCTGGTGGCTTGGAGGCCAGTAATAGATCTTTCTGACCTTCTAACTTCATTTCCCCTTTAGTGGTTTAAAAATAGTTAATTTACAAATTCATCGCTAAAGGGAGGAGATTTCTGTATATTTTTGAAAATATTCAGAATGGATGAAATAAATGATTTCATTTTGATGAACACCAACTTGCCCTCTCAGGTCTGTACATTTTGCTCCCCATCCCAGCTCAATGGGTTACCGTCATTGTTACTGGCACAGTGACAATAATCTTTACATCCTTGTACCAAAGGAAGGATTCAACCCTCTGGTGAGGTGATCTCCTCCCTGGGATGCCATCAGAGGAAGTTTGATTTAAACCAGAAGATGTACTGACTATCCCTGATTCCCTGGCTATATTCCCACTAAGGTGACCAGACAGCAAGTGTGAAAAATTGGGATGGGAGTGGGGGGTAATAGGAGCCTATATAAGAAAAAGACCCAAAAATCGGGATGTCCCTATAAAATCGGGACATCTGGTCACCCGAATTCCCCCCCCCGTAAGCGTTGCCCACTTTTGTGGCAGCACTGGTTGGTTCCAAGCCCTCAGTGGAGCAGGAGTTATGGGTGGGATTGTGCCATCAAACCTCTCTCAGGCAGACTTTCCTTCTTCGGCATAAAATGTAGCTGGTCTGAGTGATTAATGTAGGCCCAAATCCTGGCAATCAGCACAAGGTCAGAACACTAAAATTTGCTCTGGTGATTTGCCCAGGAACATGAGGAAGGGAATTCTCCCTACTGGTCCATGCAGTATTCTCTTAAGGCACAGCAGCACCCATTCTACCTGCATCCCCACTGCCCTGGGTTGCAGTGGCTTATGGATCACCAGTATGCAGATGTGTGCATAAATTACACACATGTATATACAGATATATTCATATGCATGAGTACTTGATAGAGCAGGGTGGGCAAACTGCAGCCTACGGGCTGTTTCCAGCCCATCAGACGTTTTTATCCGGCCTCGAGCTCCTGCCGGGAAGCAGGGTCAGGGGCTTGCCTCACTCCGCCTGCCTGGCGCTCCCCAGCCCCCGACTCACAATTCCCTTGATGAGCACCATCTTCCGGCACGCAGAGCCCCAGTGCACAGGTGAGACTTCACTGCGCTGTTTCTAGGATCGGATCCCTGCCCCTACGCAGCAACCCCCCGCCCCCCAGGTGGCAGTGCGCCCAATCCTCTCCCAGTCTCCTACAGCCCCCGCCCTCGAGAGCCTCGAATCTGCCATGGGGCACACCTGTCTCAGCGAGGGCGCCTCCACCTGTGGCAGCGCCTGGTACTGTCACCTTGGTGTCACTGCTGGCGGGGCCCCTGGGTGTCCCCGGTACCACCCCTGTAGAACCCCCCCAATTCCACACCCCATGAATCCCTCCTCCCCCCACCTCAGTAACATCCCTTATAGCGTCCCCCTCCCCTACCAGGCATTCATGGCTCGTCATACAATTTCCATACTCAGATGTGGCCCTCAGGCCAAAAAGTTTGCCCACCCCTGTGACTGAGCCATATATATTATAGTACGTTGCAGGATAATGTCACTGGATGCATCAAAAACGTGTATGCAAAGCCCTGTGTCCTATGCATCTCATTAGCCTAAAATATATGGCCTGAACTCTGGAATTATGTGACATTATCCCTTCAACTCCTCCAGTCATGACTACCTACCCAGTCCAATTCAGCCCAGTCAATACAATGTCTCTTGCTTTATTTATTTCATTTGATATTCAATTTAATCTCTTTTATTCTGTGTCTATATGTTCTGGAATTTTGTGTTCTGGACTTTTTGTTTTGCAATACATGACTGAACTGTAGAAGTTGCCAGGGGAGAAACTGGTGTTTTTGACATAGGGTAGGGAATAGCTAAGGCTTTTGGCACCCAGGAGGGCATGAGAAGTATTTTGGGGTTTTGGTAATCAGGAAGAATAAGAGGTTGCTTGAACTATACTTACAATTATCTAGTAACAGAATGAAGAAGCTTGAGGGCAACAAAAGTCCAAAAGGAGTAAATAGAGTAACAGTTTAATCCCGGATAGAACCATTTACATCATATCTAGATGTTCAATTAAAAGATACTGGATTGGACTTTTGTTTGTTCTTTTGGGATCTGCTTCTGTTTACTCTATGGTACAATAAGTATCTACAAACAGCTGAACTGAAGGTGTAAGTCCTTCCATTACAGATCTACACCTTATGTTCGCTGTTTTCCTGGCTAAAGGAATCAGAGATTATTCATATGGAACAGTGTTATGGTACAGAAATACCCAACAAGTATATCATATAATAGGGAAATCACAAAATGTACCTTCGGTTTTTATTGCTTCTGAACTCAGAGCAAATAATGAAAATCAGTGCTGCAACTGAGATACTATGAATAGGCCCTGAAAATATGAGTGTACAAGGGAAATACTGCCAACCTATGACTGTGCTAGTATAATTTTTCCAGCAAAGTCTAATTTAGGACATTCAAATAGACGTGTTTGCAGTAGTGGATTTGGGTGTAAGTGTTTTGCTTGTGGCAAATTTAAAAGGTATCATTTAAGGATAATTCTATGGAAAAATCCCTCATAAAATGTGACTGCAAGTCCTTTTATAGTAAAAATTAACATAAATTCCCTCTTCTCACAATCTCTGCCATTACAGCCATCTGTCCCCCATTCCCCCACACCCACCCACACAGTATATATTAAGTGTAAGGTGTGATGCATAGCTGCAATTCCTTCTTTGCTTCCCGGGAAGCAAATGGTCACAACACCCTATTGCCATCCCTCTCTTTCCCTGCACTGGCTCAGTTTTGGTGGCTAGTGATTTGTAGTTATGGGAGCAAGGATTCAACTCCTATTTGTCCATTTACGTAAAGAGAGAAGTAGCAGCAGCCCTGCAAAGCCATCTCCTCTTCCTGCACCTGGAGTCTTATTTGCCCCTATGACTTTATGTATAAAGCTGGATTACAATCTGTATCTAGGAAACTTGGCCTGCTTTGTAGTAGTAATATTTAAATGTGCAGGGCTACAGTGTGAGTGAGGAACTCCCCGATTCACCTCCTAGGGTTGCCAGATGTCTGTTTTTTGCGTGGAACGCTCGGTGAAAAAGGGACCCAGGCAGCTTCGGTCAGCACTGCTCACGGGGCCATTAAAAGTCTGGTTCCCAGGGCTGGCAGGCTCCCTACCTGGCTCTGCGTGGCTCCCTGGAAGTGGCAATGTATCCCTCAGCTCCTAGGCAGAGGCACGGCCAGGGGGATGCTACAGGCTTCCCTTGCCCCGAGCGCCGGTTCCGCAGCTCCCATTGGCAGGGAACCATGGCCGCCTGGCTGCGCCTCCTCCTAGGAGATGAGGGACATGTTGCAGCTTCCGGGGAGCCGCACGACATGAGCATTGCCCAGAGTCTGCACCCCAAAACCTCTCCCGCACCCCCAACCTCACCTACATTGTGCCCTATTCAAGTAAATTCCTGATAAAGATACCAGTGTTTGAATGCATGACAAGAACTTGTCCCCAGTACAATGTGATCTTCCAATGATTCTTTAAAAATACAAATGTAATTTAATTAATGCTAGTGTGTGTGTGTGTGTGTGTGTGATTTTAACATATATGCTTTTAAAACTAGTAGGTTTTAATTAGAGTGGTGGCCTGATTTTTAGAAATAGAGTTCTATTGTCTGCATAATTTCCAGTGAGAATAGAGTATTGTAAAGCCCATCTAATATTTCAGTGCTTTTCTGTTATCTCCACTTTGTGGCACATTGAAGAAATTTTACAATAAGATTCAATCTTTAAGTGGATCAAAGGAGGAGGGTTTTCTTTAAAAAACATCTGTCACTGAAAGATTATTATTGTGATGAAGCTAATTAAACTATTTTGTTTTAACCTTCCACTAATTTCAGTTAAATTTGCTTTTAGTATTATTTTGATATATAACAACCTATGGGTTTACTCAGACTAAAATTTTACAACCACTTCCTGCCCTGAGTGAATCACATACCATATATGTGCACAAGACCAAGCTAATTCAGAAATAGATTAGGTCGTTGTGCAAGGACAAAGGGTGAGGTGGAGGAGTGGAAGCTTTGCATCTTGGTGTTGCAGAGCTGCTCAAGGGACTGAAATAGTCCATTGGATGAGCTCCCCAATCCCTGTGTGCAGCGCATTGCTACTAGTTAGGCCATGTCTACATAGGAACGCTTTATCAGTATACTATACCAGCAAAGAGCTCCCATTGTGAACAAAACTATCGTTCTGGAGCCATTCTCTCCCCTGGTCCATTAGGGCTGCATGGGCTAGGAGAGTTAATTCATTTTTAGGGCAGAAATACACCTCTACCTCAATATAATGCGACCCGATATAACACAAATTTGGATATAACACAGTAAAGCAGCACTCCGGGGGAGCGGGGCTGTGCACTCCGGTGGATCAAAGCAAGTTTGATATAACATGGTTTCACCTATAACATGGTAAGATTTTTCTGGCTCCTGAGGACAGTGTTATATCGAGGTAGAGGTGCAACTGTTTATGGTCCTGGTAGAAAGGAAAGAGACAGACTGCAATTAATTAATTCTTGAGGAATTAAAAAAAAAAAAAACCTTGTAGCAGAAGGCAAATAAGTACTGGGGGTTGCAGCGGGCAGCCCAGGGGTAGGCAAAGGCAGCAGGTCCAAACCCAACCTTGCCAGTGATGTGTAGGCTGATACTGCAGTCTGCCGCAGGGCACAGGGGCTAGACAATGACTGGCAGTAGCTGTATACTGAGGTGAGGTGGGGGTTCCCTGTGGAGGGGAGACCCTAAGACTGAGGGGTTACTGCCAGGGGGCAGTGCCCCAGATAACAGGGCACTGGGTCTGGGAGGGATGTGGGGGCCAGCGGTAGGGTGGATCACCAGCCTGCAGGGGGCGCTCCAGGATGCTGGAGGAGCTAATTCCCTGAGACGACCAGCAGGAGGCGCTGCAGGGGTGAGTCCCGCACGCTTACAAGCCTGTACAAGTAAATCTATACCAACCAACCTTTTCTACTGTAGATTAGACTTTATTAGACATGAGTAGATAGATGAGGCCCTGAAACATAAACCCTTGTATCAGAGGCCTGGTATGAGGCCTAAGGCCTGAACTAAAGTAATGGTCAAGACTTTGTTAACATAAAGCAAAGTTAAGCTATGAGCAAGAGGCAGGCTCTGCTCAGAGTCTGGCAAGGGGAGGGCTGATGTTGCAAAAACGCAAACCTAAAAGGTACTGGACACTAGAGATATAAACATATGCCAAGATGGTACCAGAACACTCCGATACTAGCACATTGCACACGGACAACAAGGGACCAGCTGACCCATCCTAAAGACAGGGGCAAAAG
Source organism: Mauremys reevesii (assembly GCF_016161935.1). NCBI lineage: Eukaryota > Metazoa > Chordata > Testudines > Geoemydidae > Mauremys > Mauremys reevesii. The sequence continues at coordinate 50,302,922 of NC_052628.1, read as the reverse complement.
GGTAATATGATGGATGGGGTTGTTTTGATCGAACCAACATGTACAAGGTGATAGGTGGCACCTTACTACGTAGAGGGGTTGCACCTCAATACATCAGGAGTGAGGTGTAACTTGTTTGTACCTGTGTATAAGAATGCACCCATGTCTGGCCTAGGGGACAGTGGTAAATCCTGCCACTGACTCAGCTGGTCCATTGTCAGGGAGCACATAAGTGCTAGCAGAACTGTAGACATCTGATCCGGGGAGCTAGAGACCGTGTTTCGTTTGGCAATAAACCTGGCCGGGTGCCTTCAGACCTTATCGGAGTCTGTGGTCCTTGGTGTTTCTCTCGGGGTCTGCTGTGCTAGCTATCTGCACAGAACTGGGGGCAGCACGCAGAGGAAACACACACATGCAGCCAACTGTTATCAACATTGGATAGAGCAGAACACCACACTGGTAACACTTGACGACAAAGAGTACTACCTTCCGTCTGTTGTATGGGAAGCACTGTTGGGCATGAATGTCATGAGTTCCTCCCCGCCTCCAACAATTTAAGGGGATTGGTATAAGGAGATCTTCAGACTGACAGTCTCCTGCACTCCCTGCTGCTTGGTTCCTTAAAAGTTCTCCTCTATCTGAACGGCACTCAGCCAACCAGAAAAGAACTGTTCCACCCCACCACCCGAACCACATGCCTTAGAGACACTACAGCTGCTGTAGTGCTGTAGCATAGACAACTATAGTGACAGGAGTGTTTCATTCACAGTAGTAAATCCACCCCTTGAGAGATGGTAAATAGGTCAATGGAAAAGGTCCATAGCTGCTTGTACGGTTGGGGTTAGGTCGACCTATTTATGTTGCATAGGGCATGACATTTTTCACAGCTCTGAGCAATGAGGCTAGGTCAACCTAAGTTTAGGTGTAGGCCAGGCCGAGACCAGAAAATTGGGCTGGACTGAATCTTCTCATTTGGCTTCTGAGATTAGGAAATAAATTTGTTCCTTCCCTGTAAGACTGAAACTATCATTAAGAGGCAGACTGTGGAGCAGCCTCCATTGCTCTGTAGCTCATATGGCTCATGAAACTTCCACAAGATAGCAGCTGCTGAAGTAAAATTTGGGATGGATACAGTCTTATATCTTTGTGATTTTTATTTTTCCAATGTATTATCATAGGCTCAAACCCTAATCCTGATTTATATAAGCAGTAAGGAGAATGATAGCCCTTTAATGCCTCTTAATACAGCTCTGCACTGGGTTGATTAATCCTAAGGATAGTCAATGTTCATGCATAAGCATGGTGGGGAAAATTGCAGCTGTTCCATAGCTGGGAATTGTGGACAAGTTTAAGGGGAAAAAAAAGGATACAAACATAGGTGGAGGGTAAATAGGTGGACTCCAGAGAGATTACTAATGAACCCAGGGAACTGAATAACACATACTACCTCCTCAGCCACCCTGGAATCTGCATGGCACATGTGAAAAAAAGCTTAGGCTCTTTGGAAGAGACATGAGTTTTTCCTGCTAGGCGGCTTGGGAGGCACGACGTGACTTGGGGGCTGTGGACTTCTCCAGGAGGGAGGGTGTGCTTGGAGCTCTGGCTGTAGGGGTGTGTGCAAAGGTTGGGGTGTAGGAAGGGTGCTAGGCTCCCCAACGGGGGCTCCACCTGCTGCCCATGGATGCACATGAGCTCCATCATTCTGGAGCAGTTCTTTGTAGATCCACCAGCTGTGCCTTTTCCCACAGGGGGCAGTGAATGTTATTGTAGCCCCCCACTAATCACTGGCAGGAAAGGACAGTTCCATTCCTGTACAGCGACATTGGGGCATGATGTGTCACCCGTTTTCAAGAGGAGCTCCTTTGCTTAATAACTCCACCATTTCTATATGCTTCTCATCTCTATTTCATAGCTATCACCTTGGCAGCTTTCTGTGGACCTCAGAGCCAGTTCTGTCTCCCTTGCTGTCATTGAGCCAAGGAATAGTCAGCCCTTGTTGTTGGTTGTCAGTAATGCACTGACAGTTGAAGAACGAGGAGTTTATAATAAGAGATCCCACTTTCTTGGGCTATCACATTGCTAATCCGTAAGGCCCAGAATCTGCCTTCCCAATTCATGTTGTGGTGTAAAGCCTTACTCACACAAGTAATCCCAGGCCACAGAACAACTCGGATAAATAAGGTGCTACTCAGTGTGAGCGGGGGTGGCAAAATTGTGCTTCATATAATTAGTTATATGGCAATTGGAGGCAGGGGTGCCAGAATTGGGGGGGTCAGGGAGACATGGCCCTCCCGCTTCTCGCCATGGGTTCCCCTGCCCCTCCTCTTCCCCCTGAGGCTCCACCCTCCCTTCCCAGCTAGACCAGCAGCTGGAGCCCAGCCGGGGATGGGAGCCTCAGCAGCACGGAGTGCTGTGCTACAGACCCTCCACCTGGCCAAGGGTGGGGCCAAGAGCAGCCTCCGGCCTATTTCCCTGCCTGGTGGGCCCTCTGCCTAGCAGGTGGAGAGTCCACAGCTGCCCAGCAATGCAGCTCTTACCATGGCCAGGCTGTGGCTCTGAGGCCCCACCCCCAGCCAAAGTCAGGTTGGGGTAAGAGCTGTGTGGACAGCTGTGGGGAGCCGCGGACTCTCCTGCCCTGGGTGGGGGGCCTGCAGGGCAGAGACATGGGCCAGGGCCTGCTTTCAGCCCCCTGACCTCGGTCCTTGACTCCCAGCCTGCTGTGGCTTCTGGCTTGGCTGGGGGCAGGGCTTTGGGCAGAAGGAGTGGGACAGGGCAGGGTGTGGGCAGGGCCATGGAGGGGATGGGGGCCCCTACACTCTTTGGTGCAGGCTCTGCCACCCCTGACTGGAGGGGGGAGGAATTATTGTTTGCATGACCAATAAGCGCTGTATGGTTATCTCGGGCACACATATAAATCCATGGCAGTGGAGCCAAAGTAACTGACACAACTCCTGAGGAAATCTCAGCACAAACAAAAGATTTGACTTTTTGTCTGAAACAACTACAGTGCTGACTACTGAAAATAGGGTTGGCCAAGTGAGGCCCAGGAGCCCAGAGTAGGTGAGTCCTTCACGTTTCCTATTCATTTCCACTAGAGATCTCACAAGATCCCACTTGTGTCCTTGTAGAAGAACTCCACTAATTTTCAGTCAGTTGTTATTTCTACATCTCAAATTGTCATACTCTATATTTCTTCTCCTGCCCAGTAGGCCAGGGAGTTGTCCGACATAATTAAAACCAATACATTTTTTTGGTCAACCAGAGGTTACAATTCAGAGAATAGCAAACCCACCCCTTTCAGAAGTCTACACAGCTTTGTAACCTAAAGAACAATAAGCATTTCAATCCTTAACCTACCTTTAGCTCAAGGACAGTAGATATTACAGGCATGTGAAATAAATGACATTGTTATTCAGGAAACTGCAATTACCCATGGCATCCATCCTAAAAATCATCACTTTGGAGCCACACACCACAACTCACAGCATGGCTTTGAACTATTGTTCTCCCAATCTCTCTGTCAGATGGTGATTTCTCCTCAATTCTGCGCTTTCTGTGGCTTCCCACATATTCCATTTCCTGGTGGATCATTATAGCGGCACTTATTTTTGTAACATAGAAACAAGGAGTTTCCTGCATATAGATTTTTCCAGCCACACTTCAGTAACCTTGAAAATATTTAACACTGAAGCTAAATGGTGCTATAACTTTGCTTTTGTATCAGATAATGTGAACTATGGTTTTTGTATTCTATTTTGTTTAAGCAATTTAGAAAGTTTTACTTACCAAGGTATCTTATTATAGCATTATCAAATGGCTACAAATTCTTTCATTAACCTTAATTCTGCATTTTTCTATTCATTGAGAGATTACCCATAAATATTATATTAATCCGCTGTACAAAATAGTGTATGTGGGGAGGTGGGGGGAAGGGTTTGATGAGACGGAACTTTCACAGTATTTTTCTCTTGTCCTTGACCTAACACATGCTATGTTATCTACCTTTTCAAAGCAATGACAAAGGATGTTAAGTTAGTTTGAGTAGTCTGGTAGTGGTAAGCTTCCCACCCTGTCACTTTGAGCTGCTGTTTTCCTTTCCTTTTAAAACCATCCTACAGCCCCAAATCAGTAAAGCTATTGTGCATATCTATAGCTAGGAATATAGAGAGTTTATGAAGATATTGTATTGCAGTTCTAGTGTTGCCAGGCATCCAGTTTTTGACCTAAATGCCCGGTCGAAAAGGGACGCTGGCGGCACTGGACAGCACTGCTGACTGGGCTGCTAAAAGTTTGGACGGCAGAGCAGTGAGGCTAAGGCAGGCTCCCTGCTTGTCCTGGCTCTGCACGGCTCCCGGAAGCAGCTGGCATGTCTGTCACAGGGGTGGCCACGGGGACTCCATGAGCTGCCCCCGCCCTCAGCTCTGGCTCTGCAGCTCCCACTGGCCAGAAACTATAGCAAATGGGAGCTGTGAGGGTGGCACCTGTGGGCGCGGGCAGTGCACAGAGCTCCCTGGCCCTCTGCCTAGGAACTGGACATGCCAGCTGCTTCTGGGAGCCGCCTGAGGTAAGCATTGCTGGTCGGAGTCTGTACCCCGAACCTGCTTCTGCACCCTAACTCCCACCCAGAGCCCTCACCCCTCCTACACCCAAACCCCATCCCAGCCCTGAGCCCCCTCCCACCCTGTGAACCCCTCGGCCCCAGCCCAGAGCCCCCTCCTGCACCTCAAACACCTCATCCCAAGCCCCACCCCAGAACCCGCACCCGCAGCTGGAGCCCTTACTCCCACCCGCACCTTAACCCCCTGCCCCAGCCCTGATCCCCTTCTGCACCCAAACTCCCTCCCGGAGTCCACACCCCCTCCCACACCCCAATCCCCTGTCCCAGCTCTGAGCCCCTTCCTGCATCCTAAACCCCTCACCCCTGGCCTCACTCCAGAACCCACACGCCCAGCCAGAGCCTTCACCCGCTCCCACATCCCAACACCCTGCCCCATCCCCATGCAAATGAGTGAGGGTGGGGGAGAGTGACTGACAGAGGGAGGGGTATGGAGTGAGCAGGAGGTGGGGACTCATGGCAGGGGTGAGGTCGGGGTGTGGGGATCGAGTGTGTTTGGTTTTGTGTGATTAGAAAGTTGGCAACCCTATGCTGTTCTATGCATATCATTAGTGATGTTCTCAGAAGCAATGTAAGGTGCATCATCATGTTTTGAGCATAATTCATGCAAATCTTCCATATGGCTGCTCCTTGCAAGAGCCAAGCCATTAGGCCAGCCACATGTGCCTGTGTTCATTTTTATCTTGCAGATATTTACTTGTTTAACTCAGGAATAACACTCCCACCTCCAGTATCTAGTCTATTTAGTAGAGTTACAAAGGTTTGTAAGCCAGTCTTAAACTGTTGATGTATGCTTTCAGAAGACTAATTCTAAGGGAAAGCAATGATTATGCATCTTTTAAAAAGCTTGTAAATGATGCCATCATGTGTATTCCAACATCTGTAGGTAATCCAAGCACAGGTAAAAGTGTTTCAAATTTCATTTAACAAAGAGTAAACATCAGCTGAAAGATTGCAAGTGTTTTAGGAAAGCTTACACAGAATATTCAATGCCTTTGTTACTTTTTAACCAATGAGTCTGAATCCTGGATAAGATTACATTTTGAAATTGGATATGGAGTAATACGCAACCTGATTATGCATCTTGGAACATGTCTTATTTATGACAGTCAGAAGAGTTTGGGACTGCAACAAAAGGAGAGACAGAATGTTTCTGCTTTAGTGAGGATTAATTATCCTACTGTAATCAAGGTCTTTACCTTGAGTTAACTATATCAAACTATAGAATTATAATTGCTATCTGTCTACACCTATAATATCTGAGCTAGTAATTCACAGTTTGGGATATCATAGCCTGATCACCTGCATCTTTGCAGATTCTAACTGACTGGAGAGTCTGTGGAAGTTACCTGCTTGTTACCGTATCTGTAAGTCAGCTAAGTTTTATTTTTATAGTAATTCCATGAGGCTGATATTTATTTTACAAGAATATTCAATAAGATCACAGAATTGCTTTCAGGACATACTGTGATGATTTCATGATATTCTCATGAGATGTTTATGCTGTTGGCACTGGTTTTTTTTACTTTTAGGCAAATTAAGACTATTTGTCAGAAATCCATGTTCTCAACAAATAAAGAACATTGCTTCCAACATAATTTATCTAAAGAAAAGTTAACTAAACAATTATGACTCATGTTTTCCAGAATATTTCTCAGTATCCATCTCCCTACATTTTGATGAGAACATATTAAAAATTAAAGAAAATGTTTTTCTGAAGAAATATATGTATATATATACACACACACACTGATGGTGCCTCAGGAAAAACAAGATCTGCTGTTTTTAGTTATAATTGATCTGGAAAAGTCCTCTTCCCTTTCATCTATCTTAGTGACTTATATCCCCCTCCCCCCTTAACACAGTATTGGAATACCTCACAGTCTTTAATCTATTTATCCTCATAACACCCCGGAAGGTAGGAAAGCACTTTATCCCCATTTTATAGGTTCTCAACTGAGGCCCAGAGAATCTAAGTGACTTGCCCAAAGTCTCACAGAAAGTCTAAAGGAGAGCAAGTCTGTAGCAGAGCAGGAACACAATTTTCCCAAGTTTTAGGCTCATGACATAGCCTCGGGACCATCCTTTCTTCCCTTTGCAGTAACAGATCTCAGTAGAAAGTATATTTTATTGTAGTTTCAGTGAAAAAATACTGTTGAAAGAACATCAGATTGTGTTTTACAGTTAATCCACATGTGGCTTTCATTCAGATATACACATATAATTCTTATTGTGGTATGTCCAAACGAGGCTATGTGTATCATGGCAGTAAGAAGCAGATGTTTCATGAACACACTTTTGTTTTTCAAATTAAAATGTTTATTTAAGAGACAATTCAATAGAAATTTGCCCTAGCAACATGTGCAAAAGTTTCAAGAAATATGCACTTTTAAAATATGTTTTGCAGCAGATTATTGTATTACTGTTACTATTTCTTTAGAAGACTCAGCTGTCTATGAAATAATTTTGTACTACGAGCTGCTATTCTTCAGTATGTCTGGCAGCACGTCTTTATGCATATGTATATATAGTGTGTGTATATTCCTGCTTGTCACTAATTCCTCCAGAGTGCATAGATTTCTGGCATGTCTCCAGAAAGGAAACTTCTGTTATATTTTGCTGTAGAGAAAAGTGTTTTTTTAAATATGGACCATTATTTTTCCCAGCTATGAATAGCCCTTTTTCCTGATGGAAACTATGCAAGACCTGGGGCTTGTAAAACTTGTAAGTCTTTGCCACCTGTTCTTCCCCCTGCTCAGTTGGGAAAGGGAGAAGGGAAGCTCGAGTGTTTGTATGTGGGTGAAAGCATCACAGGAGGTTTGAGGGGTGGAACCATATTACACTGTATGCACATGCTCACCAGCCAGAGGAGAGGTCCTGAAAGGTGACTCTAGACTGTGTAAGTTAGAGCAGCCGTTAGGCTGCTCTGAATTATGCTGCAGGTCAGTTCAGCCCCCATTCAAGCCAAGGATCAGGAAACCAGAAAGGTGGCTTATAGAGACCTGTCCTTTGCCACCCTGGTTCTTGCACCTAACAAAGCTCAGTTCGATCTAGGTCAGAGGTCTCAAAATCAAATGACCACAAGGGCCACATGAAGTCTAGTGCATTGGCCCAAGGGCCACATCACTGACACCCCCACCCTCACTGCACCGGGCCCCGCCACTGCCCACTCCTTCCATCAGGCCCCGCCCATGCCCACCCCTTCCCCAAAGTCCCCACCCCAGGGGGTGCAGGGTGTGGCAGGGGCTCAGGACAGGGAGTTGAGGTGCAGGAGGTGTGCAGGGTGCAGCAGGGGGCTCAGGGCAGGGAGTTGGGTGCAGGAGGGGTGTGGGATGTGGCAGGGGGCTCGGGGCAGGGAGTTGGGTGCAGAAGGGGTGCAGGATGTGGCAGGGGCCTCAGGGCATGGAGTTGGGGTGCAGGAGGGGTGTGGGGTGCAAGCTCCAGCCTGGCGCCGCTTACCTAGAATAGCTCCGGAGTGGCAGCGGCACGCATCAGGGCCAGGGCAGGCTCCTGGCCCCTCACCGCACCGCTCCACTCCAGGAAGCAGCCAGAACCATGGCCCCTGGGGTAGCGGGGGTGGACACAGGGCTTTGGCCCGTGGGCTGTAGTTTGCCCACCCCTGGCCTGGAGGTAGGTGGGGGGGGGCACAGGGAGCTTGGCAGCGGCCCACGGGCCGCGTGTTTGAGACCCCGATCTAGGTATATGGTCTATAGCTAAGCAGTTACATATCTGCTTTAATCCTTAGAACCCTTAAGATGAACACAGTACATAGAGTGATGTGAGCTGAGTTTCTTTTCTCCCTCCTTTGCCATGAGTCCCACATCCTCCCTACCCATACATGAGGGATTCTCAAACTTTTGCTTGCACAACCCCATTTTAATGAAGTATTTCCTACCAGGACCTCAGACAGCATGGATAACACCATTTTGAAGAGCAAAATGGCATCCTGCACATAATAGGACAGTGCCCGAACCATATGGACAGGGTCATGCCGCATGGAGGATGCCATTTTCTAGAGCAAAATGCCATCCTCCATGCATCATACCTAACACACACCATACATGTGAAATCATGCTATGCAGAGCAAAATGGCATCCTTCATAGACTAGGGATTACCATGACCCCATCTGCTGATGGCACAACCCCATTTGGAGTGCTGACTCACATTTTGTGAAACACTCCCATAGGGCCTGATCCAAAGCTAGTGAAGTCAATGGGAATCTTTCCATTCACTTCTGGGAGCTTTGGATCAAATCCTTAGTCTCTTCCCTTTCCTTTTCCTGCTTTGGATGAGTGCCCTCCCACCAGGCATAAAAACTAAACCTTTACATTTTTCACAGCAGAAGAAAAATCTGATTTTTTCCACTGTGAGACAATTCAGAAACAGTCAGTGGTTTATAATTAAACTTCCCAACAAAAAAAATCACCATTCAGCTTAGAAGAAGCATGGAAGTTTGGACTGGAAAGTTGGACCAAGAATTTGTTCAAAAGTTGTAAGCATGTAAATACAGTGGGTTGTAATGTAAGCCCACAAAGAACCCAGCCAATGCTTTAATACATCAGGCCTGGCAGTTTCTAAGGGACCTGAGGGAATCAGGCGCCAGCTTCCATCAACTTTCAATGGGAGTTAGGATCCTAACTTCCTTAGGCCCTTTTGAAAATCCCAGCCAATGTGCAGGCACTGGAAGTATTTTGCAGCTACACCTGCCTATGATATCAATATATGCATTGTCACAGTGCATATCATGAGTCTGTCCGATCATACCTCTACTCTACTATGGAACTCCTGCTGAGCTCATTGAGGAATTCCCTGAGCAGAGCATCTGGAGGGATTATGTTATGATGCCTACTCTACTTGCACTTTCATGACACGTGTAAATGCAAGTATTCTCTTTGCGCTTACACCAGCTTGACATCAGTGTATCTCCAGTGTCTACAATGGGGTTACTCCAGATTTACACTAGTGCAAATAAGAGCATACTCAGGCCATACATTTTCTTCTTATATGAAGACACGTAGCTGAAAGAAAAAAATATAGTAGTCGTGTAATGAAAATTGACTTATAAAAACAAATGTACCAAAATGTTGGCATACAAACAGTAAAAGCATTTGAATAAAATAGGAAGAGCTGCTTCCTCATCATATTTCCTGTCATACTCTTTTATCCTTTCTTCTTCTTCTTTGTCCCTCCTCCCTGTTATTCTCTTTGTCATGCCATTGTAAGGCAAGGATGTTCATGCAAGATGAACCCTAAGGAGACAAGATGAGAATGCTATTACTTAATGACACAGGGAGAAATCACCAAGCTATACAGGAATTCTTTCTTGCTAAACACATAAAACATGCCCAGGGCTGTCAAATGAATGCTTCATTTTAATGAAAAACAGTGCCAGAGTTAGGACTTGTGCCTTTAAAGGTGTAATTGGTAATAAGAGAGATGCTATACAAATGTAAGCCATTGACTATGGCAACACAGTTCTTTGTTATTCTTTTTCATCTAATCCTTAATTTTAAATTTAAAATAAATGACTACTTATAAAGGCATCCCATGACCTAAGGTTCTTGGGTATCTGACAATATCATAAATAATATAATAGTACAAACTATGGTAATGAAACTACCCAGTTGAGGAAAAGGTACCAATGAAAATGCTTAGCACTTATATATACTGCTTATTCTCTTCAAGGCTCTTTGCAATCAGTCATGAATTAATCCTCACAATCCTCCTCCTCCTGTAGGTGAAAGTAATTTATTGTCAACTCAAACTTTCAAACGTAGATGTGTAAATTCATATTTAGGTTCTTAACTGAGTGGCCTGAAGCGTGGAGGTGTTGGAAAACCCATAGCTCACACTGGATTTCTGTGGGTGCTGTGTGTGCTCAGCACTTCTGGAAATTAGGCCCTTCTGCTAAGAACCTAAATATAAATCTAAGTGCCTAATTTTAGGCACAAGCTTTTGAAACGGTTCAGCCACATTGGCCAGACAAGAAACCTGGGACATAGATTAATGACATTCCTCATCTTGGCAGGGGGTTGGACTAGATCGGGGTAGGCAATCTATGGCACGTGTGCCGAAGGCGGCATGCAAACTGATTTTCAGTGGCACTCACACTGCCCAGATCCTGGCCACAGGGCTGGGGGGCTCTGCATTTTAATTTAATTTTAAATGAAGCTTCTTAAACATTTTAAAAACCTTATTTACTTTACATACAACAATAATTTAGTTATATATTATAGACTTATAGAAACAGACCTTCTAAAAATGTTAAAATGTATTACTGGCACATGAAACCTTAAATTAGAGTGAATAAATGACGACTCGGCACACCACTTCTGAAAGGTTGCCGACCCCTGGACTAGATGACTCTTGTGGTCCCTTCTAGCCCTATGGTGCTATGAATCTAATATTTTGCAACACAGATAACTAAAATTAGGCATCTTGGGAGGAGATTTTGGAAGGTAGGCACCCAACTCCCATTGGCTTTCAGTGGGCCCTGGACATCTAACTGTTGAAAATCTCCCCCTAAATCCATATCTAGATGCCTAAATAAGTGATCTGATTTTCAATGTTGCTGAATACTCACATATTCCATTGACTTCAGTAGTTGCTTGGCACCTTTTCAAATGAGGCCACTCATTCAGTTGCCTAAATATGTGTTTAGGTGTTGCACTTACCCAAAGATATATATATATATATATATTTAGTAAAAAGTTGCCTATCCAAGGCTCTAGGTGTACAAATAGAGCAGCAATTAAATCACAGCATAAGCATATCCTGAATCAATGTTAGCACCAGGTTGAAAACACAAGAGTTCCTGGCTCCCTGTCATATTTGACCTTGCTTCTCTCAAAAATATGAATAATACACAAATTATTGTTATATCATGTCATATTAGAAGGAGAACCACTTCTTAAGGCCCTGGCTCCTTTCCTCTCAAAAATATAACACAGGTCTGTCATCGGTTCCAATTTGCTGAGGACAAGTGCCCTAATGAGAGATGAGACACCAAACAATGACTTATGTAGATTGAACCAATATTGTTTAAGGTTAAGGCTTTATGTACTAAACGTAGATCTTGAATGACAATGTTTGAATTACAGGCAACCCCTGTAGCTTTCAGAGTGTGATCCTCCTTGATTTTCATGCATGAAACCCTTGTATAGTCACGGTGTACCATTTTGTATTAGCTGGAGTCTATGAGATATTATTTTCCAGGATGGTCCCAAAATATTAGTAATCTGTCTTCAAGGTTGTGAATGCATGAATCATTGTTGTAAAGTCCACAATTGGAAGGAAAAAACCCAACAGCCTCCAAATAGGTCAGTGATTAAAAAATAAAAAGTCAGTTCTAATCTATGCTAAGTGTGGGCTTCCAGTTTCAGCTGATGGGTCCCTGTGTGTTCCCCAATATGTGTGTTCAAAATAAAACTCGGGTCCCTGTGTGTTTCCTTGTGTGTTCAAAATAAAAGTCACCTATCCTAAGTCACTGAAGAGATGTTTCATATATTTCCCTCACCCTGAAAGCAATTTATCTGCCTTCTTGCTGGAGGACCAATAGAGGTAAAGGGGGTTTCAGCTATCTCTGAGGAGTCATTCTGCATTTTCATTGAGCTATTCTGTCTATGGTTAGAGGACTATTATGGCAACTTGTTATCCACAAACACTGGCAGTCTGGCACTTACATGTCCCACATCCTCACAAGTTTACAAATTATCTATGACTAATGAAGTGGCAAGGGAGAATCCAGTGGAAAACTTGTTTTGATTCAGACTGAGCACATCATAGATTAGTGCATTTTTACATTCCTATTCTGTGGCTATGAGAGGCAAATCAATCATTCTTTTCCTTTGCCATAGCATCAGCAAAATCCCATCCACTGGAACTGTTCAGAGTAGTGGGCAGCCTGCTGCTCCTGACCGGCCTGAACTCTGCTGCACAGCGAGGTGTTCTCGTGGCGAGGAATTTCTATGTCTATTTTTGATGCAATGAAGATTGGATCTAGGCTGACTTAGCTAGCAATGAGAGAGCAGTATCAAGCAAGAAGTTAGAAATATACCAAATTCTCTGACTGAGTTTCATTCAATTTTGCTAAAGAAGGTCTTAGACAATTGTATCCTGTTACCTGAATACCCTTGCCCCAGTAAAGACCATGATGAGGAGGATTGTTAGCTTTATGAGGAGAGGATGCCAGTTGCTCTTAAAGAGGAAGTGTAGCTGCACAGGCTCTAGGAAAAAAAACAAACCCTTTTGCTTAATATCCTTGACATTTACTGCCCAGTCTCTATCCTTCTATTTTTAGCGAAGGTTACTAAGAAGATGGTACTAGCACAGCTCTAGCTGATCTTTATTTCATTATCAATTACTTACCAGTTTAGTTGTAGGCACGGGATTAGTACTGAGGTGCTATTGCTATCTGTGACTGGCAATCCCCTCCTAGAAATGTATCTATTTATTCTTATTAATAGGCATCTCTATGGCACGTATTACTATTTTATGATGGGGAAGCACTGACATAGTGAAGAGCACTGATGTGCCCAAACTAACATAGGACATTTGTGACACAGCTGGGAGTAGCACTGAGATCTGTCAGCTCTGAGTCTTGTCCTCTCCCGCAACCAAAAGATCAATCTTCTTTTTCCCCTGAAGTATCCATGTTGGTTTTATTGAATCTATCATCTGCATTTGATAGTATTGACCACTGGTTTTCCATATAGGGTCCCATCTTATCACTTTTGCTGTTCAATGTGTGCGTACAGCCACAAAGGACAATGTAAGATGTTTGGTCCTTCAGTATCAGTTATATAGCTGACACTCAGAACCATATCTGTTTTTACTCAAACCTAGAAACTATGGTCACTCTGCTTTCCTTGTGTCTGACAGAGGTGAGTAAGCAGATAGAAACAAACTGGCTTAGGTTCAAACCAGCACCACTTCCATCTTATCTGAGTGTGGTTTGTTGAAGATGCCTTCTACTGGAGGTATATAGCTGAGCTTTGCAAATCACTTGTGGTCTTGGGATCATTTTTGAGACATCATTGCTTTTAGAGTCCCCGGTAATAGCTTTGGCATACAGTGCATTTTCCCCTTACAATTGGACAGGAGGCTGCAACCATGCCTGTCTGGTGCAGACCTTGCCACAGCAATCAGCACATTTGTAACCTCCAGGCCGGAATACTGCAACATGCTTTACTTGGGGGCTAAAGGACTCAGGAGTTAGAGCAGAATGCAACGGGTTGTATCTGTGAGCCATTATGAGTACATAACACCCTTGCTCGGCATTCTGTGTTGACATCCTATTTGCTTTCAGTCATAGTTTAAGGGATGGTTATGATCTAGAAAGTCATAACTGCTTCCTCAGGGATGCCCTTCTGTCCCATTCATCCATGCTGCTGGTTCCTGGGATTAAACACTCCAGGGTGGCAGTAGGGTGTTCTTAAACCTGCTGTCTCCAGTTGTCTTCCATAACTCAAGTTTGTTGAGTTTGTTCATGACGGTGAGTCCAGTTTACCTAGTTTAGCTCTTGAGTGATATTAAGGAATCATAAGGAATGGGGTGATTTGGTTAGTAAGCCTGGGTTCTATTTTCTTATTAGCCGCTGTGCTTCAAAAATGTAAGGCCGAAAGGTGCCCACTGGTGATAAACATATAGTATGTAGGGAGTCGATCATGCACTCCCATGGTAAAACCTACAGAGAAGGAAAACTGAGAGATTCCCCATATGCAGTTTCCTACAGATTATTCTTTGTGGCAGAAGCAGTAGGTCTAGACCCAAACCCTGGGGAATCCACATCAGGTCAGGACATCCATTCAGAGACCCTGTGCTTCTGCATTAGCTCCAGGAGCTTTAGCTTTCCTCCAGTTCCTAGTAGCGCAGTTCCCACAATTCCTTCTTCTGCCATTGCCTCCTTCTGGCACTCGCCTAGCTTCTAGGCACACCTATACACATGTAATGAAATGGGAGTTCTGCTGCTGCTGTGAGGTTCCTGTGGAATTCTGGGGGTGATGAATGTCCTCCTTGCCATAACTCCCTACCCCTCTCCTTCTCCAGATGAGCAGCCTCGGGCCTATAGAGATGGTTCCACAGGGTCTGAGGCAGCGGGGATCGTGCACTGATCCACACCTGTCATCATGCAAGTGAGGTGAGATGCAAGCACAGAGGTTCCCCTCCTGTGCATACCTAGGGAAAAGATTTGCCATTTAAGCTATTCTACCTCTATTTTGCAGTCTAATACAGGCAGAGTGGTAATGCACACAATCACTGGTGTGATCATGAGAGATGGAGACAGAGAACTGCCTTGTAAAATGATTGTGTTCCAGGCTTCCTGCAATAACATGATAACTTTCTTCACTCACTAAGGAAAAAAATAATTTGGAATAGCACATCATAATCTCTTCAGAAAAAAATTAAACCTATGAAAATAACTAGTTAACATTGCATTCTATACATCACACTGTTTGAATACATCTTCAAAACAATATTTCTTACATAAATGGTGGAATTGCTGAATCAAGGCATGTTACTGATTTTTAGACTATGCTATCAAAAATACAATTAATAATGCTTTTTAGCATTCTACACTTGCTAGTAATCTAGATTAGTAATGGCCACTTAAATATAACAAAATGTACTCTAGTTGATGAACATCATGATTTCCTACTACACCAAGGGGGAGCAAATTGAGAGAATTTATAATCTGAACACAAAGCAAGCCCTAAAAATTAATTTGTTGTCTAGTTCTTGACTATTATACTAAGGTCTGAGAGCCTCTACAAATAATTTTTAAAAGTAAATACTCAGCTTCTTTGCATCCCTATCTAGTAAGATAGTAGATTATGTAAACTACAACAATCTAAACCAGTGCAAACTTCTTGAGCCCAGAAAACCATTATCATTTTCCCCCAACATTCACTGACTGCCAATAGTTGTATTTATTTTAATATCAAAATATTCACACCCATCATGTCACCCCTGGAGTCTTCCTGGACTGCTGCAGAAGCAGAAACTCGGATTATTTTTTTTGAGGCTAGAGTGGAAGATGCAAATTGCTTTGGCTAATAGCTTCTAGAAAACCTACAATATACTGAGTGTCAAATCACTGGCCCTGATAAGTCTGCTTTGCAGTGTTCCAGCTCCGTGTCCCCTCCAAAATCATAGCTCCAGTCATAGGGGATGTTCCAGGAGGAAGAAGGGGCGAGGTCAGAATATACCCTGATTCAGAAATTCTCAATATCCACAACAGCACCTTGAAGGCCATTGTAGGTGGTGATAAACTAGAGAAGTCTTGAGGCAGCTCTAAGTTATGCTGAAGGTCAAACTGTCTCCCGACAGCCCTAAGGATATAGCCACTTTTTAGTCCTGAATTGATCACAGCTCAGCCAGATCCAAGACTAAGATGCTGGGTTATTTTTTCAGGGGAAAAGGATGAATCTTTAGAGAGGGCACCTTGTTATATTCTCCCCCAGGACCTATCTTAAAGTCCCCCCTACTATCTGGTGTAATTCTGGTGCATTACAAAGGCAAAGTGAGCCTGGCAGGGATAGTAACCATAGCAGGAGATAAACTTGATCAGAAGCAGGGAAAGCACACACACAGATCCTAACTGTCTGTGTGTGTGTGTGTGTGTGTGTGTGTGTGTGTGTGTGTGGGTGGGTGGGTGGGTGTGCCCAGGCATGTATACTGATCATTTGTTGGCTAGCCCCTATAAACATAATAATTTGGGAAAGCCCTTGTAATGACCCATTGTAAATTATTCCATTAAGAAAGCTAATGCAGCACTGGCATCCTCAACATATAAAAAATCAAGAAATTAGTATAAAATACATGAGGGTTTTTGGTTTTGTTTTGTTTGTTTTAAATCACATTTTGGACCTGTCGTGTGACTCCTGCATTTTGAACTCGTAAATCTAAAGCTCTTGACACCCATTAGTGTGCACATGTTTCAGAGTGCAAATTGAACCTGAAATAAACACAACAATGCAAGGGGACTTCCCCACCCATCGTACTTCACTTCCTTGGATTGTACTGGGATCATCACATTGCCCCAGTCTTATTGCACCATAATGAAGCTGGAGAAGGATAAGAGCATGCAGCTTCTAGTGGCCAGAAGTAGGGACTGCAGGCAATTCAGCTTCTAATTCCTGAGTTGCCTCCTCGCCTGCAGTTTCTCATGTGGTTATGAGAAAAATTGCAACACCTTCAGTAATCTCATGAGTTTGCAGCTCTCTTGTAGAAGTTAACTATATATTCAGTCAGATTGTGTATCAGAGGGAGAAAGATGCTCCTTACCAGTATTGTACACAGGCCTAGCCTTGCACTCTGCCACTAGGATCGGTTGTGCAAAGCCTGCCTGACCAAAAAAATTATGGAGAAGAGTCATGAAAAAAAAAAAGTATGACTGTGGTATGCAACCTAATGGGAGACTAAGAGAGGGAATTTGAGAAGTGATTGATGTTACTGGACATCTAGGGCCTGATACTTCTGATTCTTTGCTCCTGCACCAAACACATCAATGGAAATGGGACCCATATTTGTGCTCCTGGTAACAGCTTGTTCAGGAGTGTGACTAGTTCTCAGAATACTCTAGGTTAGCCTCAGGGTTTCTCTTAATTTATGTTCTGGCTGCAAGAGCCCCTTATGGGCCATTTCCAAGCCCAGAATAGCTGGCAGCATTATTTTGTGTGGGTGGGGGGACACTGGCTCTAAAGACATGCATTAAAATCCTGGCTTAGTCCGCAAGCTTGCAATTTTGCATGACTGGTACTTTCTGCTTAACAAAAGTCCATAGTGGGTTAGCTGACATGTCTTGATAGAGCTATTGTGGTAAACTTGTACAATGTCTGCTGACAGAATGGGCCAGATTCACCCCAGTGCGTCTCAGAGGGAATGTTGTCAGTACATTGGGAGTCACCAGTTGGCAGGGCAGGTGGCATGACATTGCTGTCTGTCTTTCCCTATGGGTTTCACTAGAGAAAAGCATCTTTAAAAATTCAGCCAGGAAACATAGGAACCACTCCAGCAAAGGCTATCCAAGGGATCACTGAACCAAGGCATCAAACGTTGTTAAAGAAAGCAAAAATCAGACTTCAAAGTCATCTCACTCTAGAATCCATGATAACACAAAGATTCATCTTTATCAAAGGTAAGGGTCCCTGGACAGTTGGACCCTGTTTGTTAATATTCTGCCCTTGTTCTTGCAGGGCCGCCCAGAGGATTCAGGGGGCCTGGGGTCTTCGGCGGCGGGTCTCCCGTTGCTGAATTGCCGCCGAAGACCTGGCATTTCGGCGGTCGGTCCCGGGGCGGAAGGACCCCCCGTTGCCGAATTGCTGCCAAAGACCCGGAGCGGAAGAAGCTTTGGGGGCCCGGGCCCCATGAGAGTTTTTGGGGGGTGGGTGGGCCCCGCGAGTGAAGGACCCTGCTCCAGGGGCCCCGAAAAACTCTCGTGGGGGCCCCTGCGGGGCCTGGGGCAAATTGCCCCACTTCCCCCCCCCGCCCTAGGCAGCCCTGTTTTCTTGTCCCCAGCATTCTGCAGCAGTGCTGACATGGAAGTTCTATTATAGGGAAAAAATAGCAGCACAATTGTGTTATTTGTGCTTGTTCGCTTATGACTAGAGAGGCTCAAATCACATTTGGATCTGGATTCAAAACACCTTCATGTTCATGAGTAATTTATTTACATCCAGGGGCTAGTGTATTATAGGGATAGAGACTGTTTGCAGAGTTCAGATTTTGATCTGGGTTCTGACTGTGAGCACCCCCCTAAGTTTGGGGGTGTTTGGATCTGGGGTTAGAGCAGGGCCAGCTCCAGGGGTTTTGCCGCCCCAAGCAGCCAAAAAAAATAAACTAAATCAAGCTGCGATCGCGATCTGCGGCATTTCAGCGGGAGGTCCTTCACTCCGACCGAATTGCAGCCGAATAGCTGGACCTGCCACCCTTCTCCGGAGTGGCCACCCCAAGCACCTGCTTGCTAAGCTGGTGCCTGGAGCCAACCTTGGGTTTGAGGTCAGACTCCTGTCTAGCTTTGATATAAGAAAACAAGATAATAAAATGTGCTTTCTCTGTTAGTAAGCTATATTCAGTAAGAATATACTGAGTATATCATAAGTAGTTGTGTTTCATAACATTCTCATTATTTGAAGTTTATTAAAAAAAATCCTAGTCTCTTGAAAGGCGAAGTTTGAGAATATGTTCCTCTATTTAGAGAATCCAGTGTTATAATAGTGATTGCTCTGAAGACTACATCAGCTTAAACCCTCTGCAAAAGACCTCTTGTATTTTATGCCTTGTTATCTATTTCAGGTCTTCATTTGCCTAATTATTACTCTGAGGCTGGCAGAGATTTTCCCTGCAGCGCTCAGCTCTGCTGACTGCAGAGACCCTACCTGGCACACTAAGTTAGTGCGTCAGCATTCTAGGTAGAAATGAATGAAAAATCAATCAGGGCAACTGCAGTGGTAGCCTATAGAACTCTAACCTACTTTGTGCATGGTTCCCAACAATTCACTGTATACTTAGGCACCCTTTAAAATGGTAAGTGGATCTGAAATAAAATATATATTTTGTGATCTGTCTGACAAATATTCTGTCATCTTTTCTGTTTGGATCAAGTAAACTTAACACCCAGTTTGCTAAGCTAACTTGCAGCCTGGACTAAAATGCCATGAAAATACGATTTACTTGCTAAGGATTCATTTGTATTTGTTTGTATTATACAGTATATGGTTATAGATTAGATCATTGTTACTTGCATTAATAGACCAATATGGAGTAGTTTTGGAAAACCAAAAGTACACTAAAACATTTTTAGAAGCACAGTTATTGCTTACTATTTTGTGTATGCTTATGTGTACTTGTATATGTTCATATTTGCACTTCTGCATAGATAGAGTTAAATATTTTTTGATTTCTAGTTTAATTTAAAGGGATGTAGGTAACTCTAATGAGAAAAGCTTCAGTCTTTATGTCTAAAATACTAGCTACTGTAACTTTTTCAGCAGAGATGGTTAAATATTTTATAGACTCGTTATACCATGATCAGGCTGTAACAAGTTGTGCAGTGCAACACTAAAGACTTCCAAAATTCACAAGCCTTTTTGTATGTGATGCTCTCACAGTGAAGAAGATTCTTTTGGCTATAAAAAATGAAGAGTCTACTCTTTCTGGTGCTGATTTCTATCTGCTGGGCTGAACATACTGGCAACTACACTCTGGAGCATGACAGAATTATTCACATCCAAGGTAAGGAAATACAGATATATGCAACAGAAATTACCAATACATTAATAGTCCTCAGAGATATTGTTGTGCTTAATGTTCCTTAATTTTCAGTCCTGCTGCACTGCCTGGTTTTTTTTACACTGTTAATATTGAGCCCTTTTTCTTCTGTTCTATTGCATTATTATACTCTTAAAGAAATTATGGAAAATGAAAGTTGCATTGCTTACTTTTAACAGCAGTTAGTCAATCATTGCAATAATTTGTGAGTAAAAGCCAGCATATTTAAAAAAAAAAATAGAATGCAGTCTAAAGTAATTAGCAACTGCAGCAGATTTAAATACCTTTACTTTATTATGGCATAAATATGATTTAAGGCTGGCTCATACCAAATCTTCACATCACAGATTATGATAATGGCTGATTAATACTTAGAAAGACAGTGAAATGAAATCAGAATAAGGCACACAAATGTCAGAAAAAGTAGCTTACCCCAAAATAAATATGTCCTTCCACATAGCTCTAATTAATGTGTAGAGTTATTCTGCCCCTCTGCATAATCTTGTTGGGTTCATTCGAATCCTAAAGCTTAGAGCTGTATCAGGATTTGAGTCTGCAGCACAATGCAGATGTTTTTTCAGTCCTAGCTTCAGTTGTTGAGGGTCATCCTGTATGAGGAAAGCCAGGACATTTATGCCATAAGGACAGGCAGAGATTTGCCTTCCTTTATTTGTATGTTTACTAGCACTGGTTGAGATAATAGCTGTAACATATAAATTTTGCAGAATTAAGAAACGTGGTGTTTTACTGCTCTGTGTGTGTGTGTGTGTGTGTGTGTGTGTGTGTGTGTGTGTGTGTGTGTGAGTGAGAGAGAGAGAGAGAGGGGGGAGACAGAGAGAGAGGGAAAAAAAAGTTTGGTGCCTTTTTCTTACTACTCATCAAATTATGTTATTTGAGCTTCCTTATAAAATAAAATATCAAGTTAAGGCTCGATACTGAGAGGTGCAGAGCACTTGCAACTCCCAATGACTTTCCAGGGATTTGTAAGTGCTTTGCACCTATTAGGACCAGGCCCTTATGTCAAGGTCAAATAAGAGTCACTGAGAGCTGGTTTCACTATAAAGAAATTCATGCTATGAAGGTCAAAGAAATATGCAAATCAAACTGACGACATAATGGTTCTGTGACACAGTGAGCATTCATTCCCAAAAGTGAATTTTATATTTGACATTGGTGTCTAGTTAATGTTTAAGTCTTCCTTTCTCATCATAACACTTCATTGCTTCATAGCACTGGACTTTTTTATTTATTTTTTTGAAGATCACCCTTAGTGCTGAAGCAAACATTTAAACAAAACCAAAGGCAGCTCTACCTAAATTTCACCTCTTAAAATTGCTTATTCACCTACTACTTTGAGTTTATTTTTCAAGCTGTACAATTCACTTATTGTCAGTCTCTCTGCTTACAATCAACTCAGTCTATGAAAGGATATAGAAGAATAGTTCAAAGCTGGCAAAACATCTGCTAAACCTCTTTCCCACCCACAAAATCTGAGCTCTTCCACTTTCGATTCACCTCCTCAGAATAAAGACTGAGTAATTATTATAGTCCAGCTTTACTACGAGCCCTGAAGTTCAGCTGATTCAGGCTCTCTAAGACCAAGTGGGAGAGTGAATTTCACAGTTGAGGGTCATCCGCTGAAAATGCCCTAACCCCACTTGTGGATGTACATAACATCAAGGGACTTTATTTAGCTGTTGCACATCATCTGAATTGAATGGTCAGTATAGAGCACAGAGAAGGTGGGTGAGATAATATCTTTTATTGGACCAATTTCTGTTGGTTAGAGAGACCACTACACTTCATAGTATAAAACACAAGCAGTGAGGTGGCTCCTAAGATACACAGGATGCAAATTGTAAAGGACATAAAAGGTTAGACTGCACACCTGATGTTTTTACAATTAATTATTATTTTGTTAATTATTTGTATTCTGGTAGTGCCCAAAGGCTCCATTTAGAGTTGGAACTACATTCTGCCTAGAGCTGCACAACATATGAAAAGATCCAGACCTAGAAACAAGATGGAAGTTAATTCAGGCTCTGGAGCATATGGGTAAAATGCTACATGCAAAAAGCACCACCAAATAAAGGAGGCAGCAGCATTCTTCAGCACAGCTGAAGTCTCTGAGAGGTTTTACAGGTACTGTCGTCATAGGGAGCAATGCACAGGAGTACTCCAGTCTGGAGATGACAAAGTTCTGGATAACTGTAGCAGGGTCCACATTGAAAAGGAAAGGTTGCAACCTTCCAGCTGACACTGGATGGAGAAAAGTGCTCTTGGCCACTGCTGCTGTCTGAAAACCAGAAACTGCACAGAATGTTTAACAGGATCCCTCAGCTGTGAACTTTTAATTACAAAGGTCAGGCATACCCCGTACAATCAAAGGGCGAGAAATAATCTCTGCTATTTCTTCTTGTTGCTTCCCTCAGCCAATCAACATAATGTCTGGGCCAATTCTGCTCTCAGTTATGCTGGTGAAAATCCAGAATAACTCCATTTACTTCAATGGAGTTACTTTAGATTTATGCTGGCATAGCTGAGATCAGAAGCAGTCCTTCTGTCTTTTGTGGGTTCAGCCAGCTAACTCTGACTGAAGTCCCAGTCAGGATGGGGAAATCCAAGCAACTGCATCATATCTAGCCAATCACAGAGCTGCAATACTGATGTTAATAGTTATTGTATCAACTACGTAGCTAGTTATCTCAAAAGATAGTGGGCCAGACTCTTCTCTCAATTACAGTGGTTTCAGTGTAACTTGATTGACTTCAGTGGATCTACTCCTTATTTATACTAGTATAACTGAGAGCAGAATTTGGCCTGATATTGTAAGGAAGCTGCTAATAGAATATACACACTATAGCAGTAGCCTTAGAGAGAGCATCTCTTCTCCTGTAGGTCTTTGGTTCAGCTCTATCCCAGCTCATTAGTGACCAAAATTCACACAATTCAGATAACCGAGCATGACCTATTCGTTGAGTTATCAGTTTATTTCCTAATAGGCAGATGGCCCCATTACAAAAATTCCACTACAATGTTACTAACTAGCCCCATTGTTGATTGCTTCATCCTAGAGGCCTCACATTAAACTGGTAAAAGAGAGAATTTACCTTTAGAGATGATCCTCCATGAAAGGTCTGCCACTCAGAAGCAAGTCAGTGTAGGGAAATATGTTGTACTGCTACCCAGGTATTATCTGCTCCATTGACAGCAGACTCCAGTCTCCAAGGCTGTTGATCTGGCACCACCAGTAACATTACTTCTGAATTCTACAACGAAGAATGAGCAAGTTGAGTTAATACTTCAGTTTAAGCAAGGGTTAGCAGAGATTTTGAGATCAGAAAATAAATTGTATTGAAAATTTTTCAGTTTAATTAAAATTCTTAAATGATTTGCTGTCCCAATATTTTTTCATTAACAGACACAAGGCACAGACATTTTTCTAGGCTTGGTCTGCACACACATGACTTTAGCATGCTTGCAATCCAGTCCTGTAAGGTGCCAAGCCCCTTTCATTTCCTACTGAGGGGAAGTCACTCAGCATCTTGCAGGACTGGGTTCTTGATTCTGAATTTGAGAAGTTCCTTCAGTTTATGAAGGTTCCAAAGCACAACATCACTTTCCGGGGTTTCCCAAACCAAGGCTCAAAGTATTAAATGTGGTTTGTGCTACAAAAAAGTGGAAAAGCCACAAAAGTTCTTTGGATTCTGGTTCATGGGAGGCTACCCTGTTCATCAGAAATGCTGGCCTGCTTTGGAAGCTTATTAAAAAGAAGCACGTAGCACTGAGCCCTGGTAAATTGTAGAGCCAACTGGAAAGAGGAGATCCTACCATGGCCTGCAACGCTGGATGCTTCACCTTTAATTTCCCTTTTGCATTGGCATATAAAAGCCTGGAATTTACATTGTCCTAAGCTCTGAGTAACTCTCTTGTATGATCACAAACAAGGGGACAGACTTGACAACCTGTCTTCCAGAGGGTCCTTGTTTTTTTTATTTTTTGTTTGTTTTTAATTTAAAATTAAATATAACATGGTAGAGCTAACGGATAATTTTTTTATAACTTTGACAGAGGTTTTATTTGTGTAATTTCAAATAATACAGTGGGATCTAACCCAAGATTGTTCAAGGAGTCCTCCTGTAGTCTCACTGCAGGGATGGATTCTGATTAATCCATTCTTTGAGTTTAGCAGTAGATAAACAGACCGAGACAACACTGTACACTTTACATTTTCAGGGAGGTACAGGCAAATCTCTGTTATCCACGACTCTCTCTGGGGAAGGTCTGCAATGGGCATGTAAGTTATCTGGGAGAGAACTTTCAGTGCCAGATTGTATGCTGTCTGTCTGAGAACCCATAAGCAAAAAGCCCTCTCCCTCCTCAATATGCAGCAGCTCAAGTGGAATACTAAGTAGTTGTCCCTATGCTCTTAGCTGCCCTGAAGGAATGTCCTTTAACCTCAAAGAGTTGGAGGGAAGCACATAGGAAAGACACACAGAGGTCGGTCTCTAAAATAAATGGACACCCCAAACAGTCAGCAGATTTTCATTACAACAAACACAAGGGGTTTTTGTTATTGCTTTTTAGTCACAGAGAAGGGGGTTTGCTGCTGCAGATAGTTACTGATAAAACATTTATTAAGAACATAAGAATGGCCATACTGGATCAGACCAATGATCCATCTAGTCCAGTATCCTATTTTCCAACAGGGGCCAGTGCCAGATGCTTCAGGATGAGTCAACAGACCAGGACAATTTATTGAGGTCAAGTGTACACTACAGTGCTACATCGGCACAGCTGCACTCTCCTGTTGGCATAATGACTCCACCTCAGCGAGAAGTGGTAGTTGTGTCAGTGGGAGAGCATCTCCCACCGACATAGTGAGGGTTTGGACAAAGTGAAACTTGCGTTGTTAGATCAACTTAAGCGATAGTGTAGACTTGACCTGAGTGATCCATCCCCTGTCATCCAGGCCTAACTTCTAGCAGTTAGAGGTTTAGGGACACCCAGAGCATGGGGTTGCATCTCTGTCCATCTTGGCTAATAGCCATTGAGAGACCTAGCCTCCATGAACTTAACTAATTCTTTTTTGTACCCAATTATAGTTTTGGCCTTCACAACATCCCCTGGCCATAAGTTCCACAGGTTGACTGTGTGTTGTATGAAGAAGTACTTTGTTTGTTTTAAAGCTGCTATCTACTAATTTCATTGGGTGGCCCCTGAGGTTCTTGGCTTATAATAAGGGGGTAAATAACACTTCCTTATTCACTTTCTCCACATTATTTTATATATTTCGATCATTTCCAACCTCAGCCATCTCTTTTCCAAGCTGAACAGTTCCAGTCTCTTTAATGTCTCCTCAGATGGAACTGTTCCATATCCCTAATCATCTTTGTTACTCTACTCTGTAATTTTTCCTATTCTGGTAATCTTTTTTGAGATGGGCGACCAGAACTGCACACAGTATTCAAGATGTGGGCATACCATGGATTTATATAGTAGCATTATGACATTTTCTCTTATCTGTTTCTTTACTCATGGTTTCTAATATTCTGTTAGCTTTTTTGAATGCTGCTGCACATTAAACAGATGTTTTCGGAGAACTATGTTTTCGGATGACTCTAACATCTCTTTCTTGAGTAGTAACTCCTAATTTATACCCCATCATTGTGTGTGTATGGTTGGAATCATGTTTTCCATGTGCATTACTCTGCATTTATCAACACTGAATTTCTTGAGCTACCTAGTTTTGTGAGATCCCTTTGTAACTCTTCACAGTCTGCTTTAGACTTCCTTTCTTAAGTAATTTTGTATCATCTATAAATTTTTCCACTTCGCGGTTTACTCCTTTTTCCAGATCATTTATGAATATGTTGAACAGCACTGGTCCCAGTATAGCTCTTGGGTCGATCCTGCTATTTACCTCTCTCTACCCTGAAAATTGACTGTTTGTTCCTACCCTTTGTTTCCTGTCTTTTAACCAGTTACTAATCCATAAGAGGGCCTTCCCTCTTCTCCCATGACTGCTTAGTTTGCTTAAGAATGGTTAATGAGGGACCTTATCAAAAGTTTTCTGAAAGTCCAAGTATACTAAGTCCACTGGATCACCCTTGTCCACATGTTTGTTGAACCCGCAAAGAATTCTTATAGATTGGCGAGGCATGATTTCCCTTTACAAAAGCTGTGTTGACTCTTCCCCAGTGTATTGTATTCATCTACATGTCTGATAATTCTGTACTTTACTATGGTTTCAACCAATTTGCTGGTACTGAAGTTAGGTTTACTGGTTTATTATTGCCAGGATCACCTCTGGAACCTTTTTAAAAAATTGGTGTCATGTTAGCTATCTGCCAGTCATCTGGTACAGAGGCTGATTTAAGTGATAGGTTACATACCACAATAAGTAGTTCTGAAGGAACTCAATATGAAATTGCAGAACTCTTGAGTGAATACCATCTGGCCCTAGTGACTTATTACTGTTTAATTTATCGATTTTTTCCAAAACCTCCTCTACAGTTCATCAGATTAGTCATCTAAAAAAAATGGCTCAGGTATGGGAATCTCCCTCAAATTAAATCCTCTGCAGTGAAGGTCGATACAAAGAATTCATGTAGCTTCTCCATAATAGCCTAGTCTTCCTTAAGTGCTCCTTTAGCTTGCAGGGATTTCATTCTTGTAATTGTTCCTTTTAATTTCAGTTTAACTCGTCTCATTTTTGTGCAGTTTCCTTTCTGAAGTTTAAATGCTACTATAGTGGGTTTCTTTGTATTTCCCTCCTTCAAGGATGTTAAATTTAATTACATTATAGTTGCTGTTACTGAGTGGTTCAGCTATATTCACCTCTTGGATCAGATCCCGTGTGCCATTTAGGACTAAATCAACAATTGCCTCTCCACTTGTGGGTTCCAGGACCAGCTGCGCCGAGAAGCAGTCATTAATAATGTCTAGAAATTTTATCTCTGCATCCTGAGATGACATGTACTCAGTCAATATGGGGAAAGTTGAAATTCCACGTTATTATTGAGGTTTCTGTTTGTGTAGACTCTCTAATCCCCATTTCAGTCACCATCACCATCCCGGTCAGGTGGTCAGTGTATATTCCTACTGCTATACTCTTATTATTCAAGAATGGAATTGCTATCCATAGAGAGTCTATGGTGCAGTTTGATTCATTTAAGACTTTCACTATATTTGACTCCGTGCTTTCTTTCATGAATATACCATTCTCGCACAAGCATGACCTACTCTATCATTCCTACATATTTTGTACCAGGATGTTACCATGTCCCATTGATTTATCATCATTTCGCTAAGTTTCTGTGATGCCTGTTGTATCAATATAATCATTTAATACCAGGTACTCAAGTTCACCCATTTTAGTATTTAGACTTCTTGCATTTTTATAGAAGCACTTATAAAATTTGTCAATATAGTTGTCTGCCTTCGTGTAATGTAATCGAATGGGACTTTTTTTGTTTGTTTCTCTTTTGTTCCTACCTGTGCTTTATTAATTTATCCTCTCCTCTTTACTAGGATATAGAATATCCCCTTTAATAATTCCTTCTCCAAGGGATGTATCTTTCTGAACCATGTGCTACTTGGCACCTGCTGGCTTTTCCCCTAGCCCTTAGTTTAAAAACCTATAACCTTTTAAATGTTACATGCCAGCAATCTGGTTCCATTTTGATTTGGTGGAACCCAGTTCCTAGTAAATCTAAATCTCTAATCCAAACACCATTGTTTCATCCACAGATTGAGACCCGGCAGTTCTGCCTGTCTAACTGGCCCTGCCTGTCTAACTGGCCCTGCATGTGTAACTGGTAGCATTTCAAAGAATGTACCATGGAGGTTCTGGACTGCAATCTCTTACCTAAGAGCCTAAATTTGGCCTCCATGACTTCTCTCCTACCTGTCCCTGTGTCATTGGTACCTACATGTACCACAACCTCTGGCTTCTTACCCAGACTGTAAATCTATCTCGAGAGGTCCACAACCTTTGCACCTGGCAGGCAATTCACCGCGAGTCTCTCCTGGTCATCACAAACCCAACTATTATATTTCTAATAATTGAATCCTCCATTACTATTACCTGTTTCTTCCTAATAACTTGAGATATGTCTATGTGTATTAGTGTGTCTTATACTAGTATAGCTTATTCTCTTATGGGTTTGTCTACACACAAAACTGTACTGCTATTAACTATACTGGAATAAAGATAATGGAAATATAGGAGAGTAAGCTAAACTGGCATAGTCACGTTTATACTGGTACACCTGTGTCCGCACTAGGGATTATACCAATTGAATGCTCTTGGGGGAAAAAATCACATCTGTAACCAACATAGTTAAATTGGTATAAAACTGTGTGTAGACTAGGCCTACATTTACAGAAACAAACTATAGCAGTATAAGCACCCCTATACTGTTGTAACAGTCTCCACACTGGGAGGACTGTACAGGTTTAACTAAACTGGTATAGTTAAAGCAGTATAATTTTTCTGCAAAGACAAACCCGTAGGGACTCTGAGAAACTGCAAATAAGGAAAACTGTGATTTCCCTCAACACTCACTTTTGGGTATCTTTTGAACCCATTCAAAGTGCCACTTGCTGTGTAATAATTCAAAGACCCAGGATATCTATTAGAGAGAAGAAATACTCCTCCTGTAAGTTGCAACTCTGCAATAAACAAAGTTGACTCAGCTAAAGCACTATCTGCCAACTTAATTCCTTAAGGGTGATAGGAAGCTTTAACATATGCATCCAATTTGTCCAAGATTTAAAAAACAAACAAGAAAGCCCAGGGGAGAGAATACATGGGACTTGTTTGGCTAGGCCTGTGCTATAGCGTTTTCTTGAACAGTTGTGATTTAAAGTTAATGTTAAGCGTAATTTCTCTACCCTTTATATACACCCTCTGCATGTACAGTAGCAAGTTTTCTGTTGTGTACATCACAGTGTAAGAAGCAAACTTGCAAATTTGATGTCGTTGGAAAAGGAAAGACATATTGATCAACCAAGGACAGGCAAAATTTCCATGTATGGAGAGGTCCTCTGCACCCAGAGCTCGCCCTTCCTCACAATAAGGTGGTCAGCTAGTGAGGGGCAGCTGGCAGCCAGAGCCGCAGTACAAGGCATCTGATACTGGCCACTTTCAGAATTAGCATAGTGACCTGGAGTGCTTTGCTCTTTTGTCTTGAAGGAAGTGAGTGGGGAGACAAACCCTGATTCTGCAGTGGTCTCTATGGGCCCAATGTAGGCTCCCTGCAGCAAATCTCTCAGGCCTATCTCTGCCCTCTCATGGCCAACTGTTTCCTAGCAGTCCTTATTCAGACAAGAAAATCTCAACACAGATCAATAGCAAGAAGAATATCTCTATTAATCCTTCTATGCTCCTGACTTATTTTTCTTGCGTTTGCTGCATTTAATTGAACTGAATACTTATCTGCTTTCTCTTCATAATATTACCAAAAAAGTTTTAAATAATCTAAATTAGGGGTGATCTGGTGCAAACTAATAGTTCACTACTTGCAATTTGAATACAAGTCATCACTTAAAGGCCATCTGATCTTAAATCCCTAGTGGATATTTATCCAGATAACAGATCCATCCCCTAATTTGGCCAAGTTGTCAGTCTCTGCTCAAGGGCAGCCCAAGATAGTGGATTCTTTCCTTGAGGGGCATTGATGAGCCATTAACAGCTGTCTGGCTACTCCATTGTTGTACCTGAAAGGCGGGTTGTGTGTGTTCCCAACCTCACAACATATTTCAGTAACACACACATAAGCAAAACTTCATAACTTCCCATACAATGATAGCATATACAATTCAATAGGATATTAATGTTCACCAGATCAGAACTTTTAAAATGATACCTCACAAGGCAAACTTTGTACAAAAATGTATCCTAATTATATGACAGTGGTGAATATGGGCGTTCCCGGGTGCTACTCTGAGGTAGAGTGCCATAGTATTGTTGATTGGAACAGTTTTATGTGAACTTTCAACCCAGATTTCTGGCATCTCTATGACTAGATGATGAGATACTGTGCGTCAGAGGCTCATATCTGGCATTAATACTTACAAAAATAATGTGTGGAAAATAATTTTCCTGACAAGTTTCGAGCTGGAAGAATACAACTTTGACACTTATGCATTTTGCTCTCTCTTGATACAAATGAAGTGTAGTTGTTGTTTCAGCCAAATAAGTACAAAAAAGCTTGTGTTGGCCAGACAACAAATATAGAGAGGTGTTTCGCCAAAAAACAAAACAAAAACATAGGGGAAAAAAAAAGTTTCCATGCATAATTCTTCATGTTTTGTGTTAAAAATGTGTCACTACCACAGATTCTTCACTTCAGATACTCAAATGTAGTCTTATTAGTACTAATATTCCCTAGATATAATGGCTGATTAGTAAAAGCAACAAAGAATCCTGTGGCACCTTATAGACTAACAGACGTTCTGCAGCATGAGCTTACGTGGGTGAATACCCACTTCTTCAGATGCAATAGTTGCACTTGCACTTGCATCTGAAGAAGTGGGTATTCACCCACGTAAGCTCATGCTGCAGAACGTCTGTTAGTCTATAAGGTGCCACAGGATTCTTTGTTGCTTTTACAGATCCAGACTAACACGGCTACCCCTCTGATACTTGGCTGATTAGTGTTACCTTTGTAATGACTACTGAATCCTTGAATAAACGCAATATGGCCCACTTTGTTGCCCTATCCGAGGAGTAAGTGATCATATTTTAAGACTAAGGTTATGCTTAAATCATATAACAGAATAGCAAAGCTGTTGAAAGCAGGAATCAAATCAAGCTAATAACTCCATGGATGTTCCACCATTGGGAGCAAAATAGTGCCTGGAAGCTGAAACTATAGATCATGTAGGCAGTAAAAGGAATCTACCTGACAAAACACTCAGTATAGCTGAAGGAAAAATTCTTAAAATTGTGGTTTTCTTCCACTATTCACATATTTTGTAGTTGGACTGTAAGTTCTTCCCTTCAACTGTCATAGACTCATAGACTTTAAGGTCAGAAGGGACCATTATGATCATCTAGTCTGAGCTCCTGCACAATGCAGGCCATAGAATCTCACCCACCCACTCCTGTAACAAACCCGTAACCTATGTCTAAGTTATTGAAGTCCTCAAATTGTGGTTTGAAGCTGCAGAGAATCCTCCAGCAAGTGACCCGTGCCCCATGCTGCAGAGGAAGGCGAAAAACCTCTAAGGCCTCTGCCAATCTGCCCTGGAGGAAAATTCCTTCCCGACCCCAGATACGGCGATCAGTAAAACCCTGAGCATGTGGGCAAGACTCACTGGCCAGCACCCAGGAAAGAATTCTCTGTAGTAACTCAGATCCCAGCCCATCTAACATCCCATCACAGACCACTGGGCATACTTACCTGCTGATAATCAAAGATTGATTGCCAAATTAATTGCCAAAATTAGGCTATCCCATCGTGCCATCCCCTCCATAAACTTATCAAGCTTAGTCTTGAAGCCAGATATGTGTTTTGCCCCCACTACTCCCCTTGGAAGGCTGTTGCAGAACTTCACTCCTCTAATGGTTAGAAACGTTCATCTAATTTCAAGTCTAAACTTCCTAGCGTCCAGTTTATATCCATTTGTTCTTGTGTCCACATTGGTACTAAGCTTAAATAATTTCTCTGCCTCCCTAATATTTATCCCTCTGATATATTTATAAAGAGCAATCATATCCCCCGATAACCTTTTTTTGGTTAGGCTAAAGAAGCCAAGCTCTTTGAGTCTCCTTTCATAAGATAGGTTTTCTATTCCTCGGATCATCCTAGTAGCCCTTCTCTGTACCTGTTCCAGTTTGAATTCATCCTTCTTAAACATGGGAGATCAGAACTGCCCACAGTATTCCAGATGAGGTCTCACCAGTGCCTTGTATAACATACTAACACCTCCTTATCTTTGCTGGAAATACCTCGCCTGATGCATCCTAAAACCGCATTAGCTTTTTTAATGGCCATATCACATTGGTGGCTCATAGTCATCCTGTGATCCAACCAATACTCCGAGGTCCTTCTCCTCCTCTGTTACTTCCGGTCTATGCTTACTTACCATGTTGAGTGGCATTATAGTCATTACATTCTGAGTAATTTTTGATGGATAAAATCTGACAAAGACCATTTGACAAGGTTCGCAGCTAGCTGCATGAATGGTGTCTACACACTGTCCAGACTCTCGCCTCCTGGTCTGCAATATTCTCATAATTTCCCAAAGCTGATATGCCATTAGTCATAATGGGCTAAATTCTGTTCTCATGTGTAGAAGCCAGTGAGAAACACTGAAAGCTATTAATGTGCATTGAGGGCAGAATTTGAGCTAATATAGTCAATAAACTAGCAGGTGCAACCTAACTGAGAGATCAAGCAGTGTGTTATAGTAATCCATCTGGGAATCCTACTGAAGTCAAGGGGGGAGGTGTATGCATAGTGATAGCAATGATGGGAACAAGAGTGCTACTTGTATGGCAGAGACAAGGTGGGTGAGGTAATATATTTTATCTGTTGCTGGAAGAGGCAACTTTCGAGCTGGGGGGGGGGGATCCGTTAGCATGGGGTGGGCTTCCGCCCGCCCCCTCTCCCGGATAACCCAATAGTACACAGAACTATTCTTCAGGTCAGATAAGGGAGACAGTGAGGCAAGACGCAAGAGACGTGGGTAAGTGTATTTGCACACTAGAGCAGGAGGTGTAATTTCTTACCTAGGGTTTCAGATGTGATCATATGAGGGGCAACTAGCCCATCCTGCTGCTAGCACCGCCGCTGCTACACTTCTATTTTTAACCTGCTAGCTCAGTCAGAGCTACCACTTGTAAGTCTATCCAAGCTGGAAATTATACCTCCAGCTCTGTGTAGAGGTACCCTAAGAGGCATGTTTCCTCCGATGCCCCTACCTGTGCACTTGTCAATAGCCCCTTTGCTCGACCAATATACATTTTGAAATACAATTAATTTGCCGGGGAGGGGGGGGGTGGGCAGAGTTTGGATGCTGCTGCTCTGTATAGTTCCAACAGGAAATGTTCAACTGAGCAGATCAACCTTCACAACAGCTCTGACCACTTGGTTACGAGATGGAACAGCAAAAGGCCAGCCAACATGAGCTTTAGGATAGGTACAGCAGCAACCCCTTTCTCTCTGGCAGCCTGTACCTGGATATACCAGGCTCTTTGCAAGCTGTTTTTACTTTTTCCGTTTTCTCATGAGCTTTTGTGGCCAGAACTCCTTCATCTGAAAAAGCAGGATTCACACTCATTAGAGGGAACGATATCAGTGCATATTCCTGAAGCCCATGTGACATCCACTGTGGCATTTGCTGGTCCCTTCCTCGTTTATTTGTTATAAGAAAGAGTATGACTCAGCCAGAAAGGGGCAGTTCCCAACTCTAGGAGAGAGCACAGAGGCAGAAGTAAAATCTAAAGGAGGAGGCAAAAAGAAAACTATTACAGATTGTTCAGTGTAGTCCAACTGATAGAAAAACAGATGTCGGACAAAGCAAGCAATAGCTGACAAGCCAAAGTACTGTTAAATATTTTGTTTTTCTTTTAAGAAACTTTAAAACCATAATCAAATTGAACAAATTAATTTCTTTAACAAGTTGAGATATTGCAACCTACTCTTTTGATAGAAAGGAATTTCTTCTTTTAAATATTCCTCTTACAGGAAGTGATTTGAGAAGGCTCCAGTAAGATGTTCTGCAGATTTTAGGAATTTTAGAGCTGTGAGAGTCTCCTTCTGGATCATTCTAAAATGAAGGAAATGCTGATTTATTCCTATTCCTATTTCTGTTATCTAATGTATTGAACTTCTAGAACAAACTGCTGCTTACCTTCTGAGGCAAAATATTTTATCCCTTTGGCATGGCCAGTGCCTGGAATTATTCTGTTGAAAAATCTGCCTAGCAAATTTCTTTCAACCTAGTTCTGATCATATAGCAGAGTAGAAGAGTAGCTGCCAGGATATTAACTTTATCTTATCTCTCTGCAAGTCACAAGGAGTGTCAAGAGGTTATCCAGCCTCTTCATCACTGTTACCCCTTTGTAGAGGGCTCTCATGTGTCCATGTGTATGGCGTATTTTATCTCAAAAGGAGATAAATAGTCCCAGCTCAACAACCATTTAGCTAGATATCATTTAAAGCAGCATGAATTTGAGTTTACAGTTGATCACATGTGCAGTAGGACATGTGATGTAACAGTTATAAATTCTTTAATGGATGTCTCTGCTGCCACACAGCTTTTCCCTTTTTTCAGTTTAATTGTTTAGTCTTGAGATAAGAAGACTGAAGGGAGACCTGAGAACAGTCCTCAGATATGTTAAAGGCTGTCATTAAGAGGATGGTGATCAATTGTTCTTTATGTCCACTGAGGTAGGAGAAGAAGTAATTGGCTTAATCTGCAGCAAGGGATATTTAGGTTAAATATTAGGAAAAACATTCTAACTATAAGAATATTTAAGATTTTAAGAACAAGTTAGACAAACACCTCTTAGGGACCATCTAGGTAAACTTGATCTTGCCACAGCATGCAGGTCTGGACTAGGTGAACTCTCAAGGACACCTCCAGCCCTATATGTCTATTGTTTTCCCTAATGTGCTGGTCAGCCTGAATACACTCAATTCATACACTATCTGTCTCTTTCCTACTCTGCACACCACCTGGATCTTTTTTGTGGCTCTCCTCTGAACTCTCAGTTTGCTGGCTGCTCTGAAATATTGGGGGAAAAATTGTTTTGGGTTGGCCCAAAACAGAATATTTTCAATTTTTTCAGTGAACCAAAACCATAACTGTTTCATTGTTGAGGCTCTTTACCCTTTAAAAAAAATTTTTAGTCAATTTGTAAACAAAAAGCCACTTTGAACAGAATAATCAAAACATTTCATTCTGAACTTTTTTTTATTTGTTTTCAGATTTTTTTTTTGTAACGTATGTTTTTAACTGAAACAATTCAGTAAATTTGACATAAGTCTGCAAACATTTTTGGTCGACCCAATTTTTTTTTTAATGGTAAAAAATAGAGTTTCAGCAAAAAAAAATTCATCCAGCTCAAATGCAGACACCAGAACTGGACACACTATTCTAGTGAGACAAGGTGGGTGAAGTAATATACTGAAGAAGAGTTCTGTGGCTCTTGAAATCTTGTCTCTTTCATCAGCAGAAGTTGGTCCAATAAAAGATATTACCTCACCTACTGTGTCTGTCTCATATTCTGGGATTACAACAATGCCGCAGATAATAATCTAGTGGCTTTTTTAACAATGCTGTGTATGGGGACAAGATCACTTCTTTAAGGTGGAAAATTAAAATAACTTTTATTTTTCTTATTTGGATAGCAAAGTTATGAAGAACAACATACTCCAATGTCTCCAGTGTCATATTTTTATCTTTTCCAAACTTGGGTTTTCAGGGGACTTTCCTTGCTCAAAATTTAGCAAACGTTGTGAGCACTTTCACTTGTTGCGTTTTGAGGGATGATTTTTCAGTTCAGACCTAGGGCTTAGCTGTTCTCCAACACTTCCTTACTTCTGCTTGATATTCCTCCTTTAGCCCTTGTAGCCACAGCGTTTTATTGAGAGGTCGTGCTGAGATAGTTATCTCCGATGATTCTGTCCTTCTCTGCTTTCTAAGACCGAGTCTTCCATCCTATAGGTAAAACCTGCATTATTTGTTCCTAGATGTATTACCTTCCATAACTTCCACTGCCAGGGCTCCAGACTGAAGCTGCCTACCCACTGTGTAACAGAGCCTGGTGCTGGAAAGATTGCCTGCCTTCCTCCAGAGCTGGATTCTCTAGTGCAACAGGCTTTGGTGGCACAGGAAGTGGTGATTTCTGATTCACTGTGCTGAATCTAATTCAGAACATGAATTGTGCAATAAAAGCTCTGCAACTAGACAAAGGAAAATAAACATAACATATGAATGTGATGACCACCATCTTGGCTGACACAGTGGGGACCTCCAGAGTTAAAAGCCTGAGCTGCTACACTTTGAGCTAAAGCTGGGCTTTAATAGTCAGGTGGTCTACAAGTCAGGTGTGGGTGTGGAAGGGCTGCAACATACACTCACCAGAAGGTTACACAATATTTCCAGCTTCAAAAGTTGAAAAATCATGAGTCAGACCCCAAAAAATCATGAGTGTTTTTTTGGGGGTTTTTTGTTTTTTAAAAAAAGATCATCTTGTGTTTTTGGTTTCTCTTTTGATTTGTGAACTCCCTCCTGCCCAATCTCTGTGTCTGAGAGAGAGACAATTAGTGTTGCTAATTCCCTCCGATTTACTCAGTAAGGTGATTTTGGCCTCTGCCGTAGGAGCTCTCACTGGCTGCCTGATGGTATGGAGCTTCTGGATTCTCCTCAAAATTCAGCACTTTAATTCATTTAACCTGTGCCCTCACTAGCCACACATCTGCCTGTCCCTGAGCCCCGCAATTCATTATGCATCCCCTGCAGACTGCACAGCCATTCCTCCCCCACAATCCCCACATCTGTCTTTCCCACAACCCAGTTCTGCTTCTCCAGCAGTTATTGGGGTTTGTCACCCTCCTCTCCCAGGCCTGCACACAGGGAGCTACTGTGGGGTTCAGTTCTCTCCTTTCCCAGGCCTAAGGGGGAGGCAGAGTAGCTCCAGGGATTCTCCCCCGGCCTGCTCCTTTTTCTCTTGCTAGGCCTGGTGTTGCCAAGATAGACACAGGAGCAGAGGAAAGAGCAGCCCACAAACATTTTTCACAGGAGACTAGGGGGAGGAGTGAGCAGAACCACCTGAGCTGATGGACTTTTTCTGCTCCAGCTTCACCTCCTGTGAGACTGGTGTCATCTGCTCTCTCTCCCCATCCTTTATCCAAAAACTTCTCTATCCTGAGAGGAGGTGGAAAGAATTCTGCCTGCCCTCTGCAGCAGCCCTGATTGGTGGCTCTTCCTCAGGAGGTGCGGGAGTGGGGAAGAGCAGCCAATCAGAAGGGGGGTTCCCCCAAGAAGAATAAGAGGGATGGAACATCTCTCATTATAATGAGACTGGTTACAACTCAACCAAACTCATGTTAGTCAGGAAGAAATTGAAAGAGCTGCCAGCAGTGGTTACATAGACATTCTGCACATATAATAGTAATTTATTTATTTATTTGGCACATTCCCTTCTGACTAAAAACTAAAATATTTGGGATGCCGTATATCTTACTCTTAAATCTGTCTCTAGTAAGTTGCTGTGTGAGTTTGTCTCTGTGCTTACATCTTCTGAATGTGAATAGATATGCAAATGATGTTACGATAAAAGGCAGCATTTCCTGATATGTTTAAATGTCTTTTGCTATGTTTCATGTACCCAACATGCAGTACATATGGGAGTCAAATATATGCTGCCCATTATTGGGGAATGAATGTATCATTTACCCAACAGATTTTTTCAAACAATCAAAAGCCTAGAGCAGCATCCAAAAATATCAACATTATTGTGTGGCTCCTGCAGTCAACTGCAATGGCAGGCACAAAATGAGTGCTTGCACTGCACAACTTGACAACTGGATGGGTGAGGTGTGGACCACAGTATATTTGTCATTCAGAACATATCTCTTCTGATCCATTTTTTACCCACTCACTCTAGGGCAGGGGTAGTCAACAGGCAGACTGTGGGCCAAATCCAGACCACCAGATGATTTCGAACAGATCCCAAAAGCTTTATATTTACATATTATTATTATTATTTATTATCATTATATTTTTTTCTTTGGAGTCTTGACTATATCACGACCAAGAAATTTTGACTTTGACAAAAAATAATTGACTAACCCTACTCTAGGATATCCACCTTTACCCAGTTCCCAGGGCAAGGCATAACCCTCCTAATTTAGGCACCCACCCTTACCCAATTCCTAGGGCTCAAACCTTCTACAGGTTTGCAGGGTCTTTTTATCAGTGAAAGAGCCTTACACAGTAATATCCTAAACCTCTATTTATTAACAAGCACCAAAACAGAATGCACACACTAAGCATACAATGCTCCCCACTCCCAATAAGGCAAAGGAACTTTTCCTGATGGCCAGTCAGGTTCAAGTCATCTGGGACTCCAACTTTTGCATGATATGGTTGGCAGAGTGTTGAGATCTGGCAGCTCTGATCTTGGGTTGTGTCCTGGAGTTGGTTCCAAATAACTTCCTTTTGGAGCTCTGTTTATATAGTGAAACGTAAGTCCTGCTTAGCTATACCTTATCCCATCATTTTACTTAAGTATTACAAAATAATTCTTTGGCTAATTCTAACGTATTGCAAAACAATTATTTAACCAATCATACCCCACCACCTTTGTTGATTTAAATCTTGCAAAATTAGTTATGCAACATAAAGAAACAATCAAAGAACCAGGCAGAAACCATACAAATAAACAATAGAGAAGTAGGGACCATAAAGGCAAAACAATAAAGTAGAGATTTCACAAACACAACTGTTGATAAGTGATTCCTTGCCAGACAGAATACAATCAAACTAAGTTTTTTAAAAAAATCTTAAGATCCGTTTTTTTATCTAGTGGTGGTGGGTACTATTAGCACAGGAGCACCTTCTTAACAGCCTGATATCTATCTCATTGTTCTAATGCACTTTAGATGGAATGTGAGGATGTGATTTTCTGCTTCTTGGCTCGTGGCTGCTACTGTCCTAATGTGGCTGCAGAAAAAAGCCTCAGACGTACACTTTCAAAGTCTTTTCTCCTGCTTCTCAAAGTCCCATCTTACTCCTTTCTTCCTTCAGGGCTTCTTTGCCTACCTGGACTGCATGCCTATTCCCTTTTGTACATCCAGTCATAATAATTGTGTTTACATTTTTGCAGGTGTCTCTAGGCTTTTGGTCCTAAAGGCTTGCTTGATCCAAAGCCCACTGAAGTGAATAGAAAACTACCATTGACTTCAATGGACTTTAGAGCTATGCAATTAATATAGGCAGTGTGTGAATCACCCATTCAGGGAGGCTAGCCCCAGCCCCTCCCCTTCTGCCCGAGGTCACTCCCCACCCCCACCAGAGCCCCAAGCTCCCCACCGCAGACTCTAGTGCCCCCCAGCCCTGGAGCACCAGGCAGCCGGCGTGGTCCCCAGCACCTGCAGCCACAGAGCGCTGGGCAGCGTGAACACCAGCCCCAGCTGCCCTGAGTCCCAGACCACAGGCCAGCCTGTCCTAGACTCAACCCCAGCCTGGCCCCGGGGGGAAGAGCAGGAAGCAGGAGGGGGCCTCGGAATGGAGCATGGGCGGACCACACCTATATTTGGGATGCACATTTCTAGGCAGTTCAGGTCAGTACAGACCACTGTGGAATTACAAAGTCTTTCTTCTTGACTTATTTATACAGTGAGTTTAGTAATTTTCTTGTAGTAAGTGGATCATTGGTGAATCCTTAGTATTAATCAGTGTCTCTAATGATAAAAGACAACAGTATCTGGAGCCCTTTCCAGAAGGGCTGAGCTTGCTACATCAGTTTTTGTAAGCTATGCATGGAGTAGAGGTGGGGGTCGAGGTGTGCTGCAAAGGGAATGAATCCATCTACTCAGCAGCTGGGCTGCTGCACTGATTGCCACCTCAAATCTTGTGCTTTCTGGGGTTATCCTAAGACAACACAGTCTATGGAACGATGTATGTTTTACTCTGAGAAGCTCCAGAGCACGCGAGATTTGAAGAGAACAGCTGGTTCAGATGACTATACTAAACATGATGATCTGTCAGAGTACCAGCAATTGCGGCCCACTGAAGGCAAAATGGAGCTTGGAGCAGGGAATCTGGGGTAGAGGGAAAAAGGAGGAGTTGATGATGTGTGCGTGCGTGCATGAAGAGAGGGGGAGGGGGGATTTCATTGGCTTGAAAGAAGGCAGGTGATAGCATAAAGAAAGGCAGTTGAAGAGAAGTTGACAAAAATTTCAAATAAATTTGGATAAGCTTCCAAACTCTGGGGGACTGCAGTCAACTGAATTTAACCCTAACTCCAGGGCTACAGTAAAATATGAGGAGAAAATTAGACATCCTTTCATGTACTTGTGCCTGCTATATTATTATTTTTAAAACTGCTCATCAGTAGTACAGTTTGGGTCAAAACAAGCCTCAAATGAATAATCTTATTCCACCCTGTCAGAAATCTTCACTGACTGCAAGATCATGGTGACATCAAAGTAGTATGCAAATCAAGGGTGGAGCTCTTCCTCACACTAGTTGGGTGCTCTTACCCATCTGTAGTCCCCATTATTTTTAATGGGACTATTCACATGAGTAAGTGCTCACCAGTATGAATAA
Organism: Mauremys reevesii; assembly: GCF_016161935.1. Taxonomy (NCBI): domain Eukaryota; kingdom Metazoa; phylum Chordata; order Testudines; family Geoemydidae; genus Mauremys; species Mauremys reevesii. Next base: position 50,262,762 of record NC_052628.1, on the reverse strand, counting down.
GGGTTCCATAATTGGGCCCGCAAAGGATCACATGTTTTAAGAGAATGATCCATTGTAAGTGACCACACTTGTGCATGATGGATGGGCATTGAGTGTTCTGGAAAAACATTGTTGTGTCCAGGGTTACATTGAGCAAAGACATAAGGTTGTGATTTGTACAGCGTAAAGGATCTCTGACTCTTTGGAGTCATGGGAGATTAACTCTGTGCTGACCACTGATGACAAGTCTTTTGCCCTTTGCCTCCCTGAGCACACATGCTGGTTCCTTTCTTTATTCAAGGGAAAGTAATCTGCCCCACTCCTATACTTGGCATAGGCTATTTCCTGCAGGGTGCCAGCTCAGCTGTGCTGATTGGCTCCTTAATCCTCCCTCCTGCCTGCCCACTTCCTGACCACCAGTGTTGGAAGGAAAGTAGTGAGCCCACAAACTGCTCTACCTTTTGAATTGTTACCTGCTACAATGTAGCCTTGCACTCCATCCTTCATGCATTAGCTGGGTCACAGTCTGGCCCTTTGTAAGTAGATGAAATCAGTTTCAAACTTACTTACTAATGTTCATTTATCAATTATGTATTAGTAGTCTATTCATCAATGAAGCAAGGACTACATTAGAGGTACCTTCTCATTTCAAATTGCAGAGATTTATTATCAAGGATAAAACTAGTATAGTAAGCCTGGTACTAAATACCTGCAGTATAGTACAACACAGCTGTAGGAGAGTGATCATGTAGAACTAATTGTATCAAATAGCTAATGTTTACTACTGCATATATCATGTATCCCATTTTGTAAAAGCTAGAATGCAGAGTAATGGTTCTTTTTATTTATTAGTTTGTTTTATTTTTTTCAAATTCTATCAGAAAATGGACCCCGTCTACTTGTGGAAGCAGAACAAACTAAAGTCTTCTCGCACAGGGGTGGCAATATCACACTACCGTGTAAATTTTACCGTGACCATACATCAGCTGGCTCAGGAACCCACAAAATCCGTGTCAAGTGGACCAAACTCACCTCAGATTACCTCAAGGAAGTGGACGTCTTTGTCGCAATGGGACTCCACCAGAAGAGTTATGGAAACTACCAGGGCAGGGTGTTTCTGAAAAAAGGCAGTGAAAATGATGCTTCTCTTGTAATCACAGATATAACACTGGAGGATTATGGGAGATATAAATGTGAGGTGATTGAAGGATTAGAGGATGACATAGCAGTGGTGTCTCTGGATTTACAAGGTAGGTGGCATTTGCATTACAGATTTGTGGAGCATTAACAAGCACATCCTTTTCCAAGTAAATATGGAAGAACATAATGGTAACTGCAATGGCAATGTGGAAAAGAGATTTTATACTTATTCTATTTAGTAGTTGCATTTATTATTTTAATATATATTGTAATCAGTTTTTCAATATGAACTACTATCTACTCTAATGATATGTCTATGATCATTAGAAATCTACTCAGGAAGTGATGGTTGTGGTTATTATAAAATTTCAGTACAGATATTCAGATTGAATAATAGTCAATCAAAAAAGTGGATTGATCATATAGGGTCATATTCTGCCACCCATACTCACATTGATTAGTACCATTAAACGCTGATTTCTCTGGGACTATTGAGGAGTAAGGTATTACACATGAATGGGGGTGGCAGAATTGGTTTCCTAGCTATTACCGCCTTCTTTTGCATATAGGCTGCTCTAATAGCTAATGTACAGTGTATTCTGAAGTAGATTTTTCTCTTCAATCATTTATTAAGAAAAAAAGAGAGATTGTTTGTTCCTAGTCTGCAGAGTATCAAGCCGTGATTGTTTTACGATCTAATCTAAACATATGAACTCCACCCGCCCCCATCCGCTTACCCACCACTACTACATTTAAAGGTGTGTTCCTGTGTCAGTAAAAGCCAGGGCTTTATTTAAAAATTCAGAACTTCTCTGTGCTTTCCTAGGGCACCCTTTTTAGGAAAAAGCACAGGTCATACCGTATTTTTTGTAGTTCAATTCATTTTAACCCTCTTTCTTTGCATAGGCCCTTATGTCTTCTTTAAAGTATGATTTCTGGCCACATATGTTCATGCTAACATGAAATATAGAATTAATTCCAGAATTCCAAAATTTCAAACACTCAGGAGCTTTCAATGAATAAAATTTGAATGGGTCTTGCACAGAATTCTGTAAATTGTGCTTATCTTCAGATGGTAATTTTGCTGGAACAACACTGCATGGTATGTCAGCTACAACCATTTGGTTTCATACTTATTTTATTACGTTCTTTTGAGTTACTGAGCCATGCTTGCAATGTGGGATGGGCAGAGTACTTTGTGGACAGAAAAAACAGCTGTCAGGTTGCTAACACCACTATATCAAACCAAAACATAACATGAATGATAGAAGCATTATGAGAAGTGTCTGGAGTGCATTGTACTCTGGGAATCTTGGGCTACTAGACTGTGATAGCCATCAAAAATTAGACCAGCCTTGTTTATGTGAGGATGGAGCCAGTTTAGCCCCCAGCCCGTCCCCGTATCAGAAGAAGCAGGAGGTGACTAAGATCTGTGCTTGAAACTCCTTAAATTTAGCCCTATGACTTTACAGACAGCATTATGAATTACTACCATAGACACAGGGTAAAATAATATTTTATAAAGCTTTCTGCCATTCACTTAACCAAAAGGACATGAAGAGTGATTCAGTAGTTTCCTAAGAAATGCCAACATTGTCATTAAATATTGGTAAAGTTGAATATTTTTTCCCAGCTCAGTATTAAATACTGCTATAAAATACATTTGCAAGTGATCTGCAAAAGCATCTGCTACATGTAGTCAGTAGCTATTTCCTTCAGTGGGGCTCTCGCAAACAGTGAGTTTAACATACCAATAAAATAGAAAAATCTGTGAAATGGGCCTTAAGTTTTTCTGTGCTAAATAAATAAATAAATAAATAAAGGACAGCAAATTCTGATCTCATATATAATAGTAAGTCAATGGAATTGCCTCAGATTTTTCACTGGTGCAAATGAGCTCAGACTTGACCCTGTTTTTTCCAAGGTATTCAATATTGATTTGCATAGTGAATTGAAAAATTACATTCAAGAGTGCTGTGTCTGTTTTTGTGGATGCCTCCCTGCTGTCCATACATTCCACCAGGGGTGTGTCTGAGAGAAGACCCTTACAGATGCCAAGTTATCTCCTGACACTGTTTAGAAAAATATCTGACTTGTGCACCTGCAAATCAATGAAGGATGTGAATCCTTGACCTTCACAGTGGTCTATTGTATGCTTTGGTATTTATTTTATTTGCAAGTAAGACTATCTCTCTGTTTGTTGAAGCCAGATATGCTGAATGGCCTTGCCTTAGTTCTCCATGTTCATTTGTCAACTCCTGGTGCATTCCATTTGTCAATCAAGAAAAACCCCCATAGCTTCCATACCATTGTGAAAGGCAAAAGTATTCAACTTACATTTTTTCACCCCATCATTATTATTAGTCTCTATCTCTTCAATTTCACAGAAGAATGTAACTCTTTATTAAAGAAAATTAAACTTGTATACAGGTTAAGTCAACTAAAACTCATTTTTGAGTGGAGAGAAAAAATGAGTAGGAGGCAAAAGGCATTTGGCTTTATATTATCCTTTTGCCAGTGGCATCCATATACTCAGTCACATCTTTGTACAAGGAAATATTGTATTAGCTGCTCAGTGCAGCTGTTCTGATTATGACATGAATCACTGAAGTGATATATCAGATTCAGTTTATAATGTACTATTGATCAAAGAAAATGAAATCCTGACTGACTGATACCTAGGGTGAGATTCTGTGATGAGCTCTTAGAGGCTCACAGCCCATGGGGAAGAGGGGGCTATGGTAGTTTCAAAAGAGAGTTGTGCTCTCCCCTTCCCTTAGACAACCATGAGGGCCCTTCCATAGTACTGCTAGGGTGACCATACCTCCCTTATTTTAAGATTTATTGAAAGGTATTAAAACTGATACTAAGTACCATGTTGAACATTGAATTGACACTTATGATAATTGCATTGTATACTTGAGGGCAATAGAAATGTACACTTGAGAGAAAAATATATGATATGCTATGGGAAATGGTGTTTCCCTAGAACGTCCCTTTAAAATAAAGCATTATCCCTTATTTTCACATGGTTTCCCCCTATTTCCATCCAACAAAGGTGGTTACCTTAAATGCTGCCCAGAATCGTTGCCTGCTGACCCCCCAACATGCCCCAGTCAACCTCCACCTCATATCTAGGGTGACCAGACATCCCGATATTATCAGAACTGTCCTGATTTTAGGGGCTTTGTCATCCTGCCCATATCAAGTGTGCCCCCTGTGCCATAGCTAGCAAAAGGTCCTCAAAGGTCAGCTTTACAGCAGTGCCATCACTGGGGAGAATTCCACTCCAGTCCTTTTACCAAATGTAAAGGGGCCAGAGTGGGGGTAAGATCTCACCTCTAATTATCTGTCCTTAAAAAGTATTCTTCATCATACTACAAATTTGAAATCAGCTGGTGTAAATCAGTGTAACTCCTTTGAATTGAAAGTTGACTAGTTCCCTCATATTCAAACTGAAAAAGGTTCCAGCTCACTAACAACCACAGTAAGAGGCATGCATGAAGTGATCACTTAGATAAATGAATGGGAGTTCTTGTGTGAGTAATCATACCTGTACATAAAAATGCTTGTACATGTACACAGAGCTGTGGACTTTCTGAAGTAACTAGATCAATATTTTGATGTTTTCAATATTTAAAAAAAATAGTTATTGATCTTTTTGATCTACCAAACATAGCCGCTTTATAACCAAGATACACTTTCTGTTTGTTATGAAAATGACAGTAGTTTCTCTTAAGAAGATTAAGTTTGATTAAACACACTTACTTTTCAAGTGAGCATATATTTAATGTGTTGTAATCCTCATACTGTCCCTTTGCATTCCTCCATACTCATTTCTCAGCTGATCTGCATTTTTCACAGTGCAGGCTTTAATTGCAGTTGTTTGTATGTGTACAATGCAAAAGAGATCTCTTCACAGCAAATCAGTTTCTTGGGGGGAAATCAAAGGGTATCAGCCCATCCTTTGTTACTCTAACATTCAACAGCTGCTACAAATAGTAAAGTCAATCTCAGAGTCGGAAGGTTCCACATCAGTAGTGCAGTGACCTTCGATGCTAGCCCAAGGATGCTAATTGGCAGAGAGACAAAACATTTATTTCCAGGAATGCCCCTGGCAGTACAAAAAAGCTGATCACTTCAATGTTAGTTCACTGTACAAAACACTAAAGCTTTGACTAGGTGAAGGTGTATTTATCATGTCAGCGACCTTGTCCTCTACTTCAGTTCTGATTAGTGTTTTTGTTCCTGTAGACATATTGGACTCCTGGAAACATAATTAAATAAACTGTCCGTAGTAATTGGACAATATTTCAATCCTAGCTTTCAAATAGCAATGTAAATAAATTATTTTAATAATTGATATACATTTTTAAATAGCTTGCTGTACTATATATCATTCTATTTCATTTTAACAGGACAAAACTGAATACACCCAAGAATGGATGGATAGCATTTCAGTATCACTTAGAATGGTACTTAAGTCAATTGACTCCACTTTATTAAATGTTATTAATATTTTCTGCCTGCTCTCAGGAGCAATGTAGGTAGGTGGAGCACAGCGTCTGGAACTCTGGCTGACCTTGAGGAAGTCACTTCACAGTTTACCCATCTGTAAAATAGAGATAATGAGCCTTACTTCCTTTGTAAAGTACTTTGAAACCTACTGACAAATAGCACTGTATAAAAGCTAGGTATTATTACATTCCTTATAAGCAAAAACCAGATGGCTCTAAGCTTACATTTAAAGTTCTTTACTTCAGCTCCTCCCCTATATTTAGGGCCCTACCAAATTCACGGCCCATTTTTGTAAATTTCATGGTCACAGCATTTTAAAAATCTTGAATTTCATGGTTTCATATATTTAAATCTTAAATGTCATGGTGTTTGCACAAAGCATAAATATAAACATGTATTTAAAAAACAGCAAAATATAAACATGTAAAGCCCTTAAATCAGCATTTCTCAAACTGGGAGGTCCCAACCCAAGGGGGCGGGGGAGGTGGCAGGCTATTGTGTGTGTGTGTTGGGAGGGGGTGCGGGAGGTCCGTAGTATTGCCACCCTTGCCTCTGTGCTGCCTTCACATTTGGGTGGCCAGAGAGCAGTGCAGTGATCAGCAGCAGCGCAGAAGTAAGGTTGGCAATACACCAAACTCTCCGGCTGCCCAACTCTGAAGGCAACGCAGAAGTAAGGGTGGCAATATTGTGACCCCCCCACACACACACACACACAATACCCTTGTAGTCCCTTTTGGGTCAGGACCCCACTTTTAGAAACACTGTGTACTTTGGTATACATTTACCCTATAGTAAAAAGACACAAAAGACCAACTTTCATGGAGGAGACCAGATTTCTCGGTCTGTGATGTGTTTTTCACAGACGTGAATTTGGTAGGGCCCTACCTATGTTTTTATGTTGATGTAATAATGTCCAGTTGAACTCTTCACATTTTCATTACATACAGTACTCTGGCACCCTGGACTAACAGTAGTATTTTAATATTTTCCTCTTAATTTATAGCTAGCTGACAGTGGATCTGTAATTGAAATACATATTAGTCTGTATGTATACTTTTAAATTCACACAACCACAATAATATTAAAAATCCACTTCTGTGATGCTGCCTATAGTGAATCTTGTTTGCAGTGTAGCTGTAGCTGTGTTAGCTCCAGTATATTAGACACACAAGGTAGGTGAGGTAATCTTTTATTGGACCCAGTTGGTTCAATAAAAAGATATTACCTCACCCACTTTGTCTCTCTGTAGTGAATTTTGTTGGGTTTGCACAGAAAATCCCTTTTGTTGTTCCCTTTCTCTGGCCCATCCCTTTTTGTATTTTTAGACAACACCTATCTCATCATGGGAGCTACTGCAAAGAAATATATGCATTGTTATTATTGTTGCTTATTAGAGTTTCACTACTGTGTATGGATATATATAGTCAATGAGACAACTGCTTTTGGTCATCCATGCTCTACTACTGGGGGAATTCTGTGCCAATGTGCAGAATTCATGTCCCCCACAGATTTCTTTGCTTCCCCACAGAATAATTACTTTTTGACAGGAAAGCAAAGGGAAGCCGCAGGAGTAGTCATGCACCCATCCCCAACACCTCGGGTGCATCCTTTTGGGCATACAGAGCAGCCAGTAGAGAGGTAAATTACTGTGGGGGGAGGAGAGGGCTGGGGATGCACATGCTCAGACCCACTCTTTGTCTGCCCAACCCCTGTGCATCCAGAATCCCCATATCCAATCCCCACTGCTAAGCCTCAACCCCCACACCCAGAACCCCCACCCCTGCACAGAATCTCCCACACTTGAACTCCCACTCCATCAAGCTCCACCCCCCACATCTGGCTGGGGATGCCCCAGCCGGTGGATCCTATCCTGCACTGGGCTCAGCTACTAGTCCAGGCTGGGCAGAGAGTAAGGGAGGAGCACACTTCCCCAGCATGAAATGGCCAGGGCTGGGGCAGACCCTCCCCCAGAAACCTCCCCTGGCTGCAGGAAGCTCCTTCCCCCCACTTCCTGCCCCCATCACTCCTCAGCTGCAGAAGGAGGTGTCACTATATGGTGAGCTGCTCCCCCATCCACCCAACCCCCATGCATCTGGACCCCTCCATACCCAGACCCCCCTGCTGAGCCTCACCCCCCTGCACCCAAAACGCCCCACTGGGCCCCCCTGCTGAGCTCACCCCCCTGTACCCAGAACTCCCCACCAAGTTCCCCATACCCAAACCCCTACCATGCCAAGCTTCACCCCCTGCATCCAGATCCCCACACCTGCACCCAGATTACCCTGCTGCTGAACTCCACTGCCCTGCATCCAGACCCTCCTGCCAAGTCCCAGCACCCTGCAGCTGGACCCTCCACCCCTGCACCCAGACCACACCTCCACTGAGCCCCCATACTCAAACCCCAACCCTGTTGAGCCCCATCCCCCATGCACCTGAACCACCCTGACAAGCCATCCACACCTGAACCCCCATCCCATTAAGCCCCAGCCAGTTGCACCTGGACCCCCCCCTCGCTGAGCCCAACACCCAGACCTCTCCCCCCCCCCCGCCCCAGCTGAGCCCCAACTACCTTCACCTGGATCCCCCTGCAGAGTTCCATTGCCCCTGAACCTCTCCCACAGAGCCCCTGTGCATCCAGATCCTTCCCCTCCACACACACACACACTGACCCTCCTACTAAGCCGCCTGCCCCCAGATTGCCCCAGCCAGAAGCTTTTCACCTCACACCTGGTTCTCTTCCCCCTCCCCCCAGCCCCTCCACGCTTGGCTCTTGCCAGGCTGAGCCTGCCTGCCCACACCGGGTGTGCCTGGCGCAGAGGGGCAGGGCCTTGGGGTGTTTCTGGGGCAGGCCCAGCCCTTGCGCTGTGTCAGGGTCAGGTGCAGACTCACCGCTGGATCCACGTCCTGAGGCAGCAGAGAGAGGGCTACTGAGTGGTCTCCCACCTCCATGCAGCCAGTGGCCTGTGCTCCCCACTGCCATGCTGGAGCCTCCACATTTTTTATTAATTAATAACAAATAAAATTTGCAGCATTTTAAAATGTGCTCAGGGTTTTTATTTTTTTAGTGCAGAATTCCCGCAGGAGTAATGTTCAAGAAATATGATTTCATATTGGAACGGGGCAGAGAACTGCTGCTAGGATGATCAGGGGAAAGGGGAGTCCTATCTTATAAGAAGAGACTGGAAGAGCTTGGCTTGTTTAGTCTAGCAAAATTGAGGCTGAGAAGTGATATGATTACGCTATAAATACATCTGCAGGGTAGACACCGGGGAAGGTGAAGAGCTATTTAAGCTAATGGACAAAGCTGGCCCAAGAACAAATAGGCATTAAACTGCCCATGAACAAATTAGAAGAAGATTTTAATCATCAGAAGGATGAGGTCTGGAACAGCCTCCTAACGGGAGTTGTTGGTTAATTAGTTTTAAGCGAAAGCTGGACAAATGTATGATTGGGATTGTATGATGAAGTTTCTTCTCATGGTGGGAAGCAGGGCTTGCGAGCTTTGGGAGTCCCTTCTGCTTTATATGCTACATTCCTAAATCTCATGCTTCAGAACTTCAGCCAGTCACCTGTACGTAGGGTGACCAGATGTTCCAATTTTATAGAGACAGTCCCGATATTTGGGGCTTTTTCTTATATAGGTGCCTATTACCAAAAAGGTCCAGTTTTTGCACACTTTCTATCTGGTCACCCTACCTTCAGGAGTCAGGAAGGGATTCTCCCTCCATCTCTCCAGAGAATTTAGGGCCTTTTTTTGTCTCCTTCCTCTGAAGCATGAGGCATGTCCGTGGCTGGAGATGGGACACTGGATGGGGTGGCTCAGGGCACTGATGTGGTACCAAGCATTCTCTCTCTCAGGTATGTAGCTGGCTGGTTCTTGCTCACATGCTCCAGGTCTAAAACTGATCATCAGATGTCGGATTGAGAAGGAATTTTCCTCCAGGTCAGCTTGGCAGTAACCGTGGGATTTTTTAGCATTTTTCTGAAGCACGTGGGTGCAGATTTCTTGCTGAGATTATCTGGGTATATGTCACTTAATCAATTCCTTGACATTGCAAATGCCTCAGATACTGCTGCACTTCAATCCCTCCTATTCTCTGCCTGTGGCACATAATAGTTTAATCTCTTGCAGGCTGTAATGCTTTGGTCTAATTTTGGTTGCTGGGTTTAGTGTGCATGTACTGTGTGGTATTCAGGGGAGGCTCTAGGAATCCCGCCACCCCAAGCAGGGCGGCGCGCCGCGCTCTGGCGGTCGCCGGTCCCGCAGCTCCGGGGGACCTCTTGCAGACATGCCTGTGGCGGTTCCGCTGGTTCCGTGGCTCCGGTGGAGCATCCGCTGGCATGCCTGCGGGAGGTCCACCTGAGCCGCGGGACCAGCGAACCCTCCACAGTCATGCCTGCGGGAGGTCCACTGGTCCCGCGGCTCTGGTGGACCTCCCGCAGGCATGACTGCAGAAGGTCCGCCGGAGCCGGCTTCCGCCCTGCCGGCAAAATGCCGCCCCAAGCGCGCGCTTTGCGCGCTGGGGTCTGGAGCCGGCCCTGGTGGTATTGGTGGCCTGTGATATTCAGGAGGTCAGACTAGATGATCTGGTGGTCTCCTCTGGCCTTAAACTCTATGATTAACTGCTTTTGAAATAAATGGAATAGCATAGCTCAGTGGTTAACAAACTTGTTCCACCGCTTGTGAAGGAAACGCCCTTGGCGGGCCAGGACGGTTTGTGTACCTGCCACGTCTGCAGGTTCGGCCGATCACAGCTCCCAGTGGCTGTGGTTCACTGCTTCAGGACAATGGGAGCTGCTGGAAGTGGCAGCCAGTATGTCCCTCGGCCCGCGCCGCTTCCAGGAGCTCCCATTGGCCCGGAGCAGCAAACCGCGGCCACTGGAAGCCACAATCGGCCGAACCTATGGACGCAGCAGGTACACAAACCGGCCCGGCCCGCCAGGGGCTTTCCCTGCACAAGTGGCAGAACAAGTTTGGGAACCACTGGCATAGCTAAATCTCCATACATCACACTGGAAATGTATTCCGAAGAGCCTGGCTTTTAATACCCATTGAAATTGAAATATGATTTATATTATATATGCGATCTAGACTACTTCCAAAAGAAAAGTTTAGCATAGCTTCCAATGAATTCCCTTTCATGCAGTTCATAAAGCTTCTGCCTATTAACCAAACAAGTCCCACTTTGCATCTCCGCGGAGCTGTTATGCAAGTCAAATAAAGAATTCCATACATTTTGTTGCTGAGGTGAAAGGATCTGGCACACACTCTCCTACAAAACCTGCCAGGATTAGAGGAGAGTGGAGCCACTTGATGAACTGGCTACCCAATGATGGCTAGATCATCTGGGATCCTTGGAACAGTGTGGGAAAACCCAGTACCCCAAAAAGTATAGCAAACGGGGAGACGGAGATGGATTCTGAAGGAGAGAGAAGGAGTTTCTGTGTTCACTCTGAATTATAAAAACATGAAGTGGAAAATGCTGCTTAAGCCATCTAGTGTATCCCCCTGCCAGTGTAAGATTGCTCCCTGCAGTACAGTATATAGGGAGCTTTACTGTATCCTGTGTTGACTCTGGCTACAGGAAGCCTTGCTTTTCTGTTTAGACTAGAACTAAAGGAAGACTATTTCTTTACTCTGGCTATGGACAGCCTCTCCACACTCCCACCCCCATCTGGGCTAACAGAATTTTGTGTTGTCTACTTCTGTCTGTAAATACAGTGGTCACCCGGACAAGCTTGCTGAATGCATATAATGGTATCTCAGTAGATCCACTACACCTATTAACTGCTGTCATAATAGTCCTATTTAAGATTACCTCATCATGTAAGGCACAATTGTGATGGTTTTAAGGGTGACTAGTGTAAACTGCCCTTCTTTACACTAGGAGTATAACACAGAAGGCTAAAACTGGGTTTGTATTTAGAAATATTGTATTACATTAGAAGCACAAATATAAATGGCCATCCCATGTCTCAAACAGGCCTGTCCATTAAAGATGGGATTTTGCAAAAGTTTCTTAGAGGCCCAATTCCCATGAGCTTGATCAAAAATCCAATTCCTTAATACATGTATAAAGAAAGCATTTCTGAGCCAGAATAAAGAGTAAGAGTAATAGGCTTCCTTCTACTGGTATCTCGAGACCCCCCCCCCCCCCCGCCCCGATGGAAGGTGAGATTAAAGAAGGATGGAAGAATATAGCCACCAGTTGAGTGTTGTGGTCAGTGATCTTCAATGCACTGAGTTTAATAGGGGTTTGAATGTACATTGTGAATGTTCATGAGCCAAAGATCTGTCTGAATAGTACCGATATTCATATTATTGGGTGAATTTGATATTGCTCATCCCTAGCTAATTACAACCCCCCCCCCCGAGAATAAGTAAGTGATTTAGCACTTTCCTAAGCTCACCATAGGCAGAAGTATTGCAGGAAATACAGTTCTGTACTGTAGTGTCACAGATTAGTCGGTGAACTTGCATGCCATGTGAGGGACAGTACTTCTACACACAACAAGGGTGAATTTTATGGGGAGAAACTCAGCACTAAAGTCCAATCCTCGAAGTATTTAGGCACCTAACTCCCATTAAAATAAATGGGAATTAGATGCCGGGATACTTTTGAGGAACTGAGCCCAACTGTGTTCCTTTTCCCTTTTTCTTTTTCTAAATATTTATTTGACTAAGCTTGTAGTAAAAGCCAAAGCCTGTGTTTGTGCACTAGGATGTGATCATTCAAACAAACACAGGTGTGTTTATTGAAATGCGCATTACTTCAAATAGTTGTCATGCTAGTTCATGGACTCATTCTAATTTCCGTTACAATCACCAGTTCTCAGGACTCTGATTTAATAAGTACAGAATCATAGAACAAGTGTGATTGTGGGTCTGTCATTCAATTACAAATATCTTCAACAGTGACCTGAAATGGCCCTGATTCTTCTTGACGTTATTCTTCAGATATAGAGAGAAGAAAAGCTGTTCTTTGAGAGTTTATATTTAAGTGAATTGAATACTTATGAAAGGTGCTATATTGACAGTACTATAAACGGTGTTGTAGCTGTGTCGCTCCCAGGATATTAGAGAGAGAAGGTGGATGAGGTAATAGCTTTTACTACACCAACTTGTGTTGGTGAGAGAGAGTTTGTAAGCTTGTCTCTCTCTAGTATTGTAAATGTAGAAATCCAAGGATTTCTAACCTGCTTCACCAAAGTGAAGAGTTGACCACTGAGGTCAGTATAGGTACAGATATGGGGCCCTGACCTTCCACAAGTTATATCAATGTTCCTACAAATTGTCATGCTGAACTCCTAGAGGATTAAGGTAGACTGTTGCAAATAAGCTTCCCACAAAGAAAAATCCCTTGGTTGGGTGGTAGAAGCAACTGGCGGCATAGATAGTGTGGTCATCTCTTGGAGGAGTTACATTTGACATGGTGACATGGAAAAGAGAGTGGGGGAAGGGAAATCACAATGCAGTTTTTCTTAGTGAATCAGGGGCAAGGCTAAAGATGAGAATTATCATGACCTCTGCATTTGGTGGGGACATGCCAGTCTCTTACCAGCATCAGATTTACATGGTATTTAAAGTGCCTAAAGAGTTATCTATAGGCAGAAAAAGACAAATACACAAGGAACTGCCTTCCCTTTCCCCAAATCCTAAATTGAATTTATTACTGTTATGGAGAGATGTTATCTGTGGGCTAAGCATAGGACTATACGTCAGGAGTTTTTTATTCCATTTCCAGCTGTGGAAAAATTTAACCTTCAGGATGGTCTTTTGCACCGTCCAAAATGTATGTAATGAATTGTTGTATAGAGATTGGTGACAAGAACTGAAACTGAAGATGTTAAGTAACTAACTAGTGCACAAAAGCATAGTAAGAGTAGCTGCAGCAGTAGAGAGATTTGTAATAGAGGTCATCCCTATTAATTCAACATTAAAAGCTATAGGGAAAGAAGGCACAGCAGCAGTAGATAACAATTAAATACAGGGTAAAGCGGAGCTACACAAAGCATGGATCATGGGACAAATCCAGCCTAAACTGTCATGTAAATCATCCTTAGCCAGCCTCTCTCTGTAGCTGCAGAGGGAAGTCAGTTTAATCAATTGCAGGTTTTTATTGTAGATGAACTCCAACAAAAAGCAACTTCTAATCTGTTAAGGAAGATACATCCACAAGCTAATATTACAGTTGTGTGCATATTTATGTGTTAAAACATAGCCAAAATTATTAAATGAGAGTGGAAATATTAAGCCCCTAAATCCATAGTTAGCCACTTAAATAAAATTGTGTTTTACAGCAGCACACAATACCTAAAGGTCCTAAAATCACTTCAGCAATAGTCATGGGATGGTCTGAGTGCTCAGCCTCTCTGGAAATGAGGCTTTTTTTTATGCCTGTTTGTGGATTTATGTACCTGATTTGGACTGTTGACATTTATATGCAGACTAGATACAATCCTTGTTTTTGGTAAATTGGCAGTATTACCCTCAGTAGTTCAATCCTTGGGCATCCCTAGAGTAAAATAAATAACAAGACTAAGTGGAAAAAGAGATCCAGAATGAATTTAAACATGTAGAATATGTATACCTTATTATTTAAGGTATCATAGTTAATAACATGATATGTATTACCTTTATTTTCTTCGTTTATAGTTTAGAATAGCTAATAATTGAAGCTTCCTAAACAGAAGAGGCTTGCGAAGGAGAAGAAAATTAGCAACTAGAGTTCAAGAATAGGGAGAGAATAAAAAGAAAGGTCGATTTCTATTTAATCTTGGTGCCTTTTGGCTCTTCTCCTAATGCTTCATCTCATCCCCCACGTTCTCCCCACCCTACTCTACTCTGTTCTACAGCTGAGCAGAAAACTTCAGCTCTGGATCTTGTTTGGCTCAGGTATTTTGTTTCACCTGATAGCGCCTGGGCTAACTTTGTCTGCCAAATTCTGATCCGAGTTAGGTTTTGAAACCCTACCAAAATCTGGGATGCTTTTGCTTCAGTTCTAGCTCTGCTCTTTGCTGAATTTTATCAGAGCCAGCTGGGAAGGTCTCTTCTGAGCTGTTGTCTGCCGTATCTCTCCTGTGTCCAGCTGTGATTTTTTTGATTGAAGGGCACCATGTAAAAAAAAAAAAAAAAGTGCCATGGGAAAAGCTACAGGGTAGAGTGGGGTGAGTGAGTGTCATTAAATATTGCTGTTCAGACAGTTCTAAAACTTCCCTATGTTCCTCTGTCTCTTCTTAGATACTCCCTCTTTTTAAACAAAAGTTATCTGTGTTGTATGCCTCTTCAAAAGCTAAGACCTGATCTCAGATTGGTCCTCAGGTGTTGTGAGGAAACATCCCACAACCTTGTGTTCCCTGCACTTGGGCCAGCCACAATCTCTGCCCGCACTCCTCTGGCTGTGCCCTCTGGCTGTGCCCTCTGGACAGAGAGAAGGTGGCACCCCAAATCCTCCACACTGGCTAGCAGAACTGTCTGGCTGTGCAGGAGCACATGTGCTGCATCCCCTTCTAAGGTGTGGTAGCAGAGAGAGGGAAATGCCTCTCTGTGCTGCCTCCATTGAGAAGCTGTGGCTAAAAGCCATGCTACAGCCATCTAACAGGATTGGCTGACCATTCTTTTAAAAGTTCCCTTAAACTAAACCCACTAAATATAATCCCTTGATTTTCCTTGCTTACTTTGACATTTTCCTTCCTTCCCAGTCCCTTAACCACTGCTGCTGCCCTCCTCTGACCTACCTGCAGTTTGTCTGCATGTGGTTGGTAGTAAGGTACCCAGAACAAAATGCTGTCAGAATGTGCAAGGGTGAGGTCCTGGTGTCAGTACAAAGGCTGCAGCTGAGAGCAGGAGACAGAACTGGTCAGGTTCCAGGAGGAAAAAGTGTGAGGCTATCAGGCAGGTAAGCCTGCCATGTCAGGAGATAATCAGACATTGTTCTCCGACCAAACAGCTGACTTGCTGACAGAGAATTGCCCTAGAAATAAAACCACCAGTTGCGGTTGTATTATTTTGGCATCTCACATAGTTAATCTTAAATTTGTCCTTTTGATGCCAGTAAATGATGTTTCTCTTTGTTGTGTTTTTTATATAGTTAAACAGCTAATAGCCTTCTTTCTTCCCTTCTGATTTAGGTGTTGTATTCCCTTACTTTCCACGTCTGGGTCGCTACAACCTAAACTTCCATGAGGCTCAGCAAGCTTGTCTGGACCAAGATTCTGTTATCGCCTCCTTTGACCAATTGTATGAAGCATGGAGATCGGGGCTGGATTGGTGTAATGCAGGCTGGCTCAATGATGGATCAGTTCAGTACCCTATCACCAAGCCCAGAGAGCCCTGCGGAGGAAAGAACACAGTGCCTGGAGTCAGGAATTATGGGTTCTGGGATAAAGATAAAAGCAGATATGATGTTTTCTGTTTTACATCAAACTTCAATGGTAAGAGTTTTGAATCACTTCTACCTTTAACAAGGCCATTTCTGTGCTTCAGAAAAGAAACTAACTCCAAAGGTACTGAAAAGCAGTAAGAGATGTTTGATTTGTCAAAGTGCATGTTAGTTTTGGAAACTGTTATCATTGAATTTATGAGGAAATGAGTCTGGAGTGAAAAAAAGACAAATTTTGCCACGTCTTCATTTTTAAAAGCAATAGTTCAGAATGAATATTGGCAGCACATTCATGTGTCTCTGTTTTCATTCCTAGATATTTGTGCAGGTATGTTCCATATTGATACACTGCCTAGTTTATTTAAGTTAAAGCAATGGAGAAATCAGTGTTTCCTTTCATTGAGTTGCCCCCTTAAGTAAATAGTGAGGGTATATTACAAGTTAAAAACCTATCAAAAGGTAAAAACCCGCAAGGAACAATTGTGATTAGGAATTCACTGTTCCTATGTAACTTTAATGCCACTTTATACTCTCTAATAAAGTACCAGACAGTTCCATTTTGTATGATAACCATCGCCTAACAAGGGCGTACCATATTTGACAGAGTAACAAGACTTGTGGATAGGAGGAAAGCTGTAGAAATGGTGTATCTTGACTTTAGTAAGGTTTTTTATACTGTCTCGCATGACCTACTCATAAACAAACTAGGGAAATACAACCTAGATGGCGCGACTATAAGGTGGGCGCAGAACTGGTTGGAAAACAGTTCCCAGAGATTAGTTATCAGTGGTTCACAGTCAAGCTGGAAGGGCATAACAAGTAGGGTCCGACAGAGATTGGTTCTGGGTCTGGTTCTGTTCAATATCTTCATCCGTGATTTAGGTAATGGCATAGAGAGTACACTTATAACGTTTGTGGATGATACCAACTTGGGAGGGGTTGCAAGTGCTTTGGAGGATAGGATTAAAATTCAAAATGATCTGGACAAACTGGAGAGATGGTCTGGAGTAAATAGGCTAAAATGCAATAAAGATAAATGCAAAGTACTCCACTTAAGAAGGAACAATCAGTTGCATACATACAAAATGGGAAATGGCTGCCTAGGAAGGAAAACTGTAGAAAGGCATCTGAGGGTCATAGTGGATCACAAGCTAAATATGAGTCAACAGTATAATACTGTTGTAAAAAAAAGCAAACATCATTCTGGAATGTATTAGCAAGACATGAGAAGTAATTCTTCTGCTCTACTCTGCGTTGATTAAGCCTCAGCTGGAATATTGTGTCCATTTCTGGGCACCACATTTCAAGTAAGATGGACAAATTAGAGAAAGTCCAGAGAAGAGCAACAAAAATGATTAAAGGTCTAGAAAACATGAGCTATGAGGGAAGATTGAAAAAATTGGGGTTTGTTTAGTCTGGAAAAGAGAAGACTGAGGGGGGACATAACAGTTTTC
Source organism: Mauremys reevesii (assembly GCF_016161935.1). NCBI lineage: Eukaryota > Metazoa > Chordata > Testudines > Geoemydidae > Mauremys > Mauremys reevesii. Next base: position 50,245,289 of record NC_052628.1, on the reverse strand, counting down.
AAGTACAAAAAAAGTTGTTACAAGGAGGAGGGAGAAAACTTGTTCGCCTTAACCTTTGAGGATAGGACATGAAGAAATGGGCTTAAATTGTAGCAATGGCAGTTTAGGTTGGACATTAGGAAAAAAATTCCTAACTGTCAGGGTGGTTAAGCACAGGAATAAACTGCCTAGGGTGGTTGTGGAATTTCTGTCACTGGAGATTTTTAAGAGCAATTTTGTAGTGCCCATCAGGAATGGCCTAGATAATACATAATCCTGCCTTGAGTGCAGGGGACTGGACTAGAAGACTTCTCCAAGTCCCTTCCAGCTCTATGATTCTAAAGAGCAATCTTGTTAATTCCTGGCTTTTGTGACTAATAATTTAGGCTCTTTTGTCACACCTTTCTACACTGTCATTGCTCCCTTCCTATATAGCTTTGCAGGCTACCTGCTCTGATCTTGGGTTGCTCTAAACTGCAGTTTCATGACTGCAAGCCTTGGATTTGGAGCCGTCTAATCTTCGCTAGATGTTAGTATGGGTACAGCTGAATAGAAAGCTGTGGTCTCTGCTTGCTATAGCTGAAGGGTTAGTCTAAGAACTTTGTAGCATTGCTCAAAAAGATAGATACAACCAATAGCAAGGATCAGGGCCATCACAGACCACAAGCAAAGACAGCTTCCCTCCTTAGCATCTCCATAGCCAGCCTTCAGTGACCACGTTAGGGCCTCTTGCTTGTGAGTAATTTTTATCTGTCTTGGAAAGCAGATGTTTCTCTTTTAGCCCACCAGCATAGGATGAGTGCACTTCTTTACTTATTCACATATGGTACATCCACCATGAAATGTGTTTGTCTTAGAACACACAAGATTAATCACATTTCTTGCTTTAAGCACAGATACTTAATTCTGTGTTTGTGTCACTTTCTTAACCCCAAAAAGGTCTAATTTTTAAATGCATTATCTGCCCAAGTTAGTAAATCTTTGACAAAACTCAGTTCTCTCCTGAAGAGGATGTTAAATATGGACATTAAATCATGAAATGGAAATACCTTGGTACTGCTTTAAGTGCAAATCTGAATGTAACAACTTAAAATCTGGAGCTGCTAGGTCAGCTCCATGCTGGATTGAGTGAATCACATAACTCTAAAACTATAGAAACACTTCATAAAGCACTAAAGATTGCAGCTTTGTACCATATATTCCTCTCAGCTACTAAGGAAAGATGTTGCAGTAAAACTCTCTCATTCTCTTTAACACAACACAACACACTGTCATGACCTCTTATTGATGATCTTTATAGGACCTGACCATTGTTCAATCCATCTACACCCATTTCACTCTCAAAACATATTTTATTAGATTGTATAAATACAGGCTTGTGATTTGTAGTTATATAGGCAAAGGAAAACTCACACCTTATTCAAGTCCTAACAGGGCCACCCGGGGGCCGGGGGGGCGGAAAGTGGGGCAATTTGGCCCAGGCCCCGCAGGGGCCCCCACAAGAGTTTTTCAGGGCCGCTGGAGCGGGGTCCTTCACTTGCTCCAAGGGCCCCAGAAAACTCTTGTGGGGCCCAGGCCCTCAGAGCTTCTTCCACTCCGGGTCTTCGGCAGTGGGAGGGAAGGGGGGTCCTTCCGCCCCGGGGCAGAAGGTCCCCCCCTGCCAAATTACTGCCGAAGCAGGGCCCCCCACCCCCCGCCGCCAACCCCAGGCTTCCTGAATCCTAATAATGTCTGACAATGGTTTATGCTCATACTGCATTTGGCTGCTGAAAGCCCTCAGTTTTAAACTGTAATAGTCTTAGGACTAGCCCGATGGCTCGAACATTGGGGGGTGGAACTGCATCAGGAATGTTGGCTGACAAGTGACTGAGATTCAGCCCTAGAAAAAACATTGAATGCAGTCCGCTGGTTGGATCATCACTGTCCCCAGTGTGAACTGGGAACTCACAGGTTGCACAATGAGAACACTGATCCATCAACCCACATCATCCAGTTTAGTCCTCTGTTACTCTGCAGCACAATACTGTGCTTGGGTCTGGCTCCATTCATCTCATGTCAGGTTGGTGATATACTACTATATTCAACCAATTACATTGTAGCTGGGATGGTTCAACCCACACTAATACCATGGCTCCCCATGTTAAGCAACAGCACTCTTCCACACCTCCATTGTGAGGGTGCCACAGTCAGAAGAGGTGAGAAGCTCAGGGCAAACCCAAGCCTTCCACTATACACAGGCCCCTTCAACCACCCAAAAGCACACTTGGTGGCCAGGCACCCACTGTGGGCCCATTTGCCCTGTCCAAACATCTCTGTGACGTCGAAGTGCTGTGAAGAACGGGCTGCAGCTGATGTCAGAAACTGTCCCTTATAATTGACCTGACCATACGCATAGCCAGCTTTGATTTGCCACAGCACTAGTGAGCCCTTCCAGATGGATTATGAATGGGCCAGGGTTAGTGTGTCGGGGCAGCCATCACACCTTGGACCAATACGAGACCCCCCACATGTGGTAGTGGCCAAAGACACACAATGTCTCACATCACTGTCTGCCCTCTGGTGGTTTGAGCGTCTCTGCAGTTCACTCATGTGGCTGCTGCAAATTGGCTTGCCAAGCACTGTTAAATGAAGAATTATGATTTACAAAAGTTCATAGTGGAACATTTTATAAACTTACATTAAGAGCATTTTAAAGCTGTATGGTTAGCCCTCAATGGTCAAGAAATACCAAAGTTAAAGATCTGTAAAAGCAGCAAAGAATCCTGTGGCACCTTATAGACTAACAGACGTTTTGCAGCATGAGCTTTCGTGGGTGAATACCCACTTCGGCGGATGCAAAGTTAAAGATGTGCACAAAAACTTTACTTCTGCTCCTTTTTACATGTACAGCAGTCTTTAATTAGGTGCTCAGCTACTACAGGTCGTATATATGTATGTAACTAGGTTACATGATCGCATACAATATATAATTTTTCTGCCTCCCTAAATACATGTCTAGCAGATTACAATGTATTTTTCATTCTTGTATGTTTACAATTAATTTCTTTCTAATAAGAAAAACTATTGGAAATGAATATGCACAGGGGAGCAGCATTAAAATTGTACTTGTAATTGTGGCATTTTCTGATGTCTGTGTGTCCCTGCAACTTTAATTGGACCCAGACCCTATACTTTTTAACTACCTAGTTAAGTTAGTCAAACATGTGCACATTGTACCTTTTCTCAAATTTAGCAGTCTTGCAAGAAATGTGGAGCCTGCAGTGTGCATTCTGTAGTAAGTGGTTATTAGAGGCAAAATCAAAACTAATTTATATCAGAGAGAGTTATACCTCTTTCCACTTTCAACCTCCAGCTGTTCCAGATGTTAATAAACGTTCACAACGTGAAATATGTTTTCTTCTCTGTCCTTGTACTTAAAAACAGCTGAACTGTTTTTACTCAGACGCCCCAGTGAAAACATTACTTTTGAGCAGATACATCTTCGGGGTTGAATTTTTTTTCTTTCAGGGTATGTTTTAGAAAGTTATGAGCTACTGAAAATAAGGATTAGGATGGAAACTATTCTGCAACCTTAGCTAGAGTGGTCATTGTCAATCAGGGTTTCTCAAATTTCATTGCACTGCAACCACATTCTGACAACAAAAGTTACTACATGACACCAGGAGGTGAGACTAAAGTCTGAGCCTGCCCAAGCCCCAACACCCCAGGTGAGTGGAGGCCAAAGCCCTTCAGCCCCAGGCTGGTGGCCTGTAATCCTGAGCCTTGCCATGAAGGCCTGAAGCCCTCGGCTTCATACTTGGGAGGTGGGGGCTCAGGCTTTGGCTTCAGCTCCAGGCTCCAGCAAGTCTAAAGCCAGCCCCCATGACTCCATTATAATAGGGTCACGACCCACTTTGGAGTCCTGACCCAGTTTGAGAACTGCTGGATAGTAAAAGTCCTTTCTAGTCTAGGTACTATATTAGTTTGAGTGGGTGGAACGGGATGCTGGCCCATTGTGGTGGTTATAGGATAGGTTTAAGAGGTGGAGGGTTGGGTGAAACTCAACCCAGCAATCTCCCCTTACTCCTATTACAGTTCTTCTGGAAGTTCTCTGTGCAGTGTCTGCTGCTTCATACCTCGTCCTTTAGAACATTCAGTGATTTGACAGTCTGCATGTGAGGAGGAAAATGGTGATTTTTTAGTACTTTGAAAATCAGTTAAATTTGAACAGAATTTTATAAGACAAAGTAAATATAGACTAACAAGTTGCACCTGCCAAATTTCCAAGGCCTGATGCAAATAATCATGGTTTTAATGCTTCTCAAAAAAAAAGTCATACATATTCTTTATACTGGAAAGCAACCTGAGTAGAGGGTTAGTACTAGCTTCCTTTATAAAATATACATGATGTCTGAGTGGGGTTTGCTTTAAACATTCTGCTCATTAATATGCATTTTGTTACATGCTTTGCACACTGAACTGCACCCTATAATTGATTTTTTTAATCTGCTCTAACAGAGTAAAATCACAAATCTCTTGTTTTAACAAGGTACAAAATGCTCTTTTACAAAAAAAAAATCCCATTTAATTTATTCAGTGTAGCAGCAAACCAGTTATATCAGTGGTGGAGGCCACAAACATCAGATGTTAAGCCACCATCTTCCATGTAATGACAGAAATGCACAATGCATAAACCTTTTCTGGGTTATATTGTTGTATTGCTTGTTTTACCCGTCAAGGAAAATAGGACTCCAAGTAAAGAGTCGTTGTTCCTCTGAGTGAGAGACCAAAGAAAATGAAAAGATACAACAATAATATTAAAAATAAACTGGATTCAAAAAGGCAGTGAATCAATTAGCCTATGGTATGGAAGTTTGCTAATCATGAGCCTCGCTGCTGAAAGCTGGTGCAATGAGGACCTTTGAAGGAACGTCCCTTTTCTAAAGTGGCAGAATTAAGTTACTGTAGTTCCCCAACATAGGGCAAAATAGATGCCAAACCTAATAAGTAACTTTCCCATTTAATGAGTGAGGAAGCATTTCACTTCTGAGGCATTTAACAACGCTGAAGAACACTGGCTTTGATCAACAATTCACCGTGGATATTAAGACATTCTGAACTTGAGTCTGTTGAGCAGATGATGGGCTCTACACATTGTGCGAATGCCAGCAGCCTTCGGGATATATCCAAGAATATGTAAAACTCCCATCTTTTACTGTCATGTTGCCATCTGGCCCTGGAAAACAGTTTACTTTTCCACAAACACACAATGATGTGATTAGTTGGGTTGGGTCACAGTAAAGGCAGTATTGCCAACTCATGATTTTATCTTGACTAGCAGTTTTAGGGTGGTTTTTATAACCTGTCATATGCACTGTCTGAATGCCTCAAGGTGAAGGACGTAGTCTTGCCCTGCCATCCATGTATGGTCCTATAGTAGTGAAAGGGTCCTGTGGGAGCCGGGTTGCACTGGAGGGGGAATTCAGGGAAAAGCTGCTGCTAAGTACAGAGCCCTGCAGCAACGCTTGCTGCTCCTTTGGAATGTCTCCTCTGGTTCTGGATGCTGTGCGGGCAGCAGGAGGCACCGATCGATCAAGGTGACATACATAGGCAGAAGAGTACAGAGGAGTGAAAAAGTCAAAAGATAGACTAAAAACATGTTTTTAGTCTGTTTTTTTAAATCATATGATTTTGGGGCTGTAACATGATTTTTTATCTCTTCTGGTTAGCAGTACTGTGAGGGTTTTTTTTTTTTTTTTAATTCCTAGATCACTTATTACATGTCTGTGGTGCAGTGACAAAAACAATCTGGCTTTAGCCTTCAGTTATTCAGTTACTCCAGGCAAGAACCTTATACGCAGGTTTGCCAGCCCTGCAGAATTGACCTGGAGTCTCCAGGAATTAAATATTAGTCTTTAATTAAAGAGTATGTCACATGATGAAACCTCCAAGAATATGACCCATTAAAATTGACAACCTTTTTTCCACTGGTCTGTATATTCCCTTATGTCTTCCATTCCCTCCTCCCCACCAACTTTACTTATAGCAGAATCCTATTCATTTTAAACTGAAAGCAGTTGGAGCAAACAAAAGGTCTCTGGTTGCCATTGGAAAAGCATAACAAAGAAACATGCAAGATGTTACACTCAGGACTGTAAGGATCAATAACCAGGATTGCCAGTATGATGAGAAGGAATTCGACAGACAAGTGGTTTCACAACTACCACAAGGCAAAGTTTTCCCCGTTGCTCAGGATCTATTCAAGAGTCTCTATACCAATGAATGCCCCTGCACCCCCAAACACCTCTCTGAACCTGGAGTTTAAGTGGTACAGAAGGCCTTCTGTAGTACCTCTTTGTTAGTGTGCATTTCATGTCTATTGCACAGCAAACAAAACAAGGGGAGTGGAGGAAGAGGAAAATAAGGAATTAACAGACAAGTTCTCGGCTTTTTCACAAGTGCAAGGTGAAAGTTTCTACTACCACATCCTGATGAGTTACATATTAGAAAGAGCAAAATGTAGTTCTAGCCAAAAACGGTCAGGCATCACTTCACACTTACATCCTCTTGATATTTGGGGATGAGATTACACCAAATTGAAGTAGCTGTTCACATATTGTCTGTACACATTGTAAAGTTTAACAATGTTTTATTTACTGCCTGGAAATCCTCTTCTCGAGGGGGCCCAGCAGATGTGCACAGAGTTTATTGGTTATTTTTTAATTTAACAAAATATTCTGGATACAGATGAACATTTTATGCACAACATTTACTATTAGTGATGGCCTATTTAAGGAATGGGCATATTAAGAGTGCTGATATTACTGAGGCCATGGGTCAAATTCACAACCTTATTGCAAATCCATGGGAACTTACCTTTCCATTGACACATGGCTTGACCAGCTGCTAATAAACTCAGTGGGATTTGCAGCCCATCAGGCAAATCTGAAAGCTCATTCACTCTACAGCAAACTACCTTTGACTCCAACAGAGTATGAAGAGTTTGTCTCCAGTCATAGAAATCTTCTACGTTAGCAAATGTTATAAAATGGTTTCAACTGCATTGAAACATAAGAAAGCATGTGCTTTTCTAAATAGATATACACCTCTACCCCGATTTAACGCAACCCGATATAAAACGGGTTCATATACAACATGGTAAAGCTCTGACACTCTGCTCTGAGCAGCGTGTTAAGGGTGCCAGGCCAGGGCCAAGGGGTTGGATAAGGGGCAGAGGGTCTCAGGGGTGGTCAGGGGCTCCCTCTCCCCCAGGGTCTAGGAGGCAGGAGCTGTGGGGGGGGGTGGCAATTTTGGGGGCCCCGCAGTCCCAGAGTGGCCTGCGGGATTAGCTGGGAGCAGCCTGATCTGCCTCCCTCACCCTGGCCCCAGCCGTATCGCTCGGGGGAGTGGGCCTCGGGGAAGGGATCTCACCGACAGCAGCAGAAGTGGAGCAGCCCAGCCCCAGCCCGCTTCACTCTGCCAGCTCCGAGCCCTGGTGCTCTGCTTCCCACCACAGGTGAGTATGGGGGGGCGTCCTTTCCCCAACCTCCCCGCACTCACTGCGGCTGGGAGGTGGCGGAGTGGAGCAGGCTGGGGCCACATTGCTCCGCTTCCTCCCGCTGCCAGTGAGTGCCTGTCAGGGGGCGGGGGCTGTGGATAGGGGACAGGGAGCAGGGTGGTTGGGTAGGGGGTGGGGACCTGGGGGTGATTAGGGCTAGGGGTCTCTGGAGAGGGCAGTCAGGGAACAAGGAACGCCAAAGCAAGTTTGATATAATGCGGTCTCACCTATAAGGCGGTGAGATTTTTTTGTCTCCTGAGGACCGCGTTATATCGGGGTAGAGGTATATTAACCAATGTCACCATTACTCTTCTATTGAAATGCCATTTGGAAAGTTCTTAGCGATACCTCTCAGTGAATTACAACAGATCTGTGAAAACAAAAATGAAACAAAGGAAAAAAGTTCTGTTAGTGATTGAACAGGCCACAAAAGTTTTTGCTTTGTTGGGATTTGTGCTCCAATATAAACAAGTCCTGATATAAAAAGGTGCAAGCCTAAAAATTGAGCTATTCCCAATTTCTGTATATATTCCATCCAATCTGGCACTCCTTAATTCGGAAACAAATCCTTTTGGGTAGTTGGCACCAAAGGAACAGAGCCTTTCCTCTGAGAAAAGCATTTGAAAGGGGGCAGAGATGATTCTCACAAGGAGGGAAAAACAATAATAATCTGGCATACTCTTTAATAAGGAAACATAATATTTTCTTCTGGAATTAAAACAAGAGGGCCCCATACAAAAATTACCTCATTTCTTATATAAAGTGTCCACTGAAAATGCGTCAGTATGAAAGCCTGTCATGCTTATTTGGGAATTGTTAACCTATCAGCTGACTGCAGTTCCACCTAGCAGTTGCTTAATTGTCAGTCCAATAATGATAAATAACCCTGAAGATATTGAATAAAAGGAATACAATTAATTTAAGTGATACCTTTCATTGATGGACGAAATTAATGTTTATATTGTTGTTGCTTACAACTTAACAAAAGAGATTCCCCCCTTAGTTTTACTTGTGACATATATTTGTATTACCTTAGACAGAGACCGTTTTCCTCAGACCACTAGCCGTGTTATAGCATTCTATGGTGAGAACATACCCTGTGACGCCTAAAAAGAAACAGTAAATGTTTTTGACTGTTGTAGTAGACCAAGTCTTCCTTACAGGCTCAAGCTTTGCTTCTCAGAAGTTGTTGTAAGAAGGCTGAAATAGTGCACAAGACTTGAAATGGTGCTTCTACTTCATCAGGAACATTGTGTGCCATATCAAGGAATGGTTCTTTCTATAATGAATTAATAAAACTGCATCTGTTGGGCCAGGTCACCTTTACCTAAATACTATCACAGGTCAGATCTAAACATACCACTCTGTGACAAGAAAATGGAACATCATGATGGGTTTAATTTAATTTGCAATATAGATTGCAAAACCATCATAATGTAAGCACTGAACTAATTTTTCATCCTCGTGAATAAACTAGAGATGTATGAATCTTGTATAGTCTGAAATTTGCAAGCCTCTAGCTATTTTCTGGGACATCAGTAGAATTCTATGGGTTTGCTTGTATGAACCCAGTTGCAGGACTGGGGGCCTACTTTGAATTCCTGAACTTCCCCCCCCACGCGCACACACCTTTTCCTCCACATTTTCTCCCTGTGGTTTGCAGTAGGGACAAAAATGTATCTAGCACAGCACAGAACTTCCACTCTAATGCTAAGTTGGCATACACGGATAACCTATAGATTGAGTGGAGGGAGAAAAAGGGTTCAACAGAAAATGTCTGTCTTCCTCCCCTGCTCTGTTCCTTCAGACTCCCCCTAACCAGAATGTGAACTTAATGTATTTGAGTCTATTAAGTCCCAGTTTTGAAAGAATGAAGTGGGTTTGAAGCCAGTTCCCAGCACTAGAACAAACAGATTGTTGATATTCTTCATTTTTGTATGATTTTTATAGTCAAGACTATTTTTATAGAATTTCTTAATCATTTCATGTGGCTGACAACTTACCTTTTCTCTTTCCATTAGGCCGTTTTTACTACCTAATACACCCAACCAAGTTGACCTATGATGAAGCGGTGCAGGCCTGCCTTAAGGATGGATCCCAGATTGCTAAAGTAGGCCAGATATTTGCTGCCTGGAAACTTCTAGGATATGATCGCTGTGATGCCGGCTGGTTGGCTGATGGCAGTGTCCGCTATCCAATCTCGAGGCCAAGAAGACGCTGCAGTCCTGATGAAGCAGCAGTGCGCTTTGTAGGCTTCCCAGATAAAAAACACAAGCTATATGGTGTCTACTGTTTCAGGGTGTACAACTGAAAGTACCTAGAGCACAACAATTTTAAATTCATTAAGAACATGTGAAAGATTTCTTTTCAATACGAACTCATGCAAGTTACCAAAACTGTGATAAACCTTTTTTACTTACTGTAAAGAGTCATTTTCATAAGTCCAACCCTTTAATTTGATTTTGTTTTGTTAATTCAACAGATATTTTAAATTAATATAATTGAATGAAAGCTCTAGGTAAGGAAGCTTTGGAGCCAAACTCTTTAAGCCACACCATCCCAACGAAGTATATTTTTCATGAATGGGGCATGCAATAGCTTGACAATTGCTAGGACTAAATTAAGGAATGTAAGGCTACTCAAAGCAGAAGGTTTTACAAGCACAAATTTTACACATTTGTACCATTTTGAGATGCACTACAGAAAATTAGATCGGCAGTTTTGAAATACGGTAATTTTTTCTTAACGGGTTCAGTGAGGTTTTGCAAAATAAAAAAAACAAATATTTTCACAGGGGGACACTATATACAGTTTGATGAAAACAGCAACTCAAACAGTCCACAAAATAGGACTTGTTTTACCATTTAAAATCTTGCCTTCCAGAAAAATAAGCTCATACGTGAGCCAATGCATAGCAAAAAGCACAACTAGATCTCCTGAACATTTCAATTGTGTTTTTATTGTGTGTAAAACATTGATGAGTGGGTGAATAATTAACTAATGAGTGAACCCTATTTTCTTCTTAATTCAAACTGAAGATGCCTGAGAAGTGTTGTATTACCTTTGAGTAGCTTTACTGAGTTATTTTTAAACTCCAAAGGCCATTTGCTAAGCAGCATTTAGCATCTACTCAGGGCAGTTGTATAGATGAACTGCTGGACAGACAAATTGTAAAATTTAGCAGCTTGATTTTATGTTAGCCTTTGAAATGTTATTGTCTTTATAAAAAACAAATATTTCTGTTATTTACACATCATGAAAGATAAACATTTGGAAAAAACACATTAAAAATCAATACAGTCTCTACAATGAGAAAGAAAAATCTAGTCCCAACAAGAAAAGATAAAAAACAAAACAACCCCACCATATTTCCTGTTTGTATGCATACTTAAGCCCAATTTATATCCCAAAACAAATATTACTGTTTCTAAACCCATCAAATAAAAATAGTAAATGTGGTCAATTCTACCTGGTTCTATGATTGATCATTATTAAGATTAATGGAAAACTCTAGAAATTGTTAGCAATTTCACCACAATCTGCAGAGGTCTGCATGGGAGACATTTACCTTTGTCTTCCAGTATCACAGAAAGAAAGCACTATGCACAGTGCATGGAGTTTCCTAAGGGCACTAATTCTCATTAAATTAATACCCAATTCCCCTGAATCTGATATCTGAGGCCAAGGTTTTTGAGAGTGACTAGTGATTTTTGGATGCTTCAATTCTGAGTGCCCAACTTCAGACACCTGAGAGCAGCCTCGTTTTCAAAGAGTGGGTGCTCAACTCTTTCTGAAAATCAGACCTTAAGGGGGACCCAAAAATTGGGCCTCTCAAAATTACTAGTCACTGTTGAAAATCTTGACCTTTGTAAATCCATTAGACAACTTTGAAATTCCCATCCGTATTAGTATCGCTATTAAAAACAAAGCAAATGTAGAAGTCTGTTTTCCTACACCATGTTTGCTGACTATGAAGATTTCAGAGGACCAATATTTGTATTAAATGAAGTTTTACAGTTTCCATAGCTAAATGAAATATAGTATTATCCCAGTACGACACAGCTAGTATGCTTTCTTGAATGTTTTTGTGTAGATTTTTTTCCCCACACACATATGAGTAAATAAATCTATGATTCCTGAAATGATTTTGGTTCCATTTTAAATGCATGGCAGGATTGTAGTAGAAAGATATTGAATTGGTGAGCATCTTGCCATTCCCAACAAGTGCAGAAGGCAAAATTCCTTCCTGGTGAGACCTTTGTGAAATATGGATATTGGCTCATACTTTCCAGGTGAAACAATGTCGTTGAAAAGAAAACTATAATAATATTTACTTCCACAAGAGCCAGGGTTTCTGGCAACTCAAGCACAATGTATTCATAAGTGATTATAACATATGCACAATTAAAAGGCCAAATCATACCTCTCTATAGCCAAACGCTCTCAACTCCTTTCCCTTCAGAAGGAGGTCTCAGTTACTTTTGAAGAATCCCTTCCCCTCCCCCCCCCATACACACTTCCCCACCCCTCCGCACCACTATTTCTCTCTCCCTCGCCCTCTCTCTCTGCAAAGACTTTTCTGAAGGGTCTGAGGTACATCCAGGGGAAGGAGCTGGAGAATGGTTAGGCTGGGAAAGGTGTGGGCAGGACAGGGACAGGAGTAAGGCCAAAGGGATGCAGATAATCTCCCTTCCAACCAAGGGAAAGTAGACAATAGAAAACATGGCCTTATCTTTTCTGCACAGCCCCAATAGTCCTGAGGACAGCAAAAGCTAGAGGAAGTCACTCATAACTTGGTTCCAGTTCCCAAGCAAATTGTTAGTCCACTTGGAGTGATGTAAAGCCACAGAACCTTCATAGTCGTGACCCTGTCCTCCCGTGCGATCCTTCACATTTGTGGGATGTGCATGACTCTTTCATAGAGAGACAACTCACCAGACAGCTTTCTGCTGAAGTCATCTCAGCAGCCTCTTTTTCCAGAGCCCTTTGCCACAGGTTTCTTATTTTGGAGAAAGAATCTGGCCATGGATTCTAATTGCAGAAATATGAACATCCAAGTCTAGATCCTTAGGTCAGGCCAAGATGCATTTGGATCTACACCCAAGTGGGGCAAGTCAGCTTTATAACACCTTTGCACTTCCCTGATTCTGAAGCTAACCAGCCTCCACCATAACTATTTTAGTTTGTGCCCCACTACCCAAGCAGCCTTTGTGACAGCCAGAGTGCAGCAGCACATACATCCATAGCCAGGCTCTGTACATAAGGCGCCATGATGCAGCTGGTGGCTAAGCTGGTTCTATGCCAACCAGATATTCCCCCTACCACAAGGAAATAGCCAGGTGGACAGATCCTCAAGTTTTGCAGCACAAAGGAGTCATAGCACAGAGGAATTGGAACCCTGGCATGATAATGAGCTGTAATATGATCACTGTTGGCCAAATTCTACCGTTCATTTACACCTGTGAAACCCCACTGAATATAGTCATTGTCAGGAATCAAAACTCGGACCCACAGCATTGTGAAGGTCTGTGTGCGAAGTTTATTATATTATTTAAGGAAAGGCCTGATGGCTTTCTCAGAAGTATTCTAATTGAATAAGGCTAGTCTTAGCTCACGAGAGATATAATTGTATCTATTTATCATTATAACAGATAACGTTAATGGGATAGTTTGCTGGGAGCACAAATGTATGAAGCAGAAATTAACTACACTGTAAGCAGTTTTAAAGAGAAAAGCATCCAATTACGTGTGAAATGGGCATAAATGAATAGACAAAAATTATATTTAATTTTTACAGCTACAGATGTAGCTCCATTTCACTTTTATAATGTCAATGTTAGAAACCAGCCTTAACTTTTGAATATGTTTGCTAGGTACTTGGATCATATCTGAAGAGGATGCTTAACACCTGTTAAAAATCTGTGCTATTTTCTGTTCTTGAGGATATAAAACCTTCATCATAAGAATGAATAAAATGCGCTGTGTTATTATCTTGTATTTCATAATGTATCTGAATTTTAATGCCCATGAATGACAATTAAATCACATTCTTTTCAATATGATGATTTCTTTTTATTGGCTGGCCCTTCTTTTCTTTCCCAGAGAAGACAGTGAGAAAAATAAAAGGATTAAGAGCATGAAAGCACTTACTCTGGCAGAGTAAATAGAAAGTTGTCACAGGTATAGACATCGCCAAAAAAGAACTACTCTGTGGATATAAGTTATAACCAAAATAAGAAACAATGTGCCTTAAGCGGGCACAAAGAATTGTTACTTTAAAAATGCAACCAGGTAAAGATTTCCAAGGTCAGGAACCAAATCTGTATTAATTCAAAATACTGGGCCAGATACGCAGCTAAAGCTCCACTGTTTTCTATGGAAGAGTGCTGATATAGCCCAGCTGAGGCTTCAGCTCACACAGTTTTACAAGCAAAGACACTCTGCTTTGTTCAGAACTGTACTGGTGGTATTTGGATGACTAACCTAATTCATCTTTAAAAAAAGAAAGTTGTTTACCAAAAGAGAAGAGGGCAAATACCTAACATAACTACCATGCTATTTTAAGATCAACACTACATTATTTTCAAATGATTTATTTAAACCAGAGTCTTGATGAACCCATCTTAGACTTTATGGGCTGGGCAGTAGAGCCATGCCATCCACACTAGTCTATTTTCATTGACACTGACAGGTTCCATCAAATGACATCCCAAAAAACAACAAATGAGAACTTGTACCGATGTTTGGAAGCCTCTAGCAGTGAATCATTTATTTCTTTCCACCACCATCACCTCCACAAACCACCAGAGATAAAAGCTGCTGGATTTTCCTGACAGATTACAAGAAGCTCTGCTGATAGGGCAGTGGCTAGAATTGGAAACTCGATTACCTTAGTCAGTAATCTCAAATCGCTGGCATTAAAACTGATTAGGCTGCCATTTAATTTATCCACTCTATACTTTGAACACACAGAATACCAGTAATAAAGAGATTTATTGGCTATAACTAAAATTAAATTGTCCTGAAGAAAGTTTTATGCTCCTGGATCATACTCATGTGTCTTGCGCATTTGTTAGCATTTCCCCCCAGCAATACTTACTGAAGTCAAGCAAGCCCATAGCAGAGCAATTCAATTCAGATGATGGATTTTATTGTGTGGGAAGATGCCAGAGCTCAAATTTATTAGGGCCCTAACTCAGTCACAAACAGAGAAACAAATAGTCCCCCTTTTAACAGAACTGTATGAAACAGTCATCCATTCAAAAGGTAATGTTGAACTGACAAAACATAACTGGTATTAAAACCCTTTTTGTGTGTGCCACATATTATGATGTATCTCCTAACATCAGAATAATCTGAAAGGTTCCTTTTAAACCCTCATAATTCTGTTTCTAATGGTCTTTCACATCCTTACTTTGCACCTTAAGATAACCCTTGGTCTTTAATTTTTGGGAAAGGAAATCTCTCATAGTAATATTGGACACAGTATTTGTCTTATTGTGTATCGGTGCCCAGACCTCAACACCCGAACATTGAAGGAAGACAATCATCAGCATAGACCCCTCTTGAGTCTGGTATTTGTTTCCACCCTCTTTGGTCTGAGTGAGTCTGTAAATCTTCAGGGTAAGGTACAAGGCTCATCTATTTCCTCAAGCTTTGGCATGGAAGTGGGTGTTTGTATAGCTTAATTGTTCATTGGAAGTTTAGTTATGGTGACACTGGCCCATGAATTATTGTATTGTTTTTATTTTTGTCATGTGCTCAACGACTATATGATGGGTCCATTTAATAAATCTAACAAAACCATAGCTAGCAACTTATCAAATAAAGTGTTCTTTTGTTATTCTTCAGGTAATCCTTACAGCAAGAGACTAATTCATACACAATTGTGTATGATATATCACTTGTGGTGATATATCTTCAAAAATTATAGTGACAATGTTAAAATATGAAAACCAACAGAATCATGGCAGGTGACCACATTAATCTTCCTAATTTCCGGAACAGTTGTGAACAGGCCCATGTGTGGTGTGTGTGTGGTGTTGGTGGGTTTCTGGGGTGTTGTTGCAGTTCTTCAGCAGTTCTTCAGTTCACCACAGCTGTCCCCATGCCAGTTTTGCATAGAATAGCGTGAATGAGATATTTGGGGGATGAGGAGATGATGGATGGGATGAGTGGCTGTATGGAAAATGGTTATGGAAATGGTAGCCACAAATGGTAGGTAGGTGCCCACAACTTCTAACCCCTACACCATTACAGAGGGCAAGTTGCCCTGCCCCTGCATTACAGAGCCAAGAATTTCCCCAACCATCTTCTGCTTAAACCCCCAGTAAACCCACTTACAACACCTTTGTGTCAGGAATGGGTTAGGAGGGTGAATTTGTACCAGTGAAACTCTGTAAAAGATTAGCGTTCTCATATACATATCAACATTCCCATCATGTTCACCCAACTTATCATGCAGTGACCTGCCTATCTGAATCACTGAGGCAAAATATATCCAAACTGTTCCTTCTACCAACTGAGCCAATAGACCTATTCTTTAACTCTTCTCACATTTTTTTATTTTGCTCTTGAAATCTCACTGTCATCAGTGCATTGTGATCCCCATGCAGCCACACATTGATACACATACCCCAGAGTTTCATAATAAATAATGTAATCAAAGCTCAAGCAATCAAAGGTTTGGCACACTGGTGCATGCAGTAGGTGTCTGATCTATCTCCCACTAAAGTCAAAGAAAAGGCTACCATAGCATTCAATAAAATATGTATTAGGCCATGTTTGTGCGCGCACACACACACACACACACACACACACACACACGACTGAAAGGGACCTCAAGAGGTCTTCTAGGCCAGCTCCTAGCACTCATGGCCAGACTAAGTATTATCTACACCATCCCTGACATATTTGTCTAACCTACTCTTAAAAATCTCCAGTGATGGAGATTACACAACCTCCCTAGATAATTTGTTCCAATGCTTAACTACCCTGACAGGTAGGAAGCTTTTACTAATATCCAACCTAAACCACACTGGCTGCAATTTAAGTCCATTTCTTAAATACACACACAGTGCTTTGCATATAAAACTTTTGGAAGTTTTGTTCTCAGTTCTAGGGGGTTTGGGTGCAATTTTTCAAAAGTGTTCTGCAGTTTTTGGGTGTCCAGTCTAAGCCCCCTTTATACCAGATAGAAGACTAGAGTGACATAAAGGGAGTTTAAACACCCCTGATCCAGTCAGGAGAGATTCCCCTTGCACAGACCCTGGAAGACAACCATAAAGCCACTTTCCAAGAACACCTTGCAAAACCTGGGGTTTTTTTTGTTTTTGAGGGGGAAGGGTAGGGGACAGAGGCGCATATCAGGCATGGGGCTGAGGGCAGGAGGGACATGTAATGGTGGGACCACAGCACGCAGCAGCACGGAGCTTCCAGGCTATGCTGTGGCCCATAATCAGCTGGGGAAAATGCCGTATCTTAGACAAGGATCCCAGGGCTACCTAAATTACACTGTGGGCTGAGGAAAAGCCCAGGATTGGGAAGGCTGCAATGTGTCTTCTCCCCTCCCCTCCCCCATCTCTTAGGGGTGCAGTGCAGAATCTCATCCTGTTTTTCAAAAGTCCAGAGCACATGAAGCTCCAATTTATCTCAGTATCAAGCAGCTCTGAAAATCAGGCCCTAGGGACTTTGGTTTAGAGTGACTCCATTTCTGAGTGCCCAACCTGAGATACCTTAAGTTATCTGATATTGCAGACCTATAGATGAAAGCACCCAAAAGTAGAGGCTGCTTTTGAAAATGTTGTCGTCAGAGATATCTCAAGTTGGGCACCAAAAACTTGAGGGCCCCAAACTCAGTGGACACTTTTGAACATTTTGGCCCTGGTGCTCAGAGATGGGCTCCCAAAACTAGAGCCCCTTTTGGAAAATTTGGCTGAGAGTGATTTACCCCAAACCACTCAGCAAGTCAGTCCCAGAGATGAGATTATAATCCAGGCCTTCACCCTGCCACTCCTGTGCTCTAACTAGGCTGCAATTGTAATAGTACTGTTCTCATCTGGTTCTTTCATCTCAGTGTAGCATGTGGGTACATTAGTTTGGGTTTCCAGCCTTCGGTCTTTGAAAAATGTCAGGTCATTACATAAAACTAAAATTATATCCATTTAGTTATCCATGCTACATGAGCTTATTAGCATGCACTGATTGTTGTTTATCTGGGAAGCTGATAAAATAAAAATGTTTGCGCTGTTACTGACTGCATTCCAGTATAACCAAGCTGCGCTGTACTGTTCTGCCTCAAGGGAGGCTGCTGGGTCTGTAGATTGGAAAAAACATACTAAGCACAAAACTAATTTGCAGTCTATTTTGTAACCCTTGTTTTCTTTCCTCTGACCCTTGTCATGTTTCATACAAATTCACCTTTATTACACTGGAAAGTGAAATTACGACTTTTCTAATCCACAAAGAATGTTTCCTACTGGGAAGCACAGAGCCATAAAAAGGTATCCCTTGCTGTAGCCTGTCCACATTTTTAATTATAATAAAGATCTTAAATGGGGTACTTGTAAGGCTGTGCCATGAAAAATACTTACATTTGCCAGAAAAGTTGAAACAACGTTATTTTAATGATAGAACAGATAAATAATCCTATTCTAAGCAAAAGAAAATGCTTTGCACCAGTGCCATGAACAAGATTATATTAAGCTATTTTATAAGACTGAGAATCATATTTACTGCATTCAGAGGCTTATTTTTCAATGCATCTTTCAGGACTGAATGGTTTTCATAGTGAGCCCAAGTTGGATGGACCTGATAATTTGTCAATCAATACTGTGATTGATGCCTCAGAAAATCTTATACTAGGTAGTAGTAAGTGGCAGTAGTAATAATAGTAGTTAGCTGTACAGCGCCCCCCCCCATTCAGTTACAAATATTTTTGGAGTAAGTTTAATATTTCCTAATTAAACTTCATACAGACCAGCATATCTTTTATTCTCCTGAATGGCTAGCATATAGAATATCAGGGACTTCATAATGCAAAAAAATTATACTGATGCTACAGATTTTTGAATATTTTCAGGTGATTTTATTTGTTTGTTTATAAAATGCTGTTAGTACCTGTGACAGGTTGGATCACAGAAACCCCCTTGGGGCTGCCAACTGATGTGCCAAGACTACTTCTGCCCCTGCTTTCCCTGCCAGCTCGGGACCCCAGCACCTTGCCTGGTTGTGCCAGACATGCTTGCCGGCTACAAACACAGACTCAGGTCTGAACCACATCCTGCAGGCTTTACTGAAAGCAGCTTAAGAAGGGTTCCTGTCTCTGACACTCAGATGCCCAACTCCAGTGGGGTCCAAAGCCCAAATAAATCTGTTTTACCCTGTATAAAGCTTATGCAGGGTAAATTCATAAATTGTTTGCCCTCTATAGTGCTGATAGCGAGATATGCATGGCTGGTCACCCCCTCCAGGTATGAATACATACTCTGGGTTAAATCATAAATTAAAAAGTGATTTTATTAAATACAGAAAGTAGGATTTAAGTGGTTCCAAGTAGTAACAGACAGAACAAAGTGAATTACCGAGCAAAATAAAACATGCAAGTCTATGCCTAATACAGTAAGAAAACTGAATACAGATAAAACCTCACCCTCAGAGGTATTCCAGTAAGCTTCCTTTTACACACTAGTCTCCTTCTAGTCTGGGTCCAGCAATCACTCACAGCCCTGTAGTTACTGTCCTTTGTTCAGGTTTCTTTCAGGTATCCTTTGGGGGTGGAGAGGCTCTCTCTTGAGCCAGCTGAAGACAAAATGGAGAGGTCTCCCAGGGGTTTAAATAGACTCTTGTGGGCGGACACCCTTCCTTCCCCCTGTGTAGAATCCCAGCTACAAGATGGAGTTTCAGAGTCACATGGGTAAGTCACATGTCCATGCATGACTCAGAATTTACAGGTAGCAGCCTTGGTTCACATGCTACCTTGAACATCCTCAAGACTTTTTATGTGAATTGGAGCCTTCCAAGATCCATTGTCCATTAAGTGTTTCTTGATTGGGCACTTAAATGCCTTACTAAGGCTACTGAAAACCAAACCAGTATACAGCCAACATTCATAACTTCGAATACAAAAAGATACATGCATACAAAGAGGATGAATAGATTCAGTAGATTATAACCTTTACAGAGATGTTACATGGCATATGTAGCAGAAAACATATTCCAGTTATGTCATATATACATTCATAAGCATATTTCCATAAAGCCTTATGGGGCTCAACGTCACAGTACCCATAGGCAAAAATTATATTATATATAAAAATCATATGCACAATGTCAAAACAAATAAAAATGCCTTATCTCAGAAACTAGTTCTCTGCATCCTTTCAGATGAAGGTGTAACCATAAGGATAGATGCTGCGTTGTGACCTGAAGGGTCAATACATTCAGGCTTTGTTGTACCAGCATGGAAAGAAAATTCAAGAGCTGAAGCCTTTCCACTGAAAGCCACAAAGAAAGATCTCTAAAACAGTCAGGACCCAAGCCATATAAGGTTTTGTGGGTTAAAAATAAATCATCTTCAATTCCATCCAGAAACGTACTGGAAGTCAACACAGTCTATGATATAGAAGTAATAGGATTCTTGCAGAGAGACTCCTAAGGCTGGTATACACTTAGAGATTAGATCAACCTAGCTATGTCTCTTAGGGCTGTGTAAAATCTCATGTCCTGAGCACCATAGTTAGTTTGACTTAATCCCCAGTGTAGACACAGCTGAGTAGATGGATGGATTTTTCTGTTGACCTAACTACTGCCTCTCAGAAAGGTGGATTATCTACATCAAGAGAAAAAACCCTCTGCCACCATAGGAAGTATCTACACTACGGTGTGATGGCAGCAGAGCTGCATCGCCATAGCTGTGTCATTGTAGTGGCTGTAGTGTAGACATGCCCTAAGGAAGAGAGCAGTCCTATTCTGCACTAGCTGAAGTTTCTGAGGCTTAACTCCAGGACATGGATCACAACTGAAGATCCTGAATGGGAAGAGATGCCTATGTGTGGCCCTTCAGTCAGATGCCAGTCTTCTCTCTCCCCATTTTTTCACTCCTGGCTAGCTTAGGTGGCTCCCTGCTCAGCCTGCTGGCTTCTGAGGATTCCTTTCTTAAACACCTAAGTCTCCCCATGCATTGTATGAGGAGCCTGGGCACCTAGGTCAGGGCCCAAGGATTCCATTGGACAGCAGGATGCCTGCGGGTTAGTCGTTGCAATGCTACCTTTGAGGATCTGGGCCACAGTGCTTAAGAAGAGTGATACATTAAACTCTGTGATTCCATACATGCCTTCAGAGCAGATGTGTGGTTCCCTACCAGCACCTCAGAGACTTCTAGACAGGAATGACTGGAACCAGTCAGATACAATCCCATCTCCTTTTGTTCAGTGTCTCATACTAAAGGATGTTGAAATCTGCTAGGTTTAGCTTAGACAACTTTGCCAGTTCCTGCCAGTCACTAGTTGGATCATCAGTCACTAAACTACACTGAAAAGGGACAAGGAAAAAATAAATGAAAAAATTAGGCAGTTTAAAAAATGCTTCTCCAAAAGCGCTGAATAACCTTCCCTAACAGAGGAAGGTTAGATACTAGGCAACACATGTAGAGATCATCAATATCAAAAGCTAGCTTTCTGAGCACAAGTTTGACATTCACCCATTTAAAAGATGCTGGCACCTTTCCCAGATAGCAGCACCGATATTCTCTTCTAACAATGAATCCAAACACCCCAATGCTAGATTTTGCCTGCCAAGAAAAGTAAAGGTCCAACTTAGAGGTCATAGGAGAAGGTCACTATTTTCAGTTAGAAGATCAGGATTTAGGATGGGCAAATTGTGACAGACAAGATAAGAAATGACCTGAAAAGTCACCACACAAACCAGTTTTGGAATCGTTTCTTTAGCTTGTTCTACTTCTTTAAACAGGGCCCAGCTATCAGGCTATTTAAATCCACTGCTTGCAAATCCACCCTAAATTAATATGACAACAGAGATGAGACAATAAAGATTGTAAAAATTGAAAGAGTATTGAACACATTGGCAAAATAAAGTAATAGGAATGATGTGTAAGTTACTTAGAAATACGAGTAAATTGATTAGAAAAATGTACAGAAGGAAAGAAAAGAGGAAGGAAAGTCAAGGAAAATGAAAGGATATTTCATCTTTATTTGAGACCACTGTATTGTCATGTACTGTAAAGTACACCCTCAGATAGAGCATTCTCTAATCACCACCCCCTTTTGAGAACTCGCAGGTCTAGCAGACCCCTGCTCCTTTGGACTCTTTTGGTTTTAAGGTAATGACTATTTGGACTATAGGGGCCATGCCCCAAACTGAAGGGATCTATAGATATGGAGTAGCCCAGGGAAGCAATTTAGGTTATGTCTATACTTGCACTTTTGTCAGTAGAACGTATGTTGCTCAGGGATGTGAAAAAACGCCCCGAGTGACATAAGTTACACTGACAGAAGCACTGATATGGACAGCGCTATTTCAGCAGGAGATGCTATCCCATCAACATAGCTACTGCGGCTTGCAGGAGGCGGTTTAATTATGTTGATGGGAGAGCATAGAGTGGCTACAGGAGCGATCTTACAGTGGGACACCTACAACAGTACAGCTGTGCCTCTGTAAGGTTACTAGTGTAGATATGGCCTTAGACCCACTGCAGTGAGGACACTGCTAGTGCTGTGACCCAGTGGAGAAGGAATGCCTGGACCCCTACCACGCCCCCTCAAAGGGCTAGGCCCAGATGTGGGTGGAAAGCTGAAGATCCCCCAGCTTTAGGTCTCTACCACCCTGAGAGAGATGCACAGGGCTGGAAGTTGGGATTTTAACCACTTGACGACCTGGCCCGCCGAGCTCCCTAACACATGCTATAAGATTTCAACATCTGTTTAAATATTTTTCTTGGCACTTACCTATTTTAAATTACTTTAAAAATGCAGAACTATACAAGTATAAAAATTGAATATATTGTATTTTACCCCCCTCTCATTTGTCTAACGTATACTGGGGCTAGACTATCCCCAGGACTCAGGCTACGGAAAGATGTCTTAAAGCCACCCAAACCCTTGCTTACACTCCTGCATGCGCTACTCAGACTGTAGGCTCCGATACATAGGACTCAGTAACAGTATGTTTATGCTGCCATTAGACATCTGTGGTTGGCCTGTGCTAAAGGGCTCTTTTAATTGTGGCGTAGACTTTCAGGTTCGGGCTGCAGCTTGATCTAGGAATCTGCAAACTGGGAGATCAGAGAGACCGGGCTCCAGCCTGAGCCCAAGCATTTTCAGCTCAATTAAACAGGTGTAAGGTGAGCCAAGTCCAGCAAGCCCAAATCAGCTGGAACGGACCAGCTGCAGATTTTCAGTTGCACTGTAGACATACCCGCAGTTGCAAGCAGCAATGAGAAACAGGCAGTCTTAGCTCCAACCTCTCTTCTTACTGACCAGCAGGGGGTGCAATTTTCTACTCCTAATGGCCAGCAGCAAGTCATTACTGTTCCCCTCCATGGAGAAAGCAAAGGAAGTGCCTTGGAAGGGTGTCTGGAGAACAATTGCTCCCAGGGCTCCTTTGGGGTGGTGCTCTGTACTGTCCATGAAGTTACAATTTAGTCACACCAGTCAACTGCACTGAACTAAACAAAAACTTAAATAAACCTCCTTGAAGCTCATACTCGTGCACACCTTTTGGTTACTTTTAACTAATTAAAATTCAGTCATTCTCCAGAAAGAATAACCAGAAACACTATTTGTTTTTTTCAGATAACTGGAGGTTGCCTGGCCAAACAGCACAGAAAAATGATACCCAGAAACAGGGCCGTTCTTAGGATTTATGGGACCCTATGCACTATTATTAAACTGGTGCCCATGGACCCCCAGAAGAAAACCCCCCTCATTGCTGACACACACTGAGCTTCGTACACAGCAGACACTGTGGCCGCCCGGGCTTGCAGTCTGGTGGGGGAGAAGGGAGGTAGAAAAGGACACTGAGCCGCCTGGCCTACCTCACAGCAGCAGAGAATCACAGTTCCCCACAGAGACCCCCATATCCTCTCTCGCACACAGAATGAGCTGCACCGGCGCATTCGGCTCTGTGAATACAACCCCTGCCTAAGGAGACTGCAGCACGCGTTGGGTGTGAGGGAGCCAACCTGCTCTTACCTGCTGTGTTGGTGGTGCCCCAATTTTTTGGGTGTCCTTCACAGCCGTGTATGCCGCCTATGCTTAAGGACGTCCCTGCCCAGCAACATTAAAAGTTGTTCTCTCTCTTGTTTGTGTCTGGACCACACTGGAATTCCATTAAGGGGATCAGAAGGTCCAACTACCCTGCAGAGCACATGGAAAAAGACGGTGTTATTTAGTGTCCAGCTAAGCACCCAATCAACTACTTACCCAAACCAATTTGGGCCTGATTGTGGCATCTATCAGATATGCTGAACTGTGGTTTTATAATACAAAGGTGAAAAGTAAACAGATGCCTGAGAGATAGTGTTAGCCACCAGGTTCTGCCATAGGTAAAGATTTTGTGGGGAGGTTATTGTTAGCCAGGTCTCCCCACCCAAGATTATGGGAGAAGTACAAATGGGCCTAGAAACCAATTCCCTCCACATCTCATCTAGCTGCTTTTTCCATTTCATTGCTGGTGTCCATGGGTTTGGTTCCCTCAGCACTGCTCGATGAAAAGGAGCATAGGGGCCATGGTTTTCAAAATGCTTTAGGATCGTTTTGTGCTACGCAAGTGTATCTAATATGCAATACAAATTTGGTGACCTATATGGACTAAAGTGGTGGTTACAGTCCATTTCCTACTGGACAGGTGTCCACATTGTAAAATCAACATCACAATAGCCAGAAACTGGCTGCGCGACTAATCGCAATTGTATAAATAAGGCTAGGAGAGAGAGAGGAGTTGTCTTCACACAGCACTTTCTCAAACTCTTACCAGAGAGTGGAGCTCACAGGTAAGGGAGTGTGAAGAAGCTTACCTTGGCACTGCCCAGGCTGTACCTCTTGTGTGAATACAAGGCAGCTCAGCTGCCAGTACCGTCGGTTCTGGAACCATGGCCTTTCACAACAAGCAGTACATTTTCAATATTATATCGAAAAGTAGAAAAATAACATAGAACCAGTATTGGCGTGATGCTAAGGAGATATTTACTTCTTAGACTGAAGCTGATTAAGAAGCAGCCATACTTTGACTCTCTCTAATGCTTATGTGTGTGGGCATGCATGGGAACGGTCTCTAGGATCACCAGCAACGCTGAATGTGCTGGGGAGAGAAGTGCTTAGACAAAGTAAAACCAAGGCATCACTCCCTCTGCACCAGATAGACCTTGGGCAGCTTCCCTAGAGATGTAAACACCATGGCTCTGACTTTCTAAAGTGACTGGTGAGTTTGGATGCTTCTGTTTTTGGATGGTATCTTAAGGGGGCCTGATTTTCTTAAAGTGCTGAGCTCCCACGATCAGCAAATCAAGCCCCTGAAGGCCCCTCAAGAAAAACAACGCTGAAGCCATTCAGCAAATCCATGTACAATTTGTGAGTAGTCGCAAGTTGGCTGAAACTGTACTTTTCAGCAGATAAACTATTCACCTGAAAAATGTCACCTGGCTGTATTCCACAGTGGTGTGTGGATCCAGGTATAATAGTCCACATTTTTAAAAGGTATTGAGGCACCTATAGATGCTGATACATGCCTAGTGGGATTCCATGGAAATTAGGCACATAGGTGCTCAGTGGGATTTTCAAAAGCACCGATCTGTATCATTAGGCACATAGAAACCTTTAAAAATCTGGCCCTGTGACTCTAGACACCACTGTTTATATGGTGCATGTGCACCACCTCCCACAGTGACTCAGGTTCCCAAACCCTTAATTTAGTCCTTAGTTTTTCTCAGCAATTAAAACTCGAGTCTATGTCCTCAAGGTGTAACCTGAATAGGCTTCACACAGGTAAACAGCTTTCACTCAGCCTAGAAATCTTCTGTTACGTACAAGCCTTGTTATCAGACTAACCCACTGAGGATACATTTCACACATGTGGAACAGCAAGTAAGGTCAATTCAAGCCAACATTTCCGATCACAGCTCTGTCTTTATAAGCTATTAAAGACTCTGTTTGTGTCACTATGGAATGGTGCATTCTATAAATAGGAGGCTTAGCCAAACAGAGCAAGGGGGCGGGGGGGGAAGAAACAAGCCTAAATTCAGTATTTAGAGAAGAGTGGAAAACATTCAACAGAGCTGTTCAGTTTAGTGTACATCAAGGAAACCATAACCTTTAATGCTCTTACAAATAAAACCTGTCTGAAGAACTGACACATTACAGTTTCCTTTGTGCCCATCAGGTTATGCATTTTTCCTTAGTTACAGTATGTTCTCTCTATCTCACCATGCTTTAGCTGAGGAGGTGAGAGAATAGCGGGCTTATTTATTTAACATCTCCTCCCAGAGCACGAAACATTTTCCTCCTCTACTTCACTGAGATCCCTGAGTAAAACAGTGATACAGTGTGAAGACAGATTAAATTTGAGTTTGCTGGGTGGCCATGTGTTTTGTTCAAAACCCTTGATATATGCCAAGTCCCCGACACCCTGATCAGAGCCAGATATTTAATGGAAATTGTTTTCATCCCTTATTTCCCATTGCAAGTTTTCTGAAACACTCTCTGTGAATTTCTCCTAAAGGAAACTGTAATAATATTCCATGTAAATATTTATTTAAGGGTGTGGAAGAGGAATCACCTTCTGCACCACACCCTATAAAAATGTTGGGAAAAAATGGTACATTTTTGGGAGTTTGTTTTAAACAAGGACAGTCTGTTAAGTTATTTTACTTTCTGGCTGTGTGCCACTTACGACTTTGCTCAAGCCAACCAATATAAAGAATTTTCAGTGTATTCTGTATAGAGCAGAGAGTTTCATTTTCCCCCCTTTCATTTTCCCTGGGTTTGAGCTTAAAACTTGCTTTAAAAAAAAAGAGAGAGTCAGATCTCCCTAAGAAGCCAGTTCTAGACTTTAAAAAAATGCTTACCTCATTTAAGCCTTTTTAAAGGATGTTTCCACACTGTGAGAATAAAATAAGCCCACTCTGTGTACAAGAAAAAGAGCCCTAGCTACTGAGTCAGGAAATTGCAGAAAGGTCCCTATATGAGTTTCTCATGGAACACCAGAGGCAAGGGTATTTGAGAATGTAGGGGTAGGCCCTGCCAGCGGCTCCCAATACAATTAATTTGGGCCCAGCCCTGATCTATAGCTGCTGTCTCCTGCTGCTCCTCTAGGGAGCCCAGCTGCCCAGGCATAGACTAGTTTTCATGGGATGGGGGGACAAGTCAAATGGAGCAGGCTGGCCCAGTACACTTTCCACAGATGGGAGGGCTGAGGAAGTGATGAAGCTTCCCAGCATGTGAAGATTTCAGGAGACTGACTCCTCTCCCTGCACCCCATCCCTTCCCTCCTGTGAAGAATGTAGCCCCCAACCCCCGCTCCAAATAAACCCCTGCTGGCTTACTGAGCTTCCTGCCTAGGACCCTCTTTCAGCTCCTTGGCATGGCAAGGAAAGGCAGAGGGGGACAGGAGATGCACAGCTGCCAGGGGCAGGTCTCTTCTTTCCTTCACCCTTCCAGCCACCTGCTGTTGCTCCCTGTCCTGCAGGACACTACTTTAGCTTTGGGGCACAGAATGGGAGAACCTGTGGTGATGTTGTAACCCACACACCTCCTGGGTGTGGTGTTCTGTCCTATCTAGTGGTACCGAGACCACTTAGAAAGGGAGCTAAAATGAGTCTGCTCTACTGCCTTAGCTAACAGCCAGTTGGCTTTTAGCTCATGTGGTAGAGGCTCAGGCACATTAGATCCTGCCTGCTGACCATTGGGGTCTGTCAGCGTTACAGTGTACCCCACACAATTGTGGTAAACATGACAGGTCTGTTTAAGAAGTCAATTTGCATAGCTCTATTTAGGGATAGCACTTGGTAGCCTAGCTCGTCTCAGCTAGTTTAAAATAAATGTATACTGCTGGAGGTGTTCAAGGAGGAAAGATCTCCTGTCTGCAGTCTCCTGTGTCAGAGGGAAATCAGGAGGCTTTCACTTGCACCATTTACTTCTGTTTATTTCAGTGGAGTTACTCCTGATTTACACTGGTGCAAGAAAGAAGAACCAGACTCCACAACTCCTACCAAAATAAAAACAAGTCCTTTACTTAGTGTGCATATATGGTTCCTAGGTATATGGCATTCTGCATTTTCCAGCCCCTTGCAAGTTAGTCCAATATTTTTGATCTTGCTGTCTGTTGTCCTGGAAAGAAGCAAGGTGTATGATAATTGTGACATTCAATCCAAGTTTTTTCTCTCCAGACTCCAGACAAAGATGTTGGTGTACCAGAATATTTGTAAAGGATTGCATTAATATTTTACCATTCTACCCTGAACATTGGGTCTCATGGAAGAGCTCTGAATGTCTCTAATTCTTGGAGTCTGGAGCTGCAATGTACCCACCCCAGGAGACATTCTTCTTGTCAGTCTGAAAGTACTCTTGGCAGAGCCTGAATATCATCCTACAACCTCATAAAGAACAGAAGATTCTCAGTTTGCATGACTAGATCTCCAGTATGTGCTATATTTAGTGAAAGGAAGCAAGAGAAGAGTGTGTGTACTGTAACTAATAAATAGAAGAATCAATAAAAAATTGTGAGTCAGGACTTAGCTCCTACACTTCATTAATTGGCTTAATTTATTTTCTGATCCTCATGGCTATGACTCCATGTCAGTTGGTGCTCACAATGAATTTAGGCAGACAAAATGAGGCTGTTAAATACCTATCTTTTTTTAAACAAAATAAAAAACTCTCATGTTACATAAAACGTTGATAGTACATGAGTGTCTGACTTCAAATTTAAGAAGTAATTATCAGCCAAAATTTAGCATTCTCAGTCAGAGTACTGAAACCAAAAAATTAGAATATTTCTTCTTACCCAGACAAGAATGAATATATATATATATATATATATATATATATATATATATATATATATATATATATAAAATTCTAAAGTTTTGGTTTAAATCAAATTGGGGGTGATGTATTTGGTGAAATTTGTAATTTGTGGTAAATTCTCAGATTAAATTAAGGCTCCTGGCTTTAAATTAAGACCAGATATCTTTCTAAATGTACATTCTAGTTCATCTGCAAGTTATTGGGCTAGGTCACTGGATGAAATTTTATGGCTATGTTACATAGGAAGTCAGATTAAATTATCTAAATGGTCCCTCCTGGGATTAAAATCTATGGGTCTAATTGCATCACTGAAATCAATGAGACTTTTTTTGTTACTTTAGTAGGAGCAGGATTAGAGTTTGTGAATCAAGTCATGTATCCCTGAGGACCATGGCAAAAGGGTGGAGCAGGAACCTGCTGAGGTCTGAAGCTTCAGCAAAAAGTGAAGCCTGAAAGGGTTTATGTTTCAGAAGAAAGAAGCGGCTGGGAGCTGAGACTGAGACAACTGAGCAACAGCTGTAAGAGAGTGAAAGAGAGACCAGAAAGAAGGAGACCGTATAGGTGAATTTTCTAAAGATATTTTCATGCCATCGATTAAGAAGATATTTTAAAATAGAAAAAAAAACTTCACAAGATAAAATTCAGACTGTCAAAAAAATTGTGAATGCTCTGCACGCTGAAGCGATTCTTCCCATGAAGCCTTAGAGGGCAGTTAGAAAGATGATCTATACAGTTTGCTCCCTCAGGGCTTATTCTGCAGCCCATTGAATGATGTTGTAATAACTGTAACCAGCATCTGCTCAGCACCTGTGCAGAGATGCCTCCACATAGTGCAGAGATACATGTCTGGTGCTCAGTAGTTTGAGCAAATAGCTATGCCTGCACTGAACTGGGTGCCGGGGAGAGTGTGCAGGAGGGAGGGAGAGCATAACACAGTGAACACCCATAATGGGGGCTATTTTTAAGATTATCACTTCTCACTACTGCCACCCAGATGTTGTGACTTAAGAGCTGCACTTAGTGGCTGCTTCTGCTTTCAGTTACTTCTGAGGCAGATATATGTCAAAAGAGGCCCTAAGAAAGCAGCACCAGCAGTAGCCAATTTCTTCTGTTTTACAGGACCGCAAGTGCTAGAGCACCTTGCACTGATGGTTTTCTTACAACCCTCATCTGAAGGTTGGAGCCCTTACAGTGGAAGTTGATACAATGACTCAGGGTTTCCCAAATTGCAAGTTGGGGCCCAGGGAATTCAGGGGCCTGGTGATTATGCACAAGATGTAAACTAGAACTCACTAGATTTAATATGATGACAACTGGAGACACAAGATAAGCTCTGTAATGCTGCGGCCCTTTAAGGCCACTATATTGTTATAACCTGAGAAACAATGTAAATTAGTGCAGGATGTGAGCATATGCAGCAGGTCTCTAATAATAAAACTGCATTAAACCTGTGCATACTTGGATTTACCTTATACAAAACAGTACAATCCTTTTAAAAACGTGTATGGGGCATTTTGTGTCATACAAGTGTCCCTGTCATGCACTCAGACCACATCAAAATATGTCACTGAACAGGAACATCAGACACATCAGCTGTAATCACTAAGGACCCAGGGAACTGCTGAACCTCAAATTACTGAATTGCATCGGTTGATCTTGGGGGAGCTCAGTTCTAGCTGAGGGGGTGTTTTGGAAGGTCGGGTTGTTTAATGAAGAGAACAGTTGCAAGTTGTTCCACTGACAGCATGGCAAATATGCAGTGTGATTTTTGCATCAATTTATTCAAAACCACACCATACATATTAGTGTGTCTGAAGTGCTGGCTTCCAGGAGATGAAGCCTTCAAAGCCACAGCAACATTTAGAAACCAAAGATCTGTCACTGAAAGGTAAAGCTGAGGATTTTGAGGTGGGGAGAGGGGCAAAGAAAGCGGTTAAGGAAACTTGAATCCTTGAAAACTCCACAAGACAAATTACTCAGATTGGCAGTATCAAGATGAACTCCCTCAGGTGTTAGCTAGTTTCTCTATGAATCACACAACACAATAAGGTTAAGGTGCATAACATTGTAGAAAGTCTTATTCTTCTTTGAGCAATAAATAGAGTTTCAGAAGTTATTGGGCCTGAATCAGGTACCAAACCAGAAACAGGGGCCTTTGTTACATTTCTCTGCTTCACACTACATTAGTAGCATTGTTAAAAATGCCCAAGAGATACGAGGCTGAATCCTCAGCACTGAGCAGAGGCCATTCCCTTCTTCTCATCTTCAAAGCCAAAATGGCCCTGGGAGTAACTTAGAGCAGCCCAAGGTCTTCTCTAAGTTCTGCCCATTACAAGAGTTCTGCACAGACTTTTCTACCAGATGAGGCTCAGCTAGACTACAGTGCATTCCGTGTGCATACCCAACACACCTCTAATCACTTCTGGCATGCCTCCTTTGCATAATGCAGGTGAACAGGTGGCTGGCACTAGACTTCCTGGGGGATTCCCTTATGCCAGGGACATGCCCAGCCATGCTTTAGGACAATTTTGTTGTGCTGTCTGAGCCCAGAATCTGACCCACTGCTTTCCAACTTCAGGAAGTGACTGAGCAAGTGGTCAACTGATGTCTCCAGTGCTGCACACAGTGTTTTATGCTATGTTTCTGATAGTTGTATTGAAGATGTCATGCTTCTTTGCAAAGACATACCAGGGTGCACAATAGGAGAATGCTGATTCAAGACATCTCGGGAAGCACTCAAGATTTCCACATTCAGTGGGACCAGTGAATTTCAACCTGTACCAAGGCAATGACAGCAAAGAATAGGGGGCCTGGCCACACATTGAAAACATCACACTGGATGTTTCATACAAAATCAAGTTCTTGTTGCTATGAAAATGCTTGAAACTTATGCCAGCTGGTAAAGTAGCAAACTTCACTGAAGGCCATGCAATGAACATACATATGGCTTTTGCATTGCTCTTTGATGACAAGGGTTCTCTCTGCACCAGCAAATCCTCATAAGGGAGAGAAGAAGGATGGTCCAGTGGTTAGGAGACCAGTTTAGACTAGGAGATGTAGGTACAAGTACGTGCCCCACCAGACTTCCTGTGTGATCTTAGGCAAGTCACTTACCCACTCTATGCCTCAGTTTCCCATCTGTAAAATGGGGATTATAATGCCACGCTACCTCAGAGATGGTGTGAACCACTTGGCTAGTATGGTAATGGGGATCACATAAATAAGGATCAAACTCTGTCACAGATTCCTTGACTTCAGCGGACCTCTGTGACTTTTTCGGCTTCAGCTGAAGCTGCTGTCATTGGCCCCCACCCCTCGGCCCTGCGGTCAGTCCCTGGGGCTGAAGCAGTGGCCAATGGTCAGCCCCTGATGTTAGTCCCCCATCCCCTGGGGTATTTTTAGTAAAAGTTGAGGACAGGTCACGGGCTTCCTTGAGTTTTTGTTTATTGCCTGTGACCTGTCCATGACTTTTATTAAAAATCTTAACCCTACTTATGAGTACCTAAGATATATAAATAAGCAGAGCACAAGTGTAGGCTATCCTGAACAATCTGCACTCTCCCCTTGCGGACCCTTTCAGTAATCCCCTGTGGGTGGCATGCTTAGCTTATCTTCTCTGGGAGTCTTCTCACCTCTAGGGTGGAATATGAATGTTCTGTTCATGTACAATGTGGTAGAAACATTTATCAGAAAACTTGGAAATTGGCTTTTCTAAGTGCAATGGATCAGACCGCACAGAGGGAACCAAGAAGCCATTTGGGAATCATCAGAAACTCATAAATCAAAAATCAGTATCTAAAGCAACTTCAGACCCACAGAGGGGGAAGAGGTGGATTACCAACCCCTTCATCCTGTTTGTTTTTGACTCAGCAGCGCTGGAGATCATTGCAAAGACAAACATCTTGAGTGATGAGACCCTGCTGCTGACTGTCTCTAGCGAGGAACTCAACTGATTTTGGCTGTCTCTAGGCAGGAATACACAGAGGTAGTTACAGAAGCCTTGAACATTTCTCAGCCTATTTTTGCTCTCAGACCTCTACAAGTCAGGGTTCTCTTTAATAATGGCAATAATACTGAATTATCACAACTAGCTAACAATCAAAGACTATTTCAGATGGGGTCATTCCCCAGTTCACCCTTACATTTGTGCTGCAAGGCAATGAAAGAATTTAACTGTATGTTACACTGCACACATCATACTACTTCCAACTAATCTTATTGTTAGGAACCACAGAGCTGCTGGTTTTTGCTCCTGCCTGCACCACAATGCAATAATGAAAAATGTTGTTGTGGTTTAGGTTAAACCCTGTTATTATGGGTTGGGGAATCTTCCTTCCTTGTCAAAGTGATTGAACACTAGCAGTAGCATCCAAAATGCAGGCAAATTGAAAAGTGTGACTAGAAGTTGAACAACGTGGCCCAAGGGGTTTCAAAAGCAGGGGCTAAGGAGGCGTTGATTGGTGGAACTGCTTGTCTATCCACCCACACAGAAAGCCAAAGTGGAATGCAAGGTTTGGAACAACAAGCAAAGAAACTGTCTCTCCTGATGTTTGATTTCTTCCCTGTTCAAGGAAATAGTTCTTTATGTATAGGGTGACCAGACATCCCATTTTTAAAGGGACAGTCCCGTATTTAAGCCCTCCTGCAGATGTCCTGACTTTTTCTTAAAGATGAGCTCTGCAAATACATAGGCCATGTCATCCCTCCCCCCTCCCCACCCACTTTGCACTCCCTTGAGGCTGGAAGCAGCACCCATCCCTTCCCTCCCACACAGTGCCGAAAGGCTACTGCTGGCTACATTCTGGTATGAACCCTGGCAGAAATCTGGGGAGGAGGACATCTGACCCTGCATGCCCTCCCACATGTATTGCCTTGGTAAGATGCATCATCAGGTACTGAGAGAGGATGGTCCGTCCCAGAGGCCCAGCCAGGCAGGGAGGCCGGAGAGCACTGGGCAGGGAGGGTCGGGTCGGGTTGGTCAGTCATCCCGTGTGAGAGAAATGTATGGGGGAGAGAGAGAGCGAGTGAGTGAGTGAGTGTGTGTGTGTATCACCTCTCCTTGTGTGAACCCTAAAGCCTTAAAGATAAGTAGGTAAATAAAAGAATCCAGCTATGCAGGGTCTCAGTTAACAAGGTGTCAGTCAACTTGATGTTACTTTGAACGTTTGTACCGTATAGTCCTGATTGACTGCCATTGAACTTACCTGAATACTAGTAATTTTACCAGGTGTCCCATATTCAGCATAGGGAAATATGGTCATCTTATTTATGTATTATTTTTATAAATAAACAAGACTGCATCAGAGAAAATACCTGGCTTGAGCATCAGTTTCTCCTCCTAGTGGAAACAACTTGCAAGGCCCCAAATTTTGACTAGCTGCTTGGGTCAAAAGGGGTAACAGTATCTTTCATCAGCTGTCTCTTCCACCCTAATTAATTGAGAGTGTATTTAAAATGTTGTACCTGCCTTACTAGTGAATGACACTTGATGTTTCATAATTAATTGTTATCTCTGCTGTAGTCCTGGCTACAAAATATCCTGGCAAATGGTGGTGTTCTTGGAAATGCAGATCACAAAATATTTCTTACTAATTGTGAGAGTATCAGAATCTTGCCCTGCCTGGCACCTGACTGCAGGTGTGGCCTCACTGATTCCAATAGGTGTGCATAGGATACTAGTCACCATGAATAAGGGTATCAGGATCTGGCTTAGTCTGGAAGGGAGGTTACCAGCTCTGAACCTCCCGAAGCTCTGCTATAGCTGATGCTGGAAATTATTATTAGTTGTGATATGGAACCTGATTCTGAATTCCTTCAAACTCCTATTGAATCCACTGGGAGTTAGGAGTGCATGAGCAGAGTACAAGAACCATTTTTCAGATGCAGAAACTGCTGCTTTCTAAATAAGAAACATTTACTCCTCCTTAGCACCAGCACTTTCACATATATTAGCACAATCATCACACTGCATTGGCAGAGTTTGAATCAACATGAATGCATTTTATTAATGCTTGAATCACACTAAAGTTTACATGATTCATCCAAAAGGGAAAAAACCAAACCCTTATGATCTTGAAAAGAAATCATGTTTACATTAATCAAGTCAACAAGAGTACAAACATCTTGGCCTTTCACTGTAAAAGTCTGGATAAACAAATTTCAGTCCAGCAAAGATTCAAACTCTTGGCACTTGTCTTTGCATCTGGAAAACAGCTGCTTTAGGAAGAGATGCCAAACCTTGTACTTGAACCTCACTGAGTCCCATTCCATCCCTTCGCACTACACTGGCAGCACAAAGTTGATAGAAAGTTGGCTCAAATAGCAAGCGGATATTCCTCTCACACATGGCAACATGAAGCTTATTCAGACAGTCACATAGTCTGGGAGGGAGTATATCATGGGTGTATTGGGTGTCAGGGGGGAAACACACACCACTGTGGAAATTCAATGCCAGCAGAATTGCCTCATGAGGTCATTACTGCTGTCTTAAGTTAGAGCAGCACTGGGGCTGGTGTTTCCTGGAAGTCAGACCAGCCCCTGGCTGCCCCAGAACAGCAGTGGTGTAACAGCATCTTGATAACACTTCCCCCCTTCCAAATCCTAGTCCATACGTAATTCAGCCATACCTGAGGATCTAACCTTCCGTCACTGCTATGGCAATAAAATTGAAAGGTTTTTTTGTAGTCCAAATTTTCTGTATAGTGGCTTGCCAAAAAGACTCAGTCCTACAGTGATTGCACTGCCAAAACTTCCATTAACTGCTATGGGGTTTTTAATGGAGAAGGCATGGAGGAATGGGCCCAAATGTGTAATGAAACAATGTGGTTTGATTACGTTCTTGTATCTTTAATGTTACTTACCCTAAATGATGCAATCAACCTAAATTAACTTTAATGAGTATAATCAAACCACACATGCCCCTCCCCAAGAAAGCGCATGTGAAACGCTGCAGCTCATGGTACGGAGAATGATTATATATTCATGTCATCTTGTAGTCTGCCTCTACTATTTAATTTCCTTCAGCAACCCCCAGACTGCAATAAGTGACTTGTTGCCCAGAAATCCTCACAGCTGCATGAAATGTGAGTGCATGGAGGATTTTGAAGTAACAGCAAACCAAAGATGTGATGTGTCTAACCAGAGATGTGATCTGGTCTCTAATCGCTGCGGCGTTATGCAAAGTTAGTATTTTGGTTTGCAATTTTTTTTTTGCAGGTGGAACACAAAATTTAACAAAAATGGGAGCCCAGTGCAAAAATGTCAGTACAGTACTTCTTGTGATGGGGTCCCCTTTGCTCCCATCTTCTTTGCTTTCTCACAAACTGCTCAGGGACTTTCCTTTTGTAGATACCATCATGTAGTTCAGGGATGGGCAACCTCTGGCACGCAGCTCGTCATGGGAATCTGCTGGCGGGCCAGGATGGTTTGTTTACCTGCAGTGTCCGCAGGTTCGGCCGATCGTGGCTCCCACTGGCTGCTGTTCGCCGCTCCAGGCCAATGTGGGCTGCATGAAGTGGTGCAGGCCCTGGGATGTGGGGGCCGCTGCTTCCCGCAGCCCCAATTGTCCTGTAATGGCGAACCACAGCCAGTGGGAGCTGTGATCGGCCGAACCTGCCGACACTGCAGGTAAACAAACTGTCCCAACCTGCCAGCGGATTTCCCAGATGGGAGGCATGCCAAAGGTTGCTGATCCCTGGTGTAGTTATTTACAGTGCTTCACTTTACCACATTTTACATACTCATGCAGCCATAATATTTATGGAGTCATCCAGTTTAACTACCCCTTCTCCCAAGGTGGGGAAGGAGGGAGAGAATTGGGAAAGGTCTCTCCCCACAGAGAGCTCCATTTATCAGAGCAGGTCTCATCTCCTCCCCTCCCCCCAGCACTTCCTTCCTTTACTCTTTTATCCAGTCTCCTTGTTAATGAGCTAATTAGCAATCTAGTCCTAATCTGATCTGTTAATCAGGAACTCCTCTCCTTACTCAAGCTCTCTCAGGGGCTCAACTGGTTAAACAGTGATTAGCCTGTGGATTCCCAGCACACTGTCACACTTCCCATTATTGCCAGAAGACATTATGCTAATTTCAAAAGTTGCGTGTCAGTTTTGCTTTTTTCTTTTATAAAATTATTCTTTGCTTCATTCATTTTCATGCTGACAAAAATAGAAGAGAGAGACCTTGCTGAAGTTAACATCCATGCAGCCCTGCTTCCCCCCCTGGAAAAAAAATCCTAGCTCTCATGTAGCAAACCATCCTAGAAAAAAATGTGAAGCAAACAAGCCAAAATTAAGACTTTTGTAGTTCTTTTTAAAATACACTCACTTGGTTTCTAGCATTGAACTTTTTTTTTTTTTTTTTTTTTTTTTTTTTTTTTACACACTAGCTCTAACTCATTGGTTCTCTTTGGTTGTACCATCTAGTTGAGTTAGTGGCCTGTTCTCACAGCCAATGGGCTGTTAACTGAATAATTCCTATACAGATTCTTTGTGATTACACATCACAGAAAAATGTCCAAATGATATTTTCTTTCCTGAATGAGCAAGACAGAAAAAAATTTGCTACCAAAAATATGGCCGTGCTTTGACTGTAGCCACTCTTGCCCTGTGAAGGGGACATAATCCTGCCTCATCTTATGTGACTTGGGCAGGATATCAAGTTCAGCAGCTTCCTGTGTGTCACAAATTAATTGTATTAAAAGTATTTTTCAATTCACTTCATACAAGTACAGTAGTGAAATCTATTTATCATGAAAGTTGAATTTACAAATGTAGAATTATGTACAAAAAAATAACTGCATTCAAAAATAAAACAGTGTAAAACTTTAGAGCCTACAAGTCCGTTCAGTCCTACTTCCACCAATTGCCCAGACAAAACAATTTTGGTTACAATTTGCAGGAGATAATGCTGCCCACGTTTTGTTTACAATGTCACCTGAAAGTGAGAACAGGCGTTCCATGGCACTGTTGTAGCTGGCATCACAAGATATATACGTGCCAGATGTGCTAAAGATTCCTGTGTCCGTTCATGCCTCAACCACCATTCCAGAATACATCCATCCATGCTGATGACGGGTTCTGCTCGATAACGATCCAAAGCAGAGCTGACTGACGAATGTTCATTTTCATCATCTGAGTCAGATGCCGCAAGCAGAAGGTTGATTTTCTTTTTTGGTATTCTGGTTCTCTAGTTTCCGCATCAGACTGTTGCTCTTTTAAGACTTCTGAAAGCATCCTCCACACCTCGTCCCTCTCAGATTTTGGAAAGCACTTCAGATCTTAAACCTTCAGTCCAGTGCTGTAGCTATTTTTAGAACTCTCACATTGGTACCTTCTTTGCATTTTGTCAAATCTGCAGTGAAAGTGTTCTTAAAACAAACATGCTGGGTCATCCTCCAAGATTGCTATAACATGAAACATATGGCAGAATACAGATAAAACAGAACAGGAGACATACAATTCTCCCCCAAGGAGTTCAGTTAAAAAAATAATGCGATAATTAGATTTGTAACTAGCATCATCAGCATGAAAGCATGTCCTCTGGAATGGTGGCCGAAGCATGAAGGGGCATACGAATCTTTAGCATATCTGTCATGTAAATACCTTGCAACACTGGCTACAAAAGTGCCATTTCAATGACTGTTCTTACTTTCAGGTGACATTGTAAATAAGAAGCAGGAAGCAGTATCTCCCATAAACGTAAACAAACTTGTTTGTCTTTGCGATTGGCTGACCAAGAAGTAGGACTGAGTGGACTTATAGTCTCTAAAGTTTTACATCATTTTGCTTTTGAGTGCAGTTATGAAACAAAATTTAAAAAAAAATCTACATGTGTAAGTTTCACTTTCACGATAAAGAGATTGCACTACAGTACTTGTATGAAGTGAATTGAAAAATACAATTGCTTTATCTATCATTTTTACAGTGCAAATATTTGTAATAAAAATATAAAGGGAGCACTGTACACTTTGTATTCTGTGTTGTAATAAAAAAGTCAATAAATTTGAAAATGTAGACATATGTCCAAAAATATTTAATAAATTTCAATTGGTATTCGATTGTTTAACAGTGCGATTAATTGCGATTAATTTTTTGAGTAAATCACGTGAGTTAACTGTGATTAATTGACAGCCCTAGTTGTTTTATATTATTTGTATATAATTTTTCACTTATCACAAAGGAATACTACTGATTGACCTCTAGTCTAGATATTTCTATTTATGGTTAGAGTGTTGAACAGCTGTTAGCACGTTATTAATGAATACTACTTTAAAAAAAAACTGGGCTGTGGTATACTGTAAATTGTAGTCTGCTCAGCATTAGATTCCAGCTGGGTTAACAGATAAAAGGCCATAATACTGGCTCATTTTGGCAATTCTTTTTGCTAAAATAGTCCAAGCATACTGCTGCAAGGCATTATTATGGACAGTGAAATGAGCTAGCAGAAAAGTAACACAAACATTGAAGATCCCTGGTGGGTACAAGGAAACCATACTTAACATTGTTAGAAAATCACACTAAGCCTCACAGTGCTTTAGGAACACTTATGGACAGATGAACAAAAATCTCAGTGCCAACATCTAGCAAGCTTCTTAAGCCAGAAACAATTAACCCTAAAGTAGTTACAAAAGAAACTAAAGATGACTTTCTAACAAGAATGCCAAACTTTTCCAAGTAGGGGAGAATACTAGATTCCAAACAGAAAAGGATGAGCAACTGTCAAGATAGTAACTATATGCTTAGCTCTAAGGTCATATATTATAACCACCTGTCAGGATCGGTCTGACAGAAGGAACATAATTGCTACATAATTATGTAAAGAAACTCCATGTACGTCCACAGCTCTAACAAGTGGTAATTTGCAGTGCACCCA
The DNA here is from genome assembly GCF_016161935.1 of Mauremys reevesii. Classification (NCBI taxonomy): domain Eukaryota; kingdom Metazoa; phylum Chordata; order Testudines; family Geoemydidae; genus Mauremys; species Mauremys reevesii. The sequence continues at coordinate 50,205,866 of NC_052628.1, read as the reverse complement.
AAATCTTCAGGTCTTCATTGGTCCTGGAAGAAAGTAACCACCAAAGTCTAGCTTTGCCAGAACTAGGGTTATCATCAACTCCAGTCCAGCAGCTTTCGGTTTGAAACCAACTGGAATCACATTTCAATATCTGAAGCATTAGCTTTGAGTCTAGTGCTATCACATTAACATTAATACAGTTATTCTGCTTCTTATGGTGTCTAATTCCCAGACTGTTGTAACATTATACAGAAGCCCTGAATTATTTATTTGATTAAAAGGCTATCTAATAACTTTACTTGACAGATAAACTATTTCACAATGCCCTTAGGCAAAGGATATTAACGTCTGGCTTTTTCACATAACACCATAACTTACAAATAACCTTTGTAATACTTAATTATGTAGTAGTCTTGTGCCGAAAAGCTCTACCATCTGTGATATGGTTCATTGACTTTCTCTGTTCTGTTTGTTCTTGCACGTATAGTTTGTTGAGACACTGTAAATTAATATACTAACCATTTTAAAGCCCTATTCATTCTGATGTTAATATTGTGGGAGTAAATCCCATTCTTTAATCATATTTAATCTGCATTTGACCTTTGCAATTTTGCTATAACAAATTTTAATTACTCACTATTAGGGGCTATTCCACAATTTACAAAAAGCAAAAAGGTCCCTAGCACTACTTCTATCAGAGACTCCTGTAATCAAGTTGGTGAAGTTCACTGATTTAAACAGTTAAGAGTTATTGGTATACAGCATTTATAGCAGTATTCTTATAGGAGCAAATAGTAAATACATTGCCAAGAGGACTTGCCAGATTTTAGCTCAATTTAGGAAAACTTTATGTCCTATATTCTAACAAATAAAGATACTTACTGATTTTAGAGAGACAGATTATGAAAAGTGCTTTAGGGGACCCCCATTTTCAATTTTTTTATTTTTTGTGTTCTGCCTATTTGATGACGGTCTTCTATTTACATGGAACATTCAGTACTGAACTTAACAGTTAGATGAGTTAGAGAGCAAAACAATTAGTGCCATCTTTTTGCATTGTCTATTATAGGGAGACATTTTAATGAATGTATTTGTTTTCAGTTACATCATGCACATTGTTACAATAGTAGTTTACATTTCTTTAGTTACTTTCAGCTAAGGATCTTTGCAAACAAGGTATTAATCCTCACCTCAGCTCTGGAAGTATTTTTACCACCACTTCTAAGAAACCAAGGCACAGATCTATTAAAACAGATGCATATAAAATCTGGGGCAAAGCTGGGAGTAGAACTTAAATCTCTTGCCTCCCAGCCCTATTACTGAACTGTAGGATCTGCCTTCTTCCACCAATAGGATATTTCATGCCACACTATCATGTGTCAATTTTGTTTGAAATACTGGCATGTGTTTGTATTTTTGTTATTTATTACAAGATAACACATATCTATTGTTAATGAATGCAAAGCAAAACAACCCCCCCACACACACACTCACACAAAATGCCTCCACAATTTCAGCTGCTGCTCACCCAGTCTAATACTCTGAGCCATCCGCACCAGTCTCACATGAAGGACATTAAAGAACTCTGAAAATCAGTTGATTTATTTTCCTTTTTGAAGCAGGTAATGTAGGACACAATCCAATAAACCTCCTGTTTGTGACATCTAGTGGTAGTTTGTTTGAATGACAGTTTCTAGAAGGAAAAGAAAAGTGATAGGTCAGTCCAAGGCACTAACCTTTCCACAACACCCTCGTAAGTCTCCAGCAACTGGTATGGCATAGCTATGGGTTAGGGTGCAGAATTTCAGACCCCCATCCCCACACACAGGATTTCTGCATTTCCTAAGCAACAGAGAATTCTACTCTGCCAAGCCTCCTAGTACCTCATCTGCAGAGTAGCTCTACCCCTCTTCCATGGCTTGGCAGGAAGCTTTCTGGCCCACTCATCTCTGCTGCTGCCCTCTACCAAGCCCAGATACTTGTCTTTAGTGCATGGAGGAGAATTTTCTCCTTGAAGGATTGACTGTGTACCTATGTTTGTCAAGGACTCTAGCCATATTCTTAAGTACCGTATCAGTGAAATAGTGTGGACTGCACTCCATCTTGCCACCTGGAAAATGGAATTCATGCCATCACCCTGATCTTGGGCTCTAATCATGCTGAATAGAGAGGATTGCTTCATGGAAGGAATGTAGCGCCATATGTCCACGCGTTTTGTCGGCAGTGGGGATCATTAGAGAGGGACAGAGCACTGCACTGACTGGATGTGTGTTACAGTGACATAATTAGTATCCAGGTTGGGAAACCTGCAATACAATTCTCCCACAACAGCCTCAATGCAGAGTAGCCTGGGGAAAAGGCAGCTTAAATTATCCTCCTCTTGTTGGTGGAGAAATTTGTCCTGCCAAAGAAAGACGTGGGAAGAGAGTTTTGAATTAAAGTTCATCCCCGAAGCAAGGCAGTGGACAACTGCTTACTCATGCCCAGGAGGGGAGAATAACTGAGATCAATTTCATAGATGCTATCAAATGTTTCTATGCTTTCTAGCAAAGTAGTAATAGTATATTATTTCATGTGTAAAGGAGGAAAATATTTCATAGGAGTTCTCTCCAAAATTGACAAAATCAACTCAATCAAAAACAGACTAAGGAAATTAATGTCGCTGTTATCGCTGTAATTTACATGCCAATTGCCAGCAGGATTGGACTTGTATTTTTGGTCTCAAACTGGCTCCCAGCGTAACCTATACCAGTGGATACTGATTCTTCGGGTATATTACTGTTTACAAACCTGACCTCTGCCAGGTGAGTGGAGCCAGGAAAAAGTGTAGGGAAGAGGTTTTCAAGAGCAGCTAAGAGATTTAAGAGCACAAACTGCATTACAAGTGATCAGGACACATCCATGTTTTTGAAAAATCTCCCCCTATCTTCTTACCAACATTCCAGTGTGTCCCACCTTTGACAGGTATATCTGTGCAAAGGGCAAATGAAGTCATCTGACCCGTCTGCCTGGGAGGGAAGCTGGCAGATAACTACCAAAAGGTGATTACAGAGCTTCCATATTTTCCTGGAATTAAGTAGTATTCAAGACAAACTAGAAAGGGTGAAATAATGTTCTATGCTGTAGGGCCATAAGCATTTGAGAGCTGTCTGGCATTCCAATGGGAGCATGAAAAAGGCTACAGACTACTGGACAAAGTCATTCTAAAATTTCAGTAATACTTTGATCCATGCAATTATGTACTGTATACTTTCTCAAGTGGCATTCTCAACAAAAAACTCAGCTGCCAGTTGAGACAATGACCATTGTGTTATAGGCTTACATAATTACTCTTGGCCTGAGCAACTAGCCAAATATTCAGGGTCTTCTAAGTTGTTCCAGTTAGGAGGCAAAATTGGTGAAAGTCAGAAATTCTTTCTTTGCAAATAAAAAAAATTGCATCAGTGTACAAAAGGTCCTGTTTCCTTGAGCACAAGAGGAACCAAACAAGGAGAGTCTCCTTGCTCACAAGGCCAAGCCTCTTCCAGATGATACCCAACCCAGAGCTGAATCAGTGAACTGATAAGTTTTGAGACTGGATTATTTGTAGAATAACTCAAAACCAGGTCAAAGCAAGGTTATTGTAAGAAATGAACCTCATGTGGTACATATTTGTTGCTTCCCAAATTAAAGTGCTAACAAGCAGTGAAAAAAAAATGAAGGAGCTAGCAGAAAGTCAGAATAACAGAGAACCTAATTTTAAAAGCCCTGGTTGATCTAAAGGATACATATTTAGTACAGATTATTAGATCACATAACACCAGTCATAATACATTTTTCTGAACTTATGGACAGAAACTTTAGTGCCACAGCTAAGTGTCTTGAGCCAGACAATTAACACTGACATAGTTACAAAAGAGGGCTATGGCAGGAAAGAAGAAAGACTGGACAAGACTGCAAAACAATTATCCCCACTGCAAGTAAGATAGAATGTTAGATTTCAAACAGAAAGTGGTTGGCAGCTTACCAAGAGAATACTATATTTTCTGTATCAATGTCATGTGTCATGATCACCCCTGAAGGTCAGTCCTAAAGGAAGGCAGCCAAACAAAACAGAGGAGGACAGTAGTTTTCTGTTTCTTGAGAACATCCAGAATGCTACTGACACTGCTTTGGAGCTGACAGAAGCACCACATGCCCACCCAGTCAGTGACAATGAAAAACACCAGGAGCAGCAAACGGACTCCAGTTCTGCATCAGACACCCCATTATTTTGCCAGAGATCAATGTCTAGCTGACAGGCCTATAAGTCTCTGGGACATACCATTTATTCTTTTTTAAAAAAATTGGCAGAACATTAACTCAGTTCCAATCATCTGGAACTTCCTCAGTACTACAAGACTTACTGAAGAAAAAAAAATCAGTGTTAGTGGTCCAGTGAGCTCTTCAGCCTGCACTTTTAAAATTTTGGATACAAATAATCTAGACCTCCGAATTTAAAAATCCCTACCTTTAGTAGCTTCTGTTTAACATCCTCTAGAGATATTGTTGGAATGGAAAGAGTGTTCACCATATGTATTACCACATGATTGGACTATATTATCTGTTTTTCCCCCCAAATAAAGAACAAAATATTTATTGAACTTTTTTTCCCTTTTCTGCATTATTGATAATTCTACAATTCCAATCCAGTAATGGGCCAATACCATTGTCAAGATTCTTTTTGTTCCTAATATATATTTAAAACAAACAACAACAAAACCCCCTCCTTGTTATTGTCCTTAACTCTTCTGGTCACTCTTGGGTCCCTTGGCTTCCCTTATCAATTTTCTACAATTCCTAACTTCTGATTTATACTCATTAGTATCAGCTTCTTCTTTCTTCTATTTGGTGTATGTATATTCATTTATTTTTACAGCTGCCTTCATTTCCCTGCTAAACCAGTCATTTTTATTTAAATCAGCACGACTTTTTCCTCAATTGGGGGATTGTGATTTTTTGGGCATCTTGTAAGGTGTTAGATTATTCCCAATCATCATTTACATTTTTCTGATTAAGTACTTCTTCACCGCTGATTTGGCTCATAATTGTTTTCAGCTTTGTGAAACTGGCCCTATTAAAGCACCATATATCTATAGTATTGGTCTGGAGTTTACTCTAATTACTTTTATCATGATGACTTGTGCCTAAGCTTCTATTAATTTTCCTCTTCATGTGTTAGGACAACAACTAATATAGTATTCCCTTACGTTGATTACAACACTTTTTGAGTGAGGAAATTGTCATCTATAATGATTAGAAAAAGAATATTTTAGTACTGGCAGCATGAGAACTCTAGCATATATCACTCAAATTGAAGTCCCCCAAGATCACACTTTTTTTCCCCTCTACAAATTATAGAGGCAGCCATCCTGTTCCCTAGCGGATTTGGTTGTCTGTAGCAGACATCTAGTACCCCATCTTGTGCGTTAGCTGTTAGGACATACATCTATAAGCATTCAAGATCATTTTCTTCCACATCATCAGTAATTAGTAACAGGCAATGCTATTTTTTATTTGGAGTGCAATTGTCCAACTCTCACACTACAGACATCATTAATACAACTAACTGCATGACTGCAATAAAGAAAGTTTTAAAAAATATGGCAACGTCATTTATTAAAGGACACAAAATAATTAGTTGACAGTCTAAAATATTTTCTGCCTTCCTCTCAGACTTTTCTACAATCAGAGGGTCAAATTCCACTTTCAGGTATTCAGTTGTAGCCAGGGCCAGCTCTAACTTTTTTGCTGCCCCCACCCCAAAAAAAACCTGAGCGCCGCCCCACCGAAACAACCCCCCTGAGCGCCGCCTCGCCGAAACAAAAACAAAAACCCCTGAGTGCCACCCCGCCGAAACAAAAACAAAAACCCCTGAGAGCCACCCCGCCGAAACAAAAACAAAAACCCCTGAGCGCCACCCTGCCGAAACAACCTGCCCCCCCAGCACCACCCCGCCAAAACAAAAACTCCTGAGCGCCGCCCTGCCGAAACAAAAAAAACCAAAGTGCTGCCCCACCACCCCAAGATTGGTCGCCCCTTAGAAGGTGCTGCCCTGGTTGTAGCATCTGTTAAAAATTTGAGTCAAAAACTAAAATTGACAAGATCTATTAAGTCACTTAATCAGCTATTGGTCCTTGTGAGAGAATGGCGGTTCCTTATAATTTTAGTGGTTTGGGGTTATGGAAAATGGTTTTACGATTGCATATAGTATTGTACCCTCCATCACCCATCCACGCTGTCCATATGCATACATTTGTAATGACACAAGATGTGCCTTTCAGCATTTTGTGTTTCAAATAACTTTGGTAAACATGTTCTCTGGCTGTCTAAAATGCTATTTTTTGTCACAGTAGGTAATGCAATACTTCACTGGCTTAGCAAATACCAAAACAGACCCCAAACCCTGAAACTGAGTATGCCTGAACTTTGCAACAGTGAAAATTCAGATTAAAAAATGCACTACAATACAAACAAGCGTGACTTCACTGGGACTCGTGTAAGTAGATAGACAAGGTGGGTGAGGGAATATCTTTTATTGGACCAACTTCTGTTGGTGAGAGACAATGAAGTGTTGCAGAATAGAGCCCTTCCTGCATGCAAGATACTTTGAGATCCTTTTATGGAAGACACCTAGACCCCAAGCCAAAGAACTTCACCACCCCACTGTTGTCAAAATGCAGTTTGCTGGCACTGCATCTGTTTTTTAAGATATAATACCATCACATTTTTTCCGTCCTACTTTTCCTTCATTTCTGCATAGATTATATCTAACTATACGGCATTCCAGCTACCAACAGATAGCCCATGGAGAAGTGAAAAGCATTATTATAAACTTATCAACAAGCATGCATACAATGCCACGAAGTTGCAAGGCATTTTACTGAGATTACAACATGGTCCCTTCCTTGAAAGACTTAGAATCTAAGGCCTGGTATACACTATGCATTTAAACTGGTTTTAGGAGCGTTAAACCGATTTACCGCCACACCCATCCACACTAAGAGGCCCTTTATATCGATATAAAGGGCTCTTTAAAACGGTTTCTGTACTCCTCCCTAACGAGAGGAGTAGCGCTAATATTGGTATTACCATATCGGATTAGGGTTAGTGTGGCCACAAATCGACAGTATTGGCCTCCGGGCGGTATCCCACAGTGCACCACTGACCGCTCTGGACAGCAATCTGAACTCGGATGCAGTGGCCAGGTAGACAGGAAAAGCCCCGCGAACTTTTGAATATCATTTCCTGTTTGCCCAGCGTGGAGCTCCGATCAGCACGGGTGGCGATGCAGTCCGAAATCAAAATCCAAAAAGAGCTCCAGCATGGACCGTACAGATGTGATCGCTATATGGGCAGGCAAATCTGTTCTATCACAGCTACGTTACAGAAGACGAAATTCCAAAGCATTTTAAAAAAATCGCCAGACAGAGGCCACAGCAGGGACTCAGCACGCTGCTGCGTGACAAGCGTAACGGAAAGCCAAAGAATCAAATGGACGCTCATGGAGGGAGGGAGGGGGACTGAGGACTCAAGCTATCCCACAGTTCCTGCAGTCTCCGAAAAGCATTTGCATTCTTGGCTGAGCTCCCAATGCCTGTAGTGTCAAACACATTGTCCGCGGTGGTTCAGGGCATAGCTCGTCAATTTACCCCCCTCACCCACGCCCAGAAGTAAAAGGGAAAAAAATCCTCTCTTGATTCTTTTAAATGTCACCCTATGTTTACTGAATGCTGCTGATAGATGCGATGCTGCAGCAGTCAACTGCAGCATCCTCGCCCCAACTCCTTGGTGGCTGATGGTACAATATGGCTGATATCCATTGTCATCATCAGCCTTGTGGCAGATGGTGTAGTGTAGTTGGACTGGTATCCGTCCTCATCATCAGCCCGTGAGTGCTTCTGGCTGGCCTCCGGTGAGGTCGGCCGGGGGCACCTGGGTAAAAAAACTCCTGATCATTCCCAGTAGATGGTACAGAACGGCTGGTAACCATCTTCATCATAGCAACAGGGGGCTGAGTTCCATCAGCCCCTGCCCTTCATGTGTAAAGAAAAGATTCTGTACTGCCTGGACTATCATAGCAGCGGGATGCTGGGCTCCTCTCCCCCACACTGCTTAATGTCCTGTCTGGACTATCATAGCAGCTGGAGGCTGCCTTCCCCTCATTTTATCTCACTAACAAGTCACTGTTTCTTATTCCTGAATTCTTTATTACTTCATCACACAAATGGGAGGACACTGCAATGGTAGCCCAGGAAGGCTGGGGGAGGAGGGAATCAACAGGTGGGGTTGTTGCAGGGGCACCCCCTGTGAATGGCATGCAGCTCATCATTTCTGCGGGATTTGACTCGGAGCGGCTATGCTCTCCGGTTCTCGGATACACTGGTTCTCTAGTACACTTGCCCCATATTCTAGGCAGGACTGATTCTATTTTTAGGTACCATAAAGGAGGGATTGACTCAGGGAGTCATTCCCATTTTTGTCTTTTGCGCCCCCAGCTGATCTCAGCCAGGGGCACCTATGACAGAAGCAGATGGTACAGCACAGAAGGACTGGTAACCGTCATCTCATTGCCAATTTACAATGGCATGGTAGATGGTACAGAACAGCTGATAATCATCTCTGCTATCATGAAAAAGCAAATGAATGCTGCTGTGTAGCGCTGCTGAATCGCCTCTGTCAGCGGCATCTAGTACACGTATGGTGACAGTGACAAAAGGCAAAACAGGCTCCGTGGTTGCCATGCTAATGGCGTCTGCCAGGGCAATCCAGGGAAAAAGGGCACGAAATGATTGTCTGCCGTTGCTTTCCCAGGGGAAGGAGTGACTGACGACATTTACCCAGAACCACCCGCGACAATGATTTTTGCCCCATCAGGCACTGGGATCTCAACCCAGAATTCCAAGGGGCGGGGGAGACTGTGGGAACTATGGGATAGCTACCCACAGTGCAACGCTCCAGAAATCGATGCTAGCCTCAGACCGTGGACGCACACCACTGAATTAATGTGATTAGTGTGGCCACGTGCACTCAATTTTATACAATCTGTTTTACTAAACCAGTTTATGTAAAATCGGAATAATCCCATAGTGTAGACATACCCTAAATGATGTCTTTCTGCTCCACTATCACAGACAAAGGCAGTTTTCAGAGTGATAAATTCCGTTCAGTAGTACTGAACATCTGTTTTGTTAGAATTACTTTCTTCACTCATTTCAATAGAGCATACCTGATCCACTGACTTTTTGGGGGAGGGGAAGGATGGAAGGTTCCCGACTTTTCAAACCTGATCTTTTGAGTGCAATAAAGATGTGCTTAATACATTTTAAATAATAGTGGGAGCAAATGAGGACACAGTCAGCTGAATAGAAGTTTAAACCCGCAGACAACTAGACATCTACATGCCTTCAGTTCTGCCCACAAATAGAGGGTGCAAAAACATAGATTGAGGAAAGGCTCCTTTAAAAAAAAAAACCCACACCAAACAGGCTCTTAATTGCCTTGTTCTGTTATTCAGATGAATTTTGGCCCAAATTTGCTCTGGAGTGTTACTACTTAGATTTCATTCTTTGTGAAAATGTAAAAATAATCAACTTTAATACAAGCCATATACTGCAATAGTTCTTTGCTCTTTTATCACATTCTTGACTGCAGCAAGGGTACACTTGGAAGGGGGATTGGCCCTGTATATCAAATATAGTCACAGTCATCAAGGTCTTTGAAAACTGCCTTTAGTCTTTTGCTCTTCTTCCCAATTTGGACAGGCAACATATTAGTGAAAAAAGGATGTTTATATTAAAGTGGATACTTCTTTGCCATTTTAATGCAATGAGTGAAAAATAACTAGCTGGATTTTTGTGGAGTTATATGATGTTAGAGTACATTCCTGGCTCTATTGAATTTACATTGATTTATTCGTTTCTCACATCTTTCCTTTTCAGACTGAGGGATACCTTAGCTCCCAGATAGCTTGTTTTACTGTGTGTGATTATCTCAAAGTATTTTGGGTGTGTAAATGAAATGCAGTTTCCCACTTTCAGTGGCAGCAGTTTCTTAAAGTCAGTTTTATAGTGCTCATGAAAGCTGCTGGGTTGACAACACAGGGGACTAAGTCTGTCTCTCCACATAACAGACAGTTGCAATGCAAGCTTACCACATGCTACTCCATCAATGTGCTTCAGTCATGACTTTCAGATAAACACCTCTAGGGATGTGAGTAGTTCTGTCTCCATGACTACTCAGTTCCTGGCTTCTTTTCTGAGACAGCCAATAAGGGTGCCAGTTGTGTTGGTTTTATTATTGGAATTGGTTTACACTGTAGCCCCTGTTTAAGAGGTTTAGGATTTAATTTAACAGTGCACATGAATCCTTTCCTAATTAAAAAACAATACCCATATAAAGAATTCTGTATGTTCAGGACTCAAATTGTCATCACTGTAAGGTAGTTGATATTAATAAACAGCTGTATTTACAGACGTTCCAGATTTAAAATGTGTGTATACTCTTTACTTTGAAATTCACCTACTTTTAATCTATAATCAACTCTTTTAGTTAACACACATGTACTTAATCCTGTTTCAGGTGTTAAATCCACAGAACCAGATAATAATAAAACAACCTATGTTTTTCAGTTGCTTTCTGCTGAAGATTTTTCATAGTTCCCTGAACAAATCTCATGGACATATCTGTCTTCACCATATTCCCTGAACCCCATGCCGTGGATGATCTATAGTCTTTGAATACCAAGGAAGGAATACTCCACTGTTGATTTAGAGTAGCTGTCTATAATAGTACCTTCAAGTTCCTTTCTAGGAGTGCCTGCTAGGTTTTTCCTACACTCAAAATTGCACAAGCATTAGTGAATTGGAGAGCACTATGTTACACAAGCTCTAGAAGAGACAGCTATATAGCTCTATCCCAAAACGTTTTAAGTTAACCACCATATAAAGCTTATGTCACAAAAGTAACCATAGCTGATTTTTTTTAAACTGGTTCCAGTTGGCAATTAGATATTGGAATCGAGCAATAGATAGTTTAATCCAGTGGTCCTCCACTTGAAAACCAATAGAGCACAAAGGAATTGAACATTTTGCTAGAATAGCCACGAGAAAATAATGTTTGGAAACAATTGGTTATCATTCCACTACACCAGAGCATTCAGCCTGAGAGCTCAGCATGCCTGACAGAGTGTTCGCCCTATTTCACAGATAGGGAAAGAGACACATGGTGATGAAGTGACATGCCCATGCTCACACAACAGGTCAATGGCAAAGCCCTGGCTCCCTTATTCCCAGCCCATTGCTTTAGGACACTGAGGAGGACTGGAAGTAGAGAAGTGAAACCAGCCAGTCTGTTTTCATTGTTCAAGCTGAGTGAATCACAAAAAGTAAACAGCAAGCCTGTGAAAAGCCAAGCTAGTTTCTTAAATTACTGGTAATAAATCTAAAATTCTGTTCATAACAGTAGTGAAAGTCTCTTAAAACAGAGATTGTTGACAATATGTATAGGACTGATATTTTCATCACATCTGGGAAGTGATTTAAACCAGTTATTGCAGTCCAATAGCTTATAATTTAACTACATGCTTTGACACATTTCTGGAAATTACATATTGATTATTCCAGTAAGGAAGACTGGCTAATGCAACTGTTGGTTGCAGATGTAGGAAAGTGGGCTCTTAGTAAATACATTCACATACAAATACATATATGTTTTTATACTACTTTAATTGAAGTAGTTATGTCTATGACTGTATTTACTAAGAGTCTATTTTCCCACGTCTGCTACCAACAGTTGCATTAGCCAGTCTTCCTTATGGGAATAATCAATGCCTAATTCCCAGAAGTGTGTCACCATTTAACTATGTGCTTTGCAAGCTATTGGACTGCAATAACTAATTTAAACCACTTCCCAGATGTGATGGAAATATATCTGGTGACGACATGTATTGAGAAGTACTGTAAGCTTTGCATTTAAACTAAGGGCTTTACTTTGAAGTGTCATAATGGAATATTTAAGTTGTCATATTTGACTCTACACAGGTTTATAAGCAAAACAATACAAAGTTTGAAGATTAAGGAAACAGAAAGAATGAGGCTGTATTATTTATATAATGACATATACTTGCTAGTGCTTGACAGATTAATTAAAGTCTATTAGTAGGCCAGCAAGGTGTTGGTGGAGATCTGAGATTCACGCCACATGAGAAGGCTGCTTGACTCCCTCTATAAATCATAATCAAAGGATGAGACCTTAGCTAAGGGCTATGCAGCTAAAGGGTGACTTTCAGGGCTTAGAGGTGAATTAAAGGCATTTGAATCCCAGTTGAAAGCTGATGTCACAGCGAATTTACAGGACAGGATATGGGATGATGTGCCTGCACTGAAAAGATTGCAGAAGACACCAAGAGGCAAATTGATGTGTGATCATTATAAGCAGTTGGCGAGAGGTTCAAGAGGACAAGAGAATCACCAGTAAGAGAACTGATTTGCTTTGGTTGGTAATGCATCCATTACAGAGGTACCAATAATTGTTTTAAATTGATTGTGAGCAATAAAATGCCTTTGAAAGGGAACACTAGGATCTCTGGGCCTCACAGAAGTGAGTCTAAGAAAGTTAGAGGACAGGGTGCAGGCAGGGTAGCAGGCCAAGCCAGAGGTAGCAGGTAATGGTAGGCTCTATGACATGTAGAGACAACAATTTTTATCTAACTCAGTTTATGAAATGTCATAACAACTTTACAGAAAGATTGTTAGCTTTTGCACCAGTAAAAGTCACAGGGCCTATTGAGCGAATCTTAGTGCTACTAACAACTAGGAAGATTATTCATAGCTGACACTTAGTTTAAAAAAAGTGAATATGACACTCATGCACCCCTTAATGCCAACAGACTAAAAGGTCAGAATCTGCAGTCTGGGGATTTGTGCTGATCAGGACTGGGACTTTGTTTACTAAAGACACCATTCCTTAACAATAAGATAAATAATAAAAAACATCACCCCCCAAAGCTGATTACAAAACATGTTACTGCAAACTTGGGAGGGTGTGGGGGTGTGCCTCTAGGGAAATAAGCTCTGGCTCACAAATGCAGTTCTCATGAAATGGCAGCTAAGTAGTAGCTACAACAAAGAAATGAAAAATACAGACTTACAACAAAATAAAATTCTAAACTTACAACAGCAACAAAATTACCCAGCTTTGCACAGGACACTGTTCAGCTCTGAAATGAAGAAAGACTTGTTCTCAGGTCTTCCCCCTTAAGCAGACTTTTCAGAATATATACAGCATGCTAGCTGACTCCTTTCCCTTCAAAGACCTTTCCTTAATTGCCTTGAGTTGCTGTTTTGCTGGGCTTTTATAGCTCTGACTCCCAGCAACCATTGCAGTTCTGCCCTATTACCTTCATGGAGGCACCTTTGCATTTTGTTGTTGGCTTTTGCTCCACTTCCCTTGCTTTTGTAAGTACTTTGGCTATGGTAATTCAGGTTTTTTCCTTTTTAAAAAAAATATTGACCCTGTAATCATAGTGTGCAGGTAAAATCCATACAGCTTTGGATATGTCGGGGAGAAGAGGCTGGGTTAACACCTGCCACATCATCATAGGAATAACCAAGAATAGCCATTGTGTCTTCTGTCTCAAAGAACAGGAAAAGGAACTACTGTATCAACAGTAGGGCCTGAAGAGGATCCCACTGATGGTGATGCAACATGGGAGGGGAGTAAATTAAATGTTTCTACCCCCTTGCCCTGGCCACCTGTATTGCCAGGTGGTAACCCAGTCACACAAAGGACCTGTTGCTAGAAGTTGCTGTGTCACTCCCCGTCTTCACTCCACAGACCAGGATTACCATGGTAAGTGTGTGCAACGTTTCAAATGTGCAAAATTCCCAAAGCTCCCTTTTTCAGAGCTAGAAGTGGATTTTGCAAGTTGATATGTGAACAAATATTTAATATTTTCATGACCCCTTCGCCCCAAAAAACAGAACTGGAGTGCCTGACTCTCTAAGGCATTCCACAATGCCCTGGGGAAGTTGGGAAGTACCACTATCCTTATTGCAAATATGTGGAACTGAGAAACTAAGTGATGTGCCATCCCACTGGAAGTCTGGCCCAGCTCTCCCAAATCCTAGGCCAGGGCCATGATCTGTGAACTGTCCTTCCTCTCTTTAGACTCTCACAATTTAACACTAGGGATTACTGGAGAAGAATGGAAAACACCACACATAAATGCTGAATGCAATTTTGCCATGAAAAAAATTAACCTATTTTTATGCAGCTCTTTTTGAATCTGCAAGGCTGTGCTGGAACAACAGACTCTTATTACATTTCTCTTTCTGGTCAGGCTTGAGATAAAGGTACTGTGCCAACAGCCTTTCTTGCAGTGCACAGACTCTTTTTTTTCACTCCTGGTCTGTAGTCCAAATTTTCAATGAAGGTTCTTATTTTAACCAAGATGGATCATCCATCCCTAACACGTGCACTGCAAGTACAAAACTGGAGGAGATTCTATTTGCGTTGACATTCCAATTCCAATTTCATCATCTCTGGCATCCACAGACAAAGTCAGAAGTGCAGTTCAATTTGCCTCTATTGGCTCTGATTTCAGGGAAGTGCCCACTGTCATCAAGCTTGAGCAGTTTCATATTGAAAGGAGGGGCGGGTGTCCCTGCGGACAGCCTGGATAGGAATATAGGAACAGTCGATCCATGCAGCATATTCTTTTGCTGAAACGTTGCAACTTACGCTGCAATATGCAGCGAAGTTTACTCCTGCTGTAAGTAGTAGCATCCCAACTCGCCCTCTGGAGCATATAAACGCAATCAGATGAAGCCCAGGCCTACAGCCACATTTACAAAAGCCAGATGTACTGCAGATATTGTGGAGGTGCACAGAATAATAGTTGCTCTGCACAGCTATTCACAGATCCATGGTATTGGATCTGCTTTCCTTGTAGCATTTTGGGCTCTGTGCACAGGCTTCAGGCCAGACCCCTGTCTGTCCCAACCATCAGCTGAGCCTGCCTACAAGACGGGAATACACAATACATTTTTGACCTCTTCCATACCGTCAAATTTTACAATTAACATCTCCCTTCCATATCCAACCTGATGTAATCAGCTTCTGTATTGTGTGGAATAGCACAGAGCGGGAAAATACAGAGGAAAAGTTTAGTAATTAATCCTGTGGTTGAAAGTAAATTTAGTGGCAATATTTCTTCTATTAATTTGGTATTTTTTGGAAAAAAATTATTTGTAATACTCTGATCTGACATAGATAGGGTTTAAAAAAAAAGATAAACAGTGCTGGATTATTTGCAATACTCTCATCTGACATAGATAAACAGTGCTGGATTAATTTGTTAGCCAAGAGGAAGGAGCTGTGAAATGCTGATTTTGACATTTTTATTCAAATCTCGGACTCCAGCCCCTTTTCATAATTTTGACCTCAATAACGTTTGAGTTTGGTGCTCCTGGAAATGAAGGCTAATATTATTGGCTTGAGTAGAGTCTTGGCTTCTCTTGAGCAGAGAGACTAACAAGCATACATACCTAACTGCTGTCCACATCACAAAACCGCCAAAATGTGCCCTATGGCCTAGGATGTGAACATCTAACTAACTTTACATTTGGGATTTAAATCAGGAATTAAATTAGGTTTCCAGAGTTGAAAAAAGTTCAGTTCATTTTCTAAATAAAGAAACATGGGTTTGTTTTTAATAAGGAAATTTGTCAGTCCTATTTTATTATGAGCGACAGAGGCAGAAATGGAAAGAATCAACATAAGATCTATACCTAACTTATTTAAACTACAATCACCATGGTATCTGAATGGCTTACAACATTATTTAAATCCAAAAGCAAACAAGTAAAACAACAGATTTATACAACAGATTTGTACATATTGTAAGAAAATTGACAGAGTGCTAAAACCCATTTTATGATCTGTATGTGTTTGCACAACAAAATGATGTATAGTATACTCTATATTGTGAACAGAGCCTGGATTTACACAAGTAATAATCTTGCTCTATATTTTAAAACACAGTCCAAAAATCCTGTACAGCTACTTATCTAAAATCTAATCCAAACCCTATTAAAGTTCAATCTAAAGACTCCCTTAGACTTCAGTGGGCATTGGATTAGGCCCATAGTACCTGTGAAATAACGGTGAGTACAAACAGCCTAACACATGATCACCCTATTCATATGTAAAATATCACATTGCATAGATTTAAAGTGGAAGACATGCAATAACAAGACAAGTCACAGTATAGCAAAACCTTGTTTCTTTGGTGAAACAGAAGCAGATATTAAAGTTACAAAGATTTTAACTTTCATTCACAAAAAAAACAGACATTCACATTATACACTATACAAGTTATAATATAAATAGAAAAAAGCAGTATGTGTGCTGTAGAGGGGAAAAATGTACAAGTCAATGCAGTGGGGTACTGCAGTCAAGAACACTCAAGGTTAGGTTCCACTTGGTTTAGCAGTCAATGGAATTTCTTAAAGACACCATTTGCAATTGTAGCTACTGTATTTGCTGAGAAGCCATAGAAGTTTTACTTTATGGACAGCTCAATAGGATACAAACTCCTACATATTAGCTGGATTTTCACTTTTTTTCTTTTGCTTGCTTCTCTCTCCATAATTTTTGCCTACATCAATATTATAAGAGACCTCGACCTGTCTTTATATTATTATTTTAGAAGATGTATCAGAGGGTATTTATCTTTTTTTTTTTTTACACAGCCCAAAAGTGTGCTTTGCCGAAGCAACCAAATTAACATGGTCCTTGCTGTGGAGAGCTTATTTTAAATACTACCTTACTATACATGTCCAGACCAATGATGAGCTGAATGGGTCAAAGTAAAATAAAACAATCAAAATAAAGAAGTCCTACATGCACACTGCATTCACTATGATCTCTAATCTTTTTGTGCATTTCTTTTTAGATAGCCAACATGCTGATTCTTCTACAAGTCACCCATTTCATCACAAACAAGTGATCCTGTTTCCTAGGAATTTAGTACATCAGGGGAATAGCAGCTGAACTGAAATATGGTTCCAAATGCATCAGGGGAGCTCAGGGGCTAATACTGAACTACCAAGCTCTTTCCGTTTTCTTTGCATGGGTAAAATAACATCCAATAAGTTAAATCAGTATGGCTTACTTCATTTATTTATGTACGCTTCACAGCTGCAGCATTCATACACAAACATTCATTACTTTATAAAAAAGATTAAAAATGGTTATATATACAAAATTATTTACTTTTTTGACTTTTTTTTGTTTGTTAAAAAAAAACACCCCCCAAAAAACCAACCCTAGGTCTACCTCCATTATAAAATGCAGAGACCTGTAACACAGACTTATGGTTAGTATTGTGAAAGTCATTTTAAGAAAGTAACCCTGGTTGAGGGAGTTAATGTATTAGCACTTTGACTCTTACAGGCCTTCTTTGCCATATACAAGTCCTCCATGCAGTCCACCAGTGATGAAGCTGGAATGGAGAGCAGGAAAAGTTCCACATTGCAGTCCCTAATTCAGGCTTGATGTCACTTTATGTTTTGCATCACATGGACAAAAACTGTTCCTCCGATGGGAAATGGCGGAGTTTAAAAAAAAAAATGAAATGTAACTTGTGTGTTTATCTTCATCTGGCAGTTTTCAGTCAATACAATTATATTTAAACCATCTCCAACCTAAGTGAACGACAGACAAATAAGGAAATCAATGATTACAGACCTCTGAGGCCATATAACCATAAATATGCCTGAACTTAGTGTGACTTTTCATTTTATATACAGGATTTTAAAAACAACACACAATTAAACATCATAAAATCATCTTATTTACATTTTCATTGGTGCTAAAATTGAGCTGTTTAAATATTGCAGTAGGCTGGTATATGTTATAAAATGGTCCCCACTGGTGGCATATAGAAAACTAACATTTCTGATTGGCTGGAAACGGTTCCTCATATTTTTATTTTTTAATTTGCTGATAAACCCCAACATTTTTGCAAAATGTGTTGTGAATTCTGGAGTCCATAGTTCCAAACAATTTGATAATACTTCTAGAAGTGATAGAAAAGGCACAGTAAGTTAGGACTTTGGCTGAAATGGTGAAAATCCCTATTCACCATTTAGCATTCAGCGTCTTGAATCCTGCCACGTCCTGATCCAGCGGTGATAATGTTTTGATGAATTTAACAGAGTTCCCTTTCCTGGTGAAGGATGTTTATAGTAATATTTCTTAGAATAAGTCCTTTGGAATGTGGATGCTGCAAAGAAGGGGGAAAAAGAAGGAAAATATTAAAAGAATTCCTTGATCTGAACAATAAACTGGCTGATGGACAATACGAGTCACACTTTATATTAAGTTTATTAATGGTTTATAAAGGAATTATAAATGATATTATAAGCATGTTACAGACAGAAGTAATATGTGTTATAGGTGATTACAAGCATATCAACAGACAGTATCATTGATGGCTGTGAGCCATGGTTATAAGGAACCTATTCACCCTGACTGTATTGCTAACTTTTATGAGTTTATCATAGGTACATGGTATTGATGTATTTTTAAAGCCCCAGCTCCTGAAGTTAAGTGGGTATGAGGAGAATTTCAGCTTTCGCTTTGGTTTGTTTTTAAAAAAAATACATTTCTAGCCCTGATGGTTGTGGAGAAAAGCTTGAAGACATGATCCAGGGACATCCTAAAGGCTGAGAAACCAGAAGACAAATAAAAGACCCTCCGTGCACACTTTTTTTTAAATCATGATTTTTTGAGGCCTGATTCATGGTTTTGAACACCTGAGATTAATAATGCTGCTAGAACAATCTATATCAATTGACTAATCTTCCTAATACTGTATTAAAACATCCATTAATCATTTATTAACTCTTCAAAAATGATCTGAAAATGGATCCTTAATAAAAAGTTTGACCATGTTGGGTCTATAGTTTCTGATACAGCTCATAGTCAGCAACTTACGATTCATGCAGGTGATTTTAGGCATATCCCAGCTTCCATTCCCTTGACACCGGATAGTTGGAATATGGCGCTGGATGAAACCATCTTTGCAGTGGTATCTAATCAGGGAGTTGATTTCATAGCGAGGCTTCATCTTCCCAAAAGTCTTTGCATTTTCTACAACAGGAGGCTGACCACAGGCAACTAAAGACCAAAAAGACCAAGTTCATAGGTGTCATTCCAAAGTGAGTCTAACCCTGCAGTCCTTACCCAGGAGGGCACCAACTGACTTTGTAGGAGTCTTGCCTGAATCAGAACTGCAGGATCAGCCCTGTTGTGACATGGCTGAGCAGATTTTAATGTTACAAGAATGGAAATGGAAACTTGCAGACAAAATTGATGGCGTTTCCTTTTTGTTTTGAATTTACTATGTGGTTTGATGGCCAACCGAAAATGGGAATAAAGTAGCAATTTCTGCAGAACTCCAAAGGCCATTAACTCTATATCAAAAGGTTTTTCAAAAAGGGCTAATTCATAAACTTAGTCTGGAATTCTCCTTTGAACAAGAATGTATGTGAAACACTAGAGACCCATGGATCCATCAATGATATATCAATAAAACGCAGTCAATCTAAGGATGTTACATTAGGCATCAGTGGCAAAGGTTTGGGTTTTGACTGCACCAGTCTGTAAAGGCTGAGAATTTCAGGTGATCAGCTGAGTGCACAGCTTCTAGTAAGAGCCAGGTTTCATATTCCCTCCATTCTAATGGAGCAAAGCCACTACACAGCTGAGCTGTATGAATCCAAACATAGTTCAGGTTTAGAGAGCGTGATAAAATAATCTTGCTTCGGAAAACACGTGGATAAAAGTCTGTGAGAAAATGCCTTCAATCGGAGCTGAAACACCAACTCAGGTAATAGCAGGCATTGACTGTATGCTCAGTCCAGCCCATAATTCTGTTAACTAAAGAGAGTTCTCAGGGCAAACAAGCTCTCTCATTGGCTTTCTCTTCAATCAGCCCAGCAGTAGGAGTACTCCAGTACTCTCTGCCATTAGAGGGATGACTCCACCTTCTGACCCTGCCCAGCCACTTATTTTTGGTTAATTTAGGCTACTGAGTTGTTGGAAAGCTACCCAATCTGCCCAAAATATAATCTTTCTGGGCTAGAAAAAAAAGAAGCCAAGTTAAAGCTGGTAAGCATAAGCCCATCTGAGGATCCATTATGCCAGTCTTCAGCCAGAATTTGTCCCCATTACTTTATAAAGCAGGGTCACTCAGATGTATGAATTCAGGGAATCATGCCTATTTTAGTCACTATCA
Organism: Mauremys reevesii; assembly: GCF_016161935.1. Taxonomy (NCBI): domain Eukaryota; kingdom Metazoa; phylum Chordata; order Testudines; family Geoemydidae; genus Mauremys; species Mauremys reevesii. Next base: position 50,185,564 of record NC_052628.1, on the reverse strand, counting down.
CATGGTGATGGTTTCTCACCTGTTCCTTTCTTGCAGGTGTATGTGAGGTGGTAATTGCATGGCACATCATTCCATTGGCCATTCTCATGCCAAATTATAACAACACAGTCTTCTCCAACAGAAAAGAAACTGTCTGGCTGGTTAGGTCGCCAGTTTTCATATTGCTGCAGAAAAGAGGAGCAAAGTTATTATTTCCAGAGTCAGGGAATATTACATTCTGTATTAGAGAAGATCACATAATATTACCTCAGAAAGAGGGCAAATTCAATAGTTCAATACCCAGGCAATTCAGCACAAATTAAACAAATATGGATGTACAATTAATAGAAGTGAGAGGGAATTGATGATCTTAATGGAAAAAAAATAAAGCTTCCTCCTCCTGCATCGGACCTGCTTCTACCAGTACATTTTTATTAATATCACATTCATTCAGAAATTGAACAGGAGAAATTCCTGCCATCTAAACAATGCAGTTAAAAAAACAGTACAGACACAGAGATACACAAAGGAAACCAACTACATGCAGTTTGGAGCAAACCAAACCAAACACAAGGATGCGTTGCTCTTGTTTGTTTAATTGTCAGCCTGTCATTGAGCCTAGTGAACAAATAGATACAAACTGTGGACCTGACCCTGAAAAGAGTTCCATCCATGGCAGATTTTGATGGAGCTTCATTCACAAAATTGGTCCACAAATAGCTCATTGCAGGAGATGGACTTAAGATCATTCAGTGATGTCATTTGTGGTGGTGTTGGGGAGAGGAGAGAGAGAATTCAATCTGCTCTGTTGAACAACAAGCCTGGAGTGCGTGAAAAGTTGTAATATAGGAACAGTCAATAATGTACCAGATTCAAGGTCCATCTAGTTCAGTATCCTGTCTCTGACATCGGCCAATACCTGATGCTTCAGAGAAAGGTGTAAGAACCCCACAGTAGGCAGATGTGGGATAAGTCTCATCCTGGTTTCCAAACAGAAACAGCAACGAAAGACATATTTTCCCCTCCATTAATGGAGACCCCACCCTTTTTGGATTTCTCTGACCCTATTTTAATTTCTTCTTAAAAATGCATATATTATAAAAAACAACACCGAAAAAAGATTTGGAACACTACATATAATAATTTTCTTTTATATTCCTGCTGTGTCACTGCTGGAAGAATTGTATGAAGGATAAAAATAAGTATCTGAAAACAGGAATTCATATAAATGCCAGAACCCAGCCAGCCAATCAGCTCCTTCTATGGTCAAAGTGGCCCCTCAATGCTCACATTTGAATTTGGCACTTACATCCTCCTGACTGGACCTTGTCCATAAAAGAATAGCTTTTAAAAATATAAATAACTTCATGAAGTTACCACAATTCATTACCCATGTGAACACATTTAGAAATAAAGTTAACGAGCCACACACAATGCTGAATCAGGCTATTAAAAAGCTGAGTTTAATGCTTACCCTTTTCCTACAATATGTCAGGTTATCCATCACAAGTCTTTAATTATCTAAGCACTTCTCAACTGTAATGTTCTAAACTGAGCTGCACTGAATTTAATACAGGTGCCCAACTTGTAAAACATCCTCCTTGATGTGTGGGACTAAGTTAATTTAGGGTTGCCAGATGTCTGGTTTACAAATGGAATGGCCAGTCGAAAAAGGACCCTGGTGGCTCCAGTCAGCACCGCTGACCAGGCCGTTAAAAGTCCGGTTGGCAGTGCAGCAGGGCTAAGGCAGACTCCCTGCCTGCCCTGGCTCCGTGTGGCACCCGGAAGCAGCAGCATGTCCCTGCGGCCTGGGAGGCTCTGTACGCTGCCCCCACCCCGAGCGCCAGTTCTGCAGCTCCCATTGGCCAGGAACCACAGCCAATGGGAACTGCGGGGGCAGTGCCTGCGGGCAGAGGCAGCACCTGCAGGCAAGGGCAGTGCATGGAGCCACCTGGCCATGCCTCTGCCTAGGGGCTGGAGGGACATGCTGGTCCCTTCCAGGAGCTATGTGAGGTAAGCGTTGCCTGGCTGGAGCCCTCATCCCACACTTGCACCCACACCCCAACCCCCTGCCCCAGCCCTGAGCCCCCTCCCACACCCAAACTCCCTCCTAGAGCCCGCACCCCCCTCCCGCACGCTGAACCCTTCAGCCCCAGCCAGGAGTCGCATCCTGCACCCCAAACCCCTCATCCCCCGCCCCACACCAGAGCCCAGATCCGTAGCTGGAGCCCTCACCACTCCCCTGCACCCTAACCCCATGCTACAGCCTGAAGCCCCCTCCCATACTCTGAACCCTTCGGCCCCAGCCCCAAAGCCCCCTCCTGCACCCCAAACCCCTCAGCCCCACCCCCACCCCTGAGCCCGCACTCGCACTGGAGTCCTCACCTCCTCCCGCACCCCAACCCTCTACCCTAGCCCAGTGAAAATGAGCAAGTGAGCAAGGGTGGGGGAGAGTGAGGGAGGGGGGATGGAGTAAGATGGGGACTTGAGGGGGCGGGGCAGAGGGGAAAGGGTGGGGCAGAGGGCGGGGCAAGGGTGTTCAGTTTTCTGTAATCAGAAATTTGGCTACCCTAAGTTAATTTCACGTCAGTGTTCAGCATCACTAACACAAGACATATACAGGTCCTTCTTCATTAAGGGCCAGAAATTCAGCATTTTGTGGTTGGAGTGCAAATCCTCGACGCACAGCAGCTAAGCACAATGCACAGCATGCAAACAAGCAAAAGCAGGAATCTGCAGTGTGCATGACTTTCTGCATCACTCTGTGCACAAATACAAAATGGATCTGCATGCATCCCACAATTCAAAGTGGGTGGGTCAGGGAGGCCTTACCTGGGCATGCTGATGCAAATGTGATTGAGGATGCATAAGCATGGGTCAAAAACTCTGCCCTGAGTAATGCCAGTAAAAGAGTAACTCCATGGAAGTTAGTGGAGTTACTCTGGAATGACAAAGTAAAATCCAAAGTGGATGTTCTTCTATGCCTGCTCAGTCCAGGTGCTGGGACCCTATTGCAGCATGCTCAGATAAGACACTTAGGAAAACCCAGAGATAACAGCCAGGATCCTGAATAGATGCCTGAGCCAAAGTGTACTCAATAGAAAGAATCCCATTGATTTCAATAGGTTCTAAAACTGGTCTGATCCTTCAACATTCCTGGAAGGCTCTGCAGATTTGTAGAAGTCAAGGGTGCTCTGCACCCCAGGTGTGTGAATTGAGGGGGCTCAGCACCTTGTTGAATTGAGCTCTAATCATGTATAGCGGTTTGTGGGCATTTTACATCATAATGGCTTCAAACTTTTTTTGTTTGTTTTGTTGGCAGGGCTGCAGGATCATATCTAGACGCTGTAGTCAATGCAAGAATGTCTGATATCCCTCGACATGACATGCTGTTGCCTCACATCTGATATCATCTTTGCAGATTTATTTTGGCTGGGCAACTCTGATTTTCTTGGTGTTAATGCCGGAATTGCTTAGCACAAGAATTTCCAAACTCCTGAACTGCTTTCTTAAGTCTCCACCCTGCTCCTCCGTAGTTTTTCAATACCTTATTTAGCCACACTTCACTGACTGGGAGATAAGAGATGTGAGGGGGAAAGTATCTCACAGTTTGGATGGTATGTGTTGCTTTACAAATGCATTAATATCCTTTTTCTTGTTATGGGAGAGATTTTGAGGAACCATGGGTTTGGGTCTTCTCTGATTTACAATGGTGTAAATCAAGAGCAACATTATTGAGATGAGTGGAGTTACATCAGCATAAAACTGGTGGGAGAGAAGAATCAAACCCCACATGTGTCAGTTACTAGGCTACAGCATTTGCATTCAAAGATATTCTGTGTCTATAATCACTGCATTTGCGAAGTTTATAGGAATAGCCTCTATTTGTGAAAATGCATCCAAAATACTTGATTAATAATTCCTCTGTTGGGAAACACTGCTCAAATATCCTAAACAAAGCATCTTTCTTTTTAGTGGTTACTTCATTTGAGATCCTTATATTTCAACTCAATTACTGTATTTTACAAAAATATGTTGTACCAAAAAATAGCATATTTCAGTTCCCCATTCCTTGGCACTGTTTATTGTGCAGATTTTTTTTTAAGATCACGTGTAAAAGAGTTCAGCAACCAAACTCACAGATGGATCCAAAGAATACTGGCACTGTTCCAGTCACTCTGCAGCTAGCTTATATCTTCATGTAAATTGTAACTGTCTCCACAAATCAGTGAAGCCATTATTAAGGGGCTCTTACTCTTATCCTGATAGTTTTCAAGCCAGCCCAAAGTCATCAATCAAAGGTAAACTGACATCTTACCAACATCATTAGTCTTCATTTCTGAAAACCTGAATACATTCACATTTCAAGTTAACTCAAGGTGGAAGAGCTACTATGGGCTTTTTTACCTACACCAAAAATATTATGGAGTTATGCCATCAAACAGACCGACCTAAAAAACATTACCCTCATGGGCAATATGGAAGCAAGGCCAGGAGGAAATTACTGTAATATATAATGCAAAATGATGCCTGAGATCAAAATGTTAAAGCATATCCAGGAAGTGTATATAGGGACCTATACTCATTGCCATTTCTGCAGCCCTGAAGGAAGAGCAATGCCAGACGAAAGTTGGGCTCACTGCACTTGTTTCCTCCAGCCACACAGTGGATCTGCAAGGATGGTGTTGATGAAGGGGACCGATACATTGGAATTAACACTCCAATGAGGTGCACAGAGTAGTTCATATCTCTCAATGCTATTGTTTCAGTCTATCTGCAGACTTGGGCAGCCATTGCTCTGTTGGTAACACTCAGGTCACATTTTCAAGCTCATCTTCACAACTGTGATGGCTAGAGATTTAGGGCTTGTCTATTCTACAAAGTCTCTGCTGGTCATGTATACGTTACATCAGCAAAACCTCCTAGTGAAGACACAGCACATACTGGCTACACTTTTCTGCCAGCATAGCTACAACCTCCTCTCTGAATGAGATTAGTTATGCCAACAAAAGCATTCTTCTGTCACCATAGTTGCATCTACACCAAGGGGGTTTACCAGCATAATTATGTCAGCTGGGAGTGCATGATTTTTTCACTCTCTTAGCCAAAATAGCCATGCTGGCAAAACTTTGTAGACTACACCAAGTCTTACTCATTTTCAATGACAGTTGAGATGCTGTGTCATCGCATGACTCCAGGAGCTGGTCCTAGGCACAGGAATAGAGTGTCTTAACCTGGCCCTTAGGAATCACACAACAATACTGCCCTGAGATCCCGGTCAAGTTGAGAACAAGAGTAGGCCCTTAATACATCTTCACTGCTTATAACAATAATAACAACAAGGAGTCCTTGTGGCACCTTAGAGACTAACAAATTATTTGGGCATAAGCTTTCGTAAGCTAAAACCCACTTCATCAGATGCACGGAGTGAAAAATACAGTAAGTAGTATATATATGAAAAGATGGGTGTTGCCTTACCAAGTGTATGTGTGGGGGTCAGTGCTAACGAGGTCAATTCAATTAAGGTGGAAGTGGCCTATTCTCAACAATTGATTACTTTTGTAGTGCACTGTGCTGCAGGCTTCCTGTATGACCTTAGACTATGTCTGCACTGCAATTAAAAACCCGCGCTGACCTGTGCCAGGTGACTCAGGCACTTGGGGCTCAGACTGCAGGGCTGTATAATTGCAACGTAGACTTCTGGGCTCGGGCTGCAGCCCAAGCTCTGGGACCCTCCCCCTTTGCAGCTTCCTAGACCCCAAACCACACCACAATTAAACAGCCCCTTAGCCCGAGTCCCACAAGCCTGAGTCAGCTGACATGGACCAGCTGTGGGTGTCTAATTGCAGTATGTCCTTAGTCTCTTGGTTCCTTATCTGTAAAATGGGAAGATGGTGAGGCACTCAGATATTATGGTAGTGGAAAGCATATAAGTATCTAAAATACATTTACTATTATGTCCTTCAGGTGAATGGATTTCTAGAAACTTCATTCTCCCCCATATTTTGCCTTGAATTAAACTTAACCAGACTCTGCCAACTGAGTGACAGACTGTCTTTTAAATGAAATTAAGTCTAAGGAAACAAACAGTTAATAGCAAACCTTTGTCATTCAGAAGTATCACTAATCAAAATGAGCAACCACAGTATTCCCATCATGAAGACATCTCTGCAAATATCTGAATACACTCTGCTTTATAAAAGGTTAGGTACTTATAACAGTTTAGGATAACCACCCATACTTTGGAAACTAATAAGTAATCCACTTAGCTCTTTAGCTGTTTGCATATTGTCAAGGTGAATCTGTGGGGAACAGCATCTAAGCATTGTAATAGCCATCCAATGATAACAGCCATTTCTTTATCACAGAAATACATACCAAGTGGCTTTGATCAATAGCTAGGATTTTACATTCCAAATAGTCAACAGACACTGTGTGTAATGAACCACAACAAAATAAACCTCTGATGCAAACAAAACTTAATTACTTGACCCTTTTCTTGTGTAAAGGAAAATAATCCCTTCTATAACTAAACCCAAGAAATTATTTACTAGAAGTATGTCTAATCTTTACACAATCTTACACTGTTTTTCATCCTGGGGGAAAGGAATTTTCTGCAACTTTACATGACTCTCCAGTACAAATGTATCCTGGCATTTTTTTGGCACTTGTTATTATGAATGTGATCTGTATTCCCGTGGCTGTCCTCTCTGAATGCTTCACAATGAGAAACTGATACGGCATATCACAACACTGAGAAAAGGACATCGGGAGTGGGCTGAATGATTTCTCTGTGGTCTGTTTTATCTTAAATTAAAGTTAAGCAACATTTCCTGACTGACATTTATCAGTAAACTGGTTTAAACTGAGAACTAGAGGCCTTAACACCACCATGACCACTTGCAATTGTCTCCTTTTCCCTAACACCCCCTGAGAATGGGAATACGCTCTTCCATAATGATAGATAAGTCCTTAGAAGTTCTTATCAGGAAAGTCTGCTGACACAGTCACCCACATGGTGGGCTTCTTCTGAAATTCATTTACCTAGGATAGCTCAACTCGGATGTTATCTCTGCTTTTGAGTGAGGTCCTGCTATTTACCAGTTTTACAGCTGATGCACAAGGTGGTCAGCTGACTTGTCCCAGGTTACAGTGAGTCAGTGGATCAGTTCAGACTTTACTGGCAGATTACTTTATTAGACAACATTGCTTCTGTTAACTGAGAGACCTGGAAGAGGACTGGAAGGAATTTCACTTTCCATAAACAGCAAGAAAAAAAGTCAAGGGTTTATTTGTAAAGATTCAACAAGGATCATAACAACATTTCCATTTATAATCACGGCATCACTTAATATTTAAATGAATCTGATATTTGCTCTGGGAAAGACAAGATGTTACATTTGAATTGTTGCACTGAATTAGGTCCCAATCCTGCAAACAGTTCCACATGTGCTTAACTTTAAGCATGTTAGTAGTTCCATTGACTTATCTGGGACTATTCATGCACTTAAAGGCCCCTGTTCAGTCAGGTATGTAAGCACATGCCTAACCTTAAATACATGAGTAATCCCAAGGAAATCTTTGAGGCAGCTCACATGTTGACGCACCTTACTGAATCCGGACCAGAGGTAACTGTGTGTTTTGCAGACTCAGAGCCTTAATAATTAAGGGTGAAATTGTGGCCTCTTTGAAGACAATGGGAATTGCCCCGGCTTTCACGAGGCAAGGATTTCACCCTAAGGATTTAGGCCCTGAAACTACAACTGGATCCGTGCAGGCAGACTGCTGCTTCCCCCTGAAGCAGCTTGCAGGATAGGGGCCTTTGTTAGCGCATGTTCATGTCTTTCTGGAAATATCCCAGAAAGACCACATGCATACTCTATAAATATTTACATCTAAAGTAGACTATGTATCTTTTTGAGAGAATATTACCAATGCCATATAATGAAGATCCAATCCCTGCTTAGAACCAGTGACTAGCTGATGTATAAAATCAGTGTGAAACTTGTATTTTGTATTGCAAGGCTAGGTGTTTGTTTGGCTTCTTGGCTTATTTTTTTAATTTGAGAACTCGTGAAAAGGAGAAATGTTGTGTTGAGCATGATGGGAAGCTTCCACTAGATGGAGCTGCCTACCCATTACTATGCCTAGATATTAATGATCAGCAGCTGTGTTACACTAGTCTTGTTTGAAAAAAACATCAAAAATTTAAAAGATACAGAAAAGATACTAACTTCTCCTTTCCATGCTTGATTCAAAGCCCATTGATGCCAATGGAAAGACTCCCACTGACTTCACTGGACTTTGGATCACGCCCTCACTGATTAGTTTTCATCATGCTTCATATATTTAGCTTAGTGAGGACAATGTAGTTTGCTCTATTTGTATGCATAAGGGGGACTATCAGAGGAAGTCCAGACTGCTCCATACAGAAATTAATGAGATACTGGCACTTTTGGTAAGAGGGGAGTTTCCCTTGATGTCTTCGTCTACTAGCTAAGGCTACATTAGAGAAGTGTGAACCCCAGAACTTCATCAGTGTACAAAGCTTCTCTAATGTAGACAGCGACTATTTAGGTATGTGTATGATTCCCCACCTTGAGCAATATGCTAGCTGTCTACCTGGCTTCCACTCTCCACCCAAGAAGTAGTTGCATCCATCAGAAGTGCTGTATGTACAAAATGTGTAAAATGTTTTAGGATCTTTGGGATGAAGTCCACGATACAAATGATTATCATAATTTAACATAACTTTGCTCTCTATTTGGCTTTTTATAAATAGGAATTTAATTAATGTTTAGGTCTTCCCTATGTGAATGTTGTAGAAGGACCAATCTAACTTGATTAAACTAATTTGCCAGCGGGAAGGTATCTTTGTTTTGAGAAGTATGACAGAGGTATGTTAGTAGAGTACATGAACTCTGGGAATTATACTAAAGTAATTATATAAATCAAAATCTATACAATTGTATTTTTCGCATGTGCGACTAACTAGAGACACACGCACCAAAAATATCCCATTTTTTCATTTATTCCAACCATTATTGCAGGTTTTAGGCTGCTATGAGTTTCAACCCAAAGCCAAATGTAACGCGCCTCAGAAGTAATTGGCTAGACCTTTGGGGGAAAATGAGAGACTGCCCCTCCCAAAAAGAAGTTTGTTTAAGAGGCCTCTTACTAGCCCGAGACATTCTGAGCTAAGAACATACCTGCCTTTAAACAATATACTTTAAATAATAATAATACATAGTTCTCCTGGCTTAAGCAGGTTAAATGAGCACTTTAGAGAGGGGCTGTAATGACTGCTATATCTGAAAATCAAAATATTTGGTAGATTTTAAATCCCTGTCTTCAAGAAAGCTATGGATATCTGGCACAATAGCCTTTTTGTTTGCAGTTGACCACAGTATTTTTTAGTCTATTTGTTTTATTTAACTCACAGGCAGCCTACCTCCCTACAAAGTTCTATGCATTTTTTAAGTCCTTTTGTGTTCAATACAGCTATTCTTTCTGGAAGGGGAGGTGTTATAGATTTAAGTTAAAACAGTCTGATTCGCTGACCAATAAAGGAAAGAATAAGGAAGGACTTTGTTTTTAACAGAATGAAACTTTTGTTTTTATGTAGCTACCTAACACTGGCAAAGAAGTCCAGTATTACAAACATGAAGCATAACACTCTTACTGAAGGGAAGAAAAACTAATGTAAGGTCTCTGGGCAGTTGTTAAAGTGGCAACATGCCAATTACTTTCCTGGCTGCCAGCATTCTATGAGCGACAGACAATCTGGCCACAGACACTAGCCAGCTCCTTAACACAGCACTAATCTTGTGTAATGGAAGTGAGCTCACTGCCATACAAAGCACTAATTATCAACAGCATTTTCCAAAGGATATGAATAGACAAAGGTCTGAAGCACAACCCCAAGTAGCTATATGTGCTTAATCCATAACATGGAACATTGAAACATAATTCCAATGGGCTCCTTCACCACTCTATTTGTTTGCAAGGGTGCTTAATGGTGAAATGCTAGCAATCCAAATACAAAGAGAAGAAACTGCCAAAAGTGACCCCAGATTTTTCTGTTTAGATGAGTATGCTTTATGGCTATAAAGGTTGCTATTAAAATTCAGTTTCCCTATGAGATTTTCAAATGCCACATAATATTTATTTATTGGCTTTTGAAAAATAGCTTGGAGAATATCCCAGTTGATTAGGATTGGTAATATTCACCTCTAAGTCTTTCTTGCACTTATCAGCCTTTGTTGTTGACTTTGTCCTAAACGTAGCTGAAATGAGCAGGTTTAAGATATGCAATCATCCACCTTGATATGGTCTACCTATTCCTTGCAAATAATTATTTGAGGACTCTAGTACTTTTTCCCTCTTCATAGTCCCACTGTGATTTTCCCAGGTTTGTTTGGCTGTTATTAGTAATATTTTTACAGTATATTTGCAAGTGTGGATTGTTCATAAACAGTTCTTAGCAAATACTCCAATGAGCATTCAATAATCAAACTGTGTGATTAGTCAGTTAAATCACATGATATGATTCCTATTCCCTGGTGGGATGACCTAATCTGAACTGTTGCCGTACAAATATTTTATTTGCATGAATAAAAAATCCTACCCATACATTCTGGTGAAAGAAAAATATTCACAGAAGTTCTTGCAGAAAAGTGAATAGAAATGGATAGGAATATGTTTAAAAGGAAATCACTGTTTTGATTTTGCAAAAATGTTTGTGAAAACAAACTCTTACATGTCTGTTTTAGTTCCCAAATAAATTAGAAACTAGTAGAAAAGAGCCTTGTTGGAGGAACACAAACACCAAACTACAGGACAACATGACATGTAATATGTCATGGGTTCCAAATCCATGGTTAACATATACTCTCTGGCATAGCGTATAATTCAAATACAGCCTGCTGCATCCAGGGTCCAGGGCAATGTTTTGAGGGAAAACTCTGCTTGAGTTCCAGCCACTATTGAATAATGAAGTTGTGGAAGTACTCTGGCCACTACTCATTCACTAACAGGACTTCAACACTTCATGCTGAGGACCTCGCCAACTAGAGGCTGCTACGGAATCTCCTATTTTGGGAAAGATTATTGAGAAGATTGAAGCCAAGCAGTTATGGCAATATTTGTAGCCTGCAGATTTCCTTGATGGTGGCCCACTTGGTTTTAGACATGGCTATTGATCTGAAATTGTGTTGGTGGCATCGGTCAAGAATCTCTCCCTGAGAGCATTTACAACAGTAGCCTACTTGTTAAACATAATTGTTTGCTGGGATCAAACAGCACTTGTGATCTGGGGGTTGCACTGGCTACCAATGGACTACTGGGTGAAATTCAAGGTGTTGTTTTTGTTCTTTACAGCTCTAAGTTTTTTTGGCCCAAGCTTTCATATATAGACATCTGCTTTTCATGCTGCTCTAACATGCGATCAGCAGAGACACTGAAACTGGAGCTCCCTTGATATACAAGCAGGGCCGGCTCTAGAGTTTTCGCCGCCCCAAGCAGCACGCCGAATTGCCACCGCGCATGGCGGTGGCAGTCCCTGTGCCCTTAGGGCAGCAGGCATGTTTCTGCAGCGGCGGCAATTTGGCTGCAGCTTCTATGTTTAGCTGAAGCTGCCCCCAAATTGCTGCCACCGTGGAAACATGCCTGCCACCCTAAGGGCACAGGAACTTCCCCTGCCATCCGCGGTGGCAATTCGGCGGGCTGCTTGGGGGCAAAACAACAGGGACTGCCGCCCCTTGCAGAATGCCGCCCCAAGCACCAGCTTGGAATGCTGTGCCTAGAGCTGACCCTGTATACAAGAGAGGGAACTGCTGGTAGAGTGTTCTCCACCTGGCACCTAAATTCCACATAATGCTTCTTGTTTGCATGGTCTGCCACTGCCTAGATTTGTGAACTTTCTGGACATGCTGCAAAGGGGATGATTTGCTCAGGAATTTGGAGGAAGGACTGGATGATGTTGGGCAGGGTTGTTTGTTGCTTCAGTTTAATGGTGTTACAGGCCAGAGCAAATTATAATTATATTGGTGATTTGGCAGTAGATTCACACTGTTCAGTGTAAGTAGTGGGGGCAAAAGACATATCTGACTTCAAGACTAAGCTTGATAAGTATATGGAGGGGGTGGTATGATGGGATAGCCTAATTTTGGCAATTAATTTAGCAATTGATCATTGGTTATCAGCAGGTAAGTATGCCCAGTGGTCTGTGATGGGATGTTAGATGGGTTGCGATCTGAATTACTATAGAGAATTCTTTCCTGGGTGCTGGCTGGTGAGTCTTGCCCACATGCTCAGGGTTTAACTGATCGCCATATTTGGGGTTGGGAAGGAATTTTCCTCCAGGGCAGATTGGCAGAGGCCCTGGAGGTTTTTCGCCTTCCTCTGCAGCATGGGGCACGGGTCACTTTCTGGAGGATTCTCAGAGGTCTTCAAACCGCAATTTGGGGACTTCGATAACTCAGGCATAGGCTAGGGGTTTGTTATAGAAGTGTATGGGTGAGATTCTGTGGCCTGCGTTGTGCAGGAGGTCAGACTAGATGATCATAATGGTCCCTTCTGACCTTAAAGTCTATGAGTCTAAGTATTGGTTATTATGTTTTAAATACTGGAAGAAGTGCCCAGAACTTAGGGCTTATGCTTTCAGCATGTATATTTTAGGAGTAAAAATAAATTTGTCAAATATAAATAAAATATGACCAAATCTATACATTCAGGACAGTAAAATGGCAGTTATGTGCAAAATAGTTTATATGTGGAAAACAGGCACCTATCTCAATGAGCACTTGCTCTGCAATGTCCAGGGTGTATGATAATAAGGTGATAAGTAACAGTCAGCATGGATTTGTCAAGAACAAATCATGTCAAACCAACTTAATAGCTTTCTTTGGTGGGGTAACAAGCCTTGTGGATAGGGGAGAAGCGGTAGCTGTGGTATATCTTGACTTTAATAAGGCTTATGATTCTGTCTCTCATGACCTTCTCATAAACAAACTAGGGAAATACAGCCTAGATGGAGCTACCGTAAAGTGCGTGCAGAACTGGTTGGAAAACAGTTCCCAGAGAGTTGTTATCAATGGTTCACAGTCAAGCTGGAAGTGCATATCGAGTGGGGTCCCACAGGGATCAGTTCTGTTCAGTATCTTCATCAATGATTTTGATAATGGAATAGAGAGTACACTTATAAAGTTTGCACATGATACCAAGCTGAGAAGGGTTGCAAGTGTTTTGGAAGATAGGATTGAAATTCAAAATGATCTGGACAAAATGGAGAAATGGTCTGAAGTAAATCGGATGAAAGTCAATAAGGACAAATGCAAAGTACTCTACTTAGGAAGGAACAATCAGTTGCACACATACAAAATCGGAAATGACTGCCTAGGAAGGAGTACCGCAGAAAAGGATCTCGAAATCATAGTGGATAACAAATTAAATATGAGTGAATAGTGTAACACTGTTGCAAAAAAAAGCAAACATAATTCTGGGACGTATTAACAGGAGTGTTGTAAGCAAGATATAAGAAGTAATTCTTCCTGCTCTACTCTGCATTGATTAGGCCTCAACTGGAGTATTTTGTCCAGTTCTGGGCACCACATTTCAGGAAAGATGTGGACAAACTGGAGAAAGCCCTGTGAAGAGCAACAAAAATGATTAAAGGTCTAGAAAACATGAGCTATGAGGGAAGATTGAAAAAATTGGGTTTGTTTAGTCTGGAGAAGAGAAGAATGAACGGGGACATGATAACAGTTTTCAAGTACACCTCTACCCTGATATAACACCACCCGATATAACATGAATTTAGATATAACACAGTAAAGCAGCGCTCGTGGGGGCTGCATGCTCTGGCGGATCAAATCAAGTTTGATATAAAGCGGTTTCACCTATAACACGGTAAGATTTTTTGGCTCCCAAGGACAGCGTTATATCAAGGAAGAGGTGTACATAAAAGGTTCTTACAAGGAGGAGGAAAAAAAACTTGTTCTCCTTAATGTTTGAGGATAGGACAAGAAGAAATGGGCTTAAATTGCAACAAGGATGGTTTACGTTGGACATTAGGAAAAACTTCCTAACTGTCAGGGTAGTTAAGCACTGGAATAAATTGTCTAGGGAGGTTATGGAATCTCCATTGGAGACTTTTAAGAGCAGGTTAGACAAACACCTGTCAGGGATGGCCTAGATAATACTTAGTCTGCCATGAGTGCAGGGGACTGGACTAGATGACCTCTCTAGGTCCCTTCCAGTCCTCTAATTCTATGACCTCACTGAAATATTTTACAGCCATTCTCTTGTACTCTCTTGTTTCAAGCTGAGCATGTCTGTGGGTTGTAGGGAAAGTGGCATGCCCAAAAAAGCACCTTGGTGCCAGTGGATATGTCATCTTATCTAGCCAACACAACCTTTCACGAAACTTTCGGGTTATCCTGCTATTTGTCCACACAACAGGAAACCACAAAGAACTACTACATAAAAGCAGCTTTAAGGCTAAGAACCAAATCCTGCCAAAAAAACAACAAGGGCAGACCCAACATCCACACTGAACCCCATTGACTTCAATGAGATTCCACATGGGTGTTCAAGGTGACCTGGACAATTCTCTTTTCAGTATGGGGGAATAAGATACGCCTATTTCTGTTATTCTAGGATATCTCCCCCATCACAAACAAAAGTTATTTTTTAAAGGAAACAATGGACAGATGGATAAACATCATTTGGGCCATGAAAAAATATTTCTTTTTATTACTTGCATTCATAGTGAATCCATTTGTTCTTGTTTGGTTCATCAATGACCTATGTATTTTCTCTCAGAAAATCTGCCTAACAATCAGTCCATATATTTACAATCTGTATCCTCACAGATTCCAAGACTTGCCTCACTTACTGGAATTGTCATTGCTAACCACATACAAATCCCAGCTGATGCATGAAAACTATGCACTGGAAAAGAATAGCAGTTTTAGTGTTGCTGCTTTTGATAAATTGCCAACAACTGACCATTTTCATGAGAAAAAAGAAGGCTGAGATTTTCAAAAGGGGCTGACTACATATAGGCGCTTGAAAAATGGTACCTAAACAAATGGTTTCATTTTCAAAAGTGCTGAGTGCTTGCCAATGGGAGCTGATAGGTGTTCTGTACTTTTGAAAAGTAGATCTCTTACATAGAAGCTTTTGGCTTCCATTTTTTAAACTCTTGGCTGGAAACTTCCCAAACACATTTTTTTTAAAACATTGAAGTGATGTGAACTGATTTTATCTAATCTGCACGACAGTTCTCAGTGAATTGAAATGAAACTTTTCATCTGATTATACATATCAGATTTTTTTCCTCAACTGTATCTTGTCACTTAAACTTTTCTGCATTACTAGACTGATGAAAAAGCTCATTTTATCCATCCATCACATTTCATCATGTTAACATCTCAGCGCTGATCTCACATGAGCTTCCAGGGAAAGTATAGAGAATTTTTCTCTCTCTTCTTGGGCAGTGGAAGTGAGAGAAGACAAGGCCAACATCTTGTTCTCATTGAAGTCAGTTAGAAATGGATGTGCACATACAAGGGATGGCTTTAGTCCTGGTACAAACGAATCAACATAAGCATATATTTATGTCCAACCCTGATCATATTTAACATGGTTGGCACTTACAGTTAAAAAAATCTGGAAAAATACAACCTATGATGGATATAAATAGAAAATGTCAAAAGAAAGTCCCGATTTCCTTCCATTTAATTCACTGTTTTAAATATCTTTTAGGTGCAAATAAAAAGTATATTTGAGCCTTTTTCCAGAAACTGTGCTAATAAAATACATGCCACCACTTGGCAAAGGAGTTCCCTTCAATAGATTAAATAATGATATTGTAGATTTCCTCATCTCCATGGAAAATGTGCACTAAAGTAACTCAAACCTAGTTCCCCAATCTCTAGTGGTAGAGTTTGAGGTTCACAGATTCCTAATTCTTGCTCTCTTTGCCCAGAATGAATATATAAGGCTATGTCTACACTTGCAGAGTTTTTGCGCTGTCAGTTTCACCGGTGATAGTGAACCGGTGAAAGAAAAGCACTGATTTGTGTACTCACTTACTTCCACAGGCGACAGAGAGTGTTCACATATGCAGCACTTCCATCGCTGATGAGAGCAGCGCATTGAGGGCTGCTATCCCACAGTGCAGCTCTCTCCATTTTGATGATAGGTCCTATCGGAAGGGGGCGGGGGGCATCAAGGGGCATCCTGGATCCCTGCACAGCCTCCTCTCCCCAAACACTGATCAGCTCCAGTAACTCAGCATTGCTCCAAGCGGGGAATCATTTGCTCTGTGGAGCAGGCATTGTCACCTGGCCAGATGATGTGAGCACTTGCCAAAAAAACAGGAGGGGGGAGTTTCAAAGTTCCCGGGGCTTTACAGGGGGAAGGGTGGGATGTCTGTTTACGTGGCATCACAGCTGCTGGCCAGAGTGGTCACCTAGGCACTATGGGATATCATCTGGAAGCTAAAAGCTCTGTAAACAGGAAGAATGTGTCTTCACTAGCACATCACCACAAAAGCATCACCAGTAAGAGCTGTATGCCTCTCATGGAGGTGGTTTTCTTTTTGGGGTGAAACTTTTGAGTTTCACCACAAAAAGTTATTGGCAAGTGTAGACGCTCCCATGGTTTTTGCGCAAAAAATGGACTTTCTGCTTTAAATGGCAAGTGTAGATGTGCCTTAAGTGAAGAAGAAATCTTGGTGATATAATAATATATACTATAGTTATTTCATTTGGTCAGCACTGACCAATGGATTTCCATTTCCATTATCATCACCTATTTCTAAAGGTTAATTTAAAGGAACTATGGGCATAATCTTCAGCTGCTGGCTGAGCTGCTCTTGACACTCTAATCAAATGGGCAGTGAGACAAAAGCAGCTTTACATCACCTTGATATCCTCAACACCGTGAGGCCAACTGAAGACTGGTTTGGCCCTCTGGCAATAGTGAACTAGTCTTTAGTCCAGTCAGAGAACACGAGTGCAGTACAACACTCCAGCCTCATTCCCAAGACAATTCTAATGCCAGAGGAATCCTCAGCTGACTGGGTAAACTGGTGTCTTTAAATCAACAGAGCTAAGAAGCACTCTAGAAGGACGATATTGCTATGTTGCTCTGAGCATAGCACAGCAAAGACAATACCAGATCTCAATTAGAGATAGGCCTCTGCTATCCCACAAAGTTCAGGATTGTTTAGGGTCACGCTTTATAGGCAGACTCCTCTCTAATCTAAGAAATTGAAGTTATGAGGACATATGTCTGAGTTTCTTCTTCTTGTAACCTTACTTATGGTGACATAATGTCCGTATTCATGGCTATAAATTGGATTGATAGGGCTAACACTTTATTCAAACCAATGGAATTTGAAGATGCACCTGGTACATTCAGGAGCAGTGCTTATGCACTTGATCAAGATGTAACTGGAACACTTATTTGGCAGTCCAACAATTAATAGTGATAAATGGTCCAGTGACAGGGGCAGAAATCATGGAAAATAATCTAAAAATTAGGATACTGTGAGCAAACAGAAAACTCAAGCAGAGTCACTGCATGCACAGAATAATTAACACATGAAATAAATGGCTACGGAAAGCATTTGAATCGATGAGTACAAATGAGTTCAGGAGACACATAGATTGTTCCCAAAGGAAAGGATTGAGAGAAGTTGTAAAAACAGCAGGAAAGTGGGATAAAGATCAATTTAAAAAAAAAAGGCCTGTTCCACAGATGGTCTTATACTGTGCTGGGAATGTCTTCTCTTCTTAAATTTAAAATTAAAGCAAAAATTTAACACCCGTCTTTGCCCAGCAGCATGAGTTGCAAATAGAGCATCAGCTCTGGCTTTTGATTTCCTGGATTTTGTCAGTCTGTCTCACACCAAACTTGCTTTTGCAATGTGTAAGTTTACAACTCCCTTAGTATTTACCAGTGCGAAGATATGCTGATCCCACAGATAGAGCTAGATTATGCCTGATCCTATCAGAGTGCTTAGGAGAAGAGGGATCAACAAAGTGAATGGAGTACAAGGACTATGCAAATCTGATGCAGCCAAAGGTGCTAGACTCCCAAAAATAGGTGAAGAGGAGGAAGTGATGTAGAGTAGCAGACTTCCTCTCCCTATACTCCAAGAGACATTGTGCCTCCAGGCACAATTAAGCACATTTGTTCCAGCACTAAAGCAAGCACATGAGATAAAAGTTTGATTTTTCTTTTCTTTTTCTCTGTACTCTCACTTGCAGCACACAACAGTTCTGCAAGAAATGGATCATTCACAAAACACTGAGAAATCTTGTAAAGGCCTTTAAACCTCTATCTATTTAAATCAAGTGGCAATTAAGCAAATCAGCTTTGTTTCAGCTTTCTTACTAAAGATATCATATCTATGTGATAAGCAGTAGTGAGCATAGTCTGTATGTATGTGACCTGAGGACCAGATGTTTCCTGGTTATAGAAGGATTCACAAAGGGAAAAATAAGCATGACCAATCTGTTTATATAGTGTGTATCAATGGGTGTTAAACTGGCCATAAATCACCTGTCTCTTCTAAAGAAGAGATTGAATACTTTGGCTTGGATGATACTGAATCAAATCTAGCAGACAGATGGTTGAGTTAGTTTAGCTGAAGGTGAGGAGAGAATGTTTTCTTTCTCCACCTACTTGTTTTATTCCTTATTGCTTTGATGCTATAAAAAGGTATCAATAGTACTCCAAAATCTTAGGGCTAGAGCATTGGGTTCAGACCTTCTACACTCACTGCCAGTCAGGAAGGAGGTGTTTAGAGGTGGTTTTAAGATGTCTTTACATCCCTTCTGACTGTAGGATTGCCATGCATTAGAACAGTCTCAAGGCATGATTTAGAGCAGCCCCAGGGAGATCTTGCAGATAGGGATGTAAAGACTGGCAGGGAGCCTGATTTCTCAGCTCCCCATACCACCTATCTGTGGTCGGTAGAAGCGCTCTGGTGAGGATACACAGTGCCAACAGAAGGAGGGTGACGTGGACATCAGCCACCACAGTAATTATATAGGTCAATTTAAGACTGCAGGGTAGACATGCCCTATGTCTCCTTCACCCTAAGAATGCCCTCTCCATGGGACGCCAGCAGCAGGGGAGATGCAGGAACCATTATGCCCACCCTATACAACCTGAGAATTCCCCCATGCTGCGGGACTCATCAGGCAGCTGAATACATCAACTTTACAGCCTTTTGGTACCAGCAAATAAGTACAAAGCAGTTGCACCAGGGATCAGAATCTGGGCATTATATGATAAATGTCTCAGAATGTAATCTCTTTGGAACAGCGTCTGTGCGGATTTGTACAGCACCTTTTCAGCACTACTAAAGACGAAGAAAAGGTAGCAATCCCAAGCAAGGACGTTTGTTGAGGTAAACATTTGGCTACTGTATTGATTCTAGAATTTGCCCTATTTTTTTCCCATTTCCAATGGGTATTTGATGAACCACCAAAAGGCTTTTTAATTAACTTTTTCTTTTTAAGACATCTTACCAGTGTGCTGCCATCAGTCCAGCGGAAGTCATGCTCAAACATCTTATCATTGAGGCCAATCCACTGGTAGTCATGTCCGATACCTAACAGGAAAGGAACCACAAAGATATTTTTATTAACTTTCCCATAAAAGGGAGAAAATTCATCAAAGAATAAAAAGAATTCCACAGAATGAATCAGACTTCCTGTTCTTAAATAGCTTTCACTAAGCATGCAAACAAATACTTACAGGCTATTTTTTAGCCTTTTTATTTTAACCCAGGAAATCTATAAAAATATAGTCTCTTACCTAATTGTTTTAAACTATCGCCTATTTTCCCTTTATCCTGCACATCCCAAAAGATCAGATTTGCTTTCTACCTAGCTGTGTAGTTTAAATGTCCGGCAAAGACAATTAAATGGGAAAAAAACCCTGCCTCACCAGTTTACTATAATTAAATAAGTATTTTCTCTTCCTTAGTAATATCAAAAGTTTTTCCATGACATTTACAGGAGAGATTTGCCAAACTCTTTGGCAGAAAGTCAGAGACCTGCAGACTTGTCAGGAGTCACTGCCAACTGCGCTAAGAGGGTATGTCTACACAGGATAAAAAACTCCTGGCTGGCCCAGATCAGCTGACTCAGGCTCTGGGGCTTGGGCTCTGGGGGTGAAAAATCTCTGTGTAGATGTTTGTACCTGGGCTGGAGCCCGAGCTCTGGGACCCTGATTGGGTGGAGGGTCCCAGAGCTCAGGCTCTAGCCTAAACCCGAACGTCTACACAGAGATTTTTAGTTACACAGCCCAAACCCTGCCAGCCTGAGTCAGCTGACCCAGGGCAGCCATGGGTCCGTGCAATGCGTCTTTTATCCCTATGTAGACATACCATGAGAGATCCAAAGAGTTTTCTTACAACATGATATTCAGGGACTGAATACCTAACCCAAGCATTTGTACAATTAATGAGGACTATTAGAAAATAACCATCTCCAAATATTTTAATCAATAGTATTACTCAGTTTGTGCAGGCAGCACCTGATGCTGTGAAGAGTACCACAGAGCTGAATCTGTCTTGTAATGTAACATGAAGTGACTGATGCTTTGTGCCTGTGAAACAGTATTTAAGATGGTCTGAGATTGTCTAAACAACGAGCCTAAAATAAAGTCTCCGGAATAAAGGGCTGAACTTCTTTGTCTTTTATTGTCTTTTTCTCAGAACCTAAAACATTAGGGGTAAAAAGTAGATTTTCTCTGAAGATCAGGTAATGATTAATACAAAATTAACAGCAAAAGGAATGGCCGAGAATATGGTGTCTTCCTTTTAAAAATCAAATGATGATGCATATTTTAGAAGGGAAATATGAAAACTATTCAGAGGTTTGAAGGGTGTTTTCTCCACATATTTTACTAGCTTTATATATCCTCAATCCAGAGTTGCTCAGAGGAATCCTAATGGTACGTACGGTTCACAAATATCTGCTCTTCATGAGACAAGATGCTTGTCAGGTGGGCTCCCTGGAGACGACATTCTCTTTCAGCTGCATCCCATGTACGACGATGGGCAAAGTATTTGTAGCATTGTCCTTGGAACTTGTGCCAACCGTAATCACAAGTCTCTGTATCTGTGACAAGTAAACAAAATCCACCCCTTAAAATATGCAAGAAATGCACACAGTTGAGTTTTATGCAAGTGGACAGAGGATTCTGCTATTTAAAGGCTCAGGAAGACACACAACCTAAGCCCCACAGATGAAAAAAAAATCACTGATCCTGTAATTCTTATTCAAGTCTTAGGTACTTTTATTTACTAAATTTCACCACTAGTCATAAGGAAAATTATGCTTTGCTTGTTAATCTGGAGGTTTTTGATAGGTATTATCACATATACTGGATCCTGAATATCCCAAATGGGAATTATTATCCCATAACTCTGAAAGAATTAAACACAGGTGCTCTGCCTGGACATAAGATTGCAGTGGCGCTATACTTTTTATTTTATTTTATTTTTGCTTACTTCATCAAATAATTCTTTGAGTTACTCTGTTCCATTACTATGAAGGACTGTGGTTGAAAATGGCCATGGAAAAAAGTAACTGTCATTGTTCAGCTAGCAGATGCAAAGTTGAAGTGCTATCTCAGCAAAGATTAAGGTTGGCCAAAAAAAGGGAGTAGACTTAAGTAAACTTGAGGTTTCAATTTCTAAAGACAGCTGTAAAGCTGGAATAGAAAGTAATGAACTGCACATTGTCTGTGCTTGGATGAGGAGTGGTACTGATAAGAATACACTATAGATAGGAGCTCACAACAGCCAATATTTCAATTCAGCTAAAGAGAAATAAATGTGAGCTTTGGAAATGTAGCAGTTTCTAGGGTTGATATCAACTACAGTGTCAAGCTAAGGCAGCCACAGACAGAACAGATGGTGTAAAACTTCCGTATTTATTTTGGTTCTGTGCTTTCACTGTGCAAAGTGATCACACGGAAAACTAGTTTTATAGTAGGAAGGGTATAGAAAGAGTGAACCAGCTCCTTGGGTTTGATGCAGGACCCAATGGGAGGAAATGTCTTTGAGGAGGAGTCAGTTTTGGGAAAGGTGGTCCCAGCATGATTTAGTGAAATCTAAAGACTGCTCTGAGTTATGCCGCTTGGAATAGTACCACTTCACCAGCTGAGGATCACCAGAGCGTAGCATGCTCTCATCTCACATCTTTCCAAGCATATGAACATGCCCCTGACTCAACCTCCACTGATCCCCATGTTCCCTCTGCCAGAAGGCACAGAGCCAGCTTTCCACCACCTAAGGATTCCCCCACACAGCTCTGCATCACTCCCAATGCAATGATGTAGAAGTTGTGTATAAATTAGATTTATTTGGGGAGCTTGCTGGGGAGGGGTATTGGGATTTTTGCTTATAAGTCAATGGCACGATTTGACCCAAGGGACTCCAGCTGCATGTGAGGGAGCAGTAGCCAGATATTTATACCACATGTGCCAATTCATTAACTAGCACATTCCTTAGCTTTTAACTGGAGGTCATGTGTCAAAGCAATTGCCATACTACAGTAAAACTGGTTAGAATACACATACATTTTTATATTGGACAAGTCAAGCTATAAAGAAATTGCTCATACTTGAAAGAATCTCAGCTATGGAGTATGTAATCTACAATACTGATGTTTTTTCTAGCTCTAATGATGTAGGCACATGCAGCAGCTGGAAGTTCATCTCCACAATCTGGGCAGTTTTTAAGTTTGGTCTGTCTGTCGCTGTCTAGAGCTTTTGTTTAACCACTCAGCACTGACTAATTGTGCTGTATCCTTCATGGTGGATACTTCAAATGTTATTGCTTATCTTGTTTAGGAGCCTCATCTCCCAGAAAGGAAGTCAAATAACAACAAGCAGATGTAACGCACGGAGAGGGGGCTCAGGGATTACGCAGAATTGATCCATCCCAATCCAGTGACTATCCACCAGGGAAGCCAGCTAAATAGTGTTTGAGGGGCCAGTGAGGCTTCAACACAAGGGAGACTAAGTTCAAAATAGTAAGTAATATCAGACCTTGACCTACCACCAATGCTAGAAACACACACTGTTTCAAAGTTCTTCTCTTTAGCCTAAGCAATTGTTATTAACCTTGAAGAAAAGAGGGACTGTCATTTGTTTACCAGCCTCAGAAGATCATGGGTGAATATTCTTCTCAGAAAACGAAGCATTTGCCTACAATGGGATTTCAGCCACCAGTGAGATTGTGCCAATGCAAACACCTAACAGAGATGTGGGCATTTCAAACCAGGATAGACTGCACGGTTGCTGCATTGCTGTAAGTGGTGCCTATGCTAGAAGCCTGGACTGGTGCAGCTAAGCAGACACTGAAATCCCACTGTAGTTAAGGCCTTAGTGACAGCATTTGGTAAATTAGGTTTTTCTTTTTTTGTATCACTATATATATATATATATATATATATATATATATATATATATATATATATATATACACACACACACACACAATTATTCTTTCAGTAAGTAAGCAAGCTATAGGAAATGCAAACCAACCCAACCAAAAAGCAATGAAATATGTAGAGCCTGATTCATCACTGCATTACATAGGGTTGAATCAGTCCCTTATTCTCTTGCCAATGTGCATACCCTCCCATTGACACTGCTGTGAGAGATCCACACGTGTATTAGCAGGAGAGCTGATGTCTTTACTGCACATGGGAGTCTAGCTGCAGTGATGGCAGTACGTTTCCAATCTGATCTGTGCACACTTGTGAACAATTGATGTGGGAGGACTTAGCCAGACTACATTGCATGCATACGCTTTATTTTCTGGAAGGTAATCACAGTTTTCTGTAAGCTGATCTCAAAATGTGTTGGAAAGACTGAAACACTGCTTGCTATGTTTATGGTGTTTTAAAAGTTGCCTTGCTTGCCCAAAGGTGTATTATAATTTAGAGGTTTGCTTTCAGAGATGTGTGCCAGGAGTTACCCACACACTTCTGTTCCTCATAGCAGCAACTGTAGCTGTATAACTCTCCAAACATTGCATTAAAAATGTCCCCCTTCGGTGAAGTATATGGGCAGGTAGAGCTTTTTCAACAGCAGCAATAGGTTGCTGCCAGTAGCTGCCAGTAGCTGCCATGTCTTCAAACAAATTCCATAAGAGGCTTAAGAAACCAAAGGCTGAAGCACAGATAGTAGAATGTAAAGTGACTTGCTCAGCTGTGAACTCTCTCAGTGACTCTGGATTCAGGTAATGAATGAAATTCAGAGTCCCATTAGACCAGACGTCTCAAAGTGAAACTTCATCTCTAGTAAATATTCAAGAATCCCCCCAGCTGTGAGATATAAGCTAGAAACTGCCTGTTTCCAAAGAGAATCCTTGCAATAAACCTTTCTCCACCATTCTGCTTTCCCAAGGTACTACAACTTGGAGAAAAAAGTAAGTCAGCTGAGGAAACAGTAATCACAAACATTTGGACAGGGATCTCAATTTTGAAAAGCAATGCTGCTGATAATGAAGAAAACATTTGTTTTGCTTCGGGAACTTGGAAGGAAAAAGAAAGTCTTGTTGTATTACCCCAGTGAGGGATGTCTACTAACAAACGCATATGTGCCATTTTGGCAATCCGTGAGCACAGCTGCATTCAGTAAACAGGATAAGCTATGCGAGTGTCTGCAGAGATTCAGCAGTAGGGAAGCCAAACTTTGCTTGAAGTTTAAACCAAAAATGCAGCACCTTGAGAGCAGGTGGACCACAGTCAGAATAGCAGAGAGGGAAAGAGATGAAAGAAAAGGAAACTTTAGCCAGAGCACGAAAGTGCGGGAGTAGCAAATAGCAAATCTGTTCTTTCTGCTAGACACTCCAGTACCATATTCCAGAGGATAATGGCCAAATTTTGGGCCGTCTTCACCACATTATATGGTATCCTACTACCCAAATACTCCCACTGATATCAATGGGGCTATTTGTGGAGTAAGGTACTTCTCAACCTGAGCAAGGATAGCCCAATATTGAGAAATCATCATGGGCTACATTATGATGCACTTACAGTGACTATTAACTTATCCTATGACTAGTCCCACTAACTTCTGGAGAACTGTTTCTCATTGTGAGGAAGGTTATCATAGTTTAGCCCAATAAAACATAGCACTTGCACAGCAGCACTTTATATTTTATAAACAGAAGACTCCAGGTTGTGAGCTCCTTTGTCTAGACACACCAAATGATTTCCCACCAAACTTACACTGATATAACTCCCTAGACTTACTGCCAACTTATATGGGAAGTGAGTGGGTTCAGATCCACTGCCTCAGTCTGCAGTCACACATTTCTTGGAAATTTTGCATTGAAAAGTGACAAACAAAAAACTACCTGCTCTGGTAACCAGGTACTTTAAACAGATATAGTAGTATTTTGAAAAATTGGGGAGTATGGGTAAAAAAAAACAAAATAAGTGACAGAAAGGGATATTTATAAAAGAGAGCAGGTGTATTTAACTGCACCAGTAGTTTAGTCTGAATTGGAAAGAATATTGTCTCTCTGAATTATTCCTTTAGTTTATAGAGGGGATGATATCTTGATTTTTTTTATGCCTGACAACTTTCTCTCACAGTATTCAAGAAGTAGTTCTTGGCCCAGATTCTCTGATTAACTGTGTTTCATATTGGTGAGACAGAGGAAGGTGGCTGTCAGGAGTCAGTTATAGTTCACTGGTTCCCAGGATGGATCTGTTCCACCCTAGGCGCCAACATAGATGAGAGTACACAGGAGCCTGCTCATCCTTCACCAGCTGGCAAAGGTCCCTAAAGGTCTATATATCTGCTGAGCACAGCTCTGGGCCATACTATCTCCTAACTCTGACATGCCCAAAACTGTGAGTGAGTGGGGCAGGAACACACTACATCAGCTGAGAGTTCCCTCACCCTGGGGGAATTATCAGCTGGCCATATCTGGCTGCTTTCTGATCTCCGACTCCCTTTGTCTCCTATCTTCAGGCATGATTTTCAGAAGTACTGTGCACTCAGCTCCCATTAACTACAGTGAGATTGTGGATGCTCAGCACTTCTGGCTAAAGCGCCCTTAATCTTTATTTTGAAAACATGAATAGAATGTATTGCAAACAAAAATAATAAAATAAAATGCAAATAACGAAACATAATGTTTGCATGCTCACTCACACCCCTTCTGAGGCATTGAGGTGACATGTCCTGTCATTCTGGCCATGTTTTCAATCTAGCAAAGTCAGGGTTGATGCCGTGAAATAAAGACTCCTTGCCAGACAACTGTGTCTGAATTGCCAATACAGTTTTATTTTGTCTGGTGAAATGGAAATTTGGCACTGAATGCTTTTCCCAGGTCCCAAACCACTGCAGGACTTTAAGTGGAGGAAATTTAAATTCCAAAGCTGAGTGAGCAGAGGTCTGTTTCTCATTGACAAACTAGGAAATGTTCCCATTAACCACCTAAAATGTATTCTCAGGTTGGTCATAAAATGCAACTTGAAGCTACCATGATGCTGAAGGCCATTCAGTAATAAGGATTTTCTGGGGGGAAAAAGAGAACATTTATTCTTTCTGTTATAAAAACATTGTCAAATTCTAGTCTTAGAGAACAGATTCAGAAGGTCTTTCAAACAGTGGGCTATGCCAGACAACTGAAAAGTTGAATTGTGATGAGAGCTGGAGTTAGTCATTCTTCAGACGTTTCAACTCTAACAAACATGCCCCTTCCCTTTAGGCTCACTTGGAAAAACTGCATTTCACCCAATAGGCTCAGGATGAAAGGTAAGCCTGAAACTGACAATATTTATGCAACTCTATGTAGAGAACTACTTGATTAATCTGTGAGTGAAACCAGTCAGTGACAGAAAAAGAGGAAGAAAGATATTTTTGTTAACCTGGAAAAAAGCACACCTTTAAGCACCATTTCTTTTTCTCTTGAAAACGTCTCTAATAATTTTAACAATGGGCCAGATTTTGCCTCTCTTACATACATCGAGGAATATCTTACTGTGTGAATAGTCCCATTGAAATCAATAGGACTTCTTGTGGCATAAGGTACTGGAACTTGGAAGAGTAGTGGAATGTGGCCTGTTTCTCTGAGTTTACCGGCTTGGAGAGCTTCTTACAGCTCTGTTATCTTCATCTTGTACCCTTTTTCTAAACTATCAAAGCGTAAGTCAGCTTGGAGAAGCTGGGAATGCAGGTGCCAAGGTGATTCTGCCTATCTACTTATGTGGGCCTCTGATACAGTTGGTAGTGGTGGCATCTTGGTTTCCAGCTGACCATGTTCTAAATCAGGGGTTCCCAAAAGTCTTTCATATTGTGAGCCACTTTGTAAAACATAAGCCCTGTCACAAACCCGCTCTCCTCCCAATCACAATCCCACCCTTCACTGCAGCAACTTGAATGCTTAGTTACAGGATAAAGTGATATTAAGGCAGAGTTGAAGATTAAAAATGTACTTACTTTAGTATGATTACTGTGGCTATTTGGATATCCTCCTCCCCACCCCCCATTTTGTACTTATGTTGTTTATTTCCTCTCCATGAAGGTAACACTTAACATTTATTACTGCCACAAAAATCTGCCTTCATTGCTTGTGGTCTGTTGTTCAATACTCTTCCGGTAAATTTACAGTTTGTTTGTTTCTGTCCCGCTGTGCATTTGCTGCCCTTCTCATGCTGGTTTTGTTCTAAAATTTGATCATGGGTGAAGTGAATATATAGTAAAGAAACACTTGACATTGTTGAAATAGTCATGTACAACCTGAAGAGGTATGCTGGAGGGTTGGGGTTTTTGTTTGTTTGTTTGTTTTTGTTCAACTGGATATTAGAGCCTCCAGAATTCCTAAAAAAAACCTGGAATGGGCTAGTAACAAGTGCCACTGCTTGAAAACGGACACATGGATCACCTTTAAAGCCCTTCACAACATTGTTCTGCCCTACTGATCTATTCTTGCGTCCAATCATGCTTCTCCTTGCTGCCTCTTCTGATCCACCTATTCATTAATTTCTCCCACAAACACCAGAAGTTGCTTCTATCCTGCCTCTTGTACAAGAAATATTCTCCTAATTACTCCAAAGAGGACTAGACAGGGATGGATGGGGTAGACAGCAGAACCATGGCCAGCCATGCAGATGGTGGTATGCTGCACCCTTTAAAGCAGCGTAGCAGCTTGTGAATTTCCCAATGTACTGGGGAGTTCCAGGAGGCATTCTGCTCCTCTTAGTGAGGGGCAGTTCTGTAGCACCACCAATGGAGCAATACAGCCCTTAGCAAACCACAAGAAGAGCAGATTTTGGGTACTACAATAGAAGCAGCCAAACTACATGAGATCAGCATTTTGCAGTTTCTTTAGTGAACTGGAGTAATTAGGATTGCATGCCCTGAGGAGGCTAAAACCAGACTCCAAGAGATGATCATACGACATTCGTAATAGCAGAACCATAAACAGAGACTGAAATTACCTCTCCGGGTTGGATATAACAATGATCATAAGCAAATGGGAAAGAGAATGAAGGATCAAGAAATACAAGGGAGAGTTTACAAAAACAAACACACCCATAAGAATAGCCTATTCCTGATGTCTTTGCCATATAAAACTCCCACTAATGCTAATGGGAGTTTTGCCTACTTGATGACTACAAATTGAAGAGAGAGAGAGAGAGAGAGAGAGGATATTTTTTACCTTGTTCGCAAAGAGCACCTACATAACTTGGCAGACAGAGACAAGTAAATAGATTGAGACCATCAATACATGTGGCTCCATTCCGGCAAGGATTGGACTGGCATTCATCAATATCTATATAAAAATGTAAAAGAGTATTTAAAATATATTTGTCTCCTTAAAGGGAAACAGTATTTATCCTTATTCAGAATTAGTAGTAAGAACAATTCCACTCATGAAGGATAAAGTATTGCAAAAGAGACTGCATACCTGCTTTTTTCATATGAGAATTATGACATCTACATACAAAATAACCTCAGAAAAGCTATAGATGCTGAACAACAATTTCACATTTACATGCTTTTGAATCCTGCTGTGTGACTCCTGGGTTAATTTCTGTAATCTGTATCTTCATTTCCTAGCTGTCACTCCTTGTGTACCTCTGAAAGAAGATACATTGTACTGTATCTTTTCTTCAACTGGTTAATTATCTCTTTGAAGAGTATAACCTTCTCTAGACTGTGACCATGGTACGCAAGTCTGATCTAACAGTACCTCTAGTTTTTCACTATAAAACTGCAAGCATTAGCATCTTATTGTATTGTTTATCCATTCCTTTCATGTCATGCTTTCTGCATGATAGGGGCAAAGCTTTTTAAAGGCATTCTCACTGTTTATTATTAGGTGTCTTGATTGATGATAATCTTCATAGAGAGATAGAGGAGACCTTTACTGGACTTATGATCCTGAAGCAAACAAAAGGTCCCTCTCTGCTAATCAAAATATTAGCACATGGTATTAAAATACCCAGACATCTCCAATTTATTTCTGTACAGTAGTGTCTCCTGAGCATCCAGTATGAAGAATTTGTGAGTTTGAGCATGAGAGTGAGCTGTGAGACAGATAGGTCTGTATCTGCAAATTGAACTTACAACTGTAATTTTTAAAGGAAATTTACTCTGGCACAGCTAAAGTTTAAACTTTCACCTAGATTTTGTGCATCAAAACTCTTGTTCAAAGTTGAATTGCTGATAGCCATTGAGTATCAAAATATAAAAAGGGTATTTTTATTTGACAACAGTCCTTAATGAATAGTTTCACAAGCACTTAAAACAGTCCCAGGTTAAACAACCTCATTGTCTAAAAGATCACACATTCATATTATATAGGTTGGAAGTGTGTGTTTAAATCCTGAAAAACTGTTACTTTCACCAGATTTTTGCTTGCTAGTTAAATGTAACAAGCTGTGTTATCCTGGGTTGTATTGGAATGCCTCATGCAGCCATATGTTGTGGTGGAGAGAGATTGGACATCAGATCCATTTTATAGTCTGGGGAAGCTCTCTTAATTGGCATCAGAGTTGTCTAAATATTGATTTCAACCTGGAACTGATTTCTCTCTTCCCACATCTGCTATTTGGCTGGTCAAATATCAACCATCATTAATATAGATAATGTCCTATTATTTGGGGGATTGAGGATTAAATAAAGTTTACCACCTTCCTGAACCACTGGAAAAAGTTTATAAGAATTTACTGGTTTATTCAAAAGGGTTTAATCAATATGATAATTAAATTATGCTGATGATTTGGTATTAACCCACTTCATTTTGATTTGATTTATGTATGAATTTTATGTCTTTTTTTGTTTGTTTGTTTGTTTATTTTGGTTAATAAATTGGACATAATTTGAACATTACCCTCTACAGAGGTAGGTAGGTAAGGTTTTTTATGTGTGTGTGTGCTGCACATGCCAGGCGGAGACGGCAGGGAAAGAGGAGTAGGTGTTTCTTTCTCAGCCTCTCTCTGCCTGGATCAAGTCCAACTACAGAATCTTTCAAAGCTTCAGCATCTGTCAGTGTAATGATAAATAATTCTGCTTCGAATCTAATATGTGAAATGTTATTCTAGTCAATCTGCAGACAATCCAGTACAAGAAAAGCTTTCAGGTTGGCATCATCTTACCCAATTCGCACTGCTCGCCACTGAAACCTGGCATACATGTGCAGATGTAGTAAGAGCCACGTGGATAACAGGTGCCTCCATGAAGGCAGGGATTACTTTTGCAGGGATCTTGACCTGTGATATGAGTTAAAGAAAGAAAAATTGATACATTGTCTAAAATACTTGGTTAGTTGTTGATTCTTTTAAGGAAGAAAGGTATTTCCTTATTTCTGCTATGATGCTTTACTGCAGTTAAAGGTTAAACCATTTTAAAAAGTTCTGTACTACCTGGAGATGTCATTTTCAATCAGCATAATTTTCAGCCTTACCAATAACACTATATTCATGACAGAGAACAATAACTCATTTTCAGAGATGTTTTATGTTTTTAAAAGGACATTTTGTACTGCTCCTAGCAATTGAAATATTCTATTGAGGATTTAGTTAGCATGACATGGCAATTAATTATAGCCAAAAACAGTTAAACATATGTGCACAGTGAATGGAAAATGTATTCTTTTGAATGGGGTTAGTTCGTATGGAATGGTTGGGTACCCAGAACATGCACCTTTTAAGCATACTGACTTGTTGCTGTCATTTTGGAATGTCATACTTAACCATTTACTGCCCAGACACTCTTATTTCTTTGAAATAATCTTTTGCTAATTAATATTCTTTCCCCAGATCATGCCCAAATTGTCTTCCATTAAAACATACTTTTAGAAAACAAACAGTAACTGTATACGAGACTAAAGCACAATATTTAGATAAAAAAACTTACCTGCCATGAAATCCCAACATTTATTGGAGTCATCATTTTAACACTGTTTTCTTACAGAGTGTAGATGTGTTCTACTGATCTTTTATTTGAACTCAGTTCAAACTTAAACATATGTTCATGGTATAGGCAAATAGGAACAATCACTGATACATCTATTCACACAAAAGGTAGCCACTCTACATATCACCTGTGTTTTTTGCACTCTTAAGCATCCAGTAAACCAATTAATACGGTGCTTCTAACCTGCAAGAAGGAAGCCATGGCTATATTGGGAGTCTAAGAGAGCAGAAGTGGGATATGAAGCAAAAGGTCCTATTTTAATCCAATTTGATTGAAAGACATGGGCAAATGTTTGAGACATTGTTTACATTTTCCAAATTAGTTTGCTTGTCCTTTATGGTATATAGGACACAATCCAAAGTCTTTCTATTGAGTTCAATTAGTTACCCAAACTGTCTGAAAAAATTATCAAAAACTAAGATATTTGACCACCTTTAAAATATTAGTCCTCAACATGCCAGCCATATACAGGTAAATGATTAATAGTAGCTATTGTACATAGAAATCATTCTATCAGTATAGCTTGTGTTATGCCAAAGGCTGTCCAAGCCAAGGATCTTTGATTGATATTTATATCAGACGGAAGCTGCATCAAACATTCAGATTGTTGAATAGCCGACCATTATTCAATCGCTGAGTTTTTTTAAAACCTCAAACTTCAGCCAGTCTTGAGACTAATCCTGTATATATTTTTAAAACTTGTGTTCTGGATAAGCCTGTCTGCAATTACTTGATGTGTTCACTAGGTTTGTTCTCCAAATAAATTGGAATATTCCATGAAAGCCACTAAAGTAGAATAATTGTACATTGCAATTGTGATGCTAATGCAACAACATTCATCAGATAAATTAATGATATCTACATATCCACTAGGAACACGAAAATAAAGTAACCACAACTGGATACTGTGCTAGGATCAATGTTCCTTTTCTTCTATAATGGTCTCTCATCACCTCAGATCTGAAACAAAACCTATTGATGCAAATGGAAGGTCACTTATGAATTAGTGAGCTTTGGATCAGCCCCCTAGTTTTCTTTGAACTTGCACTGAGTAGGCTTCACCATGGTATTGATTTCAGCATTGTGTAATGCTTTTAAGTGTATTATCTTCATTGGCTTCCAAATGTAGTTTGATTATCATATCTCATACACAAGCACATGTTTGCTAACACCTAGCGTTTTAGTATAAAATAAAGTCTTCAAGAGAAAATAAAGAACAAATTAAATGTTTACCGGTAACAAACCAAGTTTATATGGTATTTATCAAATTGGGATCTTACCTGGTATATGGACTGCTGTGCCTTCAACTGAATCTCCACTGTTGCCGATCAGGAAATCTGATCCATTAGTAATGTCCAGAAGGAAAAATGATGAAGTTACAAGTTCAGTAGTGCTTAGCTCCTCTGTGCTTATTGTTGTCTGTTTATTATACTCAGGAATGTTTTCAGGGGCTGTAAGTTTTGTTGCAATGTCAGAAGAAATTGTTGTGGACTGCTTCTGTACTACCACAGTTGATTGTGTTTCCAGGCTTATATCCAGAGATGGTGACAATGAAGATAATATTGTAACAGTTGCCTGGCCTGGCTTAAATATTCCACCTGCTATACTTTCATGTGGCACTGAAGCTGGTGTGGTGTATAGCCTTGGCAAAGCTCCCTCAGTGCTGCTTTCATCTACTTGATTGGGATCTTTCACTGTCTCTGTAGAGGTTTCATCTTCTGTGCTAACTTCTGAAATATCTGTGTCTACTGTTTCTCTAGAATGTATAAAAGCTGTTGGTATGACAAATTTTGATAGAAATCTATCTTCAGAAATGGTTGCTAGTTCTTCAGTAATCAATTCTATTATGGAACTTTCTTTCTCCTTTGTTCTGTCTGTTATCTGTCCACTAATATAAGGAGTACTTTCAACAGATGTGCTTTCTGATTCAGGTTCAGAAGAAGAGTCTAGTGGAGACTCAGTTTTAGTGGACAGCACTTTGGTGGGTGGTTTGTAAGTTGCTGCAACATCAGAACTAACTTCTTTGAAGGTTTTTCCTGATGTTTGATTAGACTTGTCTGAATCAGTTGATGACAAAGTTTTTGGAATGATAACTTCAGGGTATTCTGATACTTCATTAACCAAGGGGACAGTTACTGAAGATTTTGGCATTTGAGTTACAGGAAAAAGTTTGGCTGGATCTATTTCTTCAGATTCTGTTGAAGTGGTTTTTGTTTCTGTGTAAACTGTATGATGTTTTACTTCACTTATATTAGATGACTCTGTTAAGTTTTGGGATACAATTTGTGGGGTAACAATACTTACAACAGACATATTTGCTGTCAAAGCCTGTTCTGTCTCAGTAGTTAAGTTGGGTCTAAAGGAAGGAAATAAAGGCTTCCTCTCATCAGGCTCTTCTTGTTCCATTCCTGAATACCCAGAGGTAGAGACTATTTCACTTTGATCTGCTATTGCTTGGTTGTCTGACAAAGTAGTTGATTCAGAGAGGCCTTCTGTTTTATTTTCTGGTGCTACATGTTTGGTTTCAAATGGAGGTTCTTTGGCCTCTTCGCTGACTCGGGGGGGCACACTAGGGCTGGCCATTGATGATGGAAGCAAAATATCCAGTTCAGGCAATTCACCAAGGATGGGAGTTTCCATTGTGAACTGCATGACATCCCCTGAACCAAAATCCTTGTCATCTGATCTGGGTCTGTTCTCAGCTGTTACTGATTCACTATTTATTGACTTACTGGAAATAGTCACGGAAAGATTATCACCAGATCCATATGATTTCTCTTCAGCTGTAGAAAGATTAGATGTTAAATCATACTCCACTTCTTCAACTTTCATGCCATCATTATTGCCATATGTTGAATGAGTCTCTGTATCTGGAGTTGTCTGCACACTTAGTATATCTTCATGCATTGGTTTAGAATGATCCACATCTATGATTGTTGTTTCATCTAATGTGATCTCATTAAAAGCAGAAACATTCCCTGTAACATTTCTGAGGTCATCAAGCTTTTGGAGGACTTTGTTTTCTATCCTTGTATCATTTATTAAACTCTCACCTGTAACTGTCTTTGGTTGAACACTAGTCCGGCTTGGTAAGATCTCTTTTTCTTCTGTGTGGGTGGAAAATAACACTGATACAGTTTGTGATCCATTTAATGCTGTCTCTGTGTTCAGTTCTTCAGAATAGTTTTCCTCATGAACATGAGGAGCAACTGTTATTTCCAGATTTCGCAAATGGGTAGTAGATGCATCTGGGTGAAATGACCCCAAAATGTCCACCCAGCCAGATCCTTCTCCAGAACTTTCATATAGCGGTGTGGAAGGTATTTTTGGTGTTGATGTTGCAAGTGCTTCCTCTGTTTCAAAATGAGGAGTTCCACTAAAGAATATAGAAGCAGCAGTTACATTTTCATTAGTCATCAATTGTGAAGTTTCCTCTTGAGTAACAACTCTATCTGTAGCAGCTGGTGATCTGTATGTTTCATTTTCTTCTAACCAATGAAAAGTTTCTTGTTTGTGAGAGTCTTCAGTGATTAAAACAGAATGGGATGTCTCTTTTGTGGTAGCTTTTTTATTACTGAAGTTCCTAGAACTTTCTTCAGCTAAAGCAGAAGTACTAGTGGCCATTTTCTCTGTTGTTTTGGAAACTGCCTCTGTTGTAGAACTGAATAGCCTGAGTTCTTCACTGGAATCCTTGTTTGATTCAGTCTGACCACTTTCAAATTCTTGGGCTTTGTCAATGGAAAGTCTTGGTCCCACACTTTCAGGATGAAATGTTTCAGGACTTAAAGTACTTGTGATTTCTTTTATAGTCACAAAATTCAGTGGCTCTACTGATGGAACACTAATAAGTTCATCTCCTGATCCTTGTCCTGAAAACAATGAATCACTAATGATCTCTTTATTAGTTGGCTCATCACCCTTCAGGATCGGAAGTGACCTGTGAATGTCTTCTGTTGGGAAAATATTTTCCCAGTCTTTTTCTTTCTTTGTAAGTTTAGCTAGAGAGCTTGTATCTTTGCTTTCAAGTTTTATGGACTCAGTTACTAGAGTAGTAGTATCATTAAATGAAAGTTGTTCTAGGGTAGATTCTGTACTTTTAATGACAGGATATTTTGTTGTTATTTTAGAGGGTTCTATAACTTTTTGTGAAGTTTCTGCAGAAATATTCTGCTCAGAACGTATATCTTCTTCCAAAGGAAGATTTATAGCAAAAGTTCTTGTTACGGATTCAGTAGGCATTTGCTCTTTTATCTGTACCTCAGTGATGACTTTTCTTGCAATTCCAGTTCTAACTGTGCTGACTTCACCTTTCGTACTCATGACTAAATTTGCAGACTCAACAGTAAAGGAATAATTGACAGATGGTGCACTGATAATTTCTCTTTCATCTTCTGTTGCTTGTGTTTCTGGTCCTCTAACTGCTGAATGCGGTGAAGCTGTAGTTTTTGTAAAAGACTCAATGACAGAATCCACTTCTCCAGAACCCTGATCAATTAATGGGAAATTAGTACCAAGTACTTTTTCTGTAGAACCATCTGGCACTGGTATCATGGTACCGCTCTCATCTCTGGATTCTTCTCCAGAGCCTGCCTCAATAAGGATAATGTTCTCTGCCAAGATGGTTGGCGAGCTGTCTTTTCCACTTTCACTTTCTGTAGATTCAGTTACTGTCTTTATTCTGCTGACAGCACGTGTCACAATGGTGTCAGGAGAAATGATTTTAACAACAGACTCCACAGAAGAGGTGACCCCAGAGTTTTCGAAGTATTTAGTTTGCTCTTCTGTTGCAATATGAGTTGTCATCTCTTTTCTAGATTGATGAAAAGATTCTTCTTGAGAAGGAAGAGTTGTAATCAAATAATATGCTTCTGTTTCATGTTTTTGTTCTCCTAGCTTACCTGTACTAGGAATGTCCTTAGATACCTTCCTTCCTATTCCAGCTTCCTTAGTTACGTCATCTGACTCAGTACTTAACACTGACTTTGTTGCTTCAACAGTTGTTGTATATTCCACAGATGAAGTATCTGTGCTGTAGACATCTCTTTCCTGCTTTTTTGTTTGTGTTTCAATGCCCCTAGTCAAAGACTCCAACGGAACTGAAATAATGGCAGTAGAATCAATGATAACATCTCTTTCTCCAGAACCTAGATCAATAAATGGGGGATCAGTACTTACCACTCTTCTTGTGACACCCCCTGAAATTATGTCTCCAATGCTTTTCCTAGTGTATGTTGGTTCTTCCCCAGATCCTTCATCTATAAAAAGACTTTTCTCTGTGGAGAAAGGAGCAACAGTAAACTCTTTGCTTTCAGGCCATGTGGAATCTGTCATTGGTATTGTTTTGCTGAGAGCAGTGGATTCCTGATCTACAATTCCAATTCTGTTACTAGGGCTTTCCTGTCCATCACTGAATATTAACTTTCCTATCTCAACAGTGGATGAATGTTCCTTAGTTGAAGAAGCAGTGCTCTGTGCTTCTTTTTCATCTTCTTTCATTTTCATTTCTGTTCCAGTAGCACTGCTAACTCCTTTTTCGGTAACCAACCCAGTAACAGATGTGGTGGTAGCAATTTCTTCAGAACTTTGGTCAAAAACAGAAGTAGTGCTAGTTTCCTTATGCAAAGAAATGGTGGTTCCTGAAACAGTGGCAGTAATTTCTGTCGTCAGCAGTTTGCCAGACCCTAAGAAAGTTTCTTCTGCTGAAATCTTTTCAGTAACTACAGTCTCTCTCACCATAGCTGAAGTTTTAGCAACATCCTCCTCTTCTACATCTCCAGAGCCTTCTGATATTATAAATGAAATAGGACTTTCCACAGACTTTACTATATGACTTCTTGTTGTTGTTTCTACAAGGGTTTCCAGTGGGGGACGTCTATCAGGCTTAATAGTTGATTTATAATCATCTCTTAGAATAGAGGTTTCCTTTTCTGGCATATGGTCTTTTATGCCTATATCTACAGTAGCAATATCAGACACTGGACTGGGAGCAGAAGTTGCAGCAGAACTTTTTTCTGCATGTTCTTTTATTGTAATTTTCCCCGTTTCTGAAAAGACAGGACCAGGGAACTCAGGGTCAATGGCAGCATCTCCAGAAGATTCTATAGTAATCAAAGGCAAGGTTTTGGGGTCTTTAGTTGAGCTTTGCTGAAATTCAATTCCATTATGTTTTAAGGTCTCTAAAGTTTCTGATGAAGATTGCCCATATACAGACGTTACCTCAGATTTATCTATAGTGGCAACTTCCAATTCACTACTTAAAACAGGTTCCAACATTGCAATATCTGCTGTAGGTTGTTGTGTAACTTCAAATGCCCCTTTTATTTCTCTAGATACACCTTGTTGCATTGTATCAGAGGCCTCATTTTCAGATATTATGATGTTAGTGTCATTGATTTGTGAAAATTTGAAATTTTTGGAATGTGTAACACTTTCAATTTGGTCACTTCTTGCTTCTTCAGCTTTTGTGTCTTTAGGTGCACTGGTCACCTGTTGCTTTCCATTGATGAACTGCAATGCTGGAGGATTTGTAACATCAGTAGTATTTTCACAATCTTCATCTTCTTCAGTCACAAAAGTTCTCAAAATAATGGGATCAATATAATACTCAGAAGAGTCTTGATCAGGGACTGAGGTACAAGGTTCAGCCTGTGATGAGTCTGAATCTATATGGGGTTCATCTGTTGTGTGTGTAGATAAGATCAATAATCCAGGCAATGGATCTGCAAAAAGAAAGAGCTTTTCACAATCCTTAAGTGACAAGTGTGGTAATGCATTATATTAGCCATAGGCGGGACAAACAATTTATCATAGCAAAAATAAATGCATTTCAGATTAAATAAATTAAATATGTTATTTTATTAACACAATAAGTTAAATATAATCTGTTTTAAAAACTGCACACTTGCTTTACCAGTTCAAATGTTTTTGTACCCAGAGCTCACCAATTTTTAAATACCATTGATTGTCGTAAAACACGTATGTTTAGTCACAGAAATAGCCTTGTGCTGACTTCTCCTTCAGTAGATTTACACTATTCTAAATAGATGTAAAGGGGGCAGAGAAAAAATCAGTTTTAGATAGAAGAAACTATCAGCGTTGCCCAAATGCAACAATTACTTCTGTGGATTTGTGGCATAAAGTAATCGTCCTTAGCAATTGAGGTGAAACCTCCCATGTTCTTAAAAAAAAAAAAAGTACAGCGCATGTCTTCCCAACCATGCTAGCTCAAATGAAAGTAATTGCTTCAAGACTATATGAGACACTCTGCTCTGTACTCTTGACCATTAGGTTAGTAAATAATATGTCACTACTGAGGTGCATTATGGCTATTGTGAAAATATATTAAATAATAAATCATATATAAAAATATATTGTATGCAAAAATACCATAGTACATATACATTTATTTAATTCAATGAGACTTGATAAATGTCAGTTAATTTTTTCTATAGTTATACCTTGAATAGTATCACTGTTTACATATACTGCAAAAAATATGTTTTTCTTTAGGGTAATTGGACAAATATTGAGATGGAGATTTCCAAACACTTGTAAGAAAATTAGGTATAGAAATCTCATTGAATTCCAGTGGGATCTATGCTCCTAAATTCTTTTGGTGTTTTTGAAAATCACCCCCAACATGTACACTTTATCTTAGATCTTCTAGTCTATAGGATGCATGCCACCTTCAGATAAGCAAGAGCTATAAGCTCTCTTTGTCCTAGTCTTTGCCTTATAGAACTCTTTGCTCCACTGACTTGTAGCCAGAAAGTTTTGTGCTGCTGTACACAACTTTTAATTCACAAATTTCTCTTACATGTAATTCTAGGTAAATAAGATAGACTAGATCTTAGCTGGTGTAAATTGAGGTAGCCAATGGAGCTGCACCTGTTTACACCAGCAGAGAATCTGGTGGCCATACCTGGCTTCTATCCTTTAGCATTATCAGATAAATGCTACTCACCCTATGGTCCTGAAAAGCTAAATTAAAGGAAATATTCTATTCCTGCTATATACGCAGTGAATGATTTAGCACAGTAACTCCTCATTTAACATGGTAGTTCTGTTCCTGAAAAATGTGACTTTAAACTAAACGATATTAAGCGAATCCAATTTCCCCATAAGAATTAATGTAAATGGAGTGGGGGAGTTAGATTCCAGGGAAATTTTTTTCGCCAGACAAAAGACATTATGTGCAGTTTGACTCTCAGCTGTGACTATCCTCTGGCCCCAGAGCTCTGGTGAGGGTATGGGTCAACAACACCCCCACTCCTAGGCCTGCAGAGTCCTCCACATGCAAGCTCTGCAGGTTTGGGCTCAACATGGGAACTAGGCAGAGCAGGCAAGTGACAGCACAAATGAAGGAACACTGTGCTGCATCCTTCCCTAGCACCCAATGGGGATGTCTCTGCTGGCCTCTGAGCAGCAGATCACACTGAATGCCCCCCTTGCCCCTGGGGTACTGGAGAGACCATTAGTTTCCTAAGGAAACTAATCTGCCAGGTTGCATTGCATGGTATGCTTAGGATGCACAACGCAGAGGCACTGGGCCTCTAGATCCATGCAGAGCTGGAGATAGCTATAGGCTTCTGGGGCCACAGGCAACGACTTTTCAAACTGCTGGG
Source organism: Mauremys reevesii (assembly GCF_016161935.1). NCBI lineage: Eukaryota > Metazoa > Chordata > Testudines > Geoemydidae > Mauremys > Mauremys reevesii. Next base: position 50,145,476 of record NC_052628.1, on the reverse strand, counting down.
GTATGCTCACCCCCTGGCTCTAGTTTCACTATTTTGTTCATGCAAACTGTGCCAGAACAATCTGCATCTGCATTTTGAGCCTGGAAAAAAATAGTCACAGAGTATTGCACCTTGTACGACCAGATTTGCTCCTGCAACTGGGTTTTTTAAAATCTTGCCCACTGTCTTGCTAATGACTATGGGCCAAATCCTGAAGAATTTACTTGGTTCTTATTTGGTAAAATTTCAACTGAGGATACAATGGGAGGTTTGGATGAGGAATATAGTAAAAACTAAGTAAGAGCTTCAGGATTTGGTGAAAGCTAATAATTATGAAGTGTATGCAATCGTGACACATCCAAACCAAAACTCTGGACTTAATCATCACACAAACTGTGGGGAAATGAATTTCCATGTCCAATGTTTGTAGGTCAGCCCATCTCTAGTATTCTGTATTTCCATTAAAATATTATAGGACACTTCCGAAAAACATTGGCTGAGAGTGTTGCATCTCTCAGTGGCACAGCACAAACCTCGCAGCCCAGGAGAGAGGACTTTAAGGTGCTGTAAGCAACATCTGTGCTTTCCCTATGTAGTAGTAGGATTTTATGTTTGCATTTTGTATAATACAGAATGAAGGATAAAGAATTTTGTGTAGCATGAATTAAATGTATTGATGTATGATTTGATCATATCCTGCCAGCCACCCTTTCTGAAAGCAGAAAGGAATGGCCTAGTGTGCCGTTGGTGAAGATGCATCAGCCAGAATCTTGTGTCTGAAGCTGATTTCAAGGCAGTGACAGACCTTTAGGGTTACCACTTTTTTATAGGTTTAGCATTTTGAAATAAGTAAAATAATGCTATGACTGTTTTCTTCTGCATTGCAAATTGATGTTCCTGTTCAAATGCTCTGTGCAAATCAATCCTGTTTTGTGTGTGAATGAGGAATGTGTGTGTTACAAGATAAGTGTGAAGGCCATCAGCGGACCAGATGTTCTAGGGAGGAATCAAGGATGGACAGGAGGCACCAGGAGATTGTAACATGCCCCTATTGAAATGTCAGAGGAGGGCAAATTGACAACTCTAAAGATGAGACAGGCACCTATCAATGGGGACAAAATAGCTGTGATGAAAACCAGCATGGGGTTAGCATAACACCTATTCTGTGCAGCTCTAAAGGCCAGCGTAGCCCCATGCATTACTTACACAGCACAAATTATGGTAACCTCCTTGGGCTGCCCAGTGGGTGACTGTGATGCTGAGACTTCTCCCTCCCTTACAGTAGGGGCTTTTTGGGAGGCCTCACTGGGCACCACAGGGTTACCTAACACAATGGCTGCCTCAGAGGAATTCTTCTTAGCTGGCTACAGGGTATTTACAAACCCTTTTTGCTGCCACAGGACCATCCAGGGCAGGGCTGGCTCCAGGGTTTTTGCCACCCCAAGCGGTGAAAAAAAAAAAAGCCACAATTGTGATCGGCGGCAGCTCCACCACACTGCTTTCTTCTTTGGCGGCAATTCGGCGGCAGGTCCTTCCCTCTGAGAGGGACTGAGGGACCTGCTGCCGAATTGCCACCGAAAAGCCCGACTTGCCGCCCTTTCCCCTTGGCCACCTCAAGCACCTGCTTGCTGAGCTGGTGCCTGGAGCTGGCCCTGATCCAGGGACACAGCGGGAGGAATGATCCTGCCCGTCTATTTTCTTCACTACCAAAAAGCTTTGAACTACTGATTGCTGTACCTTTTCGTTAAAAGATAAAAACCACTTGCTGTACTTTTGTGAGTTTTATTCATAAAGACAAACCCACTGTGTATGAATGAATCTATTTTTATAAATAGATCCTACAGGATTAAAAATACATTAATAAATAAAAGAAATCAAAATAAATCTCCTACCTGACTAGAAACAAAACACAAGAAACTCTAGGGCATGATGATGGAATCATATTCCACCACAACACAGAACTGATAAGACAAAAGTGTGTTCTATGACAGCCTATCCATCAAATTGCAAAAATCTGGGAAAGAATTCAACATGACTAATCACGTTGACAGACGGTAGAATTTAGGCACATAACTCCCATACACTATTATGACAATGTGTTCCAGTATTAGATTGGGCTAATGTACCTCACTGATTTTTCTAAAGCTTCTTCATTCATACTGCTCATGTTTTTCCATTGCTACTTCAAACCTTTCTATTAATCTCCCACTCCACTTGTGCATTTTTCGGTCTGGCTTGCAATGCAGGAGAACAAAGTATTTTCCTCTGAAGTGGTTTCTAACTTTAATCAGAAAGGGGGGGGGTCTGCATTCTTCTGTACCTTAAAAATGTTTTAAAATCTATCAAGTACAGATGTAAGTTGCCATCAAAATATTCCTGACCCAATGGCCTTTGGTTTGATTTTGGACCTACTTTGTGTCTATGTGAACAGTGCCATATCTGTTTCCTCTCTCTCAATCTCATACAAATACACTCAGAAATCTGTAATATCTTAAATCTGCCCCAATTGGGGAAAGACAGAATTATTTCAAGATTAACCAGGACTCCAGCACATATAGCCAAAGATCTGTTGCCATTCCCACAAGCTTACTGATTTTAACCAATTGTAAATCATTTACCTCAAGTGACTACATTCACACATTTTTTCCACTTAAGAGTGCTATATCTATTTTAGTTCTCAATGGCAGACCTCATGGTATAAGTATGATTATGTGAAAGTACGGTTCAGTTATGCTTGCCAAATAAAGGCAAAGAAATATAGGTACTGAGGATTTTCTTGTGAAATTTGGCGAACACAGAAGGAAAGAAGGAGTGAAACGCCTGCCAATTTGCAGGATTAATGACCATAATGCTACCCACAAATCAACTTTGATAGACATGTCTACTACTCAGCAGTAAAGCCATTTTTAGAAGACCCACTTCGGGAAGGCAGTACTTCTGGGCAATATATTAACGGCTTGATTTTCACAATAAATGAAGCCCTAAGTCATTGCACATCTTCTTTATAACACTATTAATGTCACTATGCATGGAAACTGGGTATGTGCAAGTGCAAATGGCATACTAGACCTATTGTGGAAGTTTTGACTAAGGGTAGTAGAGAATTTAGTATAACTGAAAACAAAATAAATCACAATGAACAACGCACCACACTTTCAGTACGTTGCACATGCAAATGTGCATATGCATGACTATCTTGTGGAAACAGTTACTACGACTATACACACAACTGAAGTAGTTGTAAGAGGAAATGCCCAGTCAAACTGACCAAACAGGCCTCCAGAAATTACTATGATTTCACCCATTGTCAGAGGAATTGTATTCACTAGTTAGGCATGAGAATATGCACACAGTTTTGCACAAAAATGTACACTCTAAATTCTGAAAATCTGGACTGAACTGTACAGGCAATAATTTATGGGAGGGTAACATGTCTAACAAGTTCTGACCAGTGCATTATTATTGTAATAACGCACACCTGGGAACCACTCAGATTACTAGCTCAGTCTAAATCATTTATGGATTTATGGTAGATTAATGAATTTAATGAACAACATCTGTTCCAAACTCACCTAGATGACATGTACAAATGCATATAATACTGAGGCAAGCAAAGATCTCTGTCAGACCATACTATAATTTGTTAGCTTTTTCAAGATCTAACATGCCATGACAGTCCTACATAAAAGCAACCCTGCTTTGGTATGAAACTATAATATGGCTCAGATAAACTTTCAGGTTGACTCCCTTCTGAAACATTAAGCAGTGTTCCATGGCAGAATAACTGGCCTATAAGAAAACAGTATCATAAAGCAGTGGTGCCCAACCTTACAGGACAGCCACATAAACCTAAACATAATCTTGTGTGAGCTAAACAGATTCTACATATTCTAATAAGAATTAAGGTCACCTGTATTGATTTATAGTTTAAGTTGAGCTTGTTTTGTATGTATTTAGATAGGTTGTTTCTATGTACAGTATTGTCTATTTACGCATCTGTGTAACTAAAATGATGTAAACATGACGACAAAATGCCAATGAATCAGTTGTTAGTATATTGTGTTGAAGCAGGCCATGGGTCTTATGAAATAATCTGGTGGGCTGTGTATGGCCCCTCTGTCATAAAGGATGCAGCTCAATTGTCCTTCATTAAAATAGCCTTCTTTACACTAGAATTTCAGTAATTCAATGTCAGTAATCAAGTTGCCAGTCCTCAGGCTTATTAAGTGATGATAAATTTTCTAACCCTTACAGATGGCCAATGAGCTATATTATAATATCAGCATATAATGTATAGCTATGTTATTTATAAATAAGCAAGACATTGGGCTGGAAACCTGAAATCTACCATAAAATATAAAAAGGAGAAAAGAAAAAGGGCTATCTATTAAACTGGACTCTTGTCCCCTAACACCAAACACTCAACCAACTGTAACAATTTAAAATACACTAGTTATATCTGATATGTATTGTCAATTGTTATGGTTACATCCTTTTCAACTGCTCTAGTATAACTAGAGCCCTACCAAATTCACGGCCAAGAAAAATGCATCACAGACCGTGAAATCTGGTCTTTTGTGTGCTTTTACCCTATACTATACAGATTTCATGGGAGAGACCTGTGTTTCTCAAATTGGAGGTCCTGACCTAAAAGAGATTTGCAGGGAGTGACAAGGTTATTTTATAGAGGTCGTAGCATTGCCACCCTTACTGCATTCAGATCTGGGTGGCTGGAGAGCAGCAGCTGTTGGCCAAGCACCCAGCTCTGAAGGCAGCGCCCCACCGGCAGCAGTGCAGAAGTAAGAGTGGCAATGCCATACCATGCCACCCTTACTTCTGCACTGCTGCCTTCTGAGCTGGGTGGCCGATAAATGGAAGTTGCTGACGGAGAGCCCAGCTCCACAGGCAGCAATGCAGAAAGCTGGCAATACCATACCAGGCCATCCTTACTTCTGTGCTACTATTGGTGGTGGCTCTGCCTTCAGAGCTGGGCTCCTGGCCAGCAGATGCTGCTCTCCAGCTGCCCAGCTCTGAAGGCAGCGCTGCCACCAGCAGCAGTGCAGAGGTAAGGGTAGAAGTACCGCAACCCGCCCCGCTACAATAACCTTGCGATCCCCTTCACCCAACTCCTTTTTGGGTCAGGACTCCTATAATTAGAACACTGTGAAATTTCAGATTTAAATACTTGAAATCATTAAATATATGATTTTTAAAATCCTATGACCATGAAATTGACCAAAATGGACCGTGAATTTAGTAAGGCCCAAAAGACATACATTCTTCCCTATTAATCAGGGGTGACTCCAGGCCCCAGCACATGCTTGGGGCGGCATGCCATGGGGGGCGCTCTGCCGGTCGCCGGGAGGGCGGCAGGCAGATATCCTTCAGCAGCATGCCTGCGGGGGGTCCGCTGGTCCTGCGGCTCCGGTGGACCTCCCGCAGGCGTGCCTGCGGAGGGTCTGCCAGTCCCGCGGCTTCGGTGGAGCCGTGGGACCAGTGGACCCTCCACAGGCACGCCTTCAGGAGGTCCACCGGAGCCACGGGACCGGCGACTGGCAGAGCGCCCCCCGTGGCATGCCGCCCTGCTTGGGGCGACAAAATGTCTAGAGCCGCCCCTGCTATTAATTAGAGACAAAGAGAAGATTCCAAAGGCAAGGGATATGGCTATTGAATATTATCATGGTTTCCCACATTATAATGGAGAAAGGCCAGGAAAGTGGGCATTTGTTCAGAGGAGGGCTTTGGTAATATGATTCCTGGAAAAATAAGTAAAAAACAGCCAGCTGAAGAGAAGATAGTCCAGATTGCCAATACAAACAGGCCCTGAATAGATTTAGACAGTAAAGACTTTTAAGGGGAAAGGTGAAGCGGTATGGAGTAGAAACAGAGATAGAGTAGACAGATGAATAAATAGATATTAAGTACTGTCTGTTTCCTAGCCTTTTGTGTTTGTAAATAATTAATTGTGTATAGTACGTAAGTGTGTTCCTTGAACATTTCTAATCAACAATATATTAAAAAAAAGAAAGCTTTCTCAAGTCCAGAACCCACTCACTGTGGTCATGGGATGCCTTGACTTCTAACACTGCCACCCACAATGAGACCGATTCAAACCCATTAAAGTCTTTCCATTGACTTTAATGGGACTTGGTTCTCAACCAATATTAATTTCTTACTGACTGTGAGGCAGATGTTGTTCCCATGCCATTGACTGGAAAACTAACTCAAAGATATGCAAAAAGGTTTTTTAAATGTTTCGTAGTTTTTTTATTTAAGAGGGTTTTTTAAAATATTCTTTTCGGAGATCACTTTTTATGGGCAGGAGGTATAAAAGATTTGTCTCCCCAAGACTTCAGCTAGCAAATATTCAAGCAGAAATAATGATTAAATGAAAAACAGATTTTGAAAATTTTAAAAACTTTCAGAAGAATAAAAGTATTGTTCAGAAGACATTGATTTGGTGGACTTTTGCATAGATTCAGTCATAGAGTATAAAAACAGAAATGACCATTTTGAGTTTGATCATCTACACTGACACCCTGTATAACAGACAATAGAATTCCACCCAGTGATTCCTGCAAGTTTTCTACTAACTTGTGGTGGATGGTGGAGCTCAGTCTTCTGTAAATGGAATGGGAGAGGTTTTTGGAAGGACTTTCACTGTTACGAGAGGCCTGATCCAAGCCCAAGGAAGTAAATTGAAAGACTCTCATGGACTCTCATGAATTTCAAAAAATCAGGCCCTAAATTCTGAGTATAATACAGACACAGAAATAAAGATGAATCAAGCATTTTTGTGCTGTTGGTGTTGTGAAAGTGAGGTACAGTGGGCATGGATTTCATTTCGTGTGGAGCTCAGTGTGGAGCAATCTCCCCTTACAGGAGACACCAATATAAAAAGAAGAAATGTATCCTTTGATTTTGTTCAAATTTCGCCTTATGAACATTAGTCTGAAAAACTGGTCATTAGGGTTTTGGTGGTGTTACACTAGGGATGAATTTGGTCAGTAGGTCTAATTCACTGTTGTCTTAAACAATGGTGTAAATTATGTGTGTAAACATTAAACTACTGTAAATTACCCCAGTTTGGTACTAAGTGGTTGTAAAAAATGACAGCAGTGTACTTTACACACTGGAAGATGAAAGGGTGTGATGTAGCTGGAAAAGCAGCCAACGGGATGGTATAAAATAAAATCGGAAGGGATCTAGTTTTTCTTCAAACACTTTGTTAATTACTTTACATGCTACATTTACCCATTCCTTCTCCTTGGCATATATATTGCTCCCTTTGCACATCCATTGGATACCAAACCAATGCAGGTTGCACTTCTTTAGCACTTATCTTTTTTCACACACTGTTTATGTCACTGATTAATTTAACCTAAAGACTTTCACAGGAACTTTCACTACCTTTGAATCTGGCACACTATGATTGAATTCGATAAAACTCAACAAGCTGCCTTATTTACCTTGATAGTTAAGCTAAAATTAACTCAGAAATAACATTTAGCATCTCTACTCTCTCTGAAGGGGTTTTTTTTTTTGAGGTGGAAGGGTTGGTTCATGTTAACAGTTCTGCTGTTATGGCTGTGTTGTGTAGTTTCAAATTCATTTGCTGAATTAAAATCCAGTGGGCACATCATTAATTTGGTCTGAGAAATACAGTCATGTTCACCAACAAGAGCCTGCTCTTCTTGTTCTACTGATCAACTGCCTTGAGACCAAGATTAGATCTGTTAGGGATAAGAACTAAAGAATTGGCAGTATTTTCATGACTAGTGATTGACATGGCAGTTCAGTTCTCTGTATAGACATGGGGATCCAGATCCTCAGCTTTTGTAAATGGTCATAGCTCAATTGCAGTCAGTGGTGCTATATTTTACACCAGCCTGATGAATCTCTGGTCTTGAATCTCTAGAATATACCTTCTAGACACTGATTCTGAGAATGAGGATCCAGGATGAAGATTTTGAAATTGAAAGATACTAGAAAATACAGACTAGCTAGCTAGTAAATTAACACTGAAAGCAGGTCCATGAGATATATGTTAGATCTTCATAGATTCATCAGTTCTAAGTCCAGAACACACCATTAGATCATCTATTGACCTCTCACATAATACAGGCCACAGAATTTCACCCAGTTACTCCTGCATTGAGATATGGGCTGAAGCCACTTTTAAAATTTGACCCTATAATAAAGTCCATAGCATATTTTGCATGTACACATGTTATATCACATACTGATGACAATCAAGAACTTTCTTAGAATCTACACTATGAAAATTTACAAATTTAAAGCTCAAAAGTGAAGTTTCTGGTTACCAAATACTTGATACAAGCCCTGATCTTCAGGTCTGGGTAAGCTGTGCCCAGCATAGTATCTGTGCGAGGTGAAGCAAACATGGCCTTACATCTCATTTGTGCTCCCCTGATCTTCAGCTCTGCCAGGAACTCCTTTGGCACCTTGTGCCAGTTAGAGCAGCCTTATAATCAGATCGGGTCGAAAAATTTCCAACACATTTTTCCATTGTCAAAATCAAAACTTTCCATGGGAACATGCTGATTTAGAAGAAATTTCATGTCAGAAAAAAATGGGAAAAAAAGAGCACTTCAATAAGGTAGACCTTATCAAAACAAATATGTTGATCTTTTGTTTCCAAATGAGTTTTTATTTCAAATGTATTTATTTAAAGTTGAAATCGGAACAGAAGGAAAGAAAATGTTCCTATTGACCCAAAATGAAATTTGTTGACAATTTTGTTTTGCAGGAAATTTTGAAATTTGTTTTCCTTCCAATCTGGAACAATCTTCATTGTTTCCTTGTACTTCCCCATCAGTCTATCTCCATCTGTTGTCTCTTGTCTTATACTTAGATTGTAAGCTCTTTGGGACAGCGACTGTCTTTTTGTTCTGCGTTTTACAGCATCTAGTGCAAGGGGGTCCTAGTCCAGGATGAAAGCTCTTAGGTAGAATGACAATACAAATGAGAAATTATAATAATAATTTCAAAACATCTGAATTTCCCACATAACTGAAATTCCATGTTTTGATCAGCTCTACTTATGATTGCTCTTGTAATACCATAAAGACGTCCAAACATGGTCAGCATGGAACAGTGCTCCAGCCTGTCTCCTCCCTTCTGGTTATGAAGAGTTGTGAATGGAACTAAGGATCTAGTCTTAAGTGTTAAAGAAACATGGCTACTCCTATACACACCTAAGTATAACAAAACAAAGAAAGTTCCAAAAATAATCAATTTTCTGATTATTTTAATCTTTCCTCCTCATATTAAATTGTCTAGTAAGTAGGATGCAATCTAGTAAAACCCTATTTTTGATTACTATTCAGTCTAAATAAACAGAAGATTTTATTTAATTCAGTTCAAAATGTTCCCCAGCTGGAGATATTTTTCCAACAGTTTTCTGAGCCAAAGTTTTCCAACTTCTGAAACATTTAAAGGATATAGTGCAAGTTTCAATACATTTTTTTCCACTTTTTAAATTTAATAAAAATTTATGTTTTGTTCTCCCTCTGACAGTTGTCCCCCCTCCCCCTTCAGCAGTAAACCAAAATTATTTAAATGTAAATTGACCTTGAGTAAAACTTTCAACTGCTCAACTCAGTTTCTGGAAGGCAACATCTGAAAAGAAAAACTTTTGCACAGCTGCTAGAAAGAAGTTGAAAGTCATACAACATGGGTGGTCAGTCTTGACTAGTCAAATTCAGCTATCCAGCATGATTTACAGTATTTGGGTGTCTGTATTTCCATGCAAGACACAGCACTGCTGAAAACCTGCGTTTCAGTTCTTGGAATGTTCTTAAATTCCAATCTTTTTATAACAGTACCATTCCCACAAGTTCTTGCCTGACAAAATTGTTGGCTATGACCAGAAACACCTGTAGAAAGTGGGTATCACCAATGTGGACATCTGTTTCCCACAGGTTTCTGGCCTGTTTCCTTTTGCTAACATGCCTCTGCCAAATTTTGATGTAAAAGCGATGATGCAAAAACCATATCAGAAATAAAGCAACATTCCGATTTTAAAAGAAACTATCATGAGACCTTTTGCTGACCTCTGAGTTTTCCTTTGCCCTTATTGTTTTCTGCATTTTTTTCCCCCTTGGTGGTAAAATGATTACGAAAAACAGATTAAGTAATATGTCAAAGGCTACAATTTAATTGAAAGAATGTTAGGCTCATAATTGTTAAAGAGGGGAAAGTCCTATTAGGTCAGATCCCTTGACAGTAGGTGAATTCTTGTCACATGCTAGTCTAAGGTCAATTATTTTCTTCACATTTCCTTTATAGCCTAACATCTCATTACCAAAACTCCATCAACAGTGGGTGTCTTGTATTAAGAGGAACCTACTGCTGACACAATTGTCCCTACATGAACAGTCTTCTAATGACAACTCATTATCTATTGCCTAAAAAGAATATGATTCTAACACACTGTAGTGTTCAATAACCCCAAACCAAACTGGCAAATACTAAGCCATTATCTCTAGCCAGCATTTTACAAAAAGCAATAAAGAAAATATCACAGAGTTGTTCAATCATCTGCTACTGGATGGTTTGTTTGGATATATGAATGTAAGGCCAAATCCACAGACCAGCTCCCAGGCCAAGTACCTAGGCCAGGTGATAGACAGATGTGCTGGTTGGGAGAGAAAAAATCCTGCTCCCCGGGCTGTGAAGCAACTGCAGAATTGCTCACAGAACCTGTTCCTGCCAGAGTTGTAGTAGCTTCTATGAGCCTTCATGTGGCCCATCACAGGAGGCTGATCTGCCCTTGCCTCAACCTAGCCCACTCACACCTTGCTCTCTCTCACCCCATGCTACCCAAAAGGGTGGCACCCAAATGCATCTGCTGTTGCACAGAGTTGGAACTACCCCACGTAGGTGCAAGATCTACCCTTACTTCCTCAGGTTTAGAGAGCTCTTGACAACCGAACTGATGCAGTGCCTCTTTGCAACAAAGATAGGATTAAGGAGAGTGGGAAAAATGGGGGTGTATGATCCCAAAAATGGAAGGGAAACAGAAGAAGAGGTATAGTATTCTATAGTATTCCTGTGGTCCTGTTCACACCAACCAACTCCAACAAGGGAAGAGGCTGTCTGAATATGAAAACAGGAACGATTAATACCAAAGGTCTACCACCTTCTCAATCTTTAACTCACAACTCAATGTATGTTTTGGGTTTTTTTCACCCATTGGTTGTGGCTGTTCAACAAAATGACAAATGTATTTTGACTTTAGTAGTACAATAGACTCAATAATGATTTTGCAGCAGTTCTGAGAAAACTGAAATTGATTACACAACATAGGTACTCTAGTACATAGTACCCCCTAGACTGAAGTGGTTTCTATCATATACAGGTTTACAGTTTGGTTCAATGGCTCTCAGCACCTCCACTATACAAATTGTGCCAGCACCCCTGTTGCGTACTTGTGTAACATTGACCATGGCATACTATTTTTCCACTGTTTTATTTCAGCTGCCCAATATTTGTATTTTTACACCATATCAGTGGTTTCAGGGGGAGAAATTCTTTGGATTAAAATAACAAACCCGACCCTACAAAGTCCAAGCTCTAGGAAATCTATTTTTAAAAGTAGTTACACAACAGCATTACTACAATGTACTAATTATATATGTATGCCAGAATTAAATGGATGTGGGCCAGATCTTCAGTGGTACAAATAGGCATAGCTCCATTAAAGGCACCGAAGCTATGCTGATTTACATCAGCTGAAAATCTGGCCTACAATACTCTTTTTACTGATTCAGAGAGTGGTTAATGTGTACTTAGTGTCACTTAATGCAAAGCTTTACTGAGATTTTATCACCTGTAATTTTCCAAGTTTTAAGTACTTCATAGCATAGTTTTAATTTAACTTCTATACAAGTCCACTAGTCATAAAAACAACAGTCAAAATCACAGTTGATCAGATGCACTTTTTGGCTGCAGTTCCTGTTCTTCTTGTGGAATTTACCAGGTTAAGATGGTAAGTGCTATTAATCATAAGGGAATGTGTACTTATTCAGTCAAAGCAAGGCTATTTTTAGACACTAATTTTCTTCATTAAAATATGAGCTAACCATTGCACAAATGTAGTGCTGTCACAAAGGGAAAAATTTTCAGTAGGTACAGACCTACCTGTGTAAACAAAAAAAGCGTGCACATTTGTGCAGTTACATTTATGTGTTTATTTACTTCAGTTACACGTATATTTTCTGCAAATGCAACTGGGTATGTAGGCCTTTAAAAACGTATTTGTAGGCACAATTGCACATGTAAATGTGCATGCATCATTTGGGGTCTCCTCCTTTGAAAATTTCACTTGGAAGACTCAGACTGGACCCTATAACTGCATTTTTAATGGAATATTCCTCCCCCCATAACTTGCAAAAATGGAGAAAAGTTCCTGAAAATGTCTACACTCATTTGAAATGTAACCTCATGAATGTGCAGGAACTCCCCCTGAGCTGATGGAATTACGGCAGTGTAAATCTGCCCCTACACTCTATGTTCTGTAAGAAAGGAGTACAGTGCCATGCACACTGATAGTAGTCAGTAAATTATATAATAATAATTAGTTTATAATTATTGCTGCTGGGCTTATTTTTTGAGCTGCCTTTGAGCCTTACTCTTCTCTCCAGTCTGCATGGTGACATGTGCACTGCCAGGCCCACTGATAGCAATTCCAGGCCCCAGGGCTGTCCCAAGGGGGGTGCAGGACCCAGGGTGGACATGATGAATCTGTCACTTTTTGGGACCGATTGCGCCAGACTGCGGGGGCCCCCAGAGTGCAGGTCCCGGAGCGGTCCCCACCCCGCATGCACCTAGGAGCTCTGCGGCCCACCTGGGCAATTTAAAAGGGCCTGGTGCTCACAGAGTGGCATCGGCAGCAGCTAGTGGGCCCCGGGCCCTTTTAAATTGCCTAGGCCCCTGGGCAATTGCCCCTTTTGCTTCCTCCCCCATTGGCGGTACTGTGCACTGCAGATGAAATAGTGAGAAGAGCACAAAACAAAAAGCAGGCCTCAGCAGTAATGAGGAAGTGCAAGGTGGGAGGGTCCCCAGAGCTCAGGCTGCAGCCCAAGTAGGGTTGGTAATTTTGGGTGGGCATATTCCTGAAGATTTCATCACATGATAATCTTTAATTAAAGATTACTCTTTTAATTCCTAGAGACTCCAGGCCAATCCTGGAGGCTTGGCAACCCTAAGTCCAAGCCCGGAAATCTACATCACAATTAAACAGCTCCTTAGCCCAAACCTCATGAGCCCGAATCAGCTGTCATGGATTAGCCATGGGTGTCTAACTGCAATGTAGACATACCACAATAGCATACTTATCATGAGTGGAGGCCTATGTGAGAACTAATTACAATACAATATACAATTAAAGATTTGAACATATCATTGGAGTGTTGAACAAGAAGAGTTTTGTAAACTAGGGTGAAATACAAGAAGGTCGAGACTAGAGGTAGAAACCAAGAGAAAGAATCTCTCACAGGAATCCTGTCTATAGTTATAACCTATTTAGGGAGATTTTCAAAGAGTTTAACTCCCACTGAAAGTCTATAGGAGTTAGGTGCCTAAGTACCTTTGAGGATCTGGGCCCTAACTGCCTTTCAAATCAACCCCGTTATCTTTTCTAGTGAAAATGTAACCATTTCGCAAGTAAAATGGAGGATTTAAGATTATTGAGCAAAGTAGACCCTCTAAATTACCTATACGGAAAAATCTCAACTGCTGGGTACAAACAGACCTTGAACAAGCACTGAAACAGCAAAGTATTTCATTTTAAGAAATGTGGTTCAATTTGATAACTTTAAACCAAAGGTAGTTGAAAAATATTAAGTATGTTTCAAGAAAAATGTTGGAAAAAATCTATTTTCCATTTAAAATTATAGGTTTTACTGAATTTTTTTTTTGAAGGAAAAATTCCCCAAATATTTCTTGATTTCCAAAACCAAAAAGGACTTTTTTGTTTTTCCTATTTTTTTTTCACTTTCTCTCTCCCACTCTTCCTCTCTTCTCCTCCTGCCCCATTTTGCCACTGAAAAAGTGGAGGAGGAGAAGTAGAGAAAGGAAGAAAAAAGAAAAAACAAAACCTGAAAATAGAATTTTTTTTAATTTTTGGTTTTATTTGTTTTCTGTTTTCAGCCTTTCCGCTTAAAAATGGGACATTGTTTAAACAAAAACAAAATTCTGCAAAAACAATTTTTTTCTAAAAATACACTTTAAAAAAAAGTTTCAAACATAACATTTTTACCAGCTCTACTTAAAACTATTAAGCAAAGTAACAATCCAATGCTCAGAACTTTATATTAACCCTTTATTAACTGTACAGCAAAGCTCAGCATTTTTCAAAGTTGCGACTGCTGAACTGCTACCTACCAGTACCAATGCAAAACAGTGGTTCCATTTGGCTGCTTGCAGCTAAATCATTTCAAAGTGTAAAACCAATGCTATTTCTGAATGGGCAATTATTGTCCTTTTGCCTCAAGCCATGAAATTAACTAATGTCCATTGCTTTTCAGATGATTAGTTAAAGAAATCATGTGGGAATTTACACTATATCCAGTTCCTTCAAGCATAAAGAGGAATATCTACACTTGAGGTAGGTTTCAGAGTGGTATGTGTTACTCTGTATCAGCAAAAACAAAGTTGTTTTTACACTTGAGGTAGAAATCAGACTAAGGATTCAAAGACTGTTACACTGACCCTTACAGTTTTGCTTCAACAGAGGATACTTCTGGTGGTCTTTATCTTACCCTGCCAGCCTACATATGCGGTGATCCAAGCATATACAACAGTTACAGAGACTTTGCGGTTTATATTCAGAAAGATGTAAAAGATGTTTGGATCACTGACAATCTCCCTACAAGCAGAGTGGCAAAGGATAGGATAACAAAGAATCACGTATTTTCACATTTTAAGGTAGTTAGTGCAGGTTGCCTGAAAGGAGAAAAACTAGTTTAGATATCTACTCAGAATGACATTTCTCTCTCTCTGTGTCTCTCTGTGTGTGTGTGTTATAGATACAGCTCTCTTGACATAGAAAACCATAATGATGGGCCAAATCTTCTTTTTTGTTATTCAGGCAAAAGTTCCATTGAATCATTGGGACTCTTGCCTGCGTAAGAAAAAACTGCATGAGGAATTCCGAATTTGACATACTATTATTACTAACAATAATAATTAATGTCTCTAAAGCATTCCCCACACTCTGGTCAAGGCACTTGGGAGCTCCCCAACAATTTAAAATATGGAACAGCAACAGATAGATAAAATATATCACCAGATATCTTTGTTTATTCTGTAGCCGAATGATGGCAAAATAAAAAGACAGTGATTAATTAAGAGGAGCAGAGGCAGCCTAAAAATAGGCATGACTGGTTCAGAAGCCCAAATTGCTTCTGAACAAGAACAAATTTTAAGTAAAGGAAAGACAGCATTGATCCTTCTTAGGGGTTACAGATATAACCCTTGGTGACGAGAACATTTCTATTGCTGTGTGGTGACAGCAACTGAGTTTTCTGGATGGTACCAACAGTAATAATGCACTGGGTGGTCAGACAGATCATAATACACTGCATTCAACATTTTTCTTATAAATATGAATTATTCACTAGAACAGGACAATCTCAACTCCATGCTCCCAAAGGTTTCAGGAAACACATAGCCAATGCCAGACTGACAATGCCATGTGAATAATTCACAAAATTTATGAAAAGCATGAATATGTATTTTGTGTGTTATCAATCAGACCCATCCTGCCAAAAGGAGGGAGATGGATGTGGAAAAGAAGCTAACCACATTTACTGTGCTAGTAGGAAAACTTCAACTGTTTCAAAGTATTGCCACAGAGACCTGACATTAAAAAAAACCAAAAACCTGCTACAGAAAATGATGAATAGCTCAGAAAGCGTGAATTGCTGACATATTTAAAAACCATTGTCACCGGAGTACTTATTACCTGTTTTGTGAATCATTTTAACCTTCAAGCTACTTTTAAAGTGATGTTAGCTTACATTCCTGACACCAAACCATGTATTCATCCCGAATTAGGCTTCATCAGCTGAATCACTTCATGTAAAGTAAATCTTACGACTTTTTGGTAAAGCAAGTATTTTCTGAAGATTGAAAAAAGCTTGAATAGCAAGAAACTTTCACTCACTCAACAGAGAAAAGTACAGTACATCTTGGATACAGACACCAACTTAATTTAAAAATACTGCTATTTTCCAAATAGAAATCATATTCTGCAGGTAGTCTCCACATAAAAGACAACATCCATCTTGTACACATCAAAATTCCACAGGACTATCTATATGTGTGACTGAACGTTCAAAAAAAGTATTCCTTCTCCCTTCATGACAGAAATACTAAAAACTACATTGTACTGATGAATAAGACGATCATTCATTTGTCTCATGAATTAACAAAGAGCTATAAGGAAGCTTGAAGTGTGTAATCCCTGTGTCTAGATCTGGGAGGTTTCCTTGACAACAATGCACAAACAGCAGGGAATGTGTATGCATCCTCCGAACAGTATGTAACATGAGGGTACTGTTTTCTGGTCTCTATGGCTGTCTGTAAAGGAATATGAAAAAAATATTCATCATTCTATAATATGCTCCTCAGAAAGAGCCAACAATTATGGCCAGCACACTATTTAGTAGTTTTTTTAAATTAATAAGTGTGAGATTTCAATGCTCTATTTTCTTTTTTGAAACAGAAGGAGGAATAATGCACAAAAACACGAATTTACCCTGGTTTTTGGTTTTGTTTGTTCGGCTTTGGTTCATACCATTTGCATTTCAAACAGAATTTATACTGTGTTTGTGTCTCTTTTCTTCCTAACAGTGGTTAAACAAGAGTATGATAATGTGATGAAATTTTAGCAGGCTTAATTAAGCAATAGGTCCTTCAAACAGGCTTAAATATGTTGATTTAAGTCTCTGCTGCCAAATGGCCTTAAATGTATTTTTAAAAAAACCTACTTTCTAGAAAGGACTTTTGGAAGTCATTGTGCCAGATTCTGATGCCAATTACAATGGCAAGATTCTGATCTCAAGTACCACAGTGGAGATACTCTGGATTTATTCTGGAGCAACTGAGATGCAAATCTGGCTCTCTGTCTATATTTTTCAGTTGTTAGGAATGGATATGTAAAGGATTAGGTCGTTCAGGATATGAAAATAATTCCTATAGTTCTCTGATAGATTAATTACCTTATTAACAAAACAAGTAGCAGCCATATTTCACATGGAAATGTATCTCAAAAGAGTCAATTTTCTGTCTTAGTTGAACACTAAGCACTAGCACTGACACATTACTGCACAGAAACAAAAAGATGGGAGTCTACCCTTGACAAATAAATTACCATATCAAACGGCATCTTTGACAGCCAGTCAGAATACCGGATGTCTGACCATGGCAATAATTCACTGCTGATGTAAGTCAGCATCCATTTGCTGAGCCTATTTACAGCAGTGATTAATTTGATCCCTTCTCTCTGATTGGCAAAAGGACACAACTGATCCATTCTCAAGGTCATCCAGAATGCTACAGGTTAATAAGGATACAGTGCCTGGTCCAACTTCTAGTGAAATAAATGGGAGGTTTTGTATTAACTTAGAGGGGACCTTAATCAGGCCAACAGTGAGCTACTTACACACTGCTGCACCAATAAGCCACCACAGAGAGAAATGTATTTGGATCAATTTTGTGGCATAATACCCAGGAAGTTATGGCAAGAGAACACTGTCACAGGACCAGCTGGCTTTGATTTCAAAATAAATGTCACCTCTCTGCATCGGCATTTACATAGCCATAAGAGACCATTTTCCTGAACCATTCTAGTTCAATGATATTAACTTCAAAATATATGATAGCTTTCTCAAGAGCTAAGCAGTTGCTAATTAAGCTAAACTTGTTGCTCATAAATAAAACAATCCAATTCACATATATCAACAAAGCTATGCAGAGACCAGATGTTCCATTTCACAGAGGATTTTGAGATTCATTCCAAATTGGAGCAAAACCCCAAAATTTTGAAATTATCTGTGAAGGAAAATTCTGAAAAAAAAATTAGTTTCAGGTCATTCCAAATGCTTTGTTTCAACAAAATTAAAATGTTTCAACTTGGAGTTTTTAATGTTTGTATTATTTTGTCAAATACATAATAATGTAGAATATAATACAACATAAAAAAATTCAAAATGAGAAACTGAAACATTTGTTCTGCTATTATCAAAATGGTATGTTAAGACACTGTCAGAACTTCCTTTTTAAAAAACAGAATTCCAGCTAAGTTGACCCAATTTGGTGAAGCATTTCTATTTCAACAGAACTGCATATTTGGATGGAATATGGTTTAGTCAAAATTTCTCTGACCATCTCCATACATCTGCTTTTTTAAGCAATAAATCATTGCATAACCACCATAGACAACAACAGGGCTACACAACAAGGAATGTAAAACTTTCTTTATAAAACACAGAGATAAACCTGGAACACCTCCTAAGAATAAATAATAGGTTGGGGTAACATACATTTATCCTCTCAGTGAAGAAAAATGTCTAATATTTATTCAATACGTCAGATATTACCGTAGGTGCTTCCTCACCCGGAGGACAAATATCTTTCTCTCTAACTCAACAATAAATACATATAATTAAAATAACCTTGTTAAAAATAGCAAGTATGTGGATATGTCCCACAGAGCAGTATCCTGACTGATATATGCCATTGTGCATAAATAACCTTAGTTTTAAAAAACTATTAGACTTGTTATATTTTCCGTGCAATGTAACACTTAAAGGGGAAAATGCTACCCTGTATTGCACAGGCATGTAGAGTGTAGGGAGTCTTTTACTACCCAGTACACACATGCTGCAGTAGAGTAGGATTCCTACTTAAAACTAAAGAAAGGGCCAGCAGGGTTTGGGGGTATTGGCTACCATGTCTACCATGCTTGCCAGCACACCCTGACCCAAGGAAGTATGGTCAGATGTGGCCACCAGTGCTGTGAGACAACGACCTGAGCCAGCCAGGAATGAAAACTCATCCTTTTCAGAAGAAAAGTAAAATGTGTCTGACAGTACTTAGATACAGGCCAATTCTATACTATCCTTCCCTGTGTGAAACATGTGAATATCTAATTTTTGCATGCATATATATATAAAGACATCTAGCAAGTCCCTGTGCTACTCTATCAAATCCCACTGCACATGCCCCTTTCATTGAGAACAGAGCACATGGGTTCAGATTCTGATACCTTTATACTAATACCTAACTCCATCAATAGTCCCCTTAGCATCAGTGGTACTAGTTGGGGTCAAATCGTGAGCGCCTTATTCCCACTGGTATACTAAAATTCATATGAATAGTTCCACTGAAACATTGTAAAGTACTATTTTATGTGAATACTCTGGCCCATGATGGGCATTCTCAACGTTCAATGAAGAGCCCTAATGATGACTCTATTTGCCAGTTTGGGGGTTAATGGCCGTGATTAATCCACATGCTGTGTTTAAGGTAATTACTTTCATTCAAATTTCACACACTTTGTTCCAAGGCAGGAAATAAACATATTAAACAGAAATCACATATTAAACACACACAATGTTTGCAATCTCTTTTCATAAAATTCCACACCCACAAAGCACAGGTTCCCTCACTTTAATTCTGTTCAAGGCTGGAGGAGACAAGAAACCAGACAGAGCGGTTGTGAAACCCTGGATCTAATAAGCACCTTCCAACGTATTCACTAAGTAAACACTTTTAAATGTCTCCAAAAATGCAGGTGTGCAAATTACTCCTCATACAGACAGAAGCTGTTTTTTCAGTATCCCCTCAACCACTGTTAAACCATCCCACAACACACCCCCACTAGCATTTTTCAGCTAATAAAAGCTTTATGAGCTAAAAAGTTCCTTCGGGGTTTTTTTCAGCTGCTAACTCATAGCCTTCCAGTTACAGCATCATAACTCACTGTTACAATCCACTGGAGCTAATGTAACATACCAGGATCATGAGTAGCATGTTTTGTTTTTCCACCATGAAAGACAAGCCTCATATGACTAATTACTAATTATAATCATATAATCATAATTACTAGTTACTAATATGATCATATAATGCAGTGCAAGGATGTTTTTCCTGTCTGTGTTGAGTCCCATTCAACACTGATCATAAGCAAAAGAGAATGGCATGAAGTTCTATACAAGTAAATAAAGTCTCAAGCATTATTCCATTATGGAACTTGCACACAGTCATTTTTATGACAAAAAATGGGATGTTTCCCCATATATAAAGATATTTTCCTCATTAATTTGCACACCTGTCCTAGACCTGCCCATGTCCCATAGACTGTCAGAAAATGCCGTGCTTTATATTCCTCATTAATTTGTGCACCTGCCTCAGATTCATTCACATGCCAGTGCATGGGCTGTTTGCCAATAAATTCTCTCACGGAAAACTGTTGTATTCTTATACAAATAAGCAGCTTAATCCATTCAGCTATATTCTCTCTCTTATCAGCATTTCAGAGTAATTGCCAAAATATAACATAATGGGCTTGCTTTTCAGCCAGGCCTCAACTATCTTCCATGAGAGCAATGTACACCTCTTTGTAACTGAAACTTAATTTATGCACCCACAATTAATTTCAGGCAAAAATACTTGCAATTAGATTTTTAACTATTTAATTTGTGGACAGCACAAGAAGAGAAATCATTGTGGAGATGCTATCTCTGGTCATCTAGTCCAATATTTGAATGATACAAATATACATTTCTCACACATATATTTAAAATCAAACTGGAACATATACCGTACTATATGAGGCACTAATTTATGACAGTCTAGAATAACCTAATATCCTAGTCAATATTTTTAATTCAGTTTCATTCAATCTAGTCAATATTCCACATCATTCCTATATGGGTATATAATAAATAAATAATAATAATGTTCCATACATCTATAACACACACCTTCTAAAGACATCAAAGTGCTTTAACAAAGTTGGTGGCAGATTATGGCTGGCCCATGGGCAGTTTTGAAGCTAAGGGGAAAAGTGCAAGAAACCTTTCCCCATTCCACCTCCCTCAGAGGCTGACCATAGGCACAGTCACTAGCTCAGGAAAGCAAGGGAGTTCTTTCTGCTACACTTCACTAGGACTCTAGCCACCCCAAAGGAGTCTTGGGTATGGCCTCAACAGCCATATACAAGTGCGGGGTGGGAGCGGGTAAGGAGGAGGAGGAGGCTACAGCAAAGTAATGCACATTGGAAAACATAATCCCAACTATTCATACAAAATGATGGGATCTAAATTAGCTGTTACCACTCAAGAAAGATCTTTGTGTGAATAGTTCTCTGTAAACATCTGCTCAGTGTGTAGCGGCAGTTAAAAAAGTTAACAGAATGGTAGGAACCATTAAGAAAGGGATAGATAATATGAAGAAAATATCACAATGCCATTATATACATCCATGGTACACCCACACCTTGAATAACACATGTAGTTCTGGTTGCCCCATCTCAAAAAAGATAGATTAGAATTGGAAAAGTTAGAGAGAAGGGCAATGAAAAGGAGTAAGAGTATGGAACAACTTCCATATGAGGAAAGATTAAACAGACTGGGACATCTCAGCCTGGAAAAGAAATAACTAAGAAGGGATATAAGAAGGGATAGAGATCTATAAAATCATGAATGATGGGGAGAAAGTGAATAAGGAAGTGTTACTTACCCCTTCACAAAACACAAGAACCAGGGATTACATAATGAAATTAATAAACAGCAGCTTTAAAATACACAAAAGGAAGTACTTCACACAACGTACAGTCAACTCAATGTCAGGGAATGTTGTGAAGGCCAAAACTATAAAGGGGTTCAAAAAAGAATTAGACAAGTTCATGGAGGATAGATCCATCAATGGCTATTAAGCAGAGTGGTCTTGGATGCAACTTCATTCTCTGAGTGTCCCTAGCCTCTGACGGCCAGAAGCTGAGAATGTGTGACAGGGGATGGATCACTTGATGATTTTCTATTCTTTCATTCCTTCTGATGCGCCTGGCATTGGCCACTGTCGGAAAACAGGATACTGAGCTAGCTGGACCACTGGTCTGACCCAGTGTGGGCATTCTATGTTCTTATGTAATTCTGCTTCCAAGACATTATTCCACTTAGGTCGGGTAACCCCAAATTACTCCCTTAATGAGGGGCAAAAGACAAAATAGAGCTCATAACTAATTAAGACTAACACCACCTGTATGAGGTACTTAACTGTTATTATGCCCACTTTACAGATAGTGAAACTGAGTTGCAGAGATTGGCTTTTCACCACGTTAGCATAATGGCAAGTTTCCACTGTACCAGACAAGTCACATCAGTGATGTGAAACGAAACATACTATTCTACTTCCATAGAGTCTTGTTCTGCTATTGAGATGAACTATTGTTTCCAGCACAGGGCCGGCTCCAAGCACTAGCTTACCAAACAGGTGCTTGGAGCGGCCACTCCGGAAAGGGGCGGCAGGTCCAGCTATTTGGCAGCAATTCGGCGGAGGGTCCCTCACTCCCGGTTGAAGCGAAGGACCTCCCACTGAAATGCTGCAGATCGCGATCGTGGCTCTTTTTTTTTTTTTTTGGCTGCTTGGGGTGGCAAAACCCTTGGAGCCAGTCCTGTCCAGCACAAACATATACTGAAGAAAAGGAGGCGAAGGAAGGTAGTGAACTGACTCACACAAATGTACTAATACTACTGAGGAGACATTTATATACAATAGCTTGAACTATACATACCTCAGCTCACCTTGTAATTGTTTTGGTATTATTTTCAGGACTTGATAAGAAAGTTGGTATTTGCAAGGAAATATTTACACTTTTTGTACTTCAAAATCCTGGCAGGATTTGTTCCATCCCTAGTTTATTGTTGTATTTAAGAGTGTTAAAATATATTTTATTGAAAATATGCTAATGCAAATGAGGACAAACATTGTTTACTAAAGATAATTGTAATTCTGAATACTGTTTCCTGTGATCCCTTAGCTGAGAACCAACAAGTCAATGACACTGTTTTATATAGTTCCCTGATGACTATGAATCAACTTTCATTGCAAAGCATATCAGAAAAAATGGATTGTATCATGTTCTGTAGTAACTAACTTCTGGTGAGGTGCATGTGTTAGTAATCTCTGTCAAATTGTCTCCTCCATAACACTTACTGTATGTATTTCCTTCAGAATAAAAGAAAGTTTATGTACTAAGAAGCAGTGAATTGAAAATGTGCTTGATGGGATCTTGCAAATGTTTTCTAGTACTTGTGTGGAATGAAAAAAAAATGGTCGGAATGCTCAAAAGAAAAGCACCTTTAGGGGCAGCTATCTGATTAGATGTCTAAGGCTGGGAAATTCACATACAGTGGCTGTCAGATTTGAAAACAGGCTGGAGGAAGGAGGGAAACAAACTTCTATTTTAATCCTGCACTAAAAAGATGGTAAAATCCCTTCTTTTTTAACACAGTAGAGAAATTGCCATTTGGGGAATTCCACCTTATTTTACAGAAAGAGTTATTTTGATTCATACACGGTAGAATAAACCATCCTTAGTGACAAAATTTAAAGCGCTACTGACTGAAGTTAAAGCTTCAACCACTGACACATATACCCACAAACATACACAAATACACACAGAGAGGTTTAAAAAGTTTTGAAACTCTAACAGAAGGTAAAGTTTGAAGAAATTCTGTTCTAAGGGCTAGATCATTAGTGTGAGATCTGGCCCACAGAAAATGACTGCACACTCTTGTGTTGCCTCTGGAGCATCTCAGGAGGGAATTGTGACCCAGGGAATCACAGCACCCTTCTTCCCCTGACTGCTGTTGCTCCACAGAAATAGTGAACTGAGACCTGCCTCAGCATATGCTCCTGTTGCCCTGGCATACCTTCATCTTGGGGGACGAGGAGTCAAGGCTACACTCACTCCCCAAACCCTCCCACCCTTCCTGACCCGAGGCTTGAGGGAAGGATATAGCATCTCTGTGAAGATTGCTTCCTCCCATGCACAGTAAGCTGTGGTATTGTTATACTAGTGCATACAAGTAAGTGGCCTCTTTGGTCCTTAGATAGCGAATGGATTTAATCGAACTTTCATGAATTCAAGAGTATTTTGTATCTG
This sequence comes from Mauremys reevesii, assembly GCF_016161935.1. Taxonomy (NCBI): domain Eukaryota; kingdom Metazoa; phylum Chordata; order Testudines; family Geoemydidae; genus Mauremys; species Mauremys reevesii. The sequence goes on along the minus strand of NC_052628.1, from coordinate 50,121,295 downwards.
ACTTAAATCCAGTCCACATACCTCAATCATTTGATGTGGCTCATCAGTGTGTCTCATCTAATTGTGACTTCTAAATATAGGCACTTGGCAGAACACAAACCCACAATGCTGTTAATGTGTCACATATTCCAATAACAAAAGTACTGCTCAATTAAAAAAAAATCACGTAATTCTTTCCAGTCTAGTTTTGCTATTAAGCCCCAATTGTTCACAATGTATTTGTCAAGACTATGCAGTTTAAATATTGTAGATATATATAGTACAAAATAAGCAAAAGTAAAAAAATTGCACTCTGTACAAGCTCTGCTTACTACACTGTACTACTTTTGCCTTTTGATTGGTGCACACAACTCTGTTAGGTCCCAAACCAACTCCCACTGAAATCAATAAAAGGATTTGCATTAATTGTAATGGGAGTTGGATCAGGTTCTTTACACTAATGGTAGTTATGGTCATGAACAAGTGGGAAATTAATCCTCTAAGTAATCATACAGAAGGCATCATATTCAGCTAGGCTAAAAGAAAAATAAAATGTATATTTTTGTGGAAAAAAATCATTATAAATGAATTAAACATAGTATGAAATTCAACAAACCCTACAATATACCTCAATTAATCTCCCTTTTCTCAGCACTTTCATATCTCTTTTTTTTAACTTAATATTATACGAAAGATCTCAAGTAATGGCCAGTTGTCTGATACAATATTTTAATTCAGGAATTGGTAGCTTAGTTCAATGCTAGTTTAGTTCAATGTAGTTTTGCAGTTTCTGTTCTGGAAACCCATGGAATTAAAGCTGCATTTGCAAATACAGTGCCTTCAGCTAAAAAACTTCATGAACTTGTGCAAATTATGGTAATTTGCATCACGGACTCTGCAAAGTAATCAGGAAAATGATGATACACCATGGCAAATATTCTGCCCCCCAAATCCCACAACATCCACCTGTAGATGTAACAAATGTTCCCAAATGTTTTAGCTGACCACACTGTAAATAGCATTGTTAATGGCTACAGACAAATGGAATGTTAACACTGTCTAATGCTACATTTAAAAGTAGTAATGTATGGCATGGAAGCTGTGAAACTAAAATGTTTTGTGTCACAAATAACCAAAGTCCAATCAGTGATCTGAGTAAATAATATGACAAACACCATTCTTACGACTCCTAATAATAAGTACAATACATTTGTACTTATAGTACAATACAGTAGTGAATTTGACTCAAAGACAATTATAATGTACATTTCTAAATTATCTTAAATAATTAGTATCAATATATACGTAGAAAAACTTTAAAAACTCCTGTTTAGACAAAGCTGTGCTTCAAAGAATAACTCCTGGTACAGTATATTGTGAAATATTACTATTATGGCAAACTGTATGGACATGGGTCAAAGGTCTAAAGGGAAAACTCTTACCTGTATCATTGCCTGTAATGGCAATAACAAATAATGTTATGTCAGATTTATTGTTCATGTCTGGAATAGAGGGAGACACTTCCTCAGGTTCTAAAACCTCTGTGGTTTCCTCAACTTTGGGTGGTCTGGTAGGTCGTGCAACTGCAGTGGCACTTGATGATGTGAAATATTCTTTATCAATTTCTGGTTCCACTGTCTTGCCTTCCACTGTCAGACCATCATCAGTAGTGATTTTACTGGGAGAAATAGATTCATCAATTATTACCATGTCTATGCTTGTTTCCTCCTCATCTTCCCTGTCAATTATACATGGCGGCGTTGTAGTAACAAAGGACTTGGTAGTTGAAGTTGGTTGGATTTTGTCTACTGCACTTAGAACTGTTGTTTTATCTGTTCCAATAGTTGAAAATATAATTGGTTCTATTCCTTTAGGTTCCTCCAATATTCCTGAACCTTCCAGATTATGAGTTGTAAAATTTTCCACTTTTTCCACAGAAGTAGACTTCTCAATCCGATGAGTAATACCTTCTGGTGCAGAAGGACCTGTAGGCACTGTATGTGAAGGTAACTCGGATTCCCAACTCACCACACGACTGCCTTCTGTTTCATTTTCTTGTTTGATGCGTGGTACTCCACCTTCATCTACTTCAGTTTCAGTGGTTGGTGGTACTGGCATAACTTCAGTGGTCTTTACTTTGTGTTCAGTAACAGCAACAACTTCTGGAGACAGTACAAGCTGTATGGTCCCAGTGGTTGTTTCACCAGACACTAGAACTTTTTCATAATCCCTTATCTTTATATCAGGCACGAAAGCTTCTGTAGTTGTACGTATTTCACCATATGCTGATCCTTCAGTAATTATGTCCACATCCTGCCTTTCAGTAATAGCTGTGTGAGCCAATTCAGGTTCTAAAGTTGTCTTTTGTTCATATATTTGGACAAATGTCACAGGCACCTTAGAAGTAGTTGCAGTAGAATCAGTGGCAGTAGCCAATTGCTCTATAGTAATTCCATATGTTTTTTCTTCCACTGTTTCTTCAGTAATTTGGATCACATCTTGTCTTTCAGTAACAGTGGTCTGAGCAGATTCAGATTTAGAGACAACCTTCTGATCATCTGTTTCCACATGTACTTGAGTAGATGTCACATCCATTTTAGAAATGGATGCTGTGGACTCTGTGGCAGTAACCATTTGTACCATAGCTTCACCATTGGTAGAGTGTTCCTTTTGAAATACTGTTCCTTCTATATCTTGAGTTTCCACATGTGGGTGAATAGTAATCATCGCTCTGGAGATTCCTAGATCTTGGCCCTGCTCTATAGTGCTTCCTTCCTCAATCAAATCATCTTGTTGCCCTTCTCTTCCTGCACTAGGTACAACCTTTTCTTCATAGGCTTTTACAGTAGTGGATGTCACTGAAGATAATTCTTCTTTAATGGTTGTTCCAGTACTTATCTGGCCACCCTCTGTGACTGCATATTTTGTGAACTCTTTATCTGTAAATGTAAGGTCTTCAGTAAATCGTGCTTTTTCAGTGGTTTCTTCTGGTTTCATTTCTGGTGCAGGAGCAAATGTTCTCACAGTATCGTGATACCTTGAAACAACATCTGCATGTTCTGTAAAACCTTCTATCACTTCCATGATAGGGGGACTGGCAGTTGGTAATTTTGTAGCTTTTGATGCTGGCCCCGATGGCAGAAAGGACTTTATTGTTGCATTGCTTTCATCCAGCAATATTTTTGATACTGTGATCACTTCCAGTTCTATAGCTCTGCGAGTGGGGTAGACACTTGTAATATCTTTACCCTGATCTATATCAGCTGATATAGCTGTACGTTGTTCATCAGTTTTTGTTTCCGTTGGCTCAACACTTATCTTAGTTTTATCTTTTGCTGTTGAAATTTCTGCTTCAGGGTGCTTTGTATGTTCTACAACATAAATTTGCCCTGGAGAAGCTGTAGAAAATTCCATTCCAGAGATACCATCTCCTGTTCTTAAAGCTCCATATGTTTTCACATAATGAAGCAAATCTTCTGTCACATTTTCCTGATCTTTATCAGTAGGTAGTGGAGTGCTTGAAACTCGAGGAGCAAGTGTGAATTTCTCACTAGCAACATCTCTCTTAGGTTCTGTTTTGTCCTTATCAGAGTCAGGAATAACTGCTGTGATATAAGGGGCTGTAACATCAATTGTTCTTAATTCAGGCTCTCTAGTGTCTTCTAAGACGATTGAGCCTTCTGTTTTTAGAAATGGGTAGATGTCAGTCTGCATTCTCTTTACTACCCCTTGTGGTGAAGTGGTACCTTGTGAGACAGTGATGGCCTCAGCTTCTGTCTGATTAACTGCTGGTACAGATGTAGACATAGGTGCTCCAAAGGAAATTTCAAGTGCATCGGTAGTCTGCACATCCTCCAAATCCTTTCTGCTTCCTTCAGCTGATCCCTCATTATCAAATAGAATAAGTTTTTCTGTAATTCTAACTGCTGGAGTTGACTCACTTGCTGTAGAAGATGCCCTAGCAGTTACAGTATGACCGTCTAAGAATGTCTTTGATACAGTAATTACTTCTAATTCTGGGATTCTGCTAGAAGCCAAAGTTCTGTGGTCAGGCATAACAGTGTATGTGCTTCCTTTGCCATTCACCTCCTCTGTGGTAGGTTCATGATGATCAGTGTGCAGATCTTTGGGAATTACAATAGCTGTTAGTTTCTTGTGAGTTTTTGCTTCCATTGATTCTTTTGTAGGTTGAGCACTAAGATACATTTCCTCCTTTGTTAGTTTAACTGAAGTCTCTGTTTCAGCAAACTCTCTCACAGGGGTTTGCACTGAGGCATTTGCAGATGTTCTCATTGGGCCCACCTCTATTTGTTCAGTCTGACTTTCAACAGTTTGTGTATTTTTAGTTTCAACATCTTCCCATGAATCTGTGATTGGAAGTGATGTGGGAATCGCACTTGTAGCTGCTCTATGCTCTGAAATTATTGAGGACAAATAAACTTCCTTTCTGATTTTAGAAATATCTGATTTCTTAGATAATTCTGCTGCAGAATAAGTGTGCTCCAACTCCTTTTGTATAGGTGTACTCACTGCTAGCCTAGGTGTAGAATCAGTTTTAGTCATTTCCAATGATTCAGAAGTATCTACTTTGCCATCTGTGACAATCTGAGGTAGAATAGTAGTTAACTTAATGTTCTCCTTAGGCATCTTCTCTTCTTGTTTTTTCTCACCCCCTCTGGTACTTAGTATTGTATCTTCCTTTTTGCTTTCCAGGATCACTTTTTCCAAAGATGGGATCTTTGTTTTGGTGACAACTGATTCAGTGATTGAACTATCAGGGATATTGGGTTTTAGAGTAGCTATCCCAGTTAATGGATTGGCTGGCCCACTTTCCATAGGAATGTCCAGCTCAACAGATGCAGACTCTGATATATTTTGTTTACCTAAAAAAAGATGTTAAAGAATCAGTTAGAAAGGGTATAAATAAACCCATTTTTATACTTTTCTGATGCAAACTAAATGTTAAACCTGAACAGAATGAATGAAAGCGACAAAATGTTTTAGAAAAGGTTATGAATTCAGTACAGCTTTAAATGCCAGCATAAAAACACCATATTACAATGCCACAAGATTTGCTTGAGTTCATACACTATACTCATAGGAAGTTAGATTAGGGCTGAAGGTGAGAACAGTATTTTTTCACAGAATGGCTTTAATTAATTCGCCTTTAGCCAAAGTATTTGTCTGCCAGATTTTGTTTTAATTTAGAGGTGCTAGTGAGTGTTTTTAAGTAATGGAAGGAAATTAAATGTTATTACTTTTAGTTTAGGATACAATATTATTCATAGAAGTCCTGTCTTTTGCTCCCTGAGCTGGAAGTGCTGTGAGGGCAGCATCCTCAGACCTGGGGGAGGGAATCTCTTGCATTGCTGAACAACAATAAAAGCAGGAGCAACAAAGCAATGTCAGTAATATTAGTTTCATGGTGCTATATTAACATTTTCAGAGGTCTTCATACAACATAATGTCAACAAAATACAAACATATTGCTCTTTATTGTACTGACTGAAATGCTGAATTTGAATCTTTCATTTCATACTCTTGCCAACTGACTCCCAGTCTATCAGAAAATTCTTGCAGTTAAAGGAAGAGATGTTTCCCATTTCCCCTGGTGCCTTTATGCTTTGCTATGTATTAGTTGTATTGTAAATGTCATGGGTGTTTTTTTCAAGGCTTACTTTAGCATACAATTCACATGTATAACAGGAAGTAAAATACCAGCTCAGTATATTTTCAGCACATAATTACAAATCACAAAATGGAACCCTGACAGCAACAGGAGTGTGCTTAGACAACAGAAACTAACATGCCGTCCTAAAACACTGTATTATAATGTCATAAGATTTGCTGTAATCCATGTAAACTATACTCCGAGAAATTTAGATTAGGTCTGAAAGTGAGAACAATAGTCCACCGAGGTCCAAAAAATACCCACAGGTAGGATCAGAAACCTCATATTGCAATGAAGTTGACTTTTGGAAAACACTTTAAAAACGCATAATCCTGCTTCCCTTCACACACAAAACTGGGAGCATTATATATTAAAGGACAACAGGATCAGGCCCTTTAAAACACCAAAACAATAAGGGGCCAGCAGTTGTGGATCAAGAGTGGAGTATGGCCCTTGGAGTCACCATTAGGACATAGACAATTTCAAGATTTTTAGTACATAAATATGTCAGCACTAACTATCCTAGCACAACACAATTAAACCTACAGCCTCTTTCATATAAAAGCATTGTTAAGTATCTAATCAGGTAATTAAAATCCCTACACAAACATGCAAGAAATTTATATAGTTACAATGTTTTAGGAAGACAGGCACAAAGGCCAAAAGCTGGGTTTCAGAGTTAATGAATGAGCTCAGGGAAACTCAAAGACTCAGCATATGATATGAAAGTTTTATCATTCTTACTTGAGGGCCAGAGGGCAGGGAGAAAGATGAGGTTTGAGACAGGATTCAGAGAGTCACATTTACAGAAAGGATATATTCCAGAGAATGGAGCAAAGAAGAATCTACTAACCACTAAGACATCCAGAATTTAAGAGCACAGGGAAAAGATTGTTAGAACAGGCAATGAGACCGGCAGAGAGGGGGAAGAAGTTAAGCCAGAATATTGGAACATGCAAATTGAGCACATCCATTTGTTTAATGCTCAGGAGTACCCAATACATATGTACATATCAGGTATTTTCACATGCACATGACTAATCAGATGTCTCTCAGGGTTTGTCTATACTTACAGCGCTGAAGTGGTACAGCTGCACTGGTGCAGCTGCGCCTCTGTAACACTTAATGAAGATAACTACCTTTGCCAATGGAAGAGCTTCTCCCATTGGTGTAGATTGGGTCTGCACAACATGAGGCCCGCGTGGGCTCACTGTGCGGCCCACGGGCAAGTGGCAGGGTGGGGCTGCTGGGTTTGGGAAGCGCTGGGCACGAGGCAGAGCCGGTAAGTGCCGAGCGAGGGGAGGGGCACCTGGCCTGGGCTCAAGCTGCAGCTCGGGGGGGAGGGACTGGGCCGAGACACCCCCAAAACCCCCCCTTCAGTTGGGGCCAGGGCAGCTACTGCGCTGGTTGGTCCTAGGGCGGCCTCCATAGTGATCGGGGCAGGGGGGAGCGGGGGTTGAACTGTCTGTGGGCAGCCAGGAAATCCCCGGGGGAGATGTGTGTGTATCTCTATGTCTCTCTGTGTGTGTCTGTGTCTGTGTGTTGCACCTGCCCTGCCCTGACTGCTGCCCCCTTCCCTGGTCCAGGGACCTTCCCTCTCCCTGGCCCCTATCACACTGCCCCCCCCCCGGGCCTCCCTGCGACCCCTGTGTTTGTGTGTTGGACAGTCACATCCAATCCTTTCACACTGCCTCCCTTTCCCCTCCCCTTAGTTTTTAGCCCCAGAAAATCCCTTCAAACTGTCCCCCTTCCCCCCCCCCTTATTTCATGGGGGGATGATGAGCCAAGCAGGTGGGCAGGCAGTGCGGTGAGGCTTTATGCTTGGGGGGGGCTGAGGAGGCAAGCGGCGAGTTGGTGGCTGGAGGGGGACATCCATTTTCAGTATTTTAATTTTTGGTACTGCTGTGTCGAGTAATATAGTGACCCCTGAGGGGTTGAAGAGGTGTGTGATGGTGGGGCCGAGCAGTGAGGGGGCAGGTCCTATTTTACTGCTGTGATCTGGTCACCCTATGCATGCTGTTTCTTTCCCCCTCTACAGGCTTCCACACACCATCAGTGCCTTGCTAGTGTGCCATGTGCCGTGAGATATCTCTTCTCTTTGTGTGTGACTGTGAGTGTTTCCCTTGTGTGTGAATTTATTCAACAAAATCTTGAGCTTCATAATGGATACCATGAGTGAAACGAAAAAGAGAAAAAGAGAATCAGAGCACAGAGTTTTCAACACTGAATGGATGAATGAATACTTATGTACTGTTTCCAAAGACAAAACACTATGCCTCGTGTGTCGCAAAATGTTAGCCATTCCAAAAGAATACAACCTTCGGCGGCACTTTGAAACTAAACATCCCAATCTCACCAAATTCAACCCAAATAAAAAAATAATTAAAGCAGCCAGTTTAGCGAAAAACCTTAGTGAAGAACAGCAAATTTTCAAGAAAGTGAGCACCGAGAACGATACGGTTACTAAAGTAAGCTTTCAAATTTCTAAGGAAATTGCTGCTGCTGGGAAATGGTTCACACAAGGCGAGTTTTTAAAAAAGTGTATGTTGATTGCTGTATTTGAGTTATGTCCAGAAAAGAGGGGAATATTTGAGAATGTCAGTCCAGAAAAGATGGGAATATTTGAGAATGTCAGTCTATCACACATGACTGTACAGAGAAGAAAAGCTGACATTTCTACCAATCTAAGTGATCAGTTAAAGCAGAGAGTCAGTGAATTCTGCTTTTACTCCCTAGCTATGGATGAAAGCACTGATTTAAAAGACACCACCCAACTTCTTATTTTTATTAGAGGTATTGATAAAAACTTTGAAATTACTGAAGAACTTGTTGGCATGTGCTCCCTGACGGGTCGCACGACCGGAAAAGAAACCTCCAGTGAAGTGATAAGGTGCATGAATGATAAGTCGGGATTAGATTTCACAAACTTGGTGGCCATTTGTACTGATGGTGCTTCAGCTATATGTGGAAAAAATGTCGGAGCAGTTACTCTTCTTGAAGAATTTATCGGGAGACAAATAACCAAACATCACTGCATTATACATCAGCAGGTTTTGTGTAGCAAAGTCTTAAAATTCGAGCATGTAATGTCAGTAGTAGTTTCCACTGTAAACTACATCCGTTCTATTGTGTATTTGGTTGTCATGGTTTTTGTTGCTATGGCAACTGAGTTAGATTATTATGGGTTAGCTCAGCCAGTTTCAGCTGGCTGAGTGAGTTCTCTGAGTCTGTAAATAAAATGATGGTTTTGTTAGCTGTCTGCTGTTTGGCCTCAAGTGATTTCTTCCTAAACCGGCTGCCCCCAAGGATATAACAAGTGGCGACGAGGGTGAGATTCCGGTGCTGCTCCAGTAACAGAAGGAAGTAGAAGTCAAGGTAAAGAACAAACAAACAAAAAAGCTGCTTGTTTGCACTGACTGTGAAAGTGAAACTAAAATCATGGCTACTCTGACTAGGCCACTGGAACCTTTTGATGAGAATATAGAGCAATGGCATGTGTATACTGAGCGTTTTGAGCTTTTTTTTATTGCAAATGACATTACAGAAGCGAAGAAGGTGCCAATATTCTTAAGTGTTGTAGGGGCTAAAACCTACTCCCTGCTACGCAGCTTACTACACCCTGTTAAGCCAGCAACTAAATCTTACAGTGACATTGTGGAAATCCTGGGGTCCCATTTTTCCCCAAAACCACTGGTAATTGCTGAAAGATATAGGTTCCACAAAAGAGACCAAAAGGAAGATGAAACAGTTGTACAATTTGTAGCCATTTTAAAAAAGCTAGCAGAACACTGTGAATCTAAAGAAATGTTAAATGATGCCCTGCGTGACAGGTTAGTGTGTGCCCTCTACAGTGAAGCTATACAGAAGCACCTACTGACAGAGGCTCAGCTTACCTTACAGAAGGCTGTCGATATTGCTGTCTCCATGGAACTGGCTACAAGGGAGGCGCAATACATCGGTGCATCCCCTAGGTGAAAAAAGTGTCACAAGAACTGACCCACAAAACGGTGCAGAGTCAAGAATGTTACCGCTGTGGTTAGCCAGGTCACCAGGCTTCGGAATGCTGGTGTAAGGACCTGGTGTGTCGACACTGTGGCAAAAAGGGACACATTGAGTGTGCCTGTAAACAAAAGAAAAGGAGGCCTGTGGTCTGGCCAACAAAAAGAGGAACCTTGCATACCTTAGAGCAGACCCAGGATGATCAAGGTGACACCTCAGCGCAAGAGAAAGTGCCACTGCATGTTTTGTCTTTGGCAGTGGGCTCACATGAATACTGGGTAACCCCGTTATTGGATGGCAAACGTATACGCATGGAACTGGACACCGGTGCAGCCGTCTCACTGATCTCCGAGACTGTGTATAAAGAAAAGCTACAGCATCTTCCGCTTAAGGCAACAAAAACTGTTCTGAAGACGTATACGGGAGAAGCTGTGCCTATGCTGGGCACTATTGATGTTAAGGTGGAGCTCAATGGACAGGTGGCTAAATTGCCACTGTTTGTGGTGAGAGGTAACTACCCAGCCTTAATGGGTAGGTCTTGGCTTGGGAAGATTCAACTGAACTGGGCAGAAGTGCACCGGATGACAAAAGAAGAAACCAGTCTAACCCCTATACTAAGGAAACATGCTGCTGTTTTTGGAGATGATTTGGGAAGTATGAAGGGAATCACTGTGACATTGAACATTAAACCTGACAGTCCACCAAAATATCTGAAAGCCCGAACTGTGCCATATGCCATCAGGCCAAAAGTTGAAGCAGACCTGGAGCGCCTGGTCACCAATGGAGTCCTAATACCAGTTACCCATAGCTCATGGGCCACTCCTATCGTTCCAATAGTGAAGAAAGATGGCTCTCTCTGGATTTGCGGTGATTTTAAAGTCACTGTCAACCCAGTGTTGTGTGCAGAGCAATACCCGCTTCCCCGCATCGACGACCTCTTCGCAGGCCTGGCTGGGGGACAAAAGTTCAGTAAGATTGATCTGAGTCAAGCATATTTACAGATGCACGTCGATGAAAAGTCCCAAGAGCTGTTGACTATTGTGACTCATAAGGGGCTTTATCGATACTGTCGCCTACCCTTCGGAATAACATCGGCTCCCGCCCTGTTCCAGAGAGCTATGGACCAGATCTTGTGTGGCTTGTCAGGAGTTCAGTGCTATCTGGATGATATCCTGGTCACTGGAAGAAATGAAGAGGATCACTTAAAGAATTTAGAGGCTACCCTACAAAGATTAGAAGAGTATGGCCTACGAGTTCGCAAAGACAAGTGTGAATTCTTCAAGCCCTCTGTTGAATATTTGGGACACATCATCGATTCTGCAGGTCTTCATAAGGCCCCTGCAAAAGTTAAAGCTATTGTGGAGGCTCCCCCACCACGAAATGTAAGCCAGCTGCGCTCGTTTCTAGGACTACTGAACTATTATGGAAAGTTCATCTCACAGTTAGCCACACTGCTAAAACCACTTCACGAGCTCCTTGGGCAGAACAAGGCCTGGAAGTGGACTGAAGCCTGTGATGTTGCATTTAACAAAGCTAAGGATGCATTGTTAAATTCTGAAATTCTAACGCACTTTGATCCATCCTTACCCCTGCAATTGGCCTGCGATGCTTCCCCTTATGGAGTGGGAGCAGTCGTGTCACACATTATGCCTTCGGGAGAAGAGAGACCTATTGCTTTTGCTTCACGCACTCTAAGCAAAGCAGAAACTAACTACACCCAAATCGAACGTGAGGCATTAGGAATTGTTTTTGGAATTCGGAAGTTTCATCAGTACCTGTTTGGGCGAAAGTTTACTCTTCTTACAGACCATCGACCTCTGACGTCAATTTTTGGACCCTACACAGGCATTCCCCCATTAGCTGCTAGTCGTATGCAACGTTGGGCATTGTTACTTTCAGCACACACATATGAAATCAAATATCGGAAATCCACTCTGCATGGCAATGCAGATGGCCTCTCAAGGTTGCCTTTGCCGGTCAAACATCAAGATAGTGCCCAAAAGGAAATCTTCTACTTTGAACAGGTAGAGAATACACACATCACTGCTACTCAGATAAAGAAGGCAACTCGCGTTGACCCAGTATTGTCCCAAGTTATGGACCTGGTGATGCATGGAAAATCTCGACAAACCTCTCCGGTCTCATCCGACCTTGTTCCCTACATGTCCAAGCGGACGGAGTTATCGGTCCAATCTGGTTGTTTGTTGTGGGGGAGACGTGTCATTATTCCACCACCACTGAGATCACAGATGTTAGAACAGCTACATTCCGGTCACTGTGGAATAGTGCGCATGAAGGAAATTGCACAAAACTATTTTTGGTGGCCTGGATTGGACAGCACTATTGAAGAGAAGGCAAAAGCTTGTATGTCATGTCAGGGTGTGAGGAATGCACCCCAGTGGGCACACCTACACCCATGGGACTGGCCTGAAAACCCGTGGCAACGTATTCATGTTGACTTTGCTGGTCCCCTTGAAGGAAGCATGTTCTTGGTGGCAATAGATGCCCATTCTAAATGGCCAGAAGTCTCTATAATGCAGTCCACTTCTGCAGAGAGTACTATCCAAAAACTACGAGGACTCTTTAGTCGTTTTGGTCTGCCAGAACAACTTGTGAGCGACAACGGACCGCAGTTTGTTTCTCAGGAGTTTCAAAATTTTATGAAGGCAAATGGGATACACCACATCACGTCAGCACCATATCATCCGTCCACCAACGGATTAGCTGAAAGATTTGTGCAGACAATGAAAAACGCTTTGAAATCAGCAAGGGGACAACACTCCATTCAAAAGCGTCTGGATACTTTCTTACTTTCCTACAGAAACACACCTCATGCTACGACCCAGGCATCCCCAGCCTTTCTAATGTTGGGGCGACAGCTGCGCACTTGCTTTGATCTGCTGAAACCTTCTGAACCCCGACAAACTGTGCAACATCAGCAGCAATATCAAGTCATCAGATGGGCACCCAGAGCAAAAGACCGAACCTTTAGCCCGGGACAGCCAGTTTTGGCTCGGAATTACACTTCCAGAGCTAAATGGGTCCCGGCCACAGTCATCACTCAAACAGGATCTGTTTCCTACACAGTCCGGACTGCAGAGAATCTTACCTGGCGGCGACATGTAGATCAGCTGTTGCCAGGTCATGCCAGTCCTCAGGACCCATCTGCAGTTGAGGGGTCTGACTTCACCTCTTCTGGTGAGGCACTGAATCACGAGTCACCTGTTCCTGACTGTTCTCCTCCATTACTGCCGGTGGCTGAGATACCCCTTTGCCCAGCACGAGCTGATACCACCTCCTCACCCGTTTGTGCTGTGGACCCTGAGCCCCTAGTGCTTTCGGGTGCAATAACACCAGAAGTTCACCATAATCCACCTAGAGACAGAAGGCCTCCTCATTGGCTGGATCTTTAGCTAGGGCGAACCCATGGTTATGGGGCAAAATAATCCCCAGGGTTTAGCCGGGAATGGAGGCAGTCTACCCTCCTTCTCTAGTCTAGTGTGTGTTTTATTTAGGGGATGTTCTTACTGGGGGGGAGGAATATGTTGTGTATTTGGTTGTCATGGTTTTTGTTGCTATGGCAACTGAGTTAGATTATTATGGGTTAGCTCAGCCAGCTTCAGCCGGCTGAGTGAGTTCTCTGAGTCTGTAAATAAAATGGTGGTTTTGTTAGCTCTCTGCTGTCTGGCCTCAAGTGATTTCTTCCTAAACCGGCTGCCCCCAAGGATATAACACGTTCTAGAGGACTAAAACATAGGACATTTTCAGCCTTTCTTGAAGGGGTAGACGCTGAGTGCAGTGACTTAATCTACCATATGGAAGTGAGGTGGTTGAGTCGAGGAACAGCGCTCCACCGTTTCGTTGCTTTGAAAGAGGAGGTAGCAAAATTCCTAGAAAATGGGACAATAAAATTCCCAGAGCTTGAAAATGAGTCCTGGAATCAAGATCTCTTTTTCTTTTGTGATATTACAGCACCCCTGAATGATCTCAACATTTAACTTCAGGGGTAAAAAATCAACTTATATTTCAAATGTGTGCAGCAGTGAAAGCTTTCAAAATGAAATTGAAACTTTTCAGAAGTCAGCTGTCAAAAGGTGAAATGTGTCACTTTCCCACTTGTGCACATATCCCTCAGCACAAACATGCCGAGTTAGGAGAAAAATACGCAAAGCACATCAATCTTTTGATTGAAGAATTTGACAGAAGACTCACTTTGTCTAAAGAAGAAGACGTCCAGTTGAAGCTGATTGAAGATCCCTTTTCTGTGGATCCAGAGGAAGTGCCACTAGATTTCCAGTTGGAGGTTATTGACCTTCAATGTTCGGCAGTTTATCGAAATAAGCATAGAGAAAGCAGACTGCGGGACTTCTACAAAAGTCTGGACGATGAAAAATACAAGAATCTTATCGAAGTTGCACTGAAAATGTTCAGCATTTTTGGAAGCACTTACATATGTGAACAAACATTTTCCATCATGAACATGAATAAAAACAAATGTTCTTCTCTGACTGACGACCATTTGGAAGACATTATGAAAATATCCACTTCAGATATGACCCCTGAATATGACAAGCTTGTTGCCGAAAAGAGATGTAATATCTCTCATTAAATTTGCAAAGTAATTATGAAAAGTACAAATGTTTTCTTTCAACAGAACAGGTGTTCTTCATTTTTCCATGATCCATAAAAAAAATTAAAATAATTTAAAAAATTGTTTGCTTCAATTGAAAAATTCTTAATAAAATATCACACACACACCCAACCTTCCTTTTCGGCTCACAGCTGTTTCGGTGGGGAAGGAGGGTTTGTTTCTGCGGGGCAGGTGGCGCTGGGGGGGTGTTTCCGCAGGGCCGGGCAGTGCTGGGGGCGGGGATGTGTTTCGCGGGGGGATGTATTGGGGGGGCTGGGCGGCACTGGGGGTGTGTGTTTCAGTGGGGCTGGGGGGAGTTAGCCCTCAGCTGTTTTCTTTGGAGTAATATGGCCCTCGCCGCTTTATGAGTTGTGCAGGCCTGTGTGGATACTCTGCTTCCCCAAGAGGCAATTGCTATGACGATGGGAGAAGTCCTCCACTCCCCTGAGCAACCATGTAGTTATACCAACACAAGTTTGTAGTGTAGACCAGGGCGTAGGCATTTGTTCATGCATATAAGATATTTGTGTGCATAAACTAGGCTTACACAAATGTAGGTTTGAAGTTTCTCACACCTAATTTTGAAAATGTTGCCCTTACAGACAAGCTATTAGATTATACGCTGAAATGGACAAAGAGGTGGCCAGTCAGATGTATCCAAATCGAGATCCAAACTTCATCAAAGTTCAGAGCATTAGGATCCAAGGGCTTGGTCCATGCCCAGTATGGAGTTAGATCCATTCATTAAGTTTGGATCAGGAGCCAGAAGTTTGGGGATGTTTGGATACAAGGTTCTGGTGTGAGCCACTCTCTAATTAACGTCTGTTCCAGTGGGAACAAAGTTTATTGTTTGTTTTAAAGAATATTAACATTAAATAGAGGTGGGGAAAAATAGAAAATAAAGCCAGCATCAAAATATATTTATGAATAAAGAGACAGAATATGATTCACCACTATTTGAGGGCTTTGTAATACTAGTTATTTGTGACTTTTTTAGGTGACTGCCAGGTTTTCATTAAAATGTTTGCAAATCTTAAAAGTTTAACAAATTCATGCCTGATATGCAGTTACTTACTATTCATTACTTATTAACTGCTAATCTCCTGATAAAAACTTTCAGACATTCAGTGAGGGAACAGAAATAAACAAACCAAAAAAATAAGGCCAAATGCATCAGATATTTGGTTCAGCAATTACTAATTGACCAACTCTAACAAACAAACAAACAAACATTTTGTTTCCTAAAGAAGAAGAAGAATACAATATAAATTCTATTCAGTTTATAGATAGGTGGCCAAATTTTCTGCTGGTGCAAACTGAAATCCAAGGAGCAGTTCTGATTTACTCCATCTCTAGGATTGTTTCAGCTATACTAGATAAATGCCTTATCACTAATATGATGTATACATTTTTCATGGACATGATTCAGATTTGTAAACTTAACTGAGAAGAATTAGCTGAGACACAGATGCTTCTTCTCAGTGAAGACATCTAACCGCATTTCTTTCTGCCTTGTACAAAAAAAAGTTGATTTTAATAGGTTCCAACTCCAGTTTTAACTGGTTGCTTCTCTATCCAGATGTTTTGCATTACTGTACTCCTTGCACCATGTGTTCAAGAGGCTGTCTTCTTTGTGCTTCTTCTGATGTAAGACATGAGACAGATTTTCCTAATAAAATGCATGAATCTTTTAGCAGCAAGAAAGCAAATTATCTCAACAACTGCTGCTTACATCAAAGGCTATCTTGTATTGCTTTCAATTGATTCCTTTTATATTAAGAACAACCAGAATTAAGTTGATTTTGGATGGACCCTATGTGAATTGGTAGAGATGCTGTACTTTTTCATTCTCCAACTGTTTACTTTATGCTTTCACTCTGGAACAGCTTTCTTCCCTCTTCTTCACTGTTGTTTAAATAAGGTCATTAAAATGGTGGAGTTATATTAAGACCTAATAATTGTATCTAGGAAAATACACTATATGGCTTGAGAACAAAATGCTTTAACTTTGAGACCATAAACTGAGAAGTTTAATAAGAAATGTATGTCTAATTTACTCTCTAGAGGCAGACAATACTAATTTTACTTACATTTTACAAATAAGTATTTCGACATTTTCAGGATACGTAGGCCCCAGTTCAACAAGATACTTAAGCATGTCTCTAACTTTAAGCACTTGAATAGTCCCTTTGAAATCAATAGAACTACTCACATGATTAAGCTGAGGCCTACAGTACTTAAGTATCTAGATGAATTAGGGTCTTATACTACATCAGTAGTATAAGACTTTTTTGATGATAGCCCTGATGCAGCAAAGTACTGGAGCACATGCTTAACTCTACGGTCAAAGTCAACACTTTAGGCATGATCTTAAGTACCTTGCAGAATAAGGGACTAAACATGAGCTGTAGGAAAGAAACACAATAAAACAATTAACAGAGGTTAAACTTCAAGAAGACTTCAGAGAGATCTGTAAGCAACCAAGAAGAAAATGAAAGATAATAAGCCATATGGTTTCTGTAGAGGGAAAAAAAATCATGATCAAAGTGATGGTCTCTTATTTTTATAAAACAAGACTTTAAACTTCAAATCTCAAATTATTAGTCTGAGCCAATTTTATTTTCCAGAGTCAAGACTATTTGTATAGTATGGTTTTGCAACTGGAAAGCAAACTAAGTAAATCTTAAACTTAACTGTACTATAGATAGATTTTTTTCTTGGCTCATGATTTTATCTGAAGCTAATAAATTGTGCTTTGTAATTTAAATCTATTGTCCAGGTTTCTGGTTTATATATTTAAAAAAATAAAAACACCTATTTAATTCAGTTTTTAGACTAGCAATCTTCAGAATGTGGTTTGGAGATTTCTTCTAACTTTAATTGCAAAATTAAATTCAATATATATAGAATTTCCACCAAGGAGAGTTTGAATCACAATAAAGACTTCATGCTGGGCTGAAGAAAGAGGTGTCTCCTTTTTTAAATACAAGGTTTGTTTTGATAATGATTAAGACAGATGCCTCCTTTGGCACAAATCTGTTGCTTTGGAGCATTTGAAAAATCTAACCCACTAGCTGGCTTCACAAGGGCAAGAGTCAGCTATCCTTTCTAGAGCGGAGAAGCATATGTTTACATGTGTCCCACAGATTCCAACTGGACTACTCAAAGTCACAGAGGATATTACTCAGCATGAGTGAAAGTGGTAAACTGAGGTCCTTAATCATTGCCATTTCACTTCATACTAAATGCATAATGTGCATAACATTCAAAAAGTTGAATCACTGGCTTTCAGGCAGTTGTATGAGAAAAATTTGGGAGCTGAACATGAGCACCCAATGTGATGCTGTGGCCAAAAGAGCTAATGAGATCCTGGGATGCATAGACAGGGGAATCTTGAGAAGGAGTAAAGTTATTTTACCTCTGGATTTGGTACTAGTGTGACTGCTACTAGAATATTATGTCCAGTTCTGGTGCCCAGTATTCAATAAGGATGTTGATAAATTGAAGAGGTTTCAGAGAAGAGCCATGAGAATGGGTAAAGGACCAGAAAACGTGCCTTATAGTGATAGACTCAAGGACCTCAGTCTACTTAGTTTAACAAAGAGAAGCTTTAATGGTGACTGGATTATCTATAAGTCTATAAGTATCTACACGGGGAACAAATATTTAATAACAGACTCTTCACTCTAACAGAGAAAGGTATAATACACTCCAATGGCTGGAAGTTGAAGCTAGACAAATTCTGACTGGAAAAAAGGCATACATTTTTGACAGTAAGGGTAATTAATCAATGAAACAAGTTACTCAGGGTCATGATGGATTTCCCATCACTAACCATTTTAAAATCAGGATTGCATGTTTTTCTAAAAGATCTTCTCTAGGAACTATTTAAGGGAAGTTCTATGGCCTGTGTTACACAGGAGGTCAGACTAGATGAACAAAATGGTCCCTTCTGGCTTTCGAATCTATGAGGCAGAGGAAAGTTTACTGGGACACAGTAAACATGTGACATCACTGCTTTCAATGATACTACGATCTGTTTTGAAGACTTTAGGCACTGGTGCTACCTAGATAACTCTGCTTGATCTTGCCACAGAGGAACACTGTGTGTTTCCAATTAGCAGCCTCTGATCTAATAAATGAATGTAACAATCCTTTAAAGTTACTTTTCATTAACACAAGACCCGTAAATGTCAGCGTTCAAGTATTAGGGGAAAAACATAAGATACATTATGAAAATACTGACAGAGCACTAAGCATCGTACTGAGGTTTTGTGCAAGGTTTTAAGAAACCAAGATTGCAGAGTGGTGACTGCTGCAAACGAGTGCTCTTAACCGGTTTCAGATGGAGCAGTTGTGACTGAGCTTCAGATCAGGGATTATTGTATCACACAGAGCCTCACAGTGACTGTATATTGCAGGGGTTCTCAAACTGGGTGTCAGGACCCCTCAGGGGGTCGCGAGGTTACTACATGGGGGTCATGAGCTGTCGGCCCCTACCCCAGACCCCGCTTTGCACCCAGTATTCATAATGGTGTTAAATATGTTAAAAAGTGTTTTTTAATTTATAGGGGGGTGTTGCACTCAGAGGCCTGCTATGTGAAAGGGGTTACCAGTACAAAAGTTTGAGAATCACTGGTATATTGCATTTTCATGTGACACACTGAGCTACACTGTGACATTTAAGCCTCAGTCCTGAGACCAGTGTGGAGTTGTCTCACCTTAGGGAGAGCAAGAGAGAGAATATTAACTATGTCACAATCTCTCTAGTATCAGAGGGGTGGCCATGTTAGTCTGGATCTGTAAAAAGCAACAAAGAGTCCTGTGGCACCTAATAGACTAACAGATGTATTGGAGCATGAGCTTTCGTGGGTGAATGTGTCTGACGAATGGGTATTCACCCACAAAAGCTTATGCTCCAATACATCTGTTAGTCTATAAGATGCCACAATCTCTCTAGTGTTGACTCTTGTATACAAAGAGTGAGCAATTTCACTATCCATCAGAGGGGACTGCTGCCAGTATGCTGGCCTTGTTTTGCAGGTTGATTCAGAGGTTGGGTAGGTTCTTAGCTTCTCCTCCTTTCCCCTGCCCCCTTTTTGGATCCTGGCTCTTCAAGGGAAGAAAGGCAAGCAGGTGCACAGTCCTTAAGAAGCTGTGTAAATATTAATATCCTTCACAAGAATTTGCATGCAGTCATTGAGGTTTTTTTCTTTGCTTTTGTGTTTTGGACAATGTTCACAGATGTAAAGATTTTATTAATTTGCAAACCAAAAAAAGACAATGTATAACTTAAACCCTTTCACGTGAAAAACAATAAACAAAACTAATATGGTTTGGAGATACAGTGAATTGTTTCAAAAAGTTTTCTCTAGCATTTTGAATTGCATTCAATACTGCATCAGTACTGAATAAAACCAAATGCTACAATCTGATGACATAGCGTTCACCAGTTACCTCCCTCTTTGGTTATGGAAACAAGTGTGTGTGTGTGTGTGTGTGTGTGTGTGTGTGTGTGTGTGTGTGTGTGTGTGTGTGTGTGTGTGTGTGTGTGTGTGTGTGTGTGTGTGTGTGTGTGTGTGTGTGTGTGTGTGTGTGTGTGTGTGTGTGTGTGTGCCATATTCTGTACTCATTAAGGGCCTGATCATGCCAGGTGCCTACTCAGAGGTGCTGGATGCTCTCCCATTGATATCTAATGGATCTGAAGGTACCCAACCCTTCTCAGAAGTAGAGCTATGTGAATAACTGATTTTTTGGTTAACTGGCCATTCCAAAAAATTGAAAACAATTATTTTGAGTGAACTCCAAATTAGTTTTTTTTGAAATTTTTGGAAAGCTGAAAAGTTAAACTTTTGTTTAGCATCAAATGAAATATTTTGTTTGACCTGAAATAAAATATTTCATTTCACTTTGAGCTTTTAAAAATGTTTTTTTTATTTTACTAACAAAATTGAAGTAAATTGAAAAAAGACAAACTCTATCATGTAGATGAGTAAGGGACCAATCCTGCATGAATATAGTCTTTATTTAAGCATGTAGTCCCTCTGAAGTCAATGAGACTATTTCTGTAAGAAAAGTTTTATAAGATCTGACCCACAAACAGTAGGGGAAAAAAACTATTTAAAAATACAAAAAACAAGAGCACCCTGTACAGCAATGTGCTGAGCATCTTCAGCTCCCACTGACTTCACTTAGAGTTGAGAGCAGTCAGCATGTTATGTTATGCCACACCCTTAGGTGTGTCATCAGCCATGGGGGTTGAACTGGGATATTGGGATCATAAAACACTACTGATTGAGCTAAGGACCTAGCTCTGTAACAGGCTTATCAATCTCTATATGTGGCCCAGCCTCCACTAGAGGGGGACGGAGTGACACACTGAGTGGGTGTGGCTTACTATCACTGAAACCAGAAGTCCTGAATTAAAGACCTAGTACTTCAATGTTTACTCATGCAAATATCCCATGTTTATGGGACTAGTTATGGAAATAAGGATTTTATTGATATCAATCAAAAGAAATACTGCTGTCAGGATGGGTTGCAGATCAGGCCTTGATACCTTAACTCAGCCACACTTCGGCCACGCACTGCATCACCTACAGTTCCACAGCGCTAGGAAATCCAGTAAACTGTGGGAGGCTGTTGAAAAATGTGTGCCCCACTTTTGAGGAACAACAGGGCACAGAAGAACCTTATCTCAACATTTCCTCTCTCCATAGTGCCTGGCCTTGTCCTTAATGTTATTTTAACAGCGTTATTTCTGTTTGGCTTCTTTGTTTGTTCTGTAAAGCCACAGTAAAGAAACGCTTTTGTTACAATATACATGCTCTGTAAGGAATGGAATCAAGCAAAATGTCAGGTTAAACCCTTTTGTGACCAAAATGCATTCTTAAAATCATAATAAAAAAAGCTTACGTTTAAAGCAGTAGGCATCAAACTTGCTATGTGTGTAGGGGAAGCCTGTTTGGTTCTCATAGCGATACAGGGTTCTCACCCCAAGCAAACCTCCTCCACACTGGATTCTAGCCACAGACACAGGATAACGCACGCTGCCATCAGCCAGCCAGCCATAGTCACATTGGTCAAAGCCATTCCTCCAGGCAGCATGCAGGTCCCCAACTGTAGCAAGAACTGCATCCCTTTTCTCACACTGCTTCTTAGCTTCTTCAAAGGTTAGCTTGTTGGGCAGTGTCACATGGAACACATCACCTAGAGGAATAAAAACAAAGGTGAGTTTTACTGAACAGTTCCCTCTTGATACTCCAGTTCCGACTGCCTCTCCATTATTAAGGTTGTCAAGTATCAGAGGGGTAGCCGTGTTAGTCTGGATCTGTAATAATGCAGCAAAGAGTCTTGTGGCACCTTATAGACTAACAGACGTTTTGGAGCATGAGCTTTCGTGGGTGAATGCATCCGACGAAGTGGGTATTCACCCACGAAAGCTCATGCTCCAAAACGTCTGTTAGTCTATAAGGTGCCACAAGACTCTTTGCTGCATTATTAAGGTTGAGACTCACTTTCTATTACCAACTCAATTTAGTCTCATTCCCTCTGTAAGATATTTTGAACAAGGCCTTTCCCTTCGAATTTTGCATGTGTGCTCTGTGGCCAGAGAACCAGATCTGCCCAAAATTCACACTATGTACATGTACATGAAATTCACCCACTCACCACACAGCACAAAGATTGAATCTGTGACCTTTCTGTGAGGGGATTATGCAGTGGTTGGAGACAGACTCCTCCCCTCAACATGCAGGCAGGGCACAAGGGACCCAAACCGTGTATGACTTCTACTTGAGCCCTAGGCTGAAATAGCCATTGTGACTTCAGTGCACTCAGTGAACCTGGAACATGGTTTGATAGCGCTTATTTTTCTCAGTGAAAGCAAATCTACTCTCTTAGATCTGCAGGCCTCTTACTTGGCCCTTGTAGTCATCACTAGGATCTCTCTCAGGGTTCAAAGAATAGAAATGCCCTTCATTCACTACTGTAAATCAATTTTCAGAGTGATACTACTGATAGCATGCCCAATGAAAAGAAAAAGAGAATCAGCACTGGACACATTATGGTATGCCCTGAGTCTGTGACTTTAGCTGAAATAGACAAATTAGTCCAGAAGCTCCCTTGTGCACTTTGGCTTCAAGTGAATATTAATCTCCAAGTAACACCTTTCCACTTATAAATTACTCATGGGGTTTGAACAAAATGATTCCTGTGTCTTAGAATCAGTTCCAATGTAAATAGTCCTTTTGTGATTGAACTTTTTTGGAGTTTTGTTTTAGAATCAAACAGAGCTTCTCCTTCACTCACCAAAATAATAACAAACTTAAAACCCATATTCTGGGAATGGTGCAATGTTTGACACTTTCCTCTGTCTAGACTGAAGATTGTAGCTAATTAGATATAAAGTAAAAAATGTTCAGTTAAAGACAGTAGGGTAAACTCAAGTTGCTTGTTATGAGAAGTTGATTTTTCTCCCATCTTCTCTGGACCAGAATACAAAAGTTCCTATTGCTGGGGAGAGCTGCTTAGCCACATTGGACATGTGATCTGTCTCACCTATGTATTTGTCTCTAGATAACTTAGCAAAAGACAGATGGAGAGACTGCGTCCCATGAGCAGGTCCAGTCACATCAATATTACACTTGGCTTAGGCCGGAAAGGAATGCAAGTGTGAAAGAAGGCAGTGGGCTAATTTTTTCCTCATTCTTAGAAGCAGTGTGATTTGTTATTACAGCTGTAATATCAATTTCATGGTATGAATTTCCTTATACAAATTGAAGTGAATTTCTAACCTAGGGATAAATCACTGTAACCATTAAGGGACAGATTAGACCTGCTAACGCTGGTTCAGAATAAGGGACTGCACAGAATTGCGTTACACTGAGTAGCATCAGGAGGCAAAATGCTTCTCTGAGCTCCTTAGACCACAGGGGAAGTACACCTACTATTATAGGTAGGGCCCTACCAAATTCACAGCCACGAAAAATGAATCATGGACCATTAAATCTGGTCTTTTGTGTGCTTTTACCCTAACTACACAGATGTGACAGGGAGACCAGAGTTTCTCACATTGGGGACCCTGACCCAAAAGGAGTTGCAGGAGGGTGACAAGCTTATTTTAGGGGGGATTGTAGTATTTCCACCCTTACTTCTGTGCTGCCTTCAGAGCTGAAGTTAGGGTAGCAGTACCCTAACCCTACCCCCATACAATAACCTTGTGACACCTCCCCCCCACAACTCCTTTTTGGGTCAGGACCCCTACAATTACAACATTGTGACATTTCAGATTTAAATTGTGGAAAATTGGGGCCCACATTTTTGCACCCACACATAGAATCGTGCATACCATTCTGCGTACTTCTGCCTCTTGTTACTGGATTTACACCTGCAAATGGTGGGAACACTTCTTCATGGTTTCATATTGTGCCTTCGCCCTGCTGAAAATCTACCCATCAGTGTCACACAAAGAGCTGTTTATATGGAAGAAACCTTTTCAACCTGCCTGAATTTGCAATGTTAATAATACTGCCCATTTGAGTGGTGGGTAGAGTGCCCTTCTTTCTACTGAATCTGTCTAATGATAGACCAGAGGCCAAGTTATTTGGTTTGTTTTCTAAATTCTGCTGGTGTAACAAAGATTCCATCTGTGTCTGAAGCTCAGTTTATGAGCAAAAACTTCATAAATGCTGAAAACAAAAAATGCATTTAAAGAAAAATGCAAACTAACTAAAATGGGGCAAACTGCCTGAAGAGAGTCCAGCTTTTTGCCCATTACCACCTATTTGACATGATATGGGCTTTTTGGAGCTGAAGGCACAAACAATGCAAAAAGGTGGCAAAGCAATCAGCAAAATACTTTTGTCATTCCACCATGTATTGTGTAAACATTAATTTCTTTCAAGAATGCTAGTGTGAAAATAAAATAAAAAATAACTATGTTAAAATAATGGCAGTTTTCATTTGCTCAAGCCAAGAAATTAGATACTTAGAATCCAAAACTTCTAGTTTAAAATCACCCCAGTAGATGTGTCCAAACCAAATTCCAATTAACCACACATTGACACTACCAGAAATTAGCCTGCAATCAGCCTGTCCAATTTGAAAAGAAACGACAAGTCTATGTGTCCATGTTACTATGACCTGCATTTACAACAGTGTAATAATCATCACGACCAAATATAAAAACAAAATCAAGCAAAACTCTCAAACCTGTAGATGAGTCTGGTTATATAAATCTGAAAACCTTTAAAAGTTGCTCTGCAGTTTTCCAAAACAAAAAAAAAAGAAAGAAAAAAGTTTCCTCCGTCCATTGGGCACATAGGAGAAATATTTCCAAGCCAATTATCAGATAGTCCAGAGGTACTGATCTGATTTACACTAGCACCAAACAGAAGTCTCTGATTTCTGAGACTTAAATGAGAAAGAGAATTGTAATACATGCATGGGGCTGAGTAAGACCAGTGTCTGTCATCTAGTTCCTTAGTTCTGACTTTAATTTAAAAGAAATTTTAGAGCTCATTAATGGCTGTAAGAACCAACTGCTTCCAGAAGATGAGGAAAGAGGTTCTCTGGCCAAATGGTCGTTGATGAAGACATGGCGCTGCAGTGACCCTTACTACTTCAATAGGAAGTGTGAGCCATGTAGTCCCTCATTATAGCCCTATGAGCAAGTGCTGAGGAACACATGCTACTACCCCGATACAAACACGCTGGTGTAGTGATTGCGGAAGACAAAGTTAGATGGTATCCTCTTTGATCAGGGACAGCTGGCTGATAAATTATTGGAGTTCCTTGTGCATGTACTGTAGGGGAAGGGACGGGAGGGAAGGACCTACTTGTGCTCTCTGCACCCCACCCACCATCCTAAACGTATGTCCCAATTACAATGGGGGAAATCCTTTGTATCTTGGAGTCTCTGAAGAAAGCGCCAATATCACTTCATTGTATCCCTGGTCCTTCCTGTCATCGTAGGACAACTTATTCATGCTACTGCCCACTTGTGTCTTCTCCACATGCTATTCCCTTAGCACAGGAGAGGTAAATGTGCTAAAGAAGGAAGAGTTAATGCTGAAAATAAACTCATTTAACTCCTCTAGGGATTTCATATGGAAATCCCAAAAGTGTGGTAGGAAATGATGCTGCCTATATAGAGCAGATGTGCTCAGGCTCTGCACCCCATCTCCTATTTCAAAATTGGCAGAGAGGCCATCAGTGGGATTTGGGAAAGGGAGTTCACTTAGGTGTCAGTCCTGGCTTCCCCTGGTACTGGTCAAATTTGGCTGCTGTTTGCACTTATCTTATCCCCTCTGACCTACCAAACAGAAAGAAGAATTTGGCCCTTATAGATTTCCTCTAAGAAGCTTTAAAAGTTGCTAATAAAACTAATAAAATATATTTAACTAGTTGTGTATTATCTCAAAATAACTCCTTCCTTGTGCATGGGGGTGTTAAGTCTCATACTTAGCAGGGGGATTACTGCCATCACACATCATGAGCTGCTTAATTATACTGTCTGGAAGCTCCAAGGTTTCCCAACCAAAACATTAGGAGTGCACTTTTTTCACACTTACAGAAAACTCGTTTGGCGAGAGAGCAGATGACATAGCCCCCATCACCAAAGCAATGAAGAAACTTTTCTTCTTTAAAAAAATGCCAAGAAGTTAAATGGGATCTGTAATGTTTTGATAGCTGGAGTTCATGCTGAGAGGTAACTCAGCAAAATTATTAAGGCAAACCCAGGGCCTGGACCAGAAATGGAAGAAAAACTAGCTCTGACCGTGCCCTGCAATAGCAAGAGTGAACTGGAAACCACGACAATATTTTGATTACAGACAATAATGCAACATGTATTATTCTTGGCCCTTTTCTCAGATCAAGTCTCAGGCTGATTCCCTACTCTCAGCAGTCAGAGCATTGAAAGAATCTCCGGGATTTTCCTGTTGTAAGTATTCGTATTGCTTAATTTTAAAAAACATCTAACTAAAGCTTCTCTTTTTTTTTTTGCTGTCAGATACAACAAGCTAGATGGGGAAGCCAAGCTTTTTGTTGCAGACAAAGGCTGATTCACTACCACTGCTATGCCAGTAAGCTTTGGATCTACAGGTGGATTTGTAACAAGTTTCATTCCTTTGAAGCTTAATTCACTTATTCCCCCCACTAGAAAAAGTCTCACTGAGTCAGGAGAGTGAGTGAGTGAGTGAGTTTCATGAACCATATGCTTTAAAAGCAAGTATGAAAATAAGGGTGGGCCAGAATCCAGAGAGTCCTCACACAGCACGGACTCAGTAGTCCAAAGCCCCTCACAGAAGGAGTTAGATGGGGCAGTGCATCTCAGCCATCAGAGTCAGCATTTGGGACCCACGATGTCAGTGTCTATTCTCTCTCCAACACCAACCACTGTGGGAAAACTAGAAATGCTAAGGGCAACCTCAGATTTAAATTTTTTAAAATTCTATCCTTTCCCCCATGCAGCCCTATCACAGTTTTGGGGTAACTACACCTCTGATCCCCCTTCATGGTCTGCTCAAGGAATTCCCTCTTCCAGTCTCCGAGCTCTAGCTGTCACCTCTCTCTGGGCAGAGACTTGTGACTCTTTGCCTTCTGACCAGGGGTTTAGTCTCACAGCTTCCTTGCACCTCAGTGTGTTTATCCCAGCCGGTCTGACTACTCTCCAGCCCCTGTGCTTTGCTTCCTCTCCAAAGGCTATGCCAGCAGTTACCAGTAACCAAACAGCTTTTCCAAAGGAGGAGGAAAGAGGTTCTCTGCCCACAGCAGAGTACGTGATTTTAGGAGAAAAGCTTCATAGAGAAAGTATATAAAACAATAGCAGGGTCTAATGCATATTTAAGCTTACCAGTGCCCCCCCGCCCCTCACTCCCAGGGAGTCCCTGGCAGGTTCCAGTCCTTCCAAGCCTTCCGCAGGGTGCCCTTCCCTTCTCTCTGGACAAAAGGCATGTCATCTTTTTTTATCAAAATGAAGGGCTCTCTGTCAGTTCAAGTTGGCCCTTTACCCAGGCTCTTCCTTTGTCTTCTGGGGCTCTAGAAGCCAGCCAGAATCAGTATATCCAAACCCCCTCAGAGGGGTGGCAAGCATCTCTGGATCTGTTTACTGGTCCCAGGGTCTGCAGTAATTACCCACCAATGTTTTTAGTTCCTGGAGGTGCTGCAATGGCCCTCCCCCCTGGTGTAGAATACAATCCCTAACCAACAGTGATACCTATAACCTGTACAGAGAACATTCATGAAGTGAACACTATAGTCTCAAGAAAGATATGCCTGTGTTTGTCTTATCTGCCACAGCCCCTTCTGGGGGCACCTCTGCTCTACCAAGTGTGGTAGAGCTTCTTATTGTGCCCTCCTCCAAGGCTCAGGGACCCACCTTAGGACCAAGGGATTGTTTGTGTTCACTGCTTCTGCCTAGTGGCTGAGTGCGTAAACTAATAGCTCAATGACCTCTAGGACATTACTATATACACCTCTACCCCAATATAACGCTGCCCTCAGGAGCCAAAAAAATCTTACTGCGTTATAGGTGAAACCCCGTTATATTAAACATGCTTTGATCTGCTAGGACATGCAGCCCTGCCCCCCGGAAGTGCTGCTTTACTGCATTATATCCGAATTCATGTTGTATCGGGTCACGTTATATCGGGGTAGAGGTGTATACAGGAAATCAAAGGCCAACACATAAGAATAAAAAATCATTTTATCCCTTGACAGGACAGGGGTAAATTAAAAACAGGGAAAGGGAACTGGTAAGGGAAGTTGGGATATTGAATAAATTAGTAAGCAGCCAATCCCACAGCAACAAACACTAAATATCAACTAATTAGTTAAAAACAACAAAAATGCTCCAAAGTCTCCCCACAAGCTTTAGCTGCTTGGTGGAACTGGAGCTCGCTGTGAAGATCTAGGGTCCCTTACTGGGTACAGGCCTTATTGGGTGTAGATTGGCTACCTCAACACTGGGAAGCAGACAGCTCTGCCATTCGGGCGAAGGAGGTCCCTGGTGGCCTCCAGCCCTGACCACCAACGCTCCTGGAACTGGGGGGTGGGGGGTCTATGGGCTCAGCTGGCAGATAGTCCTTAGAGGTATAGTGGAGCCTTGGGCCTTAGTCTCTCTGTTGTGTACCTGGGGCTTTGGTCAGTACCAAGCCTTTGAGCAGAAAGAAACAAATTGACATATCTCCTCCTGCTGCAGGAAGCAACTCCAGGGCTGCTTCTCCTCCAGCTGCTGTAAGTTGATGACCTGCAACCATCTCTCACAAATACTGTCCCTGCCTGGGCTCAGCTCACATAATGGGCAGTCCCAGCCATGTGCAGCCTCATTGAGGTCTGTAGTTGGTTGCCTGATCATGTTAATCAGACTCCGGCCTGCTAATGCCTCTTCCTCACATATATTGTGTCTTTCCAGGCACACTTGGGGGGGTTCCAGCTTTGTGCAGGTTCTCCAGAGCCTGCAGTTATTTGCCCTGCTCATCAGTTGGGACTCCTGGTCCAGCTCCCACAGTCTGTGTGTGTCCCTCAACCCCAGATGTGGCAGGCAATCTCAGTAGCAGTTCCACTTTCACAAATAGCCTTGAAATCATAAACCAGTCCCTAGGGTCGCAAAGTCACCTAAGTGTTGGATGCCCAATTTCCATTAATATCAATAGGAGTCAGGCATCAAAATATTATCTTGTTAACCTTCGCCAAAGCTCTTAGTCCTATTCTGTGCAAAGTGATGTGAGAATGCTAGACAGGAATTTATTACATTTGGAGGAGCTGGGAGGAGACATTTTTTCCACAGATCGGCTCCCAAATGCTGAGGTGAGCTGCACCTCATTAAACTCAGAAGTAGCAGCTGTGACCCAGCACCACAGTTTTACTGGTTCTTATTTGTTGATAGGGGCCAAGGCTTTTCAGGCAAATCTCTTTCATGTGTGCCTTACTCACAGGAAGCCCCCTCCCTTTCACTCCTCTTCCTCCTTCCCCCCCGCCCGCCCCCGTTGCTTGCTGCTTTTCCCTCTTCCTCCTCCTCCTCCCCCAACTCTCTTCTGCCCAGATCAGGAGGGAATCGCCTGCAGAGCCGGGACTGGAAGTTGCAGCTGCCCAAAGCAGGTAGGATGTGGCCCCAGCTGAGTAGGGGCTGGTATGGGTGATGATCTGCCTCCTCCATGCCTCTCCTACCCTCATTAACCAGACTTTGGGATTCGGTCAGTAGTACTGACTGGACCTGTCAGGTTGCCCTTTCGACCGACCTTTCCGGTAAAAAACTGGACACCTGGCAACCCTAAAAAGCCTATAGAAATCAATAGAAAGAGTGCTATTGACTTGGATGGGCTTTGGAGGAGGCCTTGAGTCCTTAAAAGAGTACCCTAAGCATGAAGGTTTATTCTGAAAGGATGCTTCTTTTTATTCTTACACAAATTTCAATGATAACAGCAAGAACTATGTAAGAGTGAATTGAAAATGTTGAAAGGCCATCTGGTTTTCTATTGGTTTCCTACACCAAGTGGGGAAAAAAAAAAGGTGTGTCACAGGAAAGGGGGTTTTGGAATCTTCCCAACCTCCACCCCAAAAATACTTTCCTAGCACAACTCCTTGTTTGCATGTTACACATACATGGCTTCTACATGGCTTTGGCCAGTGGACCACTGCCCTCCACTTCATCAGTGGGCGTTGGCGAAGGGGACTTCACTTAGACTTCACTGGCACTACCCAAATTTCAAATTCATACTTATCTGGGAGCTGAACTGGAAAACTCATTTCCTAATCATTCATTTCAAATCAATAGGCATTGTAATATCGCTGGTCGGACACTTGTTTCAGATGGAAGTGAAGTTAAGCAGGCAATGAGGTTACAGTAAGGTCTTTAGAATTGAATCTCCTAAATTAATAGCCCATTTATGAGACCTTTAACTGTAAGCACTGGTTTATTAATAAACATATTCAAAATCTTGCATAATGAGATGAAATGAACTATAAAGAGTGTAAATCAGCCTATTATAAACCACCATGGCCACACCTGGTTTAATGAAAAACTGTTTCCAATCTCTTTTTTATCATTATAGTTCTGAAGTTTTAAACCTACATAATAATTTCCCCATGTTTTTTTAACAAAATTCAGACTATTTTACTCATAATTATGCCTTTAGTCTCTATGGCTTTCCTCTGAACAAGGAAATGGTAAGATTTAGCCTAGATGGCTGGTTTTAATTTAGGTTAATTGTTTGTATTGCATCTAGAAATTCATGTCTCAGGCAATGTAATTTTATAAAGCCAGAAAGGAAGAAAGTTGAAATGCTGCTTGCTCATACACATCTTTGTCTGTAACTAATCAAATAAATAATGTGAATTCAGTACATATTTCAGCTAAACTCTATTGCAAATATTACCATGCTCTTATGAGACCATCTGGTCTAACATTGCCCTTGACACAAGGCTCTCAACTATTGAGTGAACATTTCCAAGATGAGCATCTTTATTATGGCTAGATTCCGATACCCTTACTCAAGCAGCTCCTTACTCTATGGGTAGTCCCATTGACTTCAGAAATACTACTCATGAAGTTATAATGGCCAGATCATAGGTAGCTGGACCAATAATGTCTCCTGGGTCGGGGTCAAAAGCAGGAGTCAAGACTAGCTATCAAATCATCAGGAAATGGTCATCAAAGTCAAGGCAGGCCAGGTTCGAAGGCAAGAGTCAGGAGCAAGACGGGACAAAACATGATGTCCGAGGCTGTAGCAAGCCAAAGTGTCCACTGTGGCTCAGATGCTCCTGGTTTAAAGAGTTGGTGTGGGTTAATCAGAGGGCTGCAGGGTTCTGTAGCACTGACCTCTTCAGGCAGTTCTTCCTGCAGTGCCTAACCCTCCAGTAACTGTTGGGTGTTGCTTTGCCCTGCTCCCCAGTGGCAACACAGAGGTATCAGTCAGCCAAGACCCTATAACCCCAGGATCTAGACCAGGGGTAGGCAAGGCCGAGGGCCACATCTGGGTGGAGAAATTGTATGCAGGTCTGGGGCAGGGGGTTGGAGTGTAGGGTGCGGTGTGCAGGAAGGGGCTCAGGACAAGGGATTGGGGCAGAGGAGAGATGTGAGGTGTATGAGGGGGGCTCAGGGAAGGGAGTTGGGGTGCGGAGTGCAGGAGGCAGCTTAGGGCAAGGGTGCAGACTGTGGGAGGGTCTCAGGGCAGGGGTTGGGGTGCAGGAGGGATGCAGGCAGGGGGCTTAGGGCAGGAAGTTGGGGGGTGGGGTGCAGGAGGGGTTCGAGCTTTGGCCCGGCACCACTTACCTAAATCGGCTCCAGGGTGGCAGCGGCACGCTCCGGGGCCAGGGCAGGCTCCCTGCCTGCCTGCCCTGTCCCCAGCCCCGTGCCGCTCCAGGAAGCACTGCGGCCCTGGGGGTGGGAGCGGAGGGCTCTGCTTGCACTGCCCTTGCTGCACCTCCAGGTACCTCGCCCAAAGCTCCCATTGGCTGTGGTTCCCCATTCCTGGCCAATGGGAGCTGCGGGGGGCAGTGCCTGGAGGCAAGAGCAATGCACGCGGAGCCCTCTGCCCCCCTCCACCTGGGGGCCACTTCTGAGAGCCGCGCCAGGGCACCACGGGCGGCAATCCCATGGGCCAGATCCAGCCCGTGGACCGTAGTTTGCCCACCTCTGATCTAGACACAGAAATCCTTACAGAAAAGTACTATTCAATGTGAATAAGGCTAGCAGATCTGGCCCTTAATCAACGTCTTAGAATAGTACCTGCCTGTTCTTGGTTCCAAATCATAATTAAGATGCAAGATATCTTGTATGAGCCCAGTTCTGTGAGGTACTGACTACCCTCCATTCCCTTTGTGTTTAATGGGAGTTGAGAGTGCTCAGCACCTCACGGGAGAAGCTCAGTCAGCCTGTTACAAAATCAGGCCCTAAATGAACAGGGCAATAATAAACATTATGTGGCTTCAAATCCTAAAAGCTATGGGCTGCTTCCATGGAATTCATGTGTTATTTATGCAGCAAACAAAACAAAATGTCCTTTTATGCAATGTTTACTCTCCACATAAATTACTTGTGTCTGCAGTTTATCAAATTCTCCATGGGCAAATGGTTTCATTCGTTTATTCTCTTTTGTGCTATGTAGTTTCCTGAATTCAAAATCACCTTTTGTCCTTCTAGCAACCATTTTTGTAGAAGCAGAGCACTATCATGGTTCTTTACCCCTTTTGTGAAAAGGTAAAGAGCCCACCATCTTGCTAAATTTCTAGGGACATGCTGGTAAGGGTATGACAAATTACCATTCCAAGGTGTAGCAGGCTCACCTTCTATATCTTCTTGCATCTGGTTTCCTCCATAGATGGGCCTATTGCATGGCAGTATATAATACTGATGCCATATATCCATACTCAGGTCCTAGAGTAGATTTTTCTCTTATATTTTACTGAGCCTGGACATTTCCATTCCATTGAAAACTTTAGCCCATACAAAAGTAGAAGGATCTCAGGCTAGATGATCATAATGATATCTTCTGGGCTTGAAATCTATTAAGACTATAATGGAAACTATTTTGCAACCCTTATCTACAGTGGGTGCTACCAGCTGCCCACTATCATTTGTCCACAAGCAAAAAAAGTAGCATTAATGCATTGTTTAGGTTGAGAAATCAAGCCCTCAGAATTTAGGAAATTCCATAAACCATGGTGCTCCTCCATGATTAATCTAGCCACACTCAAATCCTATACTTATGAAATATGTTTAAAACATAGGACCAGATCCTCAGCTGGCTTTGATGGAGCTATGCTGATTTACACTAACTGAAGAGCTGGCCCAGAAACAATACTATGTTAATGTTTATATTTTACAAGAAAAAGCAGGAATATCTATGAAACAAGGGGCTGTTAATGTTACCTGAATATCTTGGGAGGGTGGGGGTGGCAATGGGGTATTGAGGCTTTCACTTGTTCAGATTTAGCCCATTTCAAATAACGAGTAAGATGTGACTGCTGTTTGGTGACTTATATGTGGTCTCAGTCAAGTTCCTAAAGAAAAAATGTCCTCACCACAAAAGAACATTACCAGGATTGGCACTAACTGGTACTCTTCTTGGCAATCTCAGCACAGAGAGTGTCACCAGGTGGATGCCTCCTGAGTACTTCCTAATGGCCAACAGCCCTCTGCTTCAGTTTCCACCTTCAAGAGGCTTTCTCCATGATTCACAGACCCTTTTGTCCATTCACACACCTTCTGAGGTTCTGATTTATTAAATTAACAAACATTTAAAATAAAGTTCTCCAGTCTTTCCACCCCATTACATTCCTATCAGATCACTCCCATGCTTTTCCTGCCTGTAGTCTCACTCAGCAAATCCCAGGTGCCTCTGCTGGAGCCTACTCTCACCCATCAGCCTCAATAATCCACTCTGTTCTCCCTGAGAACTCTCACTCTGCAGTTTCCTGCTGCTCTTTATAGGAGAATCAGATGATCCTTGCTCAGGTGTGCCTCATTAGAAATCAGGGTTGGCTGCCCACAGGCCTCTAGCCCATAAAGTGCCAAGCCACCTCGTTACAGAGACCAAGGATTGAGGTCCACAGAGACTGAGCTACTAACTCACCCCTAGCAGTGGTCTCTCCAGATTAGGATGACGGCCCATTGACCTTGCTGCTGTTATCTTCAAAGTGGCTAGCTGGAGACTTTAGGTTGGACTTTTCACAAGCGTTCAGTGTTGGCCTAAATCTGCTCCCACTGAAGTCAATGGTAAAACTCCCTCTGATGTGAATGGAAGCAGAGTTAAGCCAACAATGAGCAGTCATGAAAATTCCCCCATTAATATGCTACCCTCAATCGAGCATCTTTCATGAGCACTTGCTTTTTTTAAATGTCAGAAAAACTGCACTACTGCCATGTGTACTTCATTTTTGCCGTTCAACGATGTATGCACTAAACGCACATTACTGTTGCTTATTTAAAGCAATAACAATAATACTGTCTCATCACCAGGAAGTGACTATAATATTATAAACAGTTAATATAACAGGTAAAAGCTGGCATAGTTTCAATAGTTCTCATCTGGGCGCTATTTTGGACCTGACCCTGCATCTACCGAAGTTCATGGCAAAACTCCCATTGATTGCAGTGGGTGCAGGATCAGAGTCTTTATCCATATAGATATTCAGAACAGAATGAGAATTTCAGACAATAACTGAAATATAAAACAAACCAATCAAACCTTACAATCTATCATGTAATTATTATTCCTTTATTTAAATATTTGAAGACACATACAGTTCAGCTGGTTCAATGCTCCACGGACTTCGACAGAGCTATACTAATTTATACCAGCTGAGGAACATAAGAACATAAGAATGGCCCTACTGGGTCAGACCAAATGTCCATCTAGACCAGTATCCTGTCTTCCAACAGTGACCAGTGCCAGGTGCCCCAGAGGGAATGAACAGAACAGGTAATCATCATGTGATCCATGCCCTGTCACCTATTCCCAGCTTCTGGAAAACAGAGGATAGGGACACCATTCCTACCCATCCTGGCTAATAGCCATTGATGGACCTATCCTCCATGAATTTATCGAGTTCTTTTTTTAACCCTGTTATGGTCTTGGCCTTCACAACATCCTCTGGCAAGGAGTTCCACAGGTTGACTGTGCGTGGTGTGAAGAAATACTTCCTTTTATTTGTTTTAAACCTGCTGCCTATTAATTTCATTTGGTGACCTCTAGTTCTTGTGTTATGAGAAGTAGTAAACAACACTTCCTTATCTACTTTCTCTACACCAGTCATGATTTTATAGACCTCAATTATATCTCCCCTTAGCCGTCTCTTTTCCAAGCTCAAAAGTCCCAGTCTCATTAATTTTTCCTCATATAGAAGCCATTCCATACCCCTAATCATTTTTGTTGCCCTTTTCTGAACCTTTTCCAATTCCAATATATCTTTTTTGAGGTGGAGCGACCACATCTGCACACAGAATTCAAGATGTGGGCGTGCCATGGATTTATAGAGAGGCAACATGATAGTTTCTGTCCTATTATCTATCCCTTTCTTAATTATTCCCAGCATTCTGTTCGCTTTTTTGACTGCTGCTGCACATTGAATGGATGTCCATAAAGCGTATAGTTTGGAATTGATAGCTCTGGTAATGTGTTAAGATGGAACAGTAGAAACCTCATTTAATGAAACTCTACTCACAGGGAAACAAAGTGAAAGTCTCATACTGTTTCACTGAATTGAAACATCATAGCCATATGTCTGGTTACTGTGGACTTCTGCATATAGGGTAAAATTCACAGCACAAAGGCTGAATATAAGTCTACATGGAGGTGGAGAGAGCAGGGAGAGAATCTATCTTTAAATATATCTTAAATGTTTATATTGTGTCAATTAGTATAGTGTCTAAGCATGGAGGTATCTAGTATTTAAAATACACCCCAATCCCACTAGAGAAGTGCAGGGTAGTTACTTCAGCTATAGTTAGCATAGCTAAGGGCATGCGGGGATCGCAACATGATGTGGGAATCTGTGGCCCTTAGACCCTAACATCTCACACCTCTCCCCCAAATCCATGCTGTTTTGATCTTCATAGAGCTGGCACAGAATCTAACTTTGCTATAGACAGGGGTTCAAAGTCCCTCGGTTCTCATGCTTCATCATTTTCCATCCCCCACACAACGGACCCACAACAGTTCTACTGAACTGGGAGGCCTTCCACAGACAAATTTCACATGAATTGATGTCATATTGTGGAATCAAAGACAGCTCTACTAAACATGCTGCACATGTCTCACCGGAACTATGTTCTACTGTGAAAGCCTTTTATTTCCAAAATTCAATATTAAGCTTGGATTGGCATTTAATATCTACCTAATTCTGGAGTTACAGATAGGTAAGTATCTTAGCTATATACTTTAGGATCCATAATATAGTTAGTATGTAAAATATATGCATCTTTAGTTCTATGCAGTACATCCAAATGTTACAAACATTTCTTGAAGTATCTTTCTTTTTTTAACATTCTAAAAATGTGAGGACATGTTCCAATAGCAGTTTTGCATTAAGGACTACTGTCACTAACTATAGAAGCTCCAAACCTGAATACCCATTTGTGAACCACCACCTCCACAGTCTCCTTTAATTAAGGCCTGCTATACCACAAACTATAGGTTCATTTCATCCAACCATTCTTTTTCATATGCAAAATGACTAGGATGTCTTTTATACAAAAAGCAACAAAGAGTCCTGTGGCATCTTATAGACTAACAGATGTATTGGAGCATAAGCTTTCGTGGGCTTTTTACAGATCCAGACTAACACGGCTACCCCTCTGATACCTTTATACAAAAGTTCTTATTTTACTGTCTTGCCATGTTAGATTCTCCAATTATTTTAGCTTTCAAAGTGCAACATAAACATGGGGCTATCTTACCTTCCAGGTGATCCACGTAGCAATATACATCATAAGTTTCATTGGGAAGACGGAATCCATATGTTCTAACTCCTTCTTTTCCCATTTTATCTCCATAGCAGCCAACTCTGGGTTGCCTGATTGGATATCTGGAATACAGTAAGTTAATATTTATTGTTACAGTATGTTAACATTTTATTGCATTTTAAGTATGAACAGATCAAGCCAATTAATTGTGGGAAATGCTATCAAAAGTCATTTGAACAACTCACCTAACCGTTTGGTCAGACAACCAACCAGCATCACATTGCTCAAATCCATCTTCATATGCAGCTTTCAGCTGATCAGGGTTTGCTATGACAGCACCATTATTCAGACAAGTCTGCTGAGCATGCTGAAAATTCAGGGTATACCTACTGGTTGCGGCACGATAGTGAAACACAACACCTACAAAGACAACAAACTCATGGTAGTGACACAAGTTCCATCACATTTGCTATATTCATTATACAGTAACATTATCCTGATAAAACAATAATAAAAAGAAGAATAAGGTGACTCCCTCTTTGTACAATAATAACAACATGCTGTTACAGGATATTCAGTAGTAAGTATGATCATGTCTCCCTCTAGTGACGGCCACTAATGACTAGATAACAGCCTGCTACTACTCAGAGTTGGAGAAGTTCTTTTAGCTCAAGTGGTAGAAACCTGTGATTTTGGTGAAGAAGGTCCCTGGTTTGATCTCTACATGATGCCTGTCTCTGCAGCCCAAATTAGTTACAAATATAGTAATACTATTTATAAACATCTGAAGATTGGTCACTTTTTATATTCTATACAATTATATTTTCTTTTATGTACTAAAAATATTACAAGAATAAAGCTTCCTTGTATTTGCGGATTCCTGATTATGGCAATTGGCAGAATTTAGAAAATAAAAATTAAAAACTTCAGAGCATTTAAAAAAGTTTAGTTCTAGTTAGGGGCCAATTCTGTTCTCAATATAAGTGCAGATCCCACTGACAGCAGCAGCAGCTGCACATGCATATCTAAGAGTAGAACTAATGGCTAAATTGCCCTGTTCTGTTCATTGCCTCAGAAGCATCTGGAACCAGTCACTGTCAGAAGACAGGATAATAGGCTAGAGGGACCATTGGTCTAACACAGTTTAGCCATTGTTATGTTCTTACAACTGAAAAAGTGTACTAACATTCAATGGGCAGAAATCTTTTGGTTTTTTTTTTTACTTTTCAAGATCATTCTTCCCCTATTGCCATGCCTTTAAAGTTAAACAACAATGGATGCTGCATGATGATCTTTGAAAAATACTATATAGTAGAACCTCACTAATCATGAAGTATCAATTACACATTACTAAGAGCTATGAACTAGCAAATAAATCTCTGTGTTTAATAAAAAAGCAAGGTAAATATATTACACAATGTGCTTGTTCTTCTATTTTGAAATTTTAATTTTATTGTAATATTTAATTATGTGCTCATTAATGTACTCTAATATATTATGAAGAAATGATGGAGCCTTCGTAATATGAGATTTCACTACACTTATTTGCCATTAAAACTTTGCTGAGAAGCAGGAAAAGACCATTATTTTCTGCATGAACTCGAAAGTGGACAAATTAGAAAAGTGCAGATTAAAGTAAGTCTACAATTTTTAGAAATGATTTTGCCCATGAGGCCAAATTCAGATCTGGTGTAATTTCAGTGGCTTCTGTGGAATTAATTGTCATAATCAGAGGTCTGAATGTGAACCATAGATGGTATACATTCATAGATTCATAGACTTTAAGGCCAGAAGGGGCCATTGTGATCATCTTGTCTGACCTGCACATCGCAGGCCACAGAACCTCATCCACCCAATCCTGTAATAGACCCATAACCTCTGGCTGAGTTACTGAAGTCCTCAGATCATGGTTTAAAGACTTCAAGTTACAGAGAATCCACCATTTACTCTAGTTTAAACCAGCAACTGGCCCATGCCCCATGCTGCAGAGGAAGGCGAAAAGCCCCCAGGGTCTCTGCCAATCTGATCTGGGGAAAATCCCTTCCCGACCCCAAATATGGCAGGCAGTTAGACCCTGAGTATGTGGGCAAGACCCACCAGGCAGATAAATGGGAAAGAATTCTCTGTAGTAACTCAGACCCCTCTCCATTTTGTGTCCTACCTCTAGCTGTTGGGGATTTTTAATATGGGCAGTCACCAATGGGCCACATGACATTGTAGGCAGTCCCACCATACCATCCCTTCCATAAAGTTATCAGTCTTAAAGCCAGTTAGATTTTTTGCCCCCACTGCTCCCTTTGGAAGGATATTCCAGGATTTCACTTCTCTGATGGTTAGAAACCTTCATCAAAGTTTAAGAATAAACTTGTTGATGGCCAGTTTATATCTATTTGTTCTTGTGTCAACAGTGGCACTTAAATAACTCCTCTCCCTTCCTGGCATTTATCTCTCTGATGTCTTTATAGAGAGCAATCATATCTCACCTCAGCCTTCATTTGGTTAGGCTAAACAAGTCAAGCTCCCTGAGTCTCCTCTCATAAGGTAGGTTTTCCAGTTTTCTGATCATCCTACTAGCCCTTCTCTGCCCCGTCCCAGTTTGAATTAATCTTTCTTAAACATGGGAGACCAGAACTGTACACAATATTCCAGAAGTGGTCTTACCAGTGCTTTGTACAATGGTATTAACACATCCTATCTGTACTGCAAATACTTTGCCTGATGCAACCTAGGATTGCATTAGCCTTTTTCACAATCATATCACATTGGTTGATCACAGGATGCCTCTGAATCACCAATTACACCCTGGTCTTTCTCCTCCTCTCTCACTTTCAACTGATAAATCCCCAGTTTATAGCAAAAATGCTTGTTGTTAGTCCCTAAGTGCATGCCTTTGCACTTTGCATTATTAAATTTCATCCCATTTCTTTTACTCTAGTTTTCAAAGTCATCCAGATCTTTTGCCATGATACTCTGGTCCTCCTCCATAATGGCAATCCTAGCTTTGTGTCATCCTCAAATTTTATTAGCACATTCCCACTTTTTGTACCAAGGTCATTAATGAAAATGTAAAAAAAGATTGGTCCCAAGACCAATCCCCAAGGAACTCCACTAGTAACTTCTCACCAGCCTGGTAGTTCGCCTTTTAATATGACCCGTTGTTGTCTGCTCATTAACCAGTTCCTTGTTCACCTTTCAGTTCTCATATTTATCCCCATCCTCTCCAATTTAATAATTTCCCATGTGCAACTATATCAAATGCATTACTGAAATCCAGATTGATTAGATCTACTGCATTTCCTTTGTC
Organism: Mauremys reevesii; assembly: GCF_016161935.1. NCBI lineage: Eukaryota > Metazoa > Chordata > Testudines > Geoemydidae > Mauremys > Mauremys reevesii. The sequence continues at coordinate 50,081,304 of NC_052628.1, read as the reverse complement.
TAAAAAATGAGTTATCTTTTCAAAGAAAGGAATCAGGTTGCTCTGCGTAATACAGCATGGCCAGAGGGCAGCAGGAGAGTGATTCTATTGGGATCCAGGAAGTGGGTGGGCTCTGCCCGCCCACTGCTAAAGGACCTCCCCCCAGCCTAAGGGAGGATCCACTGGGCCTGGAAACCAAGAGATTCCAGGGGACAACTAATGAAATAACAGGGACAGGAGTGCAGCCAAAGGGTCAAACAAAGGGACCCTGACGGGGACACCGAGCAGAGGTAGCAGGAGAGTGATTTTTTTTTTCAGGGGACAACAAAGGCGACAACAGGAACAGGCGTGGGGGTCAAAGGGCCAAAACTAAGGAACCGGAAGGGGACACCGAGCAGAGGCAGCAGAAGAGTGATAGATGGGAGATATGTAAGCCCCAGGATGATGAGAGCCTTATTCTCTGTAGAGAGAAGAGAGCTTGCTATAGATTAATTAGAGCACCTGATAAAAAAAACCCTGCTTCAATCAGACAGTTGGAGGAGTTGAAGCAGAGTAGTTTGGTGTTGGAGCAGAGAGCAGTATGGAGAAGTGCTGTGGTGGGCCAGAAGACCAAGACCCTAGGTAAAGGAAAACCTGGCTTGTGCAGAGCAGAGGGACTCCACAGAAACTAGGGGTTGGAAGAAACTTGGCCCAAGCGGAGAGAGGGCAGGAAGCGCCACAAGCTGAAGGGCCAGAGAGGAAAGTGACTATTCTTGGATGAAGATTATCTGGGCTCCCTGATTTGGTCCCATTTAAAAGTTTGAGTTTGACTTTCACCTCAGATGTGATAATTTCTACTTCCATATCCTCATTTCTATTACCCACCTTGTCATTAGCCCTAAGAGCCTCATTACCTTTATTAAAAATGGAGGCAAAGTATTCATTTAGGTGTTGGGCCATGCCTAGATTATCTTTAAACTCCTCCCCATCCTCAGGGTTTAGAGGTCTCACTTCTTTCGTTGTTTTCTTTTAATTTATATGACTATAGAACCTTATACTATTGTTTTTAACTTCCTTTGCAAGGTTAACGCTGCTTGGCTTTTGGCATTTCTCACTTTTCCCCTATACTTTCTGACCTCCAAGAGGTAGCTTTCCATGCTAATCCTTCTCATCTGCCATTCCTTGTAGACTTTCTGCCTTCTCATAATAACCTGAGCTTGTTCATCCAATTTGGTCTGCAAGCATTCCCTATGATTTTTTCACCCTTGCTTTGGATGCAGGCTTCAGCTAGCTTTGCAGCTTTGATGTAAAGTAATTCCAAGCATCCTCCCACATTCAGATCCTTGAGTTCTTCAGGTCAGTCCATTTCCTTAACTAATTCTCTTTATTTTTTTTTAAAGTTTCCTCTTTTGAAATCAAGGACCTTAGCTGCAGACTTGTTTTTGTTTATCCTTCCATTCACTTTAAACTGAATTAGCTCATTTCTCTACCCTTGTCATGTTTTACTAAGGAAGTTTTCCAGTTGAAATAAAAAATCTTGTGTAAAACACCCTAATCCTTTCTACATCAATTAATTCAATGGCCCAGACAGAGAACAGGATTAGAATCTGGTCTCCATTGCAGCAATGTACATGCATCATTGGAAACAATGGAAATACTCCAAATTTCTTCAGGTCTGGCCAAGCTGTGTTTGACACGGGACCCAAGTGGGACAAGACCCTGCTGTGAAGGAGCTAAGATGGCACAGCACAGTGCCAGCTATGCTAGCTTTATGTCCCCTAGGAATTGCCCTAACCTGGAGAACTTACTGCTGTACAATTAGGGCAGGTTTACAGGCCATTTGTGCTGCCTGAGCTCTACAAATGTATGTGGGGCTTTGGCTTTGTGGATTAGCTCTGTGTATAGTCTCTAAGCACAGTTCCAACATGCCCATGCCCAGAGTGGCATGTACAGGAATACTGCAGAGCTCTGCCTTGAGATACCCACACAGGCATGGGACAGTGTGACAGGGTGCTATTAGCAGCTATAAATGGAGACCTTTGGAAGCAAGCATCCTGGTAACCTAGAACACCCAGGACACTGGGTTACTCCTGGGGGAATTCTGCACCCACTGCACATGCGCAGAATTTATGTCCCCTGCAGATTTCTTTGCTTCCCCACAGAAAAATGAATTTCTGACAGGGACACAAAGGGAAGCCACAAGAGCAGTCATGCAACCCATGCCAGCAGTATGTTTCAGGTTTCCAGGGCAGCCAGCAGAGAGGTAAATTACAGGGCAGGAGGCAGGGGGCAGGACTGGGGAAGACTGGTGGCTCCTACCCTCAACTGCTAGTCCCAGATTGGCTGGGGAGGACGGGACTTCTTCCCCTGTATGGCATCTGGGGCCGGGTCAGACCCACCCCCAACTGCAGGAAGCTCTGCAAACTCTTCCCCGCTCCCTCCCGTTTCCTGTGCCCATCACTCCTCAGCTGCAGGGGGCGGGATCCCTGTACAGGGAGCTGCTTCCCCATCCTCCCAACCACTGTGCATCTAGACCACTTCATACCCAGACCCTCCTGTGGAGCCTCACCCCCCTCCCAAGACTCAGAAACACTCCCCCTCTAACGAGCCCACTCCCCCTCACCTGGACCACCCCGATGAGCCATCCACACCTGGATCCCCACCTCACCAAGCCCCAACCAGCTGCACCTGGATCTCTACCCCACTAAGCCCCACTCCCCCAGCATCTGGGCCCTCCCCAAAGCCCCCCACCCATTCCCAGTCCCCCCTGCCAAGCTCTATCCCCCCCACACCCAACCACTGAGCTACAACCACCTTCACCTAGACCCCCCTGCTGAGTCCCATTACTGTTGCACTCAGAACCCCCAAACAAGCCTCTGTGCACCAGCTCACCTCCTGTACCCAGATCCCAGCTGAGCTGCCCACGCCCAGATTGCCCCACACAGAACCCTCTCAACCCACACCTGGATCCTCCCACACTAAGACCCTCTCCACTTGGATTCTGCCTTGCTGAGTCTGCCTGCCCATACCTGGTGCACTTGGCATGGAGGGGTAGGACCCCGAGGTGTTTCTGGGGTAGACCCAGTCCTTGCACTATCAGGGTTGGGTGCAGCCTCACTGCTGAGTCCATGTCCCAGTTGGGAGCTGCACAGTGATCTTCCACCTCTGTGCAGCCAGTGGCCTGTGATCCACAATACCATGATGGAGCCTCCACATTTTTTGACAAATAAAATTTGCAGAATTTTAAAATATTGTGTGCAGAATTTTCATTTTTTGGCACAGAATGCCCTCAGGAGTACTGGGTGTAGTTAAAGCAGGAGGGACTTTGATTTAGAAGGGTAGAAGGGATCATTTGCACCTGTAGGGAGCCTGATGAGCTACTGAGGTAATTAGCTCACCAGCTGGATAGCTCTGTGAAGAAAGCAAGCAGTATAAAAGGCTGATCCAGGAAACCCACTCCACCTGATTGCTGCTATGTTGTAGTGTACCTGGAGCACACACAGTAATAAAGACACTGGGTAGATGTACTCTGGAGTATTATGCATGCTGCTTAATTCACAAAAAGGGATTACCAGACAGGAGTCTAAGGGGGAGCCTGTTCACAGGCAACAACAAATTGGTTCCGGTATTTAAAGGAGAAATGCAACCCAACACCCAAGCTTTTGGAGTTTTAGAAAACATACTGCATAGTTTTTAAAAATAACTTATAATATATCTTCATGCAGTAATATAGATTGTTGCTAAGGGGCCAGAGGTGTATGCTGATTTACACCAGCTGAGGATCTGGCCCAGTGGGTTCTATTCTTAATAGTATGCACTAATGGTCCAGTTTTTTAACAGTATATGTTACTTGATATTGAGTTTATGTAGCTCTGTCTGAAAACACGTACAGTGAGAATATGAAACTGGCTGGCTGGCTGGTTTTTAATCTTCACAAAAATGTCATTTTGACATTGATTTGGATTCATGCCTCACAACGGTCTGCACTTCTGATAGATGGCTGACCTGATCTAAAACAGTTTCACTTCTGTAGATGAACTCTGTCATTCAGTGCAAAAAGAAAAAGGCATGGTAAGGCAGCAAATACATGGAGGGGATGATGACAGCACTTCATTTTCATTTTTCAAATTTCATTTTGCAATAAGTCTATGAGTGCATTCCCAATGACTGACCATCTCGCCCCCATGTCTGGAGTAATAGCTTTTTTTTTTTTTCAATTGGTACATGTTGCTAATCACTGTATTATCTAAATAAGGCAGTATTTAAGAGTTAATATTGGGTGCCAATTTAAAGTAGCTCTCTCAATGTTCAGAGAAAGCCTTTGGTCATTTGTAAGACTTGGACAGGAACTTAGAAAATGCTTTGTTCTCTTCACTCTGATCCAGAAGGTAAACTTCACCTATTCTTAGAGTATAAGACTCTTGCTTTTCAAGTGAGGAGCCAATGGGTATAAAGGAGCCTACAGGATGAACAGAGAGGAGAACATCAGTATGTATAAGACTGTGTAATGGTTGCAACAATTAGAAGACCCCCTGGGGCTAAGGAGATTAAATCACAGGACTTCCATTGTTTCAGTTGGACAGGGAGACAGAAGGCAAAATCCATTGTCCAAGATTTAGCACTTTTAAAAATTTGTAAAGGATTTTTCCCTGAGTCTTTTTGTTTTAAGAAAGAAAAGACAACAACAAAGTTGTCCTAGGAGCAAATAAAGCAACTGGAAAACAGACTAGAACAGTGCAGTGTTGTCACTGAACATCTGGCAAACACAATAAGTATAATTACAGGAAGAAGCAGCAGTGTCTGTAGGCGAGAGCACTTAAGGGAAGTATTCTGCTGTATCCAAAATTTAAAAGAATTCATTTTCAGTTGAGCACAAGAGTGACTTTTAATCAATTACCTATTTGTTATATTTATGGAGAAAAATTTAAGGAAGGATTTAATTCTTAAGGGAGTAATTTAATTAGAAGAAAACAGATCTGTTGTTTCACACCCCTGGGCTGCAACACTGCTTGGCTATTTGCCAATGTATTATGCTGCAAAATCCCTTGGTGTTACTAGGAAGGGCTCCAATAATGCAGCTGTCACATTACTGTGGCCTACAAATCAAAGCAGACTTTCAGTGGTGGGCTCATGCCTTTGGAACCTGTGCCCTCCAATAGTCTGTCACAGCTGCATTTGGCAAGCTTCACGGAACACTGAAGGATTTCATTGGTCAAATGTTTGATTTAACTTTTTAATAATAGGAACTGATGGGAGTGAGTGTGTGTGTAAGAGGGGAGTTGTTAAAAAACAGGGGCAGTTATTTTGTTGACTTGTATCAGTGTTAGGTGCCCAAACTATAGAGGACTGGGAGAAAGATTTGCAAAGCTGGCATTGTGGGGAAGCAAACAAAGAGCTCAACTGTCTGGTAAGCACAGTCCTGATTAAGAAGCAGTGTGCAGACATACCTCTAAATGTCCCTCCTTTTTGTCCTACAGTTAGCTATGTACCACACACATTTGGTGAAACCCCTCATTTTTATTGCTGAAAATCATATACACCAGAAAAAAAGAATAACAAAATAGAAGTTATAGAAAGAGTCGATTATATGACTGTAGGGAATACCACAGCATTTTAAGTTTCTCAAATGAATATTTCATTTCTGTCCTTCATTTTAGGTTTTGGTCACAAATAACATCCTACACATGGGTCTTCACAGCTTGAGCGGGCTGGATACAGAGTTGCATGGCCCAAGCACGAATATGTTTGGCACTGATTACCGGTATGCAAGGGCAGTGGATCAATGGCTACACTCCTGTGCACCCAGCCTTCTCCTCCTTCCTCAATGCCCAACTTTGGGACGGCCAGCATCTGTCTGCATAGGCAGGGGCGGCTCCAGGCCCCAGCACGCCAAGCGCGTGCTTGGCGCGGCAAGCCGCGGGGGGGCGCTCTGCCAGCGCCGCGAGGGCGGCAGGCAGGCTGCCCTCCATGGCTTGCCTGCGGAGGGTCCACCAAAGCTGAGGGACCAGTGGACCCTCTGCAGGCAAGCCACGGAAGGCAGCCTGCCTGCCCTGCTTAGGGTGGCAAAATTCCTAGAACCGCCCCTGTGCATAGGGACTATGCAGAGGGGACTGTGGGATCTTCTTTCATCCTATCCACTTTGCTCACCTGCACGGGGATGTGGACCTGAATTCTTACGGTGAGATCTTTGGCCATTCTTCCAAAGGCTTTGACATGCTGAAGCAGTTCCAGTCAACTGGACAGCTACACAGCACCCAGGGACTTCTCTCAAGTAGGGGAATAATCAGGGGGTGTAAAGCCCCTCCCGTATGACTAGGGAGTATGGTAGGGTAGGGCCAGGGTGCACAGTGCTCCAATTTTTGGCTTATGTAACTTAAAGCAGTCTTCGGGCTGTACTCCAGAAGCCATTTTGCCAATCTCAAATCAGAAGCATAGAACCGTGGCTCAAAACCATCCTTCCCTCTCCTGTCCTGAGCTGCACTAAGCACAAACCTTTAGTCTTTACAACCAACTAATTACTTCCCTCCTTTCAGAGGAGTTCTCCCTTGTTCCTTTTTACTCCTGGCAGGCGTACTGGGGACAGAGTCAGAGACCCACTTTGAAAGTTCAACCCAGAGACTGCGAGCAGCAGTGGGGAGATGGAGCAGCCTGTTCAGTTAGAAAGAGAGCCTGTGAGGTTAACTTCCAGAAATGACATAAGATAGGCAGTTTTAAAAGATTAACTAAAACAGTCTTTCTACAAATGCTGTATTTAAGGGCTAATCAATGAGAGCTCAGATTTCGGAGAGAACAAATCAATTAGATTGCCAACATAAAATCTCCAAGGGCTGAAAGCACAATAAAGTGGCATTATTCCCACATCAGGAGCAGCTCCCATTTATTATCATCATAATGCCTGCACCAAAGGAGGGTTTGCATAAAAATGAAAATGTGAATTACAATCTCTCGCTTCTTTACATTTACTCTACATCTTTAACAGCCGTTTCTCCCCACATCTAGCTCAGGATTTGAAACATACATTTTTCCATACTTACTTTCTCTGTTTTTGCCTAATACCTAAAAAGTCTGCCAGGCTTGCAGCTGAAACAAATAAAAACAAATAGAACAAGATCCATGGAAACAGCCCCTCCCCCACGCCAGCCAGTGAGACAAGGACAAGAAGAGAGAGGCTGCTGAGAGAGGCATTCACTGGTGAGATATAGACAAGAGCAAGAAATCTGCAAGGATTCCACCTGTCAACCCTGAACCCCCTAAATCTTCAGGAGCCCCCAGGCGGGTTATGAAAAAAACAGTTGAACTTTTTTTGCAGAGATTTTTCATTTTCTTTCCATTATATTTGGCCCTACTGTTATATTTTAATGCCTAATACCATGGTAGGATACAAGAGGGGCCATTTAATAACACGTCCTACCATATTCTGAGGAGCATAATAATAAATATTTTGCACTTAACATAGCATTTTTATGCACAGATCTCAGAAAGATGGATTATTGTCCACATTTTTTACAAATAGTAAACTGTCACCCTTTGGGACCCTCCCCCACTTGTGGGGTCTTACAGCTTGGGCTTCAGTTCAAGCCAGAACATCTACACTGCAATTTTATAGCCCCACAGCCCAAGCTAGGTGACCCAGGCCAGCCGCAGGTCTTTTATTGCAATGTAGACATACTCATAGAGGCCTGATTTTCTGAACTTCAGAAACCCAAGCTCACACAAAGTTGCTTATGACTGGGCAAATGAGTATGTAGGTATAAAGACAGCCAGTTAAACTGGCCATTTGCATACAAACATATTTGCACGTGTATTTGCAGCAAATGCACATACAAATTAGACATGCAATTACATGCTTTTTTTTTTTTTTTTTTTTGCAGGCAGCCTTAAGCTTCTGAGGTTTTGAAAAATCAAGCCTTAAATGTTTTATAGTTTACTTTCAGTGACTGGTAGCAGGAGTCCAGATTTGTATAAACTGTGTTAGGGTAAATGGATAATCTGCAGAGACCTCTCCCTCCTTCCTTTGAAACTACCACTTTCACTCACAGCATAGTCCACCAATTGTAACACATGCTCATTTGATGCAGGCAGGATTCAGTGGACTTAATATATCAGTTAAATCTAGGGGAAAGGCTGAAAAGGGCTATTCAAAAATATATGTTTATTTTTTATATTCATCCACTCAGGAAGCACTAGTCAGTTTCTGTGTGTTTTATTTTGGATGGGTCCTCCAAGTCAAAACCCAACAAGGCAGCTGTCTGAGGTTATTTAAATACCTTTGCTGGTACTGGAACATAGATTCTAAGGCCAAAAGGGACCATTATGATAATTTAGTCTGACCTCCTGTATAACACCTGCCATAGAACTTCCCCCAAATAATTGCTAGAGCAGATCTTTAAAAAAAATCCAATCTTATTTAAAAATTGTGAGTGATGGAGAATCTACCATGACCCTTGGTAAATTGTTCCTGGTTAATCACTCTTGCTGCTAAAAATGTACGCCTTGTTTCCAGTTTGAATTTGTCTAGCTTCAGCTTGCAACTGCTCAATGACGATTCCCCATTTACAGTTACATTTTGAGACCTATCAGTTAGCCATTTTTAATCCACTTAATGGTGCATATTATTTTTATATCATTCTAGTTTTTAATCAAAATGTTTTTAAGATTTGTCTATTTTGAATGTCCATTCAAACAAATAGGACATCAGGAATTGCTTGGAACAGTGGGCCAGATCCTCTGATGGTACAATTTGATGTAGCTCAATTGACTTCAGTAGAGCTACACTGCTTCACAGTAAATCTACAAAGCTAGGCTCTGGCCCGGTATGGTCAGCCACTTCTAACAAGTGTATCAAATTTTACTGGATGTATTTAATACATCACTGAACACACTTAATAATGTTGGCATTTAAAGAGTAGCAATATATCATAATGATTAACAATAGCAACTTTGATCATTTATAAACATCTTTCTTCCAGAAGAATCCCAGATTGCTTTACAAACTACATGTCCTTTTATCCATCATTCTAAGAGTCTTTTAGAGCTATCCTGAATGAAATGAAAGAATTCCACCATCTGAATCACCAGTAACATTTCTTCCAACTAATGGAGAATTTTGCAAAAATTTCCCACCATCACTAATATGGGTTCAGCTTTACTGGCATTAGCAATTTTAAATAATCCTAGTATAGAAAAGGCTCTAAAGATCTCATCCAAGAACTGATCTCAGTTCTACTTAGTTTATAAGATCTGACAAAAACACAGAGCAAAGTGGTCTGATGTTTATAGGCTTTGTAGTTAACATCCTTTAAGATGAATAGGAGGTGGCTCAGATGCTATACTAATGAAAGGCATATAAAAAGCCACAGGCAGACAACCATTTAAACATGTAAAGCTCATCCTCACAACTAGAAGGACTTATGTTTTCCTTTAAAATAAAAGCACAGGTAACAGCGAATATAGAAAAAATCATCAAAACATTCAAAGGGCCAAACTTTCAGCTAGATCACAACAGCTGTACAGTCAAAAAGGCATGTGCGCTCCTCGCACCTACAACAAAGAGCATCTGTTTGTGCAAATCGAAGAATTAACAATATGTTTTTCCTCTTTTGTACTAGAGCTGGCTGAATATTTTCAAAATTTAGATATTTCAATGAAATTTCAAAATTTAGAAAAAAATAAGGGAAGTGGGAAATTTTGAAACAAATATTTGTGATTTCCCCCTCCCCCATTTTTTTCCACCAGATTTAATTTGAGCACTGTTACAGGCTAACTGGTCCTTCAAATGCCAGCCATGCTCAGCCTTGCCTGGGACTTGTAGCTAGTGTAACGCTGACAGACCCTAGTCATCTGCAGTCAGGACTGAACTGGAGACATGCATGAGCCTCTACTGCATGAGCTAAAAGCCAGCTGGTTGTTAGCTAAGGTTATAGAGCAGACTTATTTTATCTCTTTAAGTGGTCTCGGTGCCACTAGATGGGATAGAACACCACACCCAGGAGGTGTGTGGGTTACACTAGCACCAGCTGATCGTGATATGGCAACTTAGTGATAATTACTGAATCCAGCTGTGAAAGGGTTAGGAAAAGACTATACAGAGTGGAGAATTAGGAAGGAATAGAAATGCCACAGAGAAAACAGGACTCTCCTGCAGGTTGGAGCAGGCTCTGGCTCCAGCAGGTAATAGCCCTGAGACAGAGCTTAAATAGGTAGAAAGTCAGGTGGAAGGACCCATAGGGAGCAGCATAGGTTCCAGTGGGTGAAGCCCTGAGCTGGGGCCTACAAGGAGTAAGGGGATCCCTAATGGAAGCTGCCAGAGTCCCTGGGAAAGGGAGGCAGGGAAAGAAAGCCTGTTAAGACAAGGAGCAGCAAAGGATGGACTCTGAAAGAAGAGGAGAGGCCCTGAGGGAGTACAAGTGAGAACACTTCAGTGGAACCTGAGAGGAGCAGAGTCTGGCAGAGAAGGGAGAAGCCAGAGGCCTGCAAACTAAAGAGATACTGTGTTAAGCACAGACTGTGGGGAAGCAGCATAAGTGGACTTAGGGTATGGCTACACTGGCGATTTGCAGCGCTGGAAAGCCTCCACCAGTGCTGCAATTAGTAAGTGGCCACACCTGCAGGGCACTTCCAGCGCTGCAACTCCCTGGCTGCAGCGCTGGCCGTACACCTTGCTCAGCATGGGGAATAAGGATTCCAGCGCTGGTGCTGCAGCCCTGGTCATCAAGTGTGGCCACACACCAGCGCTGTGATTGGCCTCCAGGGTATAAGGATGTATCCCAGAATGCCTGTTCAGCCACTCTGCTCATCAGGTCAGACTCTACTGCCCTGGCCTCAGGTGACCCGCCCTTTAAATGCCCCGGGAATTTTAAAAATCCCCTTCCTGTTGGCTCAGCCAGGTGTGGAGTGCAATCAGTTAATCTTTACAGGTGACCATGCCTCCACACGGCAAACGAGCCCCAGCATGGAGCAATGGCGAGCTGATGGACCTCATCAGTGTTTGGGGGGAGGAATCTGTGCAGGCACAGCTGCGCTCTAGCCGTAAAAATTATGATACCTTTGCCCAGGTATCAAGAGCCATGCTGGAAAGGGGCCATGAGCATGACGCGCTGCAGTGCAGGGTTAAAGTAAAGGAGCTGCGGAGTGCCTATTGCAAAGCACGTGAGGGAAACCGCCGCTCCGGCGCTGCCCCCACGACCTGCCAGTTTTACAAGGAGCTGGATGCGATTTATGGGGGTAACTCCTCTGTAAATCCAAGGACCACGATGGACAGTTCAGAGCCGGTAGAGGAGGGGGAGGGGGAGGCAGACAGTGAGGCTACTGTGGTGGGGGAAGACACCCAGGAGGCATGCAGTCAGGAGCTCTTCTCAAGCCAGGAGGAAGCTAGCCAGTCGCAGCCCCTGGGACTTGGTGCAGAAGAATCACAGGAGCAGGTCCCAGGTAAGCAACTTTTATTGCAATGCAAAGGTTTTGGGAGAGGAGGGGGGGTGGTATGGCTGCATGCCTGCATGCCTAGACATGGAATATCCCATTGATGTGGTCTATCACGTTGCGGTAATCTGCCTCTGTAATCTCTTCAAAAGTTTCTGCAAGAGCATAGGCAATTCGTGTGACCAAGTTCAAAGGGAGAGCCAGTGTGGTCCCTGTCCCAGTCAGGCTAATGCGTCCGTGCCACTGTTCCAGGAGGGGTGGGGGGACCATGGCTGTACACAGGCAAGCTGCATAGGGGCCAGGGCAGAATCCGCATTGTTGTAGGAGACCCTCCCTTGCTTCCCAGGTAACCCGCAGCAGGGAGATATCTTCAAGTATTAACTCCTGTGGGAAATGGAGGGAGTGTTTCAGTGCAGGTCTCCCAACTGCTGCTTGCTTCCTGCCTTTAAAAAAGCCCAAAAAAAGGCAGTGTACCCATGAAGCAAAAAGCACCCTGCCCAGGCAAACCGCGGTAGGAACCCCAGGTTAATTCCTGAGGGACATGGCAGTGCAGGTCTCCCAACTGCTGCTTGCTTCCTGCCTTTAACAAAGCCCAAAAAAAGGCAGTGTACCCATGAAGCAAAAAGCACCCTGCCCAGGCAAACCGCGGCAGGAACCCCAGGGTTAATTCCTGAGGGACATGGAGGTTTTATTGACTACTACCCTCACTTACCATTTCTGGGAGGCTGTGAATTCTCTAGCTGTGTTTGAAATGTCTGAGGAATGCTACAGTGTGAGACTTGAAACCAGGGGCGGCTCTACGTTTTTGGCCGCCCCAAGCAGTCATGTGCGGGAGGCGCCCGGAGCCGCGGGAGCAGCGGACCTCCCACGGGCATGACTGCAGAGGGACCGCTGGTCCAGCGCGGCTCGGCTGGACCTCCCGCGGCTGCGGACAGTTCGCGGGTGCGGCGGCTCCGCTTGAGCTGCCGCAGTCATGCCTGGGGAGGTCCAGCCGAGCCGCGGGACGAGCGCCCCCTCCGCAGTCATGCCTGCGGCAGGTCCTGTCCTCCCGGGGCTCCGGTGGACCTCCCACAGGCATGACTGCGGCAGGTCCGCCGGACCAGCCTTCCGCCCCCCACGGCCGCAGGGGACGCCCCCTAGATTTTGCCGCCCTAGGCACCAGCTTGTTTTGCTGGTGCCTAGAGCCGCCCCTGCTTGAAACTAACTTCAGATTATACACAATGCAGGCTCTATTAAAATGTATCATTTGATGAATTTTTACAGTGTCCTTGACTAGTCCTGGTCCGGTGTTATCAGTGACTGAAAGAAAGCTTCAGAACCTGAGAAGGAAGCCTAACAAAAGCAAGGAAGATTTGGTGAAGGCAGTTATGAACCAGTGTGCAACCCAGAATAAAACTGCACAGGAATGGAGAGAAAAGATGCAGCACTGGAAGGAAACAGAAAGCAGGAGAAAGGCGTTGACGCTGAAGAAAACCACGAGGCAGCTTAAAAACCTCATGGCGCACCAAACAGACTGTATGCAGTACTGGTAGCAATGCAGGCAGAGCACTACCGTGCCAAACCCCCACCCTCCCAAACCTCTTTCCCCTATGCACTAATGTCAGCTCCAAGTCCCGTTCCCCAGCATGCAGCTTCTTACCTACACCATCACCAGCTGCCCCCAACACCTGTACGGTCACCTATGAGCCCAGAGAACTACGACCCTTACCCTCTGCACTCAACCCCCATCACCATGCAACAGTACAATCCGGAGGTGCACAACAGCACTCCTGGTAGTACATATGCAAAACTATGAATGTACAGTTCAACAACCAACCCCCCTGCCCGTTTATTTGCTTTTTTTTACATAAATGATTTCTTTTTGATTATGAAACAGCCCTGCTGTCTGGCTGTGCAAATTCTACCTGCAGGACTTGCACCTCGTTGGTCCATGCCTGGCTGAATGTTTCACCCTTCCCTTCACAAATATTATGGAGGGTACAGCACACGGATATAACCACAGGGATGCTGCCTTCCCCCAAGTCTAGCTTCCCATAAAGGGCTCTCCAGCACCCCTTTAAATGGCCGAAAGCACACTCCACAGTCATTCGGCACCGGCTCAGCCTGTAGTTGAAACGGTCCTGGCTCCTGTCCAGCTTCCCTGTATAGGGTTTCATGAGCCAAGGCATTAATGGGTAAGCGGGGTCCCCAAGGATCACAATGGGCATTTCAACATCCCCTACTGTGATCTTTCAGTCTGGGAAAAATGTCCCTTCCTGCATCTTCCTGAACAGGCCACTGTTCCGAAAGATGCGTGCATCATGCACTTTTCCAGGCTAGCCTGTGTAAATGTCAATGAAACGCCCACGGTGATCCACAAGCACCTGGAGAACCATAGAGAAATACCCCTTGCGATTAATGTACTCGTAGGCTAGGTGGGGTGGTGCCAGAATAGGAATATGCGTCCCATCTATTGCCCCTCCACAGTTAGGGAAACCCATTTCTGCAAAGCCATCCACAATGTCCTGCACGTTCCCCACAGCCACGGTTCTCCTTAGCAGGATGCGATTAATGGCCCTGCAAACTTGCATCAAAACGATTCCCATGGTCGACTTTCCCACTCCAAACTGGTTCCCAACCGATCGGTAGCTGTCTGGAGTTGCCAGCTTCCAGATTGCAATAGCCACACGCTTCTCCACCGTCAGGGCAGCTCTCAATCTCGTGTCCTTGCGCCGCAGGGTGGGGGCGAGCTCAGCACACAGTCCCATGAAAGTGGCTTTTCTCATACGAAAGTTCTGCAGCCACTGCTCGTCATCCCAGACTTCCATGACAATGTGATCCCACCACTCACTGCTTGTTTCACGAGCCCAAAAGCGGCGTTCCACGGTGCTGAGCATTTCCGTTACAGCCACAAGCAATTTCATGTCACCCGCATTAGGCAAATCCAGATCATCGTCGGACTCCTCACTGTCACTTTGGAGCTGAAGGAATAGCTCAACTGCCAAACGTGATGTGCTGGCGACAGTCATCAGCAAAGTCCTCAGCAGCTCAGGCTCCATTTCACACAGAAAGCGTGCTGCACTCACAATGGCTAGAAACGTGGACGGGGAAACTGTACTGCTGGGATGTGAAGCGATGCACCACGGGGCATTGGAACAGGAAGCGGAATGACCCACACACTTCCTTCCCCTTCCCACAACACTCAGCGGCAAAACGGCACCAAAACAGGACGAGGTGCTCTGTGGGATAGCTGCCCACAATGCACCTCTCAGTACAGCGCTGCAAATGCTGCAAATGTGGCCACACTGCAGCACTGGTAGCTGTCAGTGTGGCCACACTGCAGCGCTGGCCCTGCACAGCTGGACGACCAGCGCTGCAAACTACCAGCGCTGCAACTCGTCAGTGTAGCCATACCCTTAGAGGCAGGAAGCAGTTCTGGAAAGAGCAGCATGTCTAAAGAAGCACATCTCGCTGTTTAATACAAGGTCCCTGGGCTGGAACCCAGAGTAGAGGGTTCCAGCCCCTGAGGAAGGGGCATGCAAGCCCAACTACAGGAGCAAATTAGGCTTCTGTGAGGAAGGGCAGTAAGAACACTTCAATGGAGCTTGAGAGAGGTGGAAGAACTATTATCTGGACATTTATTTGGACTTTAGGTGACTTGGCCAGAGGACTGAGCCTAGAGTGACCAGATAGAAGTGTGAAAAATTGGGACAGGGGGTGAGGGGTAATAGGACCCTATATAAAAAAAAGATCCAAAAATCAGGACTGTCCCTATAAAGTCTGGACATCTGGTCACCCTAGCTGAGCCATGGAAGACCTGGTGAGAGGCAAATGGCCAGTAGGACGCACTAGAGACACAGGCTCCCTTTCAGCATCATAGTCTGAGATAAGGGGGTGCTGCGAGTGGCGAGTACGGTACCTTACATGCACATAATTGTGGAGTTCCACCACAGCTTTTATCTCCCCTTTATTGTGGTGAAGGAGATACTTTGTGCCTGACATGACTATCATGGCACATTTTATGGGGAAAACCTGGGAGAAAGTGTCTTCCAACTAAGATTGCATCATGTTTTCAGTATTAGGCAGTGATATAGTGTGTCCTACCATAGTTCCAGGGGGTCAAATAAATAGTTCTTTATTGTTATTTATTCCTCACAGAACCAACAACATTCCCAGTGATATACAAACATTTAAAAAGACACTACTCCTACCCAACAAGCTTACAATCTAGTGAAAGCAAAACAGTTCACACACACATTACAGTACATCACAGTCCTGGAGAAAGGTGGTATAGGAATCTTGTAGAGATCATTACTGAAAGGTGATAAAGTAGCAGAATGTCTTGAGGAGGGATTTAAAGGTGGTGAGGCAGACCACTTAGTGAATAAAGGAGGGAGATTGTTCCAAGTGTAAAAGGAAGTATCAAAAAAGCATGAAGAGGAAAGTAAAAGGATACAAAATTGGAGAGAGAGTCTTGGGAGAAAGAAGGGAAGCAGGAAGAAATGATAGCAGAAAACCAGGAGCATATTTATCAATGGTGCTGAAGCACCTCTAAATGCTTTGACTTTATGGTAATTGTTTGTCCTTTCCATTTTAACTAGATATATGGGATCATTACTATCTACAAATGTATTAAATGAATCCTTACCATCAACAGCCAATGAGATGACATCTTGGGTGTCTTCAATTCCATACATGACATCACAGCGGTACACACCCGCATCACTTGCACGTAGTTTAACCATAGTCAGTGAAGCATCGCCAATATCCTCCGGGTGGGTTGGAACAGACACTCTGCCTTTGTAGCCTTGTCCTATTTTGATGTTCCCATTTTGGGCCACCAGAACAGTGGTTTCTTTCACATCTTTTCCGGTTTTATCCTGTTCAACCTTTGACCATTTGATTCGAAGAAATTCACTTGTATTGTTGTAGCTGGGGGGTAAGGTAGGCAAGGTTGAAAAGAAGCAAGGTAGGGTTGCTCTTCCAGAAAGGGAACCCTTTACAGGGGGGCTTTTTTCCACTTTAACTAAAAGAAGACGGGAAAAAAATCACATTAGTGGGCCAATAAAATAAGAACCAGATCAATTCATTGCAATTTAAGGATTAAAGCTCACATGGGGGCTGAGTTTCATGTCCTTTATGTTGGTGTAAATCAGGACTACCTTCATTGGAGTCACTAGAAGAAACTCAGAGGTGATGTGGTCCACTAGACTAGGATTTGGAAGCGTTCTATTCTTGACTCTACCTCAGCCTACTTGGGTAACCTTGGGGAAATCACTTTACCTCTCTGAGTCACAGTTTCCTCCTATGAAAAATGGGATTAATGTTACTGCCCCCCTTTGTCAAGTGCTTTGAGATCAACAACTGGAAGAGGTAGGTATGGTTGTTATGCAGAGGTAAAACCAATATGAGAGGAGAATATGACCCATGGCCTTAAGCGCATTACAACTCTGAGAACCCACCCATCATTCTATCAAGGGTTAACTCATTTTGATCTGTTAAACAACAGTCTTTCCAGTGAGATTCTCCCAATTATTAGTTCTTTTTTAATTGTTTGCCTCTTTTCCAATCGCAGGCCTTAACGTGTTGTTGAAACCAAATATTGTAGGATGTTCAAGTAAAGGAGGAAATTAAGCACATGGAGGTCCCTTCTTGGCTCAAACTTGTGATTATAGGACTTTTATCATAGTTTTATGACATCTCCAGCTGCAAATACTTTACAGGGAAATGCTTCCACCAGACAATATCCTTAGGGGAAAGTTGGCTACTGTTCACCCAGCTTGCCTACAGCATGTGTCTGGAGAAAGGATTTTTGTTTGCTACCATTACACACCAGCTCTTAATCCTCATTAAGTTATTAGGTATGGTTCAGTAACATCATATATGTATATTTTATCTCTTTCCTTTTCCACTGGCCTGCTCTATAACTCTTTCTCTGAAAGGCTGAAGATAATGATAATTAATTTTAAATGAACTAGGGTTCATAGTTTAGAAAGATAATATCTGCAAACTAATATTGACCACCAAGAGTGTGAGGGAAGAAACAAGTGCTGCCAACACATGGAAACTATCTAGCTGTTCATTATTAGTTGTCAAAAATGACTTCTATGCTTATACTGTAGAAGATTCTAAAGAAAGAAAGATAACACCTGGCTATTTCAAAAACTGCTATGTTGTAAAGCATTTGAATGTTGGTTACATTATTTTTTTCAAAGAGGCATAGATAGCTCTATACAGCATATACTTTAAATGGTCAAATCTCTCTTTATTAGGTGTTGATATTATGCTCATCATCTTGGTATCTGAGTGTCTCAATATTACAGAATGGTACTGAGATTTAAACAAGTCACAAACTACAATTAAGGTCTAGAGACCATAGTTCTAACAAGAGTCTATTTGTAAAAACAGGGAAAGACCAAGGCAATTCAGATACAATAGCCAAAAGAGTAAAGAATTGTTAGGGTTACAGGTTGTTGGGTAAAAATCACCAAGGTCCAGGTTCAAATGCTCTTACTCATGTTGAGTATTGCCTTATTGCACAAATATTCCCACTGAAATCAATAGAGCTACCTGGGGAGTCAAGGGCTACTAAACCTAAGCAAGGGTGTCAGAATCTGGCCCATCATGGCATCAATGGATAATAAAGTAAGAGGGCATTATTCTAATCTGAAGTTTTACATTAGGATAAATGCCATTGGGTCTGATTCTCCACTCCATTACACCAGCTTTGTGCTAACATAACTGCAGTGAATTACATGGCAGTCAAATTGGTGTGAGAGAATGCAAAATCAGGACTCTCGATTTCAATGGCGTTACCACCAGTTTATACAGGTGTGAGATCAAAATCACTCTCAAAATATTTCTTATTTCTTATGATGTCTAGTTGCTTTTTAAACAATGTGTATCTTCATTAAAGAGAATATTTAAAATAATAAATACCTAGTTCTATTTATCCTGCCTGTCAAAATTTTAATAATCTTCAGAGACAGTTGGTGGTGGCTGCAGTGATCTGCAATATCCGCACTGATCCCCGAGGAAATTTTCTCCTTAAAATTGATATTTACATGTTGAGTTGACTGAAAGCTCTTGGCAGCAACCATATCATTATGATATACAGTTTATATCTGTTCTAATCTAGGGCAACATTTTGGAAAAAGGAGACCATGTGGCCACAAATACATCCATCTACTTAACAAAGTAAGTATCCCAGAGCACTTTTATAATAAGAGTACTCTCTGTTCTGACTTGCAGGCTAATCAGCCTAAGTCTGTTATTAGATAAAATAGGATTGTTTTTTAAAAAAAAAGTTACTTTCCCCATTTGGGAAAAAAATGTTTGGCAATTAAACATGGGTAAGTGATGCTCCTGCACTGTTCCAAAAAACTTTATTTCCTGTGGCAGCCCATGCTAGCTGTTCAAGCATGATTTATTGTCCGCTGCTGAAGACAGCCTTTTCTTCTTTTCTTAACCCTTACGCCCCTTCTGCTGCTTCAGCATTTTCCCTCTGACTGAAAGCACAGAATGCTCTCTCTTCCCCAGATACTCAGAATGCCACTTTGCAGACCAATCCTTAATAAGTACAGGGCCAGCAAAACAAATGGTCACTAAGGACAGCAAAGAACAGGAAGAGGTTCAGTAACTGCCTGTGTGTTTGTCTGAAGCTGAGAGTGGCAGATATTTGCCAGTTTTCCTAGGTCAACAGCTCTCCTAGAGCTAACAACAGAAGGTGCTATGAAACCTGGACACCCATTTTTCCAGCCCCTTTACCCAGCTCCACAGCCATGTGAGACCTAAAAGCGCTAATGTCCTCTTATATGTATTAAAAAGAAACATGGTTGTGAAATCACCAGCCAGGATGGTGATTAATACAAGCATTTTTCTCTTGCTAAATGGTATATAAAAAACTTTTCAGTACAACTGGTTAATGGAGGACACACATGCACACACAGAGAGACCTGAGTCCAAATCACCACAAAGAGCCATACCTTGGAGTCCTTGCTCAAGCAAAATTCCCAGTTAAGTCAATGGGAACTTTATCTGAGTTAGGACGGTGGGATCAAGCCCAAAGAATCACAGTGTAGTCAAGTTATGGGAGCCTCACTAAGTAATCAGTCATAACTGTCAGAGTACTCTCCTTCTGATCTAAATCTAAATTTTAATGACCAGCTTATCACTAACCCTAGAATGGGTGAATGGGGAAGGAAGGCATAAGAAATCTTCCCACACATTGTGGCCCACTGCACAGAAATGTCAGTCACGGTCCCCCAGTATTTTGAAGACTCCAGACACTGCTCCTTCCTACTTCCCTAAGGGTGCAAATCATTTCAAAGAGAGATGGAAAGAGGCTGAGCAACGGTTCCATCCCTTCCACATGGAGCTGATCAACTGCTCAGGGGGGAGCAGGTGCACAGTCCAAAGGCATGGAGCATTTATCAGGGAGCTGGGGAAAGGATCATGTTTTAGGATTATACCAGATTGCTCCCCTGCCATGGTGCCCAATGTGAGCCAATGTCTTACAGTGCAACGTGGCCTCATGTTGCAGCCAGTCCTGATCCTAATAAATGACAAATGAAGGTCTGTTTATTTTTCCTCACACAAATTATCTGGGGGGTTCTGCCTTCATTTATTTATCCACACTGATGTACAGGACCATGTTAAGGGCCAAGCCTTGTGGATTTAACTGTGAGTTTCCCTACATTCCGGTGGATTTCTTGGAGCCCTCTATTACATAAACATGGGGGGTTTGGTGAGTATTTAAAAATTGTAGAACAGTTTCATCTCAAATCTGCTGTAATGTTCTACCAGCCAGGTTAGTGTACCCTGCTGCCAGGAAGTTATAAGGATTGTGGGGCTGCATAATTAACTAAAGGGAGGTAGTTTAAAATAGGCAGCTCAGTGAGGCTATAAATTCCATACCGCTACCTCCTGGAGCTCCCTGATAGAATTTCCCCTTTGTGAGCTTCTACCTTGAATAAAGCTGTTTTCCTTTTGACTTTAACCAGAATTCCAGCTATCTGTTGTTTGGACCTTGCCTCAGGTCCTCCCAGTTCACAGTTTGGGTTGTAAAAGTCAGCTCATCTTATCTGTGAAGTAGGGCTTGCTCTCTTTCTTTTGAAGTTAGACACAAAATAAAATATTTGCTCCCTGCCTGAGAACAAAGACTCCTTCCCCAGAATGTCTTGTACAATCCTTACTTTTGCAAAAGTTGCAAATCCCTGAAAAGTGAAGTAAGCAGAAAAGGGGCTATTTTAGGGTAAAAAATAACAGCAACACCCATTGGTCTGTATGGGTTAAAGAAGTCTGGATCCAATTGAAAGGAATGTCCTCCAGGAGAAGAAGGTGCTAAGAAGAATGGTCTTGCTGTGTAATTAAGTTTAAGAGGACAGAAACTTTGACAGTGAGTAATCAGACAAAAAATATATTCTCATGGAATCAAAGATCCTATTTATGTTAAGCCAAGTTTACAGGGGAAGAACAATTAAAACTCTTTGTTGAGAGTTCATCAATAGTCTGACTATGCATACTCTCTATAGTCCAGTCTAGTAGCAGCCATAACAAATACCTATGATCTCATGTGCTCTATTAAATCTGATGTCTTTATATACTGAGCCTAAGCAAACTCTGTTCATTAACTCTAAATCTTTTAAGAAGGAAATTCAATACTTAAGAATATAACAATGTTAGATTGTTAAATTAAATTTAAAAAAAAAATCAGGACTACCTGCAAGAACATGTATAGAGCTTTGAGAATGGAGGTAATAAATTGAATCCCAACAAAAACTTCACTGTGTTCCTACCATATGGTTTGTGGTCTGAGCTACTACAGTAAAGAGAGGGAGGATGTAAACCAGGCATAGAGTACTGAAGGATCAATTACTTCTCATACTCTGTCAGTAAATCATAGAAAACCAGGCAAATGTATATTCCATCTGCAGACCTGAATATTATAGCACACCCACACGTACATATATATAATATACAGGCACAAATAGATGTTTATTATATATTAGTCACAGACTCAAGAGTCAGACTGCTACTGAGGGGATTTTCTACTCTTTTCAGGTTTATAGGGTCTTCTTGAAATCACACTCATTCGTGACATGACAAATGAATGTTTAAATCGGGTAGGTAAATTCCCACATTTATCACAGTCACTAGTCCAGTTTGTAATCTAACATACTACACCATCAGCTAGTTCAAAAGTGAGTGAATGTCATGCTAGCAACCAATGTAAACTTTGTCCATTAACTTCTGTCATTAATCCTTTATGTGCACTAGAGCAAACAGCACAGGTCCTGTGATGGGGCACTCCTTTGACCCCACAGGCTTATGTGGTACTTCCTGCTGTTCCACTCCCAAAAATATCTTATGGGAATTTAAAGGATCTTAAAGAAAACACACAAGAACCTCTACAATTTACTTTTAAAACAAAAAAAAGTGTTTGTTTCTACATACAAATTATGTGCTTATTTTGCATATGTGCTAGGTATATATGGATAGGGCCACGTACAAGGATGAGAGAGATGATAAAATGAAAGAAAGACTAGAACAATAATTAATTGTGAATATAAAAGATATTTCATATCTGTAATCTGCTGAGTTACAAATAAAGTTGGAGTTTTGTTGTGTCTATCATGGGAATCTTGGATTTCAGGACTTATACGTTAAAAAAAATCCTTATAAATATCCAAACCAAGCCTTTTGGAGACTTTGGCATGGCGGGGGGGCTGGTTATGGGGAAGACATGATGGCAAGCAGTTGACTAAACCACACAGGACCTAGACTGCTGCAAACGTTTAACCTTGAGCTGAGTGACAGATTATTAGAGAACAAAAGCAATGCAGTGACACACAGGACCACATCACTGGATGATCAGTGATAGTTTTTACTCCAAGAGAGATAATGGTTCTTCCCCAGGTATACAGAGAGAATTAAATAGTGAAGAGGCCAGATTGGGTCAGCAAAGTTTTGGTCCAGTGAAGTAACTCCTGCCCTCTAAAATGGCATTGCACACATGAGCTCTATTCCTGACATTTGTTCTAGAATGGAAAATAATGGCTACTTGAGATATAAACCAATCTGTTGACATTTAGATCTTTTGGAAAGTATTTTTCCCATTTCTTTTGCTCTCTTCACAATGGCCATTCTGTGAGGTTTTCTTCGAATTGCTAGGATAAAACTATAGCTCTAAATGAATAAGAGACATAGTATTCATACTGCCTTTCTACGGGTGGGAGACTTTCCATCTGCTTCCACCAAGCCACATGTAGATGATCACCAGCCAGAATCTGGCCCAATATTATTGTCATCTGCTTAACTGGATGCTTAGCAGTGGGTTGCTCATGTACTGTAAATGCCATACTGGAGAATCTCTGAGCCAAATTAAGAAGTATTAAAAGGTGGTATAAATTATACATCCGTAACTTGGTGTGCCTGTGAGTGTGAGTAGAATTGCACAGTATGGGGGCAGGAGGGCACAAAAGTATCAGGAACAGAAACTAATAGGAATGTATAATGAGGCTTAGAGCTGCTTCAGTCTTGTACATTCTTCCTCCTGCTAGTTGCTTTTCCTGCTAAAACCTTACTCTTTTGCCTCTCATCATGTGAATTACACCCCTTTACAGAATATAAATTACCCCCATTTGTGTCACTTTTGAAGTTAGCTTGTTATGCTTAATAGCTCTTAGTTTCACTATAATTTATGCTAGATATTCCTATCTCAATGGAACAATACAACTCACTGGATAAGGACTTTTAAATTCACCACTGGATTCTTTAGCATGTAAACTCACTTTGCAAATCTAAAAACCCCTTCCCATAATGATGTCCCTTGTCTAACAGCCCTCATATAAACAGTACATTAAATACAACAAGACCCATATCTCTCTCTGGTATGCAGTACTTTCAGTTACATTGCTAAGTAAAACTTGAAAAGAAGGTTGCCATTTACTAACCAAAGAAGTCCCAGCTCTCTAGGGAAAAATCTTAGAAACGTACTTGTCCGCTCCTGAAAGTCTTTGAATCTATTGTCCCTGAGGACAACTCTAATCTCTCTGGCCTGCTGTGTGTTTAATGAAGGATAGAAAAAAATAAGGGAAGTTTTAAGTAAAACATAATGGTGCTTCCATCCTGATCTTAGGAAAAATATATTTTACTTTTTATAATGGATGGGCTTATTTAAGCACCACAGCCATTCACTTTTCTCTAGAAAAATCTTTGAACAGTTTTGTAAGAGCCATTGGACAAGCTGGAGAAAAGAATTAGTAAATTTATATGCAAGCATTTCCCAAGAGAGTGAAATCAGCTCAGAAAGCCCCTATAAATAGATGCATTTACCCTTTGCTGCCTTAATAAAATGTACTGTATTCTTGGTCCTGAGAATCATAACTTCATTATTAGAAATATTGAGGGGATAAAAAACCATTTTGCTCTGTCTGGTAATCTGTATTACATAATCCTATGGCACTTTGCATTTTTTTTTGTTTTGCATTACTGTAGCATCTAGAGTCCTCAGGGGAGAGTTTGAAATCAAATACACAAGACAAACAAAGCATAGAAAGGGCACACAAAGGGGAGTGACTCACACAAGGTCATTCAGTAGAGCAGACACAGAAATAGAACCAGGTCTCCTGAGTCCCATGGTATCAACCTCCCCTCTAGATCATGCTGCTTCTAACAGTCACTAAGGGACAGTTCCAGTAAACGTTTCCACGTCATACACTTACCTTTATGCAGTGCATATGTTACAACTAAGGTACAGCACATCCATAAGACACTTTTTATATTTAATAACATCTTGACCTACAAATAAAGAAAAAATGAGTAAGTCAAAAGTATTCTAGTGTGTACCTATGAAGTGTTGTAGGTCAATACATCAATACCTGTCCTTAGTATTAAAGATGATGATATACTGTAACAAGGTATTTGTCAGGGGAAATTGATTAAGATTAAGATTCTTTCACATGTAAATCACTGGCGTGAATCTAATCCAGTACAGTAGTGACAGAAAGTCATTACCATCTGGTGGTTGATCCATGGTGTTGATGAAATGAGAACTAGTCCAAATCCAATTCATAGTTGGGGTATACAGCACACAAAAACACCATCATTTAGAAACTTACAAACTGCCATACTGACCAAGGGTCCATTTCATTTCACAAATTACCATCACAAATGAATTCCGAAGGTGACTGAATGACAGCATCACAGTTCTTTCCAACATTTTGCTGAACAAAGGTTCTCTTAGGACTTTCTGCTTGCAACATATATTCCTTGGTGAAATGTCATTGTAAGGACAATGTGGCCCCATTATTACAGATGCATGGTGGATTTTAGTTTTCTGTTTCCAAAGTGTGATTTGGACAATTCAGAGCCTTCAGTGTATACTTCCCTCCCGCTTTCTAAGATATGAGCCCCATCAAAAAACTGAAAAGTTCTCTAAAATACACAGTGTTTCCATAACATTACATTGCCATTTCATGCCAGTTCCTAGTTACATGTGTTGCCTGTATGAATAACATGAAAATCTGAGGTAAGTACACAAGTGAAATTACGATTCCTACTAAATGATAGCCACTATCTCTTTATAAATTTCTAGCAGGAGCTTTACATTCCCAGCAAACGGATGGCTAGTGTTACTCTGTTGCATAGGGAAACACATTGTGCAACATTTTCCTAGAGCGTGTGGAGGAGAAAGCCAACTGCTTTCTCATGTAGCAGCCCAAATGCTGCCAAGCACACCCCATCCTTTTATTACCAACTGCACTGGGCTGGGATTACACTGTGATAATATTTATGTTGCAATGTCAGTGTTCACCCACACTGAACCTTGTGTGATAGCATTGACATTGCAACAAAAATGCCATCACACAAGGTTCACATATTTTTGTGGTTAAATCCAAAACAAGAATTATGACCTTAATGGGTTCATTCAACCTGATCCATATCTTCAGTCAGAGTTATCTTAGGGGGTCAAATAGCAGTGCTTGATCTAAATCAGTTCACGGGGATATGGCTAGTCCATACGGTTTTACTTGGCGGAGGGGGGGAGGGGAGAGAAGATAAGATGATTAATTCTAAAAGTCTGGACAGTTATACCATCTCCTAGACCTTCATCTTGAAATAAGTGCACGAGTGAAATGGCTGCACAAGAAAGAGTTGTATATGTCGGAACTGATCATTTGCCCTTTATTATTCTACAGGGACTAATTTTCAAAGGTGGGTGTCTCCAAAAGTTGTCCATATCCTGCATTTGTATGCACAAATCATTATTAAAAGAAATGATTCCTCATTATTGTATATCATCATTGGTAGGCTAGGAGGAAGAATGTGTTTGGTGCCTATGGGGCTGTGCAAAGCAGAGGATGGGTCAAGGATCCCCTGTATCCAGACAGTTTGGGATCCACCATGGCCAAGGAGTGTTTACGGCTGGTGCCTCCTATGGGTACAACTTCTTCAAAGAGGGCATGGAAGTGTTAAGACCAACAAGCTATCCAGCCACAGAGGAGAGCGCATGCTGTGCCCTCCTAAAGGGTTGTGCGATGGGTATTTTTCTCCAGACGCTTTAGGAAACAGTGAGCTTCCCTGCAGCACAATATCTCCTAGAGTGCCCCCTGTTGGGTTGTGGCTGCACCTCCACCCTTTATAAAGGTTGTGCCCGTGGCTAAACGGTCAAATAACTTTAACTGAAGAAAACAAGAACAAAGTCTGTACTGACTTTGCACATTTCATTCTCAGGAGGTAGCCCTGGTCTAAGGGAGCAGGACCAGAGGAGTCAGAAAGGAATTCAAAGAGAGGAAGGCCTGGGGAGAGAAATGTGCTGCTTCTCAGCAGTGTTGGTCATGGATTGCTCCCCACTTCCTAACCCACTATGGTGCACTGAGAGGCTGAGTGAGAGTGAGGGAGCCAGCAGAGGGAGCAGCGAGACAGGGAGAGGGAGAAGTGTTTGCTCAGGGTATATAGCCTCTAAAAGCCTGGAGGAGAAGAGGAAACTTTGCTTAGTGACTGCAAACTCTGCCTGCAGTTGGGTGACACAACATGGTAATTCTGCAGGCCAGGGCTGTGTGCACAGATGCTGGTGTGGGGTCCTGCACACTCCTCACCACAGAAAAGTTCTCTACCCTGAAAAGTTCCCTGCAACAGAGCTGTGTCAGGGCAGGCCAGAGAAGGGACCATGAGACCCACATTTCTGCAGTTCCAGTGGCCCCACCACTTCATACAAAAGATGCAGGGTGCCAGTGGCAGCTATTCCATCTGTGGCCCCGTGCTGGCTTCCAGGTTCAGGCTGGGATTTCACCTCCCCACCCCACCGCACTTCACCCCATTACTTGGAATTCATGCCAGGGAATGGCTTTCATTCTAATTGTTCAACAGTTACAGAATCATCTCAAAGATATCTACTGTCAGATATTATTGCTGGCTAGTGATTGAAGGCTACTGGAAATAGCACCAAAAAGAGAAAAGTAAAAGAGAGAGGAAAAAATGGTGAGGAAGGGTAATTGATAAGGGTCCTTGATGGTATCAACATGCCTTGCAGATGAAGGGCAGTACATAGGCATGAATGTTTTGGCATGTTTCATACACAACCTTCTATTTACTACTGCTGAATTTACAGTTGCTACACACGAAGCTTGAATGTTTTTTAAATATTGCACAGTGCCTTAGCCATGCCCCACTGACTTTAATATGAAACACCCCCCTAGAACTCCTCACAACTCTGAAAATCTACCTCAAAATACATTAACTTTCAAATATCTTGCCCAAATCTTCTCTAACCTGTAGGATGTACCTAATCAATTTAACAGTGGTTGGTTCTATTTTCTCCAGATTCATGTGTGCAGCTCCCATTGACATTATCTGGGGACACATATATGCAGTATGGAAACAATATTCTATACTGTAACTGATCCCAGTACAGGGTGTCCCTGTTGTACTCCAGTCTTTACATGCCTGGTAGTATGCTGGGTGTACCACATGCTGAGGCAAGATCTATAGCTGCTTCAAACTCTCGGCCCTTCAGACCCTAGCCCTCGGTGGGTTCCCTTAAACATTCACAGATTCTAATGAAATAACAAAGGATTCCTTTACTGGGGTGCCAGAAACAGAGGTGCAATTACCTTAGGCACAATGGCTTTAAGACCAAAGATCACAACAATTCCTAACTCAGGCCCTATGGGCAGTCCAGTCCAAGGGTAGAAGTGAGGCTCCTCAAACCTACTACCAGGGATACTCTCTCCATGCATGGTGGGGGGTGGGAGCAAAATTCACACCTGCCCAAGGCTTGCCAGCTCCCACAATGCAGCCACCACTTTCTTGTTCCTGGTCTAAATCAACCTCTGTCTCCCTTCTAAACCAGACCCCCTCTAACTTGAGTTAGTACATCCCTTCACTGTTACAGTTATGGATTGCTCTGCTGGCTAGATGAGAGGTTAACCAATGAACATTAACAAGCCAGCAGGTTAATTATAGAACCATGTTTACAGATAGAGGGCGTCTAGACGGGCTGTGTAGTAGTTGACCTGCTGAGAAATAATTCTTCCCAATTCAAGACTGCAGGACTTGGGCATATGTTGTATTTCTATCCTCTGTTGAAAAATGCACGTGACACTTTTCAACTTGAAAGAAGCCAAAACACTTGAAAAAACTTAACATCTTAACAAGTGCTACAGACACTACACACAGCCTGAAATGCTGCCTCCTTGGAGATAAAATAGCAGCAATACTCTAACAGCTCACAGCGATGCTACCCTATGTCTGAATATTGGAAGTGAAGAGTACCTTTTAAGAATATTGCAGGAAGAGTCCAGATGAGCAAATATTAGTCAAGTTGGAATTTGGTTAGCACACCTAGGGCCCCATTCTGATCTCACACCAGTTTTACACTAGTGTATCTGTTGATTTAAGTGGGATTACTCCTGATTTAAAGTGATGTGAGAACTAATCTCTGCTTCCCTCTAAGATTCCAGATCAAGAAAGAGAGGAAAGGCCTCCAGTGTGATACATATCTATGGAGCCAGAGAGATTGATGGTCTTTATCAAAAGGTGTTTGTCACTCCTAGCCATTTCCTCCCAGGTGGCAGTGAAATAATGCTCCTAGGGGCATTCATTCATTATTTTCTTCAGAAGAAGCCAGGTGTCTGATGCATTGTGACCTGACATGTAAAAACTTCCCATTGTAAAAGTTTATAGTGGTTATGTTTGTTGTGAGCAACAAAAGAATGACCAAAAGAATTAAAGAGTGGTTAGCCTCAATTTTTCCTTGACTCACACCTTGCAAAGAAATGGAGCTTAGTGTTAGTAATGGCACAACATAGATCTAAGTTTTTTTTTTAAATAGGGATTTGCTGGCTCTTAGGAGACCCCAATCCCAGACCAAAAATCAGTTTGATCCCCCGGTGACATCTAAGAGGTAACATCCTGGGGCTTCCTCATGGTAGCAGGAAAAGGCAGCTCAGGAGCTATGACCTTCTGTGGACCAGCCCCAGGACCTAACAGGTTCCCCAGGATAGGAGGCTCTTTAGCAGGGAGGGTGAGGGTGGGATGGTCCTACTCCCCATGTCTCTTCTCCACTCCTCTACCTCCCAAAAGCCCTGCTAACTTCAGAGTGATCTTGATTAGATCGTATTGGCTCACAATTTTATCCACTGGACTGCCTTTTATTGCCCATCCCCTATTGCCCATGGTTCCTACCATGAGGAACCCTGTAGGGAGCTACCTTTCAGCTGTCACAATAGAGAGTGGGGTTTATTCCTGGTTTGGAGTCAGGATTTCTTGGGAATCTAATCACACACCCCCACACTGACTCTTCAAAATTTATTGCCAACCCCAGAAGTTAAAAAATCATGGCAGACCCTAAAAAATCACGAGTTTGGCTCCAAAATCACAAGCTTTTTTTTTTTTAAAAAAAGATCCTCATGATTTTTGGTCTGCCTTTTGATTTGTAAACTCCCCCTGCCCATCATGTGAAAGAGTATATGTGTGTGTGTCTGTGTGTGTATTATTACAGTGTTGCCAACTCCCCACAAAAGTATTAAGTAAGTTGATTCTGACCTCTGCTGCAGGAGTTTTCCTGGCTGACTGAAGGTGCAAAGCTTCCAGCTTCTCTCCACATTCCAACACTCGAATTAGTTAGTTATAGGGCCCGTGCAGCTGCTATTTGCCTGCATCCCTGACCTCTGCCCCCTCTGCAGACCCCACAGCCCCATATCTGCTCCTCACCCCTCAGGACATCTCTGCTTCTTTTGCAGCTTCAGGGGTTCTTCCTTCTCCCTGCCCTGCTCCACCACACAGCTTGGGGTCAGCCACCATGGGGTTGTCTTCTCTGCCTTCCCAGGCCAGGGGGTGAGACAGCTCTGGGAGTTTTTCACCCTACAATCCTTTCCCAGGTCTGGTGTTCCTGGGAGGAGCAGAGAGTAACTAACCCATTTTTCACAAGAGGGTGCAGAGCCACCAGGAATGTTGGACTATTTCTGCTTCCTCTTCCCCTCCCCCAAACTCCTCTCTGTTCCTGGGGAGGGAAAAGGGGGGTAAGAGCTCTGCCTAACTCCTGCAAAAGACTGGCTGTTCTTTCCTAGGACACAAGGAAATGGGGAAGGAAGTCAATCAAAGGGGGTTTTCCCCAGAAGTGCTAAAATTCCAAGGAAGCTGGAGATTCTCAGGTCCTAATGAAATAGGCTCTAGCTGGGGTCCAAATAGCCTCATGATGAAATTGCAAGAGTTGGCAGCACTGCATGCTTTTTGTAATTTGGCCCTTATTGTGCAATTACCCTCCGGGGCCACATTTTTCTTTTAATAAAGTGAGGCTCAGGGTTACAGCAACACACAGATAGAAAAAAATCTAACCAGCAGCTGCATCCAGCCCTTTATAGGATCAGGCACCAGAGAAGTGAGTTAAGGCCACTCTTCCTATGGCTAAAGGGAACAAAGGGCCGCTGCACACCGCAGAGACCAACTCCCCAGTGCTGCATATGCAAACTAGAAAAGCCCCATCCCAGGCATAACATACGTGCTGCCTCCAGCCCTCAGCAGGACTGGGCACCAGCTGAGCCCTGCACTTCCATGTTATGGCTGGAACTTTCACAACTGTTAGCCTCCACAATCTACAAGCAGTCATTATTTCATGTGCCCCTTTCTTTTACTTAATCTTGTCTTTCACCCTTTCATACCATCTGACTGACTGTTAATTGCTGACACTTATTAACTTTGCCATAAGTACCATTTAATTAACTTTGCCAGTTTCTCCACATTACTTGCATATGATTAATTGCTCCATTGCTGCCACTTGGTTAACTTGGCCTTTGTTTAATTCATCACTCATTATCACTTGCACTGTTATGTCCATAAGTAGATTACAAACTCTTAACTAGATTGCCTGCTCCAGTACCTTTCCTCCACTAACAGCCCCAGAGGGAATTCCTCTGGGCCACATAACTACAGCCCCAAGCAGAGGCTGGAGGGAAAGTGTCCAGAGCAGGGTGGCAGTTCTGGGCTGCAGAACAATCTTTTGGCAGCTGTGCTGAAGCTGCTGTTAGATCAGTCCCTACGCCACTTTGGTCCTTGAAGCAGCCCAGAATCTGAGAGATGCAAAGGTAGAAGAAAGCCTCCTTTCCACCCACCAAGGGTTGAGACTCTGCCCCCAGTTCTTTTATATGTCTTGCAAAATACTGTGCACATGTAGGTTTAAACTGGAAAACAAGTAAGTGATGGTATTTATCCAAATTCTGTACACAAGCCCCTTCATGTTTCATAGTATGTCTCCCATTCTTGGCCCTGTCTTCCTCTACCCTTGCCTCTCTCAGTCTCATTTGTGTGTTGTCCTCTCTTGCATTATTATGGTGAAAAGGAGAAAGTAGGGAAGAGAGAGGAATGGGGGCGGAAGAAGGAGCAATGGGGGAGGAGAAGAGAGAGAAATTGGGGAGGACGGCAGGAGGAAGACCTGGGCCCCTATCCCAGGCTGGGAGGAGGAGGGGCAGGGAAGGAGATCCCTGGAGCTACCTTATCCCATTACACCAAGGAAGGGACTATTGGCTTGGGGGTGGGGCAAGGGAAACTTTGCAGCTCCCTCCCTGTTGTTGTATAGAGCAGACTCAGCTAGTAAGTCTTATCCAAGGGCTGAATTTGTTGTGTGCAGATTACTGCAATTTAAATACAAACTATGACCCTCACACTCCACAGGCAACAATTCGATTAGGCAAGCAAAAAGGGACTTATCCCCTGGCAATACAAGCAGAAGCTGTACTAAGCTGGTCTCAGCTGGATGCCTCACTTTTTGCATATCATACAGACTTTTCCAGCATCACTGGTTAGGAGCCACTACTAGAGTTGATTGGACTTGTGTTACCTGTTAGGTTCTCAAATACACATGCATATCATATACATTTTAAAGTATCCACTGATGTCTTACACACCACTGTGAGTTTACACAACACACTCCAAAGATTCTAGCATGTCTGCGTCTGGGCTTCTACAAAGGACTTTGTGTTGCTTTTATCTTTTTTTAACGCTGTCATTAGAAATAAGTAAATTATAAAAAGAAATCTGTTCAACCCCCTCCCTGCCATCTGTGCACATTCAGCATAGCAACACGTGTGGCCCTGTTGTGCACCGAACAGCCTCATGTTCCAGTTTGCTATTGTTAGTCCTGGACTCGCATGCCCTGCACATGAAATTCCCTTGACTTCAATGCACATGTGAATCTGAGGGCAGACTTTGTCCCTGTGTTAAGAATCCTGGAGTCTTGAAGCAGGACTCACAGCCTCTGTGTCCACACTGGGCCAAATTCACTAGTACTGGGCCTCAAATGGGCAGTGCAATCTTCCCTTGGGCTTACTGCCATAAGAACTATCAAAGGGGCTGCTGAGCAGATGAGTAGAGTTACCCCAAGGTTGCAAATTTGGAGCTTCATTGGCCTCCTATCAGGGGGAAGCTGTGTTAGTCTGTATCCACAAAAACAACAAGGAGTCCGGGCACCTTAAAGACTAACAGATTTATTTGGGCATAAGCTTTCATGGATAAAAAACCCACTTCTTCAGATGCATGGTTTTTTACCCATGAAAGCTTTTGCCCAAATAAATCTGTTAGTCTTTAAGGTGCCACTGGACTCCTTGTTGTTTTTATTGGCCTCCTATGGTCTTTATAGACACAACCTCATTCCTGGCAAATTTTCCACTCTAGTAGCTCTCCACCTAATATCAGCATAACCCTGCCCTGGGTGAGCTTGGCCCATTGTTTGTGTTGTGCCTTTGACACATACTAAACATATGTATGGGAAAAGAATGAATGGATCACATTTTGTTTCTGGTTGCATCCTCTTAAATCCAGAGTGACTTCAGTAGGGTCACTCTTGAGATTGACACCTGAAATCACAATCTAGGCCCTGGTGCTGCCAAGGAGAACCTGGGACAATGTCCAGAGCATTGAAACAGGCTGAGTTCAGTGGGTAAAGATAATTCTATTAAGATTCCCTGTGATAGCCACATCTGGCAGGTTAGGATCAAGGTCACATTAATTCTAAACTGCCTCCGCTTGTTTACTTTGTGTCATCGAGCCCTGCTACCGCTGCGTTGTATGCGGCTGAATGAGAAGATACCTGTCGTGCTGTTTTCCCCCCAGTTAATCAAAAGGCACCACCCGGGCAATTTCTCTGCAGTTTCTATCTTAACGCGTTACCCAAGCGGACAAAGAAACAGCAAAGGATCGAGCTGACTTCAGAGCGCCCCACCCCCAGATGAATTTCCCAGAGTCCACGTGGCTGTAGGGAACAAGATCTCACCGGCTCACTGCCCATGAGCCGAGTAAGCTCCTAGTTACTTGCAGGCAGCTGCCTTCCCAGCTGAAGGCGGGACAGCCCTCCGACCCCAGATCGCTAAACCGGGGGAGGCGCTGCTGGCATCGGAAAGTGCTCAGGCAAACTGCCCGAGTCCAAGTCCCTTCGGAGCTCAGTGATAGCAGCAGCTGGTAACGCCCATACTGCGCTTTCCTGCGATACCCCCTCTGCCCGCCCGGCGAAGACCCACAACTGCCCTAGAGCGGAATCAAACCCAAACTGAAACCCTCCAGCTCCTGCCTAACACTCCCGTCCTTGGCCTCCGAGCAGCTCCTTCCTCTCCTCATATCGTCCAATGCACGTTTCCAAACCCCAGCCGGGATTAGAGGGGCTCTGAAAACAGACGGAGGTGGGAGAAACGTTATATCTGAGCCTGGTTTGTTTGCTTTCCCGAGCAGCTCCGTCTGAGCCACGTGGAGGATCCTCTGACTCTTGTCATGTCACCGTTAGAAGTTTAGGGTTAATATCTGTTCCGTCTTGAAGCATCCATCAGCTGGGAGAGGCTGGAGTGTCAGCTAAACCAGTATTTAAAGCAGACCTAAGCACTTCCGTAGCAGGAAAGCTTTTCGGAGGAAGAGTTTTGGAGGCGAAGCTTAACCTGAAAGTAAACCTCACATTTAAACAAGGCGTCTGCCCTGATAATCAAGAGGAATACTCTACCGTATTTTGGTAACAACACATTGTTTTAATATGCAAAGGGACGATGGAATAACACAAGTCATTGTTGTATGCAGGGGGAAAGTAACCCTGGCCCAATAAATGCCCGGACTGGTGATTATTTACCATTCATTGTTGATAACAAATAAGGAATAATTGGCGTCTGGATGCTGGTTACAAAAATGTGATATTTGGTATTCCCCGTTTCACCAGTAGGGGGAGCCGAGGGTCTTCTCGAGGCCGGAAGATTCCTAGACATCAGCTCAGGGTTTAGAACCGATTAAACGCACCGCCCCCACCATGTATCATTGCTCAACAGGAGGACGGAGCCTGTTAGCGATTTTACACAGGAACCAAGCCACTGAAGTCCTGTCCAGCCCATTCATTTATTGGCGGGATGGGGGAGGGGTTTCTGGGCACACAGGCTTTCCTTGCTAGAGAAAATACCCTGCCCCTCTCCCGGAGGTTGTCTCGGCGGCACTGCGTGTTTCATGGGAGGACGGATTGATTTTGGACCAACTCTCTGCTCTAGTTCTCCAGCTTTTATTATTCCCCAAATACCCAGATGAATCCCCCTCGCTTCCCAGACTCAGTAACATGCCGATGTGCTAAGCGAACAGCTGGATTTTCAAAGCAGTTACTTCCAGCTATGACATAGGTTTTTCCCTTTCGCTTGTATTGTATTGAAATGACGGTCCCACACCCTGTGACATTTAGAGAAATCTGGGCACGTTCTAATAGGATTGAGTAATAGCCACGGGCGGGCTTGAGGTTTGTAAATTTCTCATTGCTTAGTCCCCTGGATTGTTATGGGTACCTCCTAGCTAAGACATTCCCCTGGGCTCCCATGCAGCCAAGCGAGGACGTAACCAAGAGAAAGGGAAAGTTCCTTAATTATTCACTTTGGGTAACAAAATAATAATAATAATAATGCGCGGCTCTTTCATTTGCCCTGCAATATGCCTCAGAGAAACGCCAGTGGCCCTTGCGTTTGGTTTTAAAGTTGTTTTAAAGTTGTTTCAGATCTGCCAAGTCTTACTCATTTGGTAAGGAAACTCCCTCTTTTGGGAGGAAAAAACAGTGTTTAAAACATCTCCCTCTTAGGACGGACTGTGCAACGTGTTTCAATGGGACATTTCAAATCTCCCATCCCTCCAAAAAAATCTCCGCGGCTCACTCATTAAAATTGGCTCCGCTCTGATGTCTGAAGGCTAGATAAATGATAGATAGACCAGACTGAACGTGACAGGTGGGGTAATGAGAGAGCATGCCCTCGCATCCTTCCTTAATCCCCTTTGTGTGCAAAAGTTTTAAACAAGAGCGGTTCAAATGGGGGAAATGGACAAGATCACAACAAATGCTTCTATCTCTATGATTCTCCTTAGGAAAGGAGCTTTTTTTTTCCCGCCGTCTAAACTCCCTTAATTCCTTCCATGACGCTCGCTCACTCTCTTTCTAAAACAAAGGGAGAAAAAGGCAGCGTCTTGTGTTCCCGGGGAGCAGAGAAGCTGGCTGCGGGTGTAACGGGAGGTGTTTTGCTCCACTAACCCTGTGATCCTTTCTCTCTCCCCCGCCCCACTTTTACCAAGAAAATGTGGCTTAGAGAACGCCTGCTTTCTGTCTCCTCTGGAGGGATGCTGTTTAAAGAGGTCCCCCAGCCCCTCAGCCTGGGACTGTCCTGAGAGCAGCTTTCCAGGATCACCAAAAAAGCACTTGGGATATAAGACACTGACCATACACTATTCCACAGGCAATTAAACCTGGTGGCTAGAAAGGCTCCCCAGGCAGGACCATTCTTCTTGTTCCAATGGTGGTGCTTTGTGTATTTAATACCCCTACAAATAGTTCCTCATTTCTCCCTTCGCTCAGCCTCCTGAGCCCCATTACAAATCAAGGTGCAGCTCTACCTCGCTATCCATTCAACAACCAATACCAGAGAGTTATTTCACTGTCACCACCCCCAAACTCATCTATTCCCCAGATTTCTTTGTTCTACTCTTTTCCCCAGTAAATGTTGTGGGTCGCCAGCAAAACCTTTTCATTTTCTACTTGTCCTTAAAAACTTACCCAGATTTTTAAAATTTACCAGATCTTCCGCCACCTCAGCTTTCCAGTTAAACGCTTTGTCTTTGAAGGTACCAACAGCAAACAATAGCTTTAAATATTACACGAGGTGTTTTCTAGCAGCCAAATGTAAAAAGTGCATAAAAAGGAGCATAGTTACCTTAAAAGGTAGTTTATTGCAGAGACTGCAAAAAATCACAACGTAGTGCTAGGACTAGTCCAGAGTTCCCAGTGGCCGCATGAAAGAATAAATCCCCTGGTTAGTGCTGGAAGGAGATGCTGATTCCGGGGTCTCCAGCCCTCCCCACTGATGAGCACCTGATTCCAAGCTGCTGAGTCTGAACTGAGTTCTAGCAAAAGAAGGAGCAAGACAGCTTGCCTGCAAGTTCAAATGCGAGCTCCAATACCCATCATTACTATATCATTGTACCGTCAGAGCTGCAAGAGGAGGGGCCCTAGCTCTGTAAGAGGAGGGTGGACCCACACATGCTCTTGAAGAAGCCCGCAGCAAGAGCAAAGAGCTCAGAACTCTAACACAGGAAAGGGGGCAGGAGCAGCTCGTTCCCAGCGCTTCCTTCGCCAGGCACTCCTCAGTCCCTCCTGACAAAGTGCCGGGGGAGGGGGAAGCTGCTTTCTCAGTTCAGCGCCTTACTTTGCACAGAAAAGTTGCTCCCAACCCCCTGCACACGATATGCTTCTGTTGAGTCAGCCCAGTACTTTTGGGGGAATATCCCTTACATGAACCCTAACGAGTCTGCGGGTAGCAGCAGATCATTTTTCATGTCAAGGGAAACTGAACGCGATCTCTTGCTGTTAGAACCATACAAACAAATAGAACGCTGAATAAAATTGTCGCTCACACACCATCTTCCAGCCAGAAAGGCTAGGTTTTGTCCGAGTGTGAAGGAAGCATTGTATCCCTAATTAAATAATTAAAAGAGAACGAAGGAACTCTCCTATTGTGTCTTCCAACACCAGTTAAATGGGGGAAGTGATCAGAATTGTAATCACTTAAAAAAAACCTCAACGGAGGTTTGTAATGAAAGAATATATTGGTAGTTGTCTGTGCCACATTCACAGGCAGTCCCAATTAGGGTGACCAGATGTCCCAACTTTATAGGGACAGTCCCAATTTTTAGGTCTTTTTCTTATATAGGCTCCTATTACCCCCCCACCCTCGTTCCAATTTTTCACACTTGCTGTTTGGTCACCCTAGTCCCAATCCACAGCACGGAGCCAGGATTCCCCCCCCCCCTCACCCCGCGATTTACTCATCTCCCATCTCTTTTGAGATTAGATTAGGCATTTGCTGTCCAAATCTCTTTAAAAAGGCAGATGAAGTCACCTTTACAGTGTTGTAGTCGTGTTGGTCCCAGGATATGAGAGCATCAAGGTGCACCCGGTCAAGGTAATTTCTGTTGGTGGAAGGGACAGGCTTTGTAGTGTCACAGAGCTCTTCTTCAGGTCTGGAGAGCCAGAGTATGAAGTCATGGTCAGAAATCTAAACACACTATTTTATAGGGTCTCTCACTAGCTCCACTTTAGCAAAGGGTCAATTAGTGTTTCCATTGAACACTTTAAAAATGTATATACATGTTTATTGCAAGGCACACATTGATGTACAAGCTGGGCACAATATACCTAGCAAAGATAATACCTATCTGCAGAGTGCCAATTCCCCTGGGCACCGTGGACCAGATTCTGATCACATTCATAGGGGTATAAATCCGGAGCGAGTCAACTTGAGACAGTGAAGATATTCTGGATTTACACTGATTTAAATGTGATCACAGTCTAGGACCATTACTTCAAAAAGAGAAAGATTAAGAGTGCACATTGACAGTGTACTAGATGTGTGGTTCTCAATCAGGAATACCATACTGCTGGGTACATCAACTCGTCTAGATATTTGCCTAGTTTTACAACAGAGTACATAAAAAGCACTAGCTAAGTCAGTACAAACTAAAATTTCATGCAGATAATGACGTGTTTATACTGCTCTATATGCTATACACTGAAATGTAAGCACATTTTTTGTACTTCAACTGATTTATAATTATATGATAAAAATTAGAACATATGCAATTTTTTGTAATCATGTGCTGGGACACTTTTGTATATTTGTCTGATTTTGTAAGCAAGGAGTTTTTTAATGAGGTGAAATCAGGGGCGGCTCTAGGAATCGCACCACCCCAAGCGGCACACCGCACGCCTGCGGATGCTCCACCGAAGCCGCGGAACCAGTGGACCCTCCGCAGGCACGCCTGCGGGAGATCCACCGGAGCCGCCTGCTGCCCTCCTGCGCCGCCTGCTGCCCTCCCGCGACACGCCGCCCCAAGCACGCGCTTGGCGCGCTGGGGTCTGGAGCCGTCCCTGGGTGAAACTTGGGGATATACAAGACAAATCAGACTCCTGAAGGGGGTACAGTAGTCTGGAAAGATTGAGAATCACTGTACTAGATACAGGGCCGGCTCCAGGCCCCAGCACGCCAAGCGCATGCTTGGGGCGGCATGCCGCGGGGGGTGCTCCGCCGGTCGGCGGGAGGGCGGCTCCAGTGGACCTCCCGCAGGTGTGCCTGCGGAGGGTCCGCTGGTCCCGCGGCTCTGGTGGACCTCCCGCGGGCATGCCTGTGGATGCTCCACCGGAGCCGCGGGACCAGCGGACCCTCCGCAGGCACGTCTGCAGGAGGTCCACCGGAGCCGCGAGACCGGCGACAGCCAGATCACCCCCCGCGGAGTGCCGCTGTGCTTGGGGCAGCGAAATTGCTAGAGCCGCCCCGACTAGATAATAGCATGTGAAACAGCACTCAGAGAAAAACCTGGAGAATAAGCGTGTCTATTATTACAAAGGCCAGGTTCAGAGTTGAGCAAATTCCTGGCAGTGAATGCTATGAAAATGTGGAGGGATTTCATGCAAAGCTTTCACGATTATTGTTTCAACTCATGCACCCCTTAAGTTTCTTTTTAGTTCTGTATTTAAGAACCCCAAAGCACACTGTCACAATAGGCCATAACTCGGTAGTATTTGGCACTTTAAGGGTCATGGCTAGGTGAAACGGTCCAATCTTCTCAGGTGCGCCCAAAAATTGCCACTGGTTCATCGAAAGTTTTCACAGACTTTAGCAAAATTCAAGACGAACCTGGAGCATCAATCTACTGAGTAGCAGTATCAGCATTTCTTAACAAAAAGGCTTGGGATTTTATAAATTCTCTGACTGCTGGTAGTTAGAGAGAGAGTTTTAAAGTCTGTTTAATGCTATTGTATGTAAGAACAGATGGTATGTGTTTAAAAGTGGCCTATGCCTATGTTTACACTATTTTTGTATATTGTGTAAAATAATAAAGGGTTTACTTTTACTGAGCACACCCATTGCCTATTAAAATTAATGGGAGTGATGGTCTGGTTGAAAGAAGAGACCCACAGTTTTTAAATCCTTAAAGCTACTGCGGTGTAACAGTTGTCATAGGAGTTTTAATATGTATGTCGATACTCAAAGTAAGCAAGTGGTTTGAATGTGTATTTTACAGACTTAAAAAGGCAAAGAAATTCACGCAGGAGCTTTACACCTAGTCCAGTTTAAACCAGCAGAAATCAGGACAATCAGCATTAGTACTAAAACTCTTATCTTCATTTCGCCTGGTTTATGGCTAAATATTGCAGCCCTAGAGACTACCCTTATCATGATAGACAGTCACCCTCTATACTGAGGTTGCATCAGCTGCAATGCTTCAGCACAATGTACTGATTAAAGGGAAACCTTTCACCTTTCACTCTGAATTCCCTTGGTTATGTTGGTTTAAAGGCCCACTCCCTACATCTCTCCATCCCCACCCCCCTTTGGATCCTTGCCTGTAGATCAAACATTTAAATGACATATGGGTAAAATATTTGCCAAGAGAAACCCAGTTCTCACGATGGGAATTTACTGTTCCTTGCGTTTCAGATTCATTAGTTCACAAGACGCCAACAATGTTCAGCTCCCTTTTCCGCAGCACCTCCAGCGCAGGCTGAGGATGAATGAAACTATTTTCCTCCTGCCCCTTAACGTTTTGCTAAGCTTTTTATTCGCGTATGCAATAGGAAAATCACTTTCCACTAGGAAGAACGAGGACAAGAGGGAAGTAATTAAATGGTACTCATTATCTTAACAATTCTGTTCGTAGCCAATCCCCCCGGGCGATTGAAATATTAACCATGGAGCTAAATTGGGTTATCAATGATCGAATATTATCGAGGTCAGACCCCTCTTTAGAGTCTAAACTTTTTCTCACCTGCCTGTTTTCGGCAGATCTGTTGTGTGTATTTGTTATACTTTCCTTCCCTGTCCCTAGGGAAGTAGCGCAGGGTCGGGGGGAGGGAATGAGCAGATCTGTCTTTTCATCGCCTCTCGACATTATTGCCAATTGAAGATTAAACAATTGCTCTTGGTTGTCAGAGGAACCGAAGCGAAGAAACGCCAGGGAACGCCTGCTTCTCTTTACCGCCTGGCCAGAGCTCCCCTTTCCAGCTGTAGCACGGGGGAAGCACACAGCGGGGGAACCACAGCAGCCCAGAATAAAACGCGCTCTCTGCTTCCCCGCCCAGCGCTGCCAGGTAAGAGGTGCCCGGCTGGGAAAGGCCTGGTGCGGCAGGAGAGCACGCCAGCCACGGCAATCCCCCCAAGCGAGGAGCCAGCCAGCTGCAACCCGCTGCCCGCGCACTTTGAAGAGACGTCTCGCGAGCGGGGAATCCTTTCTGCAAAGCGCAGCGCCTCACGTGTGGCCTGGGAGCTTCATTCATAGCGCCGGAGAAACCCCAACGCCAGGGGCCGCCCCCTTTCCCCTCCCCCTGCCTGGCCCCGGGACTACGCTGAGCGGGGCGAAGGGACAGGACGGGGCCTCCCGCGCCAGCTCGCTCGCTCCACGCTGGTGGGCACGAGGGGGGCTAAAGCGGCAGGATCCTCCCCCAGCCCTCGCTCCCTGCATTAGAGTCAGAGCGCTGCTGGCACGGGGAGGAGGGGCTCAGCAGTCCCCAAGACCTTCCCTTTCCCTGCCTAGGCCATGGAACAAGGGGGCTCGGACTCCTGGGTCCCCCCCTCCCAGGAGACTGGGGCTGAGGGAGCGGGGTTACTTTTCAGCTCCGTCCCTACAAACGTTTCAGCCCCGGCGGAGCGAGTGGCCAGAAAAGCCCCTCTGACGAACCCGCTCCGTTCCGGGGAGACCCTACTGTAAACACGCCCGCCCCCGCCCCATCACACCCGAGAGCGCTACGTGGGCTCAGCGCGCTGCACGGAGAGCGGGGGCCTGGGCCCAGCCCAGCCCGTCCCTGAGGCGGCCACTGGGACGGCGGAGTCGGTCCCACCCAACGCGGGAGCCGGTTTTCCCTAGAAGGGGATTCCTGGAGGTTTCTGGCGTGGCGGCGGCTGCCGGGGAGCTCGACCAGTCAGAGACGAGAACGTTTCGCTCCTTTCCCCTTTGTGCTAAGCCAACACTTACATGCGAACTGCGCCGCCCGCCGCCCTCCCCTCTCCCAAAGGGAGGCTTCCCACTCACTAGGGCTGGCCCCGCTTCTCGGGGAGTCCTGGAGCGCTCAGGAGTCCGAGCCAGAGCCAGACACAATCCACCCAGAGCCTCCTGAAGTTGTTAAAAGAGAACAGGGGCCATAGACTCGGTTCTAGTGGAAGTTTCCCTCTGAACATAAGGAAGCAGCAGAGATCTTAAACTGAGCGCTACAGAGGCATGTCGGAGGGGAAGAGGCATGAGGTTGCACTAGTGGGCTTTTGCTAGCTATCTAATTGAGGCACTTGAGGGGAGGTGTCCCTAATGAAAGGTAATTGCTGCACTGATTGCAATAGGAGATTTGACTTTCTCCAGGTTGAGGGAGGGGGATTACAACACAAATCAAATGAACGAGACATTTATATACACAGAGCCGAATTTGTCTAGGGAACAGTGTAAATGCAACAGGCATGACTCCAGTTTTCATCTCAGTACCAACAGGACTCCCAATTAGATAGTGAATATTGATGACAGCGAGAGCTTCAGAATCCAGTGTAGAAGTGGCTGGTTTTAAAAGCAGAACTCTCACACAGGAAGGTTTAGTGTGCTTTAAATTAACACCATCAACGTGTATTATTCATAATTGCTAGTAATAAAATATCTTGATTGTGATAGAGCATTCTGTAAATAATATGCCCTGATTTAACAAAAAATCAATTAAATATTATAAAGAGGGCTTCCGCTTCTTTGCAGCTGCTGCTGTCTTTTCAGCAAGGGAGAAAGTGGCTATAGGGAAATAGTGAAATTGACAATCCAGAGACAGCTATTGAATGCACAAAGAAAGTTTATGGCTATCTATCTATCAAGTGTCTCAACTTTCAGTTCCAGTAATTGTAGGTATTATTTACAACTACAGTAGATAGCACATTTCAAAACCGAAATGAGAGTTTGGCGCTGATGTGTCCCTTTAAATTTAAACTGGGACAAAGGGGCTCACAACAGTAACATAGGTAAGTACCATAGCTTACTTCTGTTTCTTGTTTGCACAGTATACTTCAATCATTCGGTGAAACTTGGGGGGTGGGGGAGGAAGTGATCCACAATTTTGTCAGTCCAAGACGAAAAGAAAACAGAAGAAGGAAACTGATTTACTCTAGAGACCCTCAGGGTTTCTGAGACTGGTGAGCAGTAATGGGAAAGGTGAGGAGTTAGTCTGGATAGAAAAACAAACCTCCTTTACAACCTTTTGGTATTTTAATCCTGCTTTTATTTAGCAAACTTTTTTTTCTTTGGGACTTAGTTTTCTGCAACTGAATCAAAAGTCAGCTGAAGAAGGTGACATTTCCCTCACTATAAAATCCTCATTAAACATTCTATATAAATTAGAAGTTGGATGATTTATATCTTAATTTCTGATTCATTCTGAATATTGATTATTTTGTTTGTCCTTCTTGCTCTAAATACTTTAGGAAGATAATAACTGGTGGTAGTGAAAGCTACAAGTTAGGGTGCCAAACGTTTCCCATTAAAAAAATCACTATTTTCAGACATTCACATGATCTTTGTGAAAAATGTTCAGGAAAAGGTCTATACTTTTTCTCAGCCCTCATTTTTTTCCCTCATTATAAAAAAAACTTTAACCACAATTTTATATAACTGATTAAAAATGGTACTCATTTGAACAGGAAGCTATCTATAAATGACCCTTTGTGAGCAGTGTTTATTTTGAAATATTTGAAATTAGTTTTGACTGAACAAAGGTGTGACAATGTGAAAATACCAAACTGAGCATGTGTAGAGAAAATATCACTCTGTTTAAACAGGACAGTATTAATGTGAAATATAATCAACAAAAGGAAAATATTAAAAGTAGTTTACTATACTAGATATTAACCCTGCCAATTTCTATGATTTTACAGCCACATTTTCCTATTTTAAAAATGCTTTTTTCTCTTCTATGTTTTTGGGTGTGAAAGACACACAGATCAGGGAAAAGTGACATTAGTAAAAATGATTATATAGAAAGCATGGTCAAATGCACAACACAGGATGCAAAGTCTATTGAAGTCAATGGGCATCTTTCTGTAGATTGAGATAGGCTTTGGATCCCAGGCCCAAAGTAAACAAACTGGAAAAAGAGAGAAAATACTATGTTCTCAAATCTCTTTTAGGTTTAGTAGTCTTACATGTTGCTTGTAACATTAAGAGGTAAAAAAATATTCCAGAAAGAAGTATAATTTTTAAGGTGGTGATGTCCTTTTAAAAATGTGTATGTCCTCATAAATGCATTGCACATGTCTATGCAACTCAGAAAGCTCTCACAATTAAATGACTAAAATAAATGAATTGTATCTTCGCCCAATATTCAGCTACTAATAACTCATGATAGGTCTGGCTTCTGGAGCAAAAAATCTTGTTTACCCTACTCATAAGCAGCCTCAGCGAAATCAGGACTACTCCCCTGAGTAGCAAGCAGGATTTGGCCCATAAACTGAAACTCTGCATGCTTAGCCACAACCTGAGGGGATATTTTCCTGGAAAGTTTCTAGGTAATACTTTCAGCAATCCTTGAATTACTTGAGCAGACGGGCATGCATTTTTAATGTTTAACTCAAACACGGGTGAAGAGTCAGACTTCAGGCTTGGCACCTGGCTATACCTTAGTGAAAAGTAGCTTCTGCTGTAAATTTGGAAGAACTGAAAGAAAAACAGTAAGCAACTGATAATCACTTTGTTGTATGCATCAATTTATAGTTGCACAATTAGTCCAGTGTCCCCGGCAACATGGAAATGAGTTAGACTTTCATAGTATAGTTTACAGTGCTCATGGGGATTTAGAACTTCTTCAAACAGACACAAATTTCAAATGTAAATGCACCAAAACTGACATTCCACACTTACCTCATATTCTTACATCCTATAGCTTAAATAATGCAATAAAAATACCTAGCTCTTCTATAACACCTCTGATCAGTAGATCTCAAAACCCTTTACAAAGATGGTCAGTATCATTATCCCCATTTCAGATGTGGAAACCGGTGCACAGAAAGGTGAATTGACTTCCCCAAGGCCACTCAGCAGGCCAGTGGTGAGTCAGGAATAGAACCTGGCTCTGCCACTACTAAATAATAGTATTTACATCCTTATGTCTATGCCCACTTTGCATATTACTGATACATTATGATGTAATCTTTAATTACATGATCATATATTGTTTTCTTCACAGGACCCTGCCTCATTCAGTGTGCAGGCTGGATAGAAAGTGAGGCATTGTTGTGTAGTGAATGAGGATGGGGCATGGAGCATGCTGGCATGTTGGTGCACAGGGGCAAGATGGTGCAGCCTGCTCCCTGCAATGCAGCAGGCCCAGTCAACA
Source organism: Mauremys reevesii (assembly GCF_016161935.1). Classification (NCBI taxonomy): domain Eukaryota; kingdom Metazoa; phylum Chordata; order Testudines; family Geoemydidae; genus Mauremys; species Mauremys reevesii. The sequence continues at coordinate 50,036,552 of NC_052628.1, read as the reverse complement.
GTCCAGAGCAGGGCAGGGAGCCTGCAGGACCATGAGCTTGCATACTTCCCACCACACGTGAGTTACCATAACACCACCCACCCCAAGGCACACTAAGGGAGCAATCCATGTGTATACTCATAGCATGCTCCTGCACAGTCACACAAGAACCTGTCACGGTCTGGACCTTAGAGTCTATAATCTTGTAGTCACCCTTTAGGAACCAAAATTCAATTCAGATAGAGCATCAGGAATTACCAAGGTCAGTTCAAGCAAATCAGAGTTCCCTGCGAAGCTATTCAGCCTGGCCTCCTGGCTCTATGGCCCACAATACAGAGGGCAGCCCTCTCCAAACTCCTTTGCAGTGCCTGCTGTGGGGCGGTCATTCCCTGGTATAGAGGGAAATGAGCCAATTAGTCAGATTCTCCTCCCAGTTACAATACTGGTATAGCAGTATAGTACTGACCTTGGTGGAATTACTCTCAATTCAGTCCAATGCAGGTAAATCAGGTCTCCAGAATTGGTGTCACTGAAAACAGCAAAAACTTTCAAGACAGTAGAATTTTTTAGGTACACTCACTGTATGGTTTAATTTTGTTTTCCAATTTTATGTTTTAAAAAGCCCTGCTTGTTAATACTGTATTCTAAGCTTTGGCTCCGAACAAAGTTTTTACAGCCAAATAAGACACCCTGGGAAATATTCAGGCTTAATAATAGCAGTGCTTATTACAGCCATCTAAGATGAAAAAACAGATGGCTTATGGTAATGTTCATGTTTCTTGCATGGCAAAATTATTCTTTACCTGTCTATTTTTACTTTGTATTTATTTGTTGGAGCAGAGAGCATTACGTTATGATAAGCTATGAATATGGCATGTTTCATCTGGTAAAAGAACAAACCATAACTGATGGTTCACTTTTATTGCTGCATTAAATTTAATGATGCAGACACCAAATTATCTAAACACAGATAGTAAGTTTCCAGGACTGAATTTATCAGAAGGAAGTCTGGGACACTCCGGCTTTACACAGCAATTGTCTATGGCTCAGACCCCTTCAAAGTGATAACTTCCTCAACTGCATGCTGGGTTGGGGGTTTGTTTTTTGTTTTGTTTTTTGGTTTGTTTCTTGGTACTGTATTCTGTGCTAATTCTTTTGCTCCAAAGGCTAAAGACCAGATTATGATACTTTTTCTCATGCTGAATAATATTTACTCTGTGAGTAGTCCCATTGGAATCTGTGGGATTCATGGAGTAAGGTCCCTCTCAGTGTGAGCAAGGTTATCAGCTTCTGGCCCTGAATTAGGTTTATAAGGCAGCATGATCTGCCAGATCTGAGTTTTTAAAGAATAGTGGCATTGTAGTTTATAGGGGGAACCCTTAGAGAGGTTCAATAGGTCACTGCTCAGTTCCTTCTCCACTCTGATCTGAATGAGAACAGAACACAGCACCAAAACAAGGGAGGGAGAGAAACTTGTCACTATCAAGCAGTCTCAGCCACAGTCAAGTGCTGTGTTAATCCTTGCTGTCTCAGACTTCCTCTGATAAACTCCATCCTGGACGCACATTATTTTTGTTTTGATAAGTCAGCGTCTGCATCATAATGATCAATTGTGGTTTTGTTCACTTGCTTTTACCACATGAAGTAGCCTTTCATAACTTTTCTTTTTTATGATATGAAGGTACTATCATTGAGGAAGGAATAAACTGTCCAGGTCTGGTTCCACACTGATAGGGCCAGCTCTTGAAATGGATTAAAAGAGATTTTCTCAGTACTCTTTTTCCTGAGCCTCTATCAGCCTGACAGTCTGACAAAATGACAACAAATGTGCACTTTGGGCCAGACTCAAATCCCATTGAAGTCAATGGAAAGATTCCCATTGACTTCAGTGAGCTTTGGATCAGGCCCCGTGTCCTTATGTTCACCTCTTCTGCAAGGCATATATGAGGACAGATACCAGTAAAATGGGACAGAAATGCCCCAAAAGCTAGAGAAGAGGGGATCAGAGTCAAGTCCGCATTTACCTGGTCTTTTGGCATCTATGGAAGTCTCCACAATGTACCCCAGCTATTTCCCAGGAATTCTGTCTGGCGATGATGGAGTTTATCAGAAGGAAGCAGATCATAATAGAAGAGGATAAAATTTGGGTGGTTGTCATCAGAGGTCTCAATGTAATGTAGCACCGTAGTTTGTGGTGGCAGGACACAGCAAGGGGAAAACAATGGGGCAAGAGAAAAAGTATACCTGAAAGGAGTTCATGTAACCAAGCAGGGCCATAACTAACCAACCAAAAGCGTGCATGTCAGCCTTTAGACTAGACCAGGACAGAGGATCTGAAATAGAGTAAATACCCATAAACAGAGGGGCTTGTCAGGCTTGGCTGCAGAGACATTTTGAAATATTAGGTGCAACTTACAGCATCTTGGAGGATTTTTAGGCATGTTAAGAAAAAATTTTACACACAAGAATCTATGGATTATTTATCTGCCTTGCCCATCCAGAGGGGAGACAAAGCTCACAATAATAAGGGGAGTTTCCTTACCTCCTTCCCTGGTGGACAGATCTCCCTTTGGAGGAGAGCAGACAAATAGGAGACTCCTGGCTTCTCACAGCAACTGTGGCTGCTGCTCCAATGACCACAGGAAGGCTGGGAGCACTATAGACTTCCCAGCTAAACACCCACTCCTCATGCTGCTCTCACTCCAGATCCCCCGACCTGATAAGTGAAGTCATGCCAACTATCCTGATTTTACTGCAAGTCTTGTGATTTCTGGTTGGTTTTCTTTAAAGCCCTAGCAACCAGAATCATGGTCCTGCATGAGAACCTTAGCTTTCATTTAAAACAAAGAAGCAAAGACTTTCTAGCCATCACTGTTGCAGAGACTACTTTAAAAATGTGAAGTGAGTGCACCTGAAAGGCACAAACACCAGAAGGCAAAGGGGAAAAAAGGACATTTATTAATTTTTTAAAATCTTATTTTAACCTTATGATTTTGGGGGCTGGGCTCATGATTTTCGAACATTTGGGGTTGGCAACAGTGACATGGGGCAGAAGCAGCAGCTGATCAGTTCCAGTTTCTGGGAACAACTCCTCTCCGAGGTGCTGCTGACCCACCCAGGCCCCTGATAGCACCCCTTTGGAGCCCTCCTAAGCTATGAGTAGACCAGGAGCATAAACAAGACTCCCCACAACATACACAAAGAAGGGAGGCTTTGCAGGTCTCAGCAATAGGCAATAACAAGCGCTACAATCCCAGCTCAGTCTGGGGGAGAGAAGCTCTTCCCCCACCACGTATGGAGAAGAGCTGCTGTTGGCTGTTTAAAGGGGAGTGGGGCATACGCATGCATACACACACACACACACAGAGAATACTGTTCACCCCAATGAATGGGGGATCAGTAAAGCAGAGCTACTACCATGGATGCTGACTTTTAATTTTCCCCTGGCGTGCTCCATCCCCTCTCTACGGCCCTGCCCCAACTCCATCCCCCTTCCCCAAGGTCCCACCATCACTCCTCCTCTTCCTACCCCTGCTCCGCCCCCTCCCTGAGACCCCCGATCACCCGCTGCTCTCTGCCCTCCCCGAGCTGCCAAACAGCTGTTTGATGCAGCCGATCAGCTGTGGCTGGTGGGTGCTGAGCACCCACTATATTTTTTTTTCTGTGGAGCACCCATGGAGTTGGTGCCCATGGCTACTACTGGGAGGCTGGAGGTACAGAATTCAGCTGGGAGAAAGCACAGGGGAACAAGGGAGCAGCCAGCCAGAGGTACAAGAGGGGAGCTGAGGGACAGGACTCGAGCAGCAGCAAGACACATGGTATATTGGAGGCAGCAAGGCAGAGGTGCAAGGGGCTAGTGGAAGTCAGGAAGAACATGAACAATACGAAATGGACGTGGAGGTACAATGAGTTGGGGGCAGTAAAGCTGAGCTGCTGAGGGCAAAGTGGTGTCAGAAATGTAACCTTCAAAGAACAATAAAAGGAAAAAACAGTGTTTTGTTTACTTACCATCCCCCACCCCTCCCCACAACCATACTAGTATTTGAGGGGTGTTAGGAATTTCTAAAAAGAGGGTTTGCTGCTGACCTGTAGATGGTGTGGTTCCCTGTCCCCTTCCCCCATTTCTGTCAGAATTTGAGTTCTAAGCTGCAGAGCCATCCCACTTTGTCCCTTGCCACCACTTATGTTTGAAATTCCTTATACAGCAAATAACTTTCCTCTCTTTAGCCAGATCCCTCATTAACCCCCTTCTTTTATTAAGATTTCTATAGTTATCCACAGTGAATAATACAAACAGAATTAAATGAAACTTAAACACCATTACTAACTATATCCATCATCTGCATCTGAACTGCATTTAGAAGACTGGGAGTTCATTAGGACAACAGTTTGCCTCTCTGTTTGTTCCATGACCACCACTGGCATTCAATAAACAAATAATCTTATATTAGGCTAGTAATCTGGGCTGTGCTCGAAAACTGCATTTGCTTATTATCAGATAGCAGAGACCAGGCAAAAGAAATTGTACTTCTGATACATCAAGCTCATACAGTTAGAGCAATGACAGGATTCCTTTCCACTAGGTGGTGCTTGGTTCTCTCTTACATATTATCCAGTAATTACACTAAAAAAAACAGGAGTACTTGTGGCACCTTAAAGACTAACAAATTTATTTAAGCATGAGCTTTCGTGAGCTACAGCTCACTTCTTCTTCTTCACATCCGAAGAAGTGAACTGTAGCTCACGAAAGCTCATGCTTAAATAAATTTGTTAGTCTTTAAGGTGCCACAAGTACTCCTGTTTTTTTTGCGGATACAGACTAACACGGCTGCTACTCTGAAACCAGTAATTACACTGTAATTGTATGGTGTTAATGATTACTGCCTACTTATTTAGGTAGGTTAACAAGATGCCACACAAAACATTACTACAAAAGGTTTGCACACATTCCTTATCTGAGTTTCCTAGTTTAGCTTTTGGCTTAGTTTTTCAGATCTTCAGATTATGAATTCTTGACCTCCCATCGTTACTTTGTTGAAACTAGCCTGCTTCCTACATTATTATGAGATTTGGTTATTTCATTTAGAAAAAAGTTGCTGTAGATATGCAGACAAATTTCACTCTGAGTTTTAGGAAGCACTCAAAATCTTGAACATTCCCTATTTGATGTTCTAATACCAGAATCCACCAAAACACCATAGCAAGGAAGGAAGAAAGGAAGGAAAGATAATAGCATGCTCAGATTAGGTCCTGCCATTTGCCCTTATCTGCCATCAGCCCACTGGGAATTTAGCTCCAGTGAAGACTCCAGGGTTTCATCTTAGAAGATCCCTATGGATCACTCATGATAAGAGGCTACCAAAGTGATTTAAAAGATTTTACCGGGGTTACATGGCATTCACTTTGAGGTTCAGGTTTTCGCAAAGTCCAGTTTAAAAACTTAGGTCAAACTGCTGAATTGTGCTTGATTTCAGGATGAAACTAGGCAAAAATCAGAGTTTCATCTAGCTCTCACCGAAAATATAAAGCAGCCAAGAGGTTCACTTGAGGTTAAGGATTCCTCAATACTCAGGCTCAAGGCAGTGAACCTGACCTGACTTTCACACACACAAAATCAGAAGGCTGCAAGGATGGGGAAGGGGAAGAGAAAAGAATAAGCAAAATTTGTCTTTTCCTTAATTCAGAGGATAGGACACACCTCCAAATTTTGACAGGCAGTGGCAAAGAATTCTCAGTACTGAGTTTACATGATATTCAGTGGTTTAGTACAATGGGACAGTGATCGAGAAAGATTTAGAAGGATTTTTTTTTAGTGTGTGTGAATGCACTGATATATATATTCCTGGCTGCCTCATGTGTTCTATAATATAACCAGTGTAGGTACCCACTTGCCCATATTATTTGTACCTCCATGTGCCATCCCCCTATTTTCCCTTCATCCAACCCCCTTTGTTTACTGCTTTCTTCTGTGGCATGATCCTGCAAAGACTTATACAATATCAGTAATTTTATGCATATGAATAGTCCCAAGTGAGTTCCCATTTAGTTTAATGGGATTTCTCTTTGCAGGAGCAGGGCCTAATACAGGGGCGGGCAAACTTTTTGGCCTGAGGGCCACATTGGGTTTTGTAAATTGTATGGAGGGCCGGTTAGGGGAGGGAGTCATGGTCCGGCCCCCAACTCCTATCTGCCCCTCTGGGACCCCTCTCCCATCCACACATCCCTGCTGCCTGTCCCCTGACTGCCCCTGGGCCCCTGCCACCCCATCCAACCCCTTCTCTCATTCCTGATGCCCCCCCTGGAACCCCTGCCCCATCCAACCACCCCATCTCCCTGTCCCCTAACTGCCCCCAGAACTCCTGCCCCTGACTACCCCCCACTGCCCCATCCAACCCCCCCTCCTTCCTGACTGCCCCCCAGGACTTCTGCCCCCATTCAACCCCCTGTTTCCCACCCGACCACCACCCCAAACTCTCCTGCCCTCTATCCAACCCCCTCTGCTCTCTGCCCCCTTACCACGCTGCCTGGAGCACCAGTGGCTGACAGCACTACAGCCACGCCACCCAGCTGGAGCCAGGCCACACTGCCGCCACCACAACGGCACAGCGCAGAGCACTGGGTCAGGCCAGGCTGTGCAGCTACGCTGCCCCAGAAGCTCACAGCCCTGCCACCCAGAGCATTGCACCGGCAGCAGAGTGAGTGAGTTGAGGCTGTGGGGGAGAGGGGACAGCAGGGGAGGGGCTGGGGGCTAGCCTCCTGGGCCAGGAGCTCAGGGGCCAGGCAGGACAGTCCCGAGGGTCGTAGTTTGCCCACCCTGGCCTAATATCATATACTCCTCAGGGCAGGGGCCATGTATGTGTGAAGTGCCTACCACTCTGTTAAATAAATAAATACTCATATTAATAACTTGCCACAGAGAAATCCCATTTTGAACTGGGGGATGATATATCAGCTATTTATAGATTCAAACCAGAGTTTGAACAAATTAGTTTTTCTCAGAAGTTTTCATCTCAACATTCATTAAAAATTGAATAAGAAAATCTGATGTGTCTTGTAATATGTGTTTTTTGAGGGCTGGGGGGAACTTGAAAGACTGAGACTCTAAGTAGATTCTGTTTCTGAAACAGTTAACTAACGTAAGCCTCACTGATTTTCTTCTGCTCCTGTTTACAAGCAGTTACTTTCCACTCTGATCCATTCAGAACTTCTGCCTGTGACTCTTCACTAGTCTCCTGGAATAATTCGTTTTTATTTACTAAAATACTTCTCTCCCCACCTTGTTCTGCAGCTTTCAGCATAATGCAGAATGCCTGCCACACACCTCTGTGCAACATGATCAATTCCATAGTCACAAACACCAATTATTTGCTGTCAGGATGCTTTTCTTGTATGCAGTCAAGCTGTGCAAGATGAACAATGGAGCAGAGAACAAGATGAAATGGTGGCTGGATGAAAGGTGAAGGCATCCCGCCTCCCCACACACACATTTTAGGTATGCAAAGTTGAAAAACCCCAAGATGGGCAAATTTGTGAATTCTGGGTCAAATTTGGCCTACAAATGCCCTAGCATAAATACAAATGGCTCAAAAGAGAGTCTCAGTGAAATATTTAAGGACAGAATTTGTCCCCTAACAGCAGAGACTACAAATTGTCATTGTACTTGTCACCATGACTGGAGAAATCCTGCAAAGTTTACCTACTATTTTATGTACATATGTCTTTCTTGAAAACATGGAGTATCTGTCTTCTTTCCTGGCACCCTCATTTCCTTGTACAAACACCTTTTTTGTTTTGTCGTAAAACCTCCAGAAAAGCCAGATTCTTCAGTTGTGTTTGAGTTCCCACACATCAGTGCTTACAGTATCCCAGGGCACTCCTGGAGAACAGGATCTTATTCCATGGCAATATCTTTTTTCCACAGGATCCCTCTTCAAAGTCCTAGTGCTGGAGAGTAACTGGTTGTGTGTTTTGACTTTCTGCCTCACAGGTTCTATTTCTGGAATCATAATCCTTGTAATGCTACTGGCACCTTGGGGAAAACTTGTCAGAATCAGAAGTGATTGAACTGCAAGTGCTGATGGCTGCATTACCAATACCCTCTTTAATTGCTTGGTGTTATTGGGCCGCGATCCCTGGACACCACAATAAATGAAACTAGAATGGTGTGCACACAACAAGAACAAGTGGGAAACAAAACAGAGGAGGGAGTCATTTGGGGTAACCACAGACAGGAGAATTTTACATTCATTGCCCTGTGGCAATTTTTTTCTCGACACTTCCTTTGAGATGGGACTGGAGCTGATTCCATGACAAAGAAAGCAGTGGAGCCAGGCAAGTTCTCATTTTAAAAAGTAGGAGGGTTGCAGGAAAGGGAGTCCATGGGAAAATCTGAAAAAAAAAATTAGGTTTTAAATTTTGTTTTCATCCTATATTGGAACAAAACCTTGAGAACTTTTGATGTTTTCATGGGGAGCAGGGGAAAGAGGGCAAGACCTCAGAACACCCAATAGCCTAGTGAATCAGGCAGAGCAGGAACTAGAATGTAGGTATCCCACATCCCAGGTGTGTGCTCTGACCATCAGGATAGACAGTCAATCTCTCTCTGGCCCAACAACTATTTAATTATTCATACAAAGTAGAACAAGCTCCTACCCAGGAGATTGAGGCTGATTGAGATTCAAGTCCCTGCACCAAATCAGGCAGAGCACAAACTTTTGAACATGGGTCTCCTCCTTCTTAGGCAAGTGCTCAAAGCACTGGGCTATTGACTATTCTAGAGTGGAGTGCTCGCTCCACCCCAAGAACCTTCTCAATGAAAGTCTACTCAAAACCAATATGGACTTTCTCACAAAAAAGTAGTGTTGAAGAATTCCCAACCAGCTCTATTCAGGAGACTTCAGGGAGCTGTAGCACCCTTAGCTTTGAATTTCCTGACTCCCAAGGATTTCAGCCAGTTCCTTAATGCTAACTTCTTGTATATTTTTGTTTGAGTCTATATCGCTATATACATATTATGTGTGTACTTGTATTATGTATATATGAAATGCATGCATATTTCAGAAACACCATGAGCCCAATTTTCAAACAACAGTGTCTTATCGAGATATCAAAATGTCACAAATGACTATACACTTAAGTGTCCATTTAGAGTCTTATGCAAAACTTTCATTGACTGCAATGGGCTTAAAGCACCTAACAGCAGATTTAAAATGCCACACATGAGATTTTGATGCCTTGATTATTGAAGACCCACGTTTGAGAAGCAGGCCAGGTGTAGGAATCTGTTTATCTATTCAATTGAACGCATTCAAATAGAAAAAGTCATTTTGTAGAAAACCCTTTTAAAGACAAGTACTTATATCTCCCTAGAAAACTGCAGTTGGTACCTCACACAATATATTAATTATTTTAATATGGCAGAAGTAATGAGGGGTGTGTGCTCATGTGCATGCACACTGTTACCTACTGGGAAAGTGAATGGCAGTCTCCAAGTCTCATTATTCTTGAGACTAATTATTACAGGAAAAAAATACATTAGCATACATTGGCAGAGTTTAGCTCTCAACTCTCAATTTGAAAGTGGAAAGCCGAGCCCTGTGTTAACATAGAGAAACTTTGATGAATGGCGAGATAAGCCAGCATTGATTTAAGGAAGCTTGCTGCTCCTTTCACTTGAGAGTGGAAAACTCCCATGGGAAACTGGAGACCACCTGGGTTTTCATCCTATCTACTCAAGGAATCAATGTGTATACAGCTGCCTGTCAGAAAAGGTGAGAGATGTCTTCAAATGGTGTGTTTGTAACTTGGTCGGAAATTGCACAGAAGATTGTTACTTGTCTGAGCTGGTCACTAGGACACCAGCCAAAATGTGTTTTAAACTAAAAAAAAAAAAAGAGGAAAGAACAACAAAATAGTTTATTAGTACCTTATGTAAATACATACAAATGCAAAGAGTTTTTGTGTGGTAGGGTCTATAATTTAAGTTCAGGTGCAGTCATTTGAAAAGACAGTCATCATTGAAGTCAGGTGTGGAAAAATATACTTTAGAGTGAGGTTTCCAAAGCAGTCTAGAGCATTGAGACACATTTCCAAATAGCGGTAAAGGAAGATGCCTGACTAAGATCCCTAAATGGATTGAAATGATGCTCAACCATTGCCCTTGTCTAAGAATTGGGTCTGGTAATGGTAAGGCAGGAATTCAGAAGACATGGGCTTAAATCATTTGCACTAAGGTCCCTTTATATTGCCAGAATGGTTTAGAAAAGCCTTAGTGCAAATAAGCATCAGGCCCACCACATAAGCACCAGGTCCGTCCACTTACAGAACTCCTGGGCTCAGATCCACAAAGATAGCTCAGAGCCAAACCCCCAGAGCATCTAGGTCCCTGTTTTAAGCTCCACTGTGATCCATAAAGCTCCTGCTCAGCTGTCACCAAACCCTGTCGGCATCTAAACTCACTCGGCACCTAAGATTTTTCAGTAAAAGTTCTCTAGGTGCCTAAGGTCATACACACTGCTGCCTCCCCCTAGGCATCTGGACACCTATCTCCTGCCTAAGCCCCAGAGAGATCCACAAAGGGGTGAGATAGATGTTTGGGCCCTGCAGGCAAGATAGGCAGGCTATCTGGTAGGCGCACTCAGGGGCAAATCGGTAGGGGAGAGAAGGGAGAGGTGATGAAAGTGCCCACCTTGCAACTTTTGGCCCAGTGGTTAGAGCACTCAGTTGGGATGTAGGAGACACCCCCCCCCACTTGATGGTGAGAAGTGATTTGAACAGGGGTCTCCCACACCTCTCAGGAGAGTGATCTAACCAATGAGCTATGGGATAGTCCGATGTGGGGCTCGGTTGGTCTCACCTGTTGAAGCTGTTCCAATGTGGCTAGAGACTTACAGATTTACTAGGCCAGAGCGAGTGAGCATGAGAATGACTCTGTTGTAGGCTTCTGGTTAGAGCACCCAGTTGGGAGGTGGAAGTCCCTCTGCTTCAATGACTTCAATGATTTATTCACCACCACGGGCCATCGTGTTTGGAGTGAGGCAGGTGCCTAACTCACTCTCACAAAAAATAACATAGATGCCTAAACCACTGCCATTTCCAGTGTGGTGTGCAGTGTGATTAAAAAAATGGCTTGCCATAACATTACTTTCTAACCCCACTGCCATACAAATACTCCATGTGCATACATTTGCAAGGCAATCTATAGAAGGCCAGCTTGCTAGCCAAGTAATGGCTTAGTGTCATTGCACTTTATCTTTTATACTAACAAAAGTAACCAAGTTTTAAAATGTATCTAACCAAACTAATTAACTCCAGTGTAAAAAAGGCAAAGAATTTTTTTATTATGTCTCAGAGATACAAGAGCTGATTTTAAATAGTATTGTGATCTTAATTTATAATTCTGTTATGATTTTTCAAACAAGAATCAAGAAAAATATCCTTTTGAGATTTAGGGCTGGAGAAGACAAATGCTAAGATGTCTTAGGAGATAGCCCTATGATATACAACTTCACTAGCATAGTAATCCATTATTCATCTCTCAGTAATAATTTAAAATCGCTTATAAATTTTCTGATGAGCTCCAGTTTAAAGAGAAGACTACCATAACCAAAAAAAAAAAAAAGTCTTTGCTCTGCAAGTGCTGAATGATAACTGAATGCATCTTTGGAAAGCAAGACAGAGATTCCCAAGAAGGATGCATCCCCAATGTTATATTTTTGTACATCCACATGTGTGCTAGATGGCTTAGGGAATATGGAGACTTTCACCTTTTGATAGCAAGTCAAATGCAGCTCATGTCAACTGTAACTAAGTTCACGGCTGTTCACCCACCTGTGCAAAGTGCACTGCTGATTTCAGCCCAATTCTTTGTCACAGCACGAAAACCTCCAGTGCAACTGGCACTAAATGAACCTTTCTTGGGAACTGCATTCAGATGTCATGATGATAGTCATGTTAAAAATATCCAAGGACTCTCAGCAAAAGAGGCCAAGGACTGAATGAAACTGGAGAGTGAATTTGCAGACGCCCACAAATAAACCCCACAAGCCAGCAAAGAAGCACAGTGGTGGGTCAGGGTAGCATGGTCTCTAGTTGAACCTTACTTATGCTTGGGTTAACAGAGAACACGAGTTTCCAGGGCTGCCAGTCCAATACCTCTCACATTGACTACAATAATAAATCATAAATAACAATAATAATAATAATAAAAGACTAGCTGGCACAAATTGATGATTTACACCATGATGCTTTTTAAAATAGTGGGTTATTATTGCAGACAAATATGGATTTGTCTATATGCCAAGTTGCACCAGTTTAATATAATGTGCGATTTTAAAATGACTTAAATCAGTGCAAAAGGCTGTGTATTTCAGTTTAAACTGACCTTATTTTGGTCTAGGCCTTATCTCCATGGGAAAGTTGCATTGGTTTAATTTAAAATTTGTTCTTAAGCTGATATAGTTAGACTGGTGTAAATCTATGCAGGTACTCTTATTTTAGTTTAAAGATGGCTTATTTCAATTTAACAAACTTGTTTCTAATCAATGTAAGCTAAACTGAAAAAGGCCATTGTTATGCTGAAACAAGTGTGACAACAAGGGGCTTGCATTGGTTTAGCAATATTGGGTTAAACTCACATTAGATTATACTGGTGCAACTTCCCCATGTAGACAAGGCTTTAGTTTAAATTGATTAGGAACAGGTGTAAGATAAACTGAAATAAGCCATTCTTAAACCAAAATAAGTGTCCATCACAGAGTTTCAACTGGGTACAAGTTTGCGTATTAAACCTGTGTCTACCCAGTAACTTCCGGGAGATTGGTTTGTCCTGATGTAGGAAAATGGATTATATTTTACTGTGTTTAGTTAGAACCTGATTTTCAGAACCAGGCATAAAGGACTCAGTACCACAGGAGTCTGAATGGAACTACGGGCTTGTCTACATGGGGAAGAATCCCACACTAGCTACTCTGCATTTAATCCCTGTGTGGACACTGTTACTATACACTCAGGCCTTGTCTATACTACCAGAGTAAGTTGACCTAAGTTACACTACTTCAGCTATGTGAATAATGTAGCTGCAGTTGACGTAGCTTAGGTCAACTTACTGTGGCGTCTACACCTCACTGAATTGACAGGAGACACTCTCTCGTCGATTTACCTTACTCTTGTTCCGGTGGAGTACTGGAGTCGACCGGAGAACGCTCTGCCGTCGATTTAGCGGGTCTTCACTACATGCGCTAAATCGATCCTGCTGCATCGATCGCAGCAGCGTTGATCCTCAGTAAGTGTAGACATGGCCTTAGAGTGCCTTTGCATACAATAGCTTGCTGCCTTTGGAATTGAGTTAAGCTAAACCACCCACGGGCACTCTTAGTGCGCATGAGGAGTTAGGGCAAAGTAGCTGATGTACTTTAAATTCAAAGCTTACTGCACACTAACATCCCCAGGAAGATAAGCCCTGAGACATTGCATCTTGCACTCCACTAGTCAAATCAGAGCACTCCTATGGAAGCAAATTTTTCCCCGGCTTAAATTCACTTAAAGTCACTGCAGTTACATCAAGGATTAATTTAGTGCAGGAAACATATATATGACTGAATTTGAATCTGATTTAAACACAGAAGGCCAGATTCTGCCTCACTTATTCATGTTACGTAGCACTTTATTCAATAAATGGTCTCATTGATTTCATTGGGACTATCCATGGAGTAAGATACTATTAAGCACAAGTAGGACTGACAGAATTTGGTCCTTAAAGATCACAGGATACTTTCCCCAAACCTTATGTAACATATCTTTAATTTTGTTTTCACCAGTCCTTGCAGTGGTTGAAATTGCTGTATATGCTTATTTCCTTTACTTTGTGTTTTATAGCACCACGGTAGCAATGCTAATGTAGAATGTCAAAGCAATAAGAAAAAATATTGAAGAATTTAGTACATAGGGTTTGCAAGAATAATTTTGCTGTATTTTTTTACACATATATTATTCCCTGCTTGAATTCCTAAGGGCAGAACCCTTCATGTGGCAGTAACTCCTGTTGTTAAACCGACTTTTTCTTTTTTTCTTTCTTTTTTTTTTTTTGGAAAGTGAAAAAATGTTAGACAAACAGATATCTAGAAACTGTATTTTAGAAAGAAGAAAAGTCTCTTTCCTAGCCTATTTAGGGAAAAACATAAGCCTAGCAACTGTAAACTTTGTTATCTGTATGCGTTCATTGGAAACAGTGATCTGTCTACAATAGCCAATTTCTATTCAGCTGTGAATTTTGAGCACAAGTTATGATGAAATTGTGGAGTCATTTCACTTATGAACTATGAACTAGCTACTTCCATTGGAAGATTTTTAGTTTCTTTCATTTTCTCACATGAATATATGTACAGCTGCTATTTAACAATCACATGTGATCACCTCAACTAACATAATAGAATATCATTTCAATAAACTGGCAGTGTCCAAAGGATAGTTTTATAAGGCTGCGTTTCTCAACTCACATTTGTCTCTCTTCCACTGCAAACAAATCTGAGAATGTAATTGTTGGCCAATGTTTCTGGAATCCATTTTTTCAGATTTTGAAAGGAACGGTAGCATTTGTCAGCCAGCTTTGCTTGTACGTTCCGCATGATAAAAAACTGTAACAAGATAATAACAATGTCTCTGGATAATAGGGCAGCATTAAAAAGAGCACGACCATGACGGCATAATACTTTGATTCTTTCTACGTTTGATAGAAAAGGTTTGGTTAAGTGCCAGCCACAGCCTTACAGCTCTGCTCACAATTTCTGAAAAGGTTCAACTGATGTGCAAGTGAATGGCCCCGTCCAACAGGCCCGCTGGTGGGCTGCATCAGCAGATGTTCTCTAGTTATAAATGATATTAACTCCGACCAGCCTTGTACTGTAACTGTTGTGATTGCTCGTCCGTATTGTGTATCCTATTCACAGTCATTTCACCTCATGTTATATGTGTCTTCACTACAGTAGGTCAACTGCTGCTGCTACCTCGTGGACTCCGCTTACACTTCTTGCTCTGATGGAGTACCGGAGTTGATGGGAGAGCACTCTGCAGTCGATTTATCGTGTCTTCACTAGACGTGATAAATCAACCCCTGCTGGATCGATCGCTCCAGAGGTAAGTGTAGACATGCCCTAAAGGTACATCTACACGGGCAAAAAAAAAACTCGCAACAGAAATTCTCAGAGTCCTGGTCAATTGACTCAGCTTTGCGCTACGGGGCTAAAAATAGCAGACGCTATTAACCAAGTAAATGGTCATACTTGGTCTTAGAGCCTGGGCTCTGAGACGCGCCACCCTTGCCAGGCTTCACAACCCAGCCCAAGTGGGAATGCCTACACTGCTATTTTTAGCCCATAGCGTGAGCCTGAGTCAGTTGACCCTGGCTTTGAGACTCGCAGCCCCAGGTTTTACTTTGCAGTGTCGATATACCCAGTGTGGCTATTCGCACTAGCAGATAGCTTATTGACACATACAATTGTAGTAACTGTGCACACAAATCTTTGCCTGTAATTCTAGTCATTGGTCTGTTTGAAAACCTGGCCAAGTGTGTCCATCTTTTATTATTATTTCAAATTCCATGGCACTCCTTGTGAGGCTGTTTCTGCAGCTACTTTCCTTCCTGCCCAATTTATTCCATTCATCTTCCTCATTTTTGGATGGGAAATCCTTTATTGTTTCAGAGCCTGTTGCAGTATTCTCCTCCCTTCAAATTTTCACTAGGGCTTTATGGGGGTTTGTGATCACTGCTGATATGGCAGTTTGGTGAAGGTGAAGCTTCTCTATAGGGATCTGTAGAAATACAGAATGTATCTGTGTTTCCTATTGACTTTTTAAGTGTTATTTGTTTTTTAGTAGGTTTGCTTGTATCCTGGGCCTGGGTGTTAATGTGGTTGAAATCTGGGAGTAATACTATATAGAAGCAAAATGTGTTTTATTAGTAATAAAGCAAGATCAGAACTATTTGTGGATTAAAATTCGATTTAGGTTTTGGGTACAAGGTAAATATCAGGGGTAGGGTTCAGGTTTGGATCTGGATTCAACAGCACCAAATTCCTACAAGATTTTTGCTTTAAAGGGAGGCAGTCTTGTAAGACCATTTGAACATTTTCACCATTTCAGGCTGAAATCTCATAAGTATAAATGTTTTTGTGAGATTTCAGCTGTCTGAGCTAAACCTAGGAAAATAGATCTCTTCTGGTTTGGATCTCAATCAGAACCCCAGATTATAGGTGCATGCTGGATGTGTGATAATTTGCTCATCAGGTTTGGGTTTCACAAACCAAAAGTAGAGTGTGGTTAGGATCTGAGCTCCATTTTACATGGATTGCTGCCATTTGTCTGTGGCTTTACCTTCTGCCCATCTCTTGTCTATTGTTCTTATCAGATTTGTTTCTGGCCTTCTAATCTTTGTGATAGAGGGAGAGACTGTTACTTTGCTTAAGATGGTACCATGATCTGTTAACATGATCTGTTGACATCATAAACATAATAAAATAATAATACCCTTCTCAGCTTGTTAAAGGCATTTGACATACCAAAGGAGTTGATGAGTTCCATAACTTGGCATAGTTTTCATTTTAATACAGGAAAGGGGGATTAGAATGCCTAGTCAATCTTTTTGTGCAAACCTAAATAGTCAAGAGCTCTTCTATTCTAATCTAATTTGACAAAGAAAATATGTCTGTATATTACATCCATAATATACGTAATCTCAGCCCAGCATTTTCCATTTCATGTATCTTATGCCTATTTTCCTCTAAAATAATTGGCAGAATCCTCAAGGAAGTTGTGTTGCAGCATCTAAATATTTTGTTTTATTTGTCTGGTTTGCATTTGGTTTGTGGAAAACTACCCATTGCCAGGTCAATGGCCAACGGGCATTCTTTTTACAGCTGCCTCCTCCTGTTTATCTTTATCTGTCAGTAAAGTAAACTGTCTTGTGCTTGTTTAGAAACCGTTGTATCTTACACTGTCCCCTCTCTGTGCTTTTGTCTGTTCATAGGCAAGCAAGAGTTATACTCAGTTTATACTGGTACTTAAAGAGAACAAATTCTTCATGAGTAGGTAAAACTCCCATTGACTTCAATGGGAAAGCATATCATGCCAAATTCAGAAGCCCTGATAGATGGCATGGGTAAAACTCCTTTCACCCAGATGAACTACATTAGACATGCCTAAAATGTGTAAGAGTGGGAGCAATTTAATTTATCCATTCTTGCACCCTCCTGTTCCTTGCTTTTCTTGCTCCACTCCTCTGTGCTGGTCCTTCAGCCTGTTAGTTACATCATCACAGATTGAGTCTTACAACCAGCTAGATTCTGAATTCAGAGGCAATGTGTAAGGGAAAGGTGAATTATGTGCTAGTAAGTAGGTGTGAGGCTAAATGGATCTTAGGGCCCAGTTCTTCAACCTTTGCTCACAAAGGGTGGTACTTTATTGAGGAGAATAGTCCCAGTGAAATGTGCAAAGTCCCACTGCGCCTACTCAGGCAAAACTCTCTCCCACAATGGACCAAATCAGAGGTGAGTCTAAGCTGATATTATTCAGTATGAGACAGGGTTGAGAGTCAAATTCTCATGTAAGCAAGTCTAAGGATTTGTCTACACTACAGGGGTTACTATGGTAGTAACCCCTGTGTCGTAGATGCACACTACAGCAATGCAAGGACTCCTTTCATCACTGTAGTAACTCTATTTCCCCAAGCAATAAGAGAAGAATGCTTCTGTCAACCTAGCCACATCTGCATTCAGGGTTAGGTTGACTTAACTACACCTCCTGAGCCCTGTAGTTATATCAATCTAAGTTTTAAGTGTAGATCAGGCCTTAGTGCATCTAAGTCTAAGGTAGGCCACAGAGAATCTAGAAACTGTAATTCACCTCTGAACCTGGCACACTAAAGGGGAACATTTTGCCTCAGTAGGGACTGTAGGATCTTGCCCTGAGTGTACCTAATTAAAGAGCTTCCTAGTCATGTCTATAAATCCCTGACATGAGAGCTACACAATGGAAACCTAATGAACAGGGCCGGCTCCAGGGGTTTTGCCGCCCCAAGCAGCCAAAAAAAAAAAAAAAAAGCTGTGATCGCGATCTGCGGCAATTCAGCGGGAGGTCCTTCGCTCCGAACTGGAGCGAGGAACCCTCCGCCGAATTGCCTGCCGTGCCGCCCATCTCCAGAGTGGCTGCCCCAAGCACCTGCTTGCTAAGCTGGTGCCTGGAGCCAGCCCTGCTAATGAATTGTTGCTATTCCACTTAATGTGCCATTTGGAGTTTGCTCTTTTAATATGTGTCACACTGTAAAATTTGGTCTCATGTTTTCAATGTGTATGCAATTGTCTAACTGTGCTCTCTTAGAATATGGAGATAGCCAGAAAAGCGTTCTATATAAATATTATCTTGATAGTAATTGATCAGATTTGATCCATTACTTATTCCAAAAATGTTTCTCCAACTGTTAGTGCTGCAGGGACAACTTGGTATGTGAACACTGAAGCTGTGCTTGCTTCATACAATACATCCTCCCTGGTGATCACCAAAAAGATTCTGGAATTAGAACTCATCTGGCAATTTTGTTTAAGATTCATTAGGAAGAACAGATGGCAGCTTGTTCTTCTGAAGATATTGAGCTTTATATTGCTAAAAGTGTGTGGTGGGGTGGTGGTGGGGGGGAGTCTCCTTTTCAGTGGTAAGTAGGACTGGGGAACACATAGGGCCAGGCTGTGATGCTGCTATTGACATTGAGTAAAATCTTGTTCACAAAGGTCCATTGAGCTCAATGAGACTACTCACGGAGTAAGGTACTATCCGGTGTGAGAAAAAGGTATGACACAGTCTGGCCTCTAGGGAGAACAGAGATACAGTTAGCAAGGGACAAAGTCCATGCTGTCTCTTACCCTTTTTTGCTCCCTGATTTTGTGCTCCAAAAGCACCACACACAAGTTCATCTCCTGCCCTAAAACTCACATCTCCCACAATGCTTATTATCTATAACCCTGCACTGAAACACATTTCATTTCCTATAGCAATACTTATATATTTTATAAGTAAACAAAAGCAGTAACTAGTAATGCATCTACGATGCAACCAGCTTTAACCGCTCACTTCTGAAGGGCTGTATTCCTTCTCCTTTTATCTGCCCAGGTGCTCTCCCCATATCTGTTAGTTTTATGACATCCCTTGTCTAACTTTAGATTGTCAACCTCTGCAGACAGATAATTTTTAATATTTTTTGTAAGCACTATGCACACCTATGGCATAATACTAATGTCATTTTTTTTCTGGCTATACATACAATTTAAAGGAGAAGACATTTTAAAAAAAGAAATACAAACTGATTCAGAGTGGAGCATCCAAATCTGAATTATTTTTCGATAGAACTAAGTGCAGGTGCTAAAACATCTGTTCTCCCTTTGGGCTTGAAGAATCCATTGTTGGCTAGTACTTAGAAAATCTCTCCCTGCTCCATAACGCATTTCTCACACAAGGTTTAACACTGAATTGTTAGAATCCCTCCATAAGCTTTACTTCAAAATGGATAATCTTTTTATCAAATGAATTATAAAATGATTTTCCAGACTTTCTGTAATGAGGAAGTAATGATAATGCTGTGATTAACATTTTAATATTATTTCATGGTCTCTCTCTTTTGCCTAATACTATGAATTAAAATGTTGCCCTCTTTTCATACGAGTATCTCCCATATTTGTAATATATAATTACCATTATCATTTGAATCACCATCGTCAGCATACTTGATTTTTTACAATATATGGACAGGAAAGCCTAAGTGGAGTCTGAGCTAAAAGGTGATATTGAAATTAATGTGACTTACTCATATCCTGTGGGGAGAAAGTAGGTTCCAAGGACTCCAGCAGTGGATGGTCTTTACTCCCCCAACCCCACTGCACTGCCTGAGCAGTACAGTGTATATGAAGATACAATCTGTGGTTGCTAGTCCAGGTAGACTTGCTGCCATAAAGACATACTCCAGAATAGTTCTAACACTAGAGTGCCATGGAAGCTGCATTGTAAGTGTCAGCTTCTGGCCCCAGAAAAGCAGCAACTACTCTTGTCCCTCAGACAAAGAAAATTCCTTAAAACACATTTAAGCTCACTGCGGGAGAACAATTCTCTTTACATGTATCAAAGAAGAGATACAAAAAAGGTATTTGATTTAAAGTCAGCTCTCTGGATAGTTTTGGCATTTGTCCCCAGATGGACATCACAGTTATGATGTACATGTTACAATATGTACATGAAACTAACAGTTTTTTGGAAGACAAACACTTTTTGCCAAATCCTGAAGCTATAACTCATTTTTTTACTCACTGACTGCCATGATGTCTTTACTAAGACAATGTTTGCAAGTTTTGACCTTGCTCCTGCACTTTAGGGAATAGAGTTTATATCACAAGACCTCACAAAATCCTTACAAAGTCTTCAAAGTCTCAATTTCAGTCTGTAATCAGCAGATGTAGACAGCCACCATCTGGGCATGACTAAGCTAGTTTTACAGCAGATAAGCTCAAGCCATATTTAATTTTCATTTCACAATGTGCTCATATTTTAGTATGCTAGTGTGAGATGCAGACAGAAAACTAGCCATTGTGGCCCCCCATCTCCCCTAAATTGCCAGGTTCGGTATGCTAATGGACACAGCTAACTATGCTCATGTACTGGAGCAATCTTGCTAACAAAAAATTGAGAAAGAGATGAGGGGAGGGAACAAGCAGCTTCTGGGGATGTTCCCTGAGCCAATGACTATTACACATTTGTAATGAAATAAAATCATAATAATGGTAGCCTAGGAACACAGACATTACATCCTAAAGCACTTTACTAATAAGGTAAAATAATTTAAGCTGGTCATCAGTGAAATGCAGCTAGTTCTGGGGTAGAACATGACAACTGTTTAACAGTGCATAACAACACACACACGTGAAACAGGAAGTTAAGATGAAAGCCATTTGCTAGTGAAGCTACAGTGGGGAATTCAGTTAGGCAGAACATAATCTTGCAGGTTAGAATTTGGCCAGAACACTAGGGTTAGCTCCCCCGATCTTGTGAACAAGTAACAAGTATAAAATGTATAAGGCCTACTTTTAAAAGAAACTGGCTTGAGTTTGTGCATAATTTGTTACTCAGTGTTTGCACATGCAACTAGCACAGCTGTCTGCAAAACTGGCTAGGTAGGCACTTAACTAGTACATTGCATGCACAAGTTTAAGATCTGCATTTGTAATAACTGTGCACACATGAAGGCAGACAATTGTATGAACAATTTATCACACAGAGGCCTCAGGCTGTCACCTTTAAATATTTGGTTCTAAATGGCCACAAGTAGTCAGGACCAAAGATTTGCAATTCACCTGAAACACAGCATCTCCAGAAGCATAGTATCCTCTTAACAGTGGTTAAGTGGAGCAGTGGTTCAGTACAGAGTCAATAGAAAGTGATTCAGGGGATGGAACTTTAGCAGCAATACTGCTGCACCTATTTGCCAGTGGAGATCTCCTGTTTACTCTTCCAACCCTCCTTTTCTTGGGTGCTGAGACGATCACACACAAGCATGGCCTTTGGAAACAATCCACTGATAAAATGCACTCGCTAGTTATTGAGCAGCACACCTGTGTTGTGTTCCCTTACAGCCCTCTTCAAACATCACTCTTGTTCTGTCCCAATTATGTTGCTTCCATTGATCTGACACCATAACTTCAGTGGATGCTAGATTGGGCCTCAACATTTCTTCCCTGAACTTTGAAGTAACCAGACACCGCTTCCAGAGAATCCTTCCTGGGGTCTTACTCTGAACCCAGTGAATGCTGGGACAGGGCTGTGGGAGTTAGGGATGTATGGATACTCATGCAGGGCAGACATGATCAATGAAACTCTCAGTTATGTGCTTCACTGAGCGCCTTGACTTCAGGAGCTCAGTAACTGTGCGCATTGTTCATCTTTTCCTGGTTTCTTAGGCGAAAAGCTTCACATGTGCAAATATCATGGAAGAAATTGCTGTAAAATATGTTTATACCAAGTTTGGAATAAATGCATCTTAGCCAGAACATTCATCACATCCTTCATAATCACTTCCCAGCTGCTCCGGCACACTGCACCTGGAGCTTGTTGTCCATCTGCTTAGCAGTGGAGACTCCCAATTTCAAATCTATGTGCTCCTAAGAACTTTTAAAAATGCTTGGGTGAAATCCCAGCCCCATTGAAGCCAATGGGAGTTTTGTGGTTGACTTCAATAGGGTCAGTATTCTACCCATTGTCTCTCCTAGTATAAGGCAATAAAATAATTATGTGCTACAATAAAAACCAATTAATTATAAACATGAGCAGACAAAGAAATATAGCCAGAAAAAAAATAAAAATGTGCTTTTGTCACTAATATTTATTGAAGCATTTTATATTAGCAATTTTGGAGGCCTTCAAAGTGCTTTTATTTAATGGTTGAATAGCAATTTTCCACTCTAGTTGTAATTGGTAAAGAACTGGGTGTAGAATAATTTCTATTTGGCACCTAGTTCTTGGTGGGAGGAGGGCTAAGTGTGTTATGATTAAATCACATGTAATAAAAGAACAAAAAGCCTCCAGCCAGCCTAAATGAGATATGAATAGTCAATTGCTCAAGTCCTTTCCCCCTGAGCAGGGAATCAAATTCATAATATCAGGCAGCTGATGGAGGGAGAGGCCTCAGATGTGCCTCACTAACTTCAAGTTGGCATGTCTTTTTGGCATCCAAAATGTGTTTGTAAAATAGAGGGGGGGGAAAGTTATTGTGAAACCCACTGTAAAAGTGTAGCTTTGTTTTCCTGGCCTCTGCTCCTTTTTGTTTTACTTCCATTTAATTTAACTGTTTACACTGTGTGCTGAAAGTAGAACACCTGACAATATCCATTTGTGTTGGAGTTTCCAGTGGCTGTCATGCAGAATGCTTTGGTGTTAGCAGCATCGTTTCTGGACTCCATTAGCACAATAAGACCCACGTCTCTCCCCAGGCCAAATAAATGGGCTTTGCAGAAGGCAAATCCATGGTTCAGAAGATGGAATATTCCCTTTAAAAGTTGAACTTCACATTCATTATACTCTCCCCTGACACACATACCCCATGGGTCATTTCCTCCTCAGGCTTTCTTTAGCACAGCTGCATCTGGACTATCTACTTTGTAACTGGGAATGCAGGCCTGTAGTCCATCTACGCTGTGACTGACAACAATCAATATTAGATGCACTAGACAGAGGAAGGAAGATAACTCCCATGTTACAGATTGAGCTAGTCCTTTAAGAGACCTTAGGACCTCCTATCAGTTTTGAATCTTTCCCCTGACTGACCTCAGGCTGCCCTTATATTTCCCAGCAGGCCTGGTGCCTGTCATGTGCTCCCATTACAATTCATGGGCTGGGAGATGAACTAGTCACAAGCAACCGTGAACCTAGGGCTCCCTTTTCACCAGCTCACCCGTGAAAGCCCATAATAGATAATTATGGAATAACCAGTTAGTAGTAGTTAGCATATACACGGAAGCATGAGGATTTATGTGGGTTTTTATCCTATCTGGATAAATGACAAATAAGACTCTTGGTCTGTGTTGGATTCTGATCCCTACTTCTCAGAGTTCAGGTATGGTCAGGGGGGATTTGGTGTTTTAGCATGGGAGCGGCTCTCTGAAAGCAAATCATCATGGGAGTCCCTATATCAGTTCCATGTGCTGCAGTTATTAAAGCAAAACTTGAAAATATGCTACAGCCTGCTACTCTGTGCATTAAATTAGAAGCAAAGTCACCCTTTAAAAAAACAACAGCATATAGTGGGCTTACTGCAGCTTATTACTGTGGAGTTACCATAAATCGTAATCGTGTTGGGCTGCTCTCTTCGCGCCTGATTGCTGCCCCAGGCCCAGTGAGACTAAACAAAATGTTCATGTGATTTGTTAGTAGGAGAATTGCCATATTTTCCCAGAGCCCAGCTAAGGAGGAGAGAGAGAGCCTACTGAAAAAGCAGAAAGGGAGGTAAGAGGATACAATATTTTGCTTCCTTCACACTCTTGCAGCACAAGGCTGATTGCCCTACAGCAGCCCAGATTAGTTTTTCATATCTGTTTAGGTTAAATATCTCAATTGTTCTGAGAATCCAGTGTTATCTTTCTAGATATTTATTTGTACAACTTGGAGACAGCTGATTTCATTTCCCATCTGTTTCTTTGCTGGCTGCGTTGTGGGAAATGCTGTGTCATAAAACTGAAATACACAGACTCAAGAAGCCAGGAGTATGCAGACATTTTCCCCACCTCACACTTAGCTGCTGAACTGTTTGATTAGAAGACTTTATGGGCAGCCTATGCTATAGCAGAGGGCTGGGTTTTTGGGTGTTCCTTGTCTACCAACACTCAGTGGCAGAAACGAAGTCAAACAAACAAAGAGTTTGGGTACGTTCATTGAGTTATAGGTGCCGTAACACAGATTGCATATTAGGGTGTTTTTCTCCCCTCTGAGCCTATGGTGCATATTGCAAACAACAGCATATATGATTCTGTGCCTCTCTAGTGTGTAATCAGGAAAAGGATGTTAACATTGTCCTATAGGCCATGTCCCCTGTCTCTAATGTTAGGTCACTGCATCTTAGCTTCCTGGTGTGTAAATGAGGTGGAAAATGACCTGGTAATTAGAGCCAGGGACTGGTTGTCCAGAGTCCTGGGCTCTCTTCACTATTCTGTGGCTGATCTCGGACAAGACACTTAATTGCCTCGGGTTACCCTGTGCAACACTTACCTCTCAGGGGTGTTGTGAAGATTAATTTAACAAATATTTATAAGGGGTTTTGAAATCCCCATATGAAAGATGCTGTAGATATGCCAATTTTGACTTCAATTTTGAAACATGAGTACCTAAAATTAGGCCCCTAAATACTTGTATTAGGCTCCCGAGTGCTGATTTAGGCTCCTACCTTTAGATACACAGGTTTGAGAATTAGTCACATGAGTACACTTGCTATAGTAACATCTAATTTAACACTTGTGGTTGGCTTCCGCATAAACTGTAGAAAAGAGTGTGGAATGAGCTTTACTTCAGCATGTCTGGTAACAGTTCCCCGCAGACTGTATCTAATATATTGTAAGGTTTTGATTTTCCAATATAAACTTACAGCAACTAATACAGGTACAGAATGTTCTCTGTTCAGAACACTTCTCTCACAGAAGGAAATCTCGCTACCGGGCCTCTTAGCCTTACTCCTGCATGTAGTTTAGTTGATTACAATGACGATTATATGCATCAGAGAGGTGAGCAGGACTGAGCCACATTAGATTTCACAGGGCTGTGTGCTGCTGAACCCCCAGATGCTACTATGGTGTGTCTGGTACACCTCATGCGGGGGACATTCAGGAACAAAGCAGATCAGAGGGTGTGCAGCAGAATGCCATGACTGACACCTTGAAAAGGTTGAGTTAGCAGAACTCCGATCAGTGAACTCCCATGACTGCCAAAACACCTTCCAGTAACAATAGAAGAAAGGGAGAAAAGTGACCTCTCCTCTCCATGGTTAGGGAGAAAGAAATGCTGTGTTGCACCCACTCTCTGAAAATCAGGCCCTTTTAGTGTGTCTCAGAATGGCAGTCTAAAATGGAGATGCTCAAAACCACTAGTCACTTTGGAAAATCTTGGCCTAGGACTCCTCTGGGCCATTGTGAGGATGTATTGAACTCAGACCTGAAGCTTTCTGCTGATTCACTGTCTATGCACCTGGACATCTGTGTCTGATTCATGTTCATTAGCCATTTTGATAAAATCTTCCTGGTTTATGTTTGGATTGACCAGTCTGGCTCTTAGAGAGACAGAATTAATCAGGGTCTGAAGAGAAACAGCAGTAGGTTTCTGCAGTGCCGCAAGATCCTTCATCATGGCCAGAGAAAGTTCATTATATGTCTTGCCTGTTGCAGTTGATGTTATTTAAGAACATGCACTGTTCATTACATTTATATTGCATAATAAACACAATTAGCACCTCTTTGTCCATGTTTGATGCAGGAAAACAGTCTATCAGCCATCCCGCATACAGGCCTTTGTTGTTAACAAGCATTCTATTAAAACAACAAATCACAAATACATGTTAATCCAGAGAAATGGAATCCATTCTCCCAATGCTGTCCCATTAAAGTGTCTGTCCTGATTAACTGCATCCCACTTTAGTGGCTTTGCCTGTACAATGAAACCAATGTTTTTCTATTTGATGCATAGAATTAGGTACATACGTCCCATTTACTTATCACAAGCTGTTTGTTTTCTCTTTACTTGTTGCCTGTGGAGTTATGAGCAAAAGTCCTCATATCTTTGTTAACAAAACATGTTAAAGGTGTCCAGGGCAGCCTTAGCTTAGGGGTGACTGTGTTGGGTATCTGTACTATTCATGAAGACCTGCAGAAAAGAGAGCAGGAAATTCACTTTATTTATCAATGGGAAGCTGATATTTTCCCTGAGTACAATATGGGATGAGTATTCTTGAATGGAGGACAGAATCTCGTTAGCTTCTTGGGCTAGATGGTGGCGGAACTTGTGTGATTATATCAGGATTGTTCAGACGGAGCCTTTTCCTCGTTTGCACCCCTCTGTTCAGTGACTGACCAAATTGCAGCCTTTGTGCTCTCCCAAGTGCAACGACTACATAGGTCAACAACCTCAGGCCTCTAGCCTCTCCAAAGAGGCCTGGAGGAGGCAGATCAGAGCTGGCCAGCCATGGAAGGGAGTGCACACTGCATTCGCCTCAGATGTGGCATAGCAGCTGCACTCCCCAGGAGCTCCCGGAGGCATTATTCTCCTTGTGGCACATGGCCTCCCCCACAGTTCCATGCCTTACCAGTACAATCTGGCCCTTTGTCTCATGTTCTATTCAAGCCAATTCTCTGCACAGCATTGGCAAGAAGATGCACAAGATGACCTAATAGTGCAGGTCTTTTCCATCTCCAATTTCTATGATGCATATGACAACAGTTTTCCCTTGCTCCTTTAAAACACTAACAATATCCAAAAATTCAGAGAAAATCTTAGTAAAAGCTGTGGTTTCTCTCTGTTACAAGCAATGGGAGTAGTACTGAAATTAATTTATTTGGACAGAGATTTCAGTTACTTTCTGGAATAGGTTGTCCATACTGAC
Organism: Mauremys reevesii; assembly: GCF_016161935.1. Lineage (NCBI taxonomy): Eukaryota > Metazoa > Chordata > Testudines > Geoemydidae > Mauremys > Mauremys reevesii. The sequence goes on along the minus strand of NC_052628.1, from coordinate 50,009,410 downwards.
TATCTGCCTAATACAGTAACAAATATAAATGCCCTCATATATCTTTCACATATTGAGCAAATTGATGTTCATATCTCAGTGAGTACAAAGCCTGAAAGCACAAATGTCTTTGGAAAACTGTCTTCAATGGTGAGTAATCCCCCATCTTCTTCCATGGTCCTGAAATGCTGCATCAACTGAGACAAACACAACTGTGTGCGCATATCTGCCCCTTTTCAGCTTGTACCTCCTACTCTTGGTGAAACTAAAATTGATCTTTAAAGCTACACTTCAATCACCTTGTTAAATGAAAGAGGACATTGTACTGGCTCAGAAGGCAAAATGGAAACTAAGGGCTACAGGAGAAAAAGAGGGTGAATGCTTTGATCAAATCCAGGGTTCGTTTTTCAGCAGATGTAATCGGAACCATGTGCTGAAAATGGAAAACAGGATTTTCAGCTGTTCTTTAATTAACTAGAATAAAAACGATGGCCTAACTTCACTATTTACCCAGCGGCACTTTCCATAGTGCTTACTTTTCAGGCTTAATACTATGGTAAGGAGCACTGTAGAAATGTCCAGTATATATAAATAAAACTAAGTAAAAATATTCAGGCCCAGCAAACACTGCTGGAGCTGACCTGCAATCTGTGGAGCAAATTCTTCTGTTGGATACTCATATACAATTCCCAGTGAAGTAAACAGGAGATTTGCATGCATGCATGAAAGTAGATTTTGGCCCTTTGTAATACTACTAGATGATGACACAGGTGCCTGCATGATAAAACTTTAGAGACAGTGGGAATTTTAATATTAAATGCTAAAATAATCCATTTATTTCTCAATTTATTCCCTAACTGCCCCAAAGAGAGGACTCTTTGGCCAGGGCCCTGGGGCTGTAACCCTCATCTGTAGAAGGCTTGATCCTACAGAGATTTACTCATGCATTTAACGTTACACTCTGTGAATAATCCCATTCATTTGGGACTACTCATAGTGCACAAAGCTAAGCACATAAATAGATCTTTGCAGCACTGGAATGTAAGTAAACCTTACTCATTCAAGTAGTTCCATTGTAGTCAGTAGGACTACTCTCATGAGGAAGGGCATTGGAGCATTGAGCCATGGCTCTATTAGATTAAACAAGCAGGAAGTGTGATAAAAAACCACCAGTAGTTGGAGACAAATTGATTTACACATGCGAAACTCCCAATTATTTTAAAGCCTTTTGGAAGATGTGTATGAATTTTATTCTGTGATCAAGTTAATGGAATCATCTTAAATATAAGTTTCTTCTAATGTATATTTTTGTTGAAAGCAACACAGAAAATATTTATAATATCAAATGCAATTCCACAGCAAAAATAGAACAGGAATAACAGTAAAAAATGGAAATCTATCTATCCTTTCCTGTCACAGAAAGGAAATAACATGCTGTTGTTCATCTTTTTTTTTCAGTGCGTTAGTAAACTACTCACCCAAAATATTACCATGTCCATGCTGTGGAGGCAGTATGACTTGCTCAGTACATGGGAGTCATGATAAAATCTGGGAAAGCGGATAAACTGCAATTTATGGTTACAACACAACACGCTCTTGGAATATGCATGCCTTTGCTTTCTACAGGCAACATTGTATACCTTGGGAAGACAAGCCCCATCTGCTGCTATGCCTAGAACTCATGGTAAGTAGGCAGTCTTTTAGGATTTCTGCATTATTTCCAGTTTTTTTGGGGGGGAGGGGGGGTTCCCCTCAAAGAAATGAGTGTTCGGGTGTTGGCTTTGAGTGGGAGAGTGGTATTTGGGAAATAAGGAAGAGGGAGTGAGGTCCAGATATTGGCAAGCATTGCGTGGAAAAAGGTTTGATGACGGTTGGAAAGATGCCAAAGGGATATTTAGGAGAAAGGTTTTGTGGAAGCATAGGCAGTGGGAAGGGAGGACAAGAGCACAAAAGCAGAAATATAATTATTGGGGTGTGGTGCAGAACAACGGCGTTGAGAACAAAAAGGCTGAATGGGAGGGATGTGAAAGGTGACTGGAAGTGGAGGAAGGATTCCAACTGAAAAGATGGTCCTCGTTTATGTAGGGTTTGTTTTATGAGGGCAAGTCATTTCCTGGCTCTCCTTTTTTAAACTCAGTTTTGCTCAGAAAAACATTCACAATTGTTGGGGCCCCTGAGTGTGTGCATGTATTTTTATCCACTTTTGTTTTCCTACCATTTTCATTTCATTTTGTTCCTCATTTTTTCCCCTACAGTATGGCTGGCAAGCCTTTCAAAAGGCTGTTTTGCTAAAATTTTGCAGCAATATCAGAATTACCCTGTGTCAAGGCTTTTGAATTTTAGATCACAGGACTCCCCCGCCCCCACTGACTAATAGTCTTCTAGAAAGGCAGTAATGCAAAACTGTCTCAGTCAACTGGATTGCATTTAGCATTTCAAGAGAGTCATGTATATACTCAGTAGTTTATATGTTACAAGGTACGAAGCAAGAAGAAATAATATGTTGAGCATCTAGTGTATACATTGGTTTGTATATATTAGAAAGAGTGATGGCTTTTGAGAACAATAATGGGAAAGGCCAAAATATTATCTGAGAATCAAGGTAACCTTTCTTTCTCAAAGGCATGTTTTATGCAGCAATCACTCAAGAAAACAGTAACTATTTAGTTTATTACACTTCTCTCTCTCTCTATCTCTCTTTAAAAAATGCTGTAAATCTTTCAGACCTTAAAGATTTGTTGAACAAACCCAGACTTCAAATGATGAATTGTTATGCATAAAAACATATAATCTGAGTAAGTAGTTATTTTTAAAGCATAAAACACTGCAGAAGTCCAAATATTTAATGAAAGACAGCATGTTTTTCCCACTGTGAAAGAGTTACACATTTTACTCTTCCTTAATGTACACTTATAAAGTACTGTTTCAACCAAAGAAAACACTTAATTGGGGAATGAAGGATGATGTTTGAGTTTTAATCTGAGTTTCTTCACTTTGGTTGCCTTCTTGAAAAATTTTCTATTTTTTTAAATTAGATTTTCTTGGTCCTGTGTTTTTGTGTAATCCCAAATCCTGCTGCAGAATTTAAACTTTCATTTCAAAATTTATACATCTCTCTCTCTCTATTGGTTGCTAGGATCTTATCATTGTGCAGAGAAACTGGATATAAACTGAAGCAGTGATGACAATGAGATTCCATGCACAGTGGGAAAGGCCAGTATAGGAATCAAGGGATGTTGTAAAGATCTGTTTGCAGAATTTCATCCTGTCATGGAGTGTAGCATTTTAGAGTACCACAAGAAGACTTAGATTTCTTCCATATCTTATCGACAGCTATTACAGAGATCCCTTCTCCCAACCATCACTAATTAGATTGGAACAGCATTTGCTCAGCTTGGAGTATAAGACACTGGACGTATTCGGCCAGATTTACTCCTGTAGCTATAAATCTGGTGGAAGAGTTCTGAGGATAAATTGGACCTCACAGCCTTTAAGGCCAAAAGGGATAATCATGATCATCTAGTTTGACCTCCTGCACATTGCAGGCCACAGAATCTCACCCACCCACTCTTGTAATAGACCCTAACCTCTGGCTGAGTTATTGAAGTCCTCAAATTATGATTTAAAGGCTTAAAGCTACAGAGATTCCACCTTTTACTCTAGTTTAAACCTGCAAGTGGCCCATGCCCTATGCTGCAGAGGAAGGTGACACCCCCCCTTGCTCCCCAGGGTCTCTGCCAATCTGACCCACGGGAAAATTCCTTCCTGACCCCAAATATGGTGATCAGTTAGACCCTGAGCATTTTGGCAAGACCGAAACAGCCAGAAACCCGGGAAAGAAGTTTCTGTAGTAACTCAGAGCCCTCCCCATCTAGTGTCCCATAACCAGCCATGGGGGATTTTTGCTACTGGCAGTCACAGATCAGCTAAATGCCATTGTAGGTAGTCTCAGCATACCATTGTGACAGTCTGTACCCTATTATTACCCCTCTTACAAAACTATATTACATTTTGTACAAAGTCTACTGTGAAGCTATCATTCAAAAACTCATGATTTGCTGATCATTACTGTCCTGTAAAACATGTGTGGCAACATTGCAAAAGTTATAAGATTCCACTGTATGATATTACCCAGGATATGTTCCAACATATTCTGGAGGGCAGTCACAAACAATCTGCCCAGAGACAAAAGGTTAGCCAATGCCTCAGCGAGGTGTCAACAGAATCAAATGGCCCACCACCTGATTAAGTGACCACTCGTCAGCAGAAGAGAAGTAGTGGGCAAAAGATCTACATTTTGACAAAGAAGCAGCTTAAGGTTCCTGGCCATATCAAATTTCTGTCTCCTGAATATCAGCTGGAGGTGATTCTTGTGCAAAAGAGTAAAAGAACCCGAGGTTCGAGAACTGAAGGGGCACAGCTGTCCATCGGTCCAGATTGTACCCTGGGAAATGTCACAACCATCCCCTCCATAAACTTACTCAGTTCAGTCTTTAAGCCAGTTAGGTTTTTTGCACCTACTGATCCCCTTGGAGGCTGTTCCAGAACTTCACTCCTTGGATGGTTAGAAACCTTTGTGCAATTTCAAGCCTAAATTTGTTGATGGTCAGTTTATACCCATTTGTTCTTGAGTCAACATTGGTGCTTAACTTAAATAACTCCTCTCCCTGGTATTTATAGAGAGCAATCACATCTCCCATCAACTGTCTTTTGGTTAGGCTAAACAAATGAAGTCTTTCAGTCTCTTTCTGTAAGATGGGCTACTAGGATGATCTGAGGAAAACCTTTCTCTGCACCTGATCCAGTTTGAATTCATCTTTCTTAAACATGGGAGACCAGAACTGTACACAGTATTACTATGAGGGCTCACCAGTTCTTTCTGTAACAGTACTAACACTTGCCTGGTCTCTCCTGGAAATGCCTTACCTGATACATCCAAGGATTTCATTAGCCTTTTTCATCCATAGAGGAATTTCACAAAAGAGAGATTGATTTGTCCCCAGGTGGCAGTATCTCCACTGACCTCATCCAGAGGTTCTGCCAGTGGAGGGCAGCTTTAAATTCTGGCATTACATTTGATAGAATTTCCAACTTTAAGTTCCAGAGAAACCTTACCAGTGAAAGCTGGCCAAGAGTCACTACGTTCCTCACATCTCTTATCCCCACAAAGGAGAGAGCTTCTTTCATGCATCTTCACATGGGCCCCCTGTGGAGATGGATACATAAAGAGTGGACTGGGTGCGGAAACTCACATGACTGGAGCACTGTCATGGATGAGTATAAACTGTTCAGGAAGGACAGGTGGGGGAGAAAAGGTGGAAGAGTTGCACTGTATGTAAGAGAGCAGTATGATTGCTCAGAGCTCCAGTATGAAACTGGAGAAAAGGCTGTTGAGAGTCTCTGGGTTAAGTTTAGAGGTGAGAGAAAAATGGGCAATGTCATAGTGGCGTCTGCTATAGACCACCAGACCGGGGGATGAGGTAGACAAGGCTTTCTTCAGACAACTAACACAAGTTTCCAGATCACAGTCCCTGGTTCTAATGGGGGACTTCAATCACCCTCACATCTGCTGCAAGAGCAATACAGCAGTGCACAGACAATCCAGGAAGTTTTTGGAGAGTGTTGGGGACAACTTCCTGGTGCAAGGGCTCAAGGAACCAACGAGGGGCTGTGTTCCTCTTGATCTGCTGCTCACAAACAGAGAAGAATTGGTAGGGGAAGTAGAAGTGGGTGGCAACCTGGACAGCAGTGACCATGAGATGGTTGAGTTCAGGCTCCTGACAAAAGGAAGAAAGGAGAGCAGCAGAATACAGACCCTGGACTTCAGAAAAGCAGACTTTGACTGCCTCAGGGAACTGATGGGCAGGATCCCCTGGGAGGCCAATATGAGGGGGAAAGGAGTCCAGGAGAGCTGGCTGTATTTCAAAGAAGCCTTACTCCGGGCAAAGGAACAAACCAGCCCGATGTGCAGAAAGAATAACAAATATGGCAGGCGACCAGGTTGGCTTAACAGAGAAAACTTCGGTGAGCTTAAACACAAAAAGGAAGCTTACAAGTAGTGGGAACTTGGACAGATGACTAGGGAGGAGTATAAAAATATTGCTTGAGTATGCAGGGATGTAATCAGGAAGGCCAAAGTACAATTGGAGTTGAAGCTAGCAAGGGATGTGAAGGATAACAAGAAGGGTTTCTACAGGTATGTTAGCAACAAGAAGGTAGTCAGGGAAAGTGTAGGACCCTTACTGAATGGGGGAGTCTTAGTGACAAATGATGTGGAGAAAGCTGAAGTACTCAATGCTTTTTTTGCCTTGGTCTTCACAGACAAGGTCATCTCCAAGAACGCTGCACTGGGCAGCACAGTATGGGGAGGAGATGAGCAGCCCTCAGTGGTGAAGGAACAGGTTAAGGATTATTTAGAAAAGCTGGACATGCACAAGTCCATGGGGCCAGATCTGATGCATCCAAGGGTGCTGAGAGAGTTGGCTGATGTGATTGCAGTGCCATTGGCCATTAAATTTGAAAACTCATGGTGATCGGGGGAGGCCCCAGACAATTGGAAAAAGAAAAATATAGTGCCCATCTTTAAAAAAGGGAAGGAGGAGTATCCGGGAACTACAGACAGGTCAGCCTCACCTCAGTCCCCGGAAAAATCATTGAGCAGGTCCTCAAAGAATCCATTTTGGAGCAATTGGAGGAGAGGAAGGTGATCAGGAACAGTCAACATGGATTCACCATGGGCAAGTCATGCTTGACCAACCTGATTGGTTTCTATGATGAGATAACTGGCTCTGTGGATATGGGGAAAGTGATGGACGTGATATACCTTGATTATAGCAAAGCTTTTTGATATGGTCTCCCACACTATTCTTTCCAGCAAGTTAAAGAAGTATGGATCGGATGAATGGAATATAAGGTGGATAGAAAGCTGGCTAGATTGTCGGGCTCAATGGGTAGTGATAAATGGCTCGATGTCTAGTTGGCAGCCGGTATCAAGCCCCGTGCCCCGAGAGGTCGGTCATGGGACCGGGTTTGTTCAACATCTTTATTAATGATCTGGATGATGGGATGGATTGTACCCTCAGCAAGTTCGTGGATGACACTAAGCTGGGGTGAGCGGTAGATACACTGGAGGGTAGGTGTAGGGGTAGGGTCCAGAGTGACCTAGACAAATTGAAGGATTGGGCCAAAAGAAATCTGATGAGGTTCAACAAGGAGAAGTGCAGAGTCCTGCACTTAGGACGGAAGAATTCCATGCACTGCTACTCGCTGGGAACTGACTGGCTAAGTGGTAGTTCTGCAGAAAAGGACCTTGGGATTATAGTGGATGAGAAGTTGGATACGAGTCAACAGCGTGCCCTTGTTGCCAAGAAGGCTAATGGCATTTTGGGCTGCATTAGTAGGAGCATTGCCAGAAGATATGGGGAAGTGATTATTCCTCTCTATTCTGTACTGGTGAGGCCACATCTGGAGTACTGCATCCAGTTTTGGGCCCCCCATTAGGATGTGGACACATTGGAGAGAGTCCAGCGGAGGGCAACAAAAATGATTAGGGGGTTGGGGCACATGACTTTTTATGAGGAGAGGCTGAGGGAACTGGGATATTTAGTCCGCAGAAGAGAAGAGTGAAGGGGGGATTTGACAGCAGTCTTCAACTATCTGAAGGAGGATTCCAAAGAGGATGGTGCTAGGCTGCTGTCAGTGGTGGCAGATGACAGAACAAGGACAAAGGGTCTCAAGTTGCAGTGGGGGAGGCCTAAGTTGGATATTAGGAAACACTATTTCACTAGGAGGGTGGTGACGCACTGGAATGGGTTACCTAGAGAGGTGGTGGAATCTCCTTCCTTAGAGGTTTTTAAGGCCTGGCTTGATTATTTGGTGATGGTCCTGCTTTGAGCAGAAGGTTGGACTAGATGACCTCCTGAGGTCTCTTCTAATCCTAATCTTCTATGATTCTATGACTGGGGGCAGAGCAGCATAGGTAAATAGACCTAGAGTTCCAGAAATCAGCATAGAGATGCAGCTGCCATACTGAAAAATGATCAGTGTTCATATAGCACAAGCCATGTTCAACATCACATGTTTTTCTGCCCAACTCTCAGCTTGATTCTTCACACCTTCAAAAAAGTAAACATTCTCTAGGGATTTATTACATTTGTCAATTGACTGCAACACGTGCTATTTATATAACATTTTATTGGTAGAAACTAACAGCTTCTTGAGAGTGGAATTTTGAAGGATATTCAGCTTAGGCTAGCTAATTTTTTTTTTCTTCAGGCACAATGAATTCAAGCCTTTATATTTCAGGTTAAGTCATGGAACATTTTAATGTTAAAGTTGAGTCTATATACAAACATTTGCTGAAAGCATTGTCAGATCAGCAGTGAAAGATTTTAAATCAGGCAATGTCTATGAATGGATGTATGAATGAGCCTTTTGTGGCCCTGTCATTTCTCAGACATAAAACCTTTGTAGCAAGCAAAATACCTTAGCTATTTATGTTTTTACTTTGTAATTTATAACATTGTTCTAAAGGCCATTGTGAGTTTCAAATGTTGTGGCAAAGTTTTTAAAAAATGGGGGCCTTAAGTTAGACTCTTAAATCCTCATTTAGGCTCCGATGTTGCAAACACTTAAACAGGTGATTAATTTTAAGCACATGAGCAATTACTCATGTGCTTATAGTTAAGCACATGCACAAGTATTTGCAGGATCAGGGTGTGAGTAGCCGGTTTTTCAAAAATGCTGAGCACCCAACAGTTCCCACTGAAATTTGAATTAATGCACAGGCTTCAGTTCAGCAAAGCACTGAATAAGTTCTTAATTTTAATCATGTGAGTAGTCCTATTGATTTCAATGAGACTATGCATTCTTAAATACTTTGCTATATCAGAACCTTCATGGGACAAATGATCTGGTTTCTGTTAACTTAAATGGGAGTTGGAGCAGGCCCTCCTTTGCAAGGCCCAGATCCTACAAAAACTGAAGCCCATAGTTAACTTTACACACTTATGTTAGCCCATTGCCATGTAAGCATGCAGGATCAGGTCTTAAATCTGTAACGCAAATCAACATGGCTTTCTCAGACAGGAAAATGTAGGCCATTTAACTTTGCCAACTAACCCCTTTACATTTACGGCTCCCAACCTGAAAAATAAAAGCAAGCAAATAAACCAAAAAATCCAGGAAAGGTGTCTTTTTCTAAATGCATTTATTGTTTTTAAAAATTACCTTGAGAAAAATCAGTAAAGCGTTACATAAATGACTATTTTAAAAGGCTATGTCAGTGTCTCAGTACAGAAGAATAATTATTTTGACAATATTCAATAGGTTAGAAAAAATAGACATTATCAACTTACAGCCATTTCACTCCCAAAGCCAAAAATACATCTCAGAGTGCATACTGAAGTGTATGTTCATGCTAGAAAGGTGGCCTTTGAAAGCTTTAAGGAACAGCCATAAATTAAACTTATACAGGTGTTTTCCATCACAAAGTACAACTTCTAAACTAATTATTTTAGAATAAACAGCTCTGTAATGTAGAGAACAATCCAGTCCCTGGGCTGTGCTTTATGCAGCTCGCGAAAGGGGGTGATGGTGAAGTGGGGAGGCCAAGTATAAGATGGCTTTAAGCCACCAGCAGGTCCCCAGTGTTATGTAGTGCAGCCAAGGATTGCTGGGGGTGTAGAGATCTCCTGGCCATGCCTTCTTTCCCCAGATACACTCCTTACACTGGAGATGGTAGCATAGGACCTGTGATTTTAAGGCCTCATCGGAGTCGCACGAATCAATCTAAGGATCAGGTCAAAGAGCTGGAATGTCCGGAGTGAAGATTTTGATAACTGATGTGATTATACAGATAGGCTAGAATAATGTGCCATCCTCATTTACAAATAACCCTCTCTGAATAATGGCTTCAACTCAATGTGTAATTAAACTTAATGGTTTAACAGTTTGTGTTGAACAGGAATTTTGTTCTGATAGTTTCTCAGCAAAAACAGAAAAAAAGCCTAGTTAGATGTCATCAAAGAGGTCCTCTGGCTCAGCAGTGTTTTTCTGAGTTTCCAGTGATGACACATCTGATGGGTGCTTGTCTGATGCCTTTGACGGAGCAGGATCAAGTCTGGAAATGTAAAGAAAAGAAATTTATTTGAAAGAAATTTAGCTACATAATTAAAAAATCAGATACAAACACACGAAGGGAAGTTAATCCTTTAATAGTCTATTCTAAGACTTTTTGTTAAGACTCAGCATAGGATGAATACATCGTTTGAATGTGTCCTTTGTAAGACATACTAGTTACTTGCTGCGATGTCATTGGCAAACAAGCTGATGAAATATAATCTTATAATTATTTAATCTCAAGTTGCATTTCTGTTTAATTTGTCGTGACACTAAGGACACTGAAAATTACAACTCCACCTGCAGAGCCAAGATGAAGAATTTGACAAGAGTCAAGAAAGGAAAGAAATGTAGAAGCAGCTGTTCAGTATTTGTGTCGGTTTCATGATAGGTCTATTGATAGCCATTCTTGCTATCACACAGAACGATGCAGAGTTAATTGCTCCCTTCTCATTTCCTAATGTTTGAATTGTGCCTGTTGTCCAAAATTTTGGCATTTAGGCATAACTTTTAGTCCCTGACCTCTACTCGTGTGCATTCCATGTTTGAAGTTTTATGTTAGTATACGGGTGGCTACACTTGTGATCCATGTGGGAGTGCATGTGTGTTCATGGACATTTTGCTCATGCACAGGTGGTAGGCACATGGAGCGCTAGTGGAAAATTTAGGACCAGATTCTCATACTCCTACATAGCTTCTTATACTGCCCTCATCATCATAGTATCTCAGCACCTCTGATTAGTGCATTAAGTGATGTACCTGACATCTGTGGTTCATTCTCTCTCAACCTCTCCCAGGGGGACAATTGTGTGTGCAATGTAGTGTTTTGTTTTAGTGGTGTTTTTGTTTGTTTGTTTTTAAATGTACACACTACTCTGCCTTTATGTTAGAGAAGACAAGCTCGAAGAATTGCACTTTGCATTTCCAATGGAAAGTGGTGTGGTTTGTGAATGTTCTTAGTTGCTGTGGGAGTTTATTCTCAGCCTCAGACAAGCTTCCTGGGAAAGTTCTGTCTCCCACACAGATGAGTTTTACCCTTACGGTAGAAAGTTCCATTGTGCCTAAGGAACAGAATTACTGACCACAGTCTTCATCCCAGAATTTCAGGAAAACCTTTAGATAAACTGGGCCCAGGTTATTGAGTGCTTTGAAGATAAGGACCAAAATCTTGAACTCGATATTCCATGGGAAATCAGCACAGAGAGAGAGGACAGGTTTGATGTGCTTGTGGTAGCTAATGTTGCTGAGGAGACAAGCTGCAGAGTTCTGTACTTGGAGTTTCCTAAATGCTGGTGGCTTCATGCCCAGGTATATTTTATTGCTATAGTCAAGACAGGAGGTGACAAAAGTCTATATAACTGAGGCCAAATCATCATCTGCCAGGATGGGATGAAGTCTTCTAGCCAACTGAAGATGGCATAAAGCATTAAATGCTGCTATGTGAGAGCTTAATGTCAGCAAGAAATCCAAGAGCACTCCTAAATTACAGACTGACTCGACAAATTGTGGGTGTGTAATCTTCAACCAAAGGAGACTAATCCATGGCTGTAAATTTTTCAAAATACTTTCCTTTACCCACCAGCATCACATCTGTCTTGCTCAGATTTAGCTTCAACCAGCTATTCTTCATCCATGAGCTGACCTCATCCAAGCATTAGGTTATCCTGATCAGGGGCGGCTCTAGACCCCAGCGCGCCAAGCAGGCGCTTGGGGCGGCCGTTTCCCGGGGGGGCGGCATTTGGCTCCGGTGGAGCTCCCGCCTGCATGCCTGCGGCAGGTCCACCGGAGCCCAGAACGAGCGGACCCGCCGCAGGCATGACTGCGGCGGGTCCCGTCTTCCCGCGGCTCCGGTTGAGCTCCCGCAGGCATGACTGCGGCAGGTCCGCTGGTCCCGGGCTCCGGTGGACCTGCCGCAGGCATGCCGGTAGGAGCTCAACCGGAGCCGCGGGAAGAGGGGACCCGCCGCGGGACCGGGGAAGGGCGGCGCAGCGCTCCGCGCTGCTTGGGGCAGCCTACTCTCTAGAGCCGCCCCTGATCCTGATGGTGGTAGTCTGGTCATATGTGGTGAAGGACAGGCAGAGCTGTGTTTCAACAGAAGTCAGTGGAACTAATTGTAGAGGAAGGGCACCTGAATTAGGCCTATAGCCCATAATCTCTGGCCAGTAGGATTAAGCAGTCAGATTTATTCAGATACCAGTTGTTCATTAGCAGTCATCCAATTAGTGTTTTATTCTTCTTTATGTCTGCTGTGATATCCAAGTTTGCCTGTTGAAAATGCACTGTCCTTTCATCACTGGGTTGGTTTAAACTATTATACCACTAAGTCCAGTACAGGACTGCATACATGTTGAGTCTGAATCCCTAGCTATCCACTACTCATATCTACTTTAAAAATTAATTAAAAACTACAAGATTGAAAATAGGCCTTCAGTGTTAACTTCAACAATAATTGTATGCTCCATATATAAACTAATTGTTTTAGACATTAAACTTAAAATCAGACTTATAAATCCCTTGCAGAAATCTTTACATTCAACAACAACAACAACAACAAAAAGTGGTACAAATTAGATTAAACAAAATAGGTCATGAGATGAAGAACCTGGCTACTGATTAATTTTAATTTAATGGTGCTACTGATGCCTCTGTGTTTTTGTAACAACAGTTAAACTGCTGAAATGATAATACCAGGTGTGTGAAATTTGTAAACTGAAAGCATTAGACATACAGAGGAAATACTTTTCTTATAAGTAAGACTCATATGCAAAACTGAATTTTGGCTTTAAAACTATGTGATTCATATATGCACTGAGATTATTTAAGTGCCTGCAGTATGCTCTGTGCTGTGCAGGGCACAAAATAAGGACGGGTCCTGCCTCAATCTGACCAAAATGGAAATAATAGCCTGCCCAATAATACAATTGAAGGTGTGTAATTCAAAAATCTGAGCAATAACATGGACTGGTTTCTTCTGAAATCAAGCCAGGGAGAGATTCTGACAAAGGGCAACTCATCCAATGCAGTGAATGCCCTAATAACAACTATGTGGGTGAAATGAGACAATCATTACACTCCCGAATGAACTCACATAGAAAATTAATAAAAGACAAAAACACCATATCACCTGTGGGTGAACAAAATGATCACTCTATATTTGAACTGTCAGTCCTCATCCTCAAAGGAAACCTGTACTACACCTTCAAAAGACGAGCCTGGGAGCTTAAATTCATAACTTTGCTAGACACAAAAAATAAAGGACTTAGAGACACTGGATTTATGGCTTATTACAACAATTTATAACCCACTGACTATCTCCTCCCTCCCCTCTTTTTTTTCTTCCTGTGACTGCGTAGATGTTATCTAGCCACTTCACCTTGAATGATCACTTGAAATATATGTAACTACTGATGCTAAACAATCTGTTCCATATTGTATTTAGCTGTGACACTCTGAGGACATTTCCTATACCCAAAGAAGAGCTCTGTGTTTCTCGAAGGCTTGTCTCTCTCATGAACAAAAGTTGGTCCAATGAAAGATATAACCTCACCCAGCTTGACTTTCTAATATCCTGGGACCAACATTGCAACTACAACAATATTGCAAAGAGCAACTAAGTCAAATTTCAGTATAGTCCTGGATTTATGCAGGGATTAGGGACTATATTTACAACCTTAGGCAATTGGGGACCCTTATGTTTACATAGAGTCCCACTGAAATCATTGGGTCCTGCACTAGGCACAGGAGTTCTCCTGTGTGGTGCATATTGCAGGATCTGGGCCTTAATTTCCCCAAGTTTCAAAGAGAGTGTTGGATCACTTATTGAAGACTTGCCTTTTGGGAAACTTAAACTCCATTAATGCAGCTGGAAAACAGCTAACTCAATGAGATAATTTCATATTTCCTGACATTACATTCAAACAGGAGGCCAGATTTGCAGCAGGTGTAAATCAGCAGAGCTCTATTAACGTCACCAGAGCTCTGCCGAGGTTTGAACCCACAATTGGGAAGAAAGTAGATGAATTACTGGATATTTCTTTCCACAGCTGAGGATGAGCCACAAGAAAGAAGATACAGACGCACTACACTACTTGACATACTAGCACACCACTGCATAGCAGTGTGGTACAATGGCAATGTATAACCTGGTGATAAAAGCATTTTCTTCTATGCAATGGGAGTCAATAAATGCCATTTATTTGAAGTGACTTAACTATTCCTTTGTTCACACAGACCCCCACACAGGAGATCCCTGCAACACAATTCCTGATGGAGCACTCAGCCAATTTCATTTTGTAAGATCTGAAGGAGGTTGAAATAGAAAAACATTTTTGTGTGACTGCTGCAAATGCCATTATTCAAAAGAGCTTTCCAGTGGCAAGGAATTAAATATTTTTACTTGCACTGGAATAAAATCAGGTCAAAGGCAGCCAAATTGGCACAACTGCTAATCTTAACATATCATTTGCATATGCTGGGAACATGCAAAGTACTGGTACTTAGCTATGTTGGTTTATCCACCCACCAGGGTATGTTGACACTTCTATTGATGGTTTTGTTCCGGCTTCTAACATGGGATTTGAAGCAATAAATATTGCAGTAAGTTTAAAATGTTTTCCTAGAAAACGTACTCAATTTTGGAGATGTACTTGTGTCCTTGAATCCTGATGGCCTCAGCTTTTCCTTAGGTTATTTTCATAACTACTTAATGTCAGAAGGTAATATTTTGCTAAGAGAGGAGATGTCTTCCCCAGTCTTAAAGATGTGGGGTTGCATCTCAGAGTGGGGCTGAAATTTTCAATTTCAAAGGTTTGGGGGTGCCTTTTCTTTGTTTGTGATGATTCATTAACAGTTTTGCACACCATTTTATTTTTTATTGATTGACAAAGAATGGCCTATTAATAGCATCATAAATTAATAATGTTAGAGGAAAATTTGATTTAATATATTATTTCTTTGGAGTCATCATAAAAAGTAGGTGGCAGTAGTAGCCCACAAACAGAAAATTAGTATTCGTTTTAATATTAAAGTTTAAATAAAGGTTTGAAATCTCAAACAGTAAAAATATAGCCATATTGCATCTAACAGAACAAAAGTTAGGAGCAAAATTTGTGTTACAGAGGCAACATTTAGTGCCAAGAGGCAAACTGATTCTTTGATTTATCAACAGTCTCATGTCTTATTGGTATTAATGGTGGCTTCATAGATGGTCCCATCTGGAAAAAACTAGGAAGGAGCATTAGGAAAGGAGTTTAGAGTAAAGGCATAGGTGAAAGCCATCCAGCCCTTTTGACTATGTCTAAGATCCTCAGCCTACAATGACAGAATCTCCCCTTAGTGTAAGTTCTTAGTTAAAGAAAACAGAGGCATCATATTGATTGCCTGGGGCTATTCACTAAAAAGAGAGAACAAAAGTGACAAGAAAACAAAGACAATATAATGAGAGGAGGTGAAAACATCTTAATAAATAAATGCATCTAGAGTGCTATCCATAGGACTTTTTTTTCATAGCTGAATTTAAAAGTGCAAAGTAGATAAAGTGGAGTTCACATGTGACTTAAATATGATCAACTGTTCTCCCTGGTATGGGTTCCAAGGATTATAAGGTGTAAGGCAGTCATTACAATTTTTTTTTTAATTTAAAGAAAATCTCTCAAGAACCCGGTTTAGGTTTTGGCAGCACTAATGATTTCAGCACACTTCCAAGCAGTCATTTTCCAGATTTTGTCTGTTCTGGCATTTCTTCCTGGAAGGAAAGTGAAAATTAAGCCATAAATTTCCAATTGACCTTATAAAGTGAGAAACCCTCTCCTGGAGTCCTGAGAAACTTACTGGTTGAAACCAGCAGCCTCAGAAATTACCGTTGGTGAGCTCTCCCTTCAACATGTGTCAGTAAAGAAACTGAACATTAATTCTACAAAGTTCAGTAGTCTTGGATGTAATTTCATCGGCTTAGGGAAAGGATGAACGAACAAAGTTGGAAAAAGCCCCTTTCTGGAAATGGTAGAATGTATTAGTTAAGTCATATGACATTTAAGTTTTAAATAAGATGTTGAAAGCCAAATAATTGATTTCTGCTTAACTTTTACTATGAAAACGAAGCAAAAAAGTTTATTTGGGGTATAGGAAACATATCAAGATGTTTCATTTAAACGTGGATAATCTCTATTTCAATGCAACTTTAAAATGACATTTTAAATGCTTGACTTAGCTTTCCTTTCATTCACACCAGTGTAAATCAGGAGTAACTCCACTGAGATACACTGGTGTGAGCAGAGAATACCCCTATATCTAGTTACCTTACCATTTGTAACACATCCACTGTAACATCAAGGTAACAGTAACTCTTAGTAGAGACAAATCCCTAGCAAATTTAATTTAAACTGCAGGTATGTGTGTCCATTATAACCATTTTTTTCCCAGTGGACAATCCAAATGTTGTTGTGGGTTCACTGAGCACCAGCGTTCAGATTGTGTCCAATTCCAATACAGCTACACAGGTGAGAGTTCTCCATACCCCCAGCACACTAGCCAGCAGAGTTGTGATGGCATGGGATAGTGTAGAGTATGCTTTGCTCAAGAAATGGCTGTAGCAAAATACTCCCACCACAAAGAATTATCCATCTCCCTCCTGGAGCACCTCCTGGGGGGAGTGCATCTGCACGTCATCCCATACTTAGTGCACTGAGAAAATATCCCATGTAGTCCCAGCTAAGGTCAGCAGAACAGATTATTATGAACTTGTTGAATTACATGGTTAATGAATGATATATTCAAGGCAGAAACCACAAATCTAATGTTCAGACAGGGAATCAATATCTCTTAATCAGCCTCAACCTTTGGCTGCAAGCCAGACTGCACCTGCATTCATCATAACCACTATGGAGAGTATGATAAATCTGGAAGTTTCCCAACAAACAAAATTTAAGGCAAGCCCTTGCACGAGACACTCTTTGTTCCATGAAAAGGTAAACTATCAGTGCAGGAGCTACATTTAAATTATGCACATAGAATTAACTTTCTAAAACTATCCTTGTAAAAGGGGCAGGATGAGTTGGGAATCACTTGAAAATGATGAAAACAGATTTACTGGTTGCTGCAGCAGCTAACTGGCACATCCATTACACTAATATGACATTCATATACCTCTTAATTCTTGTCAAGATTGGTTCATATAACATTCATAAGAAGTTATTTCATAATTTAATCTGAAAACATTATAAAGGTGTTAGGGACCCTAAGAACTCTATACACAAGCTTTATTAATTGCTGTTTAGACAACACTTCACCTAAATAAACAACGTCAATGCTTTTTAAAAAGATCGGATCTTGCTTGATGGCAAAATTCCCAATGATTTCACTGGTCCTTACTCGGTATAAACTACAAATTAATAAATATCCTAGGGGGTAAAATAAACATAGTGATGGATCTTTTATTTGATCAAACACACTTATGATTGCTTACTAATAAATGCTTGCTTTAAAAACTAAGAAATAGATGTAACAAATAAAAAAATGAAATCATGTTTGTTTGGAGACAAGTAGCATACATTTCTGTGGTTCATTTCTACTTAAAATTGCTTTTACTGAAATAAATTAGACCACACACCTAGTTTGAGAAATATATTAGCAGCCACTGTCTTCAGAGGGAAAAATTAAGAATCCAATTCCTAAGTCATAACCACAAAAGTCATAACCGCAGGAAAACTGTAGTTTTCTTAGGAATTAAGAGCTTTTATAAAACCATTGAATTATAAATTCATCAGTTTAAACTTTAAAATTCATTTTATATGATTGGTCCTGTAGTTGGTTTCATCACATTTACATTTATATACTATAGTAAAGGCCAAATTCTGGCCTAAGATTCCTCTGGGACATAGAGAAGGAGCTGTTCAGCCTGGCCAGACACAGCACCTCGAAATTCTGAGATGGGGCAGACACAATCCCCTTGAGCAACCGTGTAGCTTCTGTGCACTGCCCAACTATTTGCCTTGCTCAAGGGCGGAGTGTATGACCCTGCCTCACTGGGCACTGAGAGATGATGCCAGGGAGACTATGAATAGGCACAATACCAGTTGCTAGATTTCGGTCTGGCCAATTCACAATCAGCTGTGAAGACACTTAAAAGGTCCACATGGCCCAAAGATGAAGCTTCTAGCTGAGAACCAGGAAGTACATGCAGGACCTCAAAGCTAAAGAACTGAGGCCAGTTTGAGGAGGATAGAGGAAACAGAGCAAATTTCAGCACCCTGGTGGGGCTGTCTGTCTTCATGCTTCCAGAGCAGTGAAAGAGGACCAGGATACATAGGCTCTGCTTTGGACTTAGGTAGGGGTTCAATAGTGGACAGGAACCACATTTATAGGAGACCTCCAGCCCCTCCAAGCCAGTCTAGAGCATGCACAGATCCACTCCATAACCCTGTCAGAGCAAGCTCAGCTGTCCCCAGGAAGGTCAGTGTGGTGTGCTATTGAATTGTGCAGCAGTGAGAAGCTAGCTAACCCTTGCTACTGAATAGATCACTACCTGGATTCGGTACTGAAGTATCCTTTACTGTAGGTATTTAATGCCTCATTATCACAGTCCAGCTCCTTACTGGCACAGATAACTTCAGATTGAAATTAATTACTGTTTTGCTGCTGAAATGTCATTATTCACATGGGGCTAGGCCTGTGAAGGGACAAAACAGAGCTTCAGTGTCCCCGGAGAAGTGCCGCAGGACTGTGACTGAGTACTCCTCCATGCACACTGAGGGTGGCCAGTCTGTTCCATAGTGGTGGATGAAATAGATTGCTGCCAGGGGCGGCTCTAGCTATTTCGTTGCCCCAAGCACGGTGGCACGCCGCGGGGGGCGCTGTGCCGGTCGCCAGTCCCGTGGCTCCGGTGGACCTCCTGCAGACGTGCTTGCGGAGGCTCCGCTGGTCCCGCGGCTCTGGTGGACCTCCCACAGGCGTGCCTGCGGATGCTCCACTGAAGCCGTGGGACCAGCGGACCCTCCACAGGCATGCCTGCGGGGGGTCCACTGGAGCCGCCTGCCGCCCTCCCGGCAACCGGCAGAGCATGCCGCCCCAAGAACACGCTTGGCGTGCTGGGGCCTGGAGCTGCCCCTGATTGCTGCCCTCATTGTGCCAGCCCTACTCCACAGGATCGGGCCATGATACAGCCTCTTGCCCACCCCTGATTTTGGTGTCCTGATCTGGGGCGGGAAACAGGAGTCCCTGCACTCCCCAGAGCAGAGAGAGAGTCGGGAGTGCTATTGGGAACAGCCCATGCCCAGCTGTGTGTGTGGTAAAGGGAAGGTTCACTGCAGGCCTATCCGCTCCCAAACACCTGCTCAATGACCACTCACTATCAGGCCCATGTTGTGCGCTACACAGTGTCAACACAACCGGGGGTCATGAGCACTAACCACCCACCAGGAAAAGTTTTTAAATAAATTCTGGTTTTCATCGCTTCTTGCCCAGTACAATCAGAGAAATAAAGCTCCCAAAGCTGCAGGAAATCCAGTAATAAGGACTAGTTTTGATTCCTAATTGAAATCTAGCCTTGAAACTGCATTTCTTCTTCCAGGCCTCAATCTTTTCAATTTTTGTTTGTACTATCGAATCCTTAACTCAGGAAAGCATTTAAGTGCGTGTTTAAATCCCATTGACTTCCATGGGAACTAAGCACATGCTTAAAGTTAAACGTGCTTAAATGCCTTCTTGGATCGAAGCCTTAGACTAACTCTTTGGATAGAAATCATGTCTTCGCACTTTCCTCTACAGTACTTAACTTACAGTTAATACTTTATAAATAATAATTAAAAAAATGAAAATAAATTCACTTTTAAGAGCAGAAGACCAGTGTTTCTCTGATATAAGGTCACCTCGTACTAACAGAGCAGGGTAACCCAATATTTATTAAACAAAGTAATGGGTACCTCAAAATAAACCTGCTGTCAGAAGGATGTAAACCCACAAACACTGAGCTGAACTACAAGATTCTTTAAAAAAACAAAATCAAAAGAAAAAAAGGCACTTTATACACACATAACTGGCATCTGTCCGAAACCTGTTCCTAGGTTAAATAAACCTTCTCATAAGGTTTGAGTTAAGAACATAAGAATGGCCATAGTAGTCAGACCAGTGGCCCATCAAGCCCAGCATTCTGTCTTCTGACACTGGCAAATGACAGATGCTTCAGAGGGAATGAACAGAACAGGGCAATTGTGAGTGATCAGTCCCCTATTGTCCAGTCTCAGCTTCTGGCAGTCAAAAATTAGGGAGACACAGAGCATCAGGTTATGTTCCTGACCATCTTGGCTAATAGCCATTGGTGGACCATGAACTAAACTAATTCTTTTCTGAACCTAGCTATACTTTTGGCCTTCACAACATCCAATGGAGTTGTCAGTACAGTACACCAATATAACTTATAAACACATTTTTCACCAACACCATTCACCTGGATGCAGAAAGCAGCAGTGCATTCTTAATAAACCTGGAAACAGAACTGATATAACATACAGCACGGTATTTGTACTGGGTCTGAATTCCACCTAGAATTCTTTTGGCATCCAACAGAATTGTATATCATCTCTCCCTACTCAAACTCACACATGCTCTTCCTGCCCTGTCTTCAGCTACAGAATTCATTTTTTCTATAGTGGGCAGATCAGACCTTTGATTAATCCTGAAATGTGTATGATCATTCCTAGGGAGACTGACATCCTTAGGTAAATTTCAGAAGTTAAATGTGATAAAATGCCAGCACTGGAGATATGTAGGGGGAGGAGGGTCAAGACACCACACTCCCACTGAAAAATAAATTGCATCCATGGAAAAATGTAAAATTGATACAATGCAGCCAGTGGGTGGTGGATGGGAGAATGGAGTAAATAGCTGCTATAGCTGCTATAATAAGATGATGGCTTTGTCCCCTTCCCATCATATTGCCACCTTTTCTTGACATGCCACCTAATCCAGAGGTAGGAAGAGGGAA
The DNA here is from genome assembly GCF_016161935.1 of Mauremys reevesii. Classification (NCBI taxonomy): domain Eukaryota; kingdom Metazoa; phylum Chordata; order Testudines; family Geoemydidae; genus Mauremys; species Mauremys reevesii. The sequence goes on along the minus strand of NC_052628.1, from coordinate 49,988,334 downwards.
GGATAGGAGCCATCTCTACCAGCCCTGCACCAGTTCAGAAATCTCTTCCACCTCCTGTCAATGGATCACGTCCCCTTCACGCTGCTCAGGTGGTGCAAAGGGGATGGAAGCGGGGTTGAGAATCCAGCTGAGTGTATTTACCCTGTTAATTATCATAAGGCACTCTTCTTAGAACCTTCTTGTTCTTAGCACTTTTGACACTTTGCAAGAGGTTCTAACATCTTTCCTTTTAAAAAGTAGACATACTAAAATGTCCATTGAGGAAGGGACTCACCGCAACGGATTTTCATTTATTTGCATGTAGAAGAGCAACTCTCTGGAGTTCCCAGTGCTGTACAACAATTATTTATAAGACATACTATTCTACAGGCCAAAGGACCACATAAAAAAAATCTCCATTCTCTTCAGAATGATTCACTTCTCTATCCACTCCAAAACTCTAACTGGCCCTCAGGCCAGTCTTGTTCCCTGTGCTTGCAGCAGGGAAGACAGCTCCAAATCAGCAATGACCATTTAACAAAAAAGTTTAACAAAAGACCAAAGAACTGGGTCATCATTGCCTGGCTGGATGCTGCACAGAGTGCCGGACCCTAGGAATTTTAGGAAGGATTGTACTGTCTCCATAAACAACAAAACCTCAACTAACCAGGGCCATTGTACTTCTTTCATGAATTTCACATAATATATAACAGATTTCTCCAAACTAGTTTCTCTATTACTTCTTTTTAAATGGTCCAGCCCTCTCTCTCTCTCACACACACACCTCTCTTTTCAATGCAGGTATTCCCCCAAAACCTTTAGTTATATAGAAACAGCATTAGATGCTCAAGTGGTATAAATCAACATAGCCCAATTAATTACAATGCAGTTATGCCAGCTAAGGATCTGTCCCAAAAGATCAAATGGAGGGAACTATAGCACGGGAGCTGGCCAAAACCACATCCGACTCCATGCTGGCACTCTGAGATTTTGATGTTTTTAAAAGAGAAGCTACACAGAGCCAACTCTTAGAAGAGGGACAACTTCAACTTCCAAAGGGTGAGCCGTAAGCCTTGCTAATGCACATTTTCTAATCCATTTATAAATAAAATCATTGTGTAATTATACAGAAGCAACAGCCCATGAAAGTATATATATATTGTTAGATTTTCTTTAAAGGCTTCAAGGAAATTAAAGTTTAAGAGCCCTAAAAATATCTCTGAAAATCCTTTTATGTCACTGTTTAAAGATGGCTTTAAGTATCCTGGATTGAAAACTTTGGGCATATTGCAGATAATATATCTACATAAAGTAATTGATTTACAAGACATGAGTTGATAAGTGCTGCATGTTGCAATCAACTTTCTTTTTTAATTATGAATGTTCCTATTATTGATTTTTGCAGTGAATTTAGCGTTCATAAATAGTGCTGGATTGATGGGCCTCAGGGCTAGACTGCAGAGAGAATGGATGCCACAGATGGCAGCAGCTGGAGCTTCTTCAAACTGCAGTGCCAATGTGCATCAATCCTGACTGGAGAGGTCACAGTAGAGATGAGCAGGCAGTTTGGTCTCCATTCCCATTCAGTGTTTGATGTCTCTTTTGTGTTCCAGGATTCAGATACCTGTCACACTTATTTTACACAGGACACCAAACAAACATCAGTGATTTTGGTCACCCTGACCTCACCCAAATTCAAACTGGTGACCTAGTGGGAAATAGGTAGTGAAAGAAGATCACTTTAAAGGCCAATTAGGAATCAAAGCAACATTACAAAATCATTCCAACACAAAATTAAGATTGTTTTCCTTACAAAATCTTCTTGGGTCTATGTGTTGAACCAGATTCTGATCTCAGTTATGGAACATCAGTGTAAATCTGGATAGCTTCATGGAAGTTCACCTGTACTACACCGCTACCTCGATATAACGCCACCTGATATAACACAAATTTGAATATAATGCGGTAAAGCAGTGCTCCGGCGGGAGTGGGGGAGGAGCGCACTTCGGTGTATCAAAGCAAGTTCAATATAACACGGTTTCACCTATAACGCGGTAAGATTTTTTGGTTCCCAAGGACAGCGTTATATCAAGGTAGAGGTGTAACTGGATATTAAAATGACAGTTCAAACCACTAACAGCAAAAGAAGTATCGATCCTTCAGAGTCTTTAACTCCTTGGCGACCAGTAACTACAGTTATTGTCAAACAAGGACTGACCTTCCTTTTTGCAAGCTTCAGCATGGTATTCTAAAGGACGTTTTGTCTGTACAAGCACATTAAGGAAGAAGGCAGCATGACACATCTGTCCAACAGGGACCATATTAGGAGACTACAGATGCCAATCAAAGTAGAATAATCACAGTGCACATGTGAACCAGATGCTGCCTATGTAAAATAACCCAGGGTGTTATACAGATGAATCATTGAAAAAGTAATTACACATCAGTCTCAGGTTATTAGTATCAAGGCCACTTATTTGAAACCCATCTGGTTTCATCAACCCTGCAGTACTGAGAAACAGGAAGAGAGGAACTGAAATTTTTCAAGTACAAGCCCCTCATTTGATGCCTTCACTTTTTTTCTCTGGAGGATAAATAAGTAACAATTGTATGTTCATAGTCCTCCATCTCAGAGGTAGTCCCCGTCTGCTGTCTTTCATTAGTTAAGATTGTGTCAATGTTTATATTATGAATCCTGTTTTTGCAGAAATCTATATCTTTACTGAAAAAAAGAAGTGTTCCAAGCTAAAACATGACACACAAGGTCCTGACCCTGGGATGAACTTTGATTCAGAAAAAATTCAGAAAGATCAGTTCAGATATAAATTAATGTAGGTACCTAATAGACTTACTGGTTAAAGAAGCTTTTTTAAAAAGTACTACTATAAATAAAAATGGCAATTTGAAAAATTAAATTTGGCATGCAGCTTTTTATACAGTGTAATCACTGTTGGCATCTGGGAAAAATACAGAGAGTGGGATTTTTAAAAAGGTTCACAGTTGACTTCTCTCTACTGTCAATGAATCAACTTGTTTAGGAGCCAAAGCTTAAGCACTTCTGAAAAAAAAATCCCATCCAGAGTTAGCTTTCAGTGGTGGCTTGGGAACGTCAGCATTGAGGATTCAGACCCAGATCCTCAAAGGTATCCAGAGGCCTAACTCCCATTGAAATCCATGTCAGTTTGACCCCTAAATACTTTTTGAGATTCTGAGTTTCAGCCCATCAAGGGGCTGAGAGGTCCCATCTCCTATTCATTTCAATGGCAACCGATGGTGCTCAACAGCTCCTTCAGTGAGATTCCCAGCATGTTGCAGTTTCAGCCCCAACAGACTTTTAAAAAAAAAGTTTTATTACTATTAACTATTTGAGGCTTAAACAATGTTTAAATAGACAAGTAATTTCTACTTACATATTTCCTGCCTGCTGGTTAAATACTATAGTTCTTACAAGCTGCATTTGAGCCTCATCCAAAGTGCATTGAAGTCAGTGGGAGACTTTCCATTGACTTCACTAGGCTTTGGATCCCACATATAGAATATACTTACATGAGACCCTCTCAAAGCTCAGGAGGGTGTCGGTGGAGTCAGAGGTGCTTGAACTAGGGGTGCTGGGGGAGCTGCCGCATCCCCCTGGTTTGAAGTGGTTTCTATCATATACAGAGTTTACAGTTTTGTTCAATGGCTCTCAGGACCCCCACTATAAAAATTGTTCCAGCACCAATGCATGGCGTATATTTTTAATCTGTATTTACAGAACACACTTTGCTTTTTTCAAATGTCTGCAACTATATTGATAAGAGAGTGCTGTGAAACTGCTCAAAAGTCAACTGTCGTACACATCAGGGAGATTTTTATCATTTTAAATGAAATAAATAAAAATAAATAAATCGAACCACCCTTTTTTATGCACTGTTAAGGCTGTGACACAAACCAGAAGCAAGGAACTTCAGAGTTAAGCCCAGGACATTGTATTTAACTCACCCTATCTGGTGAAATTTAAGGGTGATCTTTTAGCATTCACTTTGAGTGTACTTGCTTGTGCTTTGCTGCGTTAGAAATTAGAATTATCTGCATATGAACATACAATACCAGTCACTATAAAAAGTAATAGAATACACTGATATGTACCGAAGGGGGAGAATGTAACCTCCACATCTTCAAAGGCCATAGTCTTTGTCTGGACTGGTAGGGAAAAGGCTAGTGGCTCTTAAGGATTTCCCCTTCTCCAGGGCTTGCTGAAAAAGGAGGAAGGCATCACCTGGGTTGGAGGCAGGCTGGTGGGATTCAGGTAAGCCATTGGCCTCGTGCTCTGGGGAGAGTATATGAACCCTGACCCCCCAGCTCATGCCAAGATTAGCAATGAGATGTGTTCTTAGGAAGCAGTCATCAAATAATTGGGTATCAATATGCAAAACTGCAAACTGCAAAATTGAGACACAAGGTCAAAATTTAGTGCAAAGCCCTAAACTGGGAAATCTTGAGACTACTAAATAAGCAACATGAGTTTTAATACTAATTTACAATCTAGAGCTACGCCACACACTGTAAGAAAACAAATTCTATTTTTAATACTATATATTGGTAATTGTAATAAGACATGCAGGCAACAGCAATAATAGCTCTTCGGAAATCTGGTGGGAACTGATGAAAGCAATCAAGGAGGGGACTTGGAACTGTCACGCATCAAGCTTAATGTAATTCTTTTCAGTTTGCATTTTTTTTCCAGTCTGAAGAAATAGAGTTCAAGCCATTTTCTGGAGAGAATGGGACCAGGAGAAATTGAATTGTGCAGTCTAGAAAAAACATATAATGCACTAATAAAATTATACTCCGTGTCACAGCAATCCTTCAGGAAAAAAACACACATTGTGAATATCTTTGGTGGAAAATATGTGAGATTGGTTTATTACACTGATCCAAAAGAGACTTTTACAGTAAGAGCATGAAAATTAATTCCTGGTGAACCCATTTTTTTTTTTAAATTATACCAATTGTTTTTTGTTTTTCCAAGCAGGAGAAATGCTCCATTTTGGAGGAAACAATGAAATAATAAAAAATAATGAGTCATTGGGTTCAGCTTGAATGCTGTTTTTATTAGCAGAATAGATTCTGGCTAAAGGAAAGTCTACAGCTGAGTTGCCACTTTAGAACTGAGCAGTACTGTAAAACACACAGGACTTCTCAGGATCCTTTGGAACATGAGCCAAATGACCAGCTAGCACCCCAACAATTACCAAAGCCAGAACTTCATAGTTATGTGCTGATATGACATGGAGAGTAAGTAAAATAGGAACAAACGTGTATTTATGATTTACTATTTATCAGCAATATTGAAAAGAAATTTTAAAAAAAGCAGAATTCCTAAATATTTTTAATGATGATTTTTATTATTTGTACAGGTTACAACAAGCCAAAATTTGTTTTATTTATTTAATTAATGCATTTATTTTTAAAGTTCAGTGAAGTACATGGTCATGAAAAGTGCAAATTGTCAGGGTGAAAGACCCACCCTAATTCCTTTATTCATCAACAGAATAGGTACAACATGGGCAGCATTCGTGACACTAAAGCACTGACAAAGCGCCTGATCCAAAGCCTACTGAAGTCAGTGGTCATCTTTCCATTGATTTCAGCATGCATTGGACTAGTCCCATAATGCTTAAAGGGACCATCTCTTTCCGGTACCTGTTCAGTCTACAGTCTCTCAACTGAGGCTGCCCATTAGTACAGTGTTTTCCGAGATGTAGATACCTATCTACCAGGATCTAAAATGATATAAATTACTTATTTCACATGTGCCACCAATTAGCTATCACATAACGATGACTTTCAGGCACTAATGAGCTGGGCTGGATTTGAATGGGTGGCATAGAAGTGAAAGGCTCCATGTCCCAATACCACTGACTCTCTAACCGCTCCTCCACATGTTGAATTGCCTCAGGAAAGGGGAACCTGAATGATCTTCTAAGAAGATAGCAACAAACAGATTGGAACTATGACACCAAAGTACTTTTCAAAGTCCTGAATGTTCAAGAAATTTCAGATTATACAGATACCAGATTTGATATACAACAGGCTATTTATTCCCAAACTATGGTCTACAGATCACTTGCAGGTGGTCCACCAAAGGCTGGCCAGTGACATGCTCCTTGCTGTTCCCTAAAGCTACTAAATTACATTCAAGGCAGCTAGAATACATTAAATACTTTCCTAATATTTTTCCAGGTAAACAATTGTTGTTCTCACCCCAGAGATATTATGTTGCAGTTGCAGATATAGAAGGGATGGGCCAGTATGCAATCAGTCTATTAAGAACAGCGCACGCTATGGAAAAGTTTGTGAACCCTTGCAACAGGCTATATTTGCTCTTTAGAGAATGGAGCGTGGTCTTGTGATTAAGGCAGTTAACTAGAACTCAGTAAACCTGGGTTCTTTCCCCAGCTCTGCCACAGACTTCTTTTGGCAAGTCACTTTAATTTCCCCATGCCTCAATTCCACATCGGTAAAACAGGGACGCTAAGACTTCACAGGGTTGTTGTGAAGTTAAACACATTAGTATTTGGGAGGCATGAAGATATTACAGTGATAGAGCCAGGGCCGACTCCAGGGATTTTGCCGCCCCAAGCGGCAAAACAACAACAACTGTGATCACGATCAGCAGCAGCTCCACCGTGCTGCTTTCTTCTTTGGCGGCAATTTGGCGGCTGATCCTTCCCTCTGAGAGGGACCCGCCACCGAATTGCCGCCGAAGAGCCCGATGTGCCGCCCCTTCCCCTTGGCCGCCCCAAGCACCTGCTTGCTCAGCTGGTGCCTGGAGCCGGCCCTGGATAGGGCTATATAAGTACCTTGATAGATATAGAGATGGTATACATAGAGAAGGAAATGATAGTTCAAGTATTAAAAGAGTGTTAATGTGCCTTCGAAACTGTTTATATCACATCTGTTTGACTGGGGCAAAGACGACGTGTACAAATCATAAATAAATTAGCACAGTATATCAAACACAAATGGGACTTTCATAAAACCTGCATTAATGGCTTTGGCTGGTGAAGCTGGCAGTATTTTTTTTTTTTAACTTCCACTGTTAGCCAAAACAGTGACAAAAAGAGCAATGTGCTGATCTGCAGCCTAAGAGACAAGCCGCTTAAGGGAATTAATTGAAATGAAGTTGCCAGACAGACTGCAGTGGTTGAATGCACTAAAGAAAAAAAATCAGCTTAGGGGTGCAGTCTCATCTGGACACAAAAGAATTTGATCCCTAAAACTACAATAGAGGATGTTACTTATGGACTCTTTGCAATACAGATGTTGATTATTATAGATGCACACAACATTGTTTTGGAAGCAGCTATATTACTAACCCCTCTTCCTTCCGTTAGGAAGAAAATGCAGTAGAAGGCAGAAGGAAATGGGTGAGTTGGGAGCATGCAAGATACATAGAGTAAAACTGTTTTGTTTGGTCAGTAAAGTTACTGTATGTTCTGAAATGAAGGTGGGTAGAAATGCCTGTACTTCTAGACTTAATATGGGGATTAGAATATTATCTTGCTTCTTGCAGGAAATACAGGTCAATAGTCCAATATTATGATTATTAGGTATGAGCAACTTGAAAAGACTTAGAGTCTGGATTGGATGTTTATCAGAATCTCCCAAGTCCCCAGAAATGGGCTGAAAATCTAGTAAAAATAGATGTTCCTGTGAGATTTCCAGCCTTTGGAAGTGGAGCTTCGATCTAAAAATAGGTAGAGGCTCAGGAGGAGAAGGGGAGCTCGTATTTCATCTTCATGAGTTCATCCATCTCTAATGCTTATACGTGTGTTTATTAAGGGTATGTCTACAAAGCAATTAAACACCTGTGGGACCCTCCATGAGGTGGGAGGGTCCAAGAGCCCAGGCTCCAGCCTAAGCCTGAATGTCTACACAGCAATTTTTAGCCCTGTGACCCCGAGTCAGCTGACCCAGGCCATTCGCAGCCATGCTGTGGGTCTTTTATTCCAGTGCAGATGTACCCTAAGTGTCAGCAACCAGCGATAAGCCTAAGGAAGAGTGATAGAACTTGGCCTATTGCACAAGGAAGCAAGTTGCAAGTGACTCTCTAGAGAAAATGTTTAATTTGGTGGTTTGTCATGTGTCTTGTTGCTGTTACGGGGCGTGTGTGTGTGTGTGTGTGTGGGTGTTTAATTATTGGTTAAAAAGATGAAAACTGTAGTGAAAATGTCCCTGGTGAACAGCTGAGATCAATATAAGACTAACGGCATGAATTCAAATCAATAAAAGGAATAATGAAGCGAAAGCAGCTTTCTTTAAATCAAGAACATAGGTGGCTCAAACTCCCTGGGAGATTCTTTCCTGCTTTACTGGTGTGAGTTCACTGATCTCTCCAAGTCTGAAATCTGACTTCTCTTTGACTCACTTTATTGTCTAAAGAACAATGTAGAGACTAATCCGGCCCTGTGTTGCTTGGTTGTGCTAATAGGGAAAAAAGAACTGTAGGGCAGGATTTCAGTCTCGTACTTGAAAGTACAGGGATGGAGGACAGGTTACTGCCTCAGCCTTTGTCCCACAGCCCCAAGGATATTCATGGTCTGCCAGCTAGGGGACTGACCCAGGTGTCAGAATCTGGTCCTAAGGGATCACTAAAGTAAACCTCACTTTGTCTTCCCCAAGAGCATTGTGCCAGCACCCACTCCATAGAGAGAGACCTTCACTAAATCAACCAGTTATAACTTATAAAGAGTAGAAATTGGAGTGCCTAGAAAACCAGGAGAGGGAAAGAAACGTATAGGTCTCCAGAGGACCACCTGAGGCAAAGAAGACAGACAAATTTACATTTATAGAGAAGGTGCCATTGGCAGACTGAAGGTAGACACTGCAGAGACATGGATAGATGTGATGCTGTGGTGTTATTGGCATGTGTCTGAGCCACAAGTGAGTTATGTGGCTTATCCCAATTGAATGCCAATAACACCGCCTTAACCACCATGCCTCATTATGTATTTTGTTTTTTGCTTCCACCCCTGACTTCCAGCAATACAAGTGGCAGAATCTATGCACTTGCACTGCCAAAAAGTGGTACGTCTGACTGGACTAGGAGATGGCTGGCATAGAGCCATGGTGGATCTAAGCCAGGAAAGGCCAGGGCCAGGCCAGATGCCGAATAGAAAGTCTTTGGTGTCAGTAGCCATAGCCACATGCCACACACTAGCAGAACCTCCAGGGGTGATGTATTGCCACCAACCTCTTCCAAGTGTGAACTCCCCTTATCATAGAAATGTAGGGCTGGAAGGTACTTTGAGAGGTCATCTAGTCCAGCCTCCTGTTCTGAGATAGGAGCATTTATACCTAGACCATCTCTGACAATGTTCATCTAACCTGTTTTTAAAAACCTCCAATGACAGGGACTCCACAACTTCCCTTGGAAGCCTATTCCAGTACTTAAGTCAGGGTTTCTCAAACAGGGGTCGCCGCTTGTGTAGGAAAAAGCCCATGGCGGGCCGGGCCGGGCCAGGGTGTTTACCTGCCCCATCCGTAGGTCCAGCCAATCGCGGATCCCACTGGCCATGGATCGCTGCTCCGGGCCAATGGGAGCTGCTGGAAGTGGCACAGGCCAAGGGATTTACTCAGCAGTTCCCACTGGCCCAGAGCAGCGATCCGCAGCCAATGGGAGCCGCGATTGGATGGACCTGCGGACAGGACAGGTAAACACACTGGCCCGGCCTGCCAGGGGCTTTCCCTACACAAGAGGCAACCCCTATTTGAGAAACCCTGACTTAACTACTGTTATAGTTAGAAAGTTTTCCCTAATACACAACCTAAATCTTCCTTGCTGCAGATTAGGCAAATTACTTCTTGCCCTACCTTCAGTAGATACCATTGATCACCATCCTCTTTATAATAGCCCTGAACATATTTGTTAAGTCTTATTTTCTCAGGACTAAACATGTCCAGGTTTTTAAATCTTTTTTCATAGGTCAGATTTTCTAAACCTATCATCATTTTTTTTGTTTTCCTCTGGATTCAGAGCCACAGAAGGGTTTGCTGAGTTAATAAGCTGTGCTTTTTTCTTTTCTTTTTTTGGGTCTAGTTGATTAAAAATGCCTCCTTGAAAATCCTAAAATGAATGAAACAACAAAAAATACGAAGACACAGAATTCCCAGAATGCATCTGTTGAAAAAACTGAGGAATGTTGTGTTCAGGGTTCTGGTGGGTAAAATAACACAGATAAATAACACCGTCTTTAAGGTGCCACAAGTACTCCCGTTTTTTTTTGCAGATACAGACTAACACGGCTGCTACTCTGAAACAGATAAAAGTGTAAATAAGAATATAATGTTAACAAAAATGAAAATGACAAGTGTTATGCTAAGCCAAATTCTGTCTCCCACCATGCAAAGTGAGAGTAAAGTAGCCTTAAACAGGTGATATGAAAATGGAATCTTCCAACATATCTTGCTGTCAGGTTGCTAAGTAACTGTACAGTCATTCTGTGGTTGCTCTTGCAGTCCCTGGGCTATAGTAGTCACTGCCTCCTGATATACCCCTCCTGCCCTGGTAGTCTAGTCAAGGTATACTTGTGGTGCATGGACCCACCGAGCATGTCTCCTGTGCATTGCTTTAGTGAGAACTATAGAGAGAGCCATGCAGTATGAAAGGTATACTCTAAAGCCTGACAATCACATACTATCCAAGACTGGCAGCTACTGAGCAAATTTCACAAGGATAAGTTATTGCCAACCGTTCCTGGAATAATCAACTTGCATGAGGTTATTTAGCTGTGTAGCCAGTAGGGAGTTGCCTAACCAGTTTTTACAAATTTTTCAGCCAAATCAGAGATCCATATAAAATATCCATTGCATGGGGATTTCAAGTTGGGACAGTAGGACTTTGGGTCCATAATCCAATGACCTAATTACACTAATCTACATACACCATTTTTCCTATTTGTTACAGATACAATATGAGTAATATTATCTATTCACTTTCCTGAAACCTGTTGTGAAATGTTTCTGTCACAAATGGCTGCTGAATTCCTTCTTAGAGGTGTCTGCATTTCAGTGATGGCTCCCTATACTACACATATTGCCTGAAAAATACTTTGGGATCACTCAGAATTTAAACTATAGTGTTTGTTTCTTAAAAAAAGGAAAGTACATTTTAAAATGCTTATGAGATGTAATACTATGTGAAACTATTTAACATGCATATTGCACACGTCATATTAAGGAATACCCTGACATCTTGTGTTCCATGACCTAATACATATATCTTAGTGGGCCTGAATTTTGAAGTCTACACACAAAAGCGCAGATGCAACGAGGCTCCTAATTTGAATAAACAATTACAGCAGTTGATCATGCAACTGCAATGATTGTACATGCAAAATATGCTCTTATTTGCATCTGTGTTTTTGAAAACTTTCTCCCATTTGCAAAATCAGGCCCATTGTGTCTAAAAGGATACAACAATACCAGATGATAGATGATGTACCTCTGTGTAACAGGGAGTGTGTGATGTGGAAGAAGGGCATTTATATTTTCATGTTTTCCAAATACAATGTCAGTAGCAAATACCAAACTAAAATTTTTATGTAGATTCTTATGAGAGCAAGGCAGAGATTAGCCACTCTATCTGTAGTTATGCAGATAGCCTTTTTACTCTGCTATTTCAATACAGTTCAACCCATTACAGTACTTCTATAGATACATTTGATATAGTCTGGAGAATTAACAGTGAACTACTAATTGACAGATAATGAATGTAAACTTTTTTTTTGAAGTATTTTCAAATTCAGAGCTAATGGTTTCAATACATTAATCCCACAATGTCAAAAGCTGCTGAAAACATCTTTTGGAGAAGGTGCATCAATGAACATGTTAGACTATTAAAAGAACCTAGTAGGGTTGAAGGATCAAATGTCTTTCTCTCCAAGGCTAATATTTAAACAAGGACTTTGGTTCATACAGTCATGATTCAACAGTTAAATAGCACTTTTGGCGAAACTAACAGTATCAAAACAACGTAAATGTTAAAATACTACTGTACATTTTTATCATACAAATTCACTCAAGTATTATCTCAGGATTTAAATAGCTAGTTTTACAATAGCAAAGGTACAGTATCTCAAGCTAAATATTGGAGACATACAGTATACAGAAAATAATTTCAAATGATAAAACTGATTTTGGAAGATTGACATTAACTGCAGAGTTAACTGTAAGCATTCCCAGGCTTCGCTTTACCGCCATATGATCTGATCCAACCTGAACGATAAACTATTTCTTGGTTTACCAGCTCTATATAATATGACTTTAACATGGTTGTGTCAGATATCCCATAATAAAAGAGCATACTGAAGGCATGCCTATTTCCTTAGACTACTAAATAGCCTCTCCCTGTACTGATGTCATTGTGAAAAAAGCAAGACCTTTGATTGAAAGAATTAACACTTCATTGCTTAACAAAAAACACATTTTGGACCCCTCTGCATGCCTACTTTGTGTTAGTTTTAATCCTACATAATATATACCTGAGGTAGATATTTTGCTTTTACAAATTGTACATATGCATCTCATAGCAGAGGAAATGATTTTTTCATAGGAAATCTGATTTGCATATAATCCTTATATTTGAGTTTTTGCCTCCTAACACACAACTCGTGATTTTCCTCCTTTCTATCCTGATGAGTTCCCTGGAGATTATATATGCCTCGACTAGCACCATGCAGGAAGCTCCCATAAAAATGTATTCTCCATCTTCGCTGTCCCTGGAACTGAGAGCCATTTTTACAACCATGCTCTCCACACATCCAATCATCATCACATGCTGTCAGGCTTCACCAGCATTAATTTATCAGAAAATAACAGGAAATGATTGATTGATCTTATGTAGATATCTTCAAATTACACAACCTTCCATCCTTCTTTCCCTTTCAATTTTTGATCCATACTCCTCTCTTCCTACTTCTCTTTACTGTCTTTCCCTTTCCACTTTTGTTACTTTCTTTTTCCTTTGCTACAGTTCCTTACTGTTGATGCACAAACAGCTGAGCCAGGATTTCAAGTTTCTCCCACTTAGTGGTCTGCCAAAGCTTGTGAAAGCCCAGCATGAAGAAGCAGTTCAGTGATCCAAAGTTCCTATTGCCTAATCAGTCCTTTCACCTTAGCCAGGAGGCAGCTGTGCCTCTGCTGTGGTTTTGCAAACAACATGAATTATATGGTTGCACGTTGTAATATCAATTGCACCCCAACTTTCAGTGCTGCGAATCAAATCCCAAAAAATCCAAAGGATCAAAGGAGGATTGTATGTTGAAACTTCAATTGCTGTATTTTTACTGGAACACAGTTTATTCTTCCTAAAATCTTCCACATTAACACAATACTTCCAGGGTCTGGAGTCATTTAAACAAAAGCCCACTTTGCAAATCAACGTTTTCAAGGAAATTAGCCAAGTAATGAGACAAAGCATTTTCTCAGAGTATTTAAAAAGTTTTGTAAATATAACTTTTGACCCTGGAGCCTTAAGCTAAAACACTTTGGAAATCAATCTTGGGTTCTGGGTATTAAAAGACTTTTGCAAGGGATTTTAGACTTAAATGAATGAAAACCACTATAGACTCTGTTAGGCATTATAAAAGCAATGCAAATAATTTACTCATACGTAAATCCTACCATTTAATTTCTTGTGTATTTGGCCATTGGTATTTAAAAATAAATAACATTTGTAAATAACCCCCCCTCCCAATCAAACAGGGAGATATAGGATTTAATTTAACCTGCAGAGCGAAATGTGAATTTAATAAGTCAGCTTAAGGGTTGTATATAGCTTTCAGCCACTCCACTTTCATTCTCATATTTTCCACTCAATTCTTGTTGATTGAAAATCTGACTGTGCATTGTACACATTGCTGGAAGTAGATGAAGTACAAACTAGCAACACTGTTGGCATAGCCAAGATTTAAATAGATGAATTTGCTGAGCTCTCCATTTTGCTGAACTACTTTCCCAACTTTCAGACAATTACTGAGGTTCAAAATTAAGACTAGAAACAAAAGCCTATTGGGTTCGCATTCCAATGAGGTTAACTCTCCGGGACAGATTAAGGCAAGCTGGGGTCCTATGCATACCAGGACACACATATACACACACAACCTGTGGCTCTGCCCACATAGCCACCTCCCCACCTCACACTCAGAATGGTGGTGACAGAGGGTCCACCTCCCTCCCTTTTTGGATGGGCAGGAGCAGAAGGGGTCCTACAGCCAGGGTGTATTTGCTCAGGTGGGCAGGCCAAGGTAGCTCCACTCTCCTCCTGTCATACAGTGTCCTTCTGGAGTGGAGTTGGTGGGGTCCCACAGAGCAGTGGGTCTTGGCGATAACACCCCATTAGGAGTGTTCTCTCTTTTTGGGCTAGAATTTCAGGCTGTCTGTGGACTCAGACATGGATCACAGTTTCAAGCTTTTCTTCAAAACCATGAGGGCTAGAAACTTTCACTGTTTTTATAAGTGAAAGCTGAATTTCTAATGTAATTACATGGCCCCAGGAGCTGGGGTTCTAGGCACATGCCTTAATCCGGCCCAGATAACCCTCCCAATAAGAGAAGAGGACAGCGACCGAGTGCTGCCCCTAACTGACAACAGGGTTGGGGGGATGAAAGAGGCTACGTGCCGTTCCCCCAACACATAGTAGCTAGCAGGAAGGAGAGGCAGAATGCCCCCAAACCTGCAGGGACAAGAAGTGTTCCTCTCCAGTCCATCGAAGAATCGAAGAGAATAGGAGAGATTGGACTAACCCAAAGTCTGACCACTTTTAGAATTTGCTTTGAGAGTCCCCTTTTAAATAAAGTTTTTTCTTTTTAATATTGAACATTAGATACATATACTACAAGCAGAGCTTCCTAGAATCAGGGAAGAGCAATGAGAAAATCTTCAAGTCTACCATCGGCTTTGCTGTATAGAGCTAATTTGCCCACATTTACAGCGATGGGAACTACAGAAAACTGATAGACAAGAATGCCACAGAGGTCTCCTATAAGTATAAGCCCTCTATACGATAAGGGGCTGCATGTGCAGTCCATAACAGCCTGAAGTATGACTCTATAAAGCATGCATGGCTAAGAGTCTGAAGTAGGAATTTGATAAAATGTACATTTTATTAGACATTAGAGCTTTTACCATATTCAGCCAGATGTCCCTTACAGATCTTATATGATGTACATGCCTTAAGAGCTATGGTTTGCAGCTCTGCCTCTATGCAGAAACCCTAGCAGCACTTCTCTCTGCTGCTGCTTCTAAAAGGGCACACTTGGGAACGCTCTCGATCGTATCTGCTATCTCAGGGGGACCCCACCAATGCTCTTTCCCCTTCACTTGCTGGTGTGCGGAGAAGGGAACACTCAGACATCCTCCACTTCTTACACAGGCTGTTAAGTTGCTCCAATATGTTTATGAACTTTAAGTCTTGTGAACCCCTGAAAATATGAGAAGTTTGCAAAACCCAAAACTCCACCTGGTTCACCCATCCCTATTTTGTAATGCAGGAGAGACATTTAGTAAACTTGCCACTGGGTTACATTTTCAAAATGTACCGTACTTGGAACCTTAATCCCATTTTCAAAAGAGACAGACACTTAGGAGCCTATGTCTCATTGACTGACTCCCAAGATGCAGTAAGTGCCTTCCTAAATGTAGAAAAAAGTGTGTTTTTCAGTCAGCTCATCTCAATTGAATACCCCATCCACTTTCCAAAGCCCATGTAAACACAATTTAACACCATTAATGGTACAACTACACTGGAATAAAAGATCCATGGCACAGCCACGGCTAACGGAAGTCACCTCACTTGGCCGCATAGATCTCGGGCTGCGGAGCTAAAAAATTCTGAGTAAACATTTGGGCTCAGGCTGGAGCCAGGTCTCTGAAACCCTCTCCCCTGAGCATCTATGCAGCAATTTTACAGCCCTGCATTCCAAGCTCCCAAGCCCAAGTCAGCTGACCTGGCCAGCCACAGGGGTTTATTGCTGTGTAGACATACCCTAAGATTATTTGAGCTGGTTGAGTTGTAGCTAGGTGAGATTATTAAGGGGAATTAATTGGTGGGGGTAATGTGCTTCAATTGAAATTATTAACTCAGTTGAGCTAAGTCCACTGAAAAACATACCTTTTCTGCCTGTATAAACAGACCCTCAGGATATGTCTAACTGCGATGTAAATCCAGGGTTAGCAGAACTCGAATTAGCAGACTCTGGGTTTGTTAACCTAGGGCTTGAGCATCTGCACTCATTTGCACCCCATGTTAGGAATTGCTGAACCCTGGGTTCCAACCTATAATAGCTCCAGTGTCTACACTGCGTTATTGAGGGCTGAGTTCAACCACCCATATCCCAGACTTCCTACGCTTGCCAAAAATGTGGCCATTCTAGTCCTTTGTTTGCGATGCAGGGTGTGAAATTTTCCTGTACGCCAAACTTGACTGTGAAGAAGACAAAGAAAGTCAGCCCATAGGATTGTTGGATACTTGTGGAGGACTCCCACAGCATGAGTCCGGTGGAGTTGCGTCTATATTGCAAAGCTATACAGCCTAAATCCTGGATCCTGTGGGGTCCTGGTCCCTGGGTTAGCACAATTTGTGTATAGACAGAAGGGAGGTAAGGCTTGAGCCTGAGTTCTAACCCTGGTTTTACACTGCAGTGTAGACATACCCTAAGAGAGCAAAGCATGGTTTAAGAACAAGACAGGGAGTCAGGAACTCATGGGGTTAAATCCTGACTCCACTGAAGTTCACAGGAATTTTCCCACTGACTTGAATGGAGCCAGGATTTCACTACTGCATTCTAATTCCAGCTCTCACACTGCCTTTCTTGTTGGGCGGGTTACTTAACGTCTCGGTCTACCTCAGTTTTTCCATTTGTAAAATGGGTTTAGAAATACTTATTCACCTGTGGTTGTAATACCTTACAAAGCCTTTGTGATGATGCATACCCTGTACAAATGAAATAGATATATTAAGCCATCTAATCCAAATTCTGATGGTGCAGGATTGTTCTCTATTACTACTCAGGGCTGATTTACCTCTTATGCTCCCCTAGGCACAGCATCTTCAGCATTCCACCCTCCCCCGCCTCGCCTACAGCTGACCTTCATGTTGCACAGTTTTAGAGAGGGAAGGTGCCCCTACTGTGCCTATTTGGAAATCTGGCCCTGTTACTATTAGTGTTTGTTCAGTGCGATTTTGAATGAAGCAAAGGATGGGGCTTCCTCACTTCTCTTGAAACATCAGTCTACAAGCCAACAAATTGAACTGTCAAACAATTTCCTGAATATTTAGCCCAAATGTCCTTTTCCTAATATTATCCCATCACTCCTTGGCTATATCATCTTTTATTATGCTAAGTCCTCTTCCTCCTTGGTGTTTACGCTGTTCAAATATTTCTAGACTATTATCAGGTTTCTCTTTTGTTGTCATTTAGCCAGGCTCTACATGTTTAACTCTTTTAATCATTCCTTGTAAATCAGTCACTCCAACCTGTTAATCATTTTTGCTGCTTTTCTGTGAACTCATCAAAATCCTTCTGTTAGTAAGGTTCCCAGATTCCATGTGACACAAGGCCTTTGCTTATTCAGCCTAAACCTGAATCAGTTTTTATTGCTATCATATCACATTCCAAACTCATTTTTAATTTGCTGTGAGCTGCTGCTCTTTTGGCATTACTGCTTTCCAATGTTTCTTCCACTCATGGAATATCCACATCTTGGATCATTTCCCCTCTCCCCCCAATACACTTTAACTTAATTAATGTTTCTACAATACTTTCAAGACAGAAAATACTATATAAATATTAAGTATTCTTATTTGTAACATGAAGCATATTCCATTACCCTTATCACATGAGTTTAACATGTACAGTCCTTGACCATGGACACTTGAGTCCCTAAACATATTTTGAACTGGACAAATTGATAGGAAATGTTTCTCTGTAGAGTATCTGTACACAAGGACTGGAGCATACATTGCATGTGTTATACAAACAAAATAAAAATGCAAATGATTCCATCATCTACTACATGTTTATTTAGCAAGAAGAGAAAGTTTAGGCGATTGTGCAGTTGTGTGAGTAATTCAGAAAGAACACAGAGAAATTTAAGACACTTTAACTACACAAGTGTGTGCGTGTGTGTGTGCCAACAGTCTAACAACTGTCTGACTATCAATGACTGGTAAAGGGCATTATTCAATATTTAGTGACATGACATCTTGTACGTTTGCATGGCATTAAGAACTACTCCAATAAATGACATGGCAAAGTCTCACCTTCCAAAAATCCTTACTCTCAATCCCAACCACTTCACTGGTGTCCACATAAATTAATATTGTTCTAAGTGGTTTATTCCACAAAGACACTCAAAATACGTCAGTACCTTTTTACCTTTAATCTGAAAGGTACATAGGAAACTTCACACCAACACTCTATTCTGTAAGGTCCAAAGTGGCTTCAGCTCTCATTAAAGGAAGTTGATGTCACTAGCTACCTAACAGGATCAGGCCTTCATGTATTAGTACCTAACATGCATGTCTGAAAGGGCTGGAGAAATAGACAAAGGAGAGAAACTGGCCCAAATAAATAGTAAAATAAAACCAGCATAAGTCAGGTTTATAGGGCTCATTCTCTTTGGTCCTGATCCGGTGAGGTGCTTAAGAGTGTCCTTAAGTTTAAGCATACAAAGTAATCACTCAAATCAATGGGATTATTCAGATGCTTAAAGCTAAGCATGCGTTTTGCTGGATCAGGGCCAGAGTATTCAGCTCCTTGCATGATCAAGCATAATAGGCATTCACGCTAAACCTTGCAGACTTTGCCGGCTTTAAACAAATAATTTTGGTTTTCATTTTTGCAATTTTTCTGCCTTTCTTCAAAATCAGGTATATGGGCCATCTCTTTCCACCTATATTTCCTTCAACAAACCAAGTTAGGGTGGGCAATGCAAAGAAAATCTAGCCCTCCATTCATGTTTTAGTGCTCTCTTCTCTTTGCAACATTTCAGAGTGGTATCACAGTATAGAATATTCTTGTACATTGCCTCTCTTTTGTAGTACAGTGTCCATCTCAAGCCTCCAGGGCCAGAGAACAAATGTAATATTTATTGTTCTTCTAGATCTTGTGAAAGCAGGTCTCCTATCTGTTTCTTGAAAATCCAAGTAACAATCTATTGTGCAGTATGGTGTAATATGTAGTATTGCTCTCATTGTGTCTAGATACTGAATAATGTGTACACTGCAATTTATAAATTGCCCTTCTTCCCTTCTATGGTTAGTGGTCAATATGTTTTCAAAACTGTATTGCAACACACCTTCAGGTGAACTCAGCCAGCAGACTGCTTATTTTGGACATTATTTAGGCAGAACACCACACAGCCAATGCATGTGTCACGTTGCCATAGGATCAAAAAAAGGTGTGTTTGCATACCTAATAAAAATGCAAAACAGGGCTCGAAAGTCATATAAAATGTCTAGACTCTATATAAATAGCAACCAAAGCCACTGCTGCTGCTAGTTATTGAATTGCTGTGAGGAGAAAGTGTTGTTATATTCTGATTATTAATATCATTTATATAGCACTGTCTATTTACACAACATAGTGTTAAGACATATTCTCAGCCCCAGAGGACTCACAGTCTAAAGCCTCAGCCACACAACTATATGCATGTGGGCAGGCCCTTGAACCCCACTGACTTCAGTGGAGCTTTGCAGGGGTCAGCCGGCTGGCATCATATTGCTAGGTTGGTGCCTTGGAGAGACATGTAAAAAGCCAGCAGTTTGGGGTAAGATAAAAAGGTACCTCAACAGAAGTGTGTTTTATGCCCAGATCTGGAAGGAGGAGAGTAAACTTGTGGCTTGATTCTATGAGTTTCTGAAAGCCCTCAACTCATATTGACGGTAATGGAAGCTGAGAATGCTGAGCACCTTGCTGCATCAGACCCTGGGTGAATAGGAAGGTCTGTTCCATGCATAGTGGGAGGTAAGAATGAAAGAAATAAAAATGAGAGTGGGAGGAGACCGAAGGGGCAGTAAGCGGAGAGGACTGGGGAAAGCAAAATGATGAGAAGGATCCAGTGCTTTCTTTTATCTCCAGTCCAGCTCTTCGCTTCTCTCTCATTCTGTTCCTCTCTCCCAACAGCCTTACAGTTCTGATCATCTGTGTTCCACCCTGGCAAATTTTCCTCATTTGTCTGACCAGTTCAGTGATTTTTTTCCTCTCACTACTCTCTTCCTTTTCTCTTCTTAGAAAACAATTAATCTTTAATCTCCGCAAGCCTTGCCTTCTCATTTCCCAGTGTGAGGACAAGGCAATGCACTCCCTCCACTATGCATATAAAGTACCTGTATCTGCAGCTTTTCTAACTATCATGAATATAAAATGCTTTAGTAGTTGAGAAAAACTAGGTCACTGAAGGAAAACACCCTCCCTTTATTGACACAACTGTTGTGTGTTAATGTAGAGTCGAACATGGCATTAAACTCAGGCATTTTGTCAAAGAATGACTTCAGCATTTGTTTATAGGCAGAACATAGATACAAGAATCTGGCTTTGAAAAAAATGCTACATTCTTATGGCTAGCCAAACAACAATCTACACCACTCTCAGCAAAACCATAATTCATAGCCAAATATAACGACATAGAGGCTAAGCCATCATCACAGTTGGTCTGTACTGGATTTCTACGAAACAGACATTTCAGAAGATTATTATATCCAGGGCAAATTCTCAATAAACTCTCAAGCATTGCCAAAAAGCAATGATATACACAAGACAGACAAACATAGAATCATAGAAGATTAGGGTTGGAAGAGACCTCAGGAGGTCATCCCTGTCCAACTCCCTGCTCAAAGCAGGACCAACACCAACTAAATCATCCCAGCCAGGGCTTTGTCAAGCTGGGCCTTAACAACCTCTAAGGTTAGATATTCCATCCATATCTGTATTGATTTTATTTTGTGAAACCAGAATACCATCTGAATGAGAAGCTGCTTGCTTTTTTCACCTCAAATCACGAAGAACCAAGTGTACAAAAATGACAAACTTCAGAGAGACAAGGTGAGCAAGAGTAATTCCAACTAGAGATGTAAAAGAAATACCCATATGTTTTCAATGTGCCATTACCTCCGATTGCTAAGCATGGTAAAGATGTAATAATAATTAGCTGCTCCAGTAGATCTCTTCATTGTGCTGTCTTTGGAATTAATACGAAAGTGGGATATTCCTTTGCAAAGAAGGAAAGACTAAAGAGATTCCAAAGGCAGTCACATCACTAGATGCCAAAATACCCTGGTGACATACAAAAAAAGAAAGTTTGCTGAGCTTTGGCTATTGCGAGAAAAAGACAGAAGTAGAGACGGCATTGCCTTAAGTCTGCAAAAGAATAAATGCTTTGCTCCTAACCAGCAATGCCTGCAAATGACTCTTCGTTCTTTTAAAAAGAAGAGGCTACATAGGACACAAGAGCAAGCTGTCAAACGCTAGTTGCTGATGTCCTTATGGACAAATGCCGGTGATCAGCTAATGACAAGTTATTCCAAAAGTCTGGAAGCCCCTGAAAACAGTTAGCCACTGTTTGGCTTCTGTAGATTACATCATCTTGTGCTGTAGCAGTAAAAGCAGCTGGAATCTGCCAAAAGGAGAATTGTCATTTGTCAGTACTTGCGCCAAGGGACCTAATGTGTATGTGGAAAAGGTATATATTGTCTAGCACCATAGTACCAATGAGCAACATACTGTGCTGGAAATTTACTGTATGTTATCATGGAGTATCAGCACATCTAGGATGTGCAGTTTGTTGCTTTTGACTAATTCTGCAATAATTTTCAGACAATGCGTTCACTGTATATGTTAATAGCTCTACAATAAAAAGATATTTTAATAAAGTACAACATTTTTTTTAAATATGTGGGGCTTGATTGAGAAAGGTGCCTCAACTTGAATTTCTTTAAGTGCCCCTAAAATGACACCCACATATCAAATAGTTAGAATCTAAATGACATACTTACACCCATACATAATGGCAGGCATTCTGCTGAGGCCACAAATTGCAGGCACAAAAAAAGAAAGAGATGGGTCTTAAAAATCATGCTCTGAAAGGTCAACTTTTCAAAGGGCATCAGACATTGCATGTGGGATATTTGAAGGCACAAAACCTGCATTTGTGAGCACAGATATTTCAATATGCACAACAGGCAGAGGTGTCCATTTATATGTGTAAAAGCAAGTAATTGCACACAGTTTTTTAGAATACAATCTAGGAGGCACTATGAAATCCCAATGAGGAGATTTTCATCTAAGTGACTTAGAAGCACAAGTCCCAGTGAAAGTCATGAAAGTCACTGAAACTTGTGCTCCTAAATCTCCAAAATCTTTTTGAAAATCTTGGCTCAAATGTTCTGCTGTGAAAAAGGAAAAGCATCAATTTTTTAACTCTTCTCTCTCATAGTCAGAACTGCTGAAATTCATCCACAGACTTCAGGATACTAAAGTCAAATTAAAGTGCAGTTCTTTTCATTGGCATAACTTAAAAAACAAACAAACAAACAAAAAACCCTGACCCATCTTGATATTTAAAGATACTAGAATACCTCCCCCCTACCGTCAATAATTCTCAGGGTGAGAGGGGCAACTGAATTCATCTTTAACTTCCAAAGAAGCCCTGCTCAAATCATTTGAACATTGTTAGGAGAGGGCAAAGTGAAGATGTAGCAGAAGCAGTACCTTCCCGAAGGCAAGAGACTGGTGCTGCTTCAGAGAGCAGCAGCCCAAAGGGGGATTAGGGGAAGGTAAAAGAGAACCTACAAGTCTACATCTAACAATCTGGGGAACCCACATGCCCTTCAAGATGCTTCAATGGGAGCACCTGCACTCCATCAAAAGATATGTGGGATCTTGTCTGCCTGTGTT
Source organism: Mauremys reevesii (assembly GCF_016161935.1). Classification (NCBI taxonomy): domain Eukaryota; kingdom Metazoa; phylum Chordata; order Testudines; family Geoemydidae; genus Mauremys; species Mauremys reevesii. Next base: position 49,965,415 of record NC_052628.1, on the reverse strand, counting down.
GCTAACTCTTGTTTGTTTCCAGCTCTTACTCACATGAGCAGTCCTGTTGATTTGTTTTTAAACAGGACCGAGATTAGCTATTTACTCACCCCAAAAGCCAACTTTAAAAAAAGAGAGTGCCAGTTAGTAATTTTAAATGTACTAGTGCACTCCTTAGGAGCTAACTGCCGATTGAAGATAGCATGCCAAATATCTTGGCTATGTCATTAAGGCACCCAGGACATATCTGACTTTTTTTCTTACTTGTGTGAATTTGCTACTCATGAATGTGAAGAACTAACAGCACTGGTCAGAGTGTAGACAAGGCCTGAGACAGACACATAGTGGATATACCTATGCCAACTTCTCACACACATCTACCAATCAATTCATACTTCCCACACACATACAGCAGTCCCATCCACTCCAAATGACAATATCAGAGCTAGCTCCTCACTTGAAAACGACCAGGTTAAATGTTATAAAGTTTTGTGGCGGGGTTTTGAGATGTAGATGAATGATCATAGGGAATCTGATAACATCAGATTCATTTTCACTTGGGATGTAAACAAGGATTTGAACTCAGATTACAGTTGTGAGAGGCTAGTGGAGAAACTCACTTTTCCACTTAACCCTGCTGATACTTCGAGCTTACCAGAAGCATAATCAGGCATATACAACAGTAAAACCACTTTGTTTTTATTGCACTTCAAGTCCTTATAAAGGACCAATTTCTCCCCACCACCATTTTAAAGAACAATTTGCTCCTGGTCAAAAATTTTGTATGCCAAATTTCACCACAGAATGAAATTTTTACAGCCAAGTTATACATTTTTGGAAAGTGGGTTCTAGGTACTAACATACCCTTAACTATTGCAATGGTAGCAGGTGTCACCATAACAAATGATGTCAAGTTCAATTTAAACATCACAGAACATGCTGAAATACTTTGGAAAGTGCCACGGCTCACTAACATTTTATATGAAAGAATAAAATAAATAAAAAATCCCCCACTCCCCTCCTTAACATTTAATTTTTCCCCCCACAAGGCAAAGTAAGGAAAATAGACCCAAATTCTTTGTAATTAACGGGACTGTGGTTTTACAGCCAGACAAGAGCCAAAATGTGAAAAGTTAAGAAATAATTATACAACCTACATTGCACTCTATGAGAACTGAAACAATCTGCAAAATAACTTAAGATACATGAACATTAGGTCAACTATTTTTAATAGATAATTGTATTTATAAGCTTCTTTATCTCATGGATAAGGCATGAAACATAAGACAGGAACATTCTGACAGTTTCAAAACAACTATGTTTGTCTTCAATGTTGTTTTAACAAATATAGAAAGTAAAGTCACAAATCATATTTATGATCTAAGCAACCTTGAATAAAACCCTTGCCAGCTTGCCATTTATTCTTTCTTTTCCTATTACTTCCACTTTTCTGCAAGTCATTATAATTTCTATAACAGCAATGCTGTTTATAGCATATGGATTGGGGGAAAAAATAAGACATGTTCTACCACTATTTTTTTCTCAAATCTACCAAGGCCCTGATTCAGCAAAACACTTTAGCAACTCCTTAATGTTAAAAATGAGAGGAGTCAGTCCCACGGAAGTCCAAGAGTTTAAGTGCTTTACTAAATCAGGACCTAAAACATTTGAACCATTTATTTACACATGGAATATTCTTAATTTACTAGAATAGTTTTCCAATTAAGTTTATTAGGGAACAATTGAACTTAGAACACTCTATCCAATTTCCACACTAAGAAAGTCCCCCAATATTAATTTAGCATTATGAATTGAATTTGGTAGGTGATACTGTTTTGTTAATATCACTTCATGAACAAAAGTTTCACGTTGCATTTCAGTACAATAAAAGGTTCCGCTGCATTATTGTCAACCAGCATAATCCAGCACCATTTGAAACACTCTTACTGAGTTCAATAGGAACTCAGTCACACAAGGCAGCTTTATATAGACTGTGTGAGGTAATCAGCTCAATAGTAAGATCCTACAACGCACAGGTTTCTTACATGCACAGTGACAGACTGACTTGGATGAAAACTAAAACTCTGATGCTAGGGCAAGTTATGTTGTGCTAAAAACATATAAAACATATTTTATAACATGAAATTTTATAAAAGTAGTAGCTCAGTGATTGAAATAGTGTACCTCTAATAAATAATTCAAGTGTACATAATAATCAGAATATCTCAGAACTCCTATGTATCCCAAGGGCTTTCATTTTGTGAGCAGATCTATTCATGATTATTGGCCAGGTTTGTCATATATTTTACAGTAACTCGGGAATATACACACAAAGGGCCAACACCTGGCAATATGCCCAAAAGCCAATGCAGGTGCATGTAACTGGATACCAATGTGAGGTAAGGCTAGTGCAAGAGAAATTCTGCTACCATAGTGTAGAGTGCCAGTTATTGTGGTGGCTAAATACACTCCATTATGGTATTTTTACTGTATCTCTCTACGGGAACTATGTGCTCATGTGTACTAATTTCCATCTTGCACTTGCTGTGGATGGCAGCTTACAGTTCACTCTAAATTATGCCCCTCTTTCCTTAAACCACACATACTAGTCAAGATGTACATCCCATCATGTTATTAGGGTTATTTGCTAGCACACCCATGCCTCCAACTACTTGTACATTCACATCATGCACATACATGTGAAGAGGGATGGTTGTTTACACCTGTAATCATCTCACACTTCATATTTTACCCTGTGCTCACACAGCGTCTCTCATTGAGTTTCAGCCAGTTTCAGCCACTGAAGTTATAGAGTTTCTTTGGGAGTTTTGGATTAAGACCTACAATTTTGATCCATGATCCACTTGGCTGCCAGAAAACTAATAAAGCAATATTGGAGGACCAAGTTGCCAGCGCCTCTTAAACGAGTAATTCTGAGGCTCTTCATCAAGTAGCCGTCTCTTGATATGGACATTATGATCTAGAAAGTACTGTACTATCTGATGGACAACTCTGTTGCCAATTTCCTGCTTCACGTTAAAGACTTAGGGCCTGCTCCAACACAGCACTTAAGCATATGCTTAACTTTAAGCGTACGAACAGTCCTATCGAAAAAAAATGCTTCAGTTAAGCTTAAGACTGAGACATGTGCGTCAGTGTTTTGGGTTTAAATTGCAGGAAGAATTTCCATTCATACTGCACTATATAAACATCAACCCACTAGCAAGTTTATGCATTTGATTTAAAAACATTTTCTGATAGCCAACCTTTAAAGAAGCTTCAAAGCAGAGTATAACATTTTTCTTCCTTTGAAGGAAACTACTTTTAGCTAGCAATCCACGAATGAAGAGTGACAATCCACTTTAAAGAATGAGTGGTAATTTTTCTGCCAATCATAGCTGCTATAATGAAACCAAGAATTCATTCCGTTTCAATAAATTAGATGATATTCTTCTGAAATATCTCTATGCTCAGATGAGGGTTTTTTCTTAGCTTTTCCTTCATTCATATTTTTTTTCCAATGTGCTGTAATTCATGCCATCAGAATGCTCTAGACAATGCGAACGTCAATATGACTTATACATGTATTAAATCAACTGTGTTTTGCAGTTTATTTTAACATTATTTATGTGGGAAACTATTATGATTTATATCACTGTCTTTCCCAGAGCATCTACAAAAAGAAACTGACACTTTATACTGTTATGTTTTTTAAAAAAACTATCCCAAATAAACATTTTAAATGGCAAACAAAAAGAATAAACTTGGCAAAATATTTTGTATTTTAGACACTGTGGGCCTCAAGTCAATGAAGTTAACCCAGTGTAAATTCAGAGTGAGAGGAAATCAGACCCAGTCCGTGAGAAAATATTATATTGTTTCACTTTAATATCTATTGGGGTGAAATAGTCCTTGGTGTTTTATACTATGATCTCTGACAATGGGCAGTACGTGGAAACTTCAGAGAAATATAAAAAGCCTACATAAGGCATGTAACCAATTATGTAATATTGCGTTTCTGTGGGGAAATTCATTCCTAACTCCCTCAGGAGATCCGCTTATGCCCCGAAACATGAGATTTAATTGTCCATATCATTGTCTTACCTTGCATAGTTAAAAACATTGCATGTCTTCACAAAGAGTGTTGCATTTAATTTTCAATTAAAATTGACTAGGCTTGGTTTATGAAGCAAAAAATATGTACGGCAGCTATGATTTTACATTTCACTGGCCCACTTTCTTTGAGACAGTGGGTGTCATTAAAAAGCAATATTTATGGCACTGAAATATTTACTTTATCAAGGTATTTGCAATATTTTTATATGGAGAATAAATAATAAAGTAATTATAAAACTAAAGCCAAATGACAGGCTATTTTTTTAAATCACTCTGCACTTTAACTTTTTCTGGCCATTATCATTTAGATTATTATTACTTTTTGAGCAATGAACAGGGTTTCCCCTCTTCCCCACGAGACTTGATTAGAATTGAATGATGCTATATGGAGAAGAAAATCACTTAATCACCCATTAAATTACTTTACTAAATGAGGATCTAGCTCCCGGATTGGGGGTATATCAGAAATTAAATTGATACTACATTTAATTTTAAGAAACGTTAGACCTTTTGTGGCTTAAATGGAATATGGGATTGAAATCAATGGAAGATTCACGTGTTGAAAGTATGCAGAATCATACTTGTGTGACTATCCTGGAAATAAAGATCTGCCCCATGCACCCTGAAACATGGCTCTGGGTATTGCATATGGAGACTCTTGCACATTTGCCAGTTCAGTATGTGTAGAAATATCACAAGAACTATTTTTCTTATGAGATTTCTTTCATTTTCCATTGAAATTTTGCAAGCCTAACTTGCAGGATTTCTGATCAAATAAAGACTCTGCCAAATTCCTAGTCAACTGTCCACAGTCACTAGTCCATTTTCAGTGGGGTATCAGGAAGATGAGGGAGCAGCGAGCATTGTGTGACTCACCTCAGGGGCAGTGATAGAAGAATGTGTGAAGGGAAATACTTACGGGACAAGAAACAGGGTTAGTGTATAAAGGAGAGCAAGACACAAGGAAAGATAAGAGTGTTTTCCTTGAAGCTGTCAGGAGAGAGCTGCTTGTTAGATATGCACTCTAAGAAGCCTCTAGAGTCCCTCCTCTCTAGAGATTCAGACTCAGTGATATCCATACAGTAAACTGAGATTCAGAAAAACAAAGTGAATTGTATTACTGTTTATATGCACAGTACTCTGTTCACCCAGTGTGTAGGAAATAAGAGAGATTATCAGCAAAACATTTTAATTATCAGAATCCATATATTGAATGTCTCAGCTGATTAAAAAGAACAGAATTTATTTACACATTAGTCTGTGTTAGACAGATCCATCAATAAGCAAAGAGTAGTATTTTATCTGCTTTAATTCATACTGGACCTGTCCATGGAGAGAACCATTACATTATTTTATTAATATAGGTTCAAAGGAGAGCTCTGGACTGGAACTGATTCCATCACCTAAAGAGTTTCTTTATTGTTAAGACAATGATTACACTGTTTATGGCCAAATTTAGGCTGCTAGGTAAGAGATTGAAGTCCAGGACTCCATGATAGCAATCACTGAAATGCTTCCAGTTCCATGTGCAGGGTCAGTTAGACAGGCAGAATTGCAGGGTCTCAAATGCATGGATGAGATGATGGTGTTCAGAAGAGGATTGAGGTTTTTTAGGAACTGGGAACCTTTTGGGAAAGGAGGAAGGATGGGCTCCACCTAAACAAAACAGCACCAGCAAAGCTGTTGGAAAAGCTAATGGAATGTTGGGAACCATTAGGAAAGAGACAGGAAACAAAACAGGAAATATCATAGCACCCTATATAAATCCATGGTATGCTCACACCTTAAATACTGCATGCAGTTCTGGCTGCCCTATCTAAAACTGATATATTAGAACTGGAAAAGGTACAAAGAAAGTCAACCAAAATGATTAAGGGTATGGAAAGCTTCCATATGAGGAGAGATTAAAAAAAACCTGTGCCTGTTCAGTTTAGAAATGAGATACTGGGGGAGATATGATACAGGTCTGTAAAATCACAAATGGTGTGGAGAACGTGAATAGGGAAGTGTTATTTACCTCTTGAAATGACACAAGAACCAAGGGTCACCCAGTGAAATTAATAGGCAGCAGGGTTTAAAACAAACATAAGGAAGTATTTCTTCACACAACGCACAGTCAACCTGTAAATCCATTGCCAGGGTTCAAAAAAGAATTAGCTAAGTTCATGGAGGATAAGTCCATCAATGACTATTAGCCAAGATGGTCAGGCACACAACTCCATGGACTGGGTGTCCCTAAACCTCTGTCAGCCAGAAGCTGGACAACAGGGGATAGATCACTCAAAATTGTCCTATTCTGTCTGAACCACTGGCACTGGCCACTGTTGGACAACGGGATACTGGGCTAAATGGACCATTGGTCTGACCTAGTATGGCCACTGTTACATTCTTATGTACTGAATTCATCTCTGTTAAGGATATAAAGTATACTAATGCTGTGCTCCCATCATTACATACTGAGGACTTTTCTGTTATAAAGTGCTTCTGCGGATGCTTTGTTCTCAAGAACTATCCACAAAACCTTCTTTGTTATAAATGACACTTTCAATCCAGCACTTACACAATGATGCCACTTTTCTTTTGCTTGGATTTAAGTCTGTCCAAGGTTTTAAAAGACTGTCATGTCACAGATGCCATTAAAGGGAAATGAAAAAGAGCCAGCCAGTCTTTGCTGCCCAGTACTATGGAATCTTCATTTTCAATTGTAGGTACCAAATCACAAGCACTGATGACAGCGCTGCCCAACTGCATGCTCCATTGATGAGCTAAAATACAAGCCAGTTCCCAGTTCCTCCCCAAAAAACACAGCTCCCCAATGTGGCAACGAGCCAGTAGCAAATAATCAGATTACAGGGAGCAAAGATATTACCAGAGGTGTGATAGCGAAAAAAGAAAGAAAAAAAAACCCTCACTCCATTTTTGCTTAACATACATGTATTATATCACCAGATAGTACATGCCAGTTGTGTTAGCATCAACACAGACTCTGCACACATTCCTCAGCCTGTCAGAATGAGAGTCTCTCCTCCGGGTCAGCAGGTAATGATGAGGAAAGAGATCCTGTTATTTTCTGTGCGCTTGCAGACAAAACAAAACTAGTGAAAACTAGGAACTTAGGACAGGATTTGCAGAAAATCCTTGAGGACTTAGAAAGACAAGTTATTTAGGTGCTCCTGCCTGAAGTGTGAACATGTAAAAGTGCATTGTCACAGTGATGGCACTGGATGCCACTTTCAATGACAGCAGCAAAACACAGTATTCTGAAGTAAGAGAAAGGCCATCAGTTCTTTTTTTAGATAAAGCACAGAATGCAGAGATGTTTACCTTAATGTGGGGACACAGAGATTAGAGAGACATCTATCAATCACACTCTCATAGTTCATTTATGTTATGACTTATATTCAGCTCTTTTACAAATGTGTAAGACTAACAGTCAGATGAATGGCTGAGAGTAGCCCCCTAATTTTCATTTCAAATAAGTTAATCATACATCAATTTCCGTTCGCATTCTTCCGCCACTGTAACAGACTTTAATAAATGTGCATATGGGAGCTTGAAGGAAACTAGGTTTAATGATGATTAGCTGACTTGATGCAGAACACAACTGGTTCAGGGCTACACTGATTGCAAAGTCAGGTTCAGCTTCATATCAGCTAACTCAATTCTTCACTATAGCATTCAAACATGCCATTTTGTGGCATAGTCCCACTCTGAGAACAATAGTGACAATAACAGTGTTCAGAGTGGTAGCCGTATTAGTCTCTATCAGCAAAGAGAATGAGGAGTACTTGTGGCACCTTAGAAACTAACACATTTATTTGGGCATAAGCTTTCGTGGGCTAAAACCCACTTCATCCGATGAAGCCCATAAGCCCATGAAAGCTTATGCCCAAATACATTTGTTAGTCTCTAAGGTGCCACAAGTACTCCTTATTCTAATAACAGAGTTGTGCAAGTTTTCAAAATGGGAAATTCAGCACACAACTGCAATGAATTATAAGAGAAGCTGTGCCTTAGCAACCTGTATCCCATGCTGAAAATGTATTCCAATGTGTGACTTCACTGCCATAATTCAGAAGATGCTTCAACCTTCCACCCTTCACTCCACGGTCAGATGGCAATATTAGAGACTAATCAGGTTTGATAATGTGAAGAAAAGTTTCCAGCTGTTATTTTATCATCTCATTTGGTGAACAAATATTTTCCAATCCTGACTAACACTACATCATATTGATTCATGCAATAAACCCAGGTGAAAATTCTGTTCTGTTTTCAGTCTTGAGGGTGATTTCCAATTGTGTAAAATAATATAGTTTTGAATAATTGTTGTCAAACAATTTGTAACTTCCAGTTCAATTACATGTCTGCACATGTGTGTAGCTGTTAAGCAGCCTAACTACAAATATATAAATCAACAATATGGACAATATTTGCAATAGATCCTTCCCAATCAACATCAGACATGAAACCGCCCTACTTCACTTTTTCCATTGGCTGCACTTGGATTAAAATTAGGGCTGTCAAGCAATTAAAAAATTAATTGTGATTAATCATGCTGTTAAACAACAATAGAATACCATTTATTTGAAATATTTTTGGATGTTTACTATATTTTCAAATATATACATTTTAATTACAACACAGAACACAAAGTGTACAGTGCTCACTTTATATTTATTTTTATTACAAATATTTGCACTGTAAAAAACAAAAGAAATCATATTTTTCAATTCACCTCATACCAATACTGTAGTGCAATCTCTTTATCATGAAAGCTGAACTTACAAATGTAGAATTATGTACAAAAAAACCTGCATTAAAAAAGAAAACTATGTAAAACTTTAGAGCCTACAAGGCCACTCAGTCCTACTTCTTGGTGAGCTAATCACTCAGACAAACAAGGTTGCTTACAATTTTCAGGAGATAATGCTGCCTGCTTCTTGTTTACAATTTCACCTGAAAGTGAGAACAGGCGTTTGCACGGCACTGTTGTAGCTGGTGTTGCAAGATATTTACGTACCAGATGCACTGAAGATTCATATGTCCCTTCATGCTTTAACCACTATTCCAGAGGACATGGTTCCATGCTGATGTTGGGTTCTGCTTGATAAGGATTCCAAAGCAGTGCAGACTGATGCATGTTCATTTTCATAATCTGAGTCAGATGTCACCAACAGAAGGTTGATTTTCTTTTTTGGTGGTTTGGGTTCTGTAGTTTCTGCATCAGAGAGTTGCTCTTTTAAAACTTCCAAAAGCATGCTCCACACCTTGTCCCTCTCAGATTTTGGAAGGCATTTCAGATTCTTAAACCGTGGGTTGAGTGCTGTAGCTATTTTTAGAAATCTCACATCGGTACCTTCTTTGCGTTTTGTCAAATCTGCTGTGAAAGTGTTCTTAAAATGAACATGTGCTGGGTCATCATCCGAGACTGCTATAACATGAAATATATGCACAATGCAGGTAAAACAGAGCAGGAGACATATAATTCTCCCCCCAAGGAGTACAGTTACAAATTTAATTGATGCTTTATTTTTTTAACAAGCATCAACAGCATGGAAGCATGTCCTCTGGAATGTTGGCTGAACCATGAAGGGGCATACTAATATTTAGCATATCTGGCATGTAAATACCTTGCAACGCCAGCTACAAAAGTGCCATGCTAATGCCTATTCTCATTTTCAGGTGACATAAATAAGAAGCAAGCAGCAGTATCTCCCATCAATGTAAACAAACTTGTTTGTCTTAGCGATTGGCAGAATAAGAAGTAGGACTGAGTGGACTTGTAGGCTCTAAAGTTTTACACTGTTTTGTTTTTAAGTGCACTTATGTAACCAAAAAAAAATAAAAATCTGAATTTGTAAATTACACTTTCACGATAAAGAGATTGCACTTCAGTACTTGTATGAAGTGAATTGAAAAATACTATTTTTTTAAATTTGTACAGTGCATATATTTGTAATAAAAATAATAATATAACATGAGCACTGTGCGCTTTGTATTCTGTGTTGTGTGTTCTTCATTCATTACATACATTTAATTTGCCATGGGCACTAAATTACACTAGCTCAGCTGTACATGACGCATCAATGAAAACTCTTTCCAGCACTGCTATAAATATTTTTGGTGATTTACACTGACAGTGAAAGGACTTTGGCAGATGATTTTTTACACTTTGATTACACAATTCTAATACCTTTTCAAAGAGCAGTTCAAATTGTTTTTATATTCCTTCATTGGTATCAAAATTGTATTCTATTAGGCAATGGCATCTTACACAGAGGTGCTCGACCAATTTTTACAGAGGGGGCGCTGAAAGTGGAAACCATGTATTTGTTTGTTATTACTATTTCAAGCGAGGGGGATGCTGCTGCATCACCAGCACCCCTAGTTCAAGAACCCCTGATCTTACATTTTTTCCATTTCCCCCTCTATAGTATTAACCCCTAAATTCATCACTATTGTCAATACTTGGGCTGTGTCATTCAGGTCACTCCCAACATTCTCAGTCACAGAGGGAAGTCTAGTATCTATTTAAGAGTTCTGAACTAGTACCCATCACTGTAACATCTGAGCACCTTCCAGATTAATTAGTTTGGCATGGCGATATCCCTAATATATCCCTAATATAGTCTAGTTCTTCTTGTCTTTAGCTCTGCATAGGGTAGGGTTGACTTTGCTTGCTTGCATTTTTATGGTAGTCAGACAGTTGGAGTAATAAACAATCTTTCTGGTTATCATGCAAAAGTTTTATCAAATGAGAAGATCATCATGAGGTGGTCATATAAATTCCCATTCACTAGATTATATTTAAGATAAGATTTTGTCACTGATATTTTTAGTAAAAGTCACGGACAGGTCACAGGCAAAAAACTTTTACTACAAATAAATGTGACAAAATAGGGTTCTGCGGGTCCCCAGACTGCCTGAGGCGGGGCAACTGCACAGGGATTAGGAGCCACCTGCAGCAGCTGGGGGCTGTGGAGTACCCTGCTGCCCATGGGGGCTGGGAACTGTGGAGTGCTCCCGCCTCCCCAGTCAGCCAGGAGCTGCAGGATACTCCCTCTGCCCGCAGCTCCAGGGGCCTGCAGCAGCCAGGAGCTCAGGGGTTCCTCTGGGGCCACAGTGGCTGGGAGCAGTGGGGTGTCCCCACTGCCCATTGGTGCTGGGAGCTCTGGGGTACCGCTGCCCCCACAGCTCCAGAGGCCTGTGGCAGCTGGGAGCTTGGAGGTTCCCCCACCACCAGAAGCTCTGGGGGCCCCCAACGCCCATGGTGGCCAGGAGCTCGGGGTTCCCCACCACTGACGGCTGCTGGGAGCTCAGGGCTTCCCCCTCTTGCGGCAGCCAGGAGCTCGGGGATACCCACCGCCAGAGTCAGCTTGGAACTCTGGGGGTCACCAGAGGTGGCGGGAGACCCTGCAGCTCCCGACCACGGCAGGCTGAAGTCATGGAGGTCACTGGAAGTCACAGATTCTGTGACTTCCACAACCTCCATGACTAAATCATAGCTTTAATTATGCTCTATGTTCAGTCTCAAATTTAAAATAGTAGTGTTTATAATGAATGTATACAAATACATGAATGCACAGATTTATTTCTCATATAAATGATAACTATTATGGAAGTAATATTAAAATCAATGTAATAATTGTCAGGCTTCCCATTTCAAGAACTATAGGAACAGTCATGACATCAGTATTTAGATGGGATGTACTGTAATGCAATTTATGCTAAAGAGAGGTAAAAATAAAATAGGTGATCCAAATGCTGTGCACTATTGTATCATTTATTACAGTAAGTGTTAAATATAGGTAAAGATTGCCCTTTTTACACAGAAAGTAAAGAAAATTTTTCTTGCCTCTTTACACTGTTTTTTATTCTTTTTTAAATGTAGCAGCCTTTTTTATGTGCAAATTTTGAGTTAAACTAGTAAAAATACATTTTGAAATGTGCATTGTCTTCTCCCTCATCCTTCTTCCCATGTTGTAAACTCTTCCTGTCTGTTCTCATCTTAGTTTAAGTCCTAATCTTGCAAACACTTACTCCACTGAGTAATCCCATTGAAATCTGAAATCTGTTAAAGATAAGTGCATCCCAGGAACTAGATAGACATACTGCTTATAGGCTACTGTACAATGAATACACTAAAGGCTGATATGACAGAGGTACTTCACAATTTATAAATTAAATCCATAGAGTCTTACACTGGAAAAAGTACACACACTATTATAAACTAAATCTAAAATCCTTAGAAAGTGTTAGAGTTATATTTACACTAGTCTATTATTATATTCAAACACTTGTAAATGTAGATTTTCGACTTAGACTCCGGATAAAAGTTTCCTATTATTGAATCCTTACATTTTAGAAGCTCCCATATTTACCAGAATTGAACAATGAAGGATATTCTTGCACAGTTGCACTTACAAAGAATTTTTCCTATGAAATTAACTGAAAGCTAAAATCCCTAGATGCCTGATTTTCAAAAGAGCACTGTGCTAGATTTTGAAACAAAACGAACAGACAAACAATCAAACAAAACAAAACAAAACCAACCAACCAAACCCTCAGCTCCCAGTTAGGCCTCTAAATGAAGTGGCCAGATTTTCAAAACTACTTATCAGCCAAACTGCTGAGCTCTTCTGAGAATCTGGCCACTTATTTTGGTGCCTAAATGGGAGCTGAGTTTTTCAAAAAATGGGACATTGATAAGGTGTACTAAGGATTTATAAAAATATGGCCCTGACTTTTTACTGCAATTCAGAGGATCATATTAGCTATGTGTCTCCCACTAAAATCAGTGCGCTCTGCACTACTTTGAAAATTAATAACCAAATGGAAATACACTTATTTTGAAAAGGAGAAAAGACAAAAAGAACATGTGACCACATGAATTTATTATAGTTGGTGGGGGAGGAATACCGCTGCATCAGTAGTCACCACAGCAGTGTGCATTGTGAGAGTGCTGAAAGACAGCTGAGAGTCTCCTGTACAAAATGCCTTTTCTTCCATTTGATGAACCAGTGAGTATTGTATCATGCAGAATATAACAGGAACTACCTACGCAGTATCCAAACATGTTATACTCACACCAAACAAGTAAACTAACTAAATACTCACACTGCATCACAAACAAGTGTAACTGTATGACTCACTATACTCCATCGAGGATAAGTAAATGAACAATGTTTCTTTTTACTTATTAGTTTGTAAGAAAACAAATCACATAGGAAAAATATAAAGACAAGGAAACAATTACCCATTAGACAATTATGAAAAAAGACCTTTCTGCTAAAAGGAAGTTTTTCTGAAAATACTTTGTTTTACACACTTTCTATTCGTTATTTTAAATGTTAACAGGATTTTTCTTTTTGTGAATCAAAAACAAATGTACTATAATGTTTTATTTACAGCATCAGAAAAAAAGGACGTCTTAAATGTATGGCTCCAGCATCCTAAAGGTACTCTTCTTACAGCAGAATTCCATTCTTTAGCAAATATCTCACAAACATACCTTTCAAATGTCCTTCATTTTGTAAGTCACTCGTTTTAGATGCAAAGTCACCTGAGTTAAACACAAATTTAGTGACCCTTCACTTTTATTATTGAAAATTATTTACATCAGTGATGCAAATTCATAGAATGGAAGTTATATAGTGTTATTTACAATAAAAAAACAACTTGCACAGCATGAAGGATTTTTGCATGAATAACATTTTTGTGCCCATCATTTTGAGTCTGTGTCACGCATTGCATCCAATATTTGGCATTGGCAGGCTGAGAAAAATACTCACAAACAGCTGTGCAGCATCAGCCTCATCATCTCATAAGGCAATGTAGCTAAGGGACTATTTGGACCATTCTATTTCCACGTTCATGTAGAATGCCTCCCCAACCCTTTATACTCAGATTCTTTTATGACAAACCATACACATTTATATTGGTATTCAGGATTAAACACTAGCCTTTAAGGCTTCCACAAACCCACTCTACCCCCCACTTGGATCCAGAGAGATACATTTTCCCCTTTAAATTAAAGATGGAATTATCCACACATTCCACACAGTGCCCTGAAATTTAGTGTGTATGTATGAACAGCTTTGTTAAGAATAAGGCAGGATCCTAAGAGGCCATATGAAATCACAGATATCGACTCAGACTTTTCAAGGGATTCACAGAGTGAAGACATGTAATATTAATAATGACCTGTAGGGCAATGATCAAAGAAATAAAGAAGTCCAGGAGACAGAGGGAGAGAACAAAGAGCTATAGCTACTCTATTAATGAAGCCCGGCAGCATAAAGTTAATTGATCAAATGTGTAGCATTATGAAGATATTTTGTCTTTTTATCTGCTTGTAAATTGCCATGAACACTGGTAGACCTCTATTAAAATAAATAAATAAAACATAAAAACATCGTGAAAGTATGAAAAATACCAGTCTTGCCAGTTCTTCTTATCTAATCCCCCAGTCAGTCTCCAATGGTGTTCATCTCTTCTATCGTTAAATTATTTCAAATTATCTTCAGGAAGATAAACAACTTAATGGGCCAGATCCTCAGTTGTGTAAATTGATGTATTTCTGTTGACTTCACTGACACTACCGCGATTAACAGCAGCTAAGGATCAGGCTAAATCAGTCTGTACAAAGTCAGATGTCTTCTATTTCCACTGTTTCAGCAAAAGATGTTTTGTGTTATCAACATGGCACTGATAAAATGACAGGAAGTTAAATGCTACACAAATGCCTGGCTACTGCATGTCACTTACATGCCTTCTTTCAGAGCACCTTGTATCATATTATTTTTCATATGATATATGAACATAAGTAACTCTCACTAATACTAACTATTCTATTCTTAATGGTTTGTTACTCAAAGATTTTCTTAGGATAATGCAGAACGATTTTCAAATAAATAATTAAGTAATGAGCAAATTAAAAGCCAATTAATCCTGCTAGGGGAAAGAACCCCTCCAGATTCTCCAACCAGTATGACCACAATCCAAAACCATGACAAAAACTACAGATCAGAACAGGCTATATAGGCCCTGATCCCACACACACTCTTTTAGCTGAATGGGACTGTTCATGTACATAATATTATACAGCTGCATGTTTCTGAAAGTCAAGGCCATAGAAAAGCCACTTCTTAGCATGAAGAAGGGAACTGAACAGATAACCTTTAAAACACTGAAGCAAAACATATTTTTAATGTCTTCTCAAGCAAGTAATAAAAAGTACTGGACTAAGACTAAGCAGTTTTTACACATACAAGCAGATCTGTAATTACTGTCTCAATCCATGCCAGCGGGTTAGAGAATGAAACTTATTACCTTTTGATTGTTTGGTGGCCTATATGAAATGAGCTGATTGTCTCAACCCTAGACCAGTTGGGCAAAACAAAATTCACCAACATAATTGCACTGTCTGGCACACTTCTTGGTAACCTCAGCAGACAAAATCTCAGGACTGTACAACAATGGGGCAGAGTGGGTAAGATTGCAGTACTACTGCCCGTGTTGTTCCTGTTCTATGGAGAAACAGAGAATTAAATTAAATATGTAAATAAATAAAGTAAATATGTCTTTCAGCAGAAATGATCAGGAGACTGTGCATCACAGCCCTGAATCTTCTGTAGTCATTTACACCAATGGTAAGTGAATGAAAAGAGGTGCATTCCGATTTGGCAGTGTTTTACTCCAATTTGTACTGGTGTAAATGACTATACAAAGCACAGGGCAGCAGTGAATTAGGTCCTAGGCAGTTTAACAATAGCCATAAGCAATGGGAACATTGTTGGAAAGGTTTTAATCTTGTCCTTGTGCATAGTTTTAGCCCAGTCTCTGCTTCCAGTCTTTACTAGAACGCTTTATTTTTGCTAAAAACTGTTCTACTGTGTTAAATATTTAGAAGTTTGCTGATTACCTTTATTGTAAATGTAGATGCATGTCACAGGCTAGTAATAGTTTAGATTTTACACATACCCCTGCATGCAATGAATATTAATAAAGTGTATCTCCTAACAAACGGAGGATTGCCACTTAAGTTAATACCTTGCCATGTTCTGAAGATTTACACCACTAAAGCCTTAGTGATACTTTCATATGTGCATTTCATCTCTTTTCATGCCTCTGTTCCTATCCATTTCCTCCCCATCAATCCTGCTAGCAGGGGTCCAAGTGGTATTGGAAAAAGTGATTAAAAACAGCAAAATAAAATGTCAAAACTCTGACCAAACGCTCTCTTATTATTGCATTAAGTTTGTATCTTGTTCAATTAAATTTATGGTAAGGTTTTAGCTGATATAAATTTAATCTCCAGTCACAGACTTCACCTGCTCTGACTTCTCAGTCTTATTTCCTTGGCACAGAAAGAAAACAAAACAAAAAAACCCACTCTTGGATTTGACTGCAGCTTTCCCCCTCATGCTGCTGTGGAATAAGAAGGCAAGTTTTTCCCTAGGTGGGCCTATGTCTGCATTTGGAACATGGCTCACAGGGCCCAGATATGATTTAAGACAACAGTGACTTACTCCCTCAGGGGAAGCTTATCTAGACTCACTGATAATACCACGGAGAATGACAACACTTTAGAGTAAACATACTGCTTGTCAGTGCAAGTCTGTTAAGAGATGTCTTTTCTCATAGTACTATCTTTGTATCATGATATTCTCAACCAGCTGAACTGACACAAGTAATTGTATTTTTGTTTTAAACTTTGCCTTTGCTGAACAGTATCAAATAGAGTAATTCACTTTTAAGGTGATGATATGCTGAAAATGACTAAAAATGGTACTGTGGAACTGAGGGATGAGACAGGTGCGTTTAGGACTATTGGTTTCATGTGAGTAAAACTGTCTGAATCCGGGGGCTCCCTTTTTATGTCTGATTACTAATTAAGGGAAATAAAGGAAGCTCTAGTGAGGCAAGACTGTCTCCTGTTGGTCTGGTTTTTCTTTTTTGGGGGTGAGCCACACCATGACTCTGAGAGATTTCATGTCAGCATATGGGGAGCTGAAGGCCATACAGTCTTATTGTTCTCTTCAGACAAGGTGTGTGATCCAGTCCCTGCAGTGCTCTAGTCTTAATCACCAGATGGCTTTAGATATGGAAATAGACAGGGCCAGCGCAACCCATTAGGTGACCTAGGCGGTTGCGTAGGGCACTAACATTTGGGGGGTGACAACCGCAGTGGCTGGATCTTTGGCCGCCCCGGTCATCGGCGGTATTTTGGGGGCGGGACCTTCCGCCGCCTCTGTCGGAGGCGGCATTTCGGGGAGGGACCTTCTGCCACCTAGGCAGCCAAAAAAGCTCCCAGAAATGGAACATGGAAAACAGTTATCAGATGTACTAGAGGGATAAAGAGAGCAAGAGATTGCACTGAAGCCACAGGAGAAGGCATATCATAGGCAGTTTTTATAGATACATTGGCTGTAATGGCTGATACCTAAGAATAGTTGACAGGAAGCATATCTAGACAAATCTAGTCATGTCCTTTCTGATCCAAGGGTGCGATTAGTTTTCAGTCTGGGTCATGGTGTACCAGAATATCCTGTGTCTAGAACTTCACCCTGTAGTGAGCATTATATTATTAACCAGGAATTAAGAACTGGATCCTTATGCTAGTCTCTAGAGAAGCATGCCAGGTGTTGGGTATAAATCACTGCTCCTCCATCTTAGACCTCTAATAATTCTGACAATAAAATTGCTTGTATGGCAAGTTATGTTTGCTATTGATTCATCAAATTGGAATATTCCAGGAAGGTGGAGAGAGGGCAGAATGGATTGTAATGTGCCTCCATCCCTGAGCAGATCTCAATAGAATAAAGCCCAAAGGAATTACAAGAATGGCCATAAAATCATACTTTTAATAAATGAACACTGTTTGTGTTTTTCTACTTAAAGTTTTGCTTTTAAATCTCTTAGGCTGTCACAAATGGAGACTGTAAAAAATAAGACTAGAGAAATTGAAAACTGTTACCAAATAGAGCACTACTACTCATAGGGCTTGCCCTGTGTGAATAATTTTTAGGTTTTGGCAAGAAATATGTGAGGGTTTATGTTGTTCCTGGCAACAGATATCTACTTCTCTGCTGCCCCTCAGTTCTACCCTTTACAAAATCCACACTCAACATCCATAATTGATGCTTTTCTAAATACAGCATGTATCCAAAATTCAGTTATTGACTTACAAAGACCTCTTTCCAGAACAATATCAGGAAAATAATGAAATAAATATTCAAATTTTGGTTCTATGGTGTTACCATAAAAAGACAATACTTTGAGTCCAAATTCCTATGATAAGCATAAATCAAACACACAATCTTAAGTTGTGAGACTGTATGAAATTAACATCTTTTGCCAGTGATACAGCTTTCAACATGCAGCATTCTAGCTTCTATTTGATACCGTGTAAATGTGGAAGGAAACTACCACAAACGTTATTTAAGGTAACAGAACCTAGAAAGCACCATCTAAGGGTGTCAATAAGATAAAACTATAAATAAATATAAAGCTACATATTAAAACTTTTATAAATTAAATTTGGGTTTGTATTACTACTATAATTATTGCTTTCACTAACTCTTATTAATTTTATCATTAGTAATTAAACTGAATAGTTCCCTAATTTTACAGCATGCGACTAATTTAAAAACAGTCCACTGTGCAAACAAACACCTAGAAATGAAACCGCAGATTTGCCAAAGTGTTTTAACTTGTAGAAGTAAATCCAGCTGTTACTTTTCAAAATCCAGTTAAGACTGGAGAATACAACCACACAAGCTTTTCTGACACTTAGAAACTTTGACTAAAGCAAAACAACATTTGTGCTTGTACGAGGTGAAATGACATAATTTTCCATCTAGTGTGTACAAGATGCTTAGATCTACAGTAATAGCTAGAATGGAAAGGAAAAGGGGTTGAGAGAAACTCAAGAACTGCTATCCTTTGTCTCACTGATAGATACAACTATTCACCTGAAAAAAAGAAACAAACAAACAAAAATGTGTGAAGATTTCTACAGCCCACTCCAGTGTGTCTAAATAGCAAAAGGAAAGGAAGGGTAACACAAATGCCGGAAGAAAGGAAATTGTGTGTTATCAAAGGACTATTAATTGCTCCTAAAGTAAGAGCAATTATGATCTTCTTCCTTTTATTTACCCAGAGTTTCAGCTGTACAATCAAAGAAACATTGTGTTGGCTGTGTTAAAAGCTGTGGCTTTTGTTTCAGTTATGACCAACAAGAACTTATGGGCTTTCACTTGATTGATTTTATAGCTTGTTTCTATAGAAACAAGGAGAATAGAAGACAGGTCCCTATGTCAGCTCACATGGTTAGTAAACAGGAACAGGATTCCAAAGCACCCGACGCAGCTCATTGAGGTTTTGTCGGTACTGTTAATTGACTAGCCCCTCATGCAAGAATGACATTTGTCTTGATGGCAACTTCACTGAACTTTGAAATCTGACTTCCAATTTATAATTATTTTTACCTTTAGAGATCAATATTGTAATTCTAAAAGCAAAAGGCTCTGTATTCCCTGGGTGATCAATGGGAGGCTAGGCCCTTTAGCGCAGAGGCCATGTGTTTCTGTACCAAGTCTATGCCTCAGTAGCACGATCCCTATTCCTTGGCAGAATGGCTTGACTAGAACTTTATTGCCAGTGCTCCTCCTAGAGCTAGCAGCTGACCAGGAACACTTAAAGTGGGTTTCCCACTACAAAAAGGGCATGACAGAAGCCTAGAGTGAATTAAATTTCTGTTCTCCTCACTAATGGGTACAAGAGTGGGAGGAGATGGAAAACAATGCACATCTACCTCCTCCCTTTGCCTACCCAGTACTGGCCCTCCTTCACGTGGATCTCCAGGTGCACAGACTGTCCTCCACAGTTCTGATGGATTGGAGGAGGGCGGGAGGAGGGCAGTGAATCCTGCCAAGAAGGTGTCCGAGTCCCCATTCCACAAAGGGAGGTGTGATCCCCATGTGAAGGGTTGCCTTTGAACAAAGAACAGGGTGCATGATTAGGCTCAAAGGTTCTTTAATGTTTCTGACACAAAATCATCACTTGAAACTGCAAAGTCCTTCTTGAGAAAAGGTTTTTCACACACACACACACACACCCTGGCAGATAGAAAAGATGTTCAAAGTGCCATACAAATAGAGAGCTCTGCTACTGACACGTACAGATTCTTCATCTAAATCTGTTCTATACTGTATTCCTAAGCCTTGTCTAACTTGAGAAATATACCTGTTTCTAACAATGGGTTCCAGCAAAGAACACAGCTGACCTACATTGAAAAAAACCCAACAAGAGTATTTCCTAGCCTAGACAAGACTTTATATTTACTTTTATGTCTTTTATTATAAGGGCCACATACATGAGTGGTATTTGGAAGCAACAGAGTAATGTTTGTATGAAGAGAAAAAAAATATTTTTCCTGATATTGCTTGAGTAATGCAGACCTAAATGGTATACTTTAGGGATTTTTTTTTGCATCTTAAGGGGCTGATACCAACAAGTCTACATGCCTGCAGCCTGGACTACAGGGGTGCTAATTGCAGTGCCCACTAACATGTTGCATTGTAACTGCCCCATGCAGACCTGTTAGCATGAACTAAAAGGTACCTAGCTCATGTTAATATAGCCCTGTTTAAAGTGTAGACAAGCCTTGAGATTGCTGTTAGAGGAAAAAACATTTGCATATGATGATGATACAATATTTAATTAGTATATTCTAAGAAGCAGTAAGATCAGGAGAAAGTGCAAACAGTGGATTTACATGAGGATGGATTAGTGAATTCTATTGTGCCTAATTAGGTTTAAGAACTAATAATAGGATTTGTACTATACAAATTTATGACTGGTTTTCTTTTGTGAGTTAAAATGATCAACCAACATATATATATACCTTTTGAAAACAAAGGGTCCTTTGTGACATTCCTCAAAAATTAACATGGGAGCCTCATCTCCTAATTGGTTTCTTAAAGAAACATTTGAGGAAATAATCAATAAACAGTTCTGTGAAGAACGCTATTGACCTAACTTAACTTTGCTCATCTACTTCATTATCTGATTTTTTGGAACTCGGCACAGTGTTTTACCTGGAGGCAGATTACCGATTGTAGTTACAGTAACAACATCTGCTGCTGCAAAGTGCAGCCTTCTTAGTCATTCTAAAAATATTCTGATTTTTAACTGTCATCAGTTTGTAATCCATCATTTTTGCATTATATCTATTATTGGATATGTACCTATCAAAAATCAACCCTGAACTTTGGGAAAATGAGGATCTGAGCCAAAGGATGTACAATATTCACACTCATGGAGATCTTTGGTTGGTTTAGATTTTCTTGGGGCTATACAATATAATTTCAAGGAATCTCTGAATAAGGATTTTTTTTTAAAAAATGGATTGACACCTTTTAGGAAAAATAAGGGAAGAGTTACCTAGAAATACAAGGATATATGAATGTTGTCCAGCATGTAAATACACAAAGATCATCAATTAAAGAGGTGGTTAATTTATAGCCTCTGGAGATGAAGAGCACATGAGATTGTAATTGACTAGCTTTTCTAAGGTTGCTCTCTCTCAGTTAAAGCATAGCTTCAACAAGCTGGGAGAAGTATGTGGAGGAGAAGAGAAAAGCTGATACATTCTTCTGACTGTGGGGTTGAAGGCTGAGAGCCTATATACTAATTCAGGGCTCAGTCCTACAAGGTGCCAAACACTGTGGCCCTAATCCAGCAAAGTACATAAGCATGTACTTAATTTTAAGTACATGAATAGTCCCATTGACTTCAAAGGGCCAGATATGTAGAGGTATTTAGGTGCCTAAAGATCTAGGGAGGTGCCTAATGGGATTTTCAAACACAACAAGGCCAAATTTATTGATTTCAACAGGAGTTAGATGCATAGGCACATTCAAAAATCCCACTAGGCACCTGTCTGCATCTTTAGGCACCTAAATACCTTTACAAATCTTGCCCAAAGTGCTTAAAGTTAAGCACACGCTTAAGTGCTGTGGTAGATCAGGGCCAGAGTTCTCAGAACCTTACAGGACTGAACCCTAAACAGGAGAAGATGGACAACTCACAGAGAAGGTTTTGCAGAACAGCTCCACTGCAGGTTCACCAGCTTCTGTTACTTTACAGCCCAACCCCTGACCTCCCTCAAGGGATGGCTGGTGAGATGAAAGGGGAGTAATCAAGTGCTATAAAAGCCTGAACTAGCTACCAGTGAGGAAGAGAAGCCTTCTGGCTGTAGCTGTAATGGGAAGCAACTCCCAGAGCCAGGCAGCCTCTTCCTCTTTGTATTTCAAACCTGTCCTGACAAAGGCTACCTAATTAGCCTATTTACTTTCTTTTGGTTAGTTTTGGTTTGTGTTTTTAATAAGCTGGTACTTTTAACTATCACAGTTAGCTCCTGTGAGGAGCTCTCCCCCCACCCAAAAGTAGCTTGAAAACCATGCACATGATTCAGTTTCCTAAGGTTCAGATACGTGCAGTTCCATGCAGAACCCTTCATAATGATTTAGGTACTTTTAAGATCATTTCTCCAACTTTGCTATATAAAGTGTCGTGTTAAGTAGTCATACAAATACTATCCTGCAGCATTAACTACTCCTGGCTAAAGCTACAAGCACGGAGGGTCGGGCAATGGAAATATTAAATAATACAGATCATCTATTTAGTAGAATGCCAAATAAAGTATCAACCATAAAAGCAGCATTGTAGTGTCTCAAAATATTGCCAAGAATTAAGTGCAACAGCTCCTGTGATGTTTGTCTGTTTCTGTGCTTAAGTTATTTTGTGGGAAAACAATTACTACACTTATATATACTTGTTTTTCAGTTAATATATGCACTAAATAGAAAACTGGACCAATTTCATCCTGCATTGAAATAAAACAAATTACAAAAGGGTTGAATTTGTGTCACTTAGCTCAGAATTAATGTACTCTAATAGAAGTCTCAAATTCATTAGCTTTAATTGGCACCCTCCTTCTCAGTTAACACTTACGAAATATCTCCATCTCCCAGCACTGAAAAAGTTAAGCAAACACAGCATAGAACCCCTGACTCAATACAAGAGGGAAACATTTTCAAAGGGGTTGGACCACTGAGTAGAGCCTGGAATAAAAGGGCTAAATAGCTGCCTACACTCAGATGGCTGAAAAACTTTGCAAAACCAAAGAGAAAATATGGAACATATCTATAAATGCTGCTCAAGATTTTCAGAAATGCATACCCGGAGGTAGGCACCTAAATATATATTTAGTCATCGAAAAAAATCTGAGCACCCATCAACTCCCAGTGACTTCAGTGGTGCTCAATTCTTGAAAATCAATTCTCTTATTTAGGTGCCTAAATATGGATATAAGGGAGGAGGTTTTCAGAGGCACAAATAGCAGCGTGGCATCTATCTCTCAATGAACATAAATCTTTATGGTTATGAACAATTATGAATACACATTTTCACAAAGGTTCACTGATGACCTTCAACTGCTACAGTTAAAAAGTGTGTTCATCTCTAACCAGGATGAAATACTTGTTAAAATACAGATGGTATTTCTGTGTACCTAATGTACTGTTTCTCTGCTTCTGCCTAGGCTCACATGTGGTATCTAGGCATTGCCTCTGGCACAGTATTTCATTCAAAAAGCTGTGATAAGTCTCTCCTCCTATTAACTGGACAATTTTGCAGCACATTACCTCCAGTCAATTAAGCAGGTGAATGGCCTCAGTGCTAACCTATTGAATTCATTGAGGTCCTGCTCAAATTCGTATTAATGACAATGGGAAGACTCCTATTGATTTCACTGGGAGTCATCTCAGGCTCTGCAGGAGCATAAAGCCAAAGAGAGGGAATTTTTGAGCTCAGTATTTTTTCATAGCACCACAAAGTATTTGTTTGTCCTCAGCCCTCCTGAAGCACCTGTCATAGTAGTGTCTAAGGTGCTGATTCTGTAAATTAAAGCAGTGGTTGTGACCCTCATGACTGCACCGAGTCCCATTCAAGCCATTGAAGTCCAGAGAACTTCACATGGGTGTCAGGGTCTTCACCAGTGAACCAGCTCATAGGATCATGTCCAGGGGTGAAAGTAACTTATAGGACTTACTGGTGCTGCCGGAGTTCTGAGGGGACATGGTCTCATCTGGAAGAGCCGTGGCCTCAACTGGAAGAAGCGGGGTCTCTCAAGATTTAAAGGCCCTGGGGCCCTGGCTGTGGCTGGGAACCCCAGGGCCTTTAAATCAACCCAGGGCTTCCAGTTGCAGAGGTGGCTGGGGGCTCTGGGGCAAATTAAAGGGCCTGAGGATCCGGTCACCACAGAGCCCCGAGCCCTTTAAACCTCCCCCCACACACACACACAGCTCCAGCGGCTGGGCTGGGGCTGGGATTTAAAGGGTTTTGGGCTCCCTGCAGCTGCAGGAGCTCCGAGCCCTTTAAATCCCAGCCCCAGAGCTGCTGCTGGAGCTGCGGGGGGGAATTTAAAGCCCTTTAAATCCCCGCTGCGGAAGCTGGTGTGGTCCGGCACGGCGTACCAGCTTACTTTTACCTCTGATCATGTCTTATACACTGTTCCTGAATCACCCAGCTGGGTGTTTATTTTTTAATAATACTTTACTGTGCCAATTTACACCAGCAGGGAATTTGGCCCATGTTTTCGTAGCATACGAACATCTTGGCTAGAAGCTTCATTTTTTTTCAAAATGGCAAATGTTTCCTATAGAACCCGAGGCTTGTAAGAATAGTATACTCCAGGGATTCTGTGAAGTTTTGCTGGGAAATTACACAAAAGAGCTAATGTTTTCAGTTTATATTGTGGCTAGACTCTGGCAATTTCTCAGTGAGCCATGGGTATTTCAAGGCTTTTTGTTTTCTCTTGCTATCATTCTATTTGAATGGACTTTCTAGGTATTGAACATTAAATTAGATTGCCACCACAGTTATTCTAATTGGGTTAAACCAACTTCTTTTATGAAATACATCTTCATGAAAGCCCTAATGGTCCACATGACAGCTGAGCCTGAGATTATTAACTATATTTCCTCTTGTTCTTTTGTATTAGAGAAAAAAAATCCTTTATTATTTCCAATGACAATTTTTTCAGGTTACGTAAAGTCAGAAAATTCTGATGAAACTCTGCCTAAATTGGAAGAGGAGGCTTTAGATATTTAGATATTTCTTTTTCAAAAAGCATAAATATTCTTTGAGGACTGTGAGCTTTCTGGACCCAGTCCTACTTTCCTTAGCTCAAAAATCTCCCACTGAAATCAGTGCCTAAGAAGTGTAAGATTAGAATCTGGTGATGGTTTGATCACATGGATCAAATTCTACTCATTTAGTCTGGTCTAGTATAGTTAAGGTAGTGCCCGTCGAAGCCACTGAAGTTAACAGGGTTGCATCCTGATAAAACAGAGAATTAGGTCCCCAATATTTATATTTTTGTATATACTCTATTTTTGATAAAACAAGCGCCAATATTTACAATTTGTATCTATTCCAGAGCTTTTGATGAACACTGACAGTTTGGATATCTTCTGCTAATTAAACTAAAGGAATTTTCATAATGTATTGTATTAAAAACGAGTTAAGCTATTTTCCAGTTTTTCCTTACTTGAACCTTACATGAAAAACCAAAAAATGCAGGATCTATGAAGAAAATGGAATTCAGCTCCTATTTAATTGCATGGGAAACAGGGCAAATAGCATCTACCAGAAGAGCTGAAAGCAGAAATATGTTTCTGAACTAATCTGTTTATAGGAAGACAAAGTACACTGATGCAGTATGATTTTTTTTAAAACAAAACAAGCCCTGAGCAAAGCATTCTGGGAACTGCACTCATAACTGAAGTTGTGCATGTAGTGTGATGTATGTACAAACACATTTGCAAGTGCAAGATAAGTGCCCACATTTGAACAATTTTCACTATATCTATATGACTCTGGAAGTCAACATACTGGTTCAACACATGAAAGTAAAATATTTATTTCAAATATGATAGAGAGCCATGTCTGTCCATTAAATCACATCACAGCAACTATCTATTTGCTATGGATTTTTGTCCTTGAGGCAATCTGACTCCTTTTTTTATTGGCCCATCTTTTTAACTGTCCAGGTTCTCTGTCTCCCTATTCATTCTTTCCTTCTTTTAGGCTGGCATTAGTGGGCAATTTAGGTTGGTGTTTGTATGTAATTTTTCACCTCTAGATGAGAATGGGGAGTGATATAAAACCCACCCCAGAAGAGTTTGAAATCCGACTCACGGTTTCATCTATACACAATGACATGAGCACATCACTTACACAATAATTTTGCAGCCTAGGAACCAAAAATCCATCAATCAAATGGTTTTCCATTTGATATTTTAGTAAAATATACAGAACCATCAGACTCATCTGGAATCTATAGGATGTTTAAAGAGAACCAATTCTGTTTTCATTATTTTCCAAATGCAAAGAAAGAACTATAGGTTGCAAACAGCCAACCTTCTGTGTTGATTAATAGCTCCAAGGACCAGATGTCATGCATACAATATTTATACATTGTCCTTTAGTTTTCAGAGGCAGGTATAGAAAATACCTGAAACAATATAGCAATTGTCAGACTGGCCTTTGGAGATTTATGTGAAAGAAGACTCTATTGATGAGAATGGTAATATAAATAAAAAACACATGATAGTTTTCATTGATCTAACCCACTGAAAACGTATAACCCATCAGGGTGTTTGAGAACATTTAGATGCCTTGTTTCAACAGCAATCCATGTCTGTCAGCAATTTGAAATTTAAATTCATATACTTGCTTCAGGAAATAGCAGTGGGAGTACTTAGCAGGCTAGAGTATGAGGATGAAAAGATATGAAATCTTTATAAAAATCACTGCACCAAAGACTGTCTATTACAGCATCTGTACTCTGAATTAATGGACATATCATTGATTATATGCTGAAGAGAAAATGCACAAATATTCCAGTCATGAGGTTTTATCGCCTCAGGTTTAGAAATACATTAAACTATACTCAAGATTGAAAACATTTGTTAGAATTGTTTTCAATCATCTGATTTATTTTCCATTTTACACAGTATTTTACTGTGGTTTTAAGAATTCAATTCAGATATTTTTATTTAAGGATAAAACTTCAGATCTTCTTGTCAAAAGCCATAATAATTTTGTTGTGGCCAGTTCCTTCCCAATTATTTCCAGTGATACACAGAATTAATAAATCATTTTGACGTGTACAGAACAAAGTTTATTATGGACTAGGTGCAAGGTTGCATTAATCAAAACATGAAATAACTCAGGTGGGAGGGCCACAGCGTACTATAGGGAAATAAACAATATGGGCTGCAGTGATATTGCATTGTCCCAGTGAGAGCTCCAGGAGGCATTGTGTCCTGGAGCTTGTTGGTACACAGTAGCAGTGTGTTGCACAACCGCTTATGGTGTAGCGGCATGCACTCCCCTCCACAGCAGCTCTGCTTATTGGGCTCTGTGTGATGGTGGGCCATTCCATGTTGGTATGACTAACAGACCGGTACAGTACAGGCATTGCAATTATATCCATCTTTTGATTCTGCAGGGGAAGTGAGAAAGAGAGGGGGAGGAGGAAGGAAGTCCAAAGACAGAGAAGGAGTTCTTATGCACCCAATCCTTCTGTTTACTCTCTAGGACCAGGCAGCTACACATCACACATATTGTATATTAAATGAAATACAGGGAATAAGTGATGTATTAAGCACTGCACTGACTGGAAAGTTTTACAACCTGTAATTCATAACCTACCTAGGAAAGTATCTTCATATTTAGAAGATATAACAGATCTTCTTTCCAATATATTTTGTGTTTCTCTCTCTTCATTTGCAGTTGTCTGATATTAGTGATCTCTCTTGCTTTGATTAGTAACATGCTTTCACTACAACCTGGAACTCACTTGTCCAGAAAATGAGAACTTGTTTAACAAGTAGAACCGATTCTGTAGCAACATTATATAGGCACTCCCATCTAAGTTTCACATACAGAGCAACTATAGAATTCCTTTTTGTTTTAGTTTTCACATACACTACTCATGGAATTCACTTTTCAGCTAATGTGATCTTTGTTATCATTTATCTGTCAGCCTGGTTACTGGCAGTCGAGCTCATTATGGAGAATATGAAGAAGAGTGGAAATAAAAGAACAAATTTTACACTGAAAAAGTATATATACATGTAACATGAGAGATAATATATAATACCTAGCTCTTACATAGCACTTTTCTTTAGTAGATTTCAAAGCACTTTACAAAGAAGGTCAATTATCATCAGCCCATTTTACAGATGAGGAAACTGAGGCATAGAGCTGGGTGTGATGGGTTGGATCACAGAAACCCCCCTGGGAGCTGCCATCTGATGTGCCAAGACTACCTCTGCTCCTGTTTCCCCTGACAGCTCAGGACTCCAGTACCCTGTCTTGCTGAGCCAGACACTCCCATCTGCTCCAACAAAGACTCAGGGTCTGAATTACTTGCCCCAAAACTGCAGGTTTGCCTGAAAGCAGCTAACAGAAGTGTGCTTGTCTTTAACACCCAGATGCCCAACTCCCACTGGGATCTAAACCCAAATAAATCCATTTTACCCTATATAAAGCTTATACAGGGTAAACTCATAAATTGTTCACCCTCTATAACACTGATAGAGAGATATGCATGGCTGTTTTCTCCCCTAGGTATTAACACATACTCTGAGTTAATTAATAAGTAAAAAGTGATTTTATTAAATACAGAAAGTAGGATTTAACTGGTTCCAAGTAGTAACAGACAGAACAAAGTAAGTCACCAAGCAAAATAAAATAAAACATGCAGATCTATGTCTAATCAAACTGAATACAGATAATCTCACCCTCAGAGCTGCTTCTGTAAGTTTTTCTCAGACTGGACACCTTCCAGGCCTGGGCACAATTCTTTCCCCTGGTACAGCTCTTGTTCTAGCTCAGGTGGTAGCTAGGGGATTCTTCATGATGGCTCCTCTCTCCTCCCTTTGTTCTGTTCCATCCCTTTATATATCTTTTGCATAAGGCAGGAATCCTTTGTCCCTCTTTGGATTTCCACCCCCTCCTTCTCAATGGAAAGACACCAGGTTAAAGATGGATTTCAGTTCAGGTGACATGATCACATGTCACTGCAAGACTTCATTGCCCACTTGCCAGCACACACGTATACAGGAAGACTTACGGGTAAAACATACCCATCTGCAGACAATTGTCCTGGTTAATGGGAGTCATCAAGATTCCAAACCACCATTACAATAGGCCCTCAGAGTTATATTTCATATTTCTAGTTTCAGATACAAGAGTGGTACATTTATACAAATAGGATGATCACACTCAGTAGATAAGCTTTGTAATGATACCTTAGAAGAGACCTTTTGCATGAAGCATATTCCAGTTACATTATATTCACTCATTATCAAATTTTATAAAATCATATAGACTGCAACGTCACAGAGATGGGAAGTGACTTGCCCATGGTCACCCAGCAGGCCCAGGGTAAAGCTGACCACTCTGGTCTCCTGAGTCCCAGCTAAGTCTTCTATCCACTAGAGAATGCTGCTTCTAGGTTAAAACTACAACAACATACATTTAGATAAATTTAGGAAGATGATGAAAATCTAGGTACCTATTGCAGGTACTCAGACAGGCAGGCATTGGCCCGCCCAAAACTAAGGGCCACCCCCTCAACCGAGGGGGATGAAAATCTGGATAGAAGTCTCAATCAAACTTTTATAATAAAACTTTAACTTGCCAGTTATGTCTTAAAGTTTCCCAGTCATTTCCTGCCTCTCTATGCAGATCCTCTCTCTGACTTGCTAAAATGAATTTTGTGTGATGTACAAAGGGTGGACTTTGCAAGAAGACTTTTATTTTCTCCTCTAACTAGGATATCAATTTTCAGCTATGACTGCAGATTTATGAGAAGGATAGCGAAGAAAGTATTTTAATATCAGATGTTAGAATTTAAAATAAAGGCCTTGATTGTGATTTCACATCAGTTTTATTCTGGAGTAATTTCACTTACCGCAGTGTAAGTGAGAAGAAAATCAGGCTTTAGATTGTAATTAAAGGATAGAGTAATCATTTTCTTACTACTCATCTTGACCATTTATACCTTTTCTTTCTGAAGTGATTCATCAAAATGCAATGTCAGGTTGTCATGGTGATTCAACATACTACATGGTAATCTGTCAGTTCTAGCTCAGAGATGCTGGGTTTAAGTCCAAAAGCTAAACCAAACCACTAATGGCATAGTTATGAGGTAGGCCAAGAAAAATCTGTAGATGTGGATTTTCTAACGTTCCTTCTTTAATTTCAGAGCATTTGTTAGTGGACTTTGCCCTTTCTTCTTGCATCCCTCATTTCTGTGTTTAAACATTTCTTAATATAGCGAAATAGTATGTTATCAAATGCACTAGGCACTGATACCCGACTTCCTCTTTTTTCCCCCCTGCTTTCTGTATATACAATAATATATGGAGTCACATTTTTCTCTTGCACACAATAAAGACTGTGTAAAGCATACAGTGTACTTTTGCAAGATTATACAATGGAAGAATAATATCTGAAGATGTCAGATGATGGTGAATCAATTTATACACAGGTGCACTTTTCTGTAGATAATTATGTCAACCTATTCAATCTGACATGAATTCAAAAGTCAAACTACATTCATTTTGCTCAGCCCCACAACTGGAAAGTCCAGAAGGTAGGTAGCACTTGTCAGCATGACTCAACACAGTCATATATTTAAAAATTGAGAACCTAATTACATTTGGTATGGCTGATCCTCCAGGTTGGTGTCACTGTATCAAAGATGCGACAGAAATTGTGGCATTGTCAATATGGGAGTCCTACCTAAGACTCAGTTTTCTGAATAGATTGAATATGGTTTTAACAATCATAAGAACCATTGGAATGTTTTAAAATTAAATATTACATAATACAATTTTTCTTCTGACTAATATTGGGTTTAAATAAAGAAGTTAGGAAACTGGATTAGACTCAGACAGACTAAGCCCTAACTCACAGCCATGAGAAAAGATTTGCCTTCAGACCTAAGTCCAGATGAAATCAAGCAAAATTCAGGGTTATATTTTATCATCTACAAATTTTAACAGACTGCTCCTGATGTAACCATGTGCCTCAATCAGCACTTCAAACCCATCAGAGATTCCTTCTACTGTAGGAAATACTGCCATTAAATTGATATGCTGTGAAGCCTAAACATTTTGGGGGGGAAATTTGGAATTTGGCCATGGGTTCTGACATGAAGGGGAAAAAAAGATAATTTGGAAATGCTTTAAAGAGTAATTTAAGAACCAAATGATTCTCACAGGAGTTATGGGGGGGAGATCCTCAGAATACCTTTGAGATAGATGGGGATTCATTAACACTTTTCTTCCTTTTATGAAAGCATATTTTTTAACCTGGTGATTGTAATAAAACATATTTAATATCTTCCTATCTTTGTCTCAGTAAGTACTCCAAAGCCCTTTCTTTGGATCAGTTATTTTTAAAAAAATTCACAAATTGCTTTACTTGTTTATTCAGACAGCTTGTTTTTTTCAACAATCCTGCAAGACATTATTTTCCCAGGAAATTTCCAGAGAAACACAAGCTTGGGCATGTCAATTGTTTTATATAAACAAAAGATCCTTTATCCTAATGCAGAATTCTCCTTTTCACATCTGTACAAATGGCATAGAAAGTATGGAGGAAATATATTTATGCTCCTAAACAATTTTTTGTTTGTTTGTTTGTTTTGTAAAACGACTCATGTTTAATTAGAGGAATAACCCATTTCTACTTTGGCAGAACTGAATCAGTCTTAGGAAACAAGAGTAGTGATGCTTACATGTATGTTTTGGTGCTTTTTGTAAGTTTATTATTATTATGGCTCTAAAGATATTGGGTGAAATCCTGGCCCTAATGAAGTCAATGGGAAAACTCTCATTAGGTTTGAGTTTTTCCAGTAAGCAGTGTCTTTTGAACCTGTGCATTTACTTTGACTAAGAGCCTATTTAGGGTCCATGAAGCTTTTCTTTTTATATGTCATAGCTATGACTTATTTTCTTTCCTACCCTTTGAAAACGTACATTGAAAAAAAATGTTTTGCTTTAAGTTTGTCTTTAAAGGTTTTAGCATTTTCATTTCACTTAGGACACCAGATCAACCTGAGTTTGTAAAAAATCCTAAACAACTAATACGTGTACTTCAGTCCAATTTTATTTTATTTATTTTTGCTTTCCTATTTACTGATTGTATTTATGTGCCTGGATGATGTGATGTAGGCATGAATATTTTTGTGAATGTTTTTAATTGTTGAACAAAATAAAGAAGGATTTATTTGTTGTTAAAGAATCAAGAGATTTCTCTAGCAGTATTCCATGTAAACAAGAGCTATGTATGTTTAAATCTGTTCTGTTGCAGGTTTTAATAAACCATTGTTTGCCCTCAAGGAAGGGAGGTTAAAGTTATTAACATCCTTGCACTAAGTTATGAGCATGAACATAATAGTGTAATTTCTCCATGTTTTTGTCATATTTTACATTTTTCTTTAGAAAGTTTCAAAAAAATGGACTATATACAATCCTACTGATGGTAGAACATAGCAGGGAAGAAATTGAATACTATCAGCCTGAATCTTGACACCAGTTGACAGAAACAGATGAGTCTTCCCAAAGGACCATGAAAGTGCATTTGTTCATATTGTATGGATTAGTCACACCACAAAAGTTTATGAATATTTATCCATATTAACCAGATCTGGGGATTTTCTGAGTATTATTGGTGACAATGAAACTACATGAGACTTAGAAATATTTAATTTATCGCATTCTGGCTCCATCTATAAAAGTAATAGAAAGGCAAAAGCACAATCCAGTGCCTCACACCACCCTTGCCACCATCTGCTATCTTCCCGGCTAGATGCCATCTCTGTTTCTTTTCCATGCTGCCATTTCTATGAAGAATTACTTCCCCAGACTGAAAGCCCCAGACTGAAAGCCCAGAGGACCTGGTCATGGTATGTTTGTGTTCTAGACTGTAAGCTCTCTGGAACAGGAACCGCCTTAATATCTGTATCCCATATGGTTTTAAGCACACCATTGGCGTTTAAGGAAAAATATAACAAATAATGACATTAGTTTAATCAGTTCTTCAATTACCTTACACATGTATGTCTACCAGCTGTTGGGCTCCTAACAGAGTTTTATTTTGATACTCATAAGTAGTCCAGTGACGAACTGCCATGAGGGAGAGGGGGGAATTTATAGGAGAAAGTGAAGCACTATTGTATTAGATACACGCCATTCCTTTAAAGTTATCTTCAATTTGATCAAAGGTTACTCTATGAAAAAATGACATTGAAATGTAATACACTGAACATCTGAGAGCCATCACATCATATTTAGCAAATGACGTGAAAAGCTTTCATATAAATAATGATGAAATCCACAGTAATGCTATAACGGAATCTACTCTGTACTGTCCATTACATGTAGGGACTCACAACACAGTGCTGAAAGCCATGTAAGAAACTATATCTAAAGATACATTGCACGATCCCAATTCTGTTGTCTTGTGCTGTGGTTAGTCACTTTACAACAGTGTAAAGAGGGTATGAAATGCTAGTAATTCAGAATGGCAGCATTTTATCCCCACTTTGCACAAATGTAAATGACAACATATGGTTCAGGGCAATACATGTGTACATTTAAACCCCTCGCTACACACTTACACAGATGCTAGGTAACTGCTAATATTGTTCTTTTTTTCCCCACCAGACGATCCTAGGCTGGCTGCCACCAGTAATATAAAATCTGCTTAGATGGGGATATCACCACAAGCCAACCACAACCTCTTCTCTGCCAGAGGCCTTTCAGCCAAGAAGCGCAGACCAGAAAATGAGCAGATCTGGCTGGGGAGAGGGGCAGACAAAGGCACCTGGAATGTCTGATTATTTACCACACCTGCCAGGCAGCCTCTACTGAGAAGCCTCCTATGGAGATCCTTGGCAGGAACTTAAAGCTCCTCCTGTCTGGTGGAACCCTCCACAGTAGGATTTGGCTATTATGCTATCCAGGGGATGCTATCCAGGGGAGTTACTCTTCCTCTGGCACAGCTACTGCCAAGGATGCCGAGAGATGCACATTGTACCATTGGCGGAGGGGGGAATCAAAGCCACAGGGAGTAATTAAGTAATGCAGTCGATGTTGCAGTAGTACTGCTTAAAGTATATCTGACCACCCCCCTTTTGTGATAAAACTCCTACATTCCTGTTGCCTCTTACCATAATGATACATTGGGCATTAAATAAAAACATTGGTAAAATAATCTTACCCAAGGTAAAAATAGGTTGTTAGAGAGAGAACGATTACAACTATTACATTTTGGTTTTGCTTTTTAAGTCCATTAACATGTCTTTCTTCCCTCCCACTCCCAACTCCCTATTTAGGCTTTACTGCCATTGGTTCCTCTCATCCCAACTCCAAATCCTGGGAGTCCTCACATAGGCTCTCACCTTACACCATTTCAGTATTTATTCTTTAATGGAAAACAATCAAAAACTGCTTGTTTTTCCAACAGAAAATGAAAGTCAGCAGATAATCGGGCCTTTTTGTGTTTCACTTGTGCAGTATTACACTGAAATGCACGAATGTCGTGAATTAATTTGCAAACTGGACACCATCAAATTAGGCCTGAATAAAGACTGGGAGTGGATGGGTCACTACAAAAACGAATTTCCCCCTGCTGATACTCACATCTTCTTGTCAACTGTTTGAAATGGGCTGCTTTGATTATATTGGCCTCATTAGCCCTATAAAAGTGATTTCCACCCCTTCTCAACTGTTGAGAATAGCCCACTTCCACCTTAATTGAACTGGCTCGTTAGCACTGACCCCTCACTTGGTAAGGCAACTCCCATCCTTTCATGTACTATGTATATATATCTTCCTACTGTATTTTCCACTCCATGCATCTGATGAAGTGGGCTGTAGCCCATGAAAGCTTATGCCCAAATAAATTTCTTAGTCTCTAAGGTGCCACAAGGACTCCTCGTTTACTGAAATGCAAGTGACCCCAACCGAGTCTCCTTTATCTCAACCATTTAAATGACTAACCCTCTTATAATGTGCTGTACGTCTAGATATCACATCTTTAGATGACTGATATTTTCTGTTACTAGTCAGGATTTTTTCCATGTGAAATATGTTGGATATGATACACTGGGTGCCAGTAAAAGCTAGACATTTCCCAGATGGAGTGGTTAAAGCCTCATTCCTCAAGAATAGTGCATCATTTTCCATCGTGAATCTAGTTAATTGTTAGGGAACTTAGAACATTTTTTGCATGGGTGTTTTTGATGGTTATTTAAAATGACAGAAAAAATAATATATCAGTAGTGCAAATATGACTGAAAAGATAAATATTTTGGTGCAATGGCCCCAGTACAGCATCATAGGAGCTGACCAGGTGACAGAGTCAAACAGGAGCATTTTCAACAATCTTAAGCGAATCATTTAAAAAAATTCTACAGTTGAAAGTATTTTTTTCATGTAACATTTTACATCCTATAAGACATTTGATCCAGAACACTCACTGAAGTCTATATAAAGTTGATAATTTTTAGGTTAGAATGACAATAAAATTCACTAAAACCTGGTGTTGCTGGATTAAATTTTGCACCTAGACGGATCAATCAAAACAGATTTTTTAAAGCTATTTGAAGCAGCTCCATCTCATTAATATATCAAAGCTTTAGTATCAAATTCCTGTATGCTGTCTATTTCAGTATCATGGCTCAGCCACTGGAGCATGGTAGTATAGGCTTTCTGTCAAACTACTCTAATCTCCTGCCAAAGCACATAATGAAAATCATAGGCACCTACATTGCCTGTTTCATCCTATTAGGAGCAATGTGAAAAGAATTCTGCTTGAGTAGCTGTCTTAGAAAATGTAGGTTTAATTGACGGCTGTTGTCAAGAGCATTTTATAGAAACCTTTATAAAAATATCACATATTTCCTGCTGTATACAAATGTCAGGATGTACAGGAAAAGTTATTAATATGTCTTTCTTTGTTGTTTTTTTAATGAGCATTCCTTTGTACCCACCCTTCTCCACAAAATACTGAAAATATTGAAGTTTGTTCTCCATCCAGTAGCACAGGTTAGTTCAATTGCAGAAGGTCTTTCCTCTTTCTCACTTTAATTTACCCCGAAGGGCAGTACCTTTGCCTGCCACATAAAAATAAACCTACAGGGATCACAGTGTCCAGATGAAATCAACCCATATTGCTATGATTTAAACCACACAAGCCCACTGGTCATTCAAGAGCTGGAATACAAATACAGATTTCATACTAATATACAAGTCCTGTTACAAAGGCAAGGAAATGAGACTAATTTGCCAAAGCGGCAGACAGGAGGAAATATTGTTCAAACTTTTTAAGGCTACCTACTACTACTATACTACAGCTACCAACCCCAGTGAAATCCACTATAAATTAACCTTTTGGGGCATATAGCTTACCAGATCTATTATAATTATAATTGTGATGCACTATGCTATAGAACATTCCATCAAAAAAGTTATGAGCACAATTTTGCCAATCTTACTCATACTGAGTAGTGAGTTACCCGGCAAATAGTCCCATTGAAATCATCTGGAGGGCCACAGAATTGGGCCTGATGCGCAGCAAAAAAACAGCACAGAGAGGCTTTGCTCAGGAATTAATGCAGCTTCAGAGGCAAGAGATATGATGCACATTCTCCCCTTAGATATGTCCCCAGCCCTACAACTTCCCTTGCTTGCGGACCCCAGAGAATGGGGGAAACAGAGAAGAAATGGTGCTGCAGAATTGTCTAACATCCTTACACCTTCTGTGCAGGAGATCCTGGCCAGGTAGTGCACCTCCACCCATGGTGACAATCCCCTCTAATTATCTACCACCTGATAAAGCGATAAGGCATTCTGTCAATGACAAGGTGAGAGACTACTGCTGAGTGGAAAGCCAGGGTGCCATAACTTGCCAAGTCCTCGGAGTTATCCCATAGCTCTATGTCTGCCTGATTTATTGCAGCTGTGTGCAGGACCATTTTAGATTTTGTGCAGCTATGCGGGTTGGGATGGCACCAGACAGCTAAAGCATGATATGCTAATTTTTCTTTTGACCATCCTTATTCTTAGTTCACCTACAAGTCAAATAACAAGTGGATGAGTACACCTGACATTTTTCATAACCTTGCATTGAACTGGAAAGACATACACAGGCCAGGTTCAGAAGATGCATGCCATTTAACCACACTCCCACTGGGTCACAAAAGGGTTAGGGTATAACTTTGAATGTTTGCATGTTTAGAATTTGGCTTTCAAAACAGCATTCACACTCGGCAATTAGAAATATATCGGTTCTGGCAAAAGTCTTTGGATAGTTGGTATTTGTTTCACTTCAGTTTTCCTTAAAATTAGCAGGAATCATTTTAAGTGATTAACAGAAATGGGTGAAATCCAGAAGGTTCAGGGCTCAGTTCAACTTTTGTACAAACGTTTGGGCTGGTTCTTATGTTATATGAATCTACTTGTCCACCTCTAGTGATTTCCTAACCTGCTGATGTTCAAACATACATGAGTATTTTTGAACAGCTTTCTAAAAACTCCACTTTATATGTTTAATTTGGTAGGAATCATTTTATCACTCTGTTTTACAAATGTTACAGTGAACCCTGTGTGAGGTACCAGTAACTGTAGCACTTTGTCACACTATGCAGGACTGTACAAGTTCTCTTTCCAATTATATTAAATAAATACATTTAAAGTACAGAAAACTGACATGTTAACACATAATTTCAAAAGAAAATAAGATCGATTTTTTTTTTTACAAAAGTGTGACTGTGGTATAAACTTTATACTCTCATTGGGTCATGATAAGTTATGGTATCATTTAAACTGGAATCTAATTTCACGTGGTTACACTTTTATTGGAAAGTATTACTTCATGCGTGAGACAGTAATACTGACGTCTGCATGCCCCTCTGAGAAAGCTGAGTTCCAAGATAAACCTATGCTTTTGCTACCTGAATCACTGGTGGTGGCAAACCACATTTTAAATAAACCTTGTGTTAGAACTTTAAAAATGTGAACCGCAAGCTATAAATTAAATAAATGCAGAGAGACAGTCCCAAGAGGATTCCTGACACACCACAGGCTCTCAGTGTTTTAAAGGAGCAACAGATTATAAAAAGAAGGCTGTCTAGCTACTCACATTTTCATATAAAACTAAGCAACTTTTTTAACAGAAATGTAGAACTCAAAATGATACCTGCCTATCTAAGGTTTAAAACTCTTTTGAAAGGTACAAGAAGAAAAGATGATGTGACGGGGAAAGGCTCATTTTTAGTTACCATGAAACAAACTATATGCCTGACCTTGCAAACAATTACTTGCATGAGTAACTTTAATCAGGCAAGTACTCCCATTGAGTCAGAAATGAGCTCCATGTTTGTGGTGTTTTTGTCCAGAAATTCTTTGAAATTTTGCTTTTGGATTAGATTGTTGCAGTACAGATTGTACAAAATATCATACTCCAATTTGATGCTTCCAAAAACACAGTTAACATTTTGTCAAGAAACAGGATTCTTTTTCCTGACTCTGACTCATTGTGTGACACAGAGTAAATTAGTCTCTATGGGTTAGCTCCAGAAAGGGACTTATGCACTGTGACACTGATTGTTGGAAGACCTAACTTTAAGATGTCTAGAAAATAATGGGAATACACTGTGATTAACAAAGCCTGAGTTAGGTGCATAGGCTGTGAAGATAAGTGTGGTGATCCGGTGGTTTCTTGTATATAGTTGTTGATAGGCTTTCACTATTTGTTGATTCTGGCACAGAAGTGTTCTAGAGAGATTTCGATGGATGGTTGAAGTTGTGGTGGAAATCTATGATAACTGATCGCAGCACTTACTGGAGGAATATCAGGACTCATAGAAACCATCCTCAAACCATTCACCACACAACGGACCAGCTTCCTCCAGGGCACAGCTGATTTCCTCCAGAAATTCTGCAACATTAACAACCTTCTTCACCACACCATGCTTGCCACCATGGATGTCACCTCCCTATACATCAGTGGTTCCCAAACTTTAACAACCTGTGAACCCCTGTCACTAAAATGCCAAGTCTTGTGAACCCCCTCCTAAAAATGAATATTTCCAGGGATTTTCTCCTTTACCTGAGTATAAATTATAAAAGCAGTGATCTTGGAAATATAAAAATTGTTTTATGACATGCTTATTACCCACTATTTATTATTAATTATTATTTATCATTACAACATTTTTATTACATTATGAAAATGGCAACACACTTCCAAGATCTTACTTTCGTAGCTTGTATCACTTTGAATAAGCCTGTTATAAGACAAGGCTCCTATGTTTCATCAAGGAGTATCAGATTTGAAACATCATAAAGGTATTTAAGAAGCCAATTCAAAGAGTTCATCCTACACATGCATTCAGGTCTTGAGCAGTCCAGGCAAACAACACTCGTTACAACAAAGCTTAAACTTGTTCTTCATAATAATTTTAAAAACAATGCTAGCTGCCTATTTAATTTAAAAAACAGCGAAAAATATCCACCTCCCTTTCCATTTCTTATAAGGAGTCTTGAAGTTTAAATCTCCTCAGTGTGATAGAGATGCTTGCTTTGATCTGCTTAGCTCCTGGAAGTCCACGGGCTCTAGGCTGCTGGCCCCATGCTGCCCGGGGTCCCTAGGAACAGCTCTGTCCACCATTAGGGATTTTTTTTCCTGAGAACCCCCTGTAACATTTCGTGAACCCCAGTTTGGGAACCACTGCTCTACATCAACATTCCTCATGATGGCATTGCTGCCTGCCTCAAATATCTACAAGACAATGGACAACACTCAGATATCCATTCCAAACACATCATCAAACTCATCCATTTCATCTTCACCCATAACAATTTTACATTCAACAACAAACACTTTGTGCAAACCATGGGAACTGCCATAGATACCAGAATGGCTCTCAAATATGTCCACCTCTTCATGGGCCACAATGAGGAAGGATTTCTGGACAAAAACACCACAAAAGCAACGATATACCTAAGATACATCAATGATGTTTTCATCCTCTGGACAGAGGCCCTAAACTCCCTCATAGATTTCCACCACAACTTCGACAATCATCATCCATCTTTCATTCTCTAGAGCACTCCTGCACCAGAATCAACTTCATGGACACCACAGTCAGCTTCAACAATGCAACCCTA
Source organism: Mauremys reevesii (assembly GCF_016161935.1). Taxonomy (NCBI): domain Eukaryota; kingdom Metazoa; phylum Chordata; order Testudines; family Geoemydidae; genus Mauremys; species Mauremys reevesii. The sequence goes on along the minus strand of NC_052628.1, from coordinate 49,924,991 downwards.
TAGACAACTACGTACAAGAAACCCACGGATCACCATACTCACCTTCACAGATTCAGTAACCACCCCAAAGACACCAAGAAATCTGTTATCTACAGCCAGGCCCTCGGATACCACAGAATATGCTCTGGGGAGAATGTCCAGGATAAATACCTTAAAACACTTAAAACCTCCTTCACCAAACAAGGACACTCCATCAGAGTAGATCGCATCATGGAATGGGCCACGCAAATATCCTGAGAGAACCTGATTCAATACAGGAAAAAAAAAGCCCTCTGATAGCACACTCCTAGTTGTCACCTACCACCTAACTCTGGAACCCATACAAGGTATCAGTAAACAATTACAACCCAAACTCATGGGGACCACACACTGAAAGAAATCATTCCTGAACCTCCTCTTCTTGCCTTCCAACAATTCCCCAACCTCACCACGCCCATCATCAGAAGCAAGCTCCCCACAGACCAGGACACAACAACACAAAATGGCACCAGAACCTGCCAGAAAAACAGATGCAAAACCATGTTGACAAATCTTAACTGCTACAATGATCAATTACCCCCACCCACCCCCGCAACACACCTTTCAAGATCTAACATCCAAGCCAAAACCCGAGCAATTCAGCTTCACAGGGCCTCCTGGGGCATGGGGCCCTGGGCAATCGCCCTGCTTGCCTCCCCATAATGCCAGCCACTTTTGTCAGAATAACTTATGTCGCTATGGGGTGTGAAAAAAAATTATCCCCCCTGGTCAACGTAATTTACACCAACATAAGTGCCAGTGTGGACAGCGTTATGTTGGTGGGAGAGCTTCTCCTGCTGACATAGCTATCACCACTCATTGGGGATGGTTTAATTATGTTGATGGGCGAGCTCTCTCCTGTTGGCATAGAGCGACTACATGAGAGATCTTACAGCAGGACAGCTGCATCGGTACAGCTGTGTCACTGTAAGCTCGCTAGTGTAGACATGGCCTCAATGTGGAGAAAAACTTCATGGTTACTGTCGCTTCACTGCTATATTTCTAAAGTTTTTTGAGATTTGGGTTATTTTAATGTAGAAAATATTTTTAAATTTCTGCATCCATTTAAACCAATTCTGAAATATTATTTCATGGCTTGCATTCTGAAGTCACTGTAATCAGAAGTTTTTTATATGAATAAAGAAGAACCAAGATCAACTCTTTTTTGGCTGTTTTTGTTTGCTTCTTATATTCATAAAGGAAGAAAAATAATGGATTGAGCAGAGGAGCTAGAATGAAAAAAACCTGCTCTTTGATTAATGATAAACGTGGAGTCATGGAATCATAGAATATCAAGGTTGGAAGGGACCTCAGGAGGTCATCTAGTCCAACCCACTGCTCAAAGCAGGACAAATCCCCAACTAAATCATCCCAGCCAGGGCTTTGTCAAGCCTGACCTTAAAAACCTCTAAGGAAGGAGATTCCACCACCTCCCTAGCTAACCCATTCCAGTGCTTCACCACCCTCCTTGTCAAAAAGTTTTTCCTAATATCCGACCTAAACCTCCCCCACTGCAACTTCAGACCATTGTTTTCTCTTCTGGTACCACTGAGAACAGTCTAGATCCATCTTCTTTGGAACCCCCTTTCAGGTAGTTGAAAGCAGCTATCAAATCCCCCCTCATTCTTCCCTTCTGCAGACCAAACAATCCCAGTTCCCTCAGCCTCTCCTCATAAGTCATGTGCTTCAGCCCCCTAATAATTTTTGTTGCCCTCCACTGGACTCTTTCCAATTTTTCCACATCCTTCTTGTAGTGTGGGGCCCAAAACTGGACACAGTATTCCAGATGAGGCCTCACCAATGCCGAATAGAGGGGAATGATCACATCCCTTGATCTGCTGGCAATACTCTTATTTATACAGCCTAAAATGCCATTAGCCTTCTTGGCAACAAGAGCACACTGTTGACTCATATCCAGCTTCTCATTCATTGCAACTCCTAGGTCCTTTTCTGTAGAACCGCTGCCTAGCCATTTAGTCCCTAGTCTGTAGCAGTGCATGGGATTCTTCTGTGCTTGTTGAACTTCATCAGATTTCTTTTGGCCCTATCCTCTAATTTGTCTAGGTCCCTCTGTATCCTATCCCTACCCTTCAGCATATCTACCACTCCTCCCAGTTTAGTGTCATCTGCAAACTTGCTGAGGGTGCAATCCATGCCATCCTCCAGATCATTAATGAAGATATTGAACAAAACCGGCCCCAGGACTGAACCTTGGGGCACTAAGCTTGATACCGGCTGCCAATCAGACATGGAGCCATTGATCACTACCCGCTGAGCCTGATGATCTAACCAGCTTTCGATCCACCTTATAGTCCATTCATCAGCCCATACTCCTTTAACTTGATGGCAAGAATACTGTGGGAGACCATATCAAAAGCTTTGCTAAAGTCAAGGAGTAACACGTCCACTGCTTTTCCCTCCTCCACAGAGCCAGTTATCTCATCATATCACAAATATCCTTTTATCTTTTCACTTACTCAGTCACTCAACATGTGTTTTTTTATTTTGATTTGGGATCTTTCCTGCACCAACTGTCCTATATTATGAAAATTCAGAGGCAATACAAAGCACTTGGTGTGGCATGTATCTACTCATTAATTGGCTGAGAAACATGAAACATGCATTGATGTGATCATCAAAACTTGTAAATGGAAAAGAGCACTAAATAAGTTTTAGTGTACTGGGGGTATTAAGGGATTGGGATGGATGGGAAAACAAATTAAAACATTTACCCATATAACATAGTGCCAAAATCTTTTAGCTCTGTGAAGTTAGGAGTTGTCATGCATTTGAGGATGACATCACAGTCTCTATGCCAAACATTTGCTCTCCTAATGTTATGTTATCCTCCCAAAACCTGAACATCTTCCATGTTTATGAGGGTGCATCTCCAAAAGGTGATGGAATTTGGAGGCAATTATTTTTAAAAAGGATTTTATTGCAGAAATAAAACATTCCCATGGCAGAGTCTGAAATAAAGATTTTGTTGCCAGTTTTGGTTATATTCCTACAAGATGCCAAGTATCATCAGGTAAATACCATATGAAGCCTCAAAAGATGCTTAGCACGATGCAGGGTCAAGCCTGTAGTGAGTATAAATTACAAATGGTGAAGTTTAACAATAATAGATAATGGATAATGAGTTATACTGGGAAGCTGGATAATTATATCAAATCTAAGTTTTCACATCTACATTTGACACATGGAAGAGAAATAAAATTATTACCTGAGCAAGCTGACTGACCATTCAGTCAGCAACCTTATGAAGACTCAAAATAAAGTTCAAAGAAACCAGAACTAGTCAGCAGTGACAGCAAGGAAAAGCTTCTCAATAGAATGGAAATTATATTATTACAGTTTTGTTCTTGTACCTCACCAGATATAAAGGTAATATAGAAACGTAGTAACCTGGCTACATGATTTAAAACATCTGATTTTCAGTTAAGTTAGGGATTCACATACATAGTCTAGCATCAAGGGAGATCATGTGGATTTGTGATACTCACTTTGGGTTCAAAAATAAGCATGTGGAAATGTCATGATCAGGTATACCTATCACACTACTGGCAGACATGCCACATATCAAAAAATGCTGCAACCTCTACTGCAAAACAGTTGCACAATATATATGCAGGTACTATGTGTCCTATATTGCTGAGCTACATTCAGCTGGGATTGTAAAAGATAATAAAGGCTTGACAGGCAGATGTTAGTAAGGAATGAATTGGAACATTGCTCGTCATGCGATAGCCAAGATATCACACAGGCTCGTGGAAATCAAAGACCAGATGTCTATCCTAACTTGTTCTACAAACACAGTATGCACAGTATGTAACATCCAAAATCTTTCCCTGTCTGATATTTGTAGTTATTAACTAAAGAATTAAGAATAAATAACATAATCATCTCAAACCTTCTCCCCAGGCTTGGCTTTTCAAGCTTTCCTCCCTTCAGGACTGCTCAGCCCAAACCCTAGATACTCTCTGCCCCAGAGAACTACTCTTCCCCCATTCTTTATATCCAGTCACCTGCCTCAGGGAGTCACTAGAACCACTTCAACTTTTCCCAGTAGGATCAACACCTGCCAACAGGGAGGGGTGTTTCAGGCAAACACAGCCAGCCTGTTACAATGTCACATTGACTGTAGCTACCACAACTACATACAACTGGCCACCAAAATTATCAATTTATAGGCTCAGAACTTCAAAAGAACAGAACAGCAGAATTTGGCTTTGATTAATATGGCTGTTGAAAATATTATTTTTTCCCTAATAAAATAGGATTCTAATTTTAAACAAGCTTGTTGGCATCAAGCCATAGTTCTCTACATCAAGATAGGTCATTTGCTGGGTAATTTAAAATAGCAAATCCTCTTTAATAATAGGAAATGTCTTTGTAATGTATTTGTTTCTATATCTGTTTAGACAGTTTATTATTTATTAAATATCACACATGAAAGGAGAAAATTAATATTTTCAAAACTAATTTACCACAGATCATGAAAGAAGACCAGTTTTTGAAGCAAACAACTCCAATCATTTTCAAAAGCCCTGAGGTAAGTACCATATATAATTTCACCCTCAATGATCATATGAAAATATTTCCACAAGTCAGTATCAATATTTAAGGAAACATAAAAACTTTGTTAACTGTTTATATTGCAAAATTAGAAATATTATCTTAAAGCATGAATTATTTTTGCAGTAATCATCACTTTGTCAAAGAAAGATCAGCATGAGTTGCAAACCATGCTTGGCCTATTAAAAATTCTATTCATTTTAATTTTCCTTTGTTTCAGAATCACCACTAGTTATCTCAATTTCTTCCTACCAGGACGGAAGAGTTCTGAGCCCTGCTGTTATGCCTGTTTGTCATATGATGTTACCATCAAGGAGAGAGAGCTGAATGTGAGAAGAAGCCCCTGTGATGACTCCTGCAGAAATCTGCCATTTGCGTGGGTAAAAAAAGGTGTTAGGGGATGCCCACATGCCTCCCAAAGACATTTTCCAGCTAGGAGTCTAGGAATAAGAGATGGGAAATAGAGAGAAACCAGGAAGTGAAGACACATGAAAATAAACAATTTTTTAAAAATGTTTGAAAAATTTTGGATCATTTGAAAAAAAAGTTTTAGTTACTGCTGGTTCCTATCTGATCCAGTGCATTCATACCTCTTAAACATGTGATACTATAAATACAGTACTAATGGCTACTGTTTCCTGTGGTGCCAGTTAGTCTGTGTCTCTCACCTTAATTTAATCCTTATTACTAACACATTCTTTTTTGCTTTCATGGAACTATGGTAATTCATAGATTAAATTTTAGGTTTATTTTTGTTTGCTTGACCAAGTGAATGCCTTTCTTTCAATGGCTTCCTGCAAGTTTGACTCTGAAGGTTCATCAAACTTAATAAGACCTCGGGCCTGATTCTTCACTACCTTGCTTCTTGTGTAGTCATTTATACTTGAGCAAAATGGGTATAAAAGTTTACCAAGTCAGAATGGCAGCAATTTTACACGCATTTTGCACAGGTGTAAATGACTGCACCAAGTGCTTGCAATTAATGCAATTAAAAAGGAACCCTCTATCACTCAGAGAGAGAGAGAGACAGTCAGACACAATGTTATATCATTACTTGAATAAACTTTCAAAACTCCCTTACTTTTCCTTTGCTGGTAGCTGGGTCTCATATGTAGCCACCTTAGGTTCCACTCCAACAGGTTTTTGTATCCTTTGTCTCCGTTTTCTACTTGGTGCAATATCAGTGACATCGGGGCTGTTGAGAAAGGAATCCTTCCTTGATGGAGCTGCCAAAGTGAAAGCAAAAAGACCAAAGGTTGACAAGATGCCCCAAAAGACAATGTTATAAAATAATTTCCCAGTTCTACATCTTTTCTGTAAATCTCTCTTTGCTCGTAGCATATGCTTAGATGCCATGTTAATGGGAGCCATATAATAACCTAGACTGACACCTACAAAGATGTTAGCAAAGGACTGGGAGTCAAGACTTACGCATTCTAATCCTGACTCTGCCACTTACTTGCTGTGTGGCTTTAGGCAAGATATTTAACTTCTCTGTCTCATCATCCCCATCTGTAAAATGGGATAACAATACACATCTAGCTCACAAGGGGGTTCTAAAGATTAATTAGCTACTAGGCTCAACCTTTGAGAGGAGCTCCTTTACTGACCATGGTCAAGAAGGAACTCACTGGAGCTTTCAGAAAGCAGCATTTCTGCTCAACAGAATTTGATGTGCAATGGCTGATGTTGAGCCTGGGTTACATGCCATCCTGTTACCTCTGCCTTCAAGGGTCAAAACCCATAAGAATTAAGGGAGTTCTGCTAATACTGCAGTAAGGAGCAAAGACCCGGACTGAGAATCATGCATAATAGTGTCCCTATAGAAATAGATCTTACAACCTAAACAGCAGAAATACACATATGGGGCCAATTCTTGGCCCATGCATCATTGTGGAGATGCAGCATAAACCAGGGCATCACACTTGACCCAGAATTTATATTAGAAAACCCCTTCAATTCCTAAAGGATTCATAGAGTTTAAGGCTAGAAGGACCATTAGGTTGTGTCATCTGATCACCTAACACAGGCTATAGAATGTCACCGAGTTATTGAGTCCAACACATTGGGTTTGACTCAAGCTAAAGCTAAAGACAAACAATTCCAGGCCTCAAGACCAGGGCCATCTCTAGGGAGGTGCAGGGCCCGGGACGGAAGTGACCAATTTGTAACTTCCGGGACCATCCCATCACTTCCAGGACCACAGTCCAATAATACAGCTTTCCAATAATTTTTGTCTCTGCCTTTTCTGAGCCCTTTCCCATTTTATAACATTCTTTTTAAACGTGGGCACCAGAACCAGATGCAGTATTCAATTATCAGTCTCACCAATGCTCTATACAGAGTAAAATCATCTCCCTATTCCTGTTCACTTCTCCTGTTTATATCTCTGAGGGCTGCTTTAGCCCTGGCCACGGCATCACACTGAGAGCCCATTTCAACAAAAAAAATTATTACTTTTTTTTTGGAACAATTAAAAAAATATTTTACTTTGTTTTGACTTTACTTAATTGTTGTTCATTCATTTTAGATCAAATACAAAAGATGATTCCTCCCTGAGCTCCAATAGCTATCTGATTATTTAAAGTACATACGTGAAGACTCGCCTCTATGGGTGGTATTATTATATTATTATAATATTAATTATATTATCACCTCTATGGGTGGTACTATATTATAATAATATTATTATCCAATGTGCCTACATTTTTCTGCAAGCCTTCAACAGTCTGCAGCACACTTTTATTTAACATGCATATTTTTAATTGTAAAGCTTTAGTCATCTTTAATTTTTAAGATAACACTATCCAGAACAGTATGGTTTTCAAGTGAAAGGCACCAAATAACAAGGTGGTGACTGAGAGCAGTGATGCTAAGGTAACTTTCCCTGGCTGTTACCCGCCCTGATCATCTTCAGAAGAATTCATTTCTGTGTGGATGAAAGATGTGATTGAGAATGAACACTGGAGATTTGTACATGAAATTGTACACAATTTTTCTCACTTCTTCATGGTGTGAACCTTTCTTCAAAAAAACCAACACGCAAACAAAGGAAACAGGAGTATGGTTTTTACTTCCTTTACTAATCTTGCAAGTGACACATTGCACAATTTTTTTCATGACTGCTCTCAAAACTATGATCCTGATTCAGTATAGCACTTAAGCACATACTTACATTCAAGTACTTGAGTAGTCTTATTGAAGCCAAAGGAACTACTCACATGCTTAAAATTAAACACGTGCTGAAGTGTTTTGCTGAATCAGGAACTAAAAGTTGAAAACAATGTGTATTTTATTTAATTAAAAGAGACTCACAGGCCTTGCCTAGTTATGAAGCCAATGTGCTAACTAACACATTTTCTGAGTCTAGTATAGACAAGGCACACTGTCTTTAACACATGCTAAACTGTTTGAGCTAAAACTAATGCTGTGCCACTCCTCATGCTTTAACTTGAGTAATTTAGCACACATATTAAAGGCAATGTGCCTCCTTTATACTAGACTTTGAAAACCTGTTAGCTAGCATAACAACCTCACATCTGAAATCTTAGTCATGATAAGGCCCTAGAAATTAACCCTAATAGTAAAATGGCAATAAAGCAACAGTAGCATTATTACTATTTACCGATAGTGTGTTCAGAACACCCATCCAACACCCATATGAATCCCATCTAGTTTCTCCCAACCTCAGCTGTTAAAATTATCTCCGTTGTTTACCAATGTGTATAAATAACAATAAAACAGCATACCAGCAAGACCTGCACATATAGCAACAAACTGGAATCAGGGTAAGCTTATTCCTTTAACCCTTATAGTCTCTGCTGCTGCTGCTATTCCTCTCCCACATTATTTACTCTCTTTTATTCATATCCAATATGGCATTGGGTTAGGGGCCATAGCTTTGTGTATGCGTTCTGTAATTAATTTTGGACACTTTTGATGTTGCATAAAGAGTGCACCTCTGTGTTTCCATCTGTGTAACATATAATAGTGAACGGTAAACATGGGTTCATGCTAAATGTTGCTGAACATTTACAGCCAGATCCTGCTTAACCTTACACAGAAGTCTTGCTGAAGCTTATGTGAGTAAAGTGAACATAAAATGCACCCATTGCTAGCAGCATATTACATCTGCTTTTAATTTCAGATTGACAGTAGACCATAGTACTTGTAATTGAATGCAATTTGCACAGACGTTTAAAATTATCTCATTAAAAGAAAATTTGATTTGAATGACATGTTGAAGCCAAGAAGAGGAAATATTCACCTAATCAATTAATCTGAACATCGCACAATGAACAGAAATTCCTCTTCTGATTCAATTTCATGACACGAGGAAAATGTTTCCAATTCAGATGGCACAGAAAATTATCTTATGATAAGCAAAAATATATCTGATATTACACTGAAGTATGTTTTTAAGCCAAAAATGGACACCTTCAGGTTAGAAACATTAACTGAAAAGCTGTAGTATGTTTTGAAGCTCAAAGAAACAACTACCACACCAAAGTCTTCATAATGCATACTACTAATGCATACTACAGCTGCTCAGAAATGAATTACATTCAGGCGTATGAAATCGTGATATTTGGCTAAGAGCCAAGCAAAGCACAAGCAGATACATATCTGTTTAGTCCTTGAGAAAAGTTTATGTGGCACAATTGGACTTGGTCTTGAATCTAAAACTAGCTTTCTGGAGATTTCTCAAACTCAACGTTTCCCTCGAGTAATCAGCACATTGTAATTAATGGGTTCTTTGAGATCTCTCCGAATGTTACTTCTCAGTCTTCAACATTTTTTATTACAAATGTGGATGAGCATTGTTAGCATTTTGCTAACAAGCACAATTTTGAGCACAGAAAGGATTAATATTTATGAAGAAAATTGCCCAGTTCATCCTGAAAAACAGCTTGTGTAAGCTTAAAAAAAAAAAATCCTGATATACCAGATGCAGCCGACATGTCAATTGCTGCAAGTGACACAACTGATTAGAGATCAGGAACATAAAGCCTAGTTCAAGCGATAAGGTAATTTATATGTGAATAAGATTAAAGATTTTATCAAATATAAACCTGTGCACTGCTAATTGTACCCCTTTGTAAGAGAACTATCACTGTGTTGTTTTTGTATACAAGCACAGCAGTCCACAGTCAAAAAAGGACACTGTAAAACAGAACTTAAGGTGAAATCCTGCAGAACCCTCCCTGCAGTTCTGTTGTATGCATGGGTTGGGAAGCAGAAAGGCTACACAGTAGGGATTTGGCAAGCCTCTCTGTGACATGGATCCAAATTCCACAGTGCAGTGGGGCATTGTGGGTGGGCCAGGAAAAGGCTAAGGCCTAGTCAATAGTTCTATGAACTACATGGATGCAATGGTCACAAAATCCAAGATGGGATGGGTGTCACCTGAGCTGACCGGGGGCTCTATAAAAAGTCAGTCAGCTGGAATGGGTACATCTGATACTGCAATGAAGTACAAGATGGTCTGTAATGTCAGGATGGAAAAAAGTTGAAAACTTGTAGCATGTTTAAATTAATAAACATATATTTATTATGCCACATAGGAACCACAGCTAGGCTGCACAGATGTCCTAACTTTCAGACAAGGGAAGGATTCTATTTCCTTAACAGCTATGCTAGTTCCCTGTGCAAAGTCTATTTTGGGGGGCTGTAAGTGGTGTGCATGAACTTCTCCCCTACTTACAAGTATATTCAAGCCTCTTAATTTGTTCCTGTTGCAGTGTGATAAATAGCAATGGTGCTATACACTGCCTTGTACTATTTACCTCTGTAGTGTTTCTGAAAACAGTCTGCATGAAAGGCAGTATACAAAATAAAACTGTAATGTATTGTAATCTAGGTGTTGGTATGTAAGTATCAAGTGTTCTCATTTTCTTTCATAATTCCTCAGTCCTGTACTGCTACAAGTAAGTTTTGAAACTGGATCAATATTTATTTAAATGAAGTGAACAGCCATGGATACTTGTATGTATCAGTGGTTGTGGGTATGCCCATATCTTTAATGCAGAAGGCTTGAAGTTTGCGTGTGTTTGTGGAGAGGAATGTAAATTAGAAAACTGTAATAGAATTGCAAAAGGGAAAGATGGCTATTTTCCCTTCTTTCAAGTAAACTTAGCCTGGCAATGATGATAAAATACGAAGTGAATGGCAGCATTCACACGTTTCTGAAATTAGAATTGGGCCTTTATAAACATTATTTACCAGGGTGGATTTGATTTAAATCAGGATTTGAATCACTAGTCAGGAAGACTTGATTTAATCATGGATTTCTACATAAAAGAGCATTCTTGTTGGTTGTTATAATCTTAATACATATTCTTCACAACTCAGAGATAGATGTAGGTTTCATTTTTAAGTGATTTATTTTGAAAACTTTTCAGATTAGTTTTACAGCTATATCATAAAATGAATGATTGTTTGGTTATTTCGTTTACCAAAGGTAATTGAAGCAGATTTTATGAAGTCATTGGGAGGTGAAATATCTCCAATTCAACAGGTTAATCATTAATATTTGGAGGATTTTCTTGCCATTCTGTATTAGAAGGACAAAATCACCAGACAGACATTTAAATTGTTTTATTTAATTAAAACAACGTTACATATTCTGGATGTTTTTTTTTCAACAGCAAACATATATTTTCATAAAACAAGCATATGAATTTTTTAATTTAGTTAAACATTCAAGTTTTTTAAAGTCAGGTTGTTTTTGTTAAAATTGTTTTTAACTAAAATAGTTAAATAAGTATTTAAAAAAAAACCAAAATTAAATCAACTATGTCAGCCAGGTCAACAAGAAAAACTTGGCTTCTGTAGCTAACTGAGTCATCTTCACCTTCATTTTCCTGTTTGTTCATAATCTTGAAAAGAAAAACAAGCTTTCTTGCTTTTTCAGGTCCCAAATGATTTCTCAATTTGGAAAGAGTTAGTCCAAAGGAAGAAAATATTCTTTCTACCCCGGTTGAAGAAGCTACTGCTGTTAAAAGTGAGATTATCACTTCAGCAGTCTCTCAATCCAAGTGCTTAAGTGACTTCCACCAGTTCACTGGTGTGATTTTCTTTAAAACATCATCAGCAAACATATTTCTTGAATGGTTCTTATGCCCAAACTAGGTCTCTTTTACAGCCTGCTGCCATTATAGGTTTTCCCATCTAGTGAGAGAATGGTGTGGTAGATCTCAAATCAATGAAGGCTATACTCAGAAAGACCTCAAGACTTCTGGAATATGCTGCTCAAACAGTTTCACTTTTGTTTCTACTGCCTGTTCCTCCCTTCTCACATTTATCTCCAGACTTCTTCTCCTTGTCCAGATCTATTCCGCCCCCCAACAATCTTCTATTCATTGAACTTTTTGAAACTTTGCACTTTTAGAGAGATGTAAGGGACTGACTTTGTGTACACAAATTTGCAGAGGGACAATAGGGTTGAGGTCTGTTATTTCTCACCTCTATATAATATTTATTTATTTATTTATTTATTTTTGCTGTTAACAAGCATGTTATCTCTGGAGACACAAATCCATAGTTTGAGAACTGCAAAACTAAGCATCTCTGATGGTATCTTTTAGAGTGAGCACTGAGTCCCATTGGGTAGATAGAAAGATTAACCTAAATAATCTATACAGAAGCCCCTGGAACCCCATAAGATTGGGTCCCTAATCCATGAACTATTGGAACTCATTTACAAAACTTTTCTTAAACATTACACAAATATATTGTCTCATACTATAGCATTAGCAGGGGCGGCTCCAGGCCCCAGCACGCCAAGTCACGCTTGGGGCAGCATGCCGCGGGGGCGCTCTGCCGGTCGCCGGGAGGGCGGCACGCAGGCAGCCTTCCGTGGCATGCCTGCAGAGGGTCTGCTGGTCCCGCGGCGTCGGTGGACCTCCTGCAGGCAGACCTGCGGACCCTCTGGCGAAATGTCTAGAGCCACCCCTGAGCATTAGCATTTATAATCCCTATTCCAGGATGAGATATCTTTGAGCTATAATGTATCTTAATTAAAACTATCTTTAGATAGGTTTTTTCCTCAAAAAGCATTTTATCAAAAAAATCAGATTTAAATAAAAAAATCTGATTTTTTTTAGATCACTGATTTTTATCCACCCTGTTATTTACACACTGCTATAGCCTATGTGGAGTCATTAGCCCTTTTGAGATGGCAGAGTACCAACATCTTTCTTGCTGTAAAAATATATTTACTAAAATGAATAAGGGGTAAATTTACCAGCAGTACAAAAATCACTTTATATTATATAGATATATATGAAGGGACTGTTGACCCCTCACTAAAACTTCATGGGTTTTTTTTATTAGCTCTCTCCCCAGCCCAGGAGAAAGGGGAAGGGCTTAAGAGGAGTCAGGACTCTGGGACTGACAGGGCCTCTGGCCAATCAGAGAGCTGCAGACCAGGGAACTTTGGGAAGTTGCCAATACCCCAAAACTTGCCCTCTACTCGTATTTCTTACCCCATTACATTTTGGCAGCATGAACAAGATAGGGCTGGATCTTCAATTAGTCTGCAGAGAAGCGTAAGTTTTGGCTAGTTGCTCAGTATCAATGAGGAGTGGTGGTATATGTTAAAAAAGCTCCAGAAAAGCTGGAAGAGCAGGAATCCAGGTACCAAGAGCAGGCCTGGTTCTTGCAACAGGCCTGAGAGGAGGAGAGAGATGCCCAGTCCCTGGCCAGAACTGTTATTGAGAAGCAGTTTATACAGACAGCTATATTGTATATACCTCAACACCTTGCAGTCCCCGTTTTCACCGGACATCCCAACAAACCAGGAGATGTCAAAGTGGAAGGGTGGGTGGCTGACACCAAAGATGCCATGAGGATTTTGCAAGTCCCTGCAGAGGATCAGGTCGAGTTAGTCAAGCAATATATTTTGGGGCAAGCACACAGTACTATGTATCTCCAGCAAGGAGAACAAAATCCAAAAAATATTTCTGGGGTTGATACAGGTTTATGTGGACACAAGGCTGAAGGAGTTTTATGAGCAAAAGCAAGGTCCTGGCAAGTCTCTTAGGGCATTCACCTATGACTTAAAAGAGAGGATGAGTGTGGCTGAGTGAAGAGAGCCAACCACTGTTCCACAACCAGAGGTCCTACTAAAGGAGCAGCTTCTATGATAGCCTTTTAAGAAAGGAGATGAAGCAGAAGAATAAAGAAAATCTGGATTTAATGTACACATGACTGATGCAAGTCGTTATCATAGACTTTAAGGTCAGAAGGGACCATTGTGATATCTAGCCTGACCTCCTGCACATTTCAGGCCACAGAATCTCACCCACTCACTCCTGTAATAGCCCCCATGACCTCTGGCTGAGTTACTGAAGTCCTCAAATAATGGTTTAAAGACTGCAAGTCACAGATAATTTACCATTTACACTAGTTTAAACCTGCACGCGACCTGTGCCCCATGCTGCAGAGGAAGGTGAAACCCCCCCAGGTCTCTGCCAAACTGACCCAGGGGAAAATCCCTTCCTGACTCCAAATATGGTGATCAGTTAGACCCTGACCATGTGGGCAAGACCGATCAGACAGATATTATGGAGAACTCTTTCCAAGGTAACTCGGAGCCTTCTCCATCTGGTGTCCGGTCTCTGGCCATTGGAGATTTTTGATACTGGCAGTCGCCAATGGGCCACATGTCACTGTAGGCAGTCCCATCATAACATCCCCTCCATGAAGTTATCCAGATCAGCCTTGAAGCCAGTTGGGTTTTTTTACCATCACTGATCCCCTTGAAAGGCTATTCCAGAACTTGACTCCTCTGATGGTTAGAAACCTTTGTCTAATTTTGAGACGTTAATGGCTAGATTATATCAGTTTGTTCTTGTATCCACATTGGTGCTTAACTTAAATAATTCCTCTATCTCCCTGGTATTTATTCCTCTGATGTATTTATAGAAAACAATTATATCTTTCCTCAACTGTTTTTTGGTAAGGCTAAATAAGCCAAGCTCCTCTCATAAGGTAGTTTTCCATTACTCAGATCATCCTACTATCTCTTCTCTGCACCTGTACCAGTTTTAATTCATTTTTCTTAAACATGGTAGACCAGAATTGCACACAGTATTCCAAATGAGGTCTCACCCGTGCCTTGTATAATGGTATTAACACTTCCCTATCCCTACTGAAAATACTTCGTCTGATGCATCCTAGGACTGCATTAGTCTTTTTTATGGCCACATCACATTGACAGTTTATAGTCATCCTGTGATCAACCCCTACACCCAGGTCTTTCTTCTACTCTGTCACTTCCAACTGACAAGCCTCCAGCTTATAGGAAAAATTCTTCTTGTTAGTCCCTAAGTGCATGACCTTGCACTTTGCACTATTACATTTCATCCCATTTCTATTACTCTATTGTGAAATGGGTGGAAGAGGAAGCAGGTGTGCCTAGCCCCAGCAGCTAAAACCCTGGTTCTCTCCACCAACTCCAAAAGTGGCCAGAAAGATTTAAGTCTGGAGAATTTGAATGAGGCTGTTCAGCTCCTTGCCACACAACAGAAGCAATTAGTCCAACTCATAACAGCACAGAGCAGTAGGACAGTGAAGTCAAAGGAGAGAGCTCCCATGTCGAAGTGATAGAGTGATACATGGATGAACAAGGAAGGTACATCATTTCTGTGAGGAGCCAGGAGCCCTGGAGTGTCCAGGCAAAGGTCCTCAAGGGGAGGCTCCCTCCAACACTCCTCTGTCTAAAATAACACAACCCGCATGGGAGGTCAAGATGGCTGCTGTAGAGCAAGAAACTTTATTGGAGAATGACCCTGACAAAGAGTTTAAGGACATGATGTTTGGCAACTGTCTGGTCATGGAACTACAAGATAAATGTGGAGTTCCTTCCCTTTATTAATTGGGCACTGGTTCCATCATGAGCCAGGCTCATTTCAACCAACACTTTTGGGATCGTATGCACTAGATCAAGGATATGGGTTTTGTAAGGTTGACAGCAGCTAACAGACTAGGAATCCTGGTGCTTGGATGCCTTGATGTGACAATCAGACTGTTGGGACAGGTTTTGCCAAACAAAAGTGAATTTGTCATCAAGGATGCAGTTGTGAAAAGCACAGGCAAATGTAAGGGGACTGTTGGCCCCTTAGTAAAACTTTATGGGTTTTTTTTTGGTTGGCCCTCTCCCCATACCAGGAGAAAGGGGAAGAACCAAAGAGGAGTCAGGATCCTGGGATTGCCACAGCCTCTGGTCAATCAATGAGCTCCTGACCAGGGCCTTTGGGAAGCAGTAGCCACCACCCCAAGTCAGTCTATTTGATCAAGCAGACAGGCCAAATAGGAAGCCTTGGCTCAGGTCCTGGCCTATATGTGTGCTAGGGTAAGGAGAGACAGAGAAGCACCGAGGTGGGGTGAGGTGATTTGAAAGCTCACTCACCATAGTTTCCAGTGTTCAGGCTCAGTCCTGGGGTCTCATGAGTAGTTGCAATGTCCCTCAAGAGGGATGGTAACTGGGTTGCAGCCTTAAACCCAATCCCAGAGTGTTCTGGGGACCCAGTAGGCAAGACCCTGCTGGTGTAGCCTCAGTAGATAGATATGGGGAAGGAAGTCCCCTGGAGATACTAGTGTCTCACTCTTGCCCACAGACAGGGAACCACACCTCCTAGCCTGTACCTCTGGGTAACACCAGGGGCAGTGACAGATGGGTTGCTTCTCATCTCACCAAGAACACTTAGAATAAGATCCCATTTTACAATACCCCCGTTCCTAACCCAGTTATATACACACACACACACACACACACACACCATTTATAAAATACATGTTTATATATACATTGAAAGACAATAAAAATTGAATGCCACAATGTAATCTGTACCAGAGTTACACTTTAAAATGTTTATTCTCTCTCACTGACTTTTGAATTACATTTGTTTAATTTACAAAGAAAAAAATTGATTTTTTTACACTTCCAGCCCTTTAACTCGGCTTTGCATCTAAATATCAGATATAATTATTTGCACATCATCACCTATAATGAAAATTCTACAATTGGAACTTAGTTAACAACTCTGTTGATGTTGCATGAGCCATAGCAGAACACAGCTCCCTCTCTCCCATGCTGCATCGGCTCAGTGGTGTTAACAGGAGTAATAAGTAGTAAAGACTTAGCTTGGCCACAAAAATAAGTAAATATTACTTGGAATACACACCGTGAGCAGATCTTTTGAGTAAGAATGTTCCAAATTTAAATACTCTATTTTCCTACCATAACCACACTTCAAAATGTGTAGGATGAGAACTCTCAATACCTGTATCTGTAGAAGTTGTTGTGCAAGCAAAAATGAGTAACTTTTTGTGAGATCTGACCAGCAGAGAAAAATGATCATGGAGACATAATTCTGTTTCCCTTAGTGCTTGTTAAAATGTGAAGCCTTAAGGAGTAACCAAAGACAATCACTTCGATGATTTCAGTTAATGCATTCATCTCCAAAACATCTGGTAAAGCTGCCACATGTGCTTATTTTTATATTTAAACAAACCGCCCCTTGTAGAAAATGTTTTAGAATATATATTTTAACAAGTATTTACAAATGATCTAAGGCCAAATTTTGTTTTGATTTAAAGACCACTGACTTATGTGGGAAGGGGCATTGTGTAAATGAGCATACCATATGGTCCCTATTGCTTATTGTTGATAAAAACAGTACTGTTGTGGATTAGAAAAGGTGTGTTGATTGTATGTGTGTATGTATATTTACTAATATACATATATCATCATCAAACATACATAGTCTACTGAGGACCACTGCACCAGCCAGAGTGACTACGGTTGATGGCATCATACCAGACATCATAAAGTGAAGTTCCCAGATCTGGTGTAATTCTGTGAATTCACAAATCTCTGGGATGGCCATGGGGGTGATGCCAGGTAGGAAGAAGGCATTCTCCCCTTCTCACATTGATGGCCAATTTAAGAGCACAGTGTGCTGGGGTGTTTTTTTGTCCATCCTGGTGACATGGCCGAAGAGCATGCCACTTTTGAATGTAGTGAATGACTGGCAGAAGGCCAGATATGTGTGAGACTATGGCATTTCGCACAAAATTAAACTTCTTTATGCTCAGGATTTGGTACTGACAGGGCATATGGAATGCCTCGATAAGATAGTCCAGGTTTCTGACCTATATGGAAATACAGGCAGTACACAGATTTGACAGGATTGTTTCAGCACAGAGACATACTTGTGTCCACAATTAAGACTCAGACTTCAGGATGGTGGAGGTGAGACCTATTAGTCATTGGACAGCTGGTTTGCTGAAACTGAACTCTGTTTTCAGCCTAGGCAGATGAACTTGTCAACATTCTCCACCTCCCTGCACCTGGGGTCTGGTGGCCCAGCTCCAAGATTCTGGACCACTGAGACAGTCAACCCCATAGTGTGGGTAGTACCTTGGAAACCTTGAGTGGCAGGGATGAAATTATCTGGCTTCTCCACAAGCAAGGCAGCAGCATCAGTATAGTCTTGCTCAGAAAATGTCTTGACCATCCTTGTTTCCTTGTGTGAGCGGAAAGTCATAATATCCAGTTGCTAGCTTGATAGAATGGTCAGATATTTCTCTTGTAAAAATACCACAATCTAATAATAATTAATGCATTCCTCTTGCACACCTGAGATTCTGTAGAAATGTGGCGAAAGCCATGAATCAACATGCACACTCATGGTACTAGTGTGAGGATCATGCACCACATTTAGCTGTACATCTGGTACACCAGATCCAAAGTGCTGCCCCGTCAACTGAATCAAAAGTTGCTTTAATGTCCATATATGCTATGTGAAGTGGGCAGTTAAATTCTCAGTGCAGCTCAGCCAGAAGCCAGATGGTAATGACAGGTCCCACTGTTGACCATTCAGCAGTGAAACCTGATTGCTGTGGATGATGATGTCCATTAAGGACTGGCTGCATCCTGCAAAGCATAATGTGAGCGATGACATTTCCAGGGACCAATAGCAGTAAGATCAGCCTATAGTAGCCAGACGTGGTATGAGATCATGTACCCTTATTCAGGGATGCTATGATACCATATTTCCATTCAGCTGGTACTCTACCATATGCCCCACCAATTGATGTGGGCCAGTACTCACTAGTTCCAGGTCCAGCAGCACATCCATTCCACAATGTCTGGATGGCCTTTCATACTTCAAGTCACAGAGGATCTGTGTTCATACCTGGGTCTACAGCTGTACAGTTTGCCAGGTCACATGGCTCTAGACAATCATCAACAGGTGTGTCGTTCAGCATGCTCTCAATGTATTTTTCACATATAGAGAGGAAATCAGATATTTCTCTTGTAAAAATACCACAATCTAACAATAATTAAATTCAGGGGATTAGTCCTCCTATTTACTAATACTTTAGTTCCATTCTACTAGTCTAGTCAAACACCCTAATCAATAAAAACATTGGGAAGGAAAACATATGTAAATAACTATCATAATCATATAAGACAAATGGTCAATATGCAAAACAATCAAAAAGATAGTATAATTCTAAAGCTAATTGACAAGAACAGTTAATTCTGTGGAACAATTAAACTCATTAAGAGGATAACCAAATAAAATTTTGTTATCCCATGCTGGTTTTTGTTCCCGATGAGGCACTGTAAGATAGAACAAATTCTTGTCTGTCTACAAAAGGCAGGTGCTCTCTTTCTGCTGGGATATTTCTAAGGGAAAACACTGAGCAGAAAGAGATTTGTATAGGACACAAGCACTTTACTCAAGAAAAGGTCAGCTTGGCTCTCTGAATCACCCATTTTAGGGGTACCACAAAGTTTAAGAGAGAGTGCTACAAAACCTATTCAGATTTGATATCTATTCTAAGCTCCTGAAGTTCACTCGCTCCTACCTTCTTTTGGATGATCCAAAGTAGTAAGAATTTATTAATGGTATTATGGAGACTGTTCAGAATATCATCAGATGTACACACTTCAATCTGCTAAATTTCTCTCAGAGTCTGGCTGTTGACTGATCAGAAGCTTTCAACTGAACTTGTTACTGTTTAATCTAAACCAGCAGTTCTCAAAATGGGGGTCGGGACCCCTCAGGGGGTCGTATGGTTATGGGGGTGGGTCGCGAGCTGTCAGCTTCCATCCCAAGCCCCACTTTGCCTCCAGCATTTATAATGGTGTTAAATATATTTAAAAGTGTTTTTAATTTATAACAGGGGACACATTCAGAGGCTTACTATGTGAAAGGGGTCACCAGTACAAAAGTTTGAGAACCCCTGATCTAAACAATGTCTCTTACTCTGTAAGTTAGTTGACTGCTCTTTCTTCAATACTCCGGTGTCTTTCTACAATGAGAGACAGCTATTTAATTTAAAATAAGTCGCTTGGATAATGCTTATTATATTCAGTTTAGGGAACTGTTGTTCAGGAAGTAAAATGAATGATGGCCTATTTGGTTCTATCATTAATGCACTAAAGGCAGTGGTTATAGTAGATTGAAAGGGACAGAGAACTCTCTCTGCCATCATCCAAGGAGTGGGAGCTAGGGGTGAGAGCTGCTCCCCAAGCCAGGGAGAAGAGAGGTGACTCTCCCTGTGGTTTTTGCAGAGGAAAAGGAGATGAACTCCTCCTTACATTAATGCTCCATTATAGTATATAACTTAGGTAAATATATGACAGACATTGGTTTGTAGTCTCAGTCCAGTTCCTAATGGACCATTATAGTTGACAATAATTGGTACCTTTGTTGATAATCTCAGCGTGGAAGCTATTAAAGGAATAGGTATAGAAATTCATATATCTCTCACTGTTATAGGCAGTCCCTTTAAATTAGGACTAGGGGGTATTAGCAAGGCAGTCTGGGAAAGTCTACCACTCTCCACACTATAGCTGTTCTGCAAATATAAGCACTTCAGCCAGAAATGCCATCAGTCTAGTACTTTTCATGACCAATAAATCCATAAAATCATTCAATGGTCTAAAATAAAACAGATATTTATGGCTCCTGAATATTCTCCAGTAAAAGTAGCAGAAAGAAGTCTCTATTTTAATTTTAGGAAAATAGTAAGTATCACGGTTCCTTCCTCTTGCCACATTCTCTGACATATTTCATTCTTTGTATAAACACATATGTACAGTATTGTAATACCCTGGGGTCTAAAGGAGGTTTGAGACTGCTGTATTATAAATTCTGTGTCAGTTAATTATTAACATTTATTTTTATAAGTAATATCTCCATGGAAAGAGCTTACTAAGAAACAGCTGTAGCAAAAAGTTTAGATTCATCTGTACAAAACTGTATAAATTGTATCCAGTTTAGTAAGGAAGTTTACATTTACACAGTAGTGGCCTGTGTTACCATGGCATCACTGGTAATGTGTGCTGAGACATAAGTACTAGCCTCTCAAGTTTGCATAGGCAATGCCTAGTCTTTTTCTGAGGTCACCTTTTTTAAACAATTCTTTTTAGAGATGTAAAAATATTTGTATTATAATTAAAACAGCCCATCAAGCCATTACCTTCAACTGGAGGGGAGGGAGATAACCTCAGGGTAAGGCAGAAATTTGGTTAAAATGTATTAAAATATTTTTTCCTAAGCATTTATTTATATAGTGATCGTTCAAGTGCTCATCTACCTCCTTTGTGTTCTTCAAATTGTCTGGTACTCTTGCCAGATAAACTGTTTGGTACCCAAATGAATACAGTGGTTGGGTGAATGGGAAAGAAGTCTTTTCATACCTCAGTGGGGCTTCAGAAAGAACATAAACATGCCTTCACAAATAGCAGCAAAAGGTCCCTGAACCCGGCTTATATATTATATATAAACACAAACTGCCAAAGGAGCTCAGCACTTGAATCCTGGTACCCATGACTTGAAATCCATGTACTGTTACAATATCTCCCAGATACCCCTCTTTAAAAACAATGCACTGATAATGTGATATTTTCAGTGTCAACAATGCATGCTTCATTAGGTGAAATATTCTCTTTCAGTAATCCATAAGAATAATGGCTGTGATGTTTTATTTTACTAATGCCATAATCCCAACAAAATACACCTATTTTTAACATTTCCATGATTTATAAATGTCTAAAAAGTAACCTTAAAAATCCTTATGTATGGCGCATGAAGAAATGTCACAAAGTCCCTAGAAGTTAATACCTGCTTTACAATACAACAATGGAAGCTTTATAGTGTGTTCAAAATCCTTCATGACATGGGTCACAGGTAGAGGCTCCATTATGAAGCCGGTGAAAGCTAAAAAACAGTAATTTTTGTTATTTGAAACCTATTAACCATTAAAGCTGCTTTCCCTGGTTTATTATTTATAGCTGCTTGACAGAACGGTTGGTAATATTGGTGGCTCAAACATTCTTGTTTTGTTTTTTGACTAGCCAAAAGCAGTTCAATGAACAGTCAGACTGTTCAGCAGCAACATGCTCTGGGCTTTCAATGTTCTATTGAAAGTCAGATTTATTACCTGCAACCTTTTCCATCTCTGATTTATGAATAATTTCAATAATTCACAATAATGCCAGGCTGGTGGCGTTAGTTCACTTCATTGTGCTGTCATCCAGCACACCAGCACATCCAAGTTCAGCAATGACTATGTATTATGAGGTCCTGATCTGAAAGAGGCTTAGATGAGCTCATTGCTCTGAGTGTGACTATTTGCTGCATCTTTCTCTGGAACCTATTGCTGTCTTATTTGGATCCTCCATACCTACCAGGCTGGAGGTAAGAGGATTTATTAGTGGTTTCCTCAGGAGAAATTAAAGAGATTAATATGTATGACAAATAATCAAAAGAAAATTAGAGCTGTCCTAAAATGAGAAACAATCAATCATGGGAATAAAGGAAATGAAGCTTAAAAAAAAACGCATTGGCAAATTTTCTAGGGTGCAATCATTCAATTTCATGTTGAGAAAACTTAGCTTAAGTTTCTACAGGTAATAGGAAAAACAGGCAAATATTAGTGCTTAGAACTCATGTTTATTATTGTCACCTTCCAATTTTTACGCCTTGAACTCTTCTGGTAACGCTAGTTTATCTTTCCCAGCCCACCCTGGTGACCCTGCCCCTGACACTGTGAGTGTTGGGTTTCCAAAGATCACCTCGAGGGTTATTCTAAATGTCAGGTAGTATTTCTCATTATGTCTAACCTCCAGCTGTGTGGAGTCTGACTTCTGAAAAACAGTCTTAAAGAAGATCTTGCATACTGGTAATTGTATTAATTATTTACAGACTGAAGACCACTAATAGGTTAGTGTGTTGACCCTCTATGCAAGATGGTCATCACTACTGCTATTCAAGATAAGATGTGAAATCATGCTTTGAAACTGGACTTCTGGATTAATAATAAAGGAAAGCCTAATGGTTCCTAGGAGAAATTATTAGAGTATTGTTAACCTAGACTTGGAGTATTAACTCTATCCCAGAAGAATGCATTTAGAAAACGGGAAGCCTGAGGTGGGTAACTACTCCTTTGTCAGCTTCTTCACTCAAAATCATTATAACCCTGACAGTGAATACTAACAGAAACAAAAAGGTTTTGTAAACAGTAAAGCCTTTTGATTCCTGTACTGGAATAAGTATTTGAACCCCCTTATATTTTAGTAGTCTTATCATTTTGTACCTTGGTTCCTGGAAACCTCTGTAACTGCCTATTAATTTTAAGACAACTCTGGAAAACTGCTATTGAATTTTTTTCAATGTACTAGATTTCTCATTGGCCCCAAGATTGTGGGTAAGTCACAAAGCCTGAGTAAACAAGGACCAGTTCAGGAATTCTTTCTTCCCCACTCCTCTTGAAGTTGGAGCCACAGTGCTGGGCACCCTTTCAGCTAGTCTGCAGATGCTTTTACCGTTACAATCTATTGGCTATAGTAGCAGCCATGGCCTATTGACGTCAGTGGACTTACACTCATGTAAAACCAATGTGAGATCAGCATCAAACTCACAGAGTTTCCAGCATATGGATCCATGTTGTCCACAAATCCACTGGCTATGCTCTTGCCTGCCCACCCACAGAACTCCTCTCTGAAATCCCATGAAATTAGCCACCACAGACCTTGACTCCTCAGTGTACAGGGCACTGAAAAGTCCACCTGCACGGTCTCACTTCATTCTGGCTCCCTCATGGAGTGGATGCAAAGTAAGATCACTGTACTTTTGGACATCTGGAGTCTGGATACATCAAGGATATTTTTTTTTAATTCTAGTGAAATTAATAAAACCGGATGCATTTAGGTTAATAAAAGGCATAGAAATCTGTCCAGAAACACCACATATGGTGATGAGAACATGCAGCTGTTTCACTTGGTCCAGATCTGGCAAAAACATGAATTTTGTCAGACAGTTCTAACTGACTTCACGGCAGAGGCTGAAAGCAACTTTGGCAAGCATATGGAGTCATGATCCTGGCATTTGAAAATGGATAAAGTACTGAGCCATACTTATAACAATATTGTGTACTCTGTATTAAGCTACCCTCACAAATTTTGAATTACACTATAAATACCAAGTTTTCAATATGTAACCTTCTGGGCTTTTTTGAATTTTGAGTAAGTGTCCTTCTGGTGCATTGCAACAAAGACAGCAGGGTCTAATGGACACTGCACTGGACTAGAAGTCAGGAGACATGGGTTTTATTCCTGGCTGTACTGATGACCTACTGTGTGACCTTGAGACAATCAGTTCCCGTTTTTGTGCCTCACTTTCCTCAATTGTAAAATGGAGATAATGATACTTATCTTTGTGAAGTACCTTGAGATTTAAGGATCCAAAGCACTAGAAGAGTCTGAGCTGAAGCATGTTAAAGTAACTGGTAGAGACTCCACTAGCCATATCAAGAGCTACTTATTCTTATTGTAGGCACTGTTATAATAATTAGGCTTTATTAGACTTACTCCAGTTGTGAGCTCAATTGGTGGAAAGTGGGTAAAAGCGTATAAAACATTACAATAAGCTATGGCAATGAACGTTGATGGAAAGCATATGAAAAGAAGCAGAAAGACTGGAGTAGTACAAAGAAAACAGAGGCTACTGATAGCACCCACAGTGCTAAGGTTGCAATTTAAAAACAAGATGAAACTAAAATCAGAAATCAATGGACCAAAATCGGTGTCAGAAATTAAACCTAACTGATGAACGAAATAGTGAGGGAATAACCTATTCTGCCATCATCACCCTTTTTGGGTCCTTGAAGGAGGCACATTGGGGGTCAAAATGGCCTAATAAACTCCTGGGGGATTCCCTTGGGAAAAAGCTGACAGGCATCTGCTTTGCTCCTGAGTCTCAACAATGAAGGACAGAGTCCCTAGCATCATTATGACACCCAGACCTCAGTGCACAGTGGAGATGATTGACAATCACCAGTAGACTAGCAAAGACCCCAGGGTGATACATGCAAGAGCCAGCTTTGTCCTCTCTTGCCTTGTGTGTTAGTTTCCATCTCTCATTATCTTCTCCCTCCCCGCCTCACCCCACCCCAGCTTTTGACCTAACCCTGAGACCAGCTGCATCACACAGCACGAGCACAATGAGATAAGATGGCCCACCCAGCTCTGCCCAGCCTTAGAAAGACTGTTGAAAGAGAGGAACCTGCCCATGCCTGTCAAATTTGCTCTCAGACTGGGTAAATCAGCCAGGGTCCAGAGCAACTGTTGTCATCACCAGCTTGCTAGCCCAGAGCATCTGTCCATGACTGACCACTTTGTATCCTGAAGACATACACAAGAAGCTGTATTTCACCCACTTTTACTATCCTCTCTCTTTTCCCTTTGTGTCTGTCTATCTGTTTTGTCGAAAACAGGAAAAGTAACCACCAAACTCACAGGGTCCGTTCAAAATTCAACAACCAAACTGGCCCTTTGATTCCCATTACAAAGGGTAGTTTGACTCTAACTGATATCCTCTTTGATAAAAAATTTTCTTTATGATTGTGTTGCATAACTACTCAATTTCAAAATTAGGGCTGTCAATTAATCACAGTTAATTCACGTGATAACTCAAAAAAATTAATCGCCGTTTAAAAAATTAATCAAGATTAATTACACTGTTAATAAAATACCAATTGAAATTTATTAAATATTTTGGATGTTTTTCTATATTTTCAAATATATTGATTTCTATTACAACACAAAATACAAAGTGTACCGTGATCACTTTATATTTGTATTTTTTATTACAAATATTTCCACTTTAAAAATGATAAACAAAAGAAATAGTTGTTTTCAATTCACCTCATACAAGTACTGTGGAGCAATCTCTTTATTGTGAAAGTGTAACTTAAAAATGTAGATTTTTTTGTTATGAAACTGCACTCAAAAACAAAACAATGTAAAACTTTAGAGCCTACAAGTCCACTCAGTCCTACTTCTTGTTCAGCCAATAACTAAGACAAACAAGTTTACATTTATGGGAGATACTGCTGACTGCTTCATATTTATAGTGTTACCTAAAAGTGAGAACAGGCATTTGCATGGCACTTTTGTAGCCGGCATTGCAAGGTATTTACGTGCCAGATATGCTAAACATTCATATGCTCCTTCATGCTTTGGCCACCATTCCAGAGGACATGCTTCCATGCTGATGATGCTCGTTAAAAAATAATGTGTTAATTAAATTTGTGACTGAACTCCTTGGGGAAGCATTGTATGTCTTCTCTTTTGTTTTACCAGCATTCTGCCATATATTTCATGTTATAGCAGTCTCGGATGATGACCTATCACATGTTCATTTTAAGAACACTTTCGCAGCAGATTTGACAAAATGCACAGAAGGTACCAATGTGAGATTTCTTAAAATAGCTACAGCATTCAACCTAAGGTTTAAGAATCTTAAGAGCCTTCCAGAATCTGAGAGGGATGAGGTGTGGAGCATGCTTTCAGAAGTCTTAAAAGAGCAACACTCTGATGAGAAACTACAGAAACCAAAGCACCAAAAAAAGAAAATCAACCTTCTGCTGGTGGCATCTGACTCAGATGATGAAAATGAACATTCGTCAGTCCGCTCTGCTTTGTATTGTTACTGAGCAGAACCCATCATCAGCATGAACACATGTCCTCTGGAATGGTGGTTGAAGCATGAAGGGACATATGAATCTTTAGCCGATCTGGCACGTAAATATCTTGCGATACCGGCTACAACAGTGCCATGCAAACACCTGTTCTCACATTCAGTAGACACTATAAACAACAAGCGGGCAGCATTATCTCCTGCAAATTGTAACCAAACTTGTTTGTTTGAGCAATTGGCTGAAGTAGGACTGAGTGGCCCTGTAGGCTCTAAAGATTTACATTGTTTTATTTTTGAATGTAGTTATTTTTTGTACATAATTCTACATTTGTAAGTTCAGCTTTCATGATAAAGAGATTGCACTACAGTACTGCTATGAGGTGAATTGAAATATATGATTTCTTTTGTTTTTTTACAATGCAAATATTTGTCATGAAAAATAAAGTGAGCACTATACACTTTGTATTCTGTGTTGTAATTGAAATCAATACATTTGAAAATGTAGAAAACATCCAAATGTTTAAATAAATGGTATTCTATTATTGTTTAACAGCACGATTAATCACGATTAATTTTTTTAGTTGCTTGACAGCCCTATCCAAAATGCTTTTATTTTTTTTAATTCTTTTTTTCTTGTGTGTCCTAATCAATACATTTCCAAATTTTGGTATGAATTTCCTAGTGTATTTGCTGTAGGACAAAGTATGCAATCTTGAAACTCATAACCCTGAACCGTGTTTCATGGTTTAGTGTTGCACAGTAATAGAGTCACTTTGATTCTCTGAGCCCACTTATTCCATCAAAATTAACGTAACAGCACTGCTAAACCAAGTGTATACTTAGAATACTTTATAAACAATTTTATCCACTACCTACTTTTTTTTTGATGTGCAGTGACTTCCAAAAGGCTTTTTATACTGTGAATTTGAAGACAGCATTTAAGATGTCATTATGGCATATCTGGGAATATATTGCTGCCATTAAGTCTTAATAATGGATTCAAGAGTGATGTACATAGAAGGTGCACATGTCTTGATCAGACATATGATATTAACACTAATGTTTTTATGGGAGATGTGCTGGCACAATTTCAATCAACATTACAAGAGAATTTTTCTATGGAAAAAAATTACAGGTAACTTTGTTCAGTCTAAAAGGTTGTTTTTTTTTTCCTGAGAATGTAGGTATATAAAGAAAGAAACTTGAAATTATTGTTCTAAATGTTGGACGAACAAGGGAGCACTATCATTATTAAATATACTTATTGAGCACTGTAAGTATACTGTACCTAGCCAGTAAGGTCATTGTTTATAAAGTGTTACATGGCTAATTGAAACTTTAATAATCAATTGTTATGGACAATTCAAGTTCAATGGGTCAACAGGATGGTTATAAGCCAGGTTTATAAACATCTATCAGACCTTCTAATGATGTGCTTATAACTATCTATACTACATATTATTAATGCAGTATCCTTATAATATTTATTAATCATGTATTAACCCACCTAATGTCCTGAGAGCCACCAAGGCCAGAAGCAGTATGCAAAATCCTTAACAAAATGGGAATGGCAACGTTTTGACTCCCAAAATCATCAAGGCCCACAAGACATAGCAAAATGTGATCTATCCTGTTAAATTATGCACATTATCCTCTTCCACTGAAGAATCTCTTATTAACAAGCTCTATTGTTGACCATTCCCCTGCAAAAGTGTCACAGAATTGGGACATTTTTGATGGTAGGACATGATCATCTAGATAGCTTTTCAGTAGAGAGCCTAGCTCCATACCAAGCTGCCACTGAAAACAGATGCTAAGGACTGGGTACTCCATGTCCAAAGATAAGACTGTTTTTAGAGTAACATTTCATGAAAATTCAACAAATGTATGAGAAGAACAAACAACTGTTAGTGTATTTTGAGTTCAGAAATTTTATTATGATAGCATTGTTGAGTTCCCCTGTGTCTTTACAACCAGAAAATACATATACATTATTATTAAGGCTCCATATGGGGGCTTTAAACACTCACACATTCCACTGGTAACACCATGATAGGGAATCCCCCTTTGGCCATGGTGTCTTCTAGGGAGGTTTCACTGAAAAACTAATATAGTCTTTCCTGTAAATTGTGTGAGTATGGAAAGCTCGGGATAGATGTGTATACTCTCCTAACCTGATCTACACACAGTCTCATCCAACTGCACAGATCCTGGGCTAAGTGGAAAGTCCTCTGTAGGGGCAGTGGAGGAAAGGGAAAATGGTGCCAGGAAAACAACTGAGCCTCCTTTCCACACAAAGTCTCTGAGTGGGGAGAGATTATATTAGTTTCCATATTAAAGGGGTTAATTTACTCTAAATAGCTGTGAAATCCAAAGGGAAAAAAACAACTATTTGGTGCAGTGTCCATCTCACAACAGACCTGCAGAAGTTGTGTAAGATGTATTCAATAAATAGTGATTTAGGACTGAGTGCTTCTTTTTAACTGACTCCAATAACTGCTGCTACATTTTTAAGGAAGGAGGAATAAACTGCTTATAAATTGCTTAAAAGTAAGAATAAATCAGAGGATTAGAACCAGAAGAAACAATTTAATTCAATAGACTCCTCTATACTGAGGGGAAGGATGGGAGAAGGACTTTCCCTGAGCACTTGTCTACAATGAGAAGGAAGAGATGAGTTTCCACAATATAAAGCAGATATTAACTTTAGTGAAAGAGTATTATAGAAACTTAATATTCCTAGTGAAAGGATATACTAGGCTCATTCTGTGACATGGTTTGCCAGAGAAGAAAGACAGTAAGCAACCATTATTTTATAATATTGGAAACATTTACAAAATGACATTTACTGAAGACCAAAAAGGAAAATGCATGTGATACAGGCTACACAGAGATATGTGATAAAGTTTCATTAAAAGTAAGATTGGAATAGAATGCCAAAACTTATTGAGCCATATTCTGGTTTTGATCACAGTACGTGCACTTAGAAACCACTGAATTCATTGGGTGTTGATTTAAAGCCAGAACACAATCCTATGTAAATTGTATGTGCTCAGAAAATATATTGTATCATTTGACTTTAGCCTTTTTCCAAGAAAGGAGAAACCTGTATAAGCATGGCTCAGTGAGTCATTTTTTTTCCTTCTTGGGCAGCAAGTTGTGGGATGAAGTCCTACACAATATTCCAGTTTATACCCAGGACCAATACCACCAAAAACATTAGAACCTTTGTCTTGCAGATAACATGTTAAATCAATATTCTTTCTGTCCATCTTTGATGACTTTCTAAAAAAATGTTCAAGACCCCATGCCTGACTCTTTTCACTGGACCATATTCTAACAATCCTATCACGCTGAGTAGTACCTTATTTCATGAGTTAGTCCCATTAACTATAATCACTCATGGAATAAGTTACTATTTAACATGAACAAGGGTATCAAAATCAGGTCCAAACAGAGTAGGGGATAGCTCTGAATGTCACCCACCATATACTCTCCGATAAATGCACTATGTCTCACTCAATAAAAAAAAACACTCTAATATCCAAGGCTGAGCGTGAAACATTGCTGTTTGAAAATGCCTTCATGGCACAGGTAGTAGTAAACCCATTGAGCCAGATATTAAGCTGCCGTAAGTCAGTGTAGCTACAATGAAGTTAATGGAGCTATGCTGATTTATACCAGCTAAGGATCTGGCCCATTGTTTCAAAATACACCCACTATTAAATGCACTGCATGAAAATGTCAGCTGTCAGGGATGATCTAGTTATATTTAGTCCTAGCCTCAGTGTAGAGGGCTGGACTAGATGAACATTTGAGGTCCCTCCCAGCTCTACATTTCTATGATTTTATAAAAACTAATTTTGTTCAATAGACAAACAGAGATATTTTCTGTTTCCATATTTCCTAAACAAGTAACTGAATATGATTACTGTGTAGATTTTGCAAAATCACCCCTCCCCTAAACATTAAGGACTTTCAAACATTTATACTAGTGTGTTAATAGATTATTTCTTTTTTCTCGCAACCTGTGAAGTAACAGAGAGGAGGTAAGAATTTCTCTGAATACTATCTCAAACATTCTATCTTAATTTGTTAATCTGTCAGTAATAAATTCTGTCCATCCCTGAATCTCGTCTATGTGCAGTAAGGAAGATTATGGTGATTCTAGATTGCCAGTAACCATACGTTTTCACAGTTATTCCATTTCAGGCAATAAATCTTTTTCAAGCTTGAAAAATGTCAAACTGAGTTGTATGACCAAAGGTTAAAGATCAGTCTTAAGAGGACATTCCCTACTGCTACTAAGGGCTTCCAGTTCTTGTAACTGGTATCTGTTTTTCTGCTAGCCTACATGGTTGCACATGAAGACATTCATTTTAGAATCTCTTATTTCAGTCATACAAAAAATACTGCATATCACAATGATTTACTCTCTCAATGGCTCTTTACTACTAAAACACCTGTTATTTTCTCCTAAACTATTTTCACTAATAACAGAACTGTGTTGATCTTGTTACCCAAGGATATCAAAAGATAATAAAACAAACTCTTCTATAACAGGAACCATGTTCCGATTCTCTTGATATAAATCACCATCTAAAGCAAATAATCTAGCATGAGGCTTTCCCTCAGATTAGGATTTTAAAATTTGTTGGGTTAATATTTAAAGCAAGCATGATTTACAAATGAATGCTGTTTTACACTTTTTAATCATAACAATAGTGATATGAAATCAGCTTAAGTGGCAAGGACAAGCATATGCAATTCAACTTTGTCACACAAGAGTGCTGGTAAGAGGCTGTTTTTTATATTTCCCGATCCTGGTTACATGACATGGGTCAGGGGCTACAAAAGGCTATGCCCTGTCATAAGGAATGGGTCAGTATCCATTGACTCCAGTGGCTACAGTTACAGGCTGGGGGGAGGAAATAGTTCCCAGTCACTTTAAAGTGCTATCCACATTTTGTGTTATTTATTCCACAAGGAAATGTAAAGTTTTTCTCCTTCTTTCAAATCCTTGTTCATAATCCACTTCTTCCACAAAGCTCTGGCAGTGTTTTCACCAACAATGACTCTATTCCTCTCCACATCTCATGCATATTTGCCTATATGAAGCTTTAAACATCTTGGGAGGAGGGACTTTGTACTCTTATGGCTTTGATAGTCCATGCCATTAGAGCTACAACCACATGGAGCAGAGAGTGGGTGTTCATGCATGGTGAAAGCACTGGGGGCAGTGCACAGGAACCAACTGATTTAAGGTTACCCAGCTGCACTGGAAGGTCCTGTTGCACAGGAGAACCCCTAACTTGAACTCATCACAGTAATGTCCTTCAAGGACCTTGTGTCAGTGGAGGATTGAACATAGAAGAGGTCTATTCTGCCAAGCTCTCTTCCTCTCTGTCCCACTCACTCCTCTCCATCCTCCTTTGCACAGCTTCTACCCACCTGTTCAAGCTTGGGTTGGGGAGGCAGCGAACCATCCCCCTCCTCCCACTAGACTTCTGGAAACTTATGTCCCCTTTACACACCTTCTCAATAGTCTGTAGCAGGAGAGAACATAAGAACGGCCATAGTGGGTCAAACCAATGATCCATCTAGCCCAATATCCTATCTTCTGACACTGGCCAATGCTAAGTGCTTCAGAGGGAATGAACAGAACACGAAACCCTTGAGTAATCCATTCCCTGTCATCCACTGCCTGCTTCTGGCAAACAGAGGCTAGAGACAATCAGAGCATGGGGTTGTATCCCTGGCCATCTTGGCTAATAGCCATTGATGGAGTCCATCCTCCATGAATTTATCTAGTTCTTTTTTGAACCCTGTTATAGTTCAAGACATTATTTTGCTTGGCATCCTTCAGATAACGGCAATTGGCTTTTTCTTTCCTGAAGATACTAATGGGAGAGATGACTGCTCCTTTTCCATAAAAGGATGCATGAATTATCCGTCCAATTGTACTGAGCAGAAAGTCCTCAGCTGTTTTAAACAACTTTGTTACACTCATGTGATTAGGTTCATGGTTTTCTTTGATACAGAAGATCAGAAAGATTAAGTATTGTCACCAGGTGAGAAATGAAGCATCCATAGTTGTTCAGTAACCCAGCAAAGGAGCATAATTCACTCACACAAAGCTTCCACCTATAGCCTTGACCTTACTGACACCTTATGAAGACCGCTGACATCAATCTTATGGTCTACATACTCTAAGGAATGCTTGAAAAACTCTTATTGTACTTGAGAATTATCAATGATAATCCTCCAACCTTTGTCATGAGTCACACATGACAGAATCCTGTCTTGACTGATGGCACAAATTTGCATTCACCTTTTGGTCTGATGACGCAAATATGTCCTTGACTTGCAACAGTTGAACTGAATGTCTGGCTTAATGATTAGCTGTCTGGTGATATCTTTCATTCTAAGCATTTATTCCTTGAAAATTAGATTTCAGAGATAGGCAACTAAGTTCAAGGTCTCCAGTTTCTCCACTTTCAAATCACCTCCACTTCAGCCCACAAAGAAGAGGCAAATGTATTCCCTTCACCACATCCTGGGTCCCTGGAATCACTTCCCATACTTCTTTGGGTGCCAAAAGTCCTAACTTTTCCTCGCACGTGTAAACCTTAAGGGCAGGAGCAACAGAGGAAAGAGCTTTTCTACTCGTCTATTGGTGAAAAGGGAAAAGTACTGCCAAAGAGAGATTCATTTGCATGGATTATCTACCCACAATTCCCATAGTGACACTTGGTGAGTCATAACTATACATGAGCTCAGATTTTGCAGGGTAATGGAAAGGGAGATTGGAGAGGGGAAAGAGCTCTTGTTTTATAGCAAAGAGCTCATTTCCAAGCAGTCAGGACTCTACTCAAAGGTCCTAAGGGCTCTTGACTCCTCTCCCATGGGAACTTCATTGCAAGAGATAATGTGGACTGAGGACTTTGTTGCAAGAACTGTCACAGAGGACAACAACAGAGCTGAGTGGATTTCAGTGAGGCCCTGCCTACCCAGCACTTTATTAAAGATAAATTAATGAGTTAGGTGGTGGTGCCTCCAGGCGAGACCATACAAGCAGCTCCAGTGGGACTGGAGACAGACCTGCAAAGACACACTTGGACTAACACTACTCACTGATCCAAACTATGAATGGGGTTTGGGGGATGGTGGGTGGTGTGGCCAAAGGACTATTATCTGTTGGCATTTTCACTGGTGGCTGGGAAGGGAGTTAGAAGGACTACTGTCAACGTTACTGGAAGGAGTGGGAGATAGTTTACTTTTTGCATGCATGTATATTCTGTTGTTGTGTTTTCTCAAGCTTATGACTGAGTTCCCTGTCCACTAATAATGATTTTCTTGTTTGTATGCGAGTCTCAGAGTGCTTGCAAGTGGGAAAGTCGTGCCTGTTAAGGGCACCCAGGGAGGGTGCCTTCAGTTTTCAGAGGTTTCAGGATGGGGGCTTGATCTGATTTAGTTAGTTGTCAAGACATATTGAATCTGGCAGAAGGGTTACACACGGATGCCAATTTTCCCTGACAACTTCCACAGCATAACATCAAAATCAACACAAAGAACACTATGCTGATTGCATATGCATTTGTATATTTCAGTTAAAAACCCTCTGATTTTTAAACCTACCCACAACTGTTATTGTTCATAGTTTTCACCAGAGTGCCACAGAAACCAACATGTCTTGCCACAGAATGCAGGGTCAGCTTACCACAGAGGGTACAGGACCTTGTCTATCAAACAATGCACCTGACATAAGCGATACTGCAGTTTATGCATCCCCATTCATCCAAAGTGGTTGTACTGCCAATAACAAAGGTGTCATAAGGTGATCCCTCATCTGGAGTGCCCTCCTGTGAGAGGCCATGTCAAGATCAGTGTGCCTGCCTCAGTTTCCCCTCCAATGGTTCCCAGAAATAGTCTACACAGTCTTTGACTATAAGTAGCTCTTGTAGCATTACTTTATTACAAAAGAAAGCCCTGTGTGTATAAACCACACAAAATTAAGTCCCCAACAGTCCATCAATGTACAGTCAACGTGTTCTCTCTCCAGGCTTAGGCTTTCTTAGCTCCAATATTTCTCACCATGCCTAATCCCAGCCTTAAGATATCTCTGGCCCTCTGGTTTCAGCTATCAGGCTCAGAGAGCAAGCAGGCACCTCCCTCTACTGCTCTTCAGAGCTTTCATCCCTCTCCAGCCTTCTCTGGCCATGACTCTCTGGCATAGGAAGGTCAGTAGGTATATCCCTCTGCTGGCTTCCTGGCAATTCCTCCATCTTTCCAGGGATGCCCCGTAGGGCTTTCTGCAGCCACCCCCCCAGTAACTCTTTGTTGTTCTTTCTGTTTCCCTCTAGCTCAAGTGCCCGCTTTTAAGCCTAATAGGGGGTGCCAGATGAGCAGTCACAGGTGGACTGGCCTCTTCCCTCTTAAAGGGCCAAAAGCACCCTGCAACAGTAGTCATACTTACTGAGAATCTGTAATGAATACTTGGCCTAACATAAAGCCTAATCCAGTCAACTGAAGTCAATAGACTTCTATGGTAGTTGGATTAGGCCTGTAGTAAGACTGTGTGAAGTCATTTTTTCCTCTTCTGTGCTATTGTCTCTGTGTTCCCCCTGGCCCTAATGAAGGGATGTAAGCACTTTTTCTTAACATGACATTGTTTTATTATTTTTTTAACTCACCTTACCAGTATCAGACTGTATTGCAATCCCTTTCTTCTGTTTATTGGCATATCTATGATATCTCTTTTTATCACAACCGCTGTATAACACAATTGTTTCAGAATGAGCCAACTGCCACCTTGGCTCCTGAACAGTGGAACTTAAATGCAAAATGTCAGCTATCTATCTTGTGGACTTCTGTAGATGCTGAGGACCACATCTTCAGCTGGTATAAATCAGTACCACATCATTGTCCAAATTATACCAGCTGAGAATCTGGCCCCAATAACACTGCCAGGTTCTTAACTTCCACAGTACTAACTATAACTAAACATTGAATGATGTATTTTTGTTGAGGGGAGGGCTAATTTATATTAATCAGTATGTTTTATTCAAGGTAATAGTAGATGGCAGAGCTTGAAGGTGGCATCATATAGGTTTAAGGCACTTTTTGCTACATAAGACCATGAACAGAAATCAGAAGGATTTAGTAAATAGCTGCATTGGGGGTGGGGACAGCATTTTTAATCTTCTATAAAATGGGTCATTTCTGCTCAACTACCATACAAATAAAGTATTGTTGTTTTGTTGGGAGTTTTGGTAAGCACACCTTATTACACATTATAAAATGAGTTAGCACTGGGAATTGTGACTCAGATTTGCTGTTGTAAAATGAAGGAACAGGGACTTGCAGGCAGCCTACAATTAATCATATTTAATGTAATCGGTGAGTAAGTGGCAGATTCTAGCCAAGGAACAAGTAATGAATAGAGTGCTTTTAATACTAATTTGGACCAAAGAGCAATGTTTAAATAAGTATTATGATGCCGGTTGATGCACAACAAGCAGTATAAACCACACTTCACATGCAAAGATAAGCAGGTGATTTTGCCAAATGCCATAAACCGCTGAGCTTTGTTTAGCACTGTGCAAAAACATAAAATAAATTGTTATACATTGTTACTATGTTATGCCAATGAAAGCAGAGTCAGGTAATTACTGTAAACATTTGACCTGTAAAATAGTATGGTTTAATTTTTTGAACACACTGGCAAGTAAAATGATTTTCAAAAAAGCTTCTCTAGTTCATTTTATGCTCCTGATTCGTCTGTTTCAAATAGACTAAAACCACATTCCAAACAGTAAATTGTCTTACCAATATTTCTAGGCTCAAGAACTAAGATGATAGTAATCTCACAGTTAAAATTGCTGTTTCTTTGCTCTCTGCTTGTGGAAAAGTACTTTTGTTAATAAAACTAACAGACTATTTGTGAGTATTTGATAGATTTCCTCTGCTATAGAAAAGTAGGATTTGAATGAGATAAATTAGACTCTCATTAGTGGAGCTCTGTGTTACAGGCTGCCTGAAGGGTTCCTCCCTTTTCAATCCCTGATAATAGTGCAAATTATATTCACTGATATAATTTTACGTGCGTGCCTTCAAATGGCGACTAGTTGCTTCATTTACATTTTGTTTGGCTGTCACGTATGCTGATCAGCGATGCAAAAAAACTAGCATCTCAGGTCTCATGGAGGCAGGGCCGCCCGGGGTGGGGGGGGGGGGAAGTGGGGCAATTTGCCCCAGGTCCCGGGCCCCGCAGAGGCCCCCAGGAGACTTTTTCGGGGGCCCTGGAGTGGGGTCCTTCACTCGCTCCGGAGGCCCCGGAAAACTCTCACGGGGCCTGGGTCCCTGGAGCTTCTTCCGCTCCGGGTCTTCGGCATGCAAAGATAAGCCGAATTACTGCCGAAGACCAGGCTGCACTTTGGCGGCCCCCGGAATCCTCTGGGCGGCCCTGCACAGAAGTGTTCCAGGTCTTCCCCTTTGTGTTGGCAGTGACACGTTTCTTTTAAAACACCTTCTGGGAAATGACTTCATGTTTTTATTATACAATTCTTAAAGAGAAAAATAAAAGCTTCAAAGGTATTTCTTACCATCAGAATTAGGAAGTTCTTTTTTAAAATTAAGAGCCACATAGCAATACTTTTATGCATTGATATAAAAGGGAGTGATAACGTTACAAATGAAATGTTTGGTTAATGATACACATTTTATAAAAACTATGTAAAATAACTGAAGGTTTTATATATAATTGAAGAAGTTAATATTTGAAGAGGTGTATTGGGAATTCAACTGTTTTTAACAGAGAATAAACTGTCTATTTTTATTTATTCATATTTTACGTTGGCATCTCTTGCTTTAGTTTTTATGCTTAAAAACCTTAATTAGTTACGCTTTTTTCTTGATATACGAAAGCAATTGGACACATAAAGATACAACATTTTGAGGAATAAGTAGCCCCAGGACTGCAATATACTCTTCTGCTAGAATAATTTAAGGTTAAAATGGGTTAAGTAGGTTGTTTAGCCTATGCTGGCAACTATACAACTGTTAAAGGGAGCTAGTCTTTCATTGGGAAATATTTATTTTACTGTTATTAGAAAATATTCTTACCTTGGAGACACAATGATAGTTGAGAAATATACATATTACACTCCGAAGTACTAACATATGTAAACGTATATGTCAATTTATCCCACTTTATTTAAATTATGCCCTGTGTAATCTGGAGTGCAGCTGATAGACACTGTCTCTCTATAAAGTAGTACTTGTTCTGCATTTCTCGACCCTCAAAACGCCCTGGCCAAATTAAAAACAAAAAAACCCAGGTACCTAAAGTCATTCCTTATATAGGCACCTCAGTAACTGACTAGATTTTCAAAAATTTTGAGTATCCAACAGCTCGCATAGGTGCCCAACTCTATATACCTAATTTTTTTAAAAAATCAGAGTCCCATCTGATTTTCTAAAAAAGAAAAAAACATTAATTAATTTATAATTATGAATTGAGTTGGGAATGTGCAGAAAGATTAATCCACCTGCCTGTAATCATACTTTGCCTTATACCCATCATTCTTCAAACACAGCTAGGTTCTCAATTTCTAAAGCTGCGCTTAGCAATGCTCAGGATGTACAGACCTATATTATCATTCTGTCTGACCATATACCTGCCAAGCGGAGATTTAATTCATCCTTAGTGAAAGATATCCAATTTCTAGAATACATATTATCAAATACCAGAGAATGTTTTGGGATAAATCCAAACTGCCTTTCCACATGTAATTTGTGAAGCTTGGAATCTCATGAATTAACTCTTCGGTATTAATAAAGGCTTTGGACTTGTCACATTGAATATGTGAGACTTGAATGAAATAAACAGAACAGATAAGTAACCATGTATACATTTCTTTCCTCAGTATCACGTACATTTGATTCTATTTCTCTTTTTGATTTTAAAAAGCAGAATGGGGAGTTTATGATGCTCTTGGTTTGGCTTTGTGTCTTTTCTTCCTTTTAATTTATACAGTAAGTCAAAGCGCTAATACTAATAAGGCCGCTGCTGACAACGCCAATTTTGAAAAGTGCTTCCTTCTTGTAAGGTTACACATCAGTAGATGGTTTTCAAAAGATTTGTTATACAGAAATATAATGTGTGATTGCCTGGCACAAAAGGCTTTTGAAGAAACAGTTTCTCCTTGGAGCACTTCTGTTTATTAATCAGAAATGCACACCCTAAATAAGTCATATTTACCCCTAGAAACAAATAGGAAATAGCTAGGAGTTTGTATAACAGAAGATGAATTTAGAATGAATTTTACAGAGTAGCAATTTTTGTTGTTATTTATTGCTGCTGGACTGTTTTATTTTAGAACCCGTTTTCAACGTTCACTATGTTTTAGAAAGCTTTGGCACCCAACCTCGAGTGTGTGCATGTCATGTTATGCAGATCTAGGGAAAATGCCCTGCGGAGAGCTTTTCATCATGAAGGCGAAAGAGAGCTTCCAGGCTTTCCAGCATGAAAACACTGTACCTGCTTTTCAAAGATAGAAATTGTCTGGTAATGGCAGTTACCAGTGCACTGTGGCATCATGCCAAACCATTCCTGTGGATTTTTTTCATCACTAAGGACTGACATTAATTAAAGCTTTCTTTTAAAAATTTAATTTATCTACTTCAGTACTTCACTGTCAACATCTTTCATACTGATGTACATGCTGCTTCTTTGAGGATAAGAACTAATAATCCTTGAGACAAAGAGGGAACTAATTTTATGAGAGAACCTATCATCATGGATGAGAACTTAAATTCAAAAACAGTAAAATGAGCTATACAGTAAAAAGTTGAAGCACATTAATGGATTTTGGGTGTAATCTAAACCCAAGTGAATGTAAGGGAATCTTTCCATTGACTTCCGTGGGCTTTGGATGAAGCCCTTTGTATACAACAATTTTCTTTATTATAATTATTGTATGTATTATGGGGCTTTTGAGTTCATATACATTTGAATGAAGTTTTATATATATCGCCCATTGTGCATCACAATACCAACATTTATCTTTATCGTTATGTTTCTTCTATTCTTATTTTTAAAGGGCTTCTACAGCAAATGAACTATAAAAATTGGACTACAGTACTTGAGTTAGAAATATTAGACAGATATTTTGGAGCGGTCTGAATAAATCACCTTCTTCCAGGTTTACTACTCATTCACTGCATTGGGGAAGAGCATAGAATAAACTGACAAATTCAAAAATTTCCATTCATTCTTTGTCACTCAAAACTTTACGGTTTCGCTTTACAATTGCTGTAGTGAGATGCTGGGTCATCACAACAATGTACTAAGCTTTACAAAATATACTACAGAACATTTGCTAATACGAACCAATGTAGTCACAACTACATTTAATGTTGTCAAATAAAATGCATGTTGTGATTAACTATTTTGCTTATTTGCTTACTTATAAAATTCAGCAATCCACAATGGTTCTTTCAGTCATCTCTGCAAATTA
The DNA here is from genome assembly GCF_016161935.1 of Mauremys reevesii. Lineage (NCBI taxonomy): Eukaryota > Metazoa > Chordata > Testudines > Geoemydidae > Mauremys > Mauremys reevesii. The sequence continues at coordinate 49,884,871 of NC_052628.1, read as the reverse complement.
TTGATGTTCTAGTAGATTTATTCAACAGACTGCAAGAGCTCATTCAGAGATTAGGACTTGCAATTATACCACAATGTTAATATCCATATAATAAGGAATGTGCAATAGAAGTGACAGGTGGATGCAGAGTAGGCTGTTTTCAAATGTTAATATAGCTATTTTATATTAACTCCTTCCCTAATGCAACATTTGGAACAATAGGATTGTGAAAGGAAAATACCAAGTTTGTGAAAGAACACTGTGTATGCATTTTGAATCAAAGACCTGGTGTACTACACAGATGGGAAGCAGCTTTACAAATGCAAACCCAAAGTGCCTCCAAATGTTAGGTTACAGTAGAAAGTTGATTTTCACTACAACTTAAGGAAAATGCATCTAAAATCATAAAAGAAAAATCTGATTTGTTTCATTTAAAACAAAGAAAAGAAAAGAAAAGAAAAGAAAAGAAAAGAAAAGAAAAGCCAAATCAATTCCAATTACATCTTTTTTGGGGTGGGGAAGGGGGGGAAGGGAGGGGAAATCATTTCAGCTTGAAATGAATTAAAATGACCAAGTTCTAAACTCCTTAAAATAGGCTTTAAGAGAGAAGCCCTGACAGACGGCATTTTAGCAGCAGCAGCACAGTTGGGTGCTGTTATAATAAACATTTTTTTAATAACTTAGATCAAAGCTTAATAACCAGCAGCGTCAAGCCATTGGTGGCTTGGACTACACAAAAGAACTAATTAAATGTAAAGGGACATAGCCTCAAGAAGGCACAACATGTAATCCCCAAAATAGGAACCTGAGCGAGAGGGCTGAAAACATTTGCACTTTACAACACTGGAAAATGGCACAATGCTCACTATTATTTATTTTGGGCATTAGACTAAGGGTATATCTACACTACCCGACGGATCGGCGGGAAGCGATTGATCTATCGGGGATTGATTTATTGTGTCTAGCGTAGACATGATTAAATCGATCCCCGATCGCTCTGCTGTCGACTCCGGAACTCCACCGTGGCGAGAGGCAGCAGCAGAGTCAACAGGGGAGCAGCAGCAGTCGACTTGCCGCTGTCCTCACGGCCAGGTAAATCGACCTAAGATACGCCGACTTCAGCTACGCTGAAGTTGTGTATCTTAGGTCAAACCCCGCCCCCTAGTGTAGACCTAGCCTTAGTTTATTACGACCACCTCTAAATGTGTGCTTATAAGCAAATTCTATAGAAATTTACAGCTGTGGAAAATCTGAGGATTCAGTGGATACAGGTTCTTTCCAGAGAGTTGCCTGTGTGCTTCAGAATATAAGCTTCCATTTAAACATGATTGTAAACCCTGCTCAGAATGTGAAGCAGTTACTCCCATAAGTAGGTTCTCTGATTTCTGCTTATGGGAGTAGCAGTTCCGCAATGTGAGTAAGGGGTTCACAATCCAGACCAAAAAAAATATTTAGCCCTTCTAGTGAAGGAGATTGTGTTTACACTATAAATCAGTGCACTATTTCATTTCCTCCACAACCAGCTAAATAGGACAGCACCATCAGAGATCTGAACTTTCCCTTTCTGTTCAAAGGAGCATCACTTCAAAGGAGTGCTTGACAAGTTATGTTGTGCTCTGGATTGTCTGTGTCTAGAAGGTTGGCTACGGCACCTGGGGTATGTGTACCCTTGAGGGTATGCAGAGCTCTTCCGGGGATACATCAACTCATCCAGATATTTCCCTAGTTTTACAACAGGCTACATGGAAAGCACTAGCGAAGTCAGTACAGACTAAAATTTCATAAAGAAAAGGACTTGTTTATACTGCTCTAAATACTATACACTGAAATGTCAGTACAATATTTATATTCCAATTGATTTATTTTATAATTGTATGGTAAGAATGAGAAAGTCAGCAGTTTTTCAATATAGTGTGCTGTGACACTTCTGCATTTTTATGACTGATTTTGTAAGCAACTAGTTTTTAAATTAGGTGAAACTTGGGGGTACGCAAGACAAATCAGACTCCTGAAAGGGGTTCAGGAGTTTGGAAAGGTTGAGAGCCCATTGGAAGGTTCTGAAGCTTCCTTGTGGGCCTACACAGTCTCTAGTAGAGTGTATGATGATAGTACAACCTGAAGTTGACCACTTGGTCTTAATCAGAGAAAAAACAGTCTCTTGGCAAGCAAAAAGATGGGGAAAAAAGCATTTTTTTCTTTACCACTGTTGCTATCTGCTAGGAGCACTAATGAGTCCAAAAAGACGCTGAGACCATATCATCTTGTAGATCATGAGTAAGGCTATGAGTTTGTCACAGAGCTCACAGAAGTCACCTTCCGTGATCTCCATGACTTCTGCAGTGGCTGGTGCGCCTGGCCAGAGTGCAGCTCAGGCACCAGTCGCACCAGCCGCTGCTGGGGCAATCTCAGGCCACTGCGGCCCAATGCTCAGCAGCAGCAGAGTTTGGGTGGGGGTGGGAGGCAGGGGATTGGGACACAGGATGGGGTGAGGCAGACAGCGGCACTTACCCAGGGGGGTCCCTGGAAGTGGCAACATCCCCCTCACTCAGCTCCTAGGCAGAAGTGTGGCCAGGTAGCTCTGTGGGCTGCCTCCGCCCAGAGCGCCGGCTTTGCAGCTTCCATTGCCCATCTGCTGCTGCTGGGAGGGGAAAGGTGCAGAGCCAGGTAGGGAGCCTGCTGGTCCCACAAACCTCCTCCACCATCACCAGCTGGGGTCCTGGGCCACTGCCTGCGCACCCCCCCCATCACCAGTGGGGGTCCCGGGCCACGTGCCGCCGCCCCTCCCCCCAAGTTTTAGTCAGGAGTATATAGTAAAAGTCATGGACAGGTCACAGGCTGTGAATTTTTGTTTACTGCCTGTGACCTGTCCATGACTTTTACTAAAAATATCCGTGACTAAAACTTAATCTTAAGTCCTTTAGAGGACAGAGTCTGAAATATAGCCAACAACTTAAAGTGTTTCCTTTTTCCAACCAACATCTCTTCTAGATTATCTTGGCTGAGCTTGCACCATCCATGTACTTATATATTATTATAATTTATTATTTTAATTACCATGCATTTAGGAACCCTAGTCATGGACCCCATTGTGCTAGGTGCTGTACAAACAGAACCAAAAGGTGGTCTCTATCCCAAAGAGTTTATAATCTAAGTATCAGACAAGAGAGATGAATAGACAGACAGATGGGGGAATACCAGGAAACAATGAGACAATATTGGTCACCATCATAGGCAATGGTCTCAGCACACCGGCAGCCTTAGCACTGAGTCAGTAAGGTGCCAGATTCTCATCACATTCACTGAGACTTAGTAGCTTTGTGAGCAATGGCAATGATATTGTAAATTTCTCCTGGGTGCAGTTGGAATTCTATGCACTTCAGAAACAGCAAGTAAAACAGAAATTCATTCTTCTACTGCTGGAGTGCTTTGCAATGGAAGGGGAGACTTTAAGTCTTCTCCTCCACAGGTGGAGCATTTTGCAGTAGCACCACAGAGAAATTTTCAAGACACTGGTCTGTATAATACAGCTGCTGCTCAAAAGCTATTGAGCCCTTATGAAACTGATTATCTTCTTCTCGTTTTCTGTCTGCTACATTCACCAACTCTCCAGGTACATTTCCCACTCACCAGGGACAAATGAGTGGACATATTTTTGCAGTCTAGAAGTAACATAGAATGTTTTATGAAGCTATACTTCTCAAATATATCTGAGGTTTCTTTGCCTTATATTAATATGCCTTCTAATCCAACCGTAATTGTCACTTTTTAAAACACAAAGTGTTAACTTAATGGTGTGCACATTTGAGGAAAAATGTTTGGCTATTTCTGTCGATGCTGGCCAAGAGCCATGAATTAGGCACTGCAGTTATAAAATATTCTATAGATCATGTAGGCTTGCACTGCCCAATATTTTTATTGCAAACAATGGAAAGACCTAGATTTCTACAGGGTATCAAACTGTTGCATGGAAGGGACCCTGACACAAACCTCACTTGAATTTGTGCAAGATCAGATACAGGAGCTTGTTTTATTCTGTGATTCTACTGTTACCCATGCAATGTTAAATTCCAGATCTAAATGGGAGGAAAATGTAAATAAATAAATAATTGAACACAATGTAATAGAGAGACAGAGAGCCTGGAGCACTGGGCCTGGTGCAAAACCTGATGCCTAAACCACAAGCTGTGAGCCAAAGTCAGGTCATGTATTAAAGCAAATGCTTACAAGTTCACCGTCCGATACATGAACTTAGCAAAGTTGCCTTTAACATTGCTAAAACATCGGTGTTCCTAAGAAGTACTAGTCACTAGATATTTACATAAATATATTTCAGAAGGCTAGTATAGATACACCCCAATCTAGTACTAGATAAGATCGTTTTATAGAATAGTGAATAGGGATGTTTTCTCCAAGATATCAGGACAAGAGAAAGTAACAAGCAAATGCCATGAAATATGTAAGGTGCTACATAACTTGTTTATCCCAGTTGTTTGTCTCAATCTATAAATGTCGGTGTACCTTGCCATAACTCTTTGTGTGGCCGAGTGGACAGCAGAAAGTACCACTGCTGACTGTGCCGCTCCTTGCCATGGGGCACTCATGGGTGAATGTACTTGTACAAATTTTGCGAGTCGTTAGGACAGTGCCTTGAGGGCAATAAACCTTCCCAAGTCCCTCTGTCACTGAACTGTGTCTGTGGTCTTTCCCTAGGAACAACATGGAGGTCTGCTGAATTAGCAGTCTGCGCCCTCTGCTAGTGCTGATAATACCAGAGCTCCAAGGACAGAAGCACTAAGCAGCTGTAACAGTTTAGGAGCCTTGACAGTGCTGCAGCAACATTCCACCTCAACTACACAGAAAACATTATTAAAAAAATAAACGTAGGTGTTGTTTGCTCCAAGGAGTGGGTGTTACAAGGAGAAGATAATACAGTCTGGGATGGCATCATCTTTTAGGCCTAAGGTCTGTGGAGCCTGAAGGTGGACTGTGTGCATCTTCCCCTTCTCTCCCCAAACCTCAGCCCTGAACCACTCACCTCCTCCCCAGGGTTCATTCCGTCCCCACCCATCCCCCAGCATAGATCCCTGGAAAGGTGAAAAGGCCTGAGTAGGGCACTGGGAAAGGAGGAAAATACTGCAGAGGCATATGTACCCTTTTTCCTTGTGGGAAGGGTAGACCATGTATGGAGGAAACCTGTTGTGCCCAGAACCAGGAAATATTATTTGCCCCAACCTTACTAGATGTTCAGTGTCACAGAGTTAACATTACTATGAAAAACTTGACTTTTTAAACACATTACTTTGAAACTGTTTGTTTGTTACCTGAACATTACGTTCATGTGATTTTCTCTGCTTATTCTGAATATATCTCACTGTCACATGCAAATGGAGTGAACATGTTTCATAGCTCAAAAGATTATGCACATGCTATTCTCCCTACAAATTCAGGCATCAAGTTCAGTCTCTCATGCTGGGCAGTTAAAGGAAATGCTACACAGATGTCTGTCATAAAAATGCTATCTAGCAGCTTCATTATTACTGGATCTAGCAAAAAGTTGATAACTTAAATCCTTTCCCTTCTCCGTGCCATTTTACTAAATGAAGGATTCCTCAAGACATTGTCTGTGCCACTGATGAAATACAGATTGAAAGCAAAGAATTATCTACTAAACAGATACTTTACCACTACCAGCTGGTCAACAGAAAATTATTTCTTTGGATAATGTCTGCACTTCACATTGTTTCTTCACTTAAATGCATGCTACAAGGCTGGCTACTTTCTAAATCTATCATCTATGTCAATTGTGTTAGAAGGTCTTCAAAAAACCTGTACACCCGTACTACAGAGTTGGAGACTAATCACGTTATGGTGCTGAGAACCTCAACTCCCACTGAAGACAACAAGCATGTGCACTAAGTCAGTTATCTGTTTTTATCTTTCTTTGATTACCTTACCCTATAGTAGAGATAAATGGCTTGGGTGAGAGAAACCATACAAAACCAATAATCCTGAAGGGAAATCCTTATGTATGTGGTACCTGTCAGTGTAAGGCAGTTTCTCTACAGTTTCTCTACAGAGAGTTGCACACACAGCATTTGGCACACCAAGCTAAAAATTCGTATGATGCAAAGTTTTATACAGTGTATTGTGAAATGGGCAATCCCTATACCATGTACTCCCGCTTCTCCAGTCCTAGGCAGATTAATCAACTTAATTTTCACACTCAACTACCTGAGGCTAAGAGCATCCCAGTAAATTTCAATGAATTCTTCTGGATGTTATAAAAATAGTTTTGCTCCATTTGTTCAATACAAAAATAAAACAAAAAACTCTCCTGACTGAAGTTAAAACCATTTAAAAAACAAAAAAAAACAGACCATGGACTGTTAGCAATTACATTTTAAATCACAGCAATCTTCACGTGTTCATAATGATTCCTGGAATTTAAAATGTAATTGTTGACAGTTCACAAACTGAAAAATGGCTATTAGTTATGCAAAGTATGTAATCTGTCATTTCATAAACAATGACATTTCCCTTCATTTACACTACATGCTTTTTAAAACTTCCTTTCTTTAATCTGAAATGTCAGCATTATACTCTGCTTCAATAGAGGACTATTTTTTTAATGCTTGTAAGTTGGCTTGTCACAAAGCAATTTGTCAGATAGTGGTTTATCCTCATTATAGTTTATTCATGTAATTGGCCTACTCGCAATATCGCCAATAAGCACAGCATAGTCTATCTTACCTGATGCTAATGTAGAGGGCTGTGAGAAATTTTCACTTTCCTCATCAGTGCTGCCATCATAATCTCTCTCTCTTTCAACAGCAGTTTGGACTGTAGCCATGCTATCCCTAGAACAACAGAAAGGTAATTTTCCATCTGCTATTCCTGCAACATAGCTGCTATTTCTACAGTACTTTACAGACAGAGGTCAATACTAGGTCCCTATCCTGAAGAGTTCACAACTTAGATAAACAAACCAGATAGATAATGTCCTAAAAGGAAGTCAGGTCAGACCGGATTAAAACAATGTCATTGATTTAACGTGTGTCTCTTGGCAGTTCCATGATTTTTTTGGTTTGGATTTTTTTTTCTAAGTAAATGTTATTTGCTTCTTAAGTAAATATTTCCAATCACCTCACTATTAACACTTCTCTAAGGAGGAAAGGCATTTTGGAAGAAGAGAGTTTTTAAGAGGTATTTGAGGAACTAGTGGAGGCAGGTTGGAGTGGGTCCGGGAATCAATTGTACTCTGACACAAAACACTATCCATTTCTACCCCCACCCCCACCCCACCCCAAGAAATAATTTTGAATATTTTAGGAAACATTTACAGTTAAGTAAATCTCTGTATTCAATTTTAATTAAACACACCTTTCATTGAAGCCATACCACTCACAAACTTAGCCCTGGTCAGTGCTTAGATACAAGACATTCAGTGACACCCCAGGTAGTGGCTAGTTTACTCTTCCTTTTGAGTCTGCATTTAACAAAGCACCCCATTACATATGATGGGGCATGTGCTGTTTGAAGTGCCAGCCAACTGACATTCCTCCTGCAGATTCAACTGAAAATGGTGTTGTTTCTGTCCTGAACTATTGCTTCATGTAACCATAGGCTGCTGAAGAGTTACCCGAGTAAATTCCAAAGTTGGCTGCTCTTCAGAGATGAGTGAAGTGTCCTGTTGTATATTTACTATATTGTATTTAAAGCACTTGGAAGTCTTTAGAATCTAAAGAAACTATATAAAGATGATTTATTAATTGTTATTACATTGAAACAATGGTTACACCACCATCTATTAAAACTTAGTAAATACAAATGAAACCTATGTATGTGTCAGGTACGACAACAAATACCTTGGGCAAATTAACAAATACCTTGCATGTGTTGTATCCTCTTCAGGTTCCTGAGCTTCTTTTAACAACTTTTGTAAATTTCTTATCTTTGCTTTCTTTTCATTGAGCACAAGAATAAATTTTTTGTAAAGATCTGCCTCCAGTTCTTCTTTAGCTTCCACACATTTTTCCAGCCTAAAACATAACAATAGTTAATATCTTCATATTTTACTAACAATGTTCTATAGTAACACCAGTCCTAAAATATAATCAGGAAGAGAGGTACATTGGAATTGAGATTATGGATCACTCCAACTGTCCATCTAGTCCAACATTTTGTCCCCCAAAAAGGTCAATAGAAACTGCTTCAGAGGAACATGAAAAAAGCCCTACAGTAGGCAGTTATATAATAATCTGCCCACAGTGAAAGTTTCTTCCTAACCCCAATTTATTAGGTTAGCTTATGTGTAGACTGTACAGACAACTCCATGTTGGATATCAGAGTTATTTAGATTCAATGGTGAATTCAGCATAGCGTGTATAATTTAGAAGGATACACTTACTGAGATTATAAATAGAGAGTTATGGTCAAGTTCCATGGGCCCAAAATTTAAGCCTACTCATTCTGATTTGCACTTTTAATACATATTGATATACAGGAAAAAAACACGCCCTCCAAAGGTGTAGAAACTATCTTAAAATTCCAGCTGATGTTCTGGGCAACCCATACAAAACCACGTAATTTGTCAGGATTCCAGAAGCAGGTGTTTAACATTTGCCTACTCATTGTCCCTTTGCTCCTCTGAAGTCTTTGTTCCTCTGGTGCAGCAGGATATTGAAACTGATTCAGCAGAACCACTGAAGCAGGATTTGTGGCAATTTCAATTTCCTACGGCATACAAACAACTACAATGCTAACAAACCCTACATTGTAGTGTTTGTTTTATTTGAGTTGTACAGTGAGACAGCTGAGATTTGAAGATACTCACATCCCTAATTTTGGAGAGTGAATGGCTTTTCCCCCCACATCTAATGTAAACTACTTTTTAGAGGGATACCTAATTCTGTAGGTGAAAATCTTAAGAGTTCTGCTGAATGACGTCTTTGCACTAGGGTCATCCTCAAGTTTTTATATGGTATCTAAATATAAAGGGGGCTTGTTTGATTTGTTTTTTGAAATAAAAAATTGATTGAACTTAAATTTCAACCAAAAATCTAAAAATCAACAAAATAAATAGTGTATAAATAAATATATGGTGTCCAGTAAATAAGGAATGGGGCCACAATATGAATAAAAAAGTCCTGTGCATTGAATGAAGCAGAGGTCTTGTGAAAAACAAGATCATCGAACAGGCAACTTTAATGCTGGCATTTCCTAGTTTTTTAGTTCTTGATTTTGCGACCTTAATTGTTTTTATCGTAGATTTGTGTGTGTAATATATAAATAAATACACATGCTAGTAATGATCTTACTGCTCATTGCAGACTTCAGAACATAGACATGGTAGGTAAATTAATAAAGCAAATAATGTTTAAATACCACAAACTAATGGACAATATCAGAACAATGTCAGAAATGTAGGTCTGGAAGGGATCTCAAGTTCAGCCCCCCCTAAGCAGGATTAAGTACACCAGGACCATCCCTATGATTCTATCTTCCACTGGACTGATATATAAGAGAGTTGTGATGAAGAGACTAATTCTGGAAGACATGCCATTTTTCACAGTTAGAGCTTTCAAAAGCATTGTTCAAAAATTTGTGGGTTTTTATTCAATAGCTATTGAAAAACTAAGTTATAAAAACAAAAGTGTCAACACTGTAATAGTATTATATTTTTTCAATGTGTATTTAAAACAAATATTGGTTATTTCATCATTTTTATATGAAATGTCTATAAAATGCAAAAGACAAAAGAAAAATCTTATGAAGTATTAACTTAGTCTGCTGTGATATGCTTTTGGGATATGTTTCATAGTTGATAAATAATTCATCTAATTTAAATGCAAATGATGCTGAAAATCATTACCATATAGATCGGTTCAACAATTCTTAAAAGAAACATCATATGTACTAATCAACTACAAGGAGACTTTCCATCTATAAATGGGAATTTTAACCACTTAATGGAACAATATATACAAAAATGTTAAAGCAAAGTACAAAGAGTCCTAGCCCTAGCAGTGACATCTTTATCCAGTTCATGGGGTGATGTGAGATTGCCTAAACCCACGACCTGATTAAATAAAAATTTGGCATAAAAGCAAGATGGTTTAAAATACCAAGCCAAATTAATCCTTGGTGTAATATCATTGACTTCAACAGGGTTTAAATTAACCATTATCTCCATTTACATATATGAACCTCATATGCAAGTGGAAAATATGACAAAGTGTATCAAATCCTTCAATGACGAAAAAGAAGACTTCATCCCCGCAATGGGACTAGTAACCAAATAAAGGGTAAATCAAAACAACACTAGTCAACAAAAACGAATGTTGTTTGGTACCATAGTAGTTGAGATCATCTGAGTTATTCAATTTACTAGTAGCAGTCTTCTGATTTAACCAAAGTGGGGTTGCATGCAATGCGATTTCAATGAAGGACCCTTGACTCTGAAAATCACTTTTTCCCTTAATATGATGAGAGCCAAAGGCCCCAATCCTGCAAAAAGTTCTAATTGTACAGACCCTTACACCTGTATATAATCCTACTGAAGTCATTTGGATGCTGCCACTTGGCCTTGAAGAACTATACTATATAATTCCACTTCAGGATTAGGACCCAACTCTTAATCTTCAGAGCATACTGAAAGACCTACATGTTCTCTCAGAGCCAGGGAGAATGTACATAAGATAAGAGTATCAGAGGGGTAGCTGTGTTAGTCTGTATCCACAAAAACAATGAGGAGTCCGGTGGCACCTTATGCCCAAATAAATCTGTTAGTCTTTACGGTGCCACCGGACTTCTCGTTGTTTTCATAGGATTCTGGATTTATTTATTGTGACATGGAAGGACATTGTGGGTAAGGTAAGTTTGTACTATGTTATTGGTTAATTTTATATGAATTTTTTAGGCTTTAATGCTCATAGATAAGTGACTATCCTTTAGCCCTGTCGCTTTTTTTTTTTTTTTTAGAAATCCAAACAAATAAAAAATTGATACATTCTTCTGGTATAGATATAACCTATTAAGTTATTGTGTTTAGGAATTATTGTATTTTATTAATGTAACAACTGCAAATTACAGCAATTAAAAAAAATCATACACCATCCATTGTAATACATGAAAATATACATCTTGGAAAGCAGTTGTGCTTTGCTGTTTAGGAACGTGAGTCACAAATAATACAGTATGCTGTGGAGTGGGGTTTTCTGGCTATATCTCTGCATAAGATCAACAAAGACGTTTTTCATTCTAGTACGCATCACCTGTATTATGTGAGAACTAAGCAAAGTTGGCTAGGATTACATTTCAATATTTCACCAGCTACAAACGCAACTTTCATTGCAATTTGTCACACACTGGTGCCTATATGTGATTTGTTTCACAGAAGTCACATCTCCACAGGCCCCTGTACATAAGCTACTCATCTCAAACAAAGCTTTTAAATGTAATAAAAAAAAGTGAAATCACAAGTGAATAAAGTTAATGGCCATAGACATTTTTATTAGTCTTATTTGCACATGCTTTTCAAGTTCCATAGTCGCAGCCATCTTGGAGTCAATAGAAGCATGATACTTTTAATATGTCAAGTTGGGATGATAGTTGTCAAAACACAACCACAACCTACTGAAAACAACTGGTGTTAGTAATGGTTGCCATTTGTAGACAAGTAATACTGGTGAACTAAATCAAGAATTAACTCTCCATTTCTCAACCTCTTCCATTTCTGAAGAGAGAGACAGAGATAACATGAACTAAAGAACTTGTGGCAATTATACATGTGAGGTTTTTGTACCCAAAGCCTGGCTGAAAATGTAGTCTTATATGTATAAAGCTGTCTGTGCCTTAGAATGGGTCTGGCCTTTACATAATCTCCTTCTTACATTTTAGCTGCATCCTATTCCCTTTTTGTTCTGTAGCAGTGGTGTTGAATGCTGACAAGCTAATATTGATGAGTCATTTTCAAGTGATTTATTCACAGACTAAAACACCCAACACTAATTTTATGGTTCAGATTTTCTGTCACTACATTTGTCCATAATATAAATTGACAGTTTACTTGACTATAACTCATCTATATTAATTTTACTTGGTTAGTATAAAACACACACTACATACAAAACAGCAAAGAATCCTGTGGCACCTTATAGACTAACAGACGTTTTGCAGCATGAGTTTTCGTGGGTGAATACCCACTTCTTCGGATGCAAGAGTGGAAATTTCCAGGGGCAGGTAAATATAAGCAAGCAAGAACAGAAACTTATCTTTATTTTTGGGGATTTAGGAAATTTTGCTATTAAAGATTATTAGTATTATTATTGCTCTATATTTACCAACGTTACATATAATCTGTATAAAACAAAAACATTGGCTATTCTGTTTTGATATTTTAACTCACCATCCCAGTGTGTGTGTGTGTGTGTGTGTGTGCGCACGCGCATGTATACTCATGCACAAAGGATATTCAAGATAATCCTTATTGAATTTTCTATGTACATTAAAACACAAGGAAACTGAACAAATTCATATTTAAAAACCAAATGTTAACTAGATTCCAAAGTTATTATGTAGTTAAAAGCAGTTAGGTGGCAAGAACTCAGTTCAGTCCAGCTCCTAATTAATGGCAATGGTTTACACAGCGTTCTTCTCTATATTTGGATTTTGCCAATTAATGACTTAGGGTGGGGATATTTCATTTATTTATTTATTTTTATTTAGTGCAACAGTTCTAACTTTTACATTATAATTTCTCAATTGCTTTCAGCATATTCAACCGTAAACTAGATAGATTTGTTGATTAATTTTAACAAAAGAAGCCTTGCAATGACACCATCTATATGGTACCTCTAAAACAGGAAAACTGCTTTACAGTTGAATCCTGCACTTAGCTGTTGGCAAGTAGAAGGCAGTTGACTAGATGGGAATCGAGAGCACCCAGCTCCTCACTGGAGATGCTCAGCACATTTTGTACGCTATATAATTGTGACTAGGTATTTAAATAGTTTAAAGTTAAGATGTAATAATCACTGTTTTGGAGGGAAACCCCTCCTCTGAATTTGTTGTGGAACTATCAGTTACAAGTGCCACAGCACTACACAACTCAAAATGGCATTTAATGCAGTGTAACACATTAATTATAAAAAGTTATTGTTTACTACACTGTTAAACTATTAAGTAGTCAAACACTACTAGTGAAGCTGTATATCTGTCATGACAAAACTTTCAGGACAAACTCTGTGACCATTTTTGATTCCTCTTTTAAAAATGAAGATATGGTCTTTGTCACCCTACCCAGCACATCACTGACTTAATTTCTTCCATGAATATTTCTAAATTTGGCACTCTGTTGAAAAATAAAAATATCTTGCTTAAAATAATGTGATCTTGTGCTATTTTTTTTTAAATTTGTGTCTTCCTCCCCGCTGCCCCGCAAAACATTCATGACCCTTCTGATACTTTGACAATATAGCTGGCTTTAATTACTGTCAAATTACATCCTCTTTCCCTGTTGCCCCCTGTGGCCCCAGAAATAATCTAGTTTAAAATGTAAATCACAACTGAAACAGAAATCAAGACAGGCAAAATCAAGACAGTCATCATTAAGGGACCTATGCAGAAGAAAACGCACACTGGATTCTGCAGGAGGGGGAAAGGGAGAGTGACGATATTTCTGGCTATATAAAGCTACAATCAGCATTATATGTTAGCAGCTGAGGTGTCGCCTGCCACCATGAAATAAGAAAAAGCCTCTACAGCTGTGTAGCCTATAAGCCGTTAGGGCCCAAAACACTATCAATAAAAAAGAAATAGGTGCATTTCATTTTGTAAATATCTTAAATATATAGTGTCCATCAGTATAACCTACACTTTGTTGCATAGGTAGACTGCAGACACCGTTTATACGGAATATCTTATTGATGCATTTTTCAACCTACAGTCCTTGCACGTCATTCCAATCACTTAGAAGCCTTTCATTTTCCTTTTGCAGGTGCTCCTTTTTGGCATGTAGGTCTGCTATGCAGTCTAGGCAGTGGCAAATCAGCTCTTTAATGACTTCAGTTGGACTTGAGACTTTTTGTAGCTTCAGTGATCCAAGTCTAAACTGGGACAAAAGGAAAAACTGAGTTACTTTGCTGGAACTAAAAAGGTCCAAAAAAAAAAAACAACAACAAAAAAACCCCAACCCCAGCCTCAATCAACTCCAGACGTGCTCTTAATAGGCATCAGCATATTGTACAATTACAATCCTTGAATACTTTCCTGTTGAAAATTACAACATAATGGCAACAAAAATAAGCCTCTTGAGTAAGTATATGGCAAGTGGCACAAAGCACCATTTGCTTATCTGTCTAACTTATCTTCGGTTTTATACTGTCTTAGGTGCATATAGGGTATCCATCACCACAGTATCTACACACTGATAAACCAGTATCAAGAGAGACGAGTATATGCTACACTAAAAATCTGCTCCCTAAGGAAGAGAAGAAATTAACTGCAGGAAGATGCAACAAGATGTCTCAGGTGCTGAGCAAAAAGCAGTTTTAATGTAGTGCAGGCTATAGGAAAAGAATTCTATAAGGCATTTATAACATTATTCTTATTATGCTACCTGATGAAATATCTAGAAAAGTATTTGCCACCTATTGCAATAACCAGAACAGCCATACGATAACAGAAATATGAACAAGTCAAATGACCATTATGTAAATTAATAATAAAGACTTCGGGTTTAATATAGCACCACCGTTTTCTTTGGTGCTTTACAGATCTATAAGAAGGGAAGAAGCCCATCCCAGGAGTTTTCCCTCTAGGGACCCTCTACAACAAACCCTTAATAATGCAAGTAGTCCTTTAATCATGCAGACAGTCCCAATTACTTCAAATGGGATGACTCATATAAGTAAAGATTTACAGGATAGGGCATTTTGGCAGTGGTGGAGTTTCTTTGCTGTTGAAGATGCTATGGAAAACATAGAAATGATTTTGTAGAATGGAATGGTTGAAAATGTAGAACAATTCTTACTAATATCAATGTTCCAATACAGAACATGATGGGAAAATACAAGATTCTTTGCTGCACACATTATTAGGTTTTTTTTATGTTAAAGTAAACTATTTTATTTTATAGTTGGGCTCGTTGTCCTGTGGAGAATCCTGACCTCTATAGGATGCAAAGAACGGTAATTCTGGCATGGCTAGCATTTGCAACTGTGGTGAAATTACCTGAAGCTTCCTCCCTCCTCACTAGATGAGGTTTGGCAGGACAAAATTTAATTCAGATCTGACAAGTCCTTCTGAGCTTTTTCTAGAAACTCACAAAAGAGTTTTACCCAGAAGTTGGGTCTGCATCTGGAGCCCACAGCCACATATGTCTCCATGCAAGGGTGTTGCACCGGAGAGATCTAGCAGAGAATCTAATGATGTCTCAAGAAGTATCATAGATGAAGGCTTATACTTTTGTAAGAGAGTTCTTAAAAGAAATCAGCTTTTTCTTATCAGTGCTCTCCCAGTCTTATGGGACCTCTTCTGAGAGTACAAGAGGGGGCCGTGATGGATAGGGCTATACAGGCTGAAACAACACATGCCATTGCAGCACATAAAAGTATGGAAGAAGATTAAAAAAACCTTCCTTAGGTGAATTTTCAACCTTTTGTTCCACATAATTCTCTGGGTACCCTGCTCCAGCCATTGAGGTCAAGATCTTTTTAGTATGTGACCATTTCTCGGAAGAAAAATAAATATGGGGGACACAACTTGATGGAATTTTATACAGATCGTATGTAGCCTTGCTGATAGACCTTTTTTTTCAGTTTGGCCCATGCAGCGTTCACAATCTGTAACAGAGATTCTTGTATAGGAAAGATGAAATGGCACCTCCTATATCTCATCTTGGGTGGGGGCCATGGGGTTAGCAGTAGGGAATATGGGCTGTTTCTGCTATGGTGAGGGAGGAATGGATCAGTTCTGCCAAAACCTCTACAGCCTCAATGGAAACCTGGGTAATCTTACTCCCAGGGTCCGAAGCAGGAAGAGGGTTTGCTATAGTAACTCTCTGGGAAAGAAGATGGATTGCTTCTCTTGGGAAGGTATTTGTATCTCTGGAAGCCTGGAGAGGAGGATGGAAAATGCGCCATTGCAACTCTCATAGATTCACAGATTCCAAGGCCAGAAGGGACCATTGTGATCTAGTCTGACCTCTTACATAACACAGGCCATAGACATTCCCCAAAATAATTCCTACAGCAGGTCTTTCAGGAAAAACATTCAACCTTGATTTACAAACTGTCAGTAAGGAAGAATCCACCATGAACCTGGGTAAGTTATTCTAGTGGTTAGTTACCCTCATTGTTAAAAATGTATGCCTTATTTTCAGTCTGAATTTGTCATAGAATCATAGCATCACAGAATATCAGGGTTGGAAGGGACCTCAGGAGGTCATCTAGTCCAACCCCCTGCTCAAAGCAGGACCAATCCCCAACTAAATCATCCCAGCCAGGGCTTTGTCAAGCCTGACCTTCTCTAAAGAAAGAGATTCCACCACCTCCTAGGTAACCCATTCCAGTGCTTCACCACCCTCCTAATCAAAAAGTTTTTCCTAATATACAACAAAAACCTCCCCCACTGCAACTTGAGACCATTACTCCTTGTTCTGTCATCTGCTACCACTGAGAACAGTCTAGATCCATCCTCTTTGGAACCCCCTTTCAGGTAGTTGAAAGCAGCTATCAAATCCTCCTCTCATTCTTCTCTTCTGCAGACTAAACAAACCCAGTTCCCTCTGGCTCTCCTCATTAGTCATGTGCTCCAGCCCCCTAATCATTTTTGTTGCCCTCCGCTGGACTCTTTCCAATTTTTTCACATCCTTCTTGTAGTGTGTGGTCCAAAACTGAACACAGTACTTCAGGTGAGGCCTCACCAATGTCGAATAGAGGGGAATGATCACTCCCTCGATCTGCTGGCAATGCCCCTACTTATACAGCCCAAAATGCCGTTAGCCTTCTTGGCAACAAGGGCACACTGTTGACTAATATCCAGCTTCTCATCCACTGTAACCCCTAGGTCCTTTTCTGCAGAACTGCTGCCCAGCCACTTGGTCCTAAGTCTGTAGCAGTGCATGGGACTCTGCACTTGTCCTTGTTGAACCTCATCAGATTTCTTTTGGCCCAATCCTCTAATTTATCTAGGTCCCTCTGTATCCTATCCCTACTCTCCAGCATATCTACCACTCCTCCCAGTTTAGTGTCATCTGCAAACTTGCTGAGGGTTCAATCCACACCATCCTACAGATCATTAATGAAGATATTAAACAAAACTGGCCCCAGAACCGACCCTTGGGGCACTCCGCTTGATACTGGCTGCCAACTATACATGGAGCCATTGATCACTACCGTTGAGTCCAATGATCTAGCCAGCTTTCTATCCAGCTTATAGTCCATTCATCCAGACCATACCTCTTTAACTTGCCAGCAAGAATACTATGGGAGACCATATCAAAAGTTTTGCTAAAGTCAAGGAATAACATGTCCACTGCTTTCCCCTCATCCACAGAGCCAGTTATCTCCTCATAGAAGGCAATTAGGTTAGTCAGGCATGACTTGCCCTTGGTGAATTCATGCTGACTGTTCCTGATCACTTTCCTCTCCTCTAAGTGCTTCAGAATTGATTCCTTGATGACCTGCTCCGTGATTTTTCAAGGACTGAGGTGAGGCTGACTGGCCTGTAGTTACACAGATCCTCCTTCTTCCCTTTTTTAAAGATGGGCACTACATTAGCCTTTTTCCAGTCATCCAGGACCTCCCCCGATCGCCATGAGTTTTCAAAGATTATGGCCAACGGCTTTGCAATCACATTCAACAACTTCTTTAGCATCCTCGGATGCTGTGCATCCGGCCCCATGGACTTGTACTCGTTTGGCTTTTCTAAATAGTCCTGAACCACTTCTTTCTCCACAGAGGGATGGTCATCTCCTCCCCATGCTGTGCTGCCCAGTGCAGTAGTCTGGGAGCTGACCTTGTTTGTGAAGACAGAGGCAAAAAAAGCATTGAGTACATTAGCTTTTTCCAGATCCTCTGTCACTAGGTTGCCTCCCTCATTCAGTAAGAGGCCCATACTTTACTTGACTTTCTTCTTGTTGCTAACATACCTGAACAAACCCTTCTTGTTACTCTTAACATCTCTTGCTAGCTGCAACTCCAATTGTGATTTGGCTTTCCTGATTTCACTCCTGCATGCCTGAGCAATATTTTTTATACTTCTCCCTGGTCATTTGTCCAATTTTCCACTTTTTGTAAGCTTCTTTTTTGTGTTTAAGATCAGCAAGGACTTCACTGTTAAGCCAAGCTGGTCACCTGCCATATTTACTATTCTTTCTACACATTGGGATGGTTTGTTCCTGCAACCTCAATAAGGATTCTTTAAAATACAGCCTGCTCTCTGTCTAGCTTCAACTTCTAGCCATTGGATCGTGTTATACCTTTCTCTGATAGATTGAAGAGCCCATTATTAAATATTTGCTCCCGGTGTAGGTACTTATAGACTGTGATCAAGTCACCTCAAAGGAAATGTGAGCCATCTTAGGAAGTGAGAGGCACCCACTACTGGGAGCATCCATAGGACTTACCTGTGCATAGGCATGGCCCAAAAGGATAGTAGAGTCAGCCAAGGATATCTGCAAAGAGTGTAGACTCTGCCTAGTCTCTTGGAATCCTTAAAGGATTCACAAGACTGTTTTGGTATTTCATGACATTATTAAGTAACAGTCCTCTTTTACAGCTTAAGGAAAAATAAAAATAACAGAGCTTCAGAAAACACTGGCAAATTTACATGCCAAGGAAGGGTTCAGTCTGCACAGCATATCTTACTGCACAAAGAAAACAAGACTTTAAGATGGGTAGGTCATCCTATCTATCCTATTCTCACTTTTCCTTTGTTTTCTCTCTACTCTACTCCCCCTTAATCAGGAGAAGCTGGCAGGTAATGTAAAAACAGTCATAGGGGGAAAAGGGGATGTAGCTTTATTTAACATTTGTTTAATGGACTGAATTACTCAGGTGCATGAAGGCTTTGCTGGATCAGATCCTTAAAAACTGCTCAGAAATGTTTTAAAGGAATTATTTGAAACAACTGAGAACAGCATTATATTAATTCTTCAGTCTAGATTTAACTTTTACTTAGTCAATTCAGTAGTGCAACTTACTGTAAACAAGCAATGAAACTATCATAAAATCACTGTCTTTAGTAAGTAGAAGATCATCAGGAAATGTGTTGAAAAGGAAGGTTTAGTCTAGCACTGAGCATGTGAACCTGTCCTAAATGTAAATGTACACTTCACAATACACAATTTCCTTTATGTTGTACAAAACTACTATTTAAGGTTATATAGAACAGATGACAAGATGAGTTTTATTTATTTTTAGAAGTTAGATTGCATTATCAGTAACCTGCCAAGTGACATTGTATTCCCTGGATATCATACTTGCCGGACAGCATTAACAAAGATAGACTTGTGTAAAGGAAACTGTTTTTCATCACTTGTAAGTCACACCAAGCCAAATGGATAAAGAATTCATGCCACACTGATACTAGACAAAGATGTAAAAATATAGTAGCACAGATAAATGGAAATGCTACCTTTCTGCCCTCTTAACTTTGATTAGAGAGAAAAGATCTAGTAAGTTTAAAAGCTTTTGCCATGTAAATTACTTGGAATATAATGAATTCAGATTAATTAAATTGTTTATTCAGCACAATGAAATGTGGTGCATCTTACAGTTTACTTTCTGTTGTCACGTGTTATGTAATTAATTCTGATTACAAGAAAGACTAACAGGAAATGAAATTTATTTCTACAGAAAGTTAATGTCACAGGCATAATGAACTATTTTATTTGTAAGATTTCAAGATAGCAAATACGATGTGATTACACTGATGCATCATCACTCTCACCCATATTTTTCATGAACTATGTAATCCCACCCTGACAAGTGCAGTGAGGTAGAGATGAGATACAGCAAGGTAGCTCCTTTCCTTCAGGTATTTTACCCGCTATGGAAGGGTTCCTCAGGGCAGACAGAGGAGGTCACACAGCAGAAAACAGCAGAGGAGCAGCAGACAACCTAATGAGCTAATCAGCTAGGACAGGGTGCTAGACATATCTCCTGAACTGCATATTGCAGCTCCTTGGAGATGAAGTGCATTAGCTAAAGCACTAGCTGGCGGTCTCTTTTTAAGTGTTCTTTTGAATGCTATGGGAGATTCTGCCATGTTCTTTGAATGAGGGTGTGATAAATGAAAGAAACTCTCTATGTCCCTTCCCCTGCTGTAAACCAGTGCAGTAAAGGTCAGGATTTAGCTGTATCGCTTTAATAGTAAACTGGCCATCATGGTAAAAGCAATGAGTATTGTGTATCTTCTTACATAAAACAAGCTTAAGACAGAGAAAAGTGTAATAAATAAAAAAATCATATCTATATCCTTTTTCTTCAGCTAAGTGTTAGGTAGCAGAGTGGTAAGAACATTCATCCAATCTACATTACAGCTTCCCCCCTTCTATCATCAGTAAAGATGCAGCAGTTCAGAAAACACTATCAAGTTTTTCTAGAGTACATATGGCCCCAGTAAGATAAAAATGTCATGACAGTGACTATATGCCTTTGGTTAGATTAAGGCAAGTAAACCTTCTTCTTACAGACGCATATACCAAGTATGCTGAAAAGAGCTCTTCCTGTGTTTCCTGAATATAAAACTATCTAGTTCAATGAGCCATTGTACTGTCAATTTAACAAACAGAGAAAATGTTAACACTATTATCTGATTAAGATACAAACTGGTTTCATTTCTCTTTTGCATGGAGGCTAGTGCTGACAGACTGATAAGTAATCCATAGAGAGTGATAAAACTGCTAGATTAGTTAAAATGTTCATCCCTCATTTCTAGCAATTTTTTTTGACACAAACTACTGACTATTCACAAGAGATTAGAGAGAGAATAAAATCTCAAGCTAGTTGTACTCTGAGGTCCCATTTATTCTACAGTCACTGAATCCCAAACT
Source organism: Mauremys reevesii (assembly GCF_016161935.1). Lineage (NCBI taxonomy): Eukaryota > Metazoa > Chordata > Testudines > Geoemydidae > Mauremys > Mauremys reevesii. Next base: position 49,863,834 of record NC_052628.1, on the reverse strand, counting down.
GGAAAGCAAACAGCTGAAAGTACACAGACATAAAAAAAGCCATGAAGGCAGAAGTTCAAAGAATTTGAAAATAAAACTGCAGTTATAGACTAGAATACTCATTAAATATTTATACCACTGTATCTTTCAGAAGCCATTATATTGGGAATTCCACAAATACATAGCAAGAGCTAGTCCCTGCCTGAAGGAGTTTACAGTCTGTCTATTTAGGGGCTGAACTGCCCTCTCCCATGCAGGAGAAGGATAAGAGGAGCAAACTCAAACCTTGCAGATCTCAAGTGATCCACAGAAGCCAAGGCTGTCCACAGAGGTTTGCTTCTATAACAGCTCTGGAATGCATCTCTGGGGTAAATTGAGGGATAGTGCCACAGAACCTTCCCCATTTTTGTTCTGCTGATTTTTGCAATCCAGATATTTCAACACTCTGCTGGTGCATCAGAACCAGAAACTGAACAGCTAGACACAATCCATAAAAGTGAAATCAACTACCGGTACTTTGTTTTCATTATTGATAGTGAGAAAAGTACAATCAAATGATATAAAGTGAAAAGTAATTTCAATTCTCAAATTTCTTGCAATGTTGATCATTTAAGACCCAAATCCTGCAAGTATTTACACACACACACACACACACACACACATCACTTTTCTCACATGAGTGGTCCCAATGGGATCAATAAGCCATTTGTGTGAGTAAAGTTAAACATGCAGCACTCCAGCAATCAGCTGCAGCACAGGAACTTAAGTGTGCACAGAATCAGAACCCAACGTTACTGTAATACAGATGCCAACTTAAAAACAAAACAAATGATTTTTAAGCTGACATTGACCATTTACATTCATATATATTTTTTCACCACCTACATAAAATATTCATATATGATATATCTTAAAACTATTTAGATTATTACTATTCTTAATTATTTGTAGCACACAAAGACCATAAGTGAGATTGAGGCCTCAACAAGCTAGATATGGACAAACACATAGTAAGACATAGGGCCTGTCCTGGAGAGCTTACAATCTAAATAGACAATACAGAAAAGGGAGAGGGAAACAAAGGCACAAAGCGATTAAAGCACTTGCCAAAGCTGAAAAACTTGGATTAGAACACAGGAGAGTTGGTGGTTTTGCCACTGATTTCAGTGGAGCCAGGATTTCACTCCAGGCATCCTCACTCCCAGCCCAGTGCCCCCAAACCCTGCTGCTTCCTTACATTTATTTTTAAATGTTGCTGAATCCAAATAAAAAAGAAATAGAAAGAAACTACTTGTATTACTAAGAGAGGAGGGGACAAAATCACTGATAGCTGTAAAGTGGATGAGATTATGGACTGATCTTTTTTTCAAATCTGATTTAACATTGAAATATGGAAGTTGGGACCTTGCAAAACCAGCTAATAATTAAAAAATGAGAAAGCAAATATGAGGAAAATACGCAGACGCATCCTTATAGAAAGAAAAGGAGGAATTAGTCTCTCTACAAATAACTATGGTGAGAACACACTGGAGTAAGTAGTTCAGTCCTTTGTTCTTCATTGCCAGAAAGACAGAGAGGCTGGAGAGAGTTCTGGGGAGATCAACAGAAGTGATTAAAGGGCAAAAATATGCATACAAATATGGAAGCTGGGGTCAGGTCTCACTATAAATTATGTCCTGAATTTCCTGACTAGTGTGTGATTGAAAGCTCAACTTTAACCCTGTATTAATGCAGTTTTGCATGGCTTGGATCAACTTTCCCCTTAAGAGTATAGGTTTCATTTTTCCACATTGAATTTCATTTGTTAATTTCTGCATATTACTGAAGTCTCTCTAGATCAATTTATATTTTCTTGCTATCCTTCCAGCTGGTTGCAACTCTACCTTTTATCATCTGCAGATGTAATTAATGCACTTTCTACTTCCTCTTTCAGATCATTCATGAAAGTATTAAATAAAAGAGGACTCCACATTGAACCATTAAGCACTTCACTCAAAAAGGGCCTGATCAGAACTGCTAGAGGTCCCAGCAGACAATGAATTGCCTGTTGCTGATCCATCATTTCTGTCATCACCCTCCATCTTTGGTGGTGGTGGTTTTTATTTCAAAGATAGAGTGACAGAGAGTGAGAACTCTTTAGGAACATGCCACCTCAGCTTCTCCTGAAATTATGCTCAGCCCTATACCAATAGCTTCTAGTCTACTAGAAACTTAAAGTGACACTGTCATTTCTCTCATACTCCCACCCACCCACCCAAATCTCTCTTCTGATTTACTGATGACAGAAGTTTTGCTATTAGCTAACTGTAAGGGTGTGCTATGGATACAGGCTATCCTTTCAAGTAATTTACAAATATTTCATCAAACTTTCTTTTAAGTAAATTCTTTCTAAATTACTGGATGTTCAAGGGACTAAATTTATTTGAGGCAATAACTCACATATCAGTTAAGTATGATGCAATGCATTTTTGAATGAAAAAATTGCAAAACTGTACCAACAACACAAATTGCAGAATCCTATGATCCTGGGATTAATTCTTATGTGAACTTTAAAGAGATACCTAATTAGTATATCAGGATGAAAATTTGCCATTGTTGGAAATTATCTTTAACAGATGAGGTGGCTACAGTAATCCATGCATTCATCATTTCTAGGCCCAACCAGTTCCTATCAAGGGGATGAGTAACAGTTTGGGTTTGCTGTGGTTCCCTGCTTCAGTGCTTGGACCCAAAGGTAAGAAGACTTAGATTGATATAAAGTACTACATCTCTCTCTATTTGGCCTTGACTAGAAATGTATTGAAGAAAGTACAACTGGTACACAATGCAGTAGCCCATCTCCTGAGTAGAAGTATTTGAAGAGCACATATCACACCAGTATTCAAGAGCCTGCACTGGCTCCCCATGCACTGCTGCATCCAAGTCAAAGCTCCATTACTGACGTACAAAGCATTCAATGGGATTGACCCACATTACCTAAAAGATTACCCTTCTTCACCAGGCACAATACATTTACAAGAACCTAGACACATACTCAAGGAAACAAGAGGCAGAACCTTCTCAACAGAAAGCCTAAGAATGGGAAAAAGCCCTCCAAAAGAGAAACCGTAACCTTGTCATCTTCAGGTCACACTGTAAGAAAGATGACCTTTTCAGAACATCCCTCCCACGACCAGAACAGAAAAACACTTGATAGCACATTCAAAAGTAATAAACATGATTAACCAAGAATAGGACACAGCAGGACGATAAAAGACCTGCTTACAATTAGAGTAAACAGAACACACACAAGCTCTCACTGGGCCAAACTCTCTTCTGATATTACTCCATTGAAGCCAGTGGAGTTAAATCAGAAGAGAATTTGGCCCACTATGATTTTCAATATTTGTACAGCACTTAGAGGCTGTACAGACAAACACTCAAATGTTGACAACCGAACAGGCAAATGGACAAGAATATTAGAGAGATTATTGTTCTTGATGAGTAATTATGTTAATATATTTGTTTGCAGTGTTGCATATTCTGGGACCAATACAGCTATAACAAGGTGAATAAGGGAATAGCTTTTACCGAACCAACTTCTGTTGGTGAAAGAGACAAGTTTTTGAGCGCCACAGAGCTCTTCTTCAGGTCTGAAGAACAGCTTCGTGGAGCTCAAAAGCTTGTCTCACTCATTAATATATTTATTAGCTCATGATCACTGGTGCCAAGGTTTTATTATACATTATATCCCATTAGTAAGAAGTAAATGTAGGATCCTTTTGTTGGGTCTGAATTTTTGGCTATGATTTTCTCCAGAGTACTCAAGCATCTACTTGACAATCCTTTTTAGCAGTATTTGTTCCAGAAAATCTGTTTAGGGGAGTTAAACTCTCCCATGAGTACATCATCACATGGGGACGATCTTTAATACTTGGTTCAGAAACTCAGTTCTTGCTCTCTTTCAGTACTGGTGGTCTGCAGCAGCTGCATACTGCGGTTTCTCTTTTGTATGTTGTATGTGCTATGCAGTAGTGCCAATTCCAATGCATTTTGGTCTCTGGGCATCCCCCAAGGTGGTGGAGATACATTTAGGCAGTTATCAGTAACAGTGGTCTGAAATCTTACATTTATATAGCAATTGTCCAAAAAAAGTCAAAAAGGGAATCTTGGTCAGGAAACTGCCCGGCCAAGAGAAGAAATACTTTAGAAAACAGCAAATATATGCAATTAAACTAAGAAAGAATCCACATACATAGGAATTCCAACATAGTAACTCACCTTTCACCTTTTTTACAGTACAATTTATAATCAGCAACATTATGTCCTAAAGCCAGTTAGCATTTTTATTTAATTAAAGTGGAGGGAAATTTATCAGACAACTTAGATCTTAAAATATAATGTTCTCCTTTGGTTGAAATAGGTTTAACACATTCTTCTAAGCCAAGCATTTTGGTGATCAGAAGATGGAAAAGCACAGTCCTATGGTAAAGGGCTCCATTCAGAGTGGATATATTTTTGCCAAACAAAGCCTGGAACCTGCAACTGACTCTGTGCAGATGTACTGCTCCGCCTGTTTGCAGTCAATTGCAAGATTGTGTCCCAGCTGACTACAATCTAGTGTGCCAGTGTGGTACGTTTAATTGCCTTGTATGTTATACCTTCTGGCTACGTAAAATACAATGTGGGCTCCGACTGTTGAAAAATAAACACTCCTCTTTCTGTAAATAAATAGCATTGGTTCATGGAACAATTTTCTTCTTTTACACCAAGCCATGTTAGTGGGTACTGGTGATCATCATCCAGAAATGGCAGAAACTGATGAAAGGGGCTAAACCTGATCCAAAGAGACAACAAATACTTAAAACCCAATTAAGTATAATACTAAGCTAGAAACTGCTATGCCAAATGGCATTTTAAAAATAACATTAGTGTGTGCACAGAAAGGCTGATTATGCAGTGCTCATAAGTGACTTTGTTTAGCTTTGAGCTTGGGATGACCTTATTAGACTGGCATGTGGTAAAAGCATACATTTGAATGACAGAATCTCACTTTTAAGATCTAATAACTTTACTCAATTTGAATGACTCTTTGTCTCAAACAGGTATAATATATCATTGAAAAAATCTATACAGACTTTAAACTTGTGATGTCAAAAAAGCTAAGATCCCACAGCACTAGATTGTGATAATTCTAATACTTCAACCATTACAATTTACATCACATAACCACATAATTGCCCTGGGCTACTCAATCTCTCTGCCTCAGAGCACTCAATCTACAAAATGAGGGCAATTATGACTAATAACAAATGAAGTTGATAATACTTTAATTAAATTAATACCTATCTAATGGAAGGATGATGAGTATTAATGCCTATGTTTCTGCTGTTTTGATCATGAAAACTGCTGTGTAAAGACTAAGTCATCTTAATAGATCATCTGCTACTCATTGTTACACAGAAATAAACATATGCCAAAAAATAGAGCTGCAGTAAAACAGAGTGTGTGTTCATGTCTGATTTTTCAGCCAAGAAGTTGGTTTTTGGGGAATATTAATTAAAAAAAGGAAAAAAAAACGTTGTATGGGAAGGAGCACTTTGCATCGCTCTCAAACTTCACTCCGTCACCAGCACATATTCAGTTACGCTAACTGGAAGGTTCATTTTGGCAAGATGTGGAGACTTTGTAGCACGTGGTCTAAGAAACTGGTGAGGAGAGAAGTAAAAAAATGGAAAGGGTGGGGGGCTTGGACAATACAAGTAGAAAAAAGATTTGCTTTCCTTTAAAAAAAAAATTCTAACTGAAAGAACAGTTATATACTTTACAGTAACTGTGGGTCTTTGAAATACGTTGTCTACATAGACTCCACACTTGGTGTGCACATGCTCGCTATGCAGAAGAACAGATTCTTTACCAATAGCTGTGTCTGCTGGGGCTGCCCCTGAGCCCTAGGAGCCCTTGCAACCACCATAGGAAAGGGAAGCAGGGTCAAGGTGCCCTCAACCACTTCTCAGTTCTTCATCAATAAAGAATCTCAACTGTCGAGATCATTGTCATAAGAACATAAGAATGTTGTGATCCATTGTCATGGTCTGGACTGCCACCTCAATTGCATCAAGCATAGTCTAGTACCGTCATTCTAGCAGTGCACTGTCCTTCGGCCATGGCAGATCTTAGCTCCTCCAAATATTTGATGGGGAGCTTGTCTGTCAAAGAAGAGAGTGTCCCACAGCAGACAGTTGTACTTCACCAGAAGTACCTTGAGGCTCTGCTGAGTCAAAGCCTTAGGAGAAGACCTCTTTCTCCTAACTAAGGAAGGAGAGCTCTGTCTTCCCTGGTCTCTGGAGCAGTGCCACTTGTGGTTCCCAGAGGAGCAAGGTTTCTGAATGTCCCTTGAGCCTGGGGTGACGTATCTCACAGGTGCACTGAAGAATGAGATTGGTCTCTCAGCTGGCTTCCCTGTGCCTAATGCTTGCATTGAGGTCTCCATATGTAACTGTAGTTTGCCTTCCCTAGATTTCAGAGTGCCTTTCAGGAAGGTCTTGCATACTGAGCAGCACTCACAGGCATGCCACTCGCCCCAAGCATAAGAGGCACCCTGAATGACCATCATTGACAGGGGTGGCCATTTCACAGGAGGGGCTGATCTTGAATATTGGACATTTGCCTTCAGCCATTTTACGTTTTTATGTGGGTGGCAGCTGGTTGTGGGGGAGTTCTAGCCCTGTACTGGTGACTGGCGGTGCGGGGAGTGTATGTGTGCAGGCTGGCAGACACACTATCAATGTCCTGCTGTTTTCATAGGGAGCGTCTATCTAAATTTATCTCTTAACACCAAGAGGTGTGCTAACTAACTATTAACAAGGAATTAGAACAATAGCTAAGAAATCTCTTGCGGATTGAAGAGATGCAGATACTACAGGATTCTGTCTCGCAGCCATGGGTGGTAAAGCACTGAGAGTTAATTGAAGCTGCCCCACACTTTCTACCCTCAGCTATGGAGATTGTGATGGATTCCAAGGTACAGGTATGGCCTTAACAGACACTGCTATTCAGAAGAGAATCTGATCTGGTGGTGTACATGGAGCACACGCATACTAAGAGTGAAATCTGTGTGGACAATCACTCCAAAAAGAACATTTATTTATGCCCATCAGAACTGGAAGCATTCTTCCACTCATATTATACATTACATTGTGCTTTCTTTTTCTATAGACACAACCACATCCATGTTTAAATGCTTTAAGTGCAGAGTAGAGAGGGAGCACTGTTAAATAAAAAGTAAAGATATGTAATGTGACCAGCCTAAACTAATTTTAAAATTAGCCTTTTTAAATTGATCAGAAATCATTCCTATTCCAGAAATGTAAGGAGTACTGAAATAATTTCCACAGACAGAGGTGTTTTTTAAATAGACTTTATTTATTCGAATCCAATAGGAATATTTTCTGTAGATGTTAAAAGACAAGAGGCTTATTTTTTCAGGACTGAGTATACCAAGGGGATTATATCAGACTTCTCCAACAAAACCTCACTCAGAATACATTAAGCTTGCTCCAGATACTCCAGATAGAAAATAATACTATAACGCCACCATCTTGCTTATTATCATTATTGTTTATTAAATTCCAGCAATGTACTCTACGTTGCATATGGGGCAAATATAAAGACAGTCACTCTGTAATGTAGAAAAATTAGACTTTAATCAAGTAAAGATTTTCAAAATCAAGATTCAAAGGGATTAAAGAGATTTAAAAGCAGAAAATGTTAATAAAAAGGCATCTCCTGGGTTAAAGAACATGAACCTACAAATGAATGATGATGACACTTAGCTCCTTATATAAAGAAAGTATTGTTCTTACAAATTTGGATCTGGAAAGCATTATACCATTTTATTTCCTAAATTCATCAGCTAGTGGTCTTGATTTTTTTAAAGCTGTGCCATCACCATCTCCAGGGAAATCATTCAACAGTAACCATGACATCTGTAGGTGGGGCAAAGAACCAGTAATAGCCAGAAAACTAAGCTGTTTACATCAGTCCATATAAAAAATATGATTGAGAGTAATTAAATCACATTTTTGAGAGACGATTTATGTCTTTCTCGTCTATTTTTTTTGAAAGAACATTTGTAAGGAGAAGCATTGTATTATCTTCCTGTTTGACAGAAAATACTTTCCCAATTGATAAAAACATATTGCACATTTACCCTGGAGAAGTTTGACCATTCTGCTGACACAAATTACTACCCCATTTAAGTTTTGCTAGAAATTAAAGAAGCTTTCAGCATAAATTGCACTCACATTTGCTGCACATCAATTTAATTGCTGAAGTTCCATCTGGTTTCATTATACTGTATGCCATTATTATACCCTTCAAACACTGCTCTTCTAGTAAGCCTGGAAAAATGTTTGTGATACCATGAGCTTTATTCCCATCCCAGGGGTGGAGCATCAGATATCACTTCCTTTGTAAAAGGGGGAACAAATCACCAACATTGCTTCAATGATTGCCTTTAAGTTTCCAACTGATACCCACCTATAGTTGTAAAATTTGTCCAGATAGAGTGAATGCCCTTAAAAGGTGAACTTCAGTTTTAGAGGTCAAACTGGTTCCAGCAGCATTCCCTATTTTAAGGGGAGGGAATAATGCTGGAATTGATAATATTTCTAAAATGAAATGAACTATTTAAGTGTGATCACTGTATTATAGAGAGAACCTACTACCATGCATGACTTACCATAGGAAAGCTTACCTGTTAGTGGGCATTTGAAATTTTTTTAATATGTAATATTACTCAATACTGGGAGCAGCAACGCATTTGGACTTTGTTATAAATCTGCCACCTGCTCTTCACAGGAAGACTCTGTGCCTGCATGGAGTCCTGTTGATTTCAAGGAGGCTCCCATATGGGCACAGGGGTCTGTCCACATAGTACAACTTGCAGGACGGGGTCTGATTTTTGAAGTGCTTGTGACAGGGTCTGGAGTGACATCCCTGAAGGCTGAAACACGCTACCTCCCCACAGAAGAAGTATGATACATGCAAGAAAAATGTAGCCTTCCTCATCATTGTGCCTAGAAGTATCACCTCTAGTCCTTAGCCCCTGCTGACATTACTGAAACAGATGCCAATTTGTTTCACTAGGCACTGGAGTGAGAACACAACTTATCTCACACAGACCACAAAAATGCTATCACATGACACCATTTTCAGACATTAAAATGCTATCACACAATCATAGTACCTAACCAATCAGCCGCACCATCAGGGGCTCGTTCACCTGCACATCTACCAATGTGATATTTGCCATCATGTGCCAGTAATGCCTCTCTGCCATGTACATTGGCCAAACCGGACAGTCTCTATGCAAAAGAATAAATGGACACAAATAAGACGTCAAGAATTATAACATTCAAAAAGCAGTCGGAGAACACTTCAATCTCCCTGGCCACTCAATAACAGACTTAAAAGTGGTAATTCTTCAGCAAAAAAACCTTCAAAACCAGACTCCAATGAGAAACTGCAGAACTGGAATTAATTTGCAAACTGGACACCATCAAATTAGGCCTGAATAAAGACTGTGAGTGAATGTGTCACTACAAAAACTAAAAACTAATTTCCCCATGCTACTTTCCCCCTACTGTTACTCACACCTTCTTGTCAACTGTTTGAAATGGGCCACCTTGATTACCACTACAAAAGTGATTCTTCCTTTTGTTGATAATAGCCCACTTCAATTGAATTGTCTCATTAGAACCGACCCCCCCCCACTTGGTAAGGCAACTCCCATCTTTTCATGTTCTCTGTGTATATATATCTTCCTACTGTATTTTCCACTCCATGCATCTGATGAAGTGGGTTTTAGCCCATGAAAGCTTATGCCCAAATAAAATGTGTTAGTCTCTAAGGTGCCATAAGTACTCCTTGTTGTTATCACATGACAGTAACTTTTAGACACTAACAGCCTAGATTCAATTTATTCATTTAAATTCTATACCACACACTAAGCACATTACTTATTTAGACGTTACTCTCTTACACGCTAATCACCAGAGCTGTGCAGGGGGAACCTCTCTCCTGGAATCCTGGGGCCCCATACCCTCCCTAACGATGTGGGCTCAGGGAAGGGAGAAACTCCCAGCAAAGAGCTAGCCAACTTGTCTCAAGGAGCAGATGCAGCTGGAGAAGCAGCCACCTCCATTGGGGATGCAGATGTGGATCAGAACACATCTTCTTCAGTTTCAATTCTAGACGTTCTTTCCCCTAGGCTGATTGGCTGTTTGCTGCAATGTCCTCATGTCTCCTGTTTTACACTCTCTTCTCTTCTTCCCTCTGCTTTCCTCTCCTATCCCATTTCCCTCCTTCCTCTTAGTGTACTCTTTACCTTCCTTTGTCTTTCCTTTTAGGGAATCCCCTTTTACCTTCCTGCTCTAACCACCCTTGCCTTACTATAACATTTATATTACATCATAAAGTAAAATAAACAGAAATCCACAGGGAAAAATCATGAAACTAAAGTGACATTTGCAGATCATCACTGCTCACTCTGCATGTTACCTCACTTTCTCCCATCTTATCTGTATTGTCTACTTAGACTGCAAAATCTTTGGGGCAGGGACCAATTTAGTGCTTAGCATAATGGGACCCCATTCTGAATTGAGTTGTCTAGCTATATTTGGAATACAAATAGTATATAATAATTACAATATTACCTGAAATAGTCATTGATATATTTAAAAAAATTTAGCAACCAAACAAGGTAATAAAACTAGTTCTGTGTGTCAGCTAAAATGATTGTCTGCCAATGAATTATTTGTAGTTTAATCCCAATGCTGCTGAAGTGATTACATTTTGACTACTGTATGATAGTTTGGTCAAGCTCTAGCCAGGCTATGATTCACTATTTTAATGTGGTCTATAATCATTTTGCTAGAATCATACTAACACACACATTTTTTTCCATCTACAGTAAAATAAACTGGTTTCCTGTGAGAGATTACATGATTATAACATAATCCTGAAATATTTCTTTAACTTGGCACCCTTGTACTGCAGAGAAAGACTGAAGCCCAATTTATGGCTTTACTTTTGAAACTAGACCTATTTCTAATTTGAAATGCACTGAGCACAGCTATGAAATAATTATGGTAAGTCAGAGTTTGCTTTTTGTACAGCTAAACTACTAAAATATATTCCCACTTCTTCTCAAACCATTTGTGTCGGCCTCATCATCCATTTTAATATTTTCCAGTTAAAATCATTATGTACCATAATATTTTGGCAAAAGCAAGATTCTGTATTTAAACATTTAAACATTAAACATTTGTTGAAATTTGCAGTTATTTTCCAATGAATATTGAGTGTAACATTCTGCTAAATAAGCCAATAACAATTTGATGACAGTTAGGCTGCTGGTGAGTTGAGACCACATCTTAACATGCTGACTAATGATGTCACATTGTTTCCGTGTACTCAACCATCTATCTGTATCCATCTGCTGTCTCTTTTCTTATACTTAGATTGTACATTGTTTGGGGCAGGGATTTTCTTTTTGTTCAGCACCTAGCACAATAGAGCCTTGGTCCATGACCAGAGCTCCTAGCCACTATGGTTGGTTGGTAGGTAGGTAGAAAGAAAGATCAATGGAGTAGTTGCAGCAAAACGGCCAAAAGCAAAGATGAAGGAATATGAATAAACGGCTCTTATCTAAGGGTTAAAGATTAATTAATACCTATTTATATTAGATATTATTAGGTAATATTTATGCTATTAATACCTTTTTACAAAGAAAGAACTTAGGGTAAAATTTTAAAAAGCCACATAAGTGAGTTAGCAGCTTAAGTCAAGTCACTTAGTCCCATGACCTGATCTTCAATAAACTAAGCAACTTTTGAAAATTTTATCTCCACATCATTTATTTTTCTACCCTTCTGGTATACATTAAATATTGAGTTTTGGTTCCTAGCATTAGTGTCATAGAGATGCACTATATCATTACCGGTTTCATTAGAAGATGACAGGCAATACTAGTGTCACTCATCTCCTAATTCTGCTTCTAATAAAAGTAATATTTTTTGATGAAAGTTCAGTTATGTTAGTTGTCATTAACTGAATGATAAATATAGAATAAAACAGGGAACTTCAAAATACGGGGTTATGATTCCACAAACAGCAAGTTGTACCAACATAAACCATAAGATCATGACCATTAGAATAAAAAGTGTGAGTGATTTACAGTCACCAGAATTTCAGAGGAAGTTACAACCTCAAAATTCCCAGTTTGCCTGGTTTATATTTAATTCATACACCCAATATTTGTATACCCTCCGTTATACTTTTCCTGTCTGTTCCTTCATGAAACTGCCACCACAGTGGCCATTTTTGAAGTACCACCAAAATGGCTGAAGTACCTCTGGATTAACTTTTCAAAGGCTGCTGAAGTGGCTCTGCCCAAGAGTATTTTTTTCTCATTGGCTCAACAGCTCTATGAACAATCAGGTACGTTTAGACCTCATTTCATAAAACCCCTCACTGCTGCATGTTTTAAAAGGCCTCTTGATTAATTAAGTAATTGGATTAACTTTAAAATCCACTAGATTTTTTTTCTACTGAACTTTCTATAGTAGTTAACTCACTGTAAATACAACATATGGGCTTCAGCCATAACCTTCAGGTCTGGATTTTGTACTCCCAAAATATAAGTGTTCAGATCTTTGGTTTTGATTTGCTCTATCAGAATTAGTTATGAAGGAATTTGGATTTGGGTTCAGATTTTGAACCTCCTATAATTTATTTTAGACTTTAACTGATTTTAGACAAATCTTTGGCTGGAAAAGTGAAGATATATTGGTGGCCAATAATACTAACCTGCAATATAGATTGAATGCTTTCATTTAACACACACCAAAAAAAAGTATGAATCCCTTTTGCTGACCTCTAGAAAGTTTCAGCAATGTTATGAATTGTTACAGATCCAGATAAATGTGCTTTTAGCCTAGATCCCCAAAATAAAAGCAAGGCCTACCAGAGTGCTGGTGAAATTACTGTCAGTACAAGTTACAAGTTAGCAAAGTATGAATGATTAATATTTTCAACTTTAAAAAACCTCCACCATATTATGGGCTAGCTGCTACATAATGGGAGCATTTTAAAACTACCTCTCAATTGATCATATTCATACAAGTGAAACCCAGACTAAGAGGGGTTTTTTTTAACCTTAATAAAACATAACTGAAATGTCTAGAGTAATAAATGTCAGATATGAAGAGAACTTGTCTTGGGAGCTACTTCCCTTCAAGTGTTGACCTTTAGGTTTGGGAAGTAATGGAAACTATAAAGTGCTTCTTGAATACACCCTTGGAACTAACATACCAAGAATGTGCAGTAATTTAAGACTGACTCCCCTTGAACATGCAGTACTCTGAGGGTTAAAGTCTCAATGATTGTGCTTTAGACTTTCTAGCTTGGAAAGTAAGTGTATACCCACGTGAATAAGCATGAGATAATGCCTAGACCGAGGCAAAATATAAAAGTGTTCCCAAACTAAGCACTACAAACAATTTTCCAGTATGAGTAATAGCACAGGATACATTTAGAACAACCATAGGCTGTTTTGAGGTGTTTTTCTCTTTGTTTACAACATCCTTTTAGTGTCTCGACAGCATCTTGCTAAGACCTCTTTAAGATCTAAATAACTTACCAATAATAAAACTTCACAAGATGTATATTTTTTATATAAACATAGTTATGTTAACCCACTTTGGTAAATTAGAAACCTGCCTTTGAACTAAATTCACCTCCCTGAGCTGCACTATGAACATCAGTAGTTATTGTGTTCTCCCTACATATGGAACCCCTGTGGCATCAAAGTGTGCATCCCATAAATGGACCTAAGCCATAACAAATTCCCATGCCAAATCAACACAGTGCTAACTATGGGGGAAGAAGCAGAAATGTATCCGATAGAATGGAAAACACTAGCTGATACGTTCTTGAATCTATTTCACACAATATATAAAATCTGCTTAGCACTTTCAGGTCTAGAAGCTATTTTTAAAAATCAAAATGTTACGCCCACCAATGTAAGAAAAATTAAAAAGTAATTCTATTAATTACAAAGGGTCTAAATTATTTCCACTTAAACACATCCACTTGATTGATAATTCTGCACAATTTTTACACAAAATTGCTTTAGGCTCCAATTCATCAAGGTACTTAGTCACAAGTGAAATTTTAGCAAATACTGCTACTTAAGTTCCACGTGTATTTAGGTACTTTGCTGAATTTGGGTACTAGAGACTAAGACCAAGGTTTCAAAAATAGGAACCAACTTCATTGGGAGATGTGGGGTGCATTTTGAAAAATCAGTCAAGTGCCTAAATATGGAGTTATTAGCCTATGCGTAGGCTCCTACGTTTGAAAATCTTTGCCTCAGAAGAATTCAGTTCAAATACTTCAGAACTATTAATATTTTCAAATGTAAGCAATTCATGTAAAATAAACATTTTAAAGAAGATGTCCAACTGTGAACTTTATTTTAGAAAGTTTTGAACTGAAACTATTTTTCTTATTATACTTTGAGATCATTCTCTACCAGTGCTAACTGTGTTACTTGGAACTCTGCCTTTTGAGTAATTACATGCACTATACAGTAAATGAGATACCACACACCATAATGCAACATTTAGGAAACTTTCCATTTTCAAATGTCACCTAATTAAATATCATTTTGTTGAGGCTGGACAGCACATACAGTCTCTTTTCATCCAAAGTACATATTATATATAAAAATGGTACTAGGACATGCAGTTTTCATAACATTCTAGACTCCTCCTTGAACAGTAAAACAAACTGACTTTTGAATAAAATAAAATTTCTCCAATCAATTAATTAGTTATTCTGCCCTCCCATCCCCCAAATATCAGTCTCTCCAGCTATGGTCTCTAGAGCGCTTGCTTGTAATCCCAGGACAGCTGACTGCTTACATGGTGCTGGGTCTCTTTTTTGTGTCCAGTTGTTATAGATTACATTTAAAAGCTAAAGACACATTGCATTATTTGCAAATATTATTTTTCCATTCAAGCAAATGCATGTACGTTTCTAGAAAGATGTTATGCTATTGTGAATGAAAGGTGAGGTGCCCCATGCAATCATGCAGGACAAGGGAGGAGGCTCATGCAATGCTCTCTCAGACGGAATCCCAACTACAATCAAAGAGACATCTAAAGTTAAGCTTGTAGGATTGGAGTTCTGAGAAGAGGGAGTTTGAAGAATTTTGTGGGTCAATGTTATCCTGTAGGGCGATCCTATTTGCATTATAGGGTGAAACTCACCATTTTCCTTATTAAAATGTGCACATTTGGCTGCAGTTTGCAAAGATCCCAAACTCAACATTTAAACTCTGGGAGTGCAAACTCCAGTGAGACAGACTCATTGATGTTGGTGGGCTGGTACTCCGCACAGAAACCATGCACAGCTCTAACCAACATCTCTTTCCTTCAAATGAAAATAGCACAAGGAATACATTTAATATTTGACAGATGTTTATTATGTACCTTCTGGTTTCACTGACAATTTCTCCCTCTTTTGGTTATATTCATGGGTTTCTGAAAATTCACATTCAAGTTCAAAAGTTTGTATACATCTGAATATAAAATTTTTAAAAGAAAGATCATATTGAACATATTTATATAACCTTTAATTAGCAAAAGTGAGTTGATTTAATCAGAATAGTTCTGAAAAAAATAAGGTACAGTAACAATATACGTCTCACTGGAAAGGAAGTTTCTGCTAAGGGATTCAAAAGTGGATTGTGTTTATTTAATTGAAAACACTTTCCCTGCTTTTTATATGATCCCATCTGCAAAAGAAACATGGTTAACAGATACAGTATTTTAGACTAAGACCTGGTTGCTAGCAACACAAACAAAACATTTACTTTTTTTCCACATAATAAAATTATTTTCAGAAGCTGCTATAAGACTATTTAGTGAATCATTGGTTTGGAAGGCCTAAGCAAGACAATCAGGAGTGATGGGAATTTTTCCCCCTCATAATTAGAATTCTATAAAAGTATGATTGATTATTTAAAGAGACTGTGTTTTAATGTACATTACTAACTTGTTTGCTGAAACTACTGAGTTTCGATTCACTAAAACTGTGTCTAGACTTGCCTTGCAAAAATTCTACTCGCTCACATGCCTAGAAAATGTAATTTTTATTTTTAATGAGTAATTCCCCCCAACCCCATTATCATCATAGCAAAGAGAAGGAAGTTCTTCACACAGCGCGCAGTCTACTTGGGGAACTCCTTGCTTGAGGAGGTTGTGAAGGCTAGGACTATAACAGCCTTTAAAAGAGAACTGGATAAATTCATGGAGGTTAAGTCCGTTAATGTCTATTAGCCAGGATGGGTAAGGAGTGATGTCCCTAGCCTCTGTTTGTGAGAGGGTGAAGATGGATGGCAGGAGAGAGATCATTACTTGTTAGGTTCACTCCCTCTGGGGCACCTGGCATTAACCACTGTCAGTAGACAGGATACTGGGTTAGATGGAGCTTTGGTCTGACCCAGTACGACCGTTCTTATGTTCTTATGTAAGGCAAATAGGTTTTGTGTTGAGGCTGGTCAATTTTCATGAGAGTTTGCAAGACAGGAACCTTTAGAAAAATATGTATTAGTTGTGAATGAGAGTGCAATCTGACTGGCTTAATAAAGTTCCAACCCATCTTACTATAGTTCCAAGGTTACTGTAACAACCTATTTCTAAGAGTTAATTATATTGCTTTCAGCACAACATCATAAATCAATAATATGCTCTCACCTCGAATACTGGGTTCAATCCTGGTCGCCCTATCTCAAGAGAATTAGCAGAAATAGAAGCGGTTCAGGAAAGTGCAGCAAAATTATTAAGAGGCACCAAAAGATGTCCATAGGACAGGACTTTGTAAAATCTGAGACTACAGTTTAGATACAAGACATGTAAAAGGGATATAACGGAGGTGTACAAAAGAATGAATGGTAAAGGGAAAACAAAGGTAGAGCTCCTTTTTTGCCTCCTAGAATACAAAAAAAGGAGACAGTCCATGAAACTGAAAAACAACGCATTTAAAACTGATAAAAGGTAATACTGTTTTACACAGTGCATTAACCACCGGTGGAACTTAGTGCCACAAAATATCTTTAAACCAACAGTTTAGCAGAACTAAAGAAAAGATTAGACCTTTACATGATAATGAGAGCATCTACAGTTACATTAGACAGAATACAAGATGTAAAACCTTCTGAATCTCAGCGAAGCACGAGATCTATCATCTTTCAATTTTTGACTTGTATCAGGTCATAAAAAAAACTCTTGGACAACTGGTTTAAATATATGTAAAATAGTATTATTTATTATTTGTTTTAGGCACATGTGGTAGGGCACTGGGGATTTCAAGTACTAGAGTGAATACCAAAATGAAATAGTCTGAATAGCTGAGCAGGGAGTGTTAGGTGACTGAATCAGCCCACACAAAGGGCAGGTCTACACTTAAAATGCTGCATCAGCACAGCTGTGCTGCTGTAGCGCTTAAATGAAGATGATCCTACAGGGACAGGAGAGAGCTCTCCCATTGGCTTAGTCAATCCACCTCCCTGAGAGGCGGTAGCTATGTTGACAGGAGAAGCTCTGCCATCAACACTGTGCTGTCTACACAGGAAGTTAAGGTCGGTATAACTACACCACTCAGGGGTGTGGATTAAACCGACATAGGTCTGTAGTGTAGACCAGACCAAAGAATAGTTAGGGATGAAGCATAGTTACACAGCAGATTAACTTGGCTCTCAACAGCTGCCCAACCCAAGAGAGCAAAAATTCACAAGAGAAACCAAAATGAACCCATATAATTTATTTGCAATTTGAAATTCACACCAGATATATTCTCCATTCATAATCCTAAATCCCATGTATGTGCTTCAAAACACTGCATAAGATAGTAAGAAACTTACAAGAAAACACCCCAGACAGAGAAAGTCAATGTTGCGCTCTCTATTTGCCAATTAGGGAATATTATTTTGCAGTGTTCAGTCTGGTAGGGTTCAAAAAAGAACTAGATACATTCTAGATGGAATTCTGGATGGATAGGCCCATCAATGGCTATTATCCAGGATGGGCAGGGATGGTGTCCCTAGCCTCTATCTGCCAGAAGCTGTGAATGGATGACAGAAGTTGGATCCCTTGACGATTACCTGTTCTGTTCATTCCCTCTGAGTCACATGGCATTGGCCACTGTCAGAAGACAGGCTTCTGGGCTAGATGGACATTTGGTCTTACCCAATACAGCCACTCTTACGTAGTGTTACCATGCTGTAGCCAGTGACCAACTCCTCTCAGTGACCTCTTATTTTTTTTGGCAGATCTGCAAACTCAGCAACAAACCCTATTTTAAAACCTAGGTTTAACAATCATTAAAATAGCTAATGCTCAAATAAAATGTTGAAATATTAAACATTAAAGTTTGTTCTCTCATATTAAACCAGTAGAAACTAATGACCCACTCTACAACTAATCCTGTCAGGTGCTCGCCAAACTTCCAAGGCACTTCAAAGAACATGAGCAGACACAATAACTGCCTTGTATATTATTGTTGTAATACAGATTATGTGTCGGGGTGCCTAGAGATTTGCATATGAATTGTTTTTATTATTTATATTGAACTAAATGAATATACAAACACTTGAAGAGACTAGAAATCAAAGAGAGAGAAGAATTGTTTAGGGTGGGGCTAAGGTAATTAACTAAGAATAATAGAATGAAAATTCTTGAAAAGGAAAATTTAAGCTCAATAGAAGGAAAAACTTCCTAATGCTGAGGTCCAATAGACAGTGGACCAATCTACCAAAAAAAGCAGCATAAACACCATTGCTTGAGATTTAAAAATAGGCTGGAAAATTACTTGCATATACATACTGTAAGCAATAATTCTCTACTAATTGAGGAGAGGATCAGTTGATCTAATAAGTCTTTCACACCTCTAATTTTTATGTTCTCATGAATATTCACTTTAAACATCTAAAGGTAATTCATTGATTTGTTCTAAATTCCAGTTGCCAGTGAGGCATCTTCACCCCAGCTTTACAGAAAGATAAGTTTAGTGCACTGGCCCACTATGCCACCTAGCCCTTGGTATACATCTGCTTTTCTTGACCACAGAGATCCAAATGACTTGTATCAACATGACCATGAACTACAGTGGTTATTATCTTCAAAACAAAATCAACCCTCTCCCTCCGCAAAAAAGTTAATCCCAAAACCTAAGTGTCACAATGAACTCACATAGAACATAAGTACAGCCATACTGGGTCAGACCAGAGTTTGATCCCTTCTGTTTTCCTCATTAGGATTTAACTTCCACTTTTTAAAGGACACCTTTTTGCCTCTCACTGCTTCTTTTACTTTATTGTTTAGCCACAGTGGCACTTTTTTGGTTCTCTTACTTTGTTTTTTAATTTGGGGCATACATTTAAGTTGAACCTCTATTATGGTGTCTTTAAACAGTTTCCATGCAGCGTACAGGAATTTTACTTTTTGTACTGTACCTTTTAATTTCTGTTTAACTAACCTCCTCATTTTTCTGTAGTTCCCCTTTCTGAAATTAAATGCTACAGTGTTGGGCTGCTGTGGTGTTTTCCCTGCCACAGGGATGTTAAATGTAATTATATTATGGTCACTATTACCAAGCAGTCCAACTATATTCACCTCTTGGACCTGACCCTGTGCTACACTTAGGACTAAATCAAGCATTGCCTCTCCCCTTGTGAGTTCCAGGACTAATGGCTCCAAGAAGCAGTCTTTTAAAGTATCAAGAAACTTTATCTCTGCATCCCTTCCTGAGGTGATATGTACCCAGTCAATATGGGGATAGTTGAAATCCCCCATTATTATTGATTTTTTTTTTAATAACCTCTGTAATCTCCCTGAGCATTTCACAGTCACTGTCACCATCCTGGTCCGGTGGTCTGTAATATATCCCTACTGCTATTTTCTTATTATTCAAGCATGGAATTACTATCCATAGAGATTCTATGGTACAGTTTGGTTCATTTAAGATTTTTACTTCATTTGATTCTACATTTTCTTTCACATATATGCCACTCCCCCACCAGCACAATCTGTTCTGTCCTTCCAATATATTTTGTACCCTGGTATTACTGTGTCCCATTGATTATCCTCACTCCACCAAGTTTCTGTGATGCCTATTATATCAATATCCTCATTTACTACAAGGCACTCTAGTGCACCCATCTTATTATTTAGACATCTAGCATTGGTATATAAACACTTTAAAAATTTGTCACTTTTTAGCTGCTTCCCATTACATGATGTAATTGAATGTGATTTTTTTTCATTTGACTGAAAGATTCTGTCTTTCTACCTCTATTTTTTATACCATTGCCAACACCATGGCAGCCAATATATGTGAGCTCACACAATCAGAACATACAAATTATGCCATAAAAATGACTCTACCCCTGGCAGCAAATATAGCTGGCTAATCAGGGAGGGTTTCTGCAGTCAGTAATGAAGCAGCTAAGGAAGAATAGGTATTTATGGTTTTTAATTTCTGAGTATATTATGTTCTACATACCCCTGTTCTGTTTGGAATTGGCTATTACTTTTTTCATTAATCTTGATAAAGAAATTTACAATTGTGTATCAACAATAAGAATACTATGGATATGGTTTGTAAGAGTAATATACATTTTAAACTGATCAAATAAAATTGTACTACAAAAGTTAAGGAGCCTCTGCCCTATACTGAACTGCTTATTATCTAATCAGGATTGATACTACACAGAATGATGCAGTCTCCGTCATCCCTCATCTTCCTGGGTGTGAGGGAGCTCACAATGCAATTAGGGAGCTTCACTATTTTGGATACTAATAAAGGATTTATTACTAGAATTGGTCTGATAACTACTGAGCTGGGTGTGTGCAAGCCTGGGTTTATTAACATCTGGAGCAGAGCTCCCCCATCATGCAGTGCTTCCCTGCTTTTTTGGTCCCAGAGTTCCGTGTGGTTCTTGCTTTGTAATCTCTGTTCTCCATTCTGTATGCTAATGGAGATGCCTCCTTGTCCCATCTTCGATGCAGATGAGGTTAGGGGAGTTTCCTTAATTCTGTCATCCTTATCCCAAAGGTTTAGGTGTGTCTTCCACTGCCTTTTCATTGCTTTTTGTAAATCTTGCTTCTGATGCAGATTTGGTTCAAGCAGAGGCTGGGAGATGCGCCTTTCGTGAATCAGATATGCTAGGTTCCTAAAGAACACAATGCTGCTAGGTAACAACCAGGATGCTGCCATTAACCCAGGAGAACTTCTGTGGCTGATTCACTGTCAAGTAGCTGAGAAATACTTTGTCTCCTGCATTCAGACTCAAGGAGACACAACTCATTGCATTTGTAACTTCATTCTTCTAAACATGAGGATGGACTTAGTGCCCCTAAAAAGGCAACAGTCAAGGATGCCTGTGCACTGTAGCGTGACTAGACAGCAAATGTGAAAAATCGGGATGGGGGTGGGGGTAATAGGAGCCTATATAAGAAAAAGACCCAAAAATCGGGACTGTCCCTATAAAATCGGGATATCTGGTCACCCTAGTCACTGCCTGAATAAGCATTATGCAGCTGATTCCAAGGGAGAGGTAATAATCCACTCTGAATTGGGAGCACCATCCACAGTTGTACCACCTGTGCAGATTAAAGAGTATCTTTGGGCCAGCTGGCAAAAAGGCTGTTTTCTTCTAGATAAAGCCTTTAGCATAGGGAAGTTACTTATGACGTTATGGAAGTACATCACACAGTAGACTGCTCTACAGTAGTATTCTCTGAAGCTATAAAACAGCCACTTAAAATTGTGCAGTTACAAAATAGTTTTTAGGAACATAAATCACTTGCCCCTACATTATGAGATAGAGAACATCATCACAGAGAACATGACACTTTTGTCAAAACTCTCCAGAGGTAAAATAGCTCTTCCCTGGAAAACCGGACATTTCATTTCAAATCTGGAAGAAATCCTAGTTACCATGTAAACAAATACTGTATCTCAAACCCCACTGGGCTGAGCTGGTTGTGCAAGAGGTCAGAAAAGTTATTGTTTGCTTATGACTTTAAAAGTCTTACCAAAGAGCAAAGGGTTGTTTATAACAATGAGATCACATCTCTCTCTCTCTCGCTCTCTCGCACTATAACTATTCTTTCTTTGTATGCCAATTAAAAAGGACTCATTTTAAAGTCTGTTTTATCTTCCATTGGCTCTTTCAAAACAAAAAAACAAAAACAAACAAACAAAAGAAATGACTGAGAAATAAAATCCAAGGAGCAATAGATTTTGTCTGATTTTTCTTTTTGCAGGATTAGAAGCAGCAAATTTAGCTATTCAAATAAAGTTTAAAAAGAGCAAGAAATGAGTGAAATAATTAAATTTAGTAATCCAAACATCTGGAAAGCAATCATTTTCTGATAAACATTAGAGGCCAAATTGTGGTCTGGCTAGCAAGGCAGTGCAGGAATATAACAAGGCGGAAAACCACCGCTCAGAAGTCAGTTCTGGCTACCTCCCTCCTGGATTGCATTGTGGAGGGAAAGTAGACTCCAGATAGCTGCTACATCTCATCCTTGTGCAGGTGGGTAGGAGGAGATAGCGTGAAGACTGGGTGAAGTCTTGGTGACAACATGTCACACCTAAGTCAGGACTCCAGTACAGTAAATCTGTGATCCTTGAACCAGAGAGAAAGCAAACACCATAAACCTGGGCACAATATTTGTGTGACCCTGCAAGAATCTCCACATGGGTGGGCCCTTGTGCCTTTGTGGAGCCCAAATGACTTCAGTAGCTTTCCATATAGGTACAGGGATCTATCCATGTGGAGCACCTGGTAGCACTGAGTTAAGTGAATTTTTATAAGTTAAAGAAATGAACTTGCTGGGTGAGGAAAATAGTTTATTACTTTATAAAATGATAGGAAGCTGGGTTAGGGCTTTGCCGGGGGAATTTTGAAGGGGAGACTTATTTGGGCAAAGAAAACTGACTGCTATCATAGCAATTCCAACGCCTTTAAAATTAATAGGCTATTTACAATTGGGGTATAGAAAAACACATAACAGGTAGGGAAAATACTAGTATTAGATGACTTCAAGTAAAGGCTTGAGACTACAGTCTATAGGCAAAATTCATTAACAGAAATACTAACTTCCTACTTATTAATTTCCTATTCTGCAGTCTTTGTAATCTATAATCCTTACACAAAACAGGGAATCACGATAACATGATAGTGCCTAAATCTCACCTTAGAGTCTCTGTTTTCTTATTTGATTGACTACAACATGAAAAACTCCCATTGACTTCTGTGGACTTTGGATCAGTCCCATAATGTATTATCAAAGAGAAAGTTTCCTGATTCCACAAGTTCTGAACACAGCACAGAAATGTACTGTGGGTTTTTAGTCTTGTATTTAATTAGCATCTCTTCAATTGCATTAGTTACATGTCTCAGCTGATAAAATATATTCGCAGATAAAAAACTATTTGGTTTCCCTAAAATGAGTTCCCTAAAATCTGAAGATTACAATCAAATGGTAAAATTTGGGGAAAATTTTAGACCCACAAATATTTTCTTCAACATTAAAGGGAAAATAAATATAAAGATGGTCATAGAATATAATCTGTGTTGAGAAAACGTAAAGATATAGAGTTACGCACTCAAAAGTCATAATATGCCAAAATTAAGGCTGCATAGATAGCCTTAACTCTGCCCCTTATATTTATGCATTACGATACAATCTAATTTACATTTTTTGACAAGCTTAGATGTACTTTGACCTTTCCCTCCCCCCACAACTAACTTTGTTGTTGTAACATCCACTATAATTTCATTGTGTTTTCACATACATTTGCTTTTAAACTAATTTAGTCAGCAGCCAAGTCAATCCATTTATAGCCTAGTTTTCTGAGATACTGAGCTCCTGCAACTCCCATTTACTTCATCTAGATTTGTGGGGTACTTAGCAGTTCCACAAATTCAACCCTAGTTGTCCTAAATTAGGCCACCCAAAAATCAGAGGCCATTTTTGAAAATATGGACCATGGCCCCTTTTATTTAGAGCTATAGTACATGCAATTTAGGAATCCTTTGGCCTATCAATGAAATGCAGTGTTCTCTATGGTAGAATGCAGAAAATGTTTAACAGCAACACTCACAATAGTCAACCACCCAAAAAGTGCAGGATAAAATATTGAGGTTGCTGGATTGGTATGAAGAAGTGAATTACCAAAAAAAGGGAATTTGGGCTTGATGGTTTGGCTAATACCCCTACTCTTTTAAAAGTGACACGAGACTTTTAATCACTGCAAGTTGTCAGGCTTTTTTTAAAAAAAAAAACAAAAAAACAAGAAGAGCACCTCCAGTAAGAGCATGTTGGCCCATAACACTAGGCTAAGGTACAGCTTCAGTATTGACTCGGAGAAAAGAGTGCCACATATTTCATCACAAACATCACTTCATGTAGCACATAAGAGTTCCTGAGAAGTCTGTTCAAATGAGGACCCTGCTTCAGTGTCCAGCTTGAGAGATCAGATGCAATCATAGCCTGGCAGGAGATAATGCAGTAACTGTGTGGGGGTGGGAGACGAGTCAGGGACATGAGGAGATACACGATCACAGTCTTTAAATATGTAAAAAGGTTTTTATAAAGAGGACAACGATCAATTGTTCTCCATGCCCACAGAGCATAGGCTAGAAGTAATTGGCTTAGGGCTTGGCTACACTTGAAAGTTGCAGCGCTGGTGGAGGCTTTCCAGCACTGCAATTAGTAACTCTCCACACCTGCAAGGCACATCCAGTGCTGCAACTCCCTGGCTGCAGCGCTGGCTGTACACCTGGTCTGGTTGGGGTATAACGAGTGCAGCGCTGGTGATCCAGCGCTGCTCGTCAAGTGTGGCCACACACCAGCGCTTTAATTGGCCTCCAGGGTATTAGGAGATATCCCAGAATGCTTTTAACTAAATTACTCTCTTTGTTTTGTTATGCAGCCTCTCTTTGTTTTGTTGTGAACTCCGAGCTCCGCGCGGAGCTCCGTTGCCGGTGCTGCTTATCTAAAAAACAAACAGAGCTCCTGTTTGCTGTGATCAATCTGTACCTGGCTGTAAACTATCAAATGAGAGGCAGGCAGGGAGTGAGTGAAACAGCGGGGAGTCATGTTGGATGCAGGCTGTTTGCAGTTAAGAGTTAAGGGTAAGGGATCAGGAACATGTTCTGATTTTTCAAGGCAGGAAGGTAACACACAGTGTTGGCTCCAAAAATCCACTCTCTCTCTCTCTCCCTCCGCTCCCTGTCACACTAGACCCCACTCCACCCCCCTCTTTTGAAAAGCACGTTGCTGCCACTTGAATGCTGGGATAGCTGCCCATAATGCATCACTCCCAACAGCGCTGCAAATGCTGCAAATGTGGCCACACACCAGCGCTGGTAGCTGTGAGTGTGGCCACACACCAGCGCTGTTCCTGCACAGCTGCACGACCAGCGCTGTAACTCCCAGCGCTGCAACTTTCAAGTGTAGCCAAGCCCTTAGTTTGCAACAAGAAAGATTCAGGTTAGATATTAAGAAAAGCTTTATAATTATAAGGATAGTTAAGCACTGGAACAGGTTACTTAGGGAGGTTGTGGAATCCTTGTCATCAGTGGTTTTTAAGAACAGAACAGGGTAGACAAACACCTGTAAGAGATGGTCTATGTATACTTAACCCTGACTCAATGTGGGAAGATGGACTTCCAGCCCTACATTTCTGTGATTTTTTCCTATGGATTTTTCTAAGTCACTTTGCCACCACTGTTTCAAAAAGGTCACTACAAAGTTATATTCTATGTGGTATTTTGTTGTAATCATGTAAATAACTTGTGTCGCTTATAGAGTACCAGGCTGTTAAGCAAACACAAAACCCCTCCCACAAAAGACTCATTCAAGTTTCGTACAATATCAATCACTGCTACAGAACACACTGTATAAAAATTCCACCTATGGTAACTTCAACCAGTTTATGGTTCTCATAGAGTCATTCTTGTTTCAGAAAGTTTGTACGTTTACAACACCTTACAATAATACACCAGCCATAGAAGAGTTTCTGATGTCAAGGGTTCCATTATATTTTTGGGTACAAGTTCAATGACAACAGCTGTTCCAAATTTAATAAAGGTGGTACTCAAGGGACAGACATTTCCTTGATTTATTTATGGGAGTTTATACAAAATGTTCAATATGTACCAAAATATACATTGTTCAGAAACGTTCATGCCTGACAGTGAAACTCCCAAGGTTTGATTCATAATGACTATTTCATGAGGACTTACAGGAAATAGAACTGTTTGTTTTAACTGCATATAGCAAAAGGTTAGAACAGAAAGATTTATGTTCCCCCAGCTACAGTGAATGTTTTGGATTGGATGGTCATGGTTACCATGTACATAGCATAAACACAGGAATATTATTTCTACAACTTTACACAGATTTTCAGATAACATAAGAACTTGTATCATCAAGTACATAGGGCCTGGGGTTTTTTTAAACTTTCATCTAATGTGTCAACGTTTATGTATATCCCATATCCCAGTTTAGTTGGAAGGGTTTTTATTTGTTTTGTTTTTATTATAGTTCCCTACTAAGAGGAAATAAGAACAAACAATAAGAATACAAGGATTCATTTTTAAGTGGTTTCGAGCTGGACCTTTAAAATCAAAGCAGTGAATGTCCTCAGGATAGGTATACTTTTATTAATTTTTCTTTATGTCTAATTTTAATGTATGTCTATTTTAATTGTTACAATAAGTGTTCTCAAAAAAGTTAATCTTATTATTTACTATGTATTGTATTTCCCCATTTAATACATATCTTCAACTCTTCTTAATTAGTATGTACACTGTTTTGAGATACTTTGATGAAATGTAGAAGTACATACCATTAACAAAAAGAACGAGGAGTACTACCACTCTGAAACCTGATACCATTAACAGTGTTAGTAGAATCTATGCACATGAACCAAGAGAATACACAGTATTTATTTCTAAATATCTTAGGGTGTATCTACAAGGCAGGGGGGGAGAGAGATAATCCAGAGCATCAAGTAACTCTCAGTATGCAGTTAACACCAACAGCATGCACATGGAACATCAGTTCCGTTTTCAGTTTGCATCACATGAACACACGGCAGTGCTTTGCTGTGAAGTGAAGGTGTAGCATTCATGGCGGGGTCTCCTATAGTCCTTTGCTTTGTTGCTGAGCAGTGTGCATCCTGGCATTGTTTTTACTAGGAATTGTGGGAAGCCAGGTGGGTTGAAGTTTTTAAAAAAATCCCATGTTTCTGGTCTCTCTTTCCCAGACTTCCTTTCTGGATGGGCTTAGGCCATCTTCGAATTGCTGTCTGCCAGCATGGACCCAGAAATGCACCATGCCATGATGGTGGCAAGGGCAAATAGGCACATGCTGCTTGAGCGGTATCAGAGAAGTCAAAACTGGACACATTTGGGACTGGATTTCCCCCATTGCACTACTGAGCAGATGATGCAGGTGCAGAAGAACATCCTACAGCAGCAGCAAAACACTTTGTGGCGACGGCAGCAGGACAAAGATGAAAAACTGGATGATGCCAAGCTGTTTGAACAAAAGGACTGGTTCCTGGATCACCTACATGGCATTTAGCGCCATTTTTGGGCCCAGGAAACATGTGTGGTTTGGTGGGAGAAGATCGTTCTGCAGACCTGGGATGACTAGCGGTGGCGGGAGAACTTTCTGTGCAGAACTGACCCTGGACCTTCAGCAACAGTGTAACAACATGCAGTACCCTACAACCATGAGGAAACATGTCTTCATTGCCATCTGGAAGCTGGTCACCTCAGAACGTTACCAGTCTGTAGCCCACCAGTTCAGCTTCGGGAAATCAACTGTTGGGGCCATTCTCATGTAGGTCTGCTATGACATCGATAAGGTGTTGTCTAACAATGTCATACATCTGGGCAATGCTCAGGAGATTGATGGCAGCTTTGGGCATATGGTGTTCCTAAACTTTATTGGGGTAATTCATGGAACCTATGTGCCTATCCAGGGGCGGCTCTACGAATTTGGCCGCCCCAAGCAGGGCGGCATGCTGCAGGGGGCGCGCTGCCGGTCCCGCGGCTCCGGGGGACCTGTTGCAGACGCGCCTGCGGAGGGTGCGCTGGGAGGGCGGCAGGCGGCTCCGGCAGACCTTCCGCAGTCATGCCTGCGGGAGGTCCACCCGAGCCGCGGGACCAGCGAACCCTCCGCAGTCATGCCTGCAGGAGGTCCGCTGGTCCCGCGGCTCTGATGGACCTCCCGCAGGCATGACTGCGGAAGGTCCGCCGGAGCCGCCTGCCGCCCTGCCGGCAAAATGCCGCCCTAAGCGCGCACTTGGCGCGCTGGGGTCTGGAGCTGGCCCTGTGCCTATCATTTGCCTCCCGCACCAGGGTGCAGAATTTATAAACAGAATGGGGTAATTCTTCAGGGTGGTCCAAGAAGTGGTTGACAACGACGAGAGGTTTACAGATATAAATGCAGGATGGTGTGGAAGGGTGCATGATGCTACAATCTTTTGGAACGGAGTTCTAGTTAGATTAATGGAAAAAGGACTATTTGCCCCCAGACCACAGTGGACATTAATGATGTGGAGGTTGGTCTGGCTATTCTGGGAGACCTGGCTTATCCACTGATGCCTGGCTAATGAAGTCATACACAGATTGCTTGGACAGAAGGAAGGAACATTATAAATATTGCCTGACTAGTTGCAGAACGGCAGTGGAGTGCGCTTTTGGCTGCTTGAAAGGCAGATGGCACTATCTATGGAAAAGGTTGGAAGCAGCAGGAAAAAACATTCCAACCATTACAACTGCATGTTATGTTCTACACAGTATTTGTGAGAACTGGAGAGAAAGTTTTACTTATAGGTGGGAGGCCAAGGTGCAGATTAGCTCAGTGGTTCAAGCAGCTTGCTAGGCACCCCATAGAAGACATTAACACCAGGAGGATTGCTGTCAGGGATGCATGTTGTTCATATTTTGAGTCTCATGCCTTAACACGTTAGCCCATGGAGGGGAGTGCTGGCATAGAAACATTGAGCGCACTGGGGTACTGTGTATGAATAGTGGAAGTGGAATGTTCCCCACGTAATTTTGTGAAACCCTATGAATTACTTCAGCTTTATTTAAAGGCACTTGCAGTAAATGCAATAACTCAAAAATAATGCTTTGTAAACTGTTTTTATTATGAAAAGAACAATAAACAAAAATAAAGTCTTTGTGGAACCAATGGAAAAACAATATTTTTGTATTTTCAAATAAATTTAACTAAACAATCTACTAACTAACAAACTATAAACAAACATTTAACTAAAGCAACAGTAAAAAGAAAAAAAACTGAAAGTGCAACAGTAAGAACATTGCAAATAGAACAATTTGGAGGTTGGGGGTGAGGGAAATGCTTGAAGTTACAGGCACATATACGATTTCTCTCTGGCTCTTCCTGTCTGCATGGGTTCTGGGGTGAAGTGCCATGGCTCAAAATTGTCAGGGGCATTGCAGGGCTCGAAAGAGATGGGCTCCCAGGTGCCAGTGTTCTCAATGTCCAGAGGTTGGTTCTGAGAGGGGAATGGCTGCAGGGAGCACTGCTGTGGGGGTACAGTGGGTAGGCGCTGCTGCTGCTCACAGTACCAACTATTGTGCGAGGGCTGAAGGTCCCAGATTACAGGACTGCAGGCCAAGCAGAAGCACGTTTTGGAAGAGGGTATTGTGACTCAGGAGAGCATCTATGAGTTGCCTCTACATCTCCCTTTTTCCATGCTCTCTTTGGTCCTGGTGATGCTGTCCTGACTCTTGATGAAGTTACACTGGGGGGAGGAGGGAAGAGGGGTGACTAGGAGGCAGAATTTGGTCCTATCCAAAAAGGTAAAGGGCAGACCAGCAAGATACGTTGTGAAGTTATTCACCAGGACAGTCCCTCCCAGAAGTACTTGAGTAGTGGAAGGGGCTTGCAAGATATAATAGGGGGGATGGATGCATGGCTTAATGTGCGAAACAAACAAGCAAGCAAGCAAAAATTGAGCAAATTCTGTCTTAAATTCTGCTGTATGGCATAGAGAGTACACTTATAAAGTTTGCAGACAATACCAAGCTGGGAGGAGTTGCAAGTGCTTTGGAGGATAGGATTAAAATTCAAAATGATCTAGACAAAACGGAGAAATGATCTGAAGTAAATAGGATGAAATTCAATAAGGACAAATGCAAAGTTCTCCATTTGAGAAGGAACAATCAGTTGCACTTGGGAGCACTTTCATAATGGGAAATGACTGCCTAGGAAGGAGTACTACGGAAAGGGATGTGGGGGTCATAGTGGACCACAAGCTAAATGAGAGTCAACAGTATTACACTACTGCAAAAAAAGCAAAAAAAAAAAAGCAAGCATCATTCTGTGATGTATTAGAAGGAGTGTTATAAGTAAGTACGTCATTCTTCTGCTCTAATCCGCACTGATTAGGCCTCAACTTGAGTATTGTATCCACATTTCAGGAAAAATTAAATTAAAGGAAGTCCCAGAGAAGAGCAACAAAAATGATTCAAGATCTAGAAAACGTAACCTATGAGGGAGGAGTGAAAAAAATGATGTTTGTTTAGTCTGGAGAAGAGAAGACAGAGGAGACAGAACAGTTTTGGTTTTGCAGTTTTCTTTGTGCATTTAAGACACTTCTGTGGTATTGAGGCAAATAAGCGGGAGGGGGCATCAGGAGTTTTCAAGAACATAAAACATTACAAGGGGGGGGACTGGAATTATGTTCCAGTTTTGGTTTTGCAGTTTTCTTTGTGCATTTAAGGCACTTCTGTGGTATTGAGGCAAATAAAGGGAGGGAGGTATCAGGAGTTTTAAAGAACATAAAACATTACAAGGAGGAGGAAGAAAAATTCTTCTCCTTAACACCTGAGGATAGGACAAGAAGCAACGCGCTTAAATTGCAGCAAGGGCGGTTTAGATTGGACATTAACCAACCTGACAGGAAGTTTTTCCTAATCACTGGAATAAATTGTTCTGGAATCACCATCATTGGGGATTTTTAAGAGCAGGCTAGACAAACAGCTATCAGAGATGGTCTAGATAATACTTAGTCCTGCCATGAATGCAGGCGACTGGACTAGATGACCTCTTGAGGGCCCCTTCAGTCCTATGATTATATGCAAGCATTTTCAAACTGCATTTACTCAGTTTGATCTGGTTTAAAACCCGTGTATAGACAAGCCAACAACTTATTATCACTATGCTCCATCCACAACCTCTGTAATTTTATCCTTGCTGGAACCTAGATCTGAAATGTTTAGCACTGTATTTTACAGCATTTTGTTTTTAACCACACAGTCAAAAACCCTGTGTGAGAGACTGCAGAGACACTAATCCGGTCCCCAAGGTCCAGATATTGAATCACCTTTCCTTTTCTCTAAAGTATAGGGCCAGCAGCTGAAAGGACAGTAGGAGAAAAATCTTGCCAACTATCACAATATTTGCTGTTTTATTTAAAGTTCTAGATCCTGGAAACGAAAGATTGTGAGAATCTCAGCTTCTATTTAAAAAAATGAAAGTTTCTTTGCAAAGAAAAGCTTGAACATATGACCCAAGTGGCTCAAAAAATAGAAAGGAAATAAAATGATCCCAACTTGTAAGCCATTCATGATTTTGGGGTCATGATTTTGGGGTCATGATTTTTGAATGTCTGGGGTTGACAATAGTGGGAGAATACCTGGTGGGAGTCGCTGCTCTGGCCTCAAAGGTTGGGTTGATTCCCACACTGGGGAAGTATTTTTGTTTATTTACCTTCTTTTGATTTTCTGTGACATTTCCTGGGGCACCAGGAATGTGAGTCACCTTTTTACTCCCTGCCTCCAGCATAAGGGAGTCTTGCCTGTGCGTGGCTGAGTGTCAGCTTCCTAACACCACCAGCTTTTTCGCCACTCACATACTCTCCTCTCGGCTATGTCAGCCCTGTCTTCAGCTTGCAGGTTAACAAGAAGTGCACCCCAGTCCCTCTTGAATCGTTCCCTTGTGACATCCAGCCCCTGACACTGGCTACTCATGATGATTCCAGATCCTCTGCCCTCCCCACATCCCAAGGGTGCAGTGTCCAGTTTTACTTTAAACCACCACTCATATAAACCACACAGCACTTGGGAGCACTTTCATAAAACAAAAGTAGGTTTATTTAAGAAAGAATAAAGATTTAACTAGAAGTGAAAGAAAGTGATGTAAACAGTTACAACATAAAACAAAAACAAAAACATAAAACAGAAGCCCGGGCCAGCCAGCTTTCTCCCCAGAGTTCAATCCATTGCAGAGTTAGCTAGCTTCCCAAGAACCAGGATCCAAACATTCATGAAAGCACCCCTCTTTACAGGGTTTCCTCAGTGAATGGATACAAAATGCTTCTCCCCCTTCAATGTTATATTGAAAACACAACCTTTTGTTTTTGTTTACATATAGGGTGAACCACTGTGTTGTAAAGCTCCTTTTTCATCTCCAAGTGGTTTTGATCCTGGTCACTGTCTCTGATGGTTTTCCATTAATAGTCTTGAGAGGGAACAAGGCTAGACAACTGAGCCTTGCAATACCCCATCGGCTAAATAGGAAGGAGAGAACTCCTCCTTGCCTGAATGGGCCATCACCAAGATGTTACCACTGGTGACCAATTTTTATTCCAAGTACTTAAAGCATATTTTCAATTCCTTACATATTACTCGCAACGATTATGAATCTAACACGTTACGAGGTTTCTGTAGATACTTTACATATTACTCTTTATGGATAATTATCCTGTAAGACATGTGTTTGGTCTAGTGAGTTTGTCAGGTCTGAGGTGAGAGAGCTGTTTGCAGAGAACATGAGACCCTTTTGCCAAGGAGTCTCAGTGTCACACTCTACCACTGGTCAAACTTTACTGGCTGTTCCTGGGTTTTGTTTCTGCTTAGTCATCTTATCAGTTTATACCCTGATTATTAAAAATGAGATTATTAGAGATATATTCTGTTTGGCTAATGAAATACAGGAGTCACACAGCTGATTCCAAACCTACTTCTTCATATTCTAAACTGCCAGCTTCTGCTTTTAACAAAAAGAATGACAGATGTTCTCATTAAGGCAAAATGCAAGTACTAAGACAATTCCATGAAGCATAATTTCCAACAATTAAATTTGTAATAATATTAGTAAATACTAAGAATATACAAGTTAAAATTATTTATTTAGTAGTAAACATTTATCATACTGTAAGTTTCAGTTTTACATCTACTCTTTAATGACCAGGAAACCACTAGCTAAACTACAATTCAATACATTTGATTCCTGTGCTTAATTGGTATACCCCTGATTAATACCCTTTTATGGATAATGGCCTCTATCATTAGATGTTGTACCACCCAATGTAGTGACTCAGGGCATTAGCTAGTAGCAGTGAGTCACTTGGTTTTCACCAGAACTTTCATGGTGTGGCTGATATTTTTGCTCAGGTTTTTCTACTACTCCCTATGTGTCACCCCTGCCTGATGTAGCAAAACACTGCTTCTCCATCAGAAGTGTCCAAAGCCACTCCTCAGAAGCACCCACCTGCTAATAAGATAGGACAAAGCACTGTCTTGACCCATTTAAATTTGGATTCTTTACCAATCAATAGATGGCCATTATTGTAGATTTGCAAGGTTCACCTCTCCAACCTCTTGCTCTTTAAGGGCTTGGCTTCGCTGCAAAGTCAACTCGAGTTATAACTCAAGTGCTGACCCTAACACAAGTTTCATCTACACACAAAATTCCTAATATCAAGTACAGTGGTGCTTTTAACTCAAACTGGCAGGTCCACTGTGGTACAGACTGAGGTCCAGTTAGTACAACTCATAAGCTGCTAACATGACTACTCTGCAGTGCAGACACAGGCTAGCTTCATTCAAGTACCACCAATCATCCAATGCCTTCCCACAATTCTCCAGTGTGCCAATAAAGACCAGACAAGTTCTCCCACAAGTCACTGGTAAAGAATTCATAGAGTGGCTCTTCTTACTGCAGTGCAAAGAACCAGAGAATATATCCCCCAAAAGTTTTACTGCTACCTATGAATGTGTGCAACACTAGTTTGGACAAAGTACCTCGTGTATTATTTTGCAGTATGGCCATGCCCACTTGAGGTAAGCTAACTCAAGAGAAGTAACTCCAGTGTAGATAACTTAGTTAACTCTCCAGAGAAGAAATATCCTTAATCTGAAAGGAGACAGAGCTCATGGAAGCATACTCCCTGTATCAATGAAGCTCTTTACAATATTCACGATGCTGTTTCTCCATATAAAATCTACTGTATTTAATATAGTGCTTTCCCAGTGATGATATAAATATACAATACAATTTATGGATGGAAAATGAAGAGAGTTGTGGTTTAAAATGGATTTTTTACCTCTTGTGAAATGGTTACATGGTATGTTGTGTGGATGCTTAGTATTCGCGCTCTGTTCTTTAAGTCTGAGAGCCAAGAAAGAACGAACATTTACATTATATGGAATCATGATTCCCTGGGTCACAAGTTTAAAGGAAACCTTTTTTGATGATGTAGTGACTTTTAACTAAGACATCTCTCTCCAGCAACAAGACAAATAGTCTGTGGTAGACATAGAAAGAACAAAAGTTAAAGCAAATGAAATGTAGACCACTTTCATAATTATATTAAAAAATCATAAAAATACTCAGGAAGATCCAAACTACTAGCTTCCATGGTGCAGAGCCTGCAGGAGATCCAGGGAATGCCTGGGTTCCCATTTCACACCCTGGGGGCAGGAGGCAGATGCTGCCAACTAAGGCTGCCACCCAATACACAAATGTCCAACTTCTCCTAACAGAACTGACATATTAGGTAATAACATGCGCTAGAAATGGCAGTGAGAGTTTCTCTCCACCTGACTGACTTCTTTCATTCACTTGTACTACTTATGAGGAAATAAACAATGACAGCTGACATAACTGCCACAGAACTGATCAGAGTTTGTGTCCAAGTTTTGTCCCTCAGTGCCAGGATGAGCAGGGACCGGGAGCACTGGGAGGTTTGTGTTGCTCTGGAGCTATCCTCTAAAGCCAATCCAGAAACAGCAGACATGAAAGCTGTATCTTCCCTTTTTACACAGAAAAACAAGTTGGCCAATGCAGAACCTTGAATGGGAGAATGTAGCGAACTGAAGGAATACTTCCTATTCCTAAAGTAAAATAAAATAAAAAATAATGGAATAGGGACCATGAATAGGTTAACAAGCATAGAGAGAAAATTATAAACTTTTTAACTGAGCAACTTAAGTTAAAAAGATATTCTGAATTCATAAAAGAAAAAGGAACAATGATACATATTAAAATATGGAAAGAGTTTGTTTTGTGGCCTTATGATGTCTGAAAAGAAGAAGTCCAAAAAGAAATCCTTATAATTCAAAAGTGTTGTGAAGACAGCAATGATGCAAGCTTTTCCGTTGTTATTGTACAGTCAGTGAGTGACCTAGAGGAACCACCCTGTCTTGGACTAAGCAGAAGCCTCCACGCCAGCTAAGTCACAGGCTTCTTTTCAGCAGTAACAACCAATTACAGTTGCAGAATGTTTAAGGTAGACACAAGTCCATTATAAATTGAGTTTGCAACTGTCTGGTGGTAAAAAGAAAAGCCATCAGTTTTTTTTCTGGCAGGGATTCTAAAACTCTGATTGTGTAAGTAAATTGTGAGGATGGCAATCATTTTAGTTTTCATGTTATAATCCAATAAGCATTGTACCATTATACCACTGAAAGACAAAGTTTGGAAATATCAGAGAACAGGGCCATTTTTATAAATATTTAGGGCTGCGGTAAAACAATCATTATACTTTGCAGAAGATAATGCTTTTAAATGAACTAACTACTCATATGATAGATTTTAGAAAGATCTTTTTTCAATGGTGTTTACTGTCTGGTTTCCATAGGAATATACAGCCTGTTTGTTAAATATTACCGGCTGAGCAAATTAAATAGAAAGCACTTTTTTCCTCAGCTTTATACTGTACATCTACTAATTGTTCCAAGCCAAAATGAATACAAGAGGTTGAATGCGTAAAAAACTAATATGATCCAAAATGAACGCTAGCCAATCCTCAGCACAGAAATGTCAAACTACAGCTGTTGTGGCTTAATGCAGGGACATACAGCCCACTTCAGCCCAGCGTCTCTCTGCCTTTCCCTAGAGCGGAAAGTAGTCCATGACCTAATATGTCAGTTTTGCTTATTAACGTATTTGCTTATTAACGTTAACAAAGGTATGACCTGCTTTACGTCTTTGTTCCCTCATAATCTACATCTCGTTCTTACCCAACAAAATGCACAATAGTCCTTTTGGGAACAAAAGTCTCATACACATCTTTCAAAGACTTTGAAGAATTGTTCACTAAATTAGTATATTATATAGAAAATAACATCCTAGAAAATTGACACTCTTTGTAAAACAGAGCTGTCCACAAAATGTGCACTATATGGAAGTAAAGTCTAATTTACTAATAGTGTATTAGTTTGTCCTTTTGTCTTTTAAAATTTAATATAAAATTCTCGCCATTGGGCAATAAAAATAATATAACATAGTTTAAAAAGAGTAGTCAAAGTGCAAATAAATAATGGCCAAAATAATGGCCACTGTTTCTACTGTGGCTGTTTTAAAAGTAAATCTTAAATGTAATTTCCCATGCAGAAAGTTCAATCACACAAGTAGATTGAGAATGAGTGATGCAACAGAGCTTTGCAAATGGGATTTGTAAATGTCTGAAAGTCTTTCAATATTGCTCTCTTCATGTGATGCTATATGTTAGTATAGATTCTAAAAAGCTAAAATCTTGAACGGATTTGTTTTCTGGGGTTTTTTTTGACATTTTATTTGTCCGCCCAGACTCAGTGCAAACACAGCATTATGTGGGTCTCCTCGCAATGTTTGCCATCCTGTAGGCATTTGGTGCACTGGTCCTACAGAACTTGAAACCTAGCATGACAAAGATTTTGAGGCTACATTTAAATCAGTCTCAACATGGCTGGTTTGAGTGTATCCAGAATGGTTGGCTATGTTACTGAAATTCATTTCAATTCAATTCAATTCAAATAAGCCAACTCTTTCAGAAGGTCAAAATTGTCAAGATCAAAATATTTCTCTCTTCCACTAATGATCTTTAAACTCTTAAATCACATTTTAATTAAGTTATCTTAAAATTCCTTTTTTACATTTTCTCACAGCTTTAGAGAGTCAGACTTACTTTCTTAATACAGCAGAGCACGTCACTCATACATATATACTTTAAAACTTCAGAGTAACAGTTTTGTAAAGTTCATCTTGAAAGAAATTAAACCATGTTTAGACCATTAGAGGGGAAAAAACTGTGGTTCCATCTTGGCAAAACATCATATAGAATACCCTGGAACTGGTATCTCACACAGTAAAATGCATGGACCTTGAAAGTACATACTAAAATTATTATACAAACCATCATTAATAGGGGAAGAAATCCACCAAAAATAAGGAGAGTAAAAAACTATAGGGTGACAACAAAAGCAAGATGATGAGAATTATACATGGTTTGAGGGAAATATAAAAAGGTGTTTCTGCTTTCATTCAGCTTGAAATCATTAATCATGCAACTCTTAGTAAAATCCATGGGCACTGCACAGATAAAACACCATACAACCCTTTGAAAATGCACCCCTATGTGTCTACCCATTCCAATGTAAAGAAAGAGGCCAGCATTAGAAAGCCAGGAAGGATGTTTCAGAAAAGTTAGATATATTCTAACTGGCAATTCTTCATTATTACTTAAAATACTGGGGGAGAGATCCAAGTCTCCCAGAATATTACAATAAAAAAGGTTGAGAACAAGCTCAGAAACTATCTGAAATATACTTTTAAGACCTGAATTTGACCCTTTGATAAAGTGATTATGGACTGAACACTTTGTGGATGCATTATATTCAAACTAGGGGGGGGGAGTTTGCAATATTTGATTGGTGGCCTGGTTTTGGGAGGAGCATGGGAATGGCATACTCCTCCCAAAACCAGAACAAAGCACAGATGACTTCAATACTGAACAAACCAGCCATACCCTAGGATCCTTAGGCTACTAGATCAGAACCAGTTCAGGGAGCTGCCTGCATCTCTTGTGACTATGCCCAGGAGAGGGTGATTTCCCCTTCCCTCTCAGAACCTCTTCACTACTTCCCCTTTTCTATTCCCGTCTATGTCCAAGTAATCACATTTGTGGATCGCTCCCTTTCTAGCTGGCAGGATAAGCAACTTCTCTGGTGCAGGGCAATCACTCTAATGGGTTCTCTTGGAAGCCAATTCATGCTCTCCCTGCTATAGGGTGGGGTATGTACACCCCATCACACTTAGATTGCCACTTCTACCATGCCATCTACAAGAATAAGCCACCTACCGATGGCTCATCCTGAAACAAAACAAAATTCAATGTTTCTGAATGATTCAGAACCCTCAAGTTGTTCACATAACTGCAACCAAGAGAACTTACGACCTTATCCTCATTCCAATTTGCCACATCTTATCTCAAATTAGATCATAAACTAAACTAGGGACAGTTTCTTCCTAGGTGTTTCAACAGTGCCCAGCCCAATGGAGTCTTTATTGCACTTTATGGGTGATACCACAATATAAACAACAGCAACGTTGTTGAACTAAGTCAGTACTTGGATGAAAGATCTCCAGGGAACATAAGGTGCCGCAGACAAGTGTTCTTTGCTCAGTCAGTACTAAGCCAGTGCTAAGGGAGACTGTACAGAAGGTGCTGCCTTTCAGATGAGACATAAAACTGAGGTCCTGACCACTTGACTTAGGTCCTGACCTCTTGTAGTTAAGGATTTCATAACACTTGACAAAAAAGAGTAGAGATGTTAGTCCCAGTACCCTGGTCAAATTTCAAATTTCTGTAATTACATTTTATCTACCTACTGTCTGATTTTTTCCCAGAAAATAAGTTTTCACTTTCTGTCCAAACAAGAGTTTGTGCTGTTAAACATTTGACACATTTCACCCAGGTACTGGCAATACTTGACAGGTGGATTACGTGATCTGTGTGTATAGTTTTGTTTACTTTAATCAATCTTCAAACATTTTGGGACCTTAGGCATGAAAAGCATATAAGTATGATTATGCCGCTGCAGATAAAAAAGTGTAAGTATGGTGGTATTAGGACTCCTATTACATTTTAATATTCTACTACTCAAATACTTGCAAACTGCTAGTTTTCCGTTCACAATTCTCTTTGTCTTTAAAACGTTCAATTTCAGATATTTTGCATAAAGCACAATTAGGATTCTGTAGACACATTTACTGCGCCAAGTTTTAAATATTGCTCAGATATTTCTTAACTGATCAAATAATTTAATCTGCTTTCATATAAGTAAATAGCTCACCAGTTTCCTCATGATAACCCATTGCCCTCTCCACCATTCACAAAGTACACTTGTGCACCTCTTAACCTTGCATGTCAACACAAGTGACTCTGCATTACTTCACTTTGTAGCTGACAAACAAACCTTACAAGGACATATGAATATAGAGTCAAGTAATTTTTAAGGCACTGAAATGTGTGGTTTCCAGTGTATTGCATATCACATGTCTTCCATTACTTGCATTTCTTTACAAAGCAAAAACTTTTATGGCTTGTCATTCATGGAAAAAATAATAATCACATTGTGCATATGTGTGAGAGGTTATATGAGTATTTACAGTACTTCAGGAGGCTGAAATCCTGCAGAAGGATAGCTAAAAACAAAAAAAGTAGCCTTACATAGCCAGCTATTTGTATGCTACCCAGCTCCACAGTGAGGCTTAATAGTA
This sequence comes from Mauremys reevesii, assembly GCF_016161935.1. Taxonomy (NCBI): domain Eukaryota; kingdom Metazoa; phylum Chordata; order Testudines; family Geoemydidae; genus Mauremys; species Mauremys reevesii. The sequence continues at coordinate 49,823,920 of NC_052628.1, read as the reverse complement.
AGATGGGATACAGGAAAACAACATCGAGGTTTGTTGCATGGATTGGTTCCTGAGTTAGAGTTACTATGGTGCAGTGTGCAGTTACTGGTGAAAATTCATAGTAACTGTAACTCAGCAAACCTCGATGCAACAAACCTCGATGCCAACTCTGCCCACATATCTACACCAGCGACACCATCACAGGACCTAACCAGATCAGCCACACCATCACCGGTTCATTCACTTGCACGTCCACCAATGTAATATACGCCATCATATGCCAGCAATGCCCCTCTGCTATGTACATCGGCCAAACTGGACAGTCCCTATGGGAAAGGATAAATGGACACAAAGCAGATATCAGGAATGGCAATATACAAAAACCTGTAGGAGAACACTTCAACCTCCCCGGACACACAATAGCAGATTTAAAGGTAGCCATCCTGCAGCAAAAAAACTTCAGGACCAGACTTCAAAGAGAAACTGCTGAGCTTCAGTTCATCTGCAAATTTGACACCATCAGCTCAGGATTAAACAAAGACTGTGAATGGCTTGCCAACTACAAAACCAGTTTTTCCTCCCTTGGTTTTCACACCTCAACTGCTAGAAGAGGGCCTCATCCTCCCTGATTGAACTAACCCCATTATCTCTAGCCTGCTTCTTGCTTGCATATATATACCTGCCCCTGGAAATTTCCACTACATGCAGCCGACGAAGTGGGTATTCACCCACGAAAGCTCATGCTCCAATACGTCTGTTAGTCTATAAGGTGCCACAGGACTCTTTGCTGCTTTTACTAATTTTTACTTACAATTACAATCCTTATGACCTTCAAGGGGGGAGAGAGGGGAAAAAGTGGAGTTCAATGAAGAGTATGACAATCTAATTAAAGAGAAAATCCATACCTGTAACATTGATTGTATTTATTTGCTCCTATTTAATTATACAGTATTTAGAACTTTAGCAGCTTTGTTCACAGTCACATAAAGAGAAATTCCAGAAAACTTCTAGAATGAGCCGTGAATAAAGACACGAGATTAACTCTAAAGTTGAGAGTCTCCCACGCAACAAAGCACGCAGCAAAAGCATACTGCCAAAAGGCCACAGATGTACACCACATGAGCTGCTACAACTTGATCATGAGGGGGTACAATGAAAGTTCTTTGGTTACAGTGCAATCACGTAATTCTAAGGTGCACTGTGCATCTGTTATATATTTATTTAGGTATTTTTTTAAAGTAGTAACTTCAGAGATATCTAAACAAAGGAGCGTCTACTAGAAAAAGCATAGGGGAAGAACTCCACCAAAACAAGGAGAGTAAAAAACTATAGGGTGACAACAAAAGCAAGATGATGAGAATTATACATGGTTTGAGGGAAATATAAAAAGGTGTTTCTGCTTTCATTCAGCTTGAAATCACACTTTCATTTTAATGATGGAAGAGAGGCCTTTTTCTGTTCTCAGTTACTCCACTTCAGATACCCACCCAGACTTCCAGATTTATATCCGAATGAATTTCTCTCCTCTTTTTATTACTACTTGAGAGGCTGTCTGCAAAAGGTGCTGAAAACTAGCTTTCACAACACTGCTTAATTTCATGTGACCAGTTCAGCAGGAAATGGAAATCCATTTGGGTTAAGTCATTGTGAAAGAGAGGTGTAGAATCTTTACGGTGCAAGTGCAAAGCTATACTGAAACACAGACTGGCTGGCCCAGTAGCCAGTGTGAGGCTCTCCATTATCATATGCAGGACCTTAATTCCTGACCTTTTCAGTTTTCAATAAGCTACTTTAAATGTTTTGAGCCTTAGATTCACATTAAGTAGCTCAATTCCAATAGCTTTGTCAGAATTCAGAAACTTCATCAGAAAAAGGTTGAGGTGGAATTGTTTTTGATGGCATTCAGCTAACACCAAAAAAATATTAACACTTTTTAAGAAAACTCAAAAATTTTAATGTCTTCAAGAAAACAGCTAAGGGATCCAGGTTGTTCCACGCTACCATTTAATCTTTTATAACTCACAGTTCACTGATATTCACTCAGTTCACAGCTGACCATCCAAACTTAACTTTGTCAGCTCACATCTGCAAAAATATACACAAAGGTCAAAACAACAAAAACACCAAATAGTATAGTACGGTTCAGATTTTCAAAGCAGACTATGGGATTCAGTCACACAACTTCCACTCAAATTAAAAAGAGTTGTGTGGCTAAACCTCCTAGTCACTTTTAAAATGTCAAACTAGGAGATTATAATAAACAGTTTCCTTGACCTGGAAATGGGATTTATACTCTCCTAGTGCCATTCCATAACAATTTCCAGTGAAAAAAAGAGATTTTACTTTTAGCTACGCAAGTTCAAACCGATCTGCCTGTAAATAACAACGCTATTGTACAACAATGTGGTAAATGCCTTAATATTTCAGTCAATAACTACTGTCACTGCTGCCAGTTATTTCTTTGCATGAAGTAGAATGAAGTGAGACTATTCTGACAAATAATTGAAAACACACTAAAAATATCAACACACACTTAAAGGCATTTGTTTTCTAGCAAATGTTCTAAAATTAGTTTCCTTGTTAAAAGGAACGAATTGATGGAGAAAGTCAAGATCTGTCTTCTGTAGCTGTCAAATTGATAATGAATGGAAATTTTAAACACATGATGTGCAACCAGCTATTCTCTAAATACAAATGCTGAAGAAAACCAGATCTTCTCTCTCAAGCAAACCTCCTTGATCCATGACAATCACTACTGGCTTACTTCACTGAAAATAGCACTTCTTTAGAATTGCGACTGACAAAGGGATGTTTATTGTACAAGATCAACTTAAATACTTGATTTGATAGGAGGTACAAAGAGTTCATTCATCTTGATCAGAGCATGAGAAGACAATGGAAGCTGCAGTATAGGGGTATAAGCCTGACCTTGTCTCATTTACCACATTAGATAAAACATCTTTCAAAACTACTTAAACATGTCAGTATTTTAAAACACAAGTGGATATTAAAGGAAAGAATAGATGTTACATAAAACGGATGTGTGCAATGCTGATAACCTTATGATAGGTTTTAAAAATGTTTATTTAATTTTCTTTTTCAGAAGTTTTAACGTATCCATACAGACATATTCAAATACAATGACAGAAAACAGCAGGAGTATATATTTAACAAAACACAGTATGCAATATTAATAGATAAATATTCCTGACCATTGTAAGAGAAATAATTCCCTAACAAGCCCCATAAAAGGGAAGCAGCATCAGAAGCCCAGTCTATCTGGAGTCAGTTTGTAATGCTCTCATGAAAGACCAAGTATCTCTATAACTAGATCTTGTGCCTTTGTAGATTTTCCATGTGGGCAGGGTTGGTTAGCTCAGTTAGACAATCCAAGACTGTGGGGGGGAATAGCAGATTTCCATTTTTGCAAAATGATTCTTTCGACCATTATAAGAGGTTTCCTGGCATTGCTCAAACGGGGTAGATCTTCTAGAATGCCCAAAACACAGTGGCTTGACATGAGAGAAACCCTTAAACTGGTCACCTTATAAAGAGCACCACATGCTTCCTTCCAAAACATGGATATCTTTTGACATTCAAAGACTGTATGAGGCAGGTTTGCACTGAAGCGATCACATCTCCAACATGTACTATGTGGGGTGAGTCTAACTTTATGAAATTGCTCTGGAGTCTAATAATATCTGTTTAGAATTTTGTTCTGAAAGAAACACAAAAACTGGATGTTGTGTGTATATTGCGCCAAACATTATCTTATCTGTCAGAGGAAATGGAGATGGTTAGCTCCTTTCCCATTTTTCTTTTATAGTATAGTAAATAGGCTAAATCAAGGAATTCAGCTATTTGCATGTTACCACAAAATGTTTTTGACTAACATACTTCTTAAGGTGCACATCAAGTGAAGTGTTATTCCCCAGCTCCTTTATAATTTTGAGTCAAAGCTTATTGCAGAAAGGACCTTGCTCAATTGGCAGCCGATATTTATCATGAAGATATGTGAAGGAAGCTAAAGATGTCCATTCAAAAATATCTTTTATAGTTAATAAGACCTTGGTAAACCACGCAAATTTTGAGCTCTTGGCAAATTTAAATAGGGGATTATTCCAGATTAGCATGGAAGGAGAGTTGGTGTGGTTAGACGTGGTAATGAACTTGATTTTCTGAAGAACACTCAAGAGGATGTAAATATTTTTTTTTCCTTAAAGGTGCAGGCAACCATTTCAAAAATGGAAATGCACAGGGATTGCACCAAAGAGATTAACACTCTAATTTTCCTTCAATCTCAAACCACATTGAGGTTTGGGAATAGTTAGTGGGAGAGAACCATGGTACTTTTCAATTAAGATTTGTAATGAGGTGAAATAAATACAAGTCAGGTAATCCTATCCCCCACATTCCATAAGAATTGTACAACTATTTATTCTTGTGAAAGTTGAAGCAGGAAATTTAAGTGGAATTAAGCTAAATATACACATTAATCTTGGTCCTATATTCATTTTAATAGCTTCTATCTTTCTAGCTTTCCAATAAAGATATTAGTAATGAATACCATTTCTCCATGTCTTTTGTCCCTTCTCTGAGTAGGACATCCATGTTTGCAGATAATATCTTTGATAAATTAGAGAATATCCTGATGCCTAGCTAGGTTCTCATTACATGAATGAAAGGAGAATGACTGTATTTGAGATAGATTTGGTCTACCAGTCACCTGAGTCTTGTTCCAGTTTATCCAAAATCTTGATATCTCACAGAAGTAGTTCACTGCAGATAGTGGAATTGAACACAAAGGATTTTTGACAGTGAGTAGAATATGGTCTGTGGATAGACTAATCTTGTACTCCTTATCCTGCATTGTAATTCCTTCAATGGAGGGTGTCTGTCTGATATAGGCTGCTACAGGTTCCATGGCTATGTCAAATAGTAGAAGTGACAGAGAGTACCCCTGACATATTCCTCTATTTAACTGAAAAGCAGAGGAGAGAACATAATTTGTCAGAACAGAGGCAAGGGGTAATTTGTAATTAATATCAATCCAGATCAGAAATTTAGATCCAAATCCTAATTTTCTCAGGATCACTTGTAGGTATGGCCATTCCATTGGACTGAAGGCCTTTTCAGCATCTCACGATAAAATAGCAGCTAAAACATCATTTGTTTGTGCCTGGTGGATTAAGTGGAATATCTTTTGAGTACTGCCAACCACTAATCTGTGCGAATAAAACTCACCTACCTGATCTGCAAGAATGATTGATGGAGCAATGCTGTTTAAGCGTGATCTTTGTCAGAATGTATAGTGTTCAACAGAGAAACGGGGCAGTAATTGCTACACTAGCCTTGTCATTTTTTCTTTTTTTTTTTTAAGACTTGGGTAATTATCATCAACTCATGTCTTTTGTAAACATTATTTACATTATTTCCTTTTGTAAACATTTCATTATAGACTTCTGATGGTATAAGTACTAATTGATTGATAAATGTCATAAAATTCTGCTGGAATGTCATTACGCGCAGGTGCTTTGCCCGAGTTGAGTGAGACAATTACCTGCTTAACTTCTAGTAGAGAGATATCTTCCTCTATATAACCAGTTTGAGGTAGCAAAAATGTATTTAGGGTAGCCCCTCCCTGAACTGGTTAAATAGATTGGAACTGAATTCACCAGGAGAGGAATAAAAGGATTGTCTGTTAATTGTATCAGGTTCCAGTACGGAAAGACTTGCTACAGCAAAAAGGATATAAATTTATTTGATGAAGCCATTTTAATTTTCCACTCTAGGACTTTGCCTGCTTTATTTCCCCATTCACAATGCCTCTGTTTAACTCTATTAAGCATGAATTGATTTTGGTGGATACACATTCATTTTATTTTATTTTGAGCTAATGAGTGGAAAAGCTCATTATTCTGTGTAATCTATTTTTTTTCCAAGTGTAGCAACTTTCTTTGCCAAAGCATTAAGCAATTTTTTCCTTTCTTTTTTCTTTTCAGATGAGAATTTTATGTGTTCGCTCCTTAATGTAGCCTTTAAAGCTTCCCATGAAGTTGTAGTAGAGGAGATAGTATCTGTATTTTCCTTCAAGAAGCTGGTAATGGATGTTTGAATCACCAGAGGAAATTTAGGTATATGTGTTTTAACTTTCATCTTGTAGATTTTGTAGCACTATGACCAGTATCTCTGTGAAGAGAAATTGGAGCATGATCAGAGATGGTGATATTACCGACTTCTGTCTTCAGAAATGTGTAGCAGGTGCAGGACAGTGGTGGAATGTGCATTAGCTGGCTGAAGGCAAGATGGTGTTGCCTACAAAACCATCTGGGTGTCAGTGTGGTCAATGCCATCCATATGATTGCAGCCTGCTATGCCCTGCACAACATCTGCAAGGGTGAAGGTGAATATTTTCATTTGGAGTTGGCCTATTACACTGCTGGCTTGTAGCCTTAGGACAGGTAACCAGAAAGTGCACCTATCAAACCAGGTCTGGATCCAAGTGGGCAAGGGAAATAAGGGATGCTATGTGGCGCATGAAAATAAGACTGCTACAACTTTTAGCATTTTTGGAATGTCTAGAGCTCTCATTTGTGGGAGTTTCTGTTCAGAAGTTGCTTGCTGCAAATTTTGCAAGACCAGAGACGCATTAAGAACATAAGAAAGGCCGTACCGGGTCAGACCAAAGGTCCATCTAGCCCAGTATCTGTCTACCGACAGTGGCCAATGCCAGGTGCCCCAGAGGGAGTGAACCTAACAGGCAACGATCAAGTGATCTCTCTCCTGCCATCCATCTCCATCCTCTGACGAACAGAGGCTAGGGACACCATTCTTACCCATCCTAACTAATAGCCATTTATGGACTTAGCCACCATGAATTTATCCAGTTCCCTTTTAAACATTGTTATAGTCCTAGCCTTCACAACCTCCTCAGGTAAGGAGTTCCACAAGTTGACTGTGCGCTGCGTGAAGAAGAACTTCCTTTTATTTGTTTTAAACCTGCTGCCTATTAATTTCATTTGGTGACCCCTAGTTCTTGTATTATGGGAATAAGTAAATAACTTTTCCTTATCCACTTTCTCAACATCACTCATGATTTTATATACCTCTATCATATCCCCCCTTAGTCTTCTCTTTTCCAAGCTGAAGAGTCCTAGCCTCTTTAATCTTTCCTCATATGGGACCCTCTCTAAACCCCTAATCATTTTAGTTGCCCTTTTCTGAACCTTTTCTAGTACTAGAATATCTTTTTTGAGGTGAGGAGACCACGTCTGTACACAGTATTCGAGATGTGGGCGTACCATGGATTTATATAAGGGCAATAATATATTCTCAGTCTTATTTTCTATCCCCTTTTTAATGATTCCTAACATCCTGTTTGCTTTTTTGACCACCTCTGCACACTGCGTGGACATCTTCAGAGAACTATCCACGATGACTCCAAGATCTTTTTCCTGACTCGTTGTAGCTAAATTAGCCCCCATCATGTTGTATGTATAGTTGGGGTTATTTTTTCCAACGTGCATTACTTTACATTTATCCACATTAAATTTCATTTGCCATTTTGTTGCCCAATCACTTAGTTTTGTGAGATCTTTTTGAAGTTCTTCACAATCTGCTTTGGTCTTAACTATCTTGAGTAGTTTAGTATCATCTGCAAACTTAGCCACCTCACTGTTTACCCCTTTCTCCAGTTCATTTATGAATAAATTGAATAGGATTGATCCGAGGACTGACCCTTGGGGAACACCACTAGTAACCCCTCTCCATTCTGAGAATTTACCATTAATTCCTACCCTTTGTTCCCTGTCCTTTAACCAGTTCTCAATCCATGAAAGGACCTTCCCTTTTATCCCATGACAGCTTAGTTTACGTAAGAGCCTTTGGTGAGGGACCTTGTCAAAGGCTTTCTGGAAATCTAAGTACACTATGTCCACTGGATCCCCCTTGACCACATGTTTGTTGACCCCTTCAAAGAACTCTAATAGATTAGTAAGACACGATTTCCCTTTACAGAAACCATGTTGACTATTGCTCAAGAGTTTATGTTTTTCTAGGTGTCTGACAATTTTATTCTTTACTATTGTTTCAACTAATTTGCCCGGTACCGACGTTAGACTTACCGGTCTGTAATTGCTGGGATCACCCCTAGAGCCCTTTTTAAATATTGGCGTTACATTAACTAACTTCCAGTCATTGGGTACCGAAGCCGATTTAAAGGACAGGTTACAAACCTTAGTTAATAGTTCCGCAACTTCACATTTGAGTTCTTTCAGAACTCTTGGGTGAATGCCATCTGGTCCGGGTGACAGGTTAATGTTGAGTTTATCAATTAATTCCAAAACCTCCTCTAGTGACACTTCAATCTGTTTCAGTTCCTCAGATTTGTCACCTACAAAAGCAAGCTCAGGTTTGGGAATCTCCATAACATCCTCAGCCGTGAAGACTGAAGCAAAGAATCCATTTAGTTTCTCCGCAATGACTTTATCGTCTTTAAGCACTCCTTTTGTATTTTGATCATCAAGGGGCCCCACTGGTTGTTTAGCAGGCTTCCTGCTTCTGACGTACTTAAAAAACAACATTTTGTTATTACCTTTGGAGTTTTTGGCTAGCCGTTCTTCAAACTCCTCTTTGGCTTTTCTTATTACACTCTTGCACTTAAGTTGGCTGTGTTTGTGCTCCTTTCTATTTGCCTCACTAGGATTTGACTTCCACTTTTTAAAGGAAGTCTTTTTATCTCTCACTGCTTCTTTTACATGGTTGTTAAGCCACGGTGGCTCTTTTTTTAGTTCTTTTACTGTTTTTCTTAATTTGGGGTATACATTGAAGTTGGGCCTCTATTATGGTGTCTTTAAAAAGGGCCCATGCAACTTGCAGGGTGTCTTTAAAAAGGGCCCATGCAACTTATCTTATGATAAGATAATTTAACAGTCATAACAATTTTTTTTTAAATTTGGGCCTGGCTGAGCAGGGATATGGTAGTGATGGAGGGAAGCAGTTAAAGTTCTAGCAAGGACTCTGTTACCAGTTTTGGTTATGTTTTTTTCAGGCTGACCAACCCCTTGAAAATATAGATCTCTTAAAAGTACCAGATGGAAAAGAAATGTAGCATTTCAAGCTAGTGGTAAGGTTCCATGAGGGTGGAGTTCCATTTCCAAAGGAAATTTTGAGGCTTCGGTGGCTGAACAGCATATCACTGAATGGAGAGGTTTGGTTAGATGGTATGAGCAAGTATACCCTCCCCATTAATTTAATTGACCAACTAATTATCATAACCAACCAGGAGAGGAAGAAAATTAGGAGGAACATCAACAGAATTCTGAACCAGGATGTAGAGGACAGAGTTGGTTCAAACACCCTCCTCCACCAAGCTCTTTCAGCGTCCCAAAAGTGGACAGACCGCAAAGTACAAGGATGATGTCAAACCAAACCAATAGCTCTCTTTGACAAGGTAACAAGCCTTGTGGATTGGGGGGGAAGCACTGGATGTGGCATATCTTGACTTTAGTAAGACTTTTGATACTGTCTCACATGACCTTCTCACAAACAAACTAGGGAAATACAACCTGGATGGAGCTACTATAAGGTGGGTGCATAACTGGTTGGAAAACTGTTCCCAGAGAGTAGCATCAGTGGTTCACAGTCAAGTTGGAATGGCATATTAAGTGAGGTCCCACAGGGATCAGTTCTGGGTCCAGTTCTGTTCAATATCTTTATCAATGATTTAGATAATGGCTTAGAGAGTACACTTATAAAATTTGCAGACGATACCAAACTGAGAGGGGTTGCAAGTGCTTTGGAGGATAGGATTAAAATTCAAAATGATCTGGACAAAATGGAGAAATGGTCTGAAATAAATAGGATGAAATTCAAGGAAAAATGCAAAGTACTCCACTTAAGAAGGAACAATCAGCTGCACAGACACAAAATGGGAAATGACTGCCTAGGAAGGAGTACTGCAGAAAGGGATCTGGGGTCATAGTGGATCACAAGCTAAATACGAGTCAACAGTGTAACACTACTGGAAAAAAAAGCAAACATCATTCTGAGATATATTAGCAGGAGTATTGTAAGCAAAACACGAGAAGTAATTATTTCGCTCTACTCCACAGTGATTAGGCCTCAACTGGAGTACTGTGTCCAGTTCTGGGCGCCACATTTCAGGTAAGATGTGGACAGATGGGAAAAAGTCCAGAGAAGAGCAACAAAAATCATTAAAGGTCTAGAAAATATGATCTAGGAGGGAAGATTGGGAAAAAAAAAAGGGTGTGTTTACTCTGGAGAAGAGAAGACTGAGAAGGGATAACAGTGATAACAGTGTTCAAGTACATAAAAGGTTGTTAACAAGTAGGAGGGAGAAAAATTGATCTCAACTTCTGAAGATAGGACAAGAAGCAATGGGCTTAAACTGCAACAACGGCGGTTTAGGTTGATTATTAGGAAAAATGTCCTGTCTGGGTGGTTAAGCACTGGAATAAATTGAGTTGGGAGGTGGTGGAATTTCCATCACTGGAGATTTTTAAGAGCAGGTTAGACAAACACCTGTCAGGGATGATCTAGATAATACTTAGGGTGGGACATTCAAATACCATAACTTCTTCCCCCAAACTGAAGTTAAACACATTCTATATTCTGTATAAGTAGGGGCATTTCCAGCAGATCGAGGGACGTGATCATTCCCCTCTATTCAGCACTAGTGAGGCCTCATTTGGAGTACTGTGTCCAGTTTTGGGCCCCACACTACAAGAAGGATGTGGATAAATTGGAGAGAATCCAGCGGAGGGCAACAAAAATGATTAGGGGGCTGGAGCACATGACTAATGAGGAGAGGCTGAGGGAACTGAGATTGTTTAGCCTGCAGAAGAGAAGAATGAGGGGGGATTTGATAGCTGCTTTCAACTACCTGAAAGAGGGTTCCAAAGAGGATGGATCTAGACTGTTCTCAGTGGTAGCAGATGACAGAACAAGGAATAATGGTCTCAAGTTGCAGAGGGGGAGGTTTAGGTTGGACATTAGGAAAAACTTTTTCACTAGTAAGGTGGTGAAGAACTGGAATGGGTTACCTAGGGAGGTGGTGGAATCTCCTTCCTTAGAGGTTTTTAAGGTCAGGCTTGACAAAGCCCTGGCTGGGATGATTTAGTTGGGTTTGGTCCTGCTTTGAGCAGGGGGTTGGACTAGATGACCTCCTGAGGTCCCTTCCAACCCTGAGTTCTATGATTCTAATTCATGGTATATCCTCCACGACAATTTTATTGGCCCTAACCACCGGATCCTTAGCCAGTGATGTCTCCCTCTCTGTGTTCTTCCCCGAACATGTCCTCAGATGATTCATCAGATTCTAGGCTTCCAAGTCTTCAATTTGATCCTGTTCTTAAGATTCCATCATGGCAAAACCCACTTGATCTGAAAATAAGACCATCCAGGTTGAGGATACCACCATCGGTGACGGCGGTAGGCTCTGACATGGGACATTGAAAAGCACCCAGTCAAGCGACTCATAGCAAGGGCTCATGGAGGAGCATATTGCCAGTTTCTACCCATGGCCTTGTGTTACAGCTGCTTCAGATGCTTTATCTGCTCCTGGCACTGCAGACTAGTCTTACGGTCGTTCCCCAAGTTGCATGTTCAAAGGCTTTGACTGTGGCCAGTGAGGTGGGGTTGGGCACCTCCATATGTCTCCACACACAAAGAGCCTGCAGCACAGACATACGATCTGGGATAGTCTCAGGTGTTTGGTATACAGCCAAGGCCAAGAATAGATTGAGGCAATGCAAACTGCTTGATAATTTTAATCAAAAGGTGAAAAATTCTAACAGCTCTCATTGGTGATAATGGCTATTGGGGGGACGACTAAAAAACCTATATCCACTTGTAAAAAGTTATTTAACTAAGCCACCAACAATCTCATGGTCCCACTCAACTCAGTCAAAAGATTTTTCTGCTTCCATTCAGACCAAACCATGAATGTCACCTTGGTATATCAGTTTCATCCTGATCAATGAGGAAGGGCAGGATTACATTCTCATTCAAAGGGAAACAGTGTGGGATATGCCCAGCTGTCAGGATTTTTGGAGAAAGGAGATAACCAGTCATCAAATCTTGAGTGTGAGAAAGAGCCCTTTAAAAAGGATTGGCTGGATATATTTTTCAAGTCACAGATGTAACCTGTTGTACCAAAAATTGTAAAAAATAATAATAATAAAAAAAACTCTGATATTCATACTGACTTATGACCTTACTGGAATTCTGCAGAGAAGCAACAACAATTTTCTTCAACCAGTATGACTAATCCAATGTCCCCCTACCTCCATCCTCATCCCCCCATCCCCACATACACACACTCTGCAGGAATCATTCAATCTGATAAACTCAGAAAATATAAAAAAACCAGGAGTACTTGTGGCACCTTAAAGACTAACAAATGTATTTATTATTATTTATTAGTCTTTAAGGTGCCACAAGTACTCCTGGTTTTTTTGCGGATACAGACTAACACGGCTGCGACTCTGAAACCTGTCAGAAAATATAAACACTGCTGTATTGTCCGTGGTTGCCTAAGAATTATGGGAAAATTCTGAATACCTTTGTATGTGTCGTTTATTACTTGTGCCATCAGGACCTTTGCATTGTTGAAGTCAATTTTTGACCCTTTATGAAATTAAGGACTCATTTTCTTGATTCATTAACTTTTAAAAGTTATGATTAACAGTAAAAAGATGTTCATGAGATTCTTCCTTCAAAAGTGGACTTTTAAAGCCAACTTTATTTGTGAGAAGACTTTGGAAACTTGGCTTTTGCCTCGCTAGCAATAAACATAACCTCTAAAAGCTTCTGACAGAGTTTCTCCCACAGGTAGGCATGATCATCCCTATAAAACAAATCTTGATGGTCTCCCAAAAAAGTTGTGGGTTAATGTTTGAGATATAATGTTTGAGTCTCTTTAAACTACTTTTAGTGGCATAGTGGCCTTCTAAACTAGAAGATTGTATTTAGAAGAGACCCATTATCAGCCCTCCAGAATCCTGAGACTATTTTTAAAAAGCATTTTGTCCTGCTCTATGGTTTTAAGCATATTGTCTAAATCCACATGTGTCATTATGAGTATAATATAATATTTCATTGAAAGGTGACAGGGCCAGAAAGAGTTAATTAACTCAAAAGACTGACCTGACCCATGGCCGAACTTTAGAGACTGGATGGGAAGATATGTAAATGAATAGAGCTTTGAAATGCAGGCCTGTATTGTTAAAGGTAGAAGGGTAGAAGCTTGCTCAAGTCTTGTGATATAAGCAAACAAGTCTTGTCTATTGCTATAGCTTTGATTCAAAGATCAAAAAAGGAGTAGTAATATTTAGGAAGATACTTGAGTGAAATAGTATTATTGTCTACATGTCTCTTTAAAGGTTGTGGTAATCTGTATCTGAACTGTTTAATGGATAAATTACCCTATGCTAATTGCCATGATGTTTAGGAGAAGAAAAGTTAAGCCTATTGTTTTCTCGGGCAAAAAGGCTGCAGGAAATGTATAAAAACCCTGGGACACAATCCTTCTTCATCTCAGATCTGCTTTGGGTTTCAAGAGGGAGAAACCTTAAGCCACAATGATTGAGATCCCCAGTCACTGACTGGAGTCACCCTGAATAACGACATTGGACTATAACCTATGGACTATTTCTAAAAGGACTTTTGGCAACTACAAACTCACTTCTGCTATGTACCTGAACCTCAAGAATTGAATTCAAGTCTGTATGTATATTGATCTTTTAACCAACACTCTCTGTCTTTTCTTTTATAATAAATTTTAGTTTAGTTAACAAGAATTGACTATAGCGTGTATTTTGGGTAGGATCTAAGTTATAACTGAACCTGGGTGTGTGACTGATCCTTTGGGGTTGGAAGAACCTTTTCTGTTATATGATTAAATAAATTTTTCAATAATCATCATCATATCTGACGTGTGTCTGGATGGAGGTCTGAGGCCGGGCACTTTAAGGGAACTGCGTTGTTTGTACTTCTAAGTAACCAGTGAGATACTATAGAAGCTGTTTTGTGCTGGCTTGGTAATTCTAAGTATTGGAATATCCACCAGCTTTTGGGGTTTGTCTGCCCCATTCTGTTTGCAGTTCACCCTGATTGAGTGACCTCAGCTGGCTCCCACGGGCAGCATCGTCACATCATATAACACTATCCTAATTTGTGCTAACAGGGTTTGGACTACTAGACCCATACTTAACCTTAGTTAATCAATACATGAGCACAAAAATTAGTTGAAAAGTTAAAATCATGCTTCTTTAGAGGTAACTGTCTCTAGATAGCTATTAGAGAAAGAACTCTAATCCTTGAAATGGGCCTATCATGGGATACTGCCCTCCAGCACAGATTCACAGATTCTATGAATGCCCATTTGTGGCCCCTTGTAGCCCTTCAAGTGCATTGCACTCAGCACCTCCTCGGTTCTTTCAATTGACTATCCACATGGAGGCTGTGCCAAAACACATGCCTCCTTGTGGGATCTGATTTATTAAGTCATTCTACAACATTTAACTCTACAACATTTAACTCACTCTGTTAGTTGCTCCAAGTCACCCCACTCTAAGTCCATATAAGAGTCCTGGTCCACTCTCATCAGAGTTCAGAAGACACATCCCACATTCCCACCCAACACCTTTCCTAGAGCAGGGGTACTGCTCCCTCAGAACAAGAGTCTCTCAGAGCTAGGTCGTACGTTCACCAGCTCTAGGGCTCTAGCCAGCTCTTCCATCAGTTGGCCCCTTTTCTGCATTTAGTCTCAGGTTCAGGGGATTCTGAAGGCCCATCTTTTCCTGCTGGTGTCTGCCCTGCTTTGAAGGAGGAGGCAGAATTTATGCTGGTCCCCTTCTCCCAGCTCATCTCAAACAGCTTCGGTGCGAAGGAAGCCTTGCCCCAGCCTCTCCACAAGACTCTTGGCCTTGGACCCTGAAAGACACAGTGATGAGATTTCCTCCCAAGCACCACTTATTCCCAATATCGCTTCCTCTCTATCAATACATCTTAGGTCCTTGTATGTGTGTATATAGCTCTCTCTACCTACCTCAGAGATTTCAAAAACTCAAAGGGCCACACCAGAATGGGGTGGGGTGACCACTAGGCACCACTACTCTGAAAGGGGCAAACTACAGCAGCACAGGGCCTAATTAGGCAACTCTTGGAATAGATGATGTATAAAGTTAGGAATTATGACACACCAAAATCTCACATTCACAGAGTATCCTACAACTGTATAATGAAAAAGCAGTGATTTGACTCTGGTGGGGGGGGAACCCTAATCTGTGCTTTTGGGGGCCTTGACAGAGGATCTAGGGTCTATCAAAATTAACAAAAGAAATGTTAAAGATCACATCTAACTATCTCTGTGCACAGCAGAGTCCCAGGCTGAGCGTATGCAGCCAGAAGGCATGAGCTAACTCCTATAAAAAGGAACAATGGTATAGAGCAAAAGTCAATCACCATATTAAATCTAAAGAAACAAAAATATCATCATTGGTGACAGAAACAATATGGGGAAATTCCCACTGGTAATTATGAAATAACACACGTGACCTTCCCCCCCCAAATGAGACTTCTGATCCAAGATTCTTGTATAAATGTGAATGAAACCTTACCCTCTTGGGTTAATGGATTCTAACACCTGAGGGAAAGATGACAGGCTAGGAGGGATATGTCTGAATATGTAAACCAGCCCAATCGAAAGGATTTACAGTGAGTCCTGGACAGAGGAAGAGTTTACTTGAAATTTGGACACGAGTCAGAGGAGAGAAATGTTTTCATGAGATGCAAGCAATTCATTTTTCTTTTATAGTCTGTAACTAAGCTGAAGAAGGCTTATCTAGTTTAGTTTATGCAAAGCATAAATTTAAATATGTTAAGAAACTTGTTTCTTTTCTTTTAATTCCATTTGTGTTTTTAATAAATCTTGTTTTTTTTGTAAGGATCCCTGTTGTATGTAGACATCCCTGGAAAACAGAGAACCCCTTAACTTCTAAGGAGAGGTCAAGAGGGATAAAAAGCCTTCTGGAACATATATCCCCTCTCAGTCTTGATCAAACTTGACCCTCTGAACCCCTCAGTCCCAGCCCAGACCACCCTGCTGCATCCCAAACCCCTCATCCCCAGCCCCACCTCAGAGTCTGCACCCCCAGTCAGAGTCCTCACACGACCCCACACACACCCCAACCCCTTACCCCAGCCCAGAGCCCCCTCCTACACCCCAAGCCCCTCATTTCTGGCCCCACTCCAGAGCCTGCACCACCAGCCAGAGCCCCCTGACCCAGCCTGCTGAAAATGAGCAAGTGAGTGAAGGTGGGGAGAGCGAGCAACAGAGGGAGGGGGGATGGAGTGAGCAGGGGCCGGGGCCTCCGAGAAGGGGCGGGGCATCGGCGGAGGGGTGGAGCACGGGCAGGGCAAGAGTGTTCGGTTTTGTGTGAGTAGAAAGTTGGCAACTCTAAGGCAAACACAAGAAAGAAGCCAAAAGACCAAACAGGAGATGAGAGTTGATAGTGGTGTTGGTCAAAGGCGCATACATATTGCGTAGTACAGTTTGCTTTGACCAAAAAACTAAAAATGTCAATCTGAGAAGGAGCACTTTCACATGAAATGGGAGACAGAGTTCCAAGATACTTGCTCCTTTTTTTATTTTTTCTTCCTTTCTTTCATTGCACAGAAAGATAAAATTCTTGGCTTACTCAGAATATGAAGTATTGAGATTTGCAGTTCACATAAGTGGTGTCTCTTGGCCAAAAATTAAGTGGGTCTGGCTGCATTTGAGCACAGTTAGAATCCTATTATTTTCACATGCTAAATAAATATCTTTTATATTTAAGAGGTCAGATTTTTAGCCCATTGATCATATTGGCCTAAGAAAAACATTTTTATGAATGTGGAAGCAGAACAAGCCAGAAATGTATATAATAAAGACACTGGTCTGGCTCCAGAGTGTCCCCTCTGCACACACGCACACACACCTGTATTGTGAATTACAGGCCTGATCTACACAAAGCCACTCTAAAATAACACAATCAGTTAAACCAAACAGATTTACTTAAGATGATGCAACTTTATGTAGATACTTTTACGGAGGCTTAAACCTGGCTTACATCGGTTTAGGTATGCAAGTTAAACTGAAATAAGATGGTTTAGACTGATAAGGGCATCCACACAGGTTTTGTAGCAGTTTAATTAAATTAGGTTCTAATCCTACTTCAATTAAACTTGTGCAACTTCTGTACGTAAACAAGCCCTCAGTGGTGCTCCCAATACAAACCCCAAAAGAAACACGAGTTTACCTCAATCCACTCCCAAAGCACATATCCAGATAGAGAACAATGTAGACACAAGAGAAAGGATGGCAAGAGCACAAACCAAAACCATTTCTGAGTCTAAGCTGCACCTTTGCTCTGTCTGCCCTGCAAAACTGAGCAAACCCAGAGTATGCAAAAGGTGCCATGTCCACTTGCCCAAGAATGCTGCCCCCTTCAAATCTGCCATTTCTAATATTCTTATCATCATGCTCTCTCTGCACTGAATAAATGGTGAATATACAAGACTTATCTACTAGTTTGATATCTAAAATATGTATTCAAGTATTTTAATTTCACAAGATTTGGGTAAAGACAAATGCAAATAAATAAAAGTAAAAGCAACAGGAACTCTGACCAACATTAGTGGGGACAGAGGAGATTTATCACACAGTTCCATAGTTTTATGGGATTTTTTTTTTAAACTTCACCACAGATTACTTAATATTTTAAACAAGTTGCTATTAAGCCATTTGCACATTACAGAGAAGAACTAACGGGTTGAGAAAAGTTTCACAATAGGAAAGAATTTCAATATCCAAGACAGGATACAACCTATGGTTGTGAAAACTCCATAAAGACTGAAATATGAAATCATGGAATGTATTTACTGTATCTTAATATAATAAGATTAATGAAGACACAGTTTGCCTTCATCTCTTATAATATAAACTTGTCAAGATGTGCATTTTAAATTGATTTCTTCAATATTACCTTCCCTTAAAAAAAGTGTGCAGCAGAAAAAAAGGTAATGAGTTTAAATTTTAGCTGAAACTTTTCCTGATGTAAGAAGACAGCTGGTGGCTATAAGGTCCAGACTTCCTTTTCTGTACCACAGGAGTCTCCAAAATTCTCTAGATCTAGAAATTAATTTTCCCATTAAAAGAGATGGTGTTTAAATTTAAAATAAACAGTAAATAAAACATTCTTTAAAATGATCAACCTCAAATGCTAATTAATATATGTATGAAGGAAACAGAAATGAGAATGCAAACTTCATTTCTTCTGGAGCTCTTTTGGATGTGTATTTCACTGCCTCAGAAATGTATGGACCAATGAACTATAACAAAAGGAACACTTAGAAAAAGGTAAAAATACTCTACTTCAGTATATCATAAAAGAATGTATTGTGAGCACTGAACAGCAGTTAGTTCAAATGAAAATAGTTGTCCAAGTAATATACAAATATCAATTTGATAGACCCAAGAGCATATATCAGAGTATTAACAAATGAAAATCCAAATAGTTTCCACAGTGCCATTGATAAACACACATATTGCCTCATCCTACAGAAGGATGGTACACAAAGTAAGTGTACTTAACCTTGAACTAACCATCAAGTTTGAAAAGCTTTTGTGGCACCATCCAAAAGTTGCTTGGACTACCCTTGAAGAGGGGATAAATACAAAGAGTAAGGGTTTTGTTCTATCACCACATGAGGCCAAATCCTGCTCACCTTACTCACACAACCAGTCTCATTGGACTCAACAGAAGTATTCACCTGAGTTAGGCAAGCAGTTTGACCCATTATGAGCCATTTTCTCCTTTACACTCATCACCATAGGTGCTGGAACTAGGGGTGCGTGGCTTGAAGTAGTAATACCAACCAAAATACCTGGTTTCTGCCTTCAGCACCCCCACTATAGAAATTGTTCCAGCACCACTGCTCACCACATAATTCTCCATAGACAATAGAAACATAATTCACTAAGTTATTAGATTTGGACTACCATACTTTACAAATCAAAAGCTAAATCATGGACCTGGAATAATAGATGTTAATTAAGTGGAAAATCTTGATTCCAAGGTGTTAGCTATATGAATGCTGCCTTTGTTAAGATCTGTACTGCAAGTCAATAAGAATATAACTGTTCACCATGTATTTTACTAAAAATTACAAGCAGAAGGATTCAAGAATTCAGTATACTTTTGTCAGCTGCTAATTGAAACCTAAGCAAAATATATCTTTTTCTTCCTGAGACCAAGGTATATTTCATGAAGCTAATGATGAAATCTACTTGAGGTCAGAGAGATCTGAAATAAGATCTGATTCTTCTTGGATTTATTTAATGTACAAAGCTTCTGTACTGTTCTGTCTCATGAAAATAAAGAAACGGGACACGTGTTGAAGCTAACTACCTCTCTACCAACCTTTTTCCTTATCACATGCCCTGAAAACAGTTAGACACAAAGGTGACAATATCTGCTGCCAGCCAGACCACTTATGTATTTATCTATAATTGAAAGATAAAAGTTGGAACATACATGAATTTAAGCATTTTACAAATATTAGTAAAATCTTTACCACATGGAAATGAATTTCCTTCCAAACTTGCACTCCTAATTAAATTAAAGTTGTAGTTTAATGGAAAATGTTTGCATATTGTGAACTTCACGTTTTAAAGGAGTGCAACCTGAAATCTAGAATTTTTAAAAATGTAGCTCACTATTACTAAATTAAAAACATTATCTTTTCTGACCAAATGCTCAGTAGCAGTACAAAAATCACTTCTATTCATATACATCACTGTTTTGTTATCTTACAAAAAAGAAATATGATGGATACAATATGATGCAATATGAAATATGATGTTGCATTTTATGGATTGTTATTTGATGGTAAAAAGAGAATAGAAGTTACTCTTTACGTTCCAAACAGTAAATTGTCCAGCAGAACAATTCTTGTCAGTGTTTAGAGACCACCACAGAGAAAACCACAGAGACTGGGAAACAAACTTAGAAAGAACTTGGTCATATTAAGGACTTGATTGTGGATTAAAGCCACAGACTGTGCTAAAGGGGAGTGCAGAGAGGCCATTCTACATTTGGAGCACATTCTGCAGGGGCTGTTCCGCCACATTGAGAGAGAGTACTTAAAAAAAAAAAAAAAACCCACACCCACTGAAGCTGCCCAGACTCTGCTTTTAAGGAGGCTAACACAGCTGTGCACAATACCACATTATGGTATTTGTATGATCTTTGTGGAAAGGCCTCCTTGCAGCTTCTCCTCCCGATATGATTCTAGGGGGCCGGCCACCATCTGCCTGTATACTTTTTGAAAAATGCATGTTTTGCTACATTCATACAACACAGGACTGACATTAATATTTGGAAATCCTAGACTGATAAAGGGTTTGAAAATACCCACATTTTGGACAAGTTCTGGGATAGCTAATGAAAAAGACAGCTTTTGTGAGAACAATACGCAACAGTTAACATAATATGTTTTGTCAACTTCTAAATTTGAGGGACAGACAAGAAAAGAACATCCAATGAATATAATAAGGTAGGACTGTGAAATCCTTGAGCTCATCCATGAAAGGAAGAGAAATGTATAAAGGTCTGTGTGGCTAGATCCCTGGATAGATGCCTGGCAAAAAGACCTGCCATTGAGTCAGTTTCAAGCTTCTCTTTCAGCAAAGAAATGGCAATATCCCTGAGAAACTGTTATGAGAGATTATGGATATATTTGGAAGCATCCAGGCTGGGACATCTAGCCTTTGACCAGTCTTCAGATCAAATAAGGCAAAGGGGAGAAAAACATTTCCTAAAGAAACTATTTCCAATGAGGAAAGAGGCTCACTGAAGATACCCAAGCCAACTCTAGGGATATTTGAGCAATGAGTCTGTACTGTGTTGAGCAATGTAAAGAGCTCAAAAAAGTTAAACAGTTTTCTCTTGCCATAGGACAACTGAGCTTCAAAAGGACTGACTTGGCAATGCAAGTGGTATTGTTAGAACAGAACATTTTTATTTTGTATATAAAATGACTTTGCACACTATATATTATTCTTGTTGGCATTTGAATGTTAGCAGCACACCATTTCCTACTCAAGTTTGGTTTAACTCAGTGGTTCTCAAACTTTTGCATTGGTGACTCCTTTCACACAGCAAGCCTCTGAGTATGACCCCCTTATAAATTAAAAAACATTTTTATATATTTAACATTATTATAAATGCTGGATGCAAAGCGGGGTCTGGGTGGAGGCTGACAGCTCGCGACCCCCTCATGTAACAACCTGGCAGCCCCCGGAAAGGTTCAGACCCCCAGTTTGAGAATCCCTGGTTTAACTAGTTTGGGCATATTAAATATTATCACTACACTAACTTTTCCCCTTTTTTTGGACTCTTGTATTTACAGCAAATTGTAGGTGGCAAAACCACTCCTCATTCATCACACAGAATTACAGTTTCACATCTCTAAGCGAATTACGTATTCCTGCTCCCTGAGTTTCATGTGCAGGCATGAATATTTTCTGATTACTAGTAGGGGCCTCAGATTCCATCTCCTCATAGATGAGCTAATACTGTAACTTGAAATACTTAGCATTCTTTCAGTATTATTTGAATATCTATTCTATGTATCAGGTCATGTACTGTGATCCAATTAAGAAACTATTACAAAAGGAGAGGAATAAAAGCTTGTTCTTTGATAAAACCAATCTCAGGTACACATCAACTGTGAATCAATTTTACGGATGCTGCTTTTGAAACACTGAGATCTCATTTTCCTATTATGAAACTTTCTACTGAGAGCAATGCAAAGCCCAGGAAGACAAAATATCCTATCCAGCTCATCCAAAAGCAATAAAAGTTCTCTGTGATGGCTATGGATCCTTTTAATCAGAGACGCTGATTTTGTGAGTTCCCAGGAGGTGCTTGACCCTTGCTTCACCTCAGGCCCTGCCCCAACTCCACCCCTTCCCCGAAGCTCCCATCCTGTCTCTTCCTTCCCCATTCCGCCCCCTCCCCTGCTCCTCTCCCTCCTCCTCAACGCCTCCTGCACGCTGCTGAACAGCTGATCGTGGGGGTGGGAGGTACTGGGAGGGAGGGGGATGAGCTGATCGGCGGGGCCTGCTGGTGGACAGGAAGCACTGGGCGGGGGGAGTTGGAGCTGATCCGCAGGGCTGCTGGTGGATGCTGAGCAGCCTTTTTTTTTTTCCCATGAGTGCTCCAGCCCTGGAGCACCCACAGAGTCGGCACCTATGACTTTAATGTTTGGGGCGCTGACCAAAATATACAGGAATTTAAAGTTGGTATGAGCAAGGCCCGAATCTAAAATAGACCTAGTAGCACCCTATGAAATCAGTTCATTAGGGTTAGGAAAATATATGTATAATTCTAAGTCTGGCATCCTACCAATTTTGTATACTGATCTTTCTAGCCTTTCCATAATAGAGGCCTTGATTAAAGCCCATTGTTCATGAAGGGAAATACATTCATTTCCAGATGGCATAAATGTGCTGCAATGGCTAAACAACATTTGATGAACACATGCAGTCCTGGCAAAATGCCAGAAACAAACCTTTGTATTATATAAACACTGTCTGAGAAATCTGAGATAAATTATACAGATAGATTTACATCCATATGCCTGTAGGTATCCCCAGGTTCAGCCCATCCTCACTCCTACCTCTAAACTATAAAAAAAGGATTGGCACTAAGGGTCAAACAGAGTATAGTAAGAGAATTCACTTAAAAGGGTAGGACAAATTATTCAAGACATCACTTTAACTTCTCCAAGAAAAAACTTCACTGCTTGAGAGAAAATGAGCCTGAATCCTGATGCCTATTTCTGATCAAGCATTTTAAATTATTAGCTTACAACAAGGCAAGGCGTTGCCTGCTTTATGTTTTCTGGGTGCTGTTTTAACTTTTCATCTCAAAAACTTGGTAAGTTATTAAAAATATTTTTCCAAAAAGTGAATTTTGCAGGTTGTTCTCCCTTCAATCAATAGATCTAGTTTATTAAGTAGGCATACTGGCCAGTGACTGGAATAGTACAAAGAAGTCCAGTCTTTTTAATGGTAAAAGTAGCTCGCTATCTGCTGTGATAGTAAAAGTTTTGGTTGTGAAAAATGTCAGTGGACTGTCTTTATCGGGGCGGATCCAGGCACCAGCAAGCCAAGCGTGTGCCTGGGGCGGCAAGCCACGGGGGGCGCTCTGCCGGTCGCTGCGAGGGAGGCAGGCAGGTTGCCTTCAGTGGCATGGCTGCAGAGGGTCCGCTGCTCCCGCGGCTTAGGCGGACCTTCCGCAGGCGTGCCGCCGAATCTGCGGGACTGGGGACCTCCCGCAGGCAAGCCACCGAAGGCAGCCTGCCTGCCGTGCTTGGGGCGGCAAAATACCTAGAGCTGCCCCTGGTCTTTATTTTAACCTGTGATGAGTACCACACAATCTAATATGCTCCTGCAATTCCTAGAAGCAAATGGAACTGCCAAGAGCTTTCTGAGACAGACATAAGAATTTCTTAGAAAAAGAAAACCAAATTAATGTTGTCAATGCTAAACATGTTTGCAATATGGGCTAAGGACACCAACAGAGTCTAAAATCTGACAATTTATGTAAGGAGCTCATTGCAGTCACTACACCAAGCATTCACCTAACTTGGTATTCTCTTACAGTCAAATCCATGGATCTCCTGCTTCTCATACATCTTGCATTTAGAACCCTTTATCAAGCTAGGTATTATCAGAACAATAATTCATAGAATACCTTCAGAAAAAAGCATCTGGTGGGAATAATTTTGTATAAATTAAGGACAACTTTAGTCGGAACACATTTGCACTGTTTAGCACACACTGCTAAGTCACTAAGGAACTGTCTGACCAAATGTGCATGTTTCACATCTGTCAGCTAAATCAGAATTCCAGATGCAAAAAACTACCATTGAGGAACACTATCTGAATTTGTGTCACTCCCTGGAGGAATTTTGATCCACACACCAAAGAATGGATTCTAGCAAGACAAATATAAACAGCAAGGATAGAAAGGAATTGTTTGGTCATCTAAGGAGAGTAACTAAAAGTGGAGCCTGAAACTGAACCAAACAAAATATTTAACAACAGTGAAATAATATCCCCATTGCTGAAGTCACCTGAAATTGAACAGGACAAAGTACTCAAAAATATATTTATATCAATCAATCCTGAACTGTCAAGGATGTGTCATTACTGATACCAGTTCAGGTATATGTGTTACATTAAATTTATATAAAAGGCAGGTTATTGTCAGGCCTGGGCAAATTTGTGAAAATTTCACAATTGTTTTTTAAGCCAAAACATTTCAGACTGTTTCAAATTGTTCATCTTTTTAATTGCAAAAAACAGTTAAAACATTTTCAAAGACTCTCTTGCAAAATGCACTATTGCCTTGAAATAATGAACTTTAAATCTTGTGCATTCAAAATTTCATCAGAATGTACCATGGCAACCATTTCTGGCCATTCTGATTTTTGGAGAGAAGGCAGGGAGGAACAGAACACCACAAACCACAACACACATATTCACTTACAATAGGTTATTAATACAGAAATGGACACACCACATCAAACAGGGATGGAAATAGCCAGGGACACAGGCTCTTTGGCTCCAACTGAAGATTTGAATCTCTCTCCAGTGATTGACAGAGTGGGTGGTGGCCCTGGTGGAAGTGGCTGCTCACATTCGCATCACTACATACTAACTGACAAGGAGCAGGTCGTGGGATACTTAGGGTACGTCCACAGTACCCGCCGGATCGGCAGGTAGCGATCGATCTATCGAGGATCGATTTATCACGTCTCAACTAGACGCGATAAATCGATCCCCGCCACACTCCCCGTCGACTCTGGGACTCCACCAGGGTGAGAGACAGAAGCAGAGTCGACGGGGGAGCCACAGCCATCGATCCCATGCCGTGGGGACGGGAGGTAAGTCTAAATAAGATACGCAACTTCAGCTACGAGAATAGCGTAGCTGAAGTCAACATATCTTACATCGACATTCCCCCTTCTCTCCCCCCCCCCCCCCGCAGTGTAGACCAGCCCTCAGAGTTCTGACTGCTTAGCAGGAGGAACAGGTCTATCCTCCCACTGTGTAGCTAGAGACAGATGTCCTGGAGCTGATAATGCAAGTGGCTAGGATGTCCATGAGAGCAGAGTCAGTTGACACAGGAATCTGCTCTGCTATAAACATCAGTAGTGTTCCTGTATGGTCCTGCTACTATGAGATCCTTTTGTTCTTCAGTATTGTCTCCCCCATGGTGTTGTCATCTTGCAGAGAACCACCAGTGGTCTATTAATTCTCACCTACCCACACTCCTTTGCTAAATGGGTTGCCCTTCACCTGGTGTTTTCAAGAGAGCAGGATGAGACAGAGATGTCACTGGCCCCGTCCAATGTTCAGGGATGGAGGGGGGAAAAAATCAGCCTCTCTGCACACAGCTTCTCTCACGTCAGGTGCTGTTGTTTTTTTCAAACCAACTATAACTTGTTTATAGAAAGTGAATAAGGTAGTTATGTCCCATGAGAAAATGAGTTAAAATAGCTTCTACTGACCCTCCTGACCAAAACCAATAACAACTAACCAACCTAACCCCCCCATATCCTAACAAACCAACCCAATTCTAATTTTAAATAGTAACACATTTGTCACACGAGTGTCAAATGACAGTCATTGTAACAGCTAACAAAAATAGTCAAATGAAGGTCGGTAGAAAATTTAAAAAATGCAAAATTCCTTCAGTTAAACAATTACAAATAGTTTGCCTGGCTCTAGTTACTGTGAATTTCAAGCTATATTTGCAAATAACTGATGCAAAATGACAGGGTGCCTCTACAAATGAAGAGGGTCGTATTAGAGTTGTGTGTGTTATGTATAAAAAGTTACACTGACATCCTGGCCTCACTGAAGTCAGTGGAAGTTCTGTCATTGACTCAATGGGGGTCAGCATTTTACCCTTAGTTTGTGAAATGACTGTCAGACATTTAGTTTTAAACATGCTTCCATATATAATTTTGCCATTATTCATTCTCTCTCTCCCTTTATTTAAAAAAACTTTCCCACTTTTAAGATATCATTTTCTAAAGCGTATTTTACTCATGATTAGGGCCCTACCAAATTCACGGTTCATTTTGGTCAATTTCACAATCACAGGATTAAAAAAAATTGTTAATTTCATTATTTCAGCTATTTAAATCTGAAATTTCATGGTGTTATTACTATAGGGATCCTGACCCAAAAAGGAGTTGCGGGGGGACGTTGCAAGGTTATTGTGTGTGCGGGGGTGTTGTGGTACTGCTACCCTTACTTCTCTGCTGCTGCTGGCGGCGTTGCCTTCAAAGCTGGGCAGCTGGAGAGCAGTGGCTGCTGGCTGGGAGCCCACCTCTGAAGGCAGAGCTGCCACCAGCAGCAGCAGCGCAGAAGGATGGCATGGTATCGTATTGCCACCTTTATTTCTGAGCTGCTGCCTGCACAGCTGGGCCAACTACTTAGGTGGGTCTGGGAAAGAGTGATATGAAAACAATTCACTTCTTTAATTGCTAAGCAGGAAAACCTTTAAAAAGAATCAGATGTCTATGGGTAATTAAAAAAGGAAACATTCAGAAAATATTTTCTTACAATGCAAGATTACTCACAGATTCAGACTGGCCCATGAGATATATTTATTTCTATGTTAGTTTAATATTATTTTTATTTGACTTAAATATTTTCAGTTCTGAGCCATAGAATAATATTTATATTTTCAAAAGGCCAGATTATCTCATGGATTTTTCCCCAAATATAGGTTGAGAGTCTTCAGTAAAAGTCTACAAACTATTTAAGGGTTAGACCCTAAGACCTTTTGTAGACTAGAGTTTTTGGTACTGTTGTAACTTGAGTCAATTGACTACCAACTAAATCAGCTAACAAGGCCGTGAATGCTAAACTAGACACTCCACAAACTTTTTTCCTGGCCATGATTCAGAGCTTGTCTACAGGAGGACACTCAGGAAAATTAAGGCAAATTAGTTAATGGTGTGGCATTAATTAATATAAATTAACCCTCCCACCCCCCAGTGTGGATGGTTTCATTCAGGAATAAAGCAATCAAAGGCTATGTCTATATTGCCCCAAAGTTCAGACCGGAGGAGGAGGGAATATAGGAGAGCACACCAAAATGCTGCGCTGTAACTCCCCTACGTGGACACTGTGGGCACAAATTAAAAAATTCATGGTTTGCATTAAAAGTCTTCTTCAAACCAGACTACATTAACACAAACTAGGAACTTTTCTGTGCTTGCAGCATCCACATGGGGGAGTTACAGCGCAGCACTTTGGCCCACCCTGCTATTCAGACCCCATCGTCTGAACCCTTAAATTGCTGTAACTTAATCCATATCCAAGACAGATTCACAATTTAGAAGAAATCACAATTCTATCCATATGTTGCTCCTGGGGTGGCACAGATAAGTACTACCTTATACTTGGGGCTCAGAGTCTCCTCTCAATCCAGCTATAAGTGAGTAGCAACAAACATGCATGCACAGGGCACTAAAGTGATTTTCCACAGTCTTCCAACTTGTGTAACCATTAAATAAATGCACAGAAAGAGAGTGTAAAATGCTACCATTTACTCAACTACAGTATTGCCATCCTCAAATGTTGAAAAAAAATCATAAATCAGGCTGTTTTAAGAGGACTGTTTTAAACAAGATAAGATTTTTTTAAGTAATATATTTAGGGCTTGTTTAAAATTTGTCTTGTGTTTTTTGAGACTTTAGGACTCACATTTTCCAACTTTGCACTGCAACATTAAGTCTAGAAGTGTATCTATTTTTTAAATGAAAGCAAAGTTTCTCACATAACAAGACTCCAGGAGTTGAGGCTTAAAACAAAATAATCACATGTAGCATTTTATTCCCAATTTGATGGTAACCATACATCTAAAAAGACAAGGGCATGAGAACCAAAGCAGTTATTACTATGTGTCATGCTGCAGCGTAAAGAGTGGCTAAAGAAATCCAAATTTCAAGCACCAGTCCTTGCCACAGAGAGTGAAGGCATATGGTGCAGAGCCAGTAGATGAAAACTGGTGCATCTAATCAAATTTAAGGGACCTGATTTGTCCACTGCCTCACTTCCTGTGCCATCATGTAAATGGAAAAATCAGGCCCCTTAAATTTGATTAGACTTTAAAACAATCCACTTCTTCAAATTTCAACTTTAAATTTACTAAAGTGTCTTTCTAGCTCCACAGAAACTCTCTTTCTGACTGCTCTGCACAGGACACAGCAGGTGCATTTTCAAGCTCCTAAAGAATGAAAAATAGCTACTCCATCCTGCATCCCACTAAAATGCACAAAAGGCGGCCTGAGCCCCACTTGGACACATTCCCCAACTATGCTGCTGGTGAAGATCCAAAGTACAGCTGATGAACTCCTATGATTCAAAGAAGAGGAGCTCCATACTGCTGACCAGGAGTGTAATATCAGGAAGTTTTGTTGATGTTGGTATTTCTAGCTTTTAAAATGTATACTTGCTGTTTGCAAGTTTTTTGCAAGCCAACAAATTTCTAAATCTTGGATAGTGAAGCTATTTTTCCCTTGTATCCCCAAACTTACTCTTTTTAAAAACTAGACAATTGAATACAGAGATTGTAGAAACTGTTTTTGAAACTATATTACAGTGCAGTGGTTAAAAAACAGTATGCGTTTATGTGATTTCAATGGGACTGCTTATTGATTTTGATCTGGTGAGTAAGGGTGGCACAATCTATTTCTATATTAATAGAAAATTAAGGATGCATGGTCAACCTCTCAAGTGATAAAATATTCAAATATATATTGCATCCATGCCCTTAAGTCTGCACTTTGTGCAGATATATGGTACAACTTTTATATCCTATTACAGGAAAATATAAACACTCATAGACTTTAAGGTGAGAAGGGACCATTATGATCATCTAGTCTGACCTCCTGCACAATGCAGGCCACAGAATCTCACCCACCCACTCCTGTAACAAACCCCTAACCTATATCTGAGTTACTGAAGTCCTCAAATCGTGGTTTAAAGACCTCAAGGTGCAGAGAATCCTCCAGCAAGTGACCCATCCTCCACACTGCAGAGGAAGGCAAAAAATCTCTAGGGCCTCTGCCAATCTTCCCTAGAGGAAAATTCCTTCCCGAACCCAAATATGGTGATCAGTTAAACCCTGAGCATGTGGGCAAGACTCACCAGCCAACACCCAGGAAAGAATTCTCTGTAGGAACTCAGATCCCATCACAGACCACTGGGCCTATTTATCTGCTAACAATCAAAGATCAATTAATTGCCAAAATTAGGCTATCCCATCATACCATCCCCTCCATAAACTTATATATTAAAAACATTAACATTGCAAAATCAAGCACTCAAAGGTTAAGAAATGCCAGATTTACGATTGCCTGCTTTCAGTTCTGGTACCCAGCACCACAGTGGTCCAGAGCAGAATTTTCAGGGAAAGTCCTGCTTAGCCCCAGAATGGCATATGCTCAGTCACTCTCTGGAGATGGTATATGCACAATCTGGCCTAGTCTAAATGTAGGAGCTGTGACTAGTTGGTGTATGCTCAGTGCAGATGGAATCTTCAAAGAATTAAATTGCAAGACTACCAAAGCTACCAAACATGTATGAATCAAGATTTTCACAAAGGTTTATAACTTGGCCAAATTTGGGAAATTTCTTTCATGGGAATAAGAAAATAATATCATTGTTACCCCCCGCAAAATTTCAAGCCTCCGCTCCAAAGCATGGAGTCACTAAAACTTCTAAAGAATAGTCCTACAACCAATTTGTTAATACTGGCAAAACAACGTATTTTACCCGAATCTCATTCTCAGAAATGAATGAAACATTTGTACAGAAACATTAAAATATAAATAAATAAAACTAGTCTGAAGGAGACACCCAGCGTGGAAAATTTTAGCCTGAATGGTTAAAGTTTGGGAAAGTAATAATCAACTGAAAACTAGGTCTTATAATAGGAATCATTGGGCAACCTTCACTACAGACATCGCTACCTGTGCCACCTATAATGATCACATAATACTTACTAACTTCCACAATATTGTATAAAAATAATTTCTACAATCTTTGGGCCTGCTCCCACTGAAGTCGCAGAATTTTGCCTCTGACATCATTGGAAGTAGAATTAAACCTACAAACACACGTGTAACATTTTTTAGTATCATATGCTACTGTATATATGCCAAGCAGAGTAAAAATTTTCTAGTATATATAGGCCACTGTATATTTCAGGGACAGTTAATTTTTCTGGTGTATACAGGCCACCTAAAGCTGCCAATCAACAAAGACTTATGCACCTGTTTTACTTTACGCATGAATGAACCCATGAAGTCAATACAAAATTGGCACATTAATAAGTTTTTGCAGGATAGGGGACTTCGTGATTGTAAGCTATTTGAGGCACAGACTGTTTTTTCATTGTGTGTGGGGTGTGTGAGTGGCACTAATTCCCAGATGGGGCTTCTAAGTACTACTCCAATGCAAATAATAAACTAAACAATTGACAGTTAACTACAAAGCTAGCAGTTTCATTCCCTGTATAGCAACTAATGAAGACTGCTCAAAGTCTGTATTTGTCACCTTGTTTTCTCATCTGTTTCAATAAACATTTTACAAATAATTAAAGACAATCCTAATTTAATTTTGAAACATATTGTACCGCTTTACTGTTCTTATTGACTAGTCTATAACCTTACTAAACATTTATTTTGAACCCCTGACTTTTTAAAAAAAGTTATAAATTATCAACACATTCTCTCTAGCAGGCCTTGAGCTACAGACTGAACATTAAAGAAGTATGGTATATTTTTCTCTGTTTTTCTAGCTCTTGGTTATTTCATTAGTTTTTCAGTACTTAGACATCTTCAACTACTGTTTCTTGATATGGTGTAGGTACAAGTTTTGACATTTTTCTGAAAATTTCATTTAGAGTCAATGAGTTATTTAGAGTTTTTAACCATCAGAGGAGTGAAGTTCTGCAACAGCCTTCCAAGGGGAGCAGTGGCGGGCAAAAAAACTAACTGGCTTCAAGACTGAGCTTGATAAATTTATGGAAGGAGGGGATGGTATGATTGGACTGCCTACAATGGCATGTGACCTGGTTGGCTCCAGGTTTTTTGCCGCCCCAAGCAAAAAAAAAAAAAAAAAGAGGGCCAGGGTGCCACCCCAAAGGGCCAGAATGCTGCCCCTTGAAAAGTGCTGCCCCAAACACATGCTTGGGACGCTGGTTCTAGAACCGGCCCTGGTGATCCAGCTGTGACTGACAGTAGCAAAAATTCCCAGTGGGTGGAGACAAGACACTAGAAGGGGAGTGCTCTGAGTTACTACAGATAATTCTTTCCCCAGTATCTGCCTGGTGGGTCTTGCCCAGGGTCCAACTGATCACCATATTTGGGGTCGGGAAGGAATTTTCCCCCAGCTCAGATTGGCAGCATACGGCACTTGCAGGTTTAAACTAGTGTACATGGTGAATTGGTAACTTGAAGTCTTTTAACCATGATTTGAGGACTTTAATAATTCAGCCAGAGGTTAGGAGTTTATTTCAGGAGTGGATGGGTGAGATTCTGATCTTAAAGTCTATGAGAACTGCAATTCCTTGTCTGCTCCTCCCCCACTGCACCCCCACTTTTCAGATTAAAACTCATCTTTCAACATCAGATATTTAAACTGATTTCAGTCTCTGTCCACTGCCCCTAATGTTTAGGGAGCATATCCTTCATTGTGATTAGACTTATATCAACAATATTATTTTCTACTTCCTTCTATTGACCACAAAAACCTCATTTCAGCCGCTTGTACCTGTGGCCTTACCCAAAGTTCATGACCATAGGTGAGGATGGAGACGTAGAGTGACCTGTACACAGAGAGCTTCGTCCAAGAACTTAGCTCCCGCTTTACCACCATGAATCAGTACAGTGCCCACATCACTGCCACCACCTCACCAATTCGCCAGTTGATCTCATGTTCCCGCTAGCCAACACTCAGGAACAAGACCTCTTGATACTTGAACTTTTCCACTAGGGGTAGCTGCTCCCTCATCACCTGGAGACAGCAGTCCACTTTCTTCCATGAGAGGACCAGGACCTCTGATTTGGATGTGCTGATTCTCATTCCAGATGCTTCATGCTCAACACTGAAACATTCAAACATGCGTCGGAGATCGCAGTCTGAAGAAGCAAGAAGAACATCATCTGCAAACAAACAGCAGAGATGCCACCTCTGAGTCCATGTACCGGATGCACTCCGCAGCTCAGCTGCGCCTTGGTATCCTGTCTATGAAAATCATGAACAGAAGTGGGGATAAGATTTTGAACGAACTCAACTTAATGCCAAGAATACAAACACAACTCTCACTCAGAGAATAGAGGAACCGGATGGCATGCAAAAGCAGCACTGGCACCTCATACCCCACAGCACTTCCCACAAGCCATCTCGGGGAACATGGTCATATGCCTCCTCTAGATCTACAAACTCCCACGACCCCATGAGTATCTGTGAGAGAGCATGGCTGGGATGGAATCCTGCATTGTTTCTCCTAAATCGAAGGTTCAACTAATGGGCGTAACCTCCTCTCCAGCATCTTTGCCAGGGAGGCTGAGGAGCATGATCCCCTTATAGTTGGAACACTACCTCTGGTCTCCTTTCTGAAAGACTGGGACCACCACCCTGGTTTGCCAGTCCAGAGGTACTGCACCTGCCTTCCACGCATTGAAGAGGTACATTAACCATGACACCCCAACATAGTCCAATGCCTTGTCCATCCCTGCTGCCTTACCACTATGAAAGTTCTTTACCACTATATCGACCCCAGCATCAGAAATAGATCCAATCTCACTGTAGGTTTCCGGTGCTGCCTCCTGAAACAGAGTTGGAGTTGAAGAATTGCTCAAAATGCTCCTTCCATCTCTCAACGATCTCCTCAGTTGAGGTAAGCGTTTCACCACCCTTACTGAGTACAGCCTGGGCAATGTAATGCTGACCCCTCCTAAGGTAGTGAATGGTTTACCAGAACACTTTTGAGGCCATATGGTAGTTTTTCTCCATGGTCTCTCCAAATTCCTCTGAAGCCTGAGCTTTTGCTTCAGCGACTGCTACAGCCAAGGCCTCTTAGCCAGCTGGTACCTCTCAGCTGTCTCAGGAGTCCAGTTAGTGAATATTTCTTGGAAGGCC